>NC_137330.1:71100737-72344487 GCF_965287045.1 Carcharhinus amblyrhynchos
GAGATGTGGCCACAAAGATTGGATCCTCAACACTGAGGGATATATGACATTCAAGAAGATTTAGAAGCTAGATAAAGATAGAGAGATCGCACTGATAATCAAGGATGGTGTTAGTGCAATAATTAGAGATAACTTTGGTACTGGTGGTAGAATGTAGAATGGATTTAGGTGGAGATGAGAAATAATAGGGGAAAGAAGTCACTAGTGGGGGTGATCTATTGATCTCTTATCAGTAACGACAATGTAGGACAAAGTCCTAAGAAGAAATATTGGGTGCTTATGATAAAGGGACGCTGGAAATAATGTGTGATTTTAATCTATATACAAACTAGAAAACTCAGATTGGCAATAATGAGGAGTTCTTAGAATGGTTTTGAAATTTGTTTTGATTTATTATTGTCACATGCATTGGTACACAGTGAAAAGTATTGTTTGTTGTGCGCTATACAGACAAAGCATACTGTTCATAGAGAAGGAAACAAGAGAGTGCAGAATGTCATGTTACAGCTAGGGTGTAGAGAAAGATCAAATTATTGCAAGGTAGGTCCATTAAAAAGTCCAATGGCAGCAGGGAAGAAGCTGTTCTTGATAATTGCCCTGAGACTTCTGTATCTTTTTCTCGATCGAAGAAGGCAGAAGAGAGTATGTCCAGAATGTGTGGGACCTTCAATTATGCTGGCTGCTTTGCTGAGGCAATGGGAAGTGTAGACAGAGTCAATGGATGAGAGGCTGGTTTGTGTGATGGATTGGGCAACGTTCACAACCTTTTGTAGTTTCTTGCAGTCTAGGGCCATGTCAAGCTGTGATACAACCAGAAAGAATGCTTTCTATGGTGCCTCTGTAAAGGTTGGTGAGACTCCTGGTTGACATGCCAAATTTCCTTAGTCTTGTAAGGAAAGCGTTGGTGGGCTTTCTTAACTATAGTGTTGGCATGGAGGGACCAGGATAGGTTGTTGGTGATCTGGACACCTAAAAACTTGAAGTTTTGACCATTTCTACTTCATCCCCATTGATGTAGATAGGGGCATATTCTCCACTATGCTTCTTGATGTCGATGACAATCTCTTTCATTTCATTGACATTAAGGGAGAGATTACTGTTGCCACACCAATTCACTAGATTCTTGATCTCATTCCTGTACTCTGTCTCGTCATTGTTTGAGATTTGTCCCATGGCAGTGGTGTCATCAGCAAACTTGAAAACGAGTTAGAGGGGAATAGTTGTGACAAGGGAAATAGTGGGGGGCAATTCTCCCAGCTTGTTGTGCTGCTTGAGTAGCACAGCAGTCCAAGAGACATCTGCAGTGGCCATTTCGCAAGATTCCCACTGGGCATCACGGTCTTTGCATGTCTCCCAGACTAAGATTTTTGGCATCATCAGGTCTGCGCTGGAAATTGGCACTTCATTCTGGAAATCATGATAAAAAATTGCAGCATATTACTCTCATTTTCACGCATGTTGGAATTTTAGAATATTTTTGGGAGAATGCCAGCCAGTTTCTTAGAGCTCCACGTTCTGACACCAACCAGGGAGCAGACTATACTAAACTTGACATTATGTAATGTGGCAGGATTAATTCAGAATGAAGGCATCCATAGGTAGGAACAACCACAATATGATTCAACTTTACATCTGGTTTGAAAGGGCGAAGACTGAGTCTAAGACAAATATTTTAAATTTAACTAAGGGAAACCATGTGGGCATGAAGCGATCTAGTGACCTAATAGTTACTGTACCGCCTCTGAGTCAGAAGCTCCAGGTTCAAATCCCACCCTAGGACTTGATGACCAAAGAAGGTGCATTCATAACGTGGTCAAACAGATTGAGGATCAACATGCAAATCCTTCCAACACATGCCAACTGCAGATGGTTGATGTGGGAGAGACTTTTGGTCTTGGTCAGCCATGCTTGTTGAGAAGTGGCACTCCTCAACTATGGGACAGACTGGTGACCTGTCTCAGGTTTGCTATCAGAATAGATGAAAGCCTGCCTTAGGTGTGAGAAGAGAAACAATAACATGTGGGTATGAGAGCTGAATTAGTTGAAATGAACTGGAATAGTAAAATAGGGGATAGATAAATAGAGAAGCACCAGTAGACATTTAAGGAGATAATTCAGAATAAATACATTCCTACCCCAAAGAAAAATTCTGAGGAGGACCAACCATCCGTGGTTAACTATAAAAGTTAAGGAAAGCATCAAACATTAGGAAAAAGCACATAACTTGGAAAGGTGAATAGCAGACCAGATGATTGGTCAGGATGTAAAAACAGTAGAGAATGACTAAAAGATTAATCAGGAAAAAGAAATTAGAATCTGAAAAGAAGGTAGTTATGAATATAAAAATGAATAACAAGAGTTTCTATAGGTATTTTAAAGGAAAAGAGTAAGAGTGTTTGTCCTCTGGAGGGTGACAATGGGGGGTTAATAAGGAAATGGCAGTGAAATTGTCAAATATTTTTCTTCACTGTAGAGGATACAAAAAACATTCCAGTAATAACTGTAAATCAAGAGGTGGAAGGGAGAGGGGGAATTTGGTGAAATTACAATCTTAAGGGAAATCTGTTGGAGCTGCGGGCTGTAAGTCTCCACATCCAGGTGGACTTCATCCTTGGGTCTTAAAAGAGGTAGCTGATGAGGTTATAGATACCTGGCGTTAATTTTCTAAAATTCCTTAGATTTTGGAAAGGTCACATCAGACTGGAAATTCGCAAATATAACCCTCTACTCGAGAAGACGGGGGAGGGAAAAAACAGGAAATTATTAGCCAGTGAGCTTGGTGTCTGCCATGGGGAAAGTGTTAGAATTGATCATTGAGCTGGTTATAGCTGGGCACTGAAGAACTGCAAGTAATCAGGAAGCATGGTTTCATGAAAGGGAAATCGTGTTTAACCGTTTTCTTATATTTTTGAAGGAGTAATGTGTTGTGGATAAAGCCTTTTTCTGGTTAGCAGGATGCGACAAGCAAAGGAGTTCTGAATGGTGCTGAACTTTGCGCCATCATCAATGAACATTCATATTTCTGGCCTTATTTGGGAGGGACACTGATGAAGCAGCTGAAAGGGGTATGTGAACAAAGAACAAAGAAAATTACAGCACAGAAACAGGCCCTTCATCCCTTCAAGTCTGCACTGACCATGCTGCCTGACTTAACTAAATCCCCCTACCCTTCCGGGGACGATATACCTCTATTCCTGTTCTATTCATAGACTTGTCAAGACACCCCTTAAAAGTCACGACCATATCCGCTTCCACTACCTTCCCTGGCAACAAGTTCCAGGCACCCACTACTCTCTGTGTAAAAATCTGCCTCTTACATCTCCTTTAAACCTTGCCCCTCGCACCTTCAACTTATGCCCCCTTAGTAATTGACTCTTCCACCCTGGGAAAAAGCTTCTGACTATCCATTTTGTCCATGCCTCTCATAATCTTGTAGACTTCTATCAAGTCTCCCCCCAACCTCTATCGCTCCAGTGAGAACAAACCAAGCTTCTCCAACCTCTCCTCATAGCTAATGCCCTTCATACCAGGCAACACCTTGGTAAATCTTTTCTGTACTCTCTCCAAAGCCTCCACATCCTTCTGGTAGTGTGGTGACCAGAATTGAACACTATACTTCAAATGCGCCCTAACTAAGGTTCTATAAAGCTGCAACATGACATGCCAATTTTTAAACTCAGTACCATGGCCGATGAATGTTAGCATTCGGTATGCCTTCTCGACTACCTTCTCCATCTGCATTGCCACCTTCACTGTCAATGCAGGTGGTCAGTGATGTCCAACAAACACAAACATCTTCTGTGTTGGGTATGACTCTAATCAGTGGAAAGTTTTCTTCCTGATTCTTATTGACTTCAATCTACTAGGGATCTTTGATGATGCACTCTGTCAAATACTGTCCTGATGTCAAGGACAGTCACTCCGACATCACCTCGAGAGTTCAGTTCTTTTGTACATGTTTGGAGCAATGGTGTAATTAAAGTCTAGAGCTGAGTGACCCCGGCCAAAGCCATGCTAAGCATTAACGAGCAGGTTATTGCTGAATAAATGTCAATTAATAGCACTGTTAACAATAAATCCCTTCATTTTACTGATGGTTGCAAGTATACTGATTGAGTAGCAATAGGCCAGATTGGATTTGACTTCTGTTTTATAAACAGGTCATAGCTGGACATGTTCCACCTTGTTGATGAGTGCCAGTGTTGTAGCTAAATCATAAGTGGGAACCTGGAAGCATGGGCTGCCTGGACATACTGCAGATATCTATCGCAGTAAGTCTTACATCTCGTCATGGTGGGAGAGAGGCCATAAAATCCATTTAAAAATCCATTGACTTTGGCCAGATGGGAAAATTCCTCCAGCATAAAATTCCATCCTTTGGTCAAAATTGCCTGGCTGTCCTCGCTGGTGGGATCTTCCAGTCCTGCTGACAGTGAGCCTCCACTGTAGGAAACTCAGCAGCAGAGGGTGCAAACAATGGAAAAATCCTTTCACAGTGGTGGGACCAGAAGATCCCGTCTCCGGCTAATGGCGGGCCACACCACCTCTGCAAAACAAGCCACAGAGTGCATGGAAGATCCCACCCTATTTCTTTTCAACTTCTTGTGCAGGTTTCCTGCCTAAAAGCCAGGTTGATTAATGGAAGGTGTAATTGTCAGGCTGGAGATTCTGCAAGGACGGAGCTGTGGAGGAGGCATGGAGAAAGCAAGAGATTGTGGTTAGAGGGTGTTTTCATGTTGGGGGAAGAGTTGGAGAGATGGGAGTGTGGCAGAGGAGCAAATGATGATTGGACTGAAAGATAATTGTCAGGGATTGAGGGTAATTGGAAAGATGCTGACCGGAGCTGCCGATGCTGGCTGAGGGTAAAAGATTTTAAGGGAGAGTGCAGAGTGGGAGAGATGGAGACAGATCGTGAGAGTTGTCAGTTGTGGATCTGGGAACAGGTAAGGTTGTTATACTGATGGAGGAAGCAATTCTGCTCCTCCTGGTCTGCAAGCAGTGCTGCAAAGACACACAACTAATAGATTCTGGCTTTCTTGCCTCCTTTTGCCTGCTAAACTTTCTGAGGCCCAGAAAATCTGGCTAATGTTGATTGCAAATTACAAGTTTTTTAAAATGAAGACTCACAGCCTCTTTAAAAGCTGTTGTTGAATGACCCACCTCCAGAGAATGGATTGATTGACCACCTGCTCCATTTCTGTTAATCTTGTTTCAAGTCAGGGTCAAGATTTAGTAAACTTTAACTTCTCACTGCAATCTAAAGACCCCATTCTTATGGTTAACATTCTTGAAGAAGCTCATAACATAATTAGGACCATTGTTGAACATACCATCAGTATCAGTTGGAGCAGTGCCTGTATAAATCAAAGGCATTTTTTCCCAGCGTCTCCAAGACCATTATGGTCAACTGCACGTTTTTGTGTTATGATCAAAAAAGAGGCCTGACCTTGGAGAAGGAGCAATGCACTCCAAAATCAAGATTGGAACAGAAGACAAATATTGATTACGTGCTCTCAATGCACCAATACAACTGAGATGGCTGCCACTTACAAAAAAACCTTTCTGCCCACATGTATATAGAAAGGTAGTTTGAAACGGGAGGGAATGATGGTATAACAACTTTCCCCACCATTTCTTCCATGGCCTCCAGCACTCCCATGAAGTACTGTGGGGTTTTGGCTGCTGTCGAGCTGAAAAAAGAATAATCCAAGCTTGTGAAATGTATGTTCCATCTAATTTTTCATAAATTTTGCAGAATGGCTTTGGAACAGACAAAGCACCCTTCTTTGCATATTTAAACTGTTTAATCATGTTTATTGGTTGGAAAAATTGTGTGCATTATGAACCCATATTTTGGAGGCCTAGTGGCGCAGTGATAGCTTCCCTGCTTCTAAGCCAGTGGCTTTGGGTTCTAGTGGCCAAGTTTGACTGGCAACAGGCTAGAAACCTGTCCCAGGGAATTCTAGCTCTGGGAATAGACATGACTATGTCCTTTGTCTGCCTCATATGCCTGTAGACACTGGAAGAGATGAACCCAAATTTGTGTCTCCACCCGGTGAAGCTCTTTACTGGGAGCAGAAAGCCATAAGATTACCCAATTACTGTCAGTGTCAAGCACTCCCAGGTTAGTTCATGATTTAGCACAAGCGTACCTAAATGCTGAATAAAGCACCAAGTGCACCAACAATATACTTCAAACTGTAGAACTCTTCTTACCCCCTTACCCCTCAATGTGAGTTTGCACCAGCCAACCTTTGACTTATCTGAGTGAGATTGGCAATTTATGCCCAGTTTAGGATAATTTTGTGTAAAGGAGCCATTCCCATTAGAAACTGGAGTCAGTCTATTCCAAACATTCACAAATGGAAACCTTGCATGAACAGACAAAGGATACGTTCATCTCATCAGCATGGGTTGAATTTTAAGTTAGATCCCAGAGTTGAAAGGGCAATGTCTAAAACACTGCATTACTTGATTCTAAACCTTATCCTCATGTGGAATAAATAATGCTCTTTAACAGCAAGAGAATCTGTTCCCAAATGCAACCTGTGTGACCAAAATGTAATAATCCTAAAGCAATATAATTGATCTTTAAAAGTGCCAAGTAATAGAGAATATAATGCAGAAATTAAGAAACTGCAGTCTGCAATAAACTTGGAGTAATTTCATTGTTAAAATGACTGCAGTCAGAAATTGAATCATTTGCCAAACACTCAGGAGTCATGAAGCTAATACAAATATAATGAGTTGAAGCCATTAGCTTTTGGGATCAGCTATGGCAGTGGTAACATTCAGAGTCAGTAGCTCTGTATACTCCACAGATGTGAACACATAATCTAGGCTGATACTCCAATAAGGTGCTGAGAGAGTGTTGCATTATTGGATAGTATCTTCTGAATAAGGCATTCAAGATGCCATCCATGACTGAACCTCAGGTGCGCAATTCAAATCCCATGCCCTGGTTAATATTTATCCCTCAATAACAACAGTAACACAGATCATCTGGCCATCTATCTCATTGTTGTTAGTTGAAACTTGCTGTAAACAAATTGGTTGCTTCCTGCATTACAACAGCGACTGCAATCCAAAATAAAAGTATTTGGCTGTGAAGCACTTTGGGGCATCTAGAGATCATGAAAGATGTTAAATAAAAGTGAATTCCTTTGTTTCTTTAAAATACTTACAGTTGAAACGTTAGTGCTCAGAATATAAAAGTCAATTGTTATGAAAAGGATGGTTATCATCCTAATCATTCAGGGTAATTCCATCATGAAAACAGTTATGGCAGACCAAGATAGTTTTGGTCTTAGCGTTTTTAAAGGATTTTTAAGGTGACTTTTCTGGGAAAGTAAAATTTACCAGGCAAAACCAATGAATGCATTACTGAATGCAATCAAATTACTTGTTCAAGCAAAAATGCTCTGTACGTGTCTTTGAGGTTGATGCTTCTACAGATGTTAACAGCAAGCAGATGTCTCAGTTACAACTATGCTAAAGCTTCAAAACTATTAGAACAATGTATGGTGTGTTGATACGTGGGAAAAGGGCAATATTTAATGAAAAGATAGCAAAACGAGTCTAACAAATCAAATATGAGCATGCTGAAAAAACATCAGGCAAGGTCTTTCAAAGTGCAGAATAATTAGATGCAGAAAGAACACTGAGTATGCAATCCATTAAATGTCACACCATAATGCCAAAAAGAATTGGAATGTGAACAATGTCATTTTTCCTCCTGCCATTTTAAAACTAATCATTAATAAAACTGCTTGATAGAATATAGGTGGTTCAATGATTAACTATATTGCGTCTTACATGTTTCTGGGTTTGAATCTATACCAGCTTGATGCAAGTGACATTTTTCTTTCTGAAAAACACAACAACTTACTTTGAGAAGTATGATCAATATTGATGTCTGTAGTCACAAAATTTAACACGTTAAGGCTCTGAATTTTGTAAGTCTTCTAATGCACTTTCACCAGAAGTGGTAGTATGGCGGAAAGCACACAAAACAGGTTGGAAATTGGGTCCACAGGATTCCTACTCTGTGCTGCTAATTTATTTTCATTGACTTGGAGCAAAACAGCCATCTGTCTCAACATGGTCACCCAGTTTCCATGGACCTGGCCTGAGACCAGGCCAAGCAGCCAATAACAAGGGACATACCATTGGCTGGCAGAAATGGGGACCACCCAAGATCCAGACTGGGTTCTTGGTCTGAATCATCCCTTCAAAAAAAAGGAAACAGCAAAGAATTGGGCCTTGCACATACAAGAGGGTAATGGCTCAGGCCTAAATATTGCTGTGACTGGGGTCCTGGAGTGTAATGGTGGTCTCCTGTTGCAAGTGAAACCTCCCCGAGTTAAACTGGGTTCTTTTCTTCCCTCAATTAATGTTCTTGATTTGCTATCATAGAAGTGGCAGGTGTGAGAAACAGGAATATTTCACTGGTTCAGTGGTGCAGCTTTTCTTTTCTTTCTCTCCTTGCTCCTCTCTCTGATAAATTTCTTTCAAATAGCACCTTCATCTCTGCATCTGTCTCCATTATTTGGGCCTTTCCTTTCGCAATCCCAAATTCCTTCTCCTCTTTGCCTTCCCCTCTCCTCCAGTCTGATGCCTGGTAATCTTTAAAAACTGCTCCAGTTGCTGCTCAGTAGCTGCAATTTGTGAAATGAGTATTTCCTCATCCAGTGTCATGCTCATCTCAAAACTCCACATTTTAATATAAAGCAGAAAATGCTGGGAAAAAAAAACTCAACAGGTCTGGCAGCATCTGTGGAGCAAGAACCTGAGTTCACGTTTTGGGTTTGTATGACTCTTCTTCAGAGGTAAAGAGAAGGAGGAGTGTGATGGATTTTGTACTATAGGGTGGCACAGTGGTTAGCACTGCTACCTCACAGCGTCAGTGACCCGGGTTCAATTCTCGGCTTGGGTAACGTCTGTGTGGAGTTTGTACATTCTCTGTGTCTGCCTGGATTTCCTCAAGGCGCTCCGGTTTCCTCCCACACTCCAAAGATGTGCGGATTAGATGGATTGGCCATGCTAAATTGCCCTTTAGTGTCGGGGAACTAACTAAGGTAAATGTATGGGGATGGGGCCTGGGTGACACTGTGGTCAGTGCAGGCTTGATGGGCCAAATGCCCTCCTTTTGCACTGTAGGTGGGATTCTAAAAGGGAGTAGAACAGGCTGAGCAAAATAGATCAGTGATTGTCTTGTGACCTACACATCATTGTTTAAGTTTATTTATTAGTGTCACAAGTAGGCCTACATTAACACGACAATGAAATTACTGTGAAAATCCTCCAGTCACCACACTCCAGCTCCTGTTCAAGTACACTGAGCAAGAATTGAGTATGGCCAATGCATACCTTCCAGACTGTAGGAGGAAACCTGAGCACCTGGATGAAACTCACGCAGACACGGAAACAATGTGCAGACTCCGCATAGACAGTAACCCAGGCCGGGAACCAAAAAGTAGCAGGTTGGGGGTAGTTGTAGGCTGTAGTTGGGTTTGGTGATGAAAGAAAGAGTTCATAAGCAGCCACAGGAGCTGCCAAGTGCAGAGGGGGGCTGTTTAAAAAGTCTGCCTTGGTGCTGTTGGACTTCATCCCTGTTATAATGAGTACAGTGGAGTCCTCATCCCTCACACCCCCTCACACACTCCCCATGTCCCATCCATGCCACACAAAACCCCCACCCACTTTCTATGGCCCCTCATGCTCCCTTGCCAAACTATGGTACTTTCATGCCCAATCATCCACTATATACTTGATACAGCAAATGAATCTCTCAGTGATAGTGAAGAACACTTTTGAAAAAATAATTAATTAATAACTTTCCCTTTTTACTACATAGAACATAGAACATAGAACATAGAACATTACAGCGCAGAACAGGCCCTTCGGCCCACGATGTTGCGCCGACCAGTTACAAAAACAATGACCCACTAGCCTATACCAATCCCTTTTCGTCCATAAACCTATCCAGAGATCTCTTAAACGCCCCCAAACTAGACGCATTTACAACTGCAGCAGGCAGGGCATTCCAATCCCTCACCACCCGCTGGGTAAAGAACCTACCCCTGACATCCGTCCTGTAGCTACCCCCCCTTAATTTAAAGCCATGCCCCCTCGTGCTAGCTTTCTCCATCCGAGGAAAAAGGCTATCACTATCCACCCTATCTAAACCTCTAATTATCTTATATGTTTCAATAAGATCCCCTCTTAGCCGCCTTCTTTCCAACGAAAACAACCCTAGATCCCTCAGTCTCTCCTCATAGGACCTCCCCACCATACCAGGCAACATCCTAGTAAACCTCCTCTGCACCCTCTCCAACGCCTCCACATCCTTCTTGTAATGCGGGGACCAGAACTGCACACAGTACTCCAAGTGCGGCCGCACTAGAGTAGTGTACAGTTGCAACATTACACTGCGACTCCTAAATTCAATCCCCCTACCAATAAACGCCAAGACACCGTACGCCTTCTTGACAACCTTATCTACTTGATTCCCAACTTTCAGGGATCTATGTACACACACACCTAGATCCCTCTGTTCATCCACACTATTCAAAGTCCTCCCATTAGCCCTATTACTACAGCCCAATTAAAGTGCTAATCATCCAAATTCTTTCAAATATCAATAGCTGAAGCTACAAGCACTTAAAACCTCTTTATCTTTTGTAAATAAACATTATACAATTGACAGATCAATGATACAGAACAGTCAATCAAACATTGTTTTTTCTCTTGGGTTCAGCTGTTTCCATACTCTAATGGATTTCTGGACTCTTAGCCAGGAATAAATAACACGGTTTGGCTGGGTATCCAGAAACCCATTAGTCTGTTGAAATAGACAGACCTTGCTTTATCTTTGAGGTCACTTTACTATTGCAAAGGGTTTTGTAGCAGCTGCATAGAACTAGTGCAGGTGATACAATTTGCAAACTGTGATCAGATTTAAGTTCATTCAAAACTTCACTGCCTATATCCCCCTAACAGCACTGTGGGTATATCTACAATCTCAGTTTGAAGTGCCAATTAGAATTCAAAGGCTGAAGTTTATGGGGCAAGTTGATACACTCATATCAAGAGCAGAAACAGCTCTTAAATCTCCCCAGTAGCCCTACAGGAAAAAGTGATCATTGCTAAGGTACATGGGAAACATTGGCAGATAAGCAGTGGCAGTGAGAAAACCTATCTGGAGAAATTGTTAGAGTCTTGGGGGCAGCCTTCAAGTACCGGTATGAGCTGCAGATGTTCAAGAAGGCAGTTCACCACCACCTTCTCGAGGGCAATTAGGGATCATTTATAAATGCAGATTTAGCCAACGTTTAACCCACATCCCAATGAAGAAAACGTCAAGTCCCAAAGGCTGATCACCCCTCTGCTCACTGGTCTATACGGGTAACACTTCAATTTCAAAAATGTTCATCCCTGTTTTTAAATTCCTCCATGGCCTCTTCCTTCCCTATCTCTGTAATCTCCAGGCCTACAATCCTCCATGACCTCTGCAGTCCTCCATTTCTGGTCTCCTGCAGATCACCAATTTTAATTGCTCCATCATTAGTGCCTGTATCTTCAGCCACCGGTGTCCATTTCCTTCCCTTGGTTTCTCTGAACATAAGAACATAATAAGAACATAAGAAATAGGAGCAGGAGTAGGCCATCTAAGCCCTTCGAGCCTGCCCCGCCATTCAATAAGATCATGGCTGATCTGTCGTGGCTCAGTTCCACATTCCCGCCCTCTCCCCATAACCCTTAATCCCCTCGCTTATCAAAAACCCATCAACCTGCGTCTTAAAAATATTTAGCGAGGCAGCCTCCACCACTTCAATGGGCAGAGAATTCCAGAGATTCACCACCCTTTGAGTGAAGAAGTTCCTCCTCAGCTCTGTTCTAAACCACCCCCCCTTTATCTTGAGGCTGTGACCCCTAGTCCTACTGTCCTTTCTGAGCGGGAAGAGTCTCTCCACCTCTATCTTATCCATCCCATTCATCATCTTATATGTCTGCCTCCTTGTTTTCCTTTAAAACACCCCTTAAAATATATACTTTCATCCTTGTATCTCCATGTCAAATTTTGCTTCATAATGAATGCTCCCGCAAATTGCCATGGGACATTTTCACATTACAGATGTAAGTGCAGTTGTTGTGTGTCGACATTGATACTTTGTGGATGAAAAATAATGCATCTGATTAAATATAGCAGTTAAAAGCTGTCCTGATAAATAATACAGGTGTGTTTGAAACTTTATAAGATGTTTTATGTTCCATTTAAATTCCACCAGGCGGTGCAGCAATAAGAGTATTTGCAAGTTTAGTGCATACCTCTGTATAACTGGAAGCAGCAGGATTGCTTGTTTCTGCACTGAAGTGCTTTTCGTGGGCACTGTTCTGTGACCTCTGGCTGCTGGAAACATTTTTAATGTCAATTATGTGCTAAGGGGGTTGTCAGCTATGTTTTTAAGATAAATCTAAAGGCTGCACTAATAGCTGCCCTGGTGCTTTTTACAATTGATGTGGAAATACCGACGTTGCAATTTACAAATTCATATATCACCTTCTTTACTTTGATCCAAAATGGTTTCAGTGTTCTTGAGAATCAGTTCAAAGATTTGGGCAGGGATTTTCTACCCATCAACAGGTGAGAGGGCCAGTAAAATTGTTGGGATCTGTGTAGGATTGGCTCCCCGGATATGGTCCTGCCATTAAGACATTGTATTGACTTGGGATCTGATATGGAGAGCAGTCGCACTTCAAGGAGGATCCAATTCAGAATCATTTTATCGTGCCATTGGTGGATAAGCTGGTATTTCCCATGACCGAAGAGTGAGCCCAAAGAGTAGAGAATGCTGCCCCCAAGGCTCTAACGCTTTCTCCAGATGGGTTTTCTCACTGCCACTGCCTATCTGCCAGTGTCTCCCCTGTACCATTTTTGATTTGATTTATTTGACACATGTATTAGTATACAGTGAAAAGTATTATTTATTGCGCACTATACAGGCAAAGCATACTGTTCATAGACAAGGAAATTAGAGTGTGCAGAATGTAGCGTAATAGTCATAGCTAGGGTGTAGAGAAAGATCAACTTAATACAAGGTAGGTCCATTCAAAAGTCTGATGGCAGCAGGGAAGAAGCTGTTCTTGAATCAGTTGGTAGTGACCTCAGACTTTTGTATCTTTTTCCCAACAGAAGAAGGTGGAAGAGAGAATGTCCGGGGTGCATGGGGTTGCTTTGCCGAGGCAGTAGGAAGTATAGACAGAGTCAATGGATGCGAGACTGGTTTGCTGATGGATTGGGCTACATTCACAACCTTTTATAGTTTCTTGCTGTCTTGGGCAGAACAGAAACCATACCAAGCTGTGTTACAACCAGAAAGAATGCTTTCTATGGTGCAGCTGTAAAAGTTGGTGGGAGTCATAGTTGACATGTCAAATTTCCTTAGTCTTTTGAGAAAGTAGAGGCTTTAATGGGCTTTCTTACCTATAGCGTCAGCATGGAGGGACCAGGACAGGTTGTTGGTGATCTGGACACCTAAAAACCTGAAGCTTTCAAACATTTCTACTTCGTCCCCATTGATGTAAACATTGAAGGAGAGATTATTGTCATTGCACCAGTTTTCCAGGTTTTCTGCCTCATTCCTGTACTTTGTTTCACCATTGTTTGAGATCCCGTATGGTGGTGTCATCAGCAAACTTGAAAATCTAATTGGAGGGGCATTTGGCCACAGTCATAGGTGTATAAGGAGTATAGTAGGGGGCTGAGAACACAGTCTTGTGGGGCATTGGTGTTGAGGATGATCCTGGAGAAAATGTTGCCGCCTATCCTTACTGATTATGGTCTATGGGTTAGGGAGTTCAGGATCCAAAAGGAGGAGCCGAGGTCCAGGCCACGGTATTTAGAGATGAGTTTCGTAGGAATAATAGTGTTGAAGGCTGAGCTGTAGTCAATAAATAAGAGTGTGACATTGGTGTCTTTGTTATCTAGGTGTTCCAGGGTTGAGTGCAGGGCCAGCGAGATGGCATCTGCTGTGGACCTGTTGCAGCACTAGGCAGACTGTAGTGAATCTAGGCAGTCTGGGAGGCTGGAATTGATTCGTGCCATGATTAACCTTTTGAAGCATTTCATAATGATGGATGTCAGAGCCACCAGGTGGTAGTCATTAAGGCATGCTGCTTGGCTTTTCTTTGGTACTGGGATAATGGTCATCTTCTTGAAGCAGATAGGGACCTCCAGGTTATTGTAAAAAGAGGTTGAAGATGTCTGCAAATACCCCCACCAGCTGATCCACGCTGGATCTGAGTGCTCATCGGGGTACCCCACCCAGGCCAGTCGCTTTCCATGGGTTGACCTTCGAGAAGCCAGCTCTGACATCGACCACCTCTTTCTTCTGGGGCTACTGAGGTTTTAGAGCTGTTTTTGCCCTTCACATGAGGGTGTCAACTCGCCCCACAAAATATAGCCTTTGAATTCCAAATGGCGCCTGAAACTGAGATTACATCAACTCATCTGTGTCTTTGTCGTAAGCGCAATATAACTGTGATCCAATACAAAGACAAATTTTTAAAAATACTCAATAGAGGATTGGCTGCCTTTGAAATTATTTAGCATTATGTGGGAATGTATATTTGCCTTTGTTCATGGTGCATTTAAAATGTGCCATTTGAGGTTGGGAATTACTCTTCAAGCACAGAACTTACTGCCATGGAATTGCATATCAGAAATTAAGCACAGAGGCCAATTTGCTCAATGCTCAGCGAACATGATTTTTTTATGCATTTAAATTTATCCTTAAATAGATACTGAATTGGAATTTTTAATTTCAGAGCTACCTTATTATTAATGTCACACTAATAATTTATGAGAAGTTGTCAGCTATATTCTACATTTGTGGTGTGATATGGTACCAAAGGTTTCTCACTGATGTCTAACTTTGTAGAACTGCAATATTATTAAAATGACGTATTGCTAACTAAAAATGTTAGGTTACCAGCATTGTATTGTTTCTCCCCTTTACTGTGTATTATCCTCAAATTAAAATGTGAATATACATAAAAATGTGATCTCTAGACAAAGAAGGCATATGTGTGAATATGCACGTATACCTGTCTGCATTACCTATCAGTTGCTAAGTCAGTACATTGACCAAACACAGGAGGAAAGATCACGCATGGAATATAAAAATGTTAATTGTAATGAAAAAGGAAACCTCACAGGATTTCCATAATCTACCTGCAAGGGTCTGCCTGTCATGGTTACTCTGATCATTTCTAATATTGAATGTATTTCAGTATAAAGAATTTAGTTGAAAAGCCATGACTTTTCTTTTCATAACTTAAAAGATAACATCTGAGCAATCCTTCAAGATACTGCTATTCTGTTTCAGGCAGTGTATAACAGGGGGGGCTGTAATTTGAGGTTTGCTTTCTCATTGTATTCACATCCTGCCATCTTGAATCTATTTTGAATTCAGGCCTCCAGGGATTGCTTTTTCGCACAGTCAGTATGTTCACATTCAAGGCTGCTGCAGCCCAATATTGTTGCCATGGAAATTTAACGACCCACTCAGTTACCGTTCCCAAGAACACAAAATGCATCATTTATAAGTCTCTGGAAAGACTTGTTTTATGTAAAAAAATATTCATTTATAGAATTTTCATACCCACTGGTAAGTGACTTGCCGTTAAACAATTATATCCTTGAATGATGACGTGAAAGCAATATTCCCTTGATAATGAACAATTGATTCTTCCTTTGGACTGCACTGTACCTACACTTTTTTCCCCTTTTTTATACCTATCCTATCCAGTTTACTGTGCTTGTTGTACAGACCACCCACTCAGCACTGGAGGTAAAATTACTAACCTACAAAACCACTGAAATTCTTTCTTGTAAATTTGCATTTGAGCATAGAGCAGAGTTTTGCAAATCCATACTGTATAGCTGAACAGTGCAACAATTCTTCCCTTCAGCAATTCACAATGAAGAAATGACACCATGCACTCAGTTGTGATGAATGTGTCCATTCTCCTGTGGCCCCTTTTGTGAAATAATTCTTCCTATTATTGGCCCAAACTGCACGGCATTGCAAACATGCACAGCAGAACAACGGATCCATATCCTATTTGTAATCCACAATTGTAACAGTCCAGAGGGCTGCCATGCTGTCACCATCACAAATTGATTTAAACATCAATTGCACAGCCATTAAAACCACTGGACGACCTCGCCAAGCTGATGAATTGTAGCTGAATGTGAAATGAGTCTCTGACTCTGTTTCCCACCATCTAATATCAAAGCCCATTGTGTCCTGATAAAGCGAGGGTCACGAGTTCAGCCTGAAGTTCAACAGTGCGTCCAGCCAGAGAGAAGAGCGCTATTCACGCGGAATTTCCAATTATGGCTTATTTTCCATTTTCATCTTAAACAATTTAATGTGAAGTGTTTGAGTCCCATTTAGTTCCTGAATAATTGAAATATTCTGATGTCAGTGCAATGACAGCCATGATCCCAAATAGCTAGAATTCTCAAAGCTTGACATTTCTGTTTTATCTCTTGCAAAATAGTGCACATTTCTGAACACCTACATACTCCCTTTCCTTTATTTCTTTTCAAATTTGTCTCCTTAAGGGCTGAACAGGATTCATTTAAGTAGTATCCATTCATTTAATAGAAGTATGTTACCTAGGCAACCTGGATACTATTTAGCCCTTCCGGAATCAGTGCTTGCAGATGGCTCAGTTTGATGAGTAGTATACAGCAGTCACAGTGCTGACTGAAATGGTGCTATGTTGTATTGTTCATTATATCGTTTGTTTTTCTCAATATTAGTAGGTAACTATCTATTACCGTGTTGAAATTTAGAAGTTCTTATTACTAAATGTCAATGTCCAGCGTCAAAGGGAAAGACCCACAGCACTAGTCCGCTGTCATTTAGCACCACGATGTTAAATGTGAATGTCAAAATGTCTTTATTGTTGCGAGTAGTTTTAACACATGTATACATACACATATTGATGCTAGAAGATCACAAACAATACTGAGGGTCAAGGTTGCCCAAAAGGCTGAATTGGTGCCACTTCTCTTGTTTTCAGTTTAATTGCAAGGGGAATTTCACAGCAACTTCATTGCAGTGTTAATGTAAGCCTTATTTGTGACTAATAAATAAACTTTAAACAGCGTCAAAAATTAGCTTCAACTTCAGGAAATTTCAGATTTAACAAATCAATTAAGGCTTGACTCAAATTGTTGTTCCTGTACTAACATGGCCTGTAATTTTCTGAAAAAAAAATTACATTAATGCACAAATCAACTCTCAAATTGTAGTGAGGAAGAGGTCCCCTGTGAATTGCAAAGTCACAGATTGCCAGATGATTTGTGCCAGCTATGGCACCTTGCCCTCAGCCTACTGATGAGTTCTATGAATTTGTTCCATTTGCACAATGGTTGGTCATTAAATTTGCCATTGAAAGTTACATCTAGGATATATCAGTGCAACTACCCTATTCGCAACATTGATAATTAACAACTAAAAGTTAGCCTCACTTCAGTTGGAGAATTGTTGTTGGAGATTTGGGAAATAGTAAATTTTGGGAACTTAGAAACAGGAGTAAATCATTTACCTTCTTAAGTCTGTTCCATCGTTCAATGGGATCATGGTTGGTCTGTGACCTAACTCCATATACTCAGGTTTTCCCCTTGTCTTTTAATATCTCTGGGTAACAAAAATCTATAAAACTCAGACTTAACAATTGAATTAACATCAATGTTATTTGTGAAGAGAGTTCTAAATATCTACCACCCTTTGTAGAAATGTTTCCTAACTTCATTTCTGGACAGTTCAGTTCTAATTTTTAGACTATACCTCCAAATCTGAGAATCCACAGCAAGTTGAAACTGTTTCCCTCTATCTATTCTATTTGTCCCCTATTAAATCTCAAAATCTTCCACCAACTCACTCTTTACCCTTCTAAATTCCTGGGTTTACAATCCAAGTTTGTGTAATCTCTCCTCATAATTTAACCCATGAATCTAGGTATCATTCTGGTAAACCTGTGCTTCCACCAAGGCCAATGCAAATGTAACCTCTTTGGATTGCATGGAGTCCAATTAGTTCTGGATTTTGAAATTTTCTGGATGGTAGAATGATATTGGAATACCTAGAAACAAGTGTGTGAGTGGAAAACATTGTCTCGCTGCCATTTACACTGGCGGGATCTTACAGTCTTGCGAATGGGGTTCCTGGTGGTGAGAGGTGCATTCAATGGGAAACACTATTGACAACAGTGGGACCATAAAATCCTGCCAACAGTTAGCAGTGGGCCACCTCCTGCTGTCGCGAAACACACTGCTGAGTGGGAGGAAAATAGCGACCAGTAGATATGAATATTTGCCTGAAAAATAAGTAATAAGACATTTCAAAGCAGTAATAAAAATGGATTTACTTATCCAAATCTTCTATGTTTTACTCTCAATGTATTAAAATGATGTTAATGATGTTGAGGGAACCTGAATTTCAATAATGGTTGGAAGGGGTGCGGCAGGGAGAGGTTAACCATTATCAGCAAAGGCAGTTCATTCTGCTTCCTGAGCTTCATTCAGTATGCTGGTCGATGGGCTTGGGTTTGATGATGCCAATAGCACTTGCTCAGGATCTTCTAGCTTTGTCAAACATTTAGTGCAATGTCATTAGTTTCATATATTCTGGCTGCTCTTGTGTTAACTTGACTTGGATCCTGTGGACATGCACTACTACATCTACTTTGTTTATGTATATATTTTCTCCATGCTGTGTACCAATGATGGCAAAAATCAAGGGTTTCACAAAGGAGATTTTGTTTCTGAGCAGGGTTCACGGGGTTGTCAATGAGGTCATGCAAACCGCAGGAATGCAGAAAAATCAAAAATTGATTGCATCCATTTTACCTGTTGTAGCAATCCGTGTAGATTTTTACAATTATATTGATCTCAATTTGGTAAAAATGGGTAAACTACAAGACTTTCAATGTTTTATATATATATATATAATATCTGACAAAAGCTTTAGTAGTTTAGGGCTAATAGCTACCATTGGTTACAAGACTTGAATTATTCAAAAAAACTTTCGAGCTATAATTAACCAATTAAAAGGTAAAGTCATCATAGTTCCAGATGTCCATAGGCTCCTGTGCTCTTTGAGGGGGAGAGCTGACTGGTGATGGTTTAACCTGAGGATCACAACACATCAGGCAAGGGGCAAGGTTGAGAAGGCAAGAATTTCATGACTAACCTCAATGCAGGAATTGAACCCGTGCCATTGGCGTCAATCTTCATTTTGAACCAGCTGTCCAGCCATCTGAGCTTAACCAACCTTCAAAGTGCACTGATCAAACAGGGACTTGAATGCTGCATTCTGAGATTAATAGTCTGATACTCTACCAACAAAATATTAGGAAATACATGCACTTTTGTGTAACTTTTTTTAAAAAGCCTCTTCTGTAACTTCACTGACAGAATCAGAATAATGAGGAAATGTAACATGGCTACCTGGAGTCCAGTATGGCTGATCCTTGGATTGACATGGGAGGAAGAGAAAATGTTTCAACCCATCCACATAGAAAAAGTGGACAGAGTGCCCACCCTTCTACCCTACCTGATCCCAAATAGTTGAGACCTGAAAAGCAACCCTGACTATAGGGCTTGTGAAACAAAATACAATGGCCCTCATTTGTGTTTGATAGTCCTGATCTCTTGCAATAACTTCAGCCATTTACAACCACTTTTGTCATTCTCTGGATGTTGTGTCATCCTCTCCTATCAAAGTCATGGTAGGAGATCAGTGCAACCCTGATGGAAACTCAACTTAGGAAGTGTCATGTCCGATGGACTTGTCATGACTTAAACTTCAGACATATGGTTATGACTTTGGCAGCACTGTCATATGAAGAGGTTTTGGGTTGACTAGTCCTATACTTACTGGAGTTTAGAAGAATGAAAAGGGATAAATTTCTGACAGAGCAGGACAGACTGGATGTAGGGATGTTGTTTTCTCTGGCGGGGAGGGGGAGGGCAAACAGTTGGTGTGGAACAAGTGGCCACCATCTCAGGATATGGAGTAGACCATTTAGGACTGAGATGAGAAGAAACTTCTTCAGTCAGTAATGGTAAATCTGTGGCATTCTCTACCATAGAAGACTGTGGAGGTCAGGTCACTGAATATACTTAAGAAGGAAAAAATAGATTTCTAGCTTATAAAGATGTCAACGGGTATGGAGAGAATGCAGAAGCATGGTGTTGAGATAGCTCATTAGCCATTATCAGATTAAATGGTGGAGCAAGTTCAAAGAGGTCACATACTCCTGCTCCTATTTTCTATTTTTCTATGTTTCTAATTCCTTCATGAAGGCCAGAATAAACGTTTGCATGTGGACTTTACTTTTCTCCTGTTTTTACTGCTGTATCCATTGGGACTTTACTTCAGTACTTGTAGCAATGGTAAATAAAGATTTATACATAGATTGTCTTCCATGACCTCAGGCATTCCAAATTGTTTTACAACCAATGAGGTACTTTTAGAATGTGGGGTAGGATTTATGCAACCCCCCATCCCCGCCACCACTGCTTTGTTTGTTGTCCTGCTGCTATCATTGTTTGCACTCTCTGCTGCTGGGTAGCCCATGGCAGGGGGTTGCTGTTGGTGGGAACTGTAAATCCCGCTGGCAGAAATGACGAGAAAATTTTGGCAGTCGTGACAGTTGTATATGTCAACTAATTTTCACATGGTAAAGTGCCATAGATCAAAACATGATAATGACGTTGGCTGAGGGATATATTGCCTAGGACATGTGGAGAACCTTCCTGCACTTCCTCACAGTTGTGGAGTGGGGCCTCAGTTTAATGCCTCTTCTGAGAGATAGTGCAGCACTCCCTCAGTTATGGCATTGGGGTGACAGCCTGTATTCAGTACTGCACATTTCAGAAGTAGCAGCATGCTACTGTGCAGAGGGACCTGGGGGTCCTTGTGCACGAATCGCAAAAACCCAGTCTGCAGGTACAGCAGGTGATCAAGAAGGCGAATGGAATGTTGGCCTTTATACCAAGGGGGATAGAATATAAAAGCAGGGAGGTCTTGCTACAACTGCACAGGGCACTGGTGAGGCCGCAACTGGAGTACTATGTGCAGTTTTGGTCCCCTATTTGCGAAAGGATATATTGGCCTTGGAGGGAGTACCGAGAAGGTTCACCAGGCTGATACCGGCGATGAGGGGGTTAGCCTATGGGAAGAGATTGGGCCTGTACTCGTTGGGGTTTAGAAGGTTGAGGGGGGATCTTATAGAGACATAAGATAATGAAGGGGCTAGATAGGGTAGAGGCAGACAGATTCTTTCCACTTAGAAAGGAAACCAGAACTGGAGAGCACAGCCTCAAATTAAGGGGGGGGGTGCCGGGGGGGAGAGGAGTTTAGAACAGAGTTGAGGAGGACTTTCTACTCTCAGAGGGTGGTGAACCTCTGGAATTCTCTGCCCATTGAAGTGGTGGAGACTACCTCGTTGAATATGTTTAAGTCATGGGTAGGTAGATTTCTGATCGATAAGGGAATTAAGGGTTATGTGGAGCAGACGGGTAAGTAGAACTGATCCACTTCAGATCAGCCATGATCTTATTGAATGGCAGGGCAAGTTCGAAGAGCTAGATGGCCTACTCCTGCTCCTATTTCTTATGTTCTTATGTTCTTATTTAGGTCTTTAACCTACAACTTTGTGATCTAAAGGTAAGTTGCCATCACTGAACCACAGATGATTTACATGTCTGCTGTGAATAGGAAATGCTCTATGGTGGATTGAATTTTCTGAATCAAGGCAATCCCATAATTTAAATATGTCCAATTAAATATTGGATAATTAAATAATATGTCCAATTAAATTGATAGTTAAGTGGAAATCAGTATATGAAGACTGTTAAATTGTATGTATGAAAATAATGGCACAGGTCAGTGAACTAATAATGTTATTTTGGGAAAAGTTACTATCCCTAGTAAATCTAAGGACCCTGTTTATTGCATATCAAAGAAGCAAATATTCAAGTTTTGCTTTTTGCCATTATTAATATAGTCAATATTTTGCAATTATAGTGGGGATCTTGTATTTCTTGTAGTGTTACATGAGATGAGTCATTCACAGATGGAAGAACCAGGGTTGATTTGAGAAACGGTTAAGGGATGATTATAGTATTCGTAAAGGGGATGCAGGATTTTGACATGTGAAATATTAACTGCTGTCCAGAATTTACTTGTCATTTTTGGTGAGTTCCTATCATAAAAGTAGCGTTGCCGCAAATTTTGTGTGTAACATCCCATTTCTGCCTGGTTCCTGCCCTACTCGGGCATTGCTGTAGCTCCTGTCCAAACATCAAGCTGTTCCAGATATTTGCCACCAATTCTGTTGTGAGTTCATAATCACATGTTAAAATGAACAGCAAGAATGATGAGGTCTATAAATTCAATGATTTGCGTTCTCACTGCACTGGGGCTGAGTTGGAATGTTTTAACTGAGCCTGGTGGAAGCACTTTACTTTGGACCCGGCAAGAACTGGCAAGAGAAATTACTGGAGTTACAGCAAACCTTTTAAGCACCGTTCTTTTCCCCTACATTATATCTGAATTGAACTGAATTTGCATGTGGTAGCTCAAGGGCCTCGAGAAGAGGGAGGCATCAGAAAATCTGGAAGAGTCTTGGAACTCATTTTCGAGTCTTTTTTCCATATTTTTTCCCATATATCCGTCAGCAGGAAGTGCACCTCAGTTTAAATTCACAGGAGGCCTACCAGAGATTACAGAAGAGAAAATATTCCTATTTGTGAGTTATTGCAAGGGGGAGCTGGGGAACGTTGTAATAAGAGAAGGATGCAATGAATTCAAGAATAAGTTTACAAGAATTCTCTCTAGTGACTGTGAAGCAATTTTTCTATTACTTCCTGCAACATAAATAACTCTTGTTTCACTTCCTGCAGCTTCAACAATGGGTAGGATTCTTCAATTTTGTATGCCCTGTCACCACTGCCAGCGAGAATGGAGAATATGGCACTCAGCCAAAACTCCATTCACTGCAGCGAGGTTAGAGAATCCCAGCCGCAGGCAAGGTCAAAGAATTCCAGCCTTGTGTTTTCATAAATAATTTTTTGTTATGAACAGAACAGGTAGGTGCTGTAATTTTCTTCTTTCAGTGAGCATCTCTTCCAGAAGTAAGCGCTTAAAGTAATCTTAAAAATGCAAATGTTAGAAATATGAAACAAAAAGATCAGAAAATGCTGATAACACACACAATATCAGACAGCATCGGTAAAGAAAGGAGACAACTTAACCTTTCATGCCCACCTGAAATAGGGCCCTGATGATAATCCATCACTTGTTTAAAAGTGCATTAAACACTGAAGTCTCAGAGTGAAACTTGAATCCACAACATGCTGGTACAGAGGTGAGAATGCTCCAGACAAATTGAAACTGAAGCAATGAGCCACACCATAGATGTTGCAAACAGCTATGACTGTTCCAGTCTTTAAGCAGCTCTGCAAATAAAACATGTCGATTTTCCTGGACATTGCTATCATTGGCAATGGAAGGATAGTGAGAGAAATATCAATCAAGTTGCTCTTAGCCAGAAGTATCCTGCTTCAATGAAATGTTAGGTCATGGAGTCAGAAATGGGACTTTCACATAAACCAGCAATTTATCATCTTTAAATCTGAGAACCAATGTATTGTGTGACTGCCTTTACTGGGACAAGCCAAGCCATTTAGTTGGCACGTTTACCACATTGTCACAGAGTCTTAATGCTTGCCTTATTGCTAAACTTCACCACCCGCTTTGGAAGTGACTCATTTCTTCAACGACACTGTCACCGCAGGAGATTTACAAAGCACACAGTCAGAAACATACAATCACTTGATACAAAAATCTGTGAGGTTGACCTAGCATAAATCAAGGATTAAATAAAACAACAGCTGAGATGCAGCCTTTCTCATGCTGATTTAACAGCATTAGATCTGATTAGATATGTGGGTATCTAACATTCAAGGCAATATAGTTGAAATTATTCATAAATAAACCTAGACAGCATAATGTGTTGGCAGCTAATTAATCATTGGAGCATTAGATTTATTCCTGATTCTGTTTTAATCTAAAATCTCTATGTCCATGCTCTTAAGCAATTAGTTCACCCAGGTGACTGTTTTTCCTCAAGAAGCTAAGGGCAGGCTTTTCCAGTTTTGGGGTGAGCTCAGCTGGAAATCCTGCCCAAAGTCAACAGACCTTTCCATCTAATCAAGAAAGGGAGAGCTATTCTGTTATGATAGGAGGCATGGTGGTACAATGGTTAGCATTGCTGTCTCACAGTAGCCATGATGTGGAGATGCCGGCATTAGACTGGGGTAGGCACAATAAGAAGTCCAACAGGCTTATTTGGTAGCGCAAGCTTTCAGAGTGTCGTTCCTTCTTCAGGTGAGTGAGGAGTTGTGTTTGCAAACAGGGCACATATAGACACATAGCGAACAATTACTGAAACAACTATATACTGACATCAACAAGTTCCATCCATCATCAGACTCACCATGGACCACTCTCTGAAATCAGTTGCATTCTTGGGGACACGCATCTCCATCAAGGACAGTCACCTCAGCACTTCATTGCACTACAAGCTCACCGATAACCTCACGATGATCCAATTCTCCAGCTTCCACCCTAAACACGTTAAAGAAGTCATTCCCTATGGACAAGCCCTCCATATACACAGGATCTGCTCCGATGAGGAGGATTGCAAAAGACACCTACAGACACTGAAAGATGCTCTCATAAGAACAAGATATGGTGCTTGACACATTGATCAACAGTTCCGACGCGCCACAGCAAAAAACTGCACTGACCTCCTCAGAAGACAAACACAGAAGACAGCGGACAGAGTACCATTCATCGTCCAGTACTTCCCCAGAGCGGAGACACTACGACATCTCCTCTGGAGCCTTCAACATATCATTGATGAAGACAAACATCTCGCCAAGGTTATCCCTCATCCCTACTTTTTGCCTTCAACTGCACAACCTCAAACAGACCATTGTCCGCAGCAAACTACCCAGCCTTCAGGAGAACAGTGACCACAACACCACACAACCCTGTCACAGCAACCTCTGCAAGACATGCCAAATCATCAACACAAATGCCATCATCTCATGTGAGAACACCATCCACCAGGTACATGGTACATACTGTTACGACTCTGCCAACATTGTCTATCTGATACGCTGCAGGAAAGGATGTCCCAAGGCATGATACAGTGGGGAGACCGTGCAGATGCTATGACAATGGATGAGTGAACATTACTTGACAATCATCAGGCAGGTGTGTTCTCTTCCTGTCGAGGAACACTTCAGCAGTCATGGGCATTCAGCCTCTGAGCTTCGGGTAAGCGTTCTCCAAGGTGGCCTTCATGACACACGACAATGCAGAATCACTGAGCAGAAACTGATAGCCAAGTTCTGCGCACATGAGGATGGCCTCAACCGAGACCTTGGATTCATGTCGCACAATCTGTAACCCCCACGATTTGCCTGGGCTTGCAAAATCTCACTAACTGTCCTGGCTGGAGACAATACACATCTCTTTAACCTGTGCCTAACGTTCTCGCCACTCACATTGTCCGTAGCTTTAAGACTTGATTACCATAAAGACTCGCATTCCAACCATTATCTTGTAAATTGAGTTTGTGTCTATATATGCTGTGTTTATGAACACAACTCCTCACTCACCTGAAGAAGGAGCCACACTCCGAAAGTTTGTGCTACCAAATAAACCTGTTGGACTTTAACCTGGTGTTGTGAGACTTCTTCCCGTCTCACAGTAGATCCAGTTTCAATTCTGGCCTTGGGTGACTGCTCTTCTCCCCATGTTCCAATTGCTCTGGTTGCCTCCCACAGTCTAAAAATGTGCAGATTAGGTGGAATGGCCATGATAAATTGTGTTGAGATAGGATGGAGAGGACAGCCGGGCTAGGATGCTCTTTTGGGGAGTGCTCTTTTGGAGACTCAAGGGGCCAGATAGCTTCTTTTTACACTGTAGGAATTTTATGATTCTGTGACGCACTCCAATTAACCTGGACGGGGGTCAGTGTCCTGGGCAATTGTATGACTAAGGCTTTAAGCTAGCAGAAACAGCAGAGGGTTTTGGGTATAGGGAGATTTTGAAATTGAAAGAGAAATGCTGGAACAATAAAACTGTACAGTAATGTGGATAAAGGCAGAATGGGACAGGATGAAACGTTAGTGCCAATAGTGATTCAACACTATCAGGTCAATGCAGGGGCAATTGGAAATCAGCAAGTGGCACTATAATCCCCTACTTTCAAACAAAGAGCAGGAGTAGGCCATTCAGCCCCTTGAGCCTGCTTTGCCATGTATTAAGATCTGCTTTCATTTGTACAGGCCATACCCCAAGCATAAATTCCTTGTCATAAATTCCTTCTCAGTTGGAGAGATGGAGCTATTGAATCCTGCCCCATTTCACAATCCCATCAATCACCGTCTGCCAGATTTTACTTCCAACATGTTGGATCACAATGCTCATTTCTAATATGCAAATTTGTAGTCTGATAGAATGGGGGTGTGTGTGTGTGTGTGTGTGTGTGTGTGTGTGTGGTGTCCCACATATTAGCTCAACTGTCAACAGAGAAGCAAAAGCATATAAAACAAACCACTTTTTGACAGGAATCCTAAACTTAAAGAATTATGGGTGGCACGGTAGCACAGTGGTTAGCACTGCTGCTTCACAGCTCCAGGGACCTGGGTTCAATTCTCGGCTTGGGTCACTGTCTGTGTGGAGTTTGCACATTCTCCTCGTGTCTGTGTGGGTTTCCTCCAGGTGCTCCAGTTTCCTCCCACAGTCCAAAGATGTGCGGGTTAGGCTGATTGGCCATGCTTAAATTGCCTCTTAGTATCCTGGAATGCTTAGGTTAGAGGGATTAGCGGGTAAAATATGAAAGGATATGGGTGTAGGGCCTGGGTGGGATTGTGGTCGGTGCAGACTCAATGGGCTGAAAGGCCTCCTTCTGCACTGTAGGCTTCTATGATCTAATCAGTCCACACTGTTATAATAGTTTCTGTATACTAGTGATGGGCCCTGAAATAAACAAGGGCTCATCTTGGGCAAATGACCATTATCAGCACTTTATACCAGTTCTCCAAAGGCTCTGCTGATTTGCTGTGAAGGTATGCATGGGGACTGGAAGGAGTCCCATGGAATTTCGGGGCTCTGACAACAAGCTTATTACCTTAAAAAGGAAAATGAGCTCATTGAATGCTCTCATGTAGAGTGGAATAAAAATTATATTCCAGGAGATACAAATTGAAAATAATTATAGCATTGTAGAGTATTGCAGCACAAAGTAGGCCTTTCAATTCATCATGCTTTCGCCGACTTGGAAAGAGACATCCAATTAGTTCCACTCACATACTCTTTTCCCAAAGCACTGCAATTCTTTTTCCTTTGCCTGTAATTATCCAATTTCCTTTTAAAGTTACTGTTGAATTTTCTTGATATACCATTTCAAGTGGTGCATTACAGACCATAATAGCTTGCAATGAAAAAAAAGTTCTCATTTCCCACTGATTCTTTTGTCAATTCTTCTTCAATCTACTTATGTTCCAGTTTTACCATATTTATTCAAATCTTTCATGATTTGGAAGTCTCCTACTGAATCTCCCGTTAACTCCAAGGAGAACAACCATGGGCGGCACGGTAGCACAGTGGTTAGCACTGCTGCTTCACAGCTCCAGGGACCTGGGTTCAATTCCTGGCTTGGGTCACTATCTGTGTGTGGAGTTTGCACATTCTCCTCGTGTCTGCATGGGTTTCCTCCGGGTGCTCCGGTTTCCTCTCTCAGCCCAAAGATGTACGGGTTAGGTTGATTGGCCATGCTAAAATTGCCCCGTTGTATTCTGAGATGCATATGTTAAAGTGATTAACGGGTAAACGTGTAGGGATATGGGAGTAGGGCCTGGGTGGGATTGTGGTTGGTGCAGACTCGATGGGTCAAATAGCCTCTTTCTGCACTGTAGGGTTGCTATGATTCTATGAACTCCAGCTTCTCTTGCCACAGGACTCGGATCCCTCATCCCTGATATAAAAGCAAAATACCTGCTGGATTTTCTACCACCCCAGCCTCCTGAGCGAATTGATGACCGTATCTCAGAGAAATGAAACACAATAATTGTCAACGGCAAAAGTGAGGAACCAAAAGATTCCAGGCCTTCATCTTGTCCACAGACTAAAATATTTTAGGCTGAAGATTTTATTTTTAAAAAGGCCAATTTCAGGTGTTTTTTTTTAAGTCTTGCCAGCACGTCATCTTCATATATACCATGTGAATCTGAAACAAAAATAGAAAATGCTGGAAAATCTCAGCAGGTCTGACAGTATCTGTGGGGAGAGAATGGAGCCAATGTTTCGAGTCTGGATGACCCTTCTTCAGAGCCATATCCCACACATCCCTGATTCCTGATTCCATTCTAATGAATCGTCAGCACAATTATCATTTGTTCCAAGGTCCTAACATCTATCATGAAGTGATAGACACTAAAATAGACAATGGGTGAGATTCTCTGGCCTCCCGGACGCTTAGCGGGTGGTGCGTTGTTGTTTGCGGGTGGCTGGATTCTCTGATCCTGTTGCCGTCTATGAGAATTCCTATTGATGTCACCCCATATCAATCCTGCAGGCGGGTGCACTGTTGGTGGGACCAGAGAATCCCGTCGGTGTGAACGGCCAAAGAATTCTGGCCATAATATTTCTGCTGAACCTTCACCAGTAGTGTATGAGGATTTTGCGATTTGTTTCTTGCTTTTGTACTCTGTGTTTGGATTGGGTTCATAGAATGAGGAGATTTCAGGGCTCAGCAAACCTGACCTTTACAAATGCCCATTCACAGGGCAGATTTTTGGTCAGTGTGCAGGCTAAAATAGGAGTTGGGCTGGGTGACCCAGAAAGCGCGCCAAGGCTGCCGGATGCAGAGATGGGTTCAGTGCCCAGCCTGCCTCTATCCTCTGGTGCTGTGTTTGATTTGATTTGATTTGCTTTATTAACATACAGTGAAAAATATTGTTTCTTGCTCACTGTACAGACAAAGCATGCCGTTCATAGAGAAGGAAATGAGAGAGTGCAGAATGTAGTGTGGCAATCATAGTTAGAGTGGAGAGAAAAATCAATTTAATGCAAGGTAAGTCCATTTAAAATCTGACAGCAGCAGGGAAAAAGCTGTTCTTGAGTCAGTTGATATGTGACCTCAGACCTTTGTTTCTTTTTCCTGACGGAAGGTGGAAGAGAGAATGATCGGGTTGCGTGGAGTCCTTAATTAGGCTGGGTGCATTGCTGAGGCAATGGCAAGTATAGACAGAGTAATGGATGAGACGCTGGTTTGCGTGATGGATTGGGCTACAGTCACAATCTTTTGTAGCTTCTTGTGGTCTTGGGAAGAGCAGGAGCCATACCAAGCTGTGATATAACCGGAAAGAATGCTTTCTATGGTGCATCTGTAAAAGTTGGTGAGGGTCTTAGCTGACATGCCAAATTTCCTCAGTCTAAGTCAATATGTGTTAAAACCCTCCAGCCCTTTTTACTCACCCCCACACACTACCACCTATGCCCCATCTTGGCCAACTCATGTCCTTACGTGCCCTATCCCAGCACATGCCCGGTCCACCCCCATTGTCCCCATACCTCATACCCAATCAGTGTCCCTCTATCTACCCATCATTGCTCTATACTCCCATTTTAGTTCCCCCTACTCTGCCCCATTGCTCCCAGACTCCTATGACAACTTAGTACGAACATGACAACCTGTCACCCCCGCCTGTCACCCTTTTCTATTAACCACTCCCCCTCCCCATGCAAAAGAAATAGTGTATGATTCTCATCAGTGGAAGCTGTTTAGCGGGTTCGCCATTGGTGCCATGGCCACCGCACATCTCCAGGAATTGGATTTCTGGCACCATCAGCTCTATGCCGGAAATCAGCGCGGAGTTGATTTCAATTTTAAAATAAGTATTTGCATTTCATTGGTGGGCCTGGGACTGAAGTCTCCAGGCCTACTAGCCTTTCCTCCCCTACAAGGAGTGGTTCACTCCAGCACGGTTTACAACAGTTCCCAACTAATGGGAAACTGGTGGCCCGATCCCGCTGAAGTGAAAGAAGGCCATGGAGCCCCCCGACCCAGAATGCCAGGGGCAAGGGTGGGGGGTGCACTCTGGGCATTGTCAGCCTTGCAGTACAAATTTGGCCCTCTGGCACTGCCCAAGAGGCAAAGTGGCAATGCCCAAGGGACACCTTGGCACTGCCCACTGGGCATTGGGCAAAATGCAGTGATCGAACTGGCCAGTGATCGGGAAGCTGGCAGTGCGGGGCCATTTGGCGTGCACCAATCACCACTCTTGCAGATCGGCACATGTGCAGTGGCCGGTCAGCGTTATGCTGCCAGCCTTTCCAGCAGGAATATGCCCTGCCCCCCAGATTTGCAGCATGAATCTAGCTAGGGTACTCTACAGTGCCCAGAGAGTGGGAGATTTATTTTGAAAATTCCACTTTAAAAAAAGGTAGGTGTTACTCCCATTTTATGCAAATTCGGCACTTAGAATATTTTTTGGGGAGAATCTTGACCTAGAACCCTTAAAGACCTCCTTGTCAGCTTTGACACATCCTGGGCAACTTTGACATCTTTGATACTTCTTTCACAGCTTTGACAGCTGTGACACATCCTGAACAGCTTTGATACTACTTTGACAGTTTTGACAGGTTTGAAATTTTCAAATGTTTGACAAGTTTGATACTTCTTTGATGGGTTTGATATTTCCTGAACAGTTTTGGCACTCCCTGGACTTTAATAGCCGAGTAACTCTTTAACAGCAGGACAGTTCTTTGACAGTTTGACAGCATGTCCACAGTTCCTTGGCAGCTAAACAGCTCTTCGACAGCTTGATAGTTCCAAAGAGTTAGTGCATAATCATATTCATTTTTAACAATTCCAAAGAGTACTTTACCTCTCCTATCGGGTACTTTACTACTCTCAAATGTGTCCCAGGATTCAAACCAAAGGATATCTTGGCTATCCAAATGAATCCATCAAGTTCAGGCCTCCTCTTACTTGTCCTAATCTGCATACTCCAGATTTCACACTCATAGATTTCCAAAATCCCACTTCAATGGAGATAGCCACCTCCCTGAATCACGCATGTGAGAAACACAGCCTGATTCCAGCCTTGCCCCTATTAATATAAGCAATGCCAGATTCATGGTGCAGATTAGAAATTTCAACCCATTTCTGGAATTTTCGCAACAATGAAGGGCTTCTCCATCATGGCAAAAATCCAAGCCCTAGCCTCTATTTTTAAAGCCTGAATGCTGAATGATTTTAATAAACCAATGGACTTGACTTATCAGCTTCAAAGCATGTGAACCTGTATCAACTTTCAAATTCTACTGTTCAAGTTATATCGGCCAGAATTCTCACTGCTGCCAGCGAGAATGGAGAACTTGACAATCAGCCAAAATTCAATTCACAGCAGCAGGGTCAGAAAATGCCAGCCATGAGTGAGGCTGGGGAATCCAAGCCATTGCCTCTCCCCATTGTTCTTTCCAAAATTACAGATTGATGTTTTCAGCAGAGCAAGATCTCAGAACAAACCATCTCATTGTATTAGAATGTAAGGTGGAGGATTTTTTTTTAAGTGTTAGGAAATATAATTTGACTATTGCTGTGTGAGGTGATGAATCTCAATGTAATGAATAGTTGAATATATCATGATTTTTAATGTGGAGATCACTTTGTCCTGTTGAACTGCGGTGTGGATTGTTTGAGTAAATCTGGAAGTCTCTGCTTGTGTGCCCTGATATGAGTAATAGTCTTCGTGTCTGACTATTGGGCAATTAACACTTAACCAGCAGCTTTGAAGTTTCACATATTTGCAATGCCACAAGACAGCTTTTCTTTCGAATTAATTGCATTAATTTGGTCTTCAAAAAGATTTTTGTGAAAAAAATGATGACAGCATGAGATGTTTTCAAAAGGTCAAACTTTGTACAATGTGTTCTTTTCCTGACTGCTGTTTTGCTCAACTCAAAGAATCTCAATGCAGAAGGAGGCTGTTCAGTCCATCGAGCCTGCACCGACAACAATCCACACCCAGGCCCTATCCCTGTAACCCCATGGATTTATTTTCCCTGTTAATCTGCCTGATACTTTAGCAGGGCCAATCCACCTAACCCACACATCTTTGGACTGCGGAAGGAAACCAGAGCACCTGATGGGAACCTACGCAGACACGGGGGAGAATGTGCAAACTCCATACAGACACCCGAAGCCGGAATTGATCCTGGGTCCCTGGTGCTGTGAGGCAGCAGTGGTAACCACTGTGCTAGTCAAATGCAATGCATAATGTTTGGAGAAATGATCTCCCCACGTTTAAACCGAAGAAGATAAATGCTTGAACACTTTTATGGAGAAATTGCACCAAAATCTAAGGTAGTTTTAATGTTGGTGAAGCTGATGGAAATTGCATAGTCATTTTCTATGACATTCATTTGTTTATCTCAGCATGTAAAGATTGGCAGAAAACATGTGCAAAAGTTGCACCACCCTTAATGTCCCATTGTTTTCCTAAGCCCCTTCCATAGTACCTTCCAAGTCTTATCGTCTAGAAGAACTATTAAGGACAGCAGAGTCATGGGAATACCAGCACCTTCAAGTTCCCCTCCAAGCCAAGCACCATCCCTTGAGTCAGAAAGATGTACACTTCCACTCCAGGATTTGAGCACAAAATGTCAAGGATACTCTAGTGCAGTAGCGAGGGAGTGCTGTACTATTGTAGGTGCTATATTTTGACTGAGGTTTTAAAATGAGACCCTGCCTGTCCTCACAGGATGTAAAATATCATCTGACACTTTTTTTGAAGAAGAGTAGAGGTGTTATCCCTAGTAAACTAGCCAATATTTGTCCCTTAACTAAAACCACAAAAGTAGTCATCTTGTCATTCTGATTGTGTGGAGTTTGCACATTCTCTCTCTTGTCTGTGTGGGTTTCCACGGGGTGCTCTGGTTTCCTTCCACAGTCCAAAGATGTGTGGGTTAGGTGGATTGGCCCTGCTAAATTTACTCTTAGCATCAGGGGGATTAACAGGGAAAATAAATACCTTGCTATTTGCTGTACACTAGTTGGCTTTTTCATTTCCCACATTATAATAGTGACTACACTTAAAGGTACTTCATTAGTTGTAAAAGTACTTTGGGACAGATTTTGAAAGAGGCTATATAAATGCAAATATTTCTTTTCCATTGTAGTCTGTGTTTGAATTTGCAATGATTGCCATTTTTCCAGCAGGTATACTGTGGAGTAAAGTACCACAGAACGATATCCCTACAGTACAGAAAGAGGTCATCCGGCCCATCTGCACTGACTCCCCAAAAGAGCATCCCGTCCAGGCCCTCTCCTTTGTCCTATCCCCACAACCATGTACATTTACCATGGCTAATCCATCTAACCTACACATCCTGGAGCACTAAAGTGCAATTTAGCATGGCCAGTCCATCTAATCTGAGCTTCTTTGGACTGTGCAAAGAAACCGGATCACCAGAGGAAACCCCACCGAGACATGGGGAGAACATGTGAACTCCACACAGTCACCCGAGGTCAGAATTGAACCTGGGCCCCTGGCACTGTGAGGCACAGTGCTCACTTCTGTGCCATCATGCTGCCCTACTCGTACTTACTTCAACATTACTGGAAAAGTGGTGTTTTCATTGTGATGTCCAGTGACAAAGGTTGATTTGTTCACCTTCACCATGTGTCAAAACTAACAGTATCCAGTGCGGGTTTCAAGATTACTTTCTGAGGTGAATGTTGCCACTAGATGCAGTTTCAGTTTTGAGTGTTTTTAGCTGTAAACAAGATTTCTGCTTCCTCATTGGCAATGCACGCAGTGTGGGAGCAGATCCAAAAATTTTCCAGCCCTTGTGTTGTTGCTCTGCTAATGAATTTCTCCCACAGTGCCAGAGAAAACTGTGCAACACTTTTGAATCCGCGGCTAACCAGATTTTAATGATATGTTTCTGTATGCATCATGATGTAAGGCACTCGGCTGGGCAAAAGGTTAAAGTGGGGCTGCAGAATGGCACCACCCATAGAGTGAATTATGTGGTCACATAGTCATGGAACAGATGGTGCAGCCATGAGATCCACAGTATGATCAGCGCTCACTAACATTTTTGTAGGGTTCACGAGAATATGTGTCTTTAATGAAATGATCCCTGACTTCCTATCACAGGCATGTTTTCGATTCCTAGATGATACATGGTGGAAAATCTTGTCTTACAAATTTGATTGAGTTTTTTGAAGGGATAACCGAGGAGGTAGATGAGGGTAGTGCAGTTGATGTTGTCTACGTGGACTTTAGCAATGCCTTGACAAGGTACCACATGGTAGGTTGCTGCATAAAGTTAAATGTCACATGAGGTACCTAAATGGATACAAAATTGGCTTCTTGACAGAAGCCAGAGGGTGGTTGTAGAGAGTTGTTTTTCAAACTGGAGGCCTGTGACCAGTGGTGTGCCTCAGGGATCGGTACTGGGCCCACTGTTATTTGTCGTTTATATTAATGATTTGGATGAGAATATTGGGGTCATGGTTAGTAAATTTGCAGATGACACCAAGACTGGTGGCATGGTGGACAGGTTAGCTCCAGTTGCAGCAGGATCTTGATCAATTGGGCCAGTGGGCTGACGAATGGCAGATGGAGTTTAATTTAGACAAATGTGAGATAATGCATTTTGGTAGATTGAACCAGGGCAGGACTTACTTAGTTAATGGTAGGGCATTGGGGAGAGTTACAGAACAGAGATCTAGGGGTACATGTTCATAGCTCCTTGAAAATGGAGTCACAGGTGGACAGAGTGGTGAAGAAGGCATTCGGCATGCTTGGTTTCATCAATCAGAACATTGAATACAGGACATCTTGCTGACGTTGTACAAGACATTGGTATGGCCACACTGTGAGCAATTCTGGTCATCCTATTATAGAAAGGATATTATTAAACTAGAAGGAGTGCAGAAGAGATTTACTAGGATGCTACCAGCACTTGATGGATTGAGTTATAATGAGAGGCTGGATAGACTGGGACATTTTTTCTCTGGAGCGAAGGAAGCTGAAGGGTGACTTTATAAAGGTCTATAAAATAAAGAGGGGCATAGACAAAGTAGATCGTCAATATCTTTTCCCAAAGGTAGGGGAGTCTAAAACTAGAGGGCATAGGTTTCAGCTGAGACAGGAGAGATACAGAAGTGTCCAGAGGGGCAACTTTTTCACACAGAGTGTGGTGAGTGTCTGGAGCAAGCTGCCAGAGGTAGTAGTAGAGGCGAGTACAATTTTATCTTTTAAAAAACATTCAGATAGTTACATGGGCGTGATGTATATAGAGGGATATGGCCAAATGCGGGCAATAGGGATCAGCTTAAGAGTTTAAAAGAAATAAGGGTGGCATGGACAAGTTGGGCTGAAGAGCCTGTTTCCATGCTGTAAACCTCTATGATGCTATTTAGGTTATGTGAATCTACAGCTCTGTGGACATCCTCACACACTTGAATATGCTCCATCCCATGCTCCAAATCACTTTTGACATGGAGAAAACTAACACACCCCCTTACCTCAGTAGACAAGACGAGAAATCCACTAATGCGTTCTCTATTACTGTTTACCATAAGTCTACCTTCACACGTCAATTAGGATTTGTATCACTCCACATGACTATTAACTGCTGACAGAACTTTTGCTTCCACCTCTGATGTTGGAACTGAATTCCACAGCCTCAATTCAAGAAGGGATTTCACATGTCCTCAGTGCTAAATGTTTTGCATTTAATTTTGTCTCTCAGTTTAGAACCCTCAGTTACTGGTCTGTTGGCCAAGAAGGAAATCCTGTTTCCCTCAGCTGCCAGACTGGTGCCATACCAAATAAGGTATGAAGAGATATTACACATTTCCACTGAAATTCCCCAAATCTAAAGTGATCGAGTGGGAAAAGCTCCAAGGGAATTCACGCCTTTAAAGCATTTACTGACCCACAGTGGTCTCTGGATCAACTATAAATGCTTTGTTATTTGCATACTGAAATTATTTTTCAATCCTCAGTGGTTACTTTAGTTGTGCTCTGTATATTAGTTGGGTTTCATGATGGATATAGACCGCCCCCAGCCTAACATGCTTGTCTATAATCGGATTCTATCTCCCACTCATGACGTCAAAGGATTGTGAGGAGTTGGTAGGAACATCTTTGTTTTGGTTGCTGAAAATTACAATAATTAACCAATCTTATTTGCAATATTCATTGTATCTGAATCTGTCAGGTTATGGAGACAGCTCTTGTACCATTACAGAATGTTTTTACAAATTTGCATGACACTTTAAATCAGCCTTTTGTGTTGCATCAATAGCCTTCAAACATCTACAATTTGCATTATATTTAAAGTTTAAGGAGGGCAGTAATTGGTGATGTAATCACATCATTATGTTGCCTGTGATGCTCTGAATTTCTTTTTTATCATCCTCAGACATATGGCATGTTAAACAAGTAAATTTTAATAACACAAGGATAAAAAAACTGCACTCCCCATGTCACACTTGCATGTCTTCTCTTAGCGCCCTACTGTGTACATAAAGCAATGTTTCTGCTCTTTACAGCTCCTGAATGGCATAGTGATATTATTGAACAGTAATGTGAATACCTAGATCAGTGACCATTAGCATGACAAATTTGTTGCTCTTACGTCAAGTTTGTATTATAGCGACAGTAAGGTGGAGCAGGTGGAGGGAGCAGCGGGGGAAGAATGGATTTCCCAAGTTGCAGAGAATAAAGGCAGAGGGGTCAATATCAAATCAACATATTTCATTTAAACTGTGACATGATATATAAATGAATTGTACTGTAAACAGCTTTGTTCCCCTGATCTAAGGAAAGATATACTGACATTGAAGGCAGTCCAGGGGAGACTGCACTTGGTTGATCCCAAAAATGGAGGAATTTTCTTACGAGAAGAGACTAAGTAGGTTCTCATTGGAGTTTAGAAGAAATGAGAGGTGACCTTATTGAGACATATAAGATTCTCAGGAGGCTGGACGGGGTAGATTCTGAGAGGTTGTTTCCTGTTATGGGAGAGTCTAGGATGAGAAGCAATAATCTCAGAGTAATGGGTCTCACATTTAAGACAGAGATGAGGAATGATTTCCTCTCTGTGAATTTGTGGAATTCTTTACCACAGAGGCCTGGGTTATTATGTTCAAGACTGAGATAACCAGATTTCTAATCAGTCAGGGAATCAAGGGTTATGGGAGTTAAGGCAATAAAGTGGAGTTGAGGATTATTACATCAGAACATTCATGATCTCACCGAATGGTGGACAGACTCAATGGGCCAAATGGCCTACACCTGCTCTTAAATCTTACAGTCTACTGTAAAAGGTTATATGAAATTTGTTTTGATATGAATTATGTTGTCATTTAAAACATCAATTCTTGGCCTGAACTTGCATGGAGTGGCAATTAGTGTCAAATTGCCACTTTGTTCCGAGTTCCCTATATCGAAATCTAGGAAATTGTTTCTTGCCCAACATTCTGACTCAGGCGAGGTGAGAATTGTCAGGTAGCAAACACCTCAGATCTTCAGTTGAGGCTGCAGAACCAGAGGTAAGAAGCCCCTCTTTCTAATGCCCTAGCTGCCATAAAGCAGGTAAGCTTACAGCTCCAGCCACTCTCAAGCCAAGGAGATGATAAGCTTGTAAAGTAAGTGTTCTAAATATGGTTTGTGGGGTTATGGGGTTTAATAGCGTTGGGTGGTCGTGACGTTAGATGGTCAGTGGGAGGGGGCATCATTTGAGGGCTCAGTTGGTCAGAGGGTGAACGTTGGCTGGTAATTGGGGGGCATCAGGTGTTCTGAAGCTTTGGGTGGTCAGTGTGAGAGGATCGGATATTTGGAGGGGTTAGGTGGTCAACGTGGGGGATGTGTCAGGCATTCAAGAGGGTCCCATGGGGAGCGAGTGCGGGGGGTGGGGGGTGAGGAGTCTTATTGAGGGTCAGTACAATAGTTACCCAAGAGTTAGAAATGGTTTTCATTCTAACATTTCCTGGGTAACTTTAAGATAGTTGGAGTCTTCCAAAGTGTGTGATTTAAATTTTATTTGTGGGTGAGTTCTGTTTGCAGGGAAATTGTCCAATGGAAATTTGAAGCTTGGACTTCCTGGGCAATTGCCAAGCAATTAATTCTTACATGGGGACTCCCCTTGGTTGGGGGAGGGGGAATGGATTGCCCAGATAATAATTATCCCTCCCCTACCCACCTCCAATCACAACTTCCAGAAGCTCGGAAGTGACAGGCCTAAGTAATATAAAATGTGATGTTATGCAAAATGTAAGACAATGCAAGATGTGTGATGACATGAAAGATGAGGTAGCATTAAACATCATATAGCATGGTATAACAAGGGATTGATGACATGACATGGAACTCAGAACTACCTGACCAAAAATGCAATATGACTTAAATAACACAAGAAATGGTGTGACAAGTTACATGTTATGATATTAAATGTCATGGTGTGACATGTGATAAAATATCAAACATGTCATTTCATCAAACATGATATGACATAAACATGTTGAACAGTCTGATGTAATGAAAGCTGTGACATGATGGATAAAATGACATGATGTGAAATGTGACCTAATATAAAGGGCAACATTATATGAAATGTATCATGACATGAAAGGTGAAGTAATATTAAACATAGTATGATGTGAGGTAAAATGGGAAATGGAATAACGTGTGACTCCTGCTTGGAACATTTTGTGACATGAATTGTGAAACGACATAAAATACTTTGGGTGTATTTTCCAGCCACACTGGGATTGTCTGGTTCTGCTAGGAATCAGTGGACTTTTGGCTATCCCACCACATCTAGTGGCGGGTTCCACAATGGCGAGGCTGGAATATCCCGGCCTATGTTACATAAAGCATGACATGATGGGATAAAAGCAAATTACTGCGGATGCTGGAATCTGAAACCAAAAGAGAAAATGCTGGAAAATCTCAGCAGGTCTGGCAGCATCTGTAAGAAGAGAAAAGAGCTGACGTTTCAAGTTTGTCAAAGCTGATATGATGGGAAATGTGATGTAAAATATGCTGTGATCTCAGTCATCCTGGTACCTGCTTTCTCCCTCCCTCTTTTTTAAAATAATAATTTTCTACCCTTCAATCTGTCAAGAATGTTCCAGAATCTAGAATTGCAATTTTTAAGTCCTTGTAGAACTGCAAATGTTACACCCTTGTTCAAAAAGGTTGCAAAGATAACCCCAGTAAATACAGGCCAGTCAGTTTAACATCAGGAGCAGAATTTTCCTGTACTGCCCACCCCTGGAATCATAGTTGGTGGGACAGGACCATGCAAAGGTCTGTAGACCTTGGGTGGGATTTTCCAAACTTGGGGTGAGCATTGTTGGAAAATCCCACCCCAGTTGTGGGCAAGTTTCTAGAAACAACTATTCAGGATAGAATTCATACTCACATAGTAAAATTTGTGTTGTTTAGGAAGAGCCAGCATGGATTTCTAAAGGGGAAAGCATGTTTCACCAATTTGTTGGAGTATTTTGAGGTAACAGGAAGTGTTGACGAGGTTAATGCTTTTGGTATGGCGTACTTAGACATTCAGAAGGCATTCAATATAAAGCCACAGAACAGACTAGTGAGAAAAGTTATAGCTCATGAAATAAAAAGGAATAGTAGCAAAGTGGATACAAAATTGGCTGAATAATCAGAAGCAAAGAATACTGATTAATGGATTTTTTTGGGCTGGAGCGTTTGTAGTGCTCTTCCTCAGGAGTCGGTATTGGAAGCCTTGTTTTTCCAGACATATATTAATGATCCAGATCTTTGAAATACTTTCCTGCATACAAAGTTTGCAGATGATAAAAGAAACTTGGAAGCATTGTAAATTGTAAAGAGGACAGTGTAGAACTTCGAAAAGATATTGACAAGTTGGTGGAGTGGGCATTAGGTAGCAGATGAAGTCCAATGCAGAAAAGTGTGAGGTAATGCATTTTGGTAGGAAGAACACGGAGAGACAATATAAAATAAGATGTACAGTTCTTAAAGGGGTGCAAGAGCAGAGGGACCTGGGTATATAGGTGTACAGATCATTGAAGCTGGCAGAACAGATGGAGAGAGCAGTTAATAAACCATATAGATTTCTGGATTTTAATCATAGGGGCATAGAGTACAGGAGCAAGGAGGTTATGCTGAACATATACAAGTTACTATGTAGACCTCTGTTGGAATATTGTGTACAGTTCTGGGCACCATACTAAAGGAAGGATGTGAATGCATTGAGACTCAAGAACAGCTCCTTCACTTCTGTCGTCAGACTTTTGAATGGATCTGCCTTGCATTAACTTGATCTTTCCCTACACCCTAGCTATGATTGCAACACTACATTCTGCACTCTCTTGTTTCTTTCTCTATGAACGGTATGCTATGTTTGTGTAGTGCGCAAGCAACAATTCTTTTCACAATACATGCGACAATAAATCAAATCACATTGCCCATCCACTGTAATGCCTTTAAATGAAGTTCCATAATTTATCATAGCATACTCATGCCTCACACGTTCTTTAGTTTCTTTTGTTTAGATTTAGGACCCAAGTTTCAGATCAAACTATTTCACTTTCCATCCTATTTAGGAATTCTATAATGTCATGGTCACTATTCCCCAAAGCCCCTGCACAATAAGATTATTAATTAACTGCTTTTCATTGTACAATACCAAATCTAAGATAGCATATTCCCTAGTTGGCTCCTGATATGAAAAAACCATCTCGTACACATTCCAGGAATTAATCTACCACAGCATTATTACTAATTTGGGTTTCCTAGTTTACCTATGATCACAGAAACATATTAATAAGGAGTAATAGTAGGACATCAGCCCCTTGAGTCTTCAAAATTTAGTATCATGACTGATCTAATAATAACCTCAAATCTGCATCCTGCTAACCTCTAATAATCTATCACCCCCTTGTTTACCAAGAATCTATCCATCTCTGCTTTAAAAATATTCAGACTCTGCTTTCACTGTCTTTTCGGGAAGAGAGTTCCAATGACTCACAAAAGACTAAGTGCAAAATTTTGTTTCATCTCCATTTTAAATGGGTCATCCCTTAAACAGTTCTAGATTCTCCCTCAAGAGGAAAGATCTTCTCCATATCCACTTCAGGATCTTATATATTTCAATCAAGTCTTCTTACTCTTCTAAACTCCAGCAGATATAAGTCTAGTCTGCCCAACCTTTTCTCATAAAACAATCCACCTTTTCCATATATTAGTCTGGGAAATGTTTTCTGAACTGCTTCCAATGCATTTACATCTTTCTTTAAATAAGATGAGCATTGTTGTACGCAGAACTCCAAATGTGGCCTCACTACTGCCCTGAAGCATAACAATTCTACCTTTGTATTCAGCACAGTTGCACGGTGGTTTCTTCCAGGTGTTCCAGTTTCCTCCCGCAGTTTGCTCATGCTAAATTTTTGCTTAGTGTACCCAAACAGGTGCCAGGGTGTGGCGACTCGGGGATTTTCACAGTAACTTCATGCAGTGTTAATGTAAGCCTACTTATGACACTAATAAATAAACTTAAACTTACTCATTTTCCCTCACATAAACAATAACATTCTATTAGGTTTCCTAATTACTTGCTGTGCTAGCCTTTTGCGATTCATGCACTGGCACACTCAGAGCTCTCTTCACCTCAGAGTTCTACAATATCTTACCATTTAGATCATTTGCTTATATTTTACTTTTCCTGCCAAAATGGACAATTTCACATTTTCCCACACTATAATGGGGTACTAGTACTGATCCCTGTGGTGCGCCGCTTCTTACATACCAGCTTACCAGCTCAAAAAGTATTCATTTATGCCTACTCTCTACTTCCTGGTAGCCAGTCAGTTTTCTATCCATGACAACATGTTATCTCCATGACAGGAACTTTTATTTTCTGCACTAACCTTGTATGGGGCACTCTAACAAATTCCTTCCGTAAAGCTAAGTACAGTACACTCACTGGTTCCCCTTTCTCCGCAGCACATACTACTTCCTCAAAGAACTCCAGTATGTTGCTGAAACATGATTTCATATACACAATGCCTCTGCTTGATTACCTTGAGCTTATCCAGGTGCTCCGCTATAACTTCTCTAGTAATAACTTCTAACATTTGCTCTCCAACAGATGTTAAGTTAACTTACCTGTAGTTTCCTGCTTTAGGCCTCATTCCCTTTTTGAACAATGAGGTTACATTTGCTATCTCCCAATCTAATGGGATCTTCTGAATCTAATTTTCAAAACTTTAAAAGCATCAACTATGCCACTAGACGGTTTTTTTAAGACCCTCGGATGAAGTTCATCAGGATCTCAGCACTTGTCAGCTCACAGCTCCAATAGTTTATTAGTGTCACTTATCTGGTGGCTAATTTTTCTGAATTCCTTCCTTTCGTCCATTTCTTGGTTTTTGCTGCTTTTGGGATTTATTTGTACCCTCTATCATAAAGTCACCCAAGATTACTGTAGCACCCTCTTTTAATGCCATCCCTTATCTTACCACAACTGTTTGGAGATCTATAGACAACTCCCGCTCATGTTTTCCAACACGTATTGTTTCTTAGCTCCCCCCAAACTGATTCTATAGGTGGAATTTTCTATTATTTGAACAGAGTGCTGAGGTGTGAAAACCAGTGTGCAAATTACTGTCACAATTTGTAACACTGTGCAGAAAAAAATCACCTAGTGTGGCCGAGGCCATCGCACTGATATCTGTCATAAAATAAATACAAACCCCCACATGCTCAAGGGCAAACCCTTCCTGGATGGACTTCCTGGCATTCTACTGAAGGGCACTGGAAGGGTGCTGGGGGTAAGACGCTAATGCTAAGGTATTGCTTGGGCATGTCTCTCTCCCCCTGTGGGCTATACGTACCTGTGCACCCCCAGCAGGTTCCCATTTTTGAAAAGCAGTTGCTAATCTCACGTGATCTTGGGCAGACAAGGGAGGAATTCCAAGTGTGGGGGAGATGATATGGCAGGGCAGACTGCTTATTAAAATTTATTGAAATGAGGTTCCTGCCCAGGAGGGTCAGAAATCTCACCTAATCATTGGTGAGACCAGGGAGAATTGGAAAATGGGATCTTGCCATCTAGATTTCCATTTCCTGAGTCTCGCAAGATTTTGTGCCCACATCGCCATTTGTGCTTGCAGTGAACACGAGTGCAAAATTATAGCATACAACTAGATTTTCTGAGCCAATATCCTCTCACTGTTGTGCTGATTTCATCCTTAACAAATATTGTCACTCCACCTTCTTTCCCTTTTTGCCTGCCCTTCCTAAATATCAAAGAGCCTTGGATAGTTTGTTCCCAACCTTCAGCACCCTGCAACCATGTCTCTGTAATTGCAAACTTAAAAACATAAAAACTAGAAGCAGAAGTGAGCCATTCAGCCCTTCGAGCCTGCTCCGCCATTCATTTTGATCATGGCTGATCATTGAATTCAATATCCTGATTACCCCTTCCCCCCATATCCCTTGATCCCTTTAGCCCCAAGAGCTATATCTAATTTCCTCCTGAAATCAGACAACGTCTTGGCCTCAACTACATTCTGTGGTAGTTCATTCCAAGCCTAGTATGAGCCCTAGTTCTGGATTCCCCCATCATTGGGAACATTCTTTCTGAATCTAACTCTGTTAGAATTTTATAAGTTTCTATGAGATCCCCCCTCACTCTTCTAAACTCCAGTGTTATAATCCTAACCAATTTAGTCTCTCCTCATATGAAAGACCTGCCATCCCACGAATCAGCCTGGTAAACTTTTGCTGTACTCTCTCTATAGCAAAAATATCCTTCCTCAGATGAGGACACCAAAACTGCACACAATACTACAGGTGTGTCATCATCAATGCCCTAAACAATTGCAGCAAAACATCCCTATCCTCAAATCCTCTCACTATGAAGGCCAACATACCATTTGCCTTCTTTATAGCCTGCTTATCTACGTGCTTATTTTCAGTGATTGATGCATGAGGACTCCAAGATTGTACCACCTTACATCTATTTGCACTGTTAATTTGTCTACCTTTTGTGAATGCTCCATGCATTCTCTTTAGACTTGCCTTTTTAGCATTTTTACACCTTTTTGTACTTTGAACCTATTTGCTGCTATCTTTTTCATAATTTAACTGTCAAAAGTTATTGAAAGCAACATGTTGGCTATAGATGAGGTATCAATGATTATTTCCTCAAATGAATGTTGATTCTTGTTCCCATAGCATTGCCTTCATAGATGTGTCGGAAAACATTTAACTGCAACTATATATTCAGAAAACTGCACACAACCTATATAGAATCCACAGTATTTTTCTGATGAGATGACCACCGGAGACAGGAATTGCAACATAGAGTTTCTGGAAAACATCAATCTGTTTTCATTTCTGATTTGAGGCTAATGACTGATTCGGAGACACCAGACTGACTGCCAGTGGCAATTGGGGTCAAATAAGGACCACTGGTTTCATCTGATATACTATCATTACGAGCTTCTTTCTATTGCAGCACATGTGATGTGTAACAGTCACTGAGAGAAGATTTTAACTTGAATCAGCTACAACAGGACATCTCAAACACTGGTAGTTTTGGCCTTCATAGCAAGAGGATTGAAATACAGCAGCAGGGTGTAATTATACAGGGCCGTGGTGAGACCATACCTGGAATAGGTGTGCACAGTTTTGTTTTCCTAACCTCAGGAAGGATGCTTTTGCTCTAGAGGGAATGCAGGGAAGGTTTCTCAGACTGATTACTGAGATGGCAGTCTGATGTATGAGGAGAGATTGAATCAGTTTGGATTGCATTTGCTGGAGTTCAGAAGAATGAAAGGGGAGATCTCATAGAAACCTGTAAGATTCTAACAGGAAGGATGTTCCAGATGATGAGTGCATACAGAATCAGGGGTAAGGCTGAGGATACAGGGTAGATGGTTTCAGACAGAGCTGAGAAGAAATTTCTTCACCCAGAGAGTGGTCAGCCTGTGGAATTCGCTGCCACAAAGAGTAGTTGAGGCCAAAATAATGTATGTTTTCAAGAAGCAGTTAGATATAATACTTGGGGCGAAGACGATCAAAGGATATTGGGAAAAGTGGGAACAGGCTATCGAGTTGGATGATTAACCATGATCATAATGAACGGCGGAGGCTCAGGTTTGAAGTGCTGAATGGCCTCCTCCTGCTCCTATTTTCTATGTTTCTAATTGTATTTCATTTTGTCACTGACAGAATGGCAACTATCATTCATGTGGGCCAGGCTAAGGATTGTCTATGTTCTAAAAACATCTGAATTATATTCCAATAGTTGATTTCATTAGAAACTTATTAAAATACTAATGACCTTACTTTATCCCTTTAATCACTACTGAGCCAAGTTTCCAATTTACTTCATTTTTAATCCTTATTTGATGAAGGGGGTATCTCATTGAAACTCACAGGATACTGCAAGGCCTGGATAGAGGATGTTTCCACTAGTAGGAAAAACTAGAACCAGACGGCACAACCTCAGGCTAAAGGGACAATACTTTAAAACAGAGATTAGGAGGAATTCCTTCAGCCATAAATTAAATTATGAATCTGTGGAGGCCAGGTCATTGAGTATCTTTAAAATAGAGATAGATAGGTTCTTGATTGATAAGGGGGTCAAGGGTTATGGGGAAAAGGGAGGAGAATGAGGATGAGGAAAAAAAAATCAGCCATGATTGAATGGCAGAGCAGACTCGATGGGCCGAGTGGCCTAATTCTGCTCCTATGTCATATGGTCTTATTTGAATTAAATCTGCAGCTCATCAGTTGTCTTTCATTATAAAAAGTTACATTCAAAGAAAACATGGAAAAAAAACAAGATAGTATGAGTCTCTTACTCACAAATTAGCTGGGAGTTGGGTTACATTTTAAATAAGGCGGATCTACCAATTGAGAGCCAATGATGTTAACATATTGCAGAGGCTCAGCCAATGCTGAGAAATATCTGTTTATCTTATTACCTTTCTCTTTCCTTTACCTATGTTGGGATCAGAAATATCAAAGCACTCTGTATTTTTTTTTATATGTTTGCTGGAGTTTTAGGATTTAGGTTTTTCACAGCTGTAACTAAAAATCAGGAAATCCATTTATAATACAAAAAGACTTTTGATTTTCATTGTTTGATCTTTGTAATCAATATCACTGAGTCGTAAAAAGGAAACAATTTTGCCAATTGGAAACAAAATTGTACACATCTTATTCGCACCACATTGGAAATTCATCACACTCAAGCATTTCACAGTTTACATCAGAAGTGCAAGTCCCAATGGGGGCGATTCTCTCGCCCCACCACACTAATTTTCTAGCGCAGTGGGGTGGGGGAATTTTGCGGTGGGCCATGCGTGGGATTCGCAGATGCGTTCCTGCTGCCAGCGCATCTCCCAATACCAGATTTCCAACGTCATCAATCCATGCTGGAAACTGGCAGGAAGACCAGGTAAGTCATTTTAATCTCATTTAAATCAATTTTGAATGTAATTAGTGGGCCTGGGACTAAAGACTCCAGGGCCACTAGCTTCTCCCCTCCTGCGAGTGTTTCTCTCCAGTAGGAATTACACTAGTTCCCCACATGAGGAACTATGGCTCAACCCCACTCGATGAAGGGGGGAAATCAGAGGACCCCAGGGGGGTGAGATAGTGGGCAAGGACATCCTAGCATTGCCAGCATATGCCCTCAGGCACTGCCCTAGTGAAGTGCCCATACCCAGGGGCACTTTGGCACTGCCCATCAGGCATTGAGCAGTGCCAAGGGGTGGAGCCCAAGGGGGTAAGGTCTGTTGGTGGCAGGGCCTAGGGGATGATCAATAGCATGGGGGTTCCCGGTGCCACTCTGCATTGGGATCAATGGGAGCAGGAGGGAGGCCAGTGATCAGGGCAGGCTTGGCGGGGGGGTGGGGTTTGGGCGGGCTGAAGTGGAGGGGGTCAGCCGTGAGGGTGGGGGGTGGGGGTCTGCCTGCGGGGTGCCTGCACTGTGGGGAGGGGGGGGTGACAAAGGTCCAGGATGGAGGGGCTGTGATCAGACCATGGAGGGGTGCAGGGAGGCAGCACTGTGGGAATCTCGGCCAGCAATTGAGCCTCCTGGGTGGGAATAGGCCTTGCTCCCTGAAATCTAATGATATTTAGGCTGGTGGCCTCTGCAATGCACAGAGCATGGGAGATGCTAGTCTGAACTCCCACTGAAAAACCAGCGTGAATTACTCCAGTTTTCCCGCGAATTCAACATTTAGAACTTTTGGGAGAATTCTGGCCAATGACTATGGGATGCCCTAATTCCTTTGAAAAAATATAATATGATTATGTAGGTAAAAGCAAATTGCACTTATGGCATTCATTCTGATAACTGAAATTTGGTTAACATACGTCATCAGATTAACTATATGTTTTCAATAACAGTTGAATCAAGTTCCATATCATTGCGTGGAGTCACGTGATAATAGTCTATTTTTAGCCTGTGCTTATTCACTATTACTACTCTGCACTCAAATTTCTCCCTTAAGTAATGTATTTTGAACAACTTTTCTGAAATTTCCATGCATTCTAAGAGATCAACAAATATTCAAGACTGTTCTTCATGAAAATAATGAATCTTATACTTTTGATGGTATGCATGAAGCTTTATTCCTGCAGTAAACACCACTATTCTTTCAATGTGTGTGTTTCCACATTTTAAAAAATGTACATGTGATACGAAACACAGATTGCAGGTCTGCATTTATTAGTATCTGATGTATAAAATACTATCAATGTCTTAGTTTGAAACATTTGTGTCAAAGTCTGCCAGAAGGTTTCAAAACGAAATGGGGCAGATATAAAAATATTATTCCTCTTTGGAGGATAACAAACAGCTTTGTTTGAACATGCTGCGAATCCTTTGCCGTGCTTAAAATAAAAGAAAGATTTACAGCAAAAGCTCATCTTACATTAAGTGGTAGAGATCCATAGATTAAAAGTGGAAGATTGGAATGACATCCCAGCATGAAGCTGATTCTGTTACAGTTTCCATGGCAACATAGTTATGTTGGAAAGCAGATGCATCAGCACAGGTTTCTTTAACAGATATCAGGATTCCTTTAGTCCAATGTAGTTTATCCATCAAACAATAGGGACCAATATCATTATTAGTGGTAAGATTTTAATTATTATCTTGACATCTCATCACACAAGGTATATGGTCCAAACAAAATAGCCCAGAAACATCCAGAGATGTATGAGTAGAACAACTGGGGGAGAAAGGTCACTTTTAATAGTTGTACAGGAACATTTACATAGCTCTATCACAGCAAGTGTACATTGCTTCAGATAGTAACACTTACAGCTTTTTAATTAAACATAAAAATCTTTTCATTTCTTTAGATTTTTTAACAATAATTATAAATGAAAATCTGAAAAAAACCCTCTGCTCTGAGCATCTTCGTGTCTTCAGTGGCTTTAACCTTCATCTAAAGCTCTCCTCTCTTTCAAAGTCACTGCATTACTGTCTTCATTTATCATCATTTTCCAAATATCCATAAGCTACCACTTAACCTTGGCATCTTGAGATGACTTACAACCTCTGATATTTCTGGCAGTAAACTGGGCTGTGTAGAGCTGATAGTTGCCGCAATACAGTTAGAAAACGGCACGGGGTCCATTCGCGACTACTTCTAGCATAGCTTGTGACAATCACTATGTTTTTAAGGGCAGTTGCATGGGTGTCTAATCCATACAACAGATATTTGCAGAACAAACAAATCATACCAGTCAGTGCCTAGTTTTGATTTGATGCATGATCCACCATTTTTGACATGCAGTTAACATTCTCTCAAACACACACATTCATCCAGCTACACGAGGGAATGGTGCACTCCCACCCACCTTCCCCCAAATTCCACAGCATCTTCACACCTACCCACCAACACTATGTAAAGGCATAACCATCCAACCTTCGGGTGAGGTGCTTTATACTTGCTATAATTAGTCAAAACACTGCTGTTGTTGCAGGAGTTGGCAGAAGTTCTTTCAGTCAGAAGGGAATAGTGTTGGGCCTTTGGAAGGACTGATTTAGGTTTGAAAGGCCTCTAAGTATATCATCTGCCCCCAGTAATAGGGGCTTTGGTTGAAGTTCTTTTTGTGTTGCAGCATCACAAGGAGATGGCGTGAAGCCTCAGAGCTGAGAAGCTGTTTGCAGAATGAAGTAAAGGAGAAGAAGGTCTCTCAGTCAGAAATTGTTCCCATCCAGGGCCTACATAAAACTGAACCTCAGCCAGGAGCCTTGGATGACTGCACTTCACAAGAGCAGGGATGTACTTCTGAGGATGTATAAGGCTCTGGTCCAATCCACTGCAATATTATGAGCAGCTTTGAGCCCCATATCTAACAAAGGATGTGTTGGCCTTGGAAAGGGTTCATGGAAGGTTCACAAGAATGATCCCTGGAATAAAGAGCTTGTGGTGTGAGGAACGGTTGAGTACTCTGGGTCTGTACTCGTTGGAGTTTAGAAGGATGAAGGGCAATCTTATTGAAACTTACAGGATACTGTGAGGCCCAGATAGAGTGGATGTGGAGATGTAGGAAAAACTGGAACCAGAGGGAACAACCACAGGCTAAAGGGACAACCCTTTAAAACAGCGATGAGGTGGTATTTCTTCAGCCAGAGAATGAATCTGTGAAACTCTTTGCCACAGAAAACGGTGGAGGCCAGGCCATTGAGTGTCTTTAAGACAGAGATAGATAGGTTCTTGATTAATAAGGGGATCGGGGTTATGGGGAAAAGGCAGGAAAATGGGGATGAGAAAAAGAAATCAGTCATGATTGAATGGCAGAGCACACAGATGGGCGGAATGGCCTAATTGCTCCTATGTCTTATGGTCTTAGGTTAACACTGAACCATGACATCTTGTTCAATAGGACTGATACTCTCAGGATAGGGCAACAGTGGCACTGGCAGTGACTGTCAAAGTCACCCTGACCCTCAATTTCTATGCCAGTTTGTCATTTCAGGCTGCAGCCAATCATTAACATATCTCAACTTGTCATGCACAATGGCATCAGGGTAGCCACTGAGGTCCTCTACACTAAGATACTGGACTGCATGATCTTCTCTCCAACAAGTAGGAGCTGTGGATATGTGGCTTGATTAGGATAGATGGCTTCCTCATGCAGGGAGCCATCAACTACAGTGTGTAGCCTTGTGGGTGTCACACCCCAACTGCAGTTGGAAAGGGCTATGCTCCTTGAATATGCTGTTCATGTGCAATGACGTCCTGAATAAATTGCTGGGGACTCTGCACTAACTGTCAGCTGTTATGAGTCTTTCATTCTGTGCAGTGTCTGCCATTCTAGCTACATTGAACAAAAGAATGGTTATCTGGTAACAAAAATTCCCAACTATATATGCAGCTGATGACTCTGCTCCACAACATAGGAAAGAAGTCCTGACAATGATAGCCATGTAAAACTAGAAACATCATTAAAGGGACCACATTTCTACTGTCAGGTCCACGCAGGGGAGCTCTCCAGCACTTGCATGTCTCCTAATTCATGGTGGTCCACAACATGAGCACTATGAGGTGTACCTTCACCACAAGGACCTCAGTGATCACCTCAGGAGGAGGAACAGGAAAGAGTCAGCAGGCACATCCACATTCCAGATGGGTGACTCATCAGATTATGGTTCCACTGAGTGAAACTTCAGATTCCTGTTGCTTAAACTGTCCCACATTACCATCTCTCTGTTAGTGTCCTTCTTGGCTACAATCCTGAAATATAATACAGTACAAATCAATCGTACCACTTTATCCAACACATATTTCTATAATATATTCAACACTCAATGAATCACCCTTGTGTCTTGTGGGTGCCATTGCTGGCTGCTGTGTTTCTATGCAGTGCTGTCCCAGTGGCATCAGTATGGCTGTTGAAAGGACTTGGCTTTCAATGGGGTAAACACCAGATGCAGGACACCCAAGAGCAGCTCTGGACATTGAGGATCCAGCTTCAGGTTATGCCAACTCAGCATGGGTGACAGCAGTCTGGCTGGGCTGGCTGTCAGGCAGGAACAGCAGGGAGCACAATAGCAGTGGGAGCACAAATGCTGTCATTCTAACAGAGATCCTACCATGGAGTCACTGACACTCCCTCAGGCTGTGCCTCTAAAGCTAATAATCTATTATAACACAGAGCGAGGGCAGTCCAAGTCTGCAGACACCTTGATGGACTTGCATGAACTCAGACATTGTGTGGCTTTTGCTTGTCCTCGAGATATTGACCATCTGATTACATCATAGTTGGGTTCATAATCATTATCATGGAGTTTTCACCATTTCCATGCTGGGCTCTCCAAGATCTGAGCAAAATTCTGTGCCAAGGTGCACTCAGACTCCTTCATGCTCCTTAACAGTGACAACAGGTTTCTTGGCAGGCCTGTCAATGTAGCAAGCATTTCTATATGCACACCAAGCAGCCTTTTCCTGTATATCACCCCATCACAGTTCTCACCCGAGTTCTCTGCAGCAGGACTTGTTTGTGTTTATACCTTCCAGGAAGCTGGCACACATGCTATCCTTTTCACTGATCTGGCTGCAGCCCACTTATACTCTCTGACTTACCACATGCAGATCCTAAATCTACATTGCACTCTAAAGTGCATTCAGTGCTAGTATCTGAGCTAGTGGCTCTGTGTCTGATAAAATGACAGCCATTGATCATCAGAGGTCTGCTTTTTTGGGGCACCACTAGCTGGTCAGGTGGCAATTCTTCATCAATGCACAAGGGCAAGGTTGAACTGAGGAAATAAGAGGGCTGGGTTACATATAAGGTGCATGGTCACAACACTTCAGACTGCAGAGTGCAGATGAAGTGAAATCATGAATAATATATAAAGCATGATTATACATCATTCTGGATGGCTTCAGTGATGGGCGCACCAATGATACCAAGGATCATCTTCTCCCAAGTGAATGAGGACAGGTAGGTGTGCCTATCTACCACCGCCAGTTCTCTGCTATTCCCTCCTTTTTTATTGTTTCACAGGCTGTGGATGTCATTAGCTGGGCCAGCATTTATTGCCCATCTGTAATTGCCTTTAAGAAGGTGGTGGTGAGTTGCCTTCTTGAACAGTGGCTGTCCTTGTAATGTAGGTACACGCATAGTGTTGTTCAGAAAGGAGATCCAGCGTTTTGATCCAGCAACAGTGAAGGAATGACCATGTACCATCCTGCAAAAGAGAAGTGAGTGTCAGTGGGTGTATCTGTCACAGCTGAATAGTGGAAAGTGTGCGGCAGCTGTGCGAGTGGATGGAATGGTTACAGCAGTGATAAGTGTGTGAGGGTAAGGTGGAGCACGTGAGTATTAGACATGACTCCTGATTGCTGAAGATCATTGATGGATTGATGATGGGAGTGTATTGAGCAAGGTTGATGGTGAAATTATAAGGATATGGCATTTGAAAATGCATCTGCTGGAACTGACTACTTGTGTAAGGTTATTGAACTTTTTCTGACACTGCATCAAGGTCCTTGGGGATCAGGCTCCTGGCAGTGACCTCAGTGCCTAATTCCTTGCAAGGTGTCTCTGAAGGGCACATGGCTCCTTTCAATTAAAGCACTGATGCTTCGTTGGGGAACCTAGCCTGTTGTACTATTTCTCCAGTTTGTTTCGGCATCCGAGGTTTCCAGCCAGTTAAATGAGCATTTGCATGCAACCTCTTGCCCCACTGCCCTTTTAAGAGGTTTATGCTGCATTTTGAAATGCAGGCTAACTTTAAGATGCACTATCTCACGCAAATTTTGTCTGCATTACTTTTAGTGGACAAGGGTCAGTTATTGCTACATTCATTTTAGAAATTTTATTCTATGTTTCCTAGATCCAGCTTTGAACTGTATCACAGTTCCTTGACTGTCTGTGGCTCAAAGTCCAGGAACCTTCTTTCTAACAGCACTGTGGGTGCATCCACATCAGATGGACTGCAGCAGTTCAAGAAAACAGGTCAGCGTGAGCTTCTCAAGGAGAACTGGAGATAGAACCCAACCAGAAATGTTTACATCCCCTGAAGAAATAAAAACAACAATAATTTCCAATAATTAAGAACCAGGTTTCCAATTGTGCCTTTGCAACTGCCACTTCCAATGCTGGGAAAGACCATGTACCAACTCTCTCTTAAATTCCAAGTCTGTTTTGTTGGCATTCATTCCCCTTATAACTCTTTGAATCGACCCTGGGAAAGAAAGACTGACTATCCATTCTATCCAAGCCTGTCATAACCTTGTAAACCTCTATCAGGTTCCCTCATCCTCCAACACTCCAATGAAAACAATCTAAGTTTGTTCAACCTTTCTTCATAGCCTAAATCCTCCAAACCAGGCAACATCCTGGTAAATCTCTTCTGCATCCTTTCCAATGCATCAACATCCTTCCAGTCGTGTGTGATCAGAATTGTGCACAATACTCCGAATGTGGCCTAAACAAAGTTTTATACAGCTGCAACATGATTTTCCAATTCCTATACTCAACACCCTGACTGATGAAGGCCAGCATGCCATACACCTTCTTGACCACTTAATACACCTGAGTTGCCATCGTCAGAGATCTGTGGATCTATATGCCTAGATCCCGTTGTATGTTAATATTTTTAAGGGCGCTACCATTTATTGTCCTTCTGCAGTAGACCTTTCAAATTATAGAATTCCTTCTGTGCAGAAAGAGGCCATTTGGCCCATCACATCTGCACCGACCACAATCCCACCCAGGCCCTATTCCTGTAAAGCAGATGGAAAATGTTTACGCTGTCAATCTAATCTAATAGATTAGATCTAATAGATTAAATCTAATCTAATAGATTAGATTGACATTAGGGTCAATTTAGCATGGCCAATCAACCTAACCCGCACATCTTTGGACTCTGGGAGGAAAGAACAGCACCTGGGGGAAAACAAGCAGATACGGGGAGAATGTGTAATCTCCACATAGTCAGTGACCTGAGACCACAATTGAATGTGGGTCCCTGACGCTGTGAGGCAGCAGTGCTAATGACTGTGCCACCATGCTGGCCCAATCACATCTTACATTTGTCCGGGTTAAATTTCATCTGCCACCTTTCAGCCTAGATCTCCAGCCGATTTATATCCTGCTGTGTCCTCTGACAATCCTCCTCACTACCCGCTAATCCCAGTTTTTGTATCACCTGCAAACATTTTCCTCCAAATCATTTACATATATTACAAACAACAGAGACCCCAGCACTGATCACTGTGGAACACCTCTTGTAACAGACCTCCAGTTAGAAAAGTACCCTCCCACCATTACTCTCTGCTTTCTATGCCCAAGCCAGTTTTGTATCCATCTTACCAGCTCACCTCAGATCTCATATGACTTCACCTTCTGTATCAGCCTGCCATGAGGAACCTTATTGAAGGTTTTACTAAAGTCCATGTACACAACATCCATTGCCCTGACCAGTTTTTCTTGTCATTTCGTCAAAGAACTCAATCAAGTTTGGGAGACACGCCCTCCCCCTCACAAAACCATGCTGCCTATCACTAATGAACGTATTCTCTCCCAGACGTGAGTACATCCTGTCCCTAAAAATCTTCTCCAATAATTTCCCCACCATTTATACAAGGCTCACAGGCCTGTAATTTCCTGGATTGTCTCTCCTGCCCTTCTTAAAACAGAAGAACAATGTTAGCTACTCTCCAATCCTCCGGTACCTCACCTGTGACTAAAGAGGTTACAAAGATTTTGGCCAAGACTTCGGCAATTTTTCCCTCGCCTCTCTCAGTATTCTGGGATAGACCCTATCTGGCCTTGAGGACTTGTCCTTTGAAACATCCAATACCTCCTCTTTTTATCTCAACATGTCCTAGAAAGTCAACGTCCTCATTAGTACACTCACCATCCATCACACCCTTTTTCTTTGTAAATACTGATGCAAAGAACTTGTTAAGGACCTCAACCCACCACATCTGGCTCCAAACACAAATTCCCTCCAATGTCCTTGAGTGGATCTATCCTTTCCTTAGCTACACTCTTCCTCCTTATATATGCATAAAAGGCCTTAATTTTCCTCAATCCTGTTTGCCAAGGACATTTCATAGCCCCTTTTTGCTTTCCTAAGTCCCAATTTAAGCTCTTTCCTGCTCTTTTTATTCTCAAGAGCTTTATCCATTTTCAATTTTCTGAAATTTATGTATGTCTCCTTCTCCTTTTCCACTAAGCTCACAATCTCTCTCGTCATCTGGAGTTCCCAAATTGTGCCATCTTTATCCTTCATTTTTACTGAGACATACTCATTCTGAATTGTTAACAACTAATTGTTAAAAGACTCACATATTGGATGTGGATTTACCCTCAAATAGTCACCACTGGTCTACATTCCCTAGCTCCTACCTAATAGTGTTGCAGTTGGCCTTTCCCCAGTTTAGTACTTTCACTTTTGGACTACTTCTATCCTTTTCTACAAGTACCTTGCAATTTAGAATTGTGATCACTGTTCCTGATGAGACATCAATCACTTTCCAGGCTTGTTTCCCAGAACCAGATCTAAGATAGCCTCTTCCTGAGTTGGGTTATCTACGTATTGCCTCAATAAACAAACACTCTTAGACACACTGAACAAACTTTGCCCCATCCAAGCCCCTGGCGCTAAAGGAATCCCAGCCTATACTAGGGAAGTTAACATCGTCCATCACAACAACCCTATTGTTCTTGCACCTTTTCATAATCTGCTGACATATCAGTTCCTCCACTTCACACTGTCTGTTGGGAGGTCTGTAGTACAAGCCCAATAGTGTGATTGCACTGATCGTGTTCCTGAGTTCTACCCATATGGCCTCACTGCATGATCTCACAAAGGTGTCCTCCCTTTGTACAACTGTGACATTCACCATAATCAGTAAAGCAACACCTCACCTATTTTGTCATCCTCTGTGTCTCACCTAAAGTATCTAAATCCTGGCATGCTAAGCTGCTAGTCCTGCCCTTCTTTAATCCAAGTCTCTGTAAGAACATAAGAAATAGGAGCAGGAGTAGGCCATCTAGCCCTTCGAGCCTGCCCCACCATTCAATAAGATCATGGCTGATCTGTCGTGGCTCAGTTCCACATTCCCACCCTCTCCCCATAACCCTTAATCCCCTCTCTTATCAAAAACCCATCAACCCGCGTCTTAAAAATATTTAGCGAGGCAGCCTCCACCACTTCAACGGGCAGAGAATTCCAGAGATTCACCACCCTTTGAGTGAAGAAGTTCTTCCTCAACTCCGTTCTAAACCGCCCCCCCTTTATCTTGAGGCTGTGCCCCCTAGTCCTACTATCCTTTGAGCGGGAAGAGTCTCTCCACCTCTATCCTATCCATCCCATTCATCATCTTATATGTCTCAATGAGATCTCCCCTCATTCTTCTAAACTCTAACGAGTACAAGCCTAGTTTATTCAGCCTCTCCTCATAGCTCAACCCCCTCAACTCCAGCATCAGCCTAGTAAACCTCCTCTGCACTCCCTCCAAGGCCAAAATATCCTTGTGTAAGTACGGCGCCCAAAACTGCACACTACTCCAGCTGCGGCCTCACCAATGCCCTATACAGCTGCAGCAAGACCTCCCTACTTTTATATTCAATCCCCCTCGCTATGAAGGCCAGCATCCCATTTGCCTTCCTGACCACCTGCTGCACCTGCAAGCTAGGTTTTTGCGACTCATGCACAAGGACCCCGAGGTCCCTCTGCACCGTCGCCTGCTGCAGTTTTTCGTCACGTAAGTAATAATCCTTCCTACCATTATTCCCACCAAAGTGGACCACCTCGCACTTGCCAACATTAAATTCCATTTGCCAGTTCCTGGCCCATTCGCCCAGCCTATCTAGATCCTTCTGTAGACTCTCCACACCCTCCGCGCAATTTGCCAGTCCACCAATCTTGGTGTCATCAGCAAATTTTGACACCATACACTCGGTTCCCTCCTCCAGATCATCTATATAAATGGTAAATAGCTGAGGCCCCAGCACCGACCCCTGGGGCACTCCACTAGTCACCAACCGCCAATCCGAATAGCACCCATTGACCCCCACTCTCTGCCTCCTATTTGACAATCAATCCTCTATCCACGCTAACACCCTACCCCCAACTCCATGTCCCCTGACCTTCTGCAATAACCTCTGGTGAGGTACCTTGTCAAACGCGTTCTGAAAATCAAGAAAGACCACATCCACCGGCTCTCCTCTATCCACCGCCCTAGACACATCCTCATAGAACTCTAGTAAGTTTGTCAGACACGACTTCCCTTTAACGAAACCGTGCTGCGTCTGCTCTATCGAGCAATTCCCCTCAAGACGCCTCGCTATTTCCTCCTTGATGACGGATTCTAACATTTTACTTACAACAGACATTAAACTAACCGGCCTATAATTCCCTGGCACCCTTCTTAAACAACGGCGTAACATTAGCCATTTTCCAATCTTCCGGCACTTCCCCGGAACCCAGCGACGTTTGGAAAATAACCACCAAGGCATCCATTATCACTTCCGCCATTTCTTTCAGAACCCTCAGATACATTCCATCCGGTCTTGGGGACTTGTCCACAATCAGTCCCTCCAGTCTGTCGAGCACCGCCTCTCTAGTAACAATAATGTCATTGAGACCCTCCAGTCCTACCACCTTTCCGTCTCTAACACCTGGCAAATTATTCACGTCCTCCTCCGTGAAGACCGAAACAAAAAAAGTTATTCAAGACCTCAGCCATATCCCCATCCCCTACCACTAAGTCCCCCTTCTCATCCTCTAAGGGTCCAACGTTCACCCTAGCCAGCCTCTTCCTTTTTATATATTTATAAAAACTCTTGCTATCCTTTTTTATATGAAGCGCTAGCCCAGCTTCATAGTTTCTCCTACCCTTCATCAAATTCTTTGTCAATCTTTGTTGACATTTAAACCTCTCCCAATCCTCTTCTTGCCCACTATTCTTAGCTACTCTAAACGCCTCTGCTTTTAATTTAACACTTTCCTTCACCTCCTTCGTTATCCACGGCTTATTATCTCTCCTCCTACGGTCCTTTTTGACCATCGTAATAAATTTCTGCTGAGCACCAAGAAAGATCTCCTTAAAGATCCTCCACTGCTCCTCAGCAGACCCTCCCTCCAACGCGCTCCCCCAGTCCACATTCGCCAATTCTTCTCTCATCCTACCATACTCCCCTCTATTCAAACAAAGGACGCGTGTCCGGGAACCCACTTTCTCCTCCTCCATCTGCACCAGAAACTCAACCATACAATGATCACTCTCCCCAAGAGGATCCTTCACCGCAAGGTCCCTAATTCTACCCGCCTCATTACATACCACCAGATCCAAGATAGCTTGCTCCCTCGTCGGCTCCAACACACACTGTTCGAGGAAACTATCCCGGCAGCATTCCAAGAACTCCTCCTCGAGCCCACCGCGTCCAACATGGGTCGACCAATCAATATGCAGATTGAAATCCCCCATAATTATGGCCGTCCCATTCCTGCACGCCGCACTTATTTGCGCGTTAACAGCCCGCCCCACCTCCAGATCATTATACGGGGGCCTATAGACGACACCCACCAGCATCTTCCTCCCTTTGCTGTTCCTAATCTCCACCCACAACGATTCCACTTTCTGCTCTTTGGCTCCAATATCATCCCTTGCTACCACCTTGATGCTATCCTTAATCAGCAGAGCTACGCACCCCCCCCCCCCTTTTTCCTCCCACCTATCCTTCCTAAACACTTGATACCCCTGGACATTCAGCTCCCAGTCCCTGTCACCTTGCAGCCATCTCTCTGTAACGGTCACCAGATCATATCCATTTGTGCCGATCTGCGCCACCAGCTCATCCACTTTATTCCGAATGCTTCGTGCATTCAGATAAAGTGCCTTCATCCCAGCCTTCACCTGGACCCTATTTGCCGGAACGCCACCAACGATACTCACGCCCCCTACTCCCTTTATTATTGGGACATCCTCGGCCTCTTCCTTTACCTGTACCATCTCCTTAACTTTAGGCCTCGTAATGTCACCTACCCTACCCTCCCTCAATTAGTTTAAAGCCCTGTCTACAGTCCTCTTTACACGATTCGCCAGGACTCTGGTCCCAGCACGGTTCAGACCAACCCCATCCCGCCTGAACAGGTCCCACCTACCCCAATACTGATGCCAATGCCCCATAAATTCAAACGCATTCCTCCCACACCAATCCCTGAGCCACCCAGTCATGTCCTTAATCCTATCAAACCTACGCCCGTCTGCACTCGGTTCAGGCAGTAGCCCAGAGATAACCACCTTGTCGGTTCTACTTTTTAATTCCATTCCCAGCTTTTCATACTCCCTCCCCAGATCCTCAGTTTGCATTTTACCTACATCGTTGGCACCCACATGTACCACAACGACTGGATTCTCACCCTCCCACTCCAGGTTCCTCTGCAGCCCAGATGCGACATCCCGGACCTGAGCAGACAACACACCCTTCTGTGCACTTTGTCATTGTGACAAAGGACAGTGTCAATACCCTTCACCCCACTATCCCCAATTACTACTACGTTCCTTTTCACCTTCTCCTTGCCTATGCCCTGCTGCATTACCGTACTGTGTGCAGTTTGCTCACCGACCTCACCTCCCTCGTCCTCGTCCACACTGGAAGCAAGAACCTCAAACCTGTTATGCAGATTGAGAGGCTGAGGCCTCCTCTCCCCACCCCCCTTCCTCCTCTCAGCAGCCCCCTCTTGTTCCTGACCCTTAGAGTTAGCTAGTCCGGGGGGTGGTGGATGTCACTTGCACCCCATTGACAATGGCACCCTCTCTCCCCCTGATGAGCCTCAGTGTCTGTAGCTCAGAGGCCAGCTCATCTACCTTGAGCTGGAGCTCCTCCAGCAACCTGCACTTACTGCAGACATGGTCACTGGGAAGGACCCTGGGGTCCAACAGTTCCCACATCATACAGAAACAACACATCACATGCCCCTCCATTATTCACTGTAGTAATATTGAAAATTGCCACACGAGCTTACCTGGCCCTTTTTCTCCCCAGCCCTTTTGATCTTAAGCCCTAGTAGCTCACTCTGCTTCCCTCTCACTCCGCTGCCTGCTCCGACGCTGCCCGCTGTCTACACCAGGCCTCCTTTTAAACCTGGCGCTGTTTTAAAGCCTGCTCCCCCACAACTCCTTGCTAACTACTCCCTTAGAATTCTTAAGGCGGTAAATACAAAAAGCCCGCAAAAATGCTTTTAAATGATTTAAACAGTTCTACAAGGTAAGTTCTTACTACGAAGTGCTTTAAACTTATTTAAACAGGTTTTTAACAGGTAATTTCTTATCTGTCTCTCTGCTCCAGCAAACAAAATTACCACAACATCACAGTTCCATGTAGTAATCCAAGCTTTAAGTTCATCCACCTTGTCATACTCCTTGCATTAAAGCAAACACACGTCAGACCATCTGTCCTGTCATGTTTTGTACATCTTGTGTTTTATTTCTCTTGGCCTTACTGGACCCATTTACTGAGCTCTCCAGTTTCTGTACTATGGCTCCTTTTGTTTTTCATTTTTGGTTTTTCTGCCTTCCACTTTTCCCCTTACTACCTTTTGTTTCTGTCCCCACTTCCCTTCCCTCTGACTTCTTGTATCAGTTTCCATCCCCCTGCCACATTAGTTTAAACCCTCCCCAATAAAACTAGCAAACACGCCCCCGAGGACACGGTTCCAGTCCTGGCCAGGTGCAGACCATCTGATTTGTACTAGTCCCACCTCCCCCCGAAACTGGTTCCTATGTCTCAGGAATTTGAATCGCTCCCTCTTGCACCATCCCGCAAGCCATATATTCACAGGATCCGATGAATCATAGAATTCCCACAGTGTAGAAGGATGCTGTTCGCCCAATGAGTCTGCACCGACAACAATCCCAGCCAGGCCCTATTCCCATCACCCCACATATTTACCCACTAATCCCTCCAATCTACACGCCCGGGGACACTAAGGGGCAATGTAGCATGACCGATCAACCTATCCCATACATCTTTGGAGTGTGGGAGGAAAACCAGAGCACCTGGAGGAAACCCACGCAGACACAGAGAGGATGTGCAAACTCCACACAGGCAGTGAACTAAGCTAAGGGTTGAACCCAGGTCCCTGGAGTTGCGAGGCAGCAATACTAATCACTGTCCCACCCAATTTAGTTTAGTTATTCTGATATTCCTACTTTGACTAGCACATGGCATTGGTAGGAATCCTAAGATTACTACCTTTGAGGTCCTACTTTTTAGTTTAACTCTTCACTCCCTAACTCCAGCTTGTAGGGCCTCAGCCTATTTCTTTTATCTATATTGTTGGTGCCTATATGCACCACAACAGCTGGCTGTTCACCCTCCCCCTTCAGAATGCCCTGCATCCACTCTGAGACATCCTTGACCCTTGCATCAGGGAGGCAACATACCACTCTGGAGTCTTGTTTGAGTCCGCAGAAATGCCCAACTAATCCCTTTACAATTGAATCCCCTATCACTGTGGCTCTGCCATGCTTTTACCTGCCCTTCTGTGCAGCAGAGCCAGCCATGGTGTCATGAACCTGACTGCTGCCACCTTTCCCTGGTGAGCCATCTCCCCCAACAGAATCCAAAACGGTATATCTGTTTTGGAGGAAGATGGCCTGTACTGCCTTCTCACTCTTCCTTTGTCTGGTGGTCACACATTCCCTATTGCCTCAGTAATTTTTATCTGTGGAGTGACCAACTCACTGAATGTGCTATCCATGACTTCCTCAGCATTGGGGATGCTCCAAAGTGAAACACCCACAGCTCCAGAGCCAACAAGCGGTCTAATAGAAGCTGCAGCTGGACAAAATTCTTGCACACGAAAGAGGCAGGAATGCTGTTAGGGTCCTTGAATTCCCACATTGCACAAGATGTGTGTGACACAGACCTGGGATCTCCTGCCATGACTTATCCCTTAAGTTAACTTAGAACAACAATTACAATGCCAAGAGAAAAAAGAGAAACAACTTATCAGTCATTTACCAGCTGGCTGTGATGTCACGGTTCGATTTCTTTCTACCTCTCACTTACCCTACAGTCTTCTTCACAGATCTGCCTCTCTGCTTCTCCCAAAGATGAGTACGTCTTTCCCCTCAGCATTCCCACTCAGCTCCAAATTTCTGATACCCTCACTCTGGCTGAATCTTACTCTAGCTGCAGTCTCTATCCTACTGGTGTGTGCAGGCTCACTGGTTGTATGCTTGCTAAAACCACTGCCTTTTATACATTTGAGGTGAGCTGAGATGACTCACACACTGCTTTAAAATTCTTAAGCATTCATACCTATTAGGCCCTAACTAGGCTTCAGCTGAATGACAGATAATTGTCATTTAGCTAACTGACCAGTTGCTTATTGACCTTTAAACTAGACTATTGAATTTAAAGAGGAAAAAGAAGAGAAACACTTACCGACACTTACCAATAGTTACCCACTGAACTTCAAATTTCCAATACCCTCGTTCTGATTGAATCTCACTCTGGCTGCAGTCTCTACTCATTGGCACAGTCTCTCCCTCACTGGCATGCACAAGCTCACGGGTCCATTCTCTGTGCTTCTTCATTGCTTCTAATTTAGAAGTGGTGTATACAAAGAAAAGATTATGTCTTCACAGACATAACATGTTTAAAATTGCAGTATTTATTAGTTTGGGAATATAACATGAAATATTCTACTTGGAGAAAGTCAGGAATGATTAATGAGAGTATTTTGTATTTTAGCTCACAACATAACCAATTCATAGGCTCAAGATGCAAGGAAGTACAGCAATATTGCCAACTCAGGGACCATGTTAAAAAAGTATATTTCTAAACTAAATAAATGTAACTATTGGGAAACAGGGTTTGCTATTAGTTTGTGAATATATCGTCCAGTGTTGCTGAGTAACTGGAAACAAGAGTTTGGGTACATTATCCTAAATGTATATCTCTTACCCAACTTATACATATACTTCTATCAGATCATAAATAAACACACACAAATATCTGGAGGCTGAAAATGGACAGGATATGAACTCGATTGAACTTGGCAGATGTTTTATTGCTGGAACTGGTGATGGGCCCCTGGGACCCAGTAGGTTTCCTTCCTGAAAAATAATAAAAGAATGATGCCAATAGCTCCCGTAATTAATTGACGGAAACTGAGACTAAGAATGGACCATAAAAAACTGTATACGTGTGTGTGGGTCATATGTTATATTCGATGTGAGGGTTGAGGGTAGGTTGAATTAATCATTCAATAATAGTGTTCAGAACAATCATTTCCAAGACCAGAAACATTTTAAGAAACATTTTGTGAAAGCATTGTGCCTTAGATGATTTGATGCATTGTTCGGTAAGCTTGTGAAGATATCTTAATCCTGGACTGTAGCACCCTGGTGCTAGGGTGCTCTATAAGTGGGTTATTAAATATTGCCTGCTTTTGCAAAAAGAAATAAACACACAAGAAAAATGATTACCAGAGATCCTCCATAACCTTGTCCAAGAAAGAATAAAAAATCCAAAATGATTGGATTAATGAATTATTTCTGCACTTCATCGCATATACATTGCAGAAATTACTCCATTCATGGGTTGCTGGAGCCTTTAGTGCTCCTATTATTCTATTGCTGCATCCTCCCCATATTTCGGCAGAAGGTCTATTCCATTGAATACTATGTTATTAAAATTGGAGGGATTGGAATGGCAGATCCCTGGTGGATGTGTGGAGCTAGTAAACAAGCAAAGCACACAATGGGATAGAAACTGAAGGTGTCACATTTTTGTCCTGAGGATTGCCATCTTCCACTGTGGATGGTGACATGGGCTATGAGGATAAACCCATCAAACAGGTCACTGAAACACAGAGGTGAGGTCCACCGAAGTGCTCTAGTTCTGGAACCCTCGCCAGATTGCAGAGCATCTGGCACTGGGGATTTATCAGGTTTCAATCCCAGCAATATCCCCAATACAATTTCCTGATTAATAAGGATTTCCTTTAGTTCCTTTTTCATGCTCAGACTCTGTGTCTCAAGAAAGAGATTCACTACCTGAAACAACCAGGGGTTAAGCTGGCCAGCAGTAGGACCCTGTAAATTGTCAGAGTAAATGGGGCGCAGAGTTTAAAGACTTCATTTTGAGCCCATTACCACCAGATTAATGTTAATTTAAAATCAAGCTGTGACTGTTACAATGGAAATATCAGTAAAACGCAAAGAGATCCATTCAGTTGTTTCATGTGGTTTTACTATACTAATTTGATAATATGCTGTTAAAGTCCATCATTTTAATTTCTGTACATTAGTGCAAAACAGATGAACTCAATACTAATTACTGGCATTTAATTAAATTTGATGTTTCACAGAAGAGGTAATGGGGGGGTGGGTTCTTTGGCCTCTCTGTGTCGTGTTTCTCTTGCGAGTGATGGGTTTTCCCATTGATTGCACCCCACGCTGATGGGAAACTGATGGCGGGGGTACACTATCAGCGAGACCAGAAGATCCTGCCAACCTGAACAGACAGAGAATTCCGGCCAGCAAATGGCAATAAAACATAGCACTATGTTAAATAATAGGATGTGTTCCTCATTAATATTACACCCCTTGAGCTGAATTTTATAAACAAGTATTTTGCATAATTTATATCAAGATTCAGTATTATTAATAATGTGGTATTTCACAGCTTGCGGCATTAATGCCAATTAGTGGCACTCAACATGACAACAATAAGAACTTGCATTTGAATAGAAGAAAACACTGCGGACGCTGCAAATCAGAAATTAAAACAGACAATGCTATAAAATCTTGACAGATCCATGGAGAAAAAAAACCAGAGGTAATGTTTTAAATCTATGCTTTCTTCAGAGCTGAAGAAGGGTAGAAATGTGAGAGAGGCAGGAGAAGGTGGAGCAGAATAGAATTTCAGGGATAGGTGGGACTTCTGGAAAAAGTGACAAAGATATCATGGAAACAAGACAAATGCCTGTTTGTGGTAGTGTTAAAGACGAAAGAAGGTGCTAATAATTGAATAAAGGTAAAATAGTAGAATGTGTTAAATAAACACAAAAAACAAGGGTCAGCACTCTGTGAAGACAAAACAAGCTACAGATGGCCCTGTGGGGGAGGGGGGTGGGAACAAAACATCAAAATGGAGGAATGAGTTCAGGAGCTGAAGCTGTTGAATGTATTAAGTCCCAACACTGTAAAGTGCCTCATTGAAAGATGGTGTTGGCTTCACTGGAAAATTGCAGCAGGCCAAGGCCAGAAATGTGAGGATAGGAACAAGGTGTTTTTTTAAAAAATCCATTGTACAGGATGTGGGTGTCACTGGCAAAGTCTGAATTCATTGCCCATCCCTTACATGTTCCCTTGAACTGGGTGGCTTTTAGGATTGTTTCAGAGATCATTCAAAAATCAGGCTGTGGATCACAAATAGATTGGCCTCGAAAAGAATAGTAAGAATTCTCACGACACCAGGTTAAAGATTGGACTTTAACCTGATGTTGAGAGACTTCTTACTGTGTTTACCCCAGTCCAACACTGACATTTCCACATCTCGAAAAGAATGACAGATTTCCTTCCCTAACTGAGACTAGTGAACTAGATGAGCTTTTATGATAATCAACAGTAGTTTCATGGTCATCATTTGATTTTTAAATCCAGAATTTTATTGGATTTAAGTAACTACCTGAGGATTTCCATTCACGGGGCCAGCTGGACACTGATTTGGAATTGGTGCATGGAGCAGGAGTGTGGCAATGGGTATTTTGGGAGTTGGAGAGGGGTGGGGAAGAGCTCTGGAGGACCAGGGAGAGAGTTTGGGAGGCTGGAGAGAATTTGGGAAGCTCCAAGGTATGGAAGGTCAGCGAGGTCTCAAGATCTGGAGACTGGAGGAAGGAAAGAGAGTTTGGAGAGAGGAGGAGGAAGCTGGAGGGTGGGGAGATGCTGGGGGCAGGGAAGAATCTGGGGAGGAGGAAGAGTTTGGAGAGGGGAGACTTTGGAGGGAGGGGAAAAGTGTGGTGACTGGAGTGTGAGAGGGAGGCGAGTGTGAAGACTCCATGGAGAGAGGGAGATCAGAGGGAGAGAGGCAGGAGAGTTTAGATGCTGAGACTGGAAGGAGAAGGACAGAAGAGTTTAGAGCCTGAGACCTTGGGTTGAAGGGAGAGAGTTTAGATCCTGAGAGGTGAGGAGGGGGTCAGTGGAATGTATAGACTAGACCCTGAGGTTTAAATGAATTAAGGACTGATGGGGACAACGTGGGACTTTCAAGTATGTACTATGTAGTGGAACATTTTTTTGGAAAAAATGAAAAACTGAATAAATTCTGATGTTGTTTAAGTCATTAAATTACTTGTACTTTTCAATGCAAGTTGCTGAGCATGTTTGACAGCTTTGAGCCCACTGGGTAACTTTGAGAACACACGGATATAGCTTTGAAGGCAGTCGATAACTTTGAATGCACTATCAAATTAGAGCGATTAATGTCAAATTAAAATTGAGAGCACTGAATACACTTTGACAGCAAAAATTATGTTAAGGTTTCTGGGTGGCAACAGCAGACTAAACTGAAGGAGGTGCAAGTGAAATACTGCTTGACCTGAAAGGTGTGTTTGGGCCTTGGATGGTGGGGAGGGAGGAGATAAAGGTCACATGTTTCCTTTTCTGTAATTGAATGGGAACTTGTCATGGGAAAGGGATGTGGTTTTGGGGCTGTGGGAAAAGTAGACAAGAGTGTCACAGGAGGATTGATCCCCACACAATGTTGGTGAGGGGAGGTGAGGGAAAGTTGTGTTTCATGGTGGCATCATGCTGGAGTTGGTGGATATGGCAGAGGATGATCCTTTGAATTTGAAGTCTGGGAGGACAATGGACACACTATCATGGTTCTGGGAGGTCCTGCACTGATCACGTTGTCCTATCTAGACCAACTGCTTATATCCCTCTATTCCCCATTTGTTCATGTGTCTATCCAGATAAGTCTTAAATGTCGCTAAGGTATCTGCCTCAACGACCTCACTTGGCAGTGCATTCCAGGACCCCACCAACCTCTGTGTAAAAAACTTCCCCCATACATCTCCACTGAACCTTCCCCCCCCCTTATCTTGCACTTGTGCTCCCTTGTGATTGTCATTTCTGCCCTGGGGAAAAAAAAAACTTCCAATTGTTCACCCTACCCATACCTCTCATAATTTTATAAACTTCTTTCAGGTCGCCCCTCAGCCTCCGTCTTTCCAGGGAGAACAATCCCAGTTTACTCAATCTCTCCTCATAGCTAATACTCTCCATACATAAGAACATAAGAACATAAGAAATAGGAGCAGGAGTAGGCCATCTAGCCCTTCGAGCCTGCCCCGCCATTCAATAAGATCATGGCTGATCTGTTGTGGCTCAGTTCCACTTTCCCGCCCTCTCCCCATAACCCTTAATCCCCTCTCTTATCAAGAACCCATCAACCCGCTTCTTAAAAATATTTAGCGAGGCAGCCTCCACCACTTCAACGGGCAGAGAATTCCAGAGATTCACCACCCTTTGAGTGAAGAAGTTCCTCCTCAACTCCATTCTAAACCGCCTCCCCTTTATCTTGAGGCTGTGCCCCCTAGTCCTACTGTCTTTTTTGAGCGGGAAGAGTCTCTCCACCTCTATCCTATCCATCCCATTCATCATCTTATACGTCTCAATGAGATCTCCCCTCATTCTTCTAAACTCTAACGAGTACAAGCCTAGTTTATTCAGCCTCTCCTCATAGCTCAATCCCCTCAACTCCGGTATCAGCCTAGTAAACCTCCTCTGCACTCCCTCCAGGGCCAAAATATCCTTGCGCAGGTGCGGCGCCCAAAACTGCACACAGTACTCCAGCTGCGGCGTCACCAATGCCCTATACAGCTGCAGCAAGACCTCCCTACTTTTATATTCAATCCCTCTCGCTATGAAGGCCAGCATCCCATTCGCCTTCCTGACCACCTGCTGCACCTGCAAGCTAGGTTTTTGCGACTCATGCACAAGGACCCCGAGGTCCCTCTGCACCGTCGCCTGAACAACATCCTGGTAAACATTTTTTGTACTCTCTCCAAAGCCTCCATGTCTTTCTGGTAGTATGATGACCAGAATTGGACACAGTATTCCAAATGTGGCCTGACCAATGTTCCATACAACTGCAACATAATTGCCACTTTTGTACTCAATGCCCCATCCAATGAAGGCAAACATATCATACGCTTTCTTTACCACCTTTTCCACCTGTACTGTCACTTTTAAGGATCTATGAACCTGTGCTCCCAGATTTCTCTGTGTGTCTATGCTCCTGATCGTTCTGCCATTGATTTTATAGCTTCACCTAAATTGGATCTACCAAAATGCATCACCTCACATTTGTCCAGATTAAATTCCATATGCCATTTCTCCACCCAATTTCCCAGCCTATCTATATCCTGCTGTGCTCTCTGACAATCATCATCACTATCTGCAACTCCGTCATTCTTAGTATCATCTGCAAACTTGCTAATCAGACTAGCTACGTTTTCTTCCAAGTCATTTATATGTATTACAAACAGCAGAGATCCTAGCACTAATCCCTGTGGAACAATACAAGTTACATACCTCCATTCAGAAAAACATCCTTCCACTGCAACTCTCCATCATTTTTGACCAAGCCAATTCTGAGTTCATCAAGCTAATCACCCATGATCCCATGAGATTCAATCATTTGCACCAGCCTGCCTTGAGGGACCTTGTCTAATGCCTTACTGAAATCCATGTAGACAACATCTATCTACCCTTGTCAATCATTTTTGTTACCTCCTCAAAAATCTCAATTAAATTAGTGGGACATGACACCTCCTCATACAAAACCATGCTATTGATATGATGTAGGGCATCTGAGGAACCACGAATGTAGGTGGGAGGAAACTGGACCAGGAGGATGGAGTCAAGGTTAGAAAAAATGAGTTCTGTGGGGTAGGAACAGGCTGAAATGATGGGTCTGCAAGGCTGTCTGTCCTGTTAGTGCATTGGAAAAGAGGCAGAAGCCAACTGTATGGGATTGGAGGAATGAGGTTGGAGGCTGTGGAGGGAGGATCTGCAGAGGAGATGAGGTCAGTGACAGTCCTGGGTGAGAGGGACATGGCCAGGTAGTGACCTGGCAATGCCCCAACACCATGTCCATACCAACATGGCAGTGCCAACCTGTGTCAAGGACTGACCGCAGTGGGAGCCTCATGGGGTGGGGGGATTCATTTCTGTGTAGTGGGATCGAGAGCTGGTGGGACCTGGAGATGCTGGCGATGGCTGTGTGGATGGGGGTGCAGTAGGGGTTTGATATTGAGAGAGAAGGGGGGGGGAAGGAACCAGTGTTTGGGGGATGGGGTGGTGCTGGCGCTGAATGTTTTGGGGAAGAAGGGGTCTGACATTCCAGAAGGGGTGCTGTTACTGACTATTGAGTATGGGATGGGTTCGTTTCTCTGGGGGTCTCTTACTGTTGGGGTGAATGTCAGCTCATAATTTTATAGCAATGGGAACAGGACATCTGGGGCCTGGGTGAGCAGGATACCTAATTAAAGCAAGAAATTACTAATGCAAGGACTGAGAAAAAATATCAATTCAGGCATGGAAAGAAAAGTAAAGAGAGGAAAAGAAATATTCAATTGATATGGAGGGAAAAAAGAGACAGAAAGGGAAAGTTAAAAAAAATGATATTTTTAAAGCCTCCAAAAAATTAAAACTTTAAGGAATGAGACTCCACATTTGTAATAGTCCATTATCAGTGCCAGAGATGTTGAGTGGCAGCAAGTAACAATATCATATCTTTAAAACAGCACGAATGTTTGTAATAACTAGACTTAGCTTTATTGCTGAAATCTTGCGACTGTTAGATCTTATAATTCCGCCAACAGCTCAACCCCGTTGTGGGTTTCCTGGCGGCGAGGGGAGGATTCAATGGAAAATTCCATTGATAATGGCAAGAGAATAAGGTCCCAGTGAGTGCACTAACTACTTTCACTGCAAAACACACCTCAGACTGCGAGAAAAATGCTGTGCTATATGGTGAGTTTAGTTAGTGCTAACCAAGCAAATAGAGCAACTTCACGCTATACATTGCATTTAAAAGGTGAAACAGACATTGAAATGCTGTTTCCATAAGCCAACAGCAAAGCGGTTCAATGCAGACAGCAACTTTTAGATGCTGACATATTATGCTCCTCACTTGAAATTGCTGCATCATTTAAACATGAATAACACTAAGCCTTGATAGCAAGCGTGGCCGTATTTCTTTCGGATCCAGTCTGAACCACAGGATTGAATTATACAAGTAGCTTTAAATGTATTACCCTCCAAGTTGATACATTTCTGTACCACTCCAGAAGTAACTGTTTTTCAGGCTGGCTTTTATCAGAGACAAGATTCATTAATCTATACTGTTTGCTTGAAACCTGCTGTTGTTATGATCCACCCATATTGCTTGTATCCTTGACAACCCAATGGCATTGCCATGGACACAACTATGTATAAGGTCCATAGATTTCTTTTTCTTAGAATCAACAAAAACAGTTATTGTTACTAGTTTCATTTTCCAAAATAACCTATTTTTGTCTTTTTAAATGAAACACATAAGAAATGAAAACACTGGCTATATAAGACTGGGATTTTTGATGCTACCTCAAAAAAAACAGAACTATTACAGGATGTGTTGTACAGCTACATATTTCAAACATGAAAACAAGAAAAATATCAAGAAAATATATTACGTATAGAGGAAAACTGATAATAATTGGAACAGACTGAGGCATTTTTCGATGCATTTCCTGAACTTGATGTAATCATTATCCTTCCTGAAGCCACTATTTCCTACTGTGACCCTTCCATACAAAGAGAACTGACACTAGGATAATGCATTTTGTGCATTATGATCAATCCCTTGGATTCAATTGAATTAAGAGATGACTGTGCATCCAACAATGATCATATTGCTGTGATTCACTCTGCCATCAGAGTCACAATCTTAATCTCTTATATAGATGTCAGAAATGCTATCAGCTTTGCTAGTTATTTTGGAGGGCACGAGAACCAATTTTATCCCATGGAATACTAAACATCAGAGAATTAGAACCCAATTGAATTTACATTAAGTGAGCCAACAAGGGCATTTTTAAAAAGGTACGATCTACTTGTAGGGCAATGAGATCTGAGTTCTTTTTTATCCTTCACATTGAGGAACCATAAAGAAGCAGAGCTTTAGACAAGTAAGGAGAATACTGTATAAATCTACCAATGAAGCAGAAAAATCCAATCGTCTGTAAGAATATGTCTGTGTACTCCTGCAGGAAGTGTGTTGTGACTAACTGACAACTGGCACCTGCTCCAACTTCTCCATCTGCCACTCTTTCAGCTGTGCAACTCCCAAAGGCTCACTAATCACAGGTGTTGTTCGGAACAAAGGCTCACTCATTATATGAATGAGCAGATCTGGAAAGCGAGTTTGAATCTATGTTATACACATCGGGTGGCGAGGAGGTAAATGTCCCGTGGCCCGATGCTAGAATCAAGGAGGTGGAAAAAGATAGCTGGCATGTTTCAATTCAGTTAGCTGACACTCGCACGCAGATGAAAGAGAGAAGTGCTTTGTTGGAAGTAGCATCCTTCGGCTCCAGTGTTGCCTATTCCGGTGGTTCAAGCAGGCATTTAAATTAAAAAAAAAATCAAAAAAAGTACTAGGAGTTCTCCTGGTACACTGGCCAACATTCCAATTTCAATCAACATCATCCAAAAATGAATTAATTGGTCATTCACTCTGCTGCTGTTTGTGCAGATCTTGCATTATCCTCCACAAAATAAAAATATTGCTTCCTGGACACATTACTTTAAAATGTTGTCAAGACCCTAGAGAGGATGAAGAAGGGATTCACTAGGTGAATTAATGACTTTTGTTCAGAGAAACTTCAGTTTTCTACTGCAGTAAAAGAACAAACAAACTAGAAGCAGGAGTACACCATTCAGCCCCTTAAGCCTGTCTACCATTTAATAAAACTCCTCTCAGCCTCATGATTTTAACAGAGATTTGCAAAATTCTAAGTGGTAAATTATGAAAAGGTATTTCCATTGTTCATTGACTTGGTGTGCGAGGAAATACATTTGTGATAATTACCAACAGAGCCAAGGGAGAAGTTAAAAGAAATACTTTTACACCAATGATTGGAGAGCTTGACCAAAAACAGTGATGCAAGAAAAATCCACAATGGATTCTGAGAGGGAAGTGGACGAATATTTGACAAAGAAACAATTAAAAGACTGTAGAGAAAATGTTGGCAAACGTGTGATGCATGGCCTTCTCTTGTGTTGCAAATCCTGTTAGTTCTCTGACAAAGATGTGTGTCAAAATAACAGTGCACTTTGAAATGTTTCTGAGAAATATCTTATGTAACTTTGAGCTGTTGTTTATTCATTTCAGTATGGTTTAATTCTATTCCTTTCAGTTACAAGATAATTTCAAAGTTCTTGCTTTAATTTTATCACATTGTGGCCTAAATCATGCAGGCCTGAAACTTTGTGACGCTTCTGAGGTTGAATCCTCACTTGCAGAAATCTGACCCATTCACCTTGAATGAATAAAAAGAGCTTGATGCTAAGTGTCTTTTCCATTTTATATGTTTTCTTTGGCTACAAGATAGCTAGAAAACCTACATTTATATCCTTGTTCATCCTTTGCGGCAAAGCTGATATCAGTTGATGTGCTTGGTAGGATACCGGCAGGTACAGAGGTGACTGCTAAGGCAACCTACTGCAGCAAATTATACAGGACATGATGGACAACTGAGTTTTTTTGGAATGAGTTCTATTGGGAATTCCCCTGCGTCCGTTGTCTCCTTGCTTCTGATATACATTTACTTTCAGAGGAGGATACACAATTTATAATTTGGTTATGCCAAATACAGCCACCCTGATGGAGCTTCTCCCAGGACTCAAAGTCAATGTCAAGACTGCTCAGTGAAACTGTCAAAATGTCCTTGTAGTGCTTCATTTGACTGCCATGAGGGCACACATTTGACTCAGGTGCTCCACAGAAGGTTTGCTTTGGTATGCGAGTATCAGACATTCTGGCTACGTGACCCATCCAACTCAGTTGTGACTGTTTAAATAAAGTGTAGATGCTTGGCATTGCCAATTTGGATGGGCACATCAGTATTTGGTATTTTGTCCTGTCAGCTGAGGTTCAAAAGTTTACAAAGGCAGTTCAGGTGATTCTGAAATCAATCTTAATTTCAATGCCAAGGTCACCAGCATGGAAGGCATTGGTGAGCATGGCAGAGAAAAATGTACTGAAGAGGCTGGCATTAGCATGCAGCCCTGTTAATTTCTTTAGTGACAGAAAATGGATCAGACGACTCACCATCATCCAGGATACAGATGAACATGCCTCCATGGAACTCTTGGACCATTATGATAAATTTATTCGGACAGAAACACTTTTCCATTATCTTAATGCAAAGGCTTTCATGGCTGACTCTGTCAAAGGCCTTGGTCAGGTCAAAAAGCCTGAAGTATAAGTCCATGTCCTGTTTCTAACACTTAGAACTGGCCAACTATAAACACCATATCAGTGATTTCTCAACCTTTTCTGAAACTGCGCTGTCTCCCTGGCAGCAGGTCCTGGTTAGGATGTTACTTTAAGTGGTTTAAAAGGGTCCTAGTAAAGTATTTGTCAGCAGTTAAGAGGAGTGAGGTTCTTTTATAATTGTTGCCAGGTTGGCAAGTTGCTTTCTGCTTGTACAAATGGACATTGCAGACATCTTTATATTATACTCAGGAAAAAAGTCAATGAGCTTCTTGAGCAGACATTGACCTCCAACCATGTAGACCACAGCTGGGGTAAAATCAGTTCCAAGTTTTGCCACGGGTTTAATTGTCTTTGTCATTTCTAACAGTGTTGGAGGGTCATCAAGAGAGATGGCACTGTGTGGCTGTCTGTTGATTGCTGCTCCATTGATGGATGAAAACCAATTGAGGATGTGATTAAAGTGCTGTGCAGTTGGAAACCAATGGCTATTTCTCCAATTCAAAATCCACAAATTCAAGAACAATACTAACAGTAGACCATTCAACCCTTTGAATCTATTCCATATTCATCTGTACTTTGACTTCATTTATCTCCTGGATAACTTCATCCACCAAAAACCTATCAAACTCAGTTCAAAAATGTTGATTTACCCAGGATCTGCAACCTTTTGGGATGGGGCTAATGAGGGACAGGAAAGAATTTCAGATGTCCATAATTTGATGCAAAAAAGTGTTTGATTGCACTCTTCGGGGGTTAGTTTGATTTTCAGATTATATATTTTTGTTCTGCATTCCCAAACCAGAGAAAGTACTACTTCTGATTCTGCCCTTTGAATTCCTTAACCATATGGGCAGCACAGTGGCACCGTGGTCAGCACTGCTGCCTCACAGCACCGGAAACCAGGGTTCAATTCCTGACTTGAGTCGCTGTTTGTTCGGAGTTTGCGCATTCTTCCCGTGTCTGCATTGGTTTCCTCTCAAAGCCCAAAAGACATAATGGTTAAGTTCATTGGCCATGCTAAATTCACCCTCAGTGTACCCAAACAGGCATCAGAATGTTGTGACTAGGGGATTTTCACAGTAACTTTATTGCAGTGTTAATGTAAGCCTTCTTGCGACATTACTAAATAAACTTTTAAATATTTTGTTTAGATCACACCTGAGCTTTCCGAACTAGATGGAATGAAGCCAAGTGTTTTGCAATCTGTCAATATTTAATCTTTCAAACCCAATGTCATTTCAGAGGATCTGTACTGTATCCTGTTCAAGGTTAATAATCTTTCCTGAGATTCAGTACTCAAAATGACACTTCAGATGGAATTTCACCAATTTCCTCGCTTTAGTAATTAAATCTTTCATGATAAAGACCAAGGGCAGGCCGGTCCCGAAACCGTAAATTCCCACCCAAAGTCAACTGATTCTTGTGGCAGGCAAAATGGTAAAATTTCAACCCAATAGTCCATCATCAATCTTTTGAACTTAGAAGTGCCACAGAGCAACCAAGTATGACTATATCGGTTTTTCCTCCCTTACTGTGAAAAAAATTGTCCATCATCCCTCAACGTCTCCTCAAAACGCACAATGTCAAAATAACTTGCACCGATGTAACATTTCTGTATACAAAAACACTTCAATGAACTCCAGAGGTTCAAAATGAAAAAAAAATCAGATTGCTAACTCAACTTGAGGAATCATAACCTACCACTCAATGTAGCACAAAGTTGGAATTCCATTGTGTATCATACCACTCCTTAAGTGCCAACTTAAACATGGTATTGATTTCTTCACTCTGTGGTTCTCAGAGCCTCTGTTTTTCAGTGTTACGCAGTTATCCTGCATTCCCTTCAAGAAACATAGGAACCTGTATTTACATTTATCTATTTTCTTTATCTTTCACAGTGCACTGCATGTGAGCATGAAACGATTTTACCCAATTCTATTTATGAAAAGTTATTACTGATGGCGTTATACAAATCCCTGGCAGATGCACAACCTTGTTGGTTCGCAGTTCTTCATCGTTCATTATCTATATTTGTCGCTTTTTCAATTTGTTAGGTCAGCAGTAACAGTGTACAGTGTTTCTTTGTCGTTCAGGATGCAAAAAAATTACTTATTAACTCTCAGTGTCCTTCTTCATTGTTTTTAAAGAGGTGTGGCGGCTCAGTGCTATGGAAAGAAAACAATTGGCCATCTTTGCACATAATATCACATAATCTTAAACTAGTTGGAAGCAATTCATAGTGCCAACAAAGCATACACAGATCGTCCTCCCTCTTGTTCTATCCAAATGTTGATATCTTATTTTTAAATGGCAGTTCTGCTCTGCGCAAATATTCCATGGCATCTCCTTTGTTCTAGGATTTGTGCATTTTGTATTGGAGATATGAACCATGCTTTCAAGCTCTTTGTCACTGATGAAAAGAGGCTGACATTAATTCAAAGGAGTACAGGATCAGCCTTAAACTTAGGGATGCATACGTTTTTGTCTGATTCCTTCCTTTGTTACCTCCTCCAGGTTAAATACTGATGAATCCAGAATTAGTAATGTTGGAAAAGAGGCGGTGGTTTCTACTAAATAAATTATAAATATGTCAGTGAGCATACACCAGGCATCACAAATTAATAAAGTAGTTTTTTTCCTACTTCAACAGATACATTTTTGGCAAATACCCTGATTGATACATGAATTGAGTTGCTGAAATCACATTGGAGAACATATCCGTCACACTGTAAACTAGTGTGGACCAGATGCATTTAGTTCATTACATGGGGCAAACTCAGGTTAATTATTCTTAATGCATTTCCAAACATTTTTTTTTTAATTCAAGGTGAGGATTGTTAATATTGGGTACCAAAGGCATGGAAACAAAAATTGGGAGTCGGGAATTTTCGCAATGTTGGTATCTGTAGGCCTGCAACCAGAGGCAGCAATGGTCCAATGCCGAGGTGCCCAGGTTAAAAGTCCGCCTACATTTGCAGAAACTTTAGCTATGTTTTCAGATTAGCACAAAGCCCTCCTCAACCTGCTAACCTTCATCACCCATTTCACCCCTCACACCTTTCACTTCCCTCGCTCCTTGGCCATCATTATCACCCCTAACCCACTCATCCAGTATGTGCTTTATAAACAAAGTTACAGACCTATAATAACATTTGGAAGTATTTGAAATCTGTCAAAATAAGCAAACTTCCCTCAGAAAGGCACATTGAAAACCACTATCCTCTTTAGAAGCTCAAAAATCTGTCAGAAAAATCAACTTGCATTTCCCTGGACAGCTGTAGAATTCCTTGATGTTTTGTAAGCTATCAAGCTGACATTCCCTTGGAAGCTGTGTAATCAAACCCTGCAGTTCATTGGTGTTTTGCAAAGCCATCAAACCATATTTCCCAGGAGTAGTTGTGTAAACAAATGCCATAGTGTGGTTCAAAATTCATTAGTGCCTTTGAAGGCAGCCTAGATTTCCTACATTATCACACTTTTCCAAAAGCTAAACGGATGGTTAGCTCTTCAACAAAGATTTAAGGAAAGCCAGAATTTAAATAATTAGCTATTGTTCCCAAATGGGGTTGATCTTTCACAGGAATGTAGAAAATAGAAACAGGATTAGACAGTTTGGCCCCTTAAGCCTGCTCTGCCATTCAACTAGAGCATGGTAATCATCTATCCAATCCCACTTTCTGAATCCCCAAAATCCCTGTCACCATTGTACAAGGCACAATCAGAAGTGTGCTGGAATGTCCTCCACTTGCCTGGGTAAGTACAATACCATTCAAGAAGCTCAGTACCATTAAACCCACTTGATTGGCACGCTATCCATTGCACTCAACATGGACTCCTTTCTCCACCACTGATGCACAATGGCAGCAGTGTGTACCATCTACAAGATGCACTGCAGCAACTCATCAATACTCCTTCAACAGCACCTTCCAAACCTGTGACCTCTGCAAAGGACAAGGGCAGCAGATGCATGGAAACACCATTACCTGCAAGTTCCGCTGTAAGACTCACCATCCTGACTTGGAAATATATCACCATTCCTTCACAGTCGTTGGGTCAAAATCCTGGAATTTTCAGCATAACAGTATATAAGTGCACCAACAGTGCATGGACTGCAGTGGTTCACAAAGGCAGCTCACCACCACCTTTGCAAGGGTAATTAGAAATGGGCAATAAATGCTGGCCTTGTCAACAAAACTCACATGATAAAATGTGAAAAAAAGTAACTTTCCAATCATAAATTCAGATTAAAGCTTATGGATGGTGGTGAAGTTGTTAGCACTGCCGCCTCACGGTACCAAGGACCCGGTTCAATTCTGGCCTCAGGAGACTGTGTGGAGTTAGCATGTTCTCCCCTTGTCTATGTGGGTTTCCTTCAGGTGCACAGATTTCCTCCCACTCTCGAAAGATGTTAGGTGGATTTGCCATATTCAATTGTCTCCTAGTAACCCAAGGTGTATGGATTAGGAGGATTGCCATGGTAAGTGTCTGGGGTTACAAGTATAGGTTGGGGAGAGGACCTGTGTAAGATACTCTGTCAGAGAGTTGGTGTAGGCCGAATGGCCTCTTCTCAATTGTAGTGATTATACAATAAGCAAGGATTTTGGCCTGTGCTGCGCTACTCCCAATAGGCTACAACTCTAAATAGCAATACATTACATCAGACACTTCGATAATCTCAGCAATAACCAGTAGAAATCAATCATCAATGGTTGATGATAGTGATGCCTGCTGAAAAATGCATGTTTAGCTGTGCGAAGTTAAGGTAAAACATTAATAGAACCATTTAAGTCAAAACTGATACTGCTGGCACCAAGTCAAAGACATACCTCTACTCTTCTTAATCCCAGCACACACCCCCTATGCTAGTGCAAATACATTTACTGAATAGTGACCAGTACCAGAATTGTGTACATAGGCATTGGAAACTAGTTTGGATCCAAAACATGCACTGCTAAAATTACAGACACTACTCCACCATACGTTTAACCTTGCTTTCTCATCAGCTCCAAAATTTCCTTCAGGAAGCAGGACTTTAGAGTTTGATATGGTTTGTCATTTAGAATGATGAGCTGAAATTCAAAACACTTTCTACTTCAGGCACTCAAACATTTTTGCTGAGTGCTGAAAGCTACAGATTGCCTTTACCTCATCGGAACCACTGTAAATGCTGTTGCTGTACAAGAGGCATACTTTGCTATCCTCATGAGCACACAGACATGAGGCTGAACTGTGAGGCCTCCTCCTCAAAGGAGACAAATGGGAACTCAGTCAAATGAAGTCTGCTAGATATGGTAATTTTTTAAAATTAAGGGATGTGGGTAGCGCTGGCTCCGCCAGCACTTATTGCCCATTCCTAATTGCCCTTCAGAAGGTGATGCTGTGCTGCTTTCTTGAACAGCTGCAGTCCATGAAGTCGCAGGTACATCCACAGTGCTGTTAAGGAGGGCGTTCCAGGATTTTGATCCAGTGACAGGGCAGGAATGGTGATATATTTCAGTGAGTGATTTGGGGGGGAATCTCCAGGTGGTGGTGTTCCAAGGTATCTGCTGCTCTTGATCTTCTGCATGATAGTGGTCATTGGATTGGAAGGTGCTGCCTCAGACAACCTGGTGAGTTCCTGCAGTGCATCTTATGCCTCACTTCTCTCCTATTTTGTTCATGTAGAAGTAATACCCAAGGTGCTCAACATATTGCGTCCAGTCCTCTGTGGAGAAGTCAAATAGATCTATCCATCCAAAGAGGGGCAGTTTGATAAGTATTTTTCTTTTCTCAACTTCAATCTAAACTCGATACTCACAGTCTGAGGATTTTTTTTCATCTCTATCTTCAGATGCAACTGTCCACCAATTTAGAGAAAACATAATTTGTTTCTTTATAGGTTAAAACTATACTAAAGGTCCAGCCTCATGGCTTCAATCAACTCCTGAGATGACACTGAGTACAGAAGCCTACCTGGGTGATCCACCATCCTGTTCCCGGATTGGTTTTTCAGGTCACATGACCCCCTACTTTGCAGGTTGATTTTTAAAGGGACAAGCACCACAGGAGGACAAGGCAGTTTGAGCATTATATAATTACAAAAATGACCACATTAATAATAAATTTAAGAAGGGTTGAGTTGTTTTAAATTTGCATTAATGCATCACCATGACAAAATTCGCTCACTACATAAAAACTAAATGTAGGTGGAAAAGTTGGATGGAGCAGATTAAAAGTTCTCACACATTAGTATTGGTATGTGTTCTTTGCACTCACATATAAATTATTTAGCCTGCTAATTACATCACAGTGGCTTTCTATTAATGCTCTAATATCTCAACATTAGAAAATGCTGAGATTGTTAACAGGCAAGTAAAGGTTGTTTGCTTTCATAATGCTATGCTTAGGTTTTCAATTGTAATGTACAAATGATTCCTGTAAAATGACCTTCCTACACAGTACGTTGTTTTCCTGCACCAACTCAGTAACCATATTGAACAGCTAATTGGAGTTCATGCCATGTCTTGACATGAGTAGGTGTGGAATGTGTTTGGTTTGGCTGTGAATGTGAAGCATACAGTGAATACTAATAGTAAAGGCAGCAAGACAAGTTCACTGTGTTTGACCTTAGGATCACTGTAGGGCTTTGCCTTTATTATTTGCTTAATGTTTGAGCTGAGACCAAATAAGTTGAGACCTGACCTAGCCTGACCTACATGTGACTCCAGCAAGATGGTTGTAACTCAAATGCACTCTGAAATGGCCAGTCAAGTTATTCAGTTCCAACAAACAAAGAGAAAACTGGACGGACCACCCTGCATCAATCTAGGCACCAGAAATGACAATGACACACCTAGTCCTGCAAAGTCCTCCTTGCTAACATCTCGGGGGCTTGTGCCAAAATTGGGAGCACTGTCCAAAGACTAGTCAAGCAACAGTCTGACATTGTCACACTCATGGAAATATAGCATACAAATAATACAGGACAGACCTATCAGAACTGATGACACAGTGATATACAGTTGGGAGAGAGATGCCCTGGGAGTCCTCAACACCAACTCTGGATCCCATGAAGTTTCATGACATGAGGTCAAACATGGGCAAAGAAACCTCCTGCTGGCTACCAAAAAACACAAACCCCCACCCTCAGTTGATCAATCACTACTTCTCCATGTTGAACACCACTTGGGGGAAGAACTGAGGGTGACAAAGGCAGAGAATATATTCTGGCTAAAGGATTTCAATGTCCATCACCAAGTTTGGCTCAGTAGCACCATTGCAGACCAAGTTGGCTGAATCCCAAAGGACATAACTGCGAGACTGGATTCTTGTCAGACAGTGAGGGAACCAACAAGAGGGAATAACTTCCTTGAACTCATCCTCACCAATCTCCCAGTCACAGATGCATCTGTCCATGACAATATTGGCAGCAGTGATCACCGCACAGTCCTTGTGGAGATGAAGTGCATCTTCACATTGATCATATCTTCCATTATATTGTGTGGAACTACCACTATAGGCTAAATTTTGAAAAGATCTAGTCTTGCCCACCAGGTTAGGGAAAGAACAACTCATTTATTTACAGGATAAAACTATATAGAGGCAGCAGGGAAGAAACTGTTCTTGAGCCAGTTGGTACGTGACCTTAGACTTTTGTATCTCTGAGTATAGAAGCCTGTGCCTAGCAGGGTCATTCCCTCACCCTGCTCCTTGATTAATTTCTGGGTTATGTGACCCTTACTCTGCAGAAGAATCACTACAGGATCATTTTGTGAAAAATCATTGACAGAAACTTAGCAGTTTACAGTCCTAAGCAATGAAACCCTAGTCATGTTGAATGGTAACAAATATTCACATTTCTCTCATGAAACCTTTCAGTAATGCTTGGTGCAATTAGTAGATTGGTTGATATTGGTGCGTAACTTGGATACATTAATAGAACATAGAAAACTACAGCACAAACAGGCTTTTCAGCTCACAAGTTGTGCCGATCATATCTCTACTTACTAGGCTTACCTATAACCCTCAATCCTATTAAGTCCCATGTACTCATCCAGAAGTCTCTTAAAATACCCTATCAAATTTGCCTCCACCACCACCGATGGCAGCTGATTCCACGCACCCACCACCGTCTGAGTGAAAAACTTAACCCGATATCTCCTCTATCCCTACTCCCCAGCACCCTAAACCTGTGTCCTCTTGTGGCAGCCATTTCAGCCCTGGGAAAAAGCCTCTAAGAACCACCCGATCAGTACCTCTCAGCATCTTATATGCCTCTATCAGGTCACCTCTCATCCTTCGTCTCTCCAAGGAGAAAAGACTGAGCTCTCTCAACCTATCCTCATAAGGCATGCCACCCAATCCAGGCAACATCCTTGTAAATCTCCTCTGCACCCTTTCAATGGATTCCACATCCTTTCTGTAATGAGGCGACCAGAACTGAGCACAGTACTCCAAGTGAGGTCTGACCAGCGTCTTATAAAGCTGGAGCATCCCGACTCCTAAACTCAATTCCTTGACTGATGAAGGCCAGTACACCATACGCCTTCTTAACCACATCCTCTATCTGCGAAGCCAATTTGAGAGTCCTATGACCTGGACCCCAAGATCCTTCTGATCTTCCACACTGCTAAGAATCTTACCCTTAATATTATATTCCTTCATATCATTTGACCTGCCAAAATGTACCACCACACATTTATCCAGGTTGAAGTCCATCTGCCACTTCTCTGCCCAGTCTTGCATCCTATCTATGTCACGCTGCAACTTCTGACATCCCTCCAAACTATCCACAACACCTCCAACCTTGATGTCATCGGCAAACTTACCAACTCATCCCTCCACTTCCTCATCCAGGACATTTATAAAAATCACAAACAGCAAGGGTCCCAGAACAGATCCCTGGGACACTCCACTAGTGAGCAACCTCCATGCAGAAAGTCCTGGAATCATGGCTTCTAAAGTTTCAGAAATATTAATTTTTGTGTGACTTATTTTTACATGAAGTTCTGAACGGATAACCTTTTCAGTTCATCCCAACATTGAGCTATCAAAAGTGCAATTTAAAAAAGCAAAATAAAATTAAAACAGTCAGTAAAGAATGTCTGTAAATATGGTTGCATAAACTTATGAAACAACTAGTTCACATATCCTGAAGGCTATATTGTCCTTTTTGCAATGCTTCCACTTTCGTTTATTTGGTCTATTTAAAAAAAAACAAATTCTGCCTGTGAAGTTAGAATCATCCATAAGAATTCAAAATAAAAAATTAAACCATTTGTTATTTATTATGCTTATTCATATTCTGGCAAGATGTTGATAAATCCCAATCGACTTTAGTGTCATGTTTACATGTCAGAGCTTTCTCCATTGGAATACATTGGCCAGAATCTTACTGCCCTGCCCACCATGGGAATCAGAGCGGGCAAGAGGCAGAACACAGAAAGGTTCGTTGCCCTCACGCAGGATTTTACAATTTCAGGACATGCGAGGCCATAAAATCCCATGCATTGAGACTGCTATAAATCTGAATTTGCCCTGTTTACACCAATGGACAGATTCATGAACATATATATAGCATCACCATGCGAGAGCAATCTCATGTGTACGTGCCAATGTTTTCAATTCATGTCTTATGATCAATGATGTACCCAATGTGATGGAAAGCATAGAACAAGCCAGCAGTACGAAGAAACCTAACATGCTGGAGGATGAATGGAAGGAGATCCTGTTTATCTGTCTGTCTCACTCTGCCTTTAACAATCTTCAACTAAACCTGCAGCTTGAGTTGTTTTCATCGATTGAGTGCAGTGTCATACAGATGAGCCAGCTCCCAGGTTGAATCACTGGTTCAAGCTCTGTTAATTATTTTCAGACAGGGAAACAGAAACAATGAGCAGGATTTTATGGGGAGTGTGCTGGAATAGAGTGTGGATGGCAGGAGACTATATACCCCTTTCTTCCCCCACATGGCTGGCATTTTACCAGCAGTGGGGAAAGCGATGATTGATGCTCTTGCCTGAGACCAATTGAGACCTTCAAGTGAATGATCAGTAAAGGCCTCATCTTGCTGCTGCTAATATTGGCCAATTGTGGGTGAACACTGCATCATGTAGAGAGAACTGCTTGTGGGAAAGGGATAAGAGAGACTCTCCTGATGGGGCACCTTGTGCTCCACGGAGGATGGCCTCCCCAGCTGCAAGTGTTGCCCTACTCAAAGACAGCCCATGCCCCCTAGGTCTGCACCCCTACCCTGCCTGCCTCATTGGGGCCTATAACTTTGGCTATGGTCAGCCAGACCTGACAGAACCTTAATTCTGGGGCCTCCCTCATACTGCTCCGAGCCTGCTGGAGTACTAGCAGTGGCCACCAATTTCACTCGGCTGGAAACTCCTGGAGGCAAGACTACAGCCTTAAAGATGTGGAAGCCCATACTGCAGGCAATTAATTTCCTGAGAACATACAATGAAGTCCAGGTTACCATGACCTGCTAAACTTGGGTTGCCATTCTGAGAAAGATGGTGAATGCTGCCTTGTAAAATGCTGGCCAATGACACTGAACTTGAAGATGGAAGTCATGACTGGTATTCTCAGAAACCCCTCCTAGGAGTCATCTACAATGAACACAGCAGGTGAACCTCTGCCCATTGCTGCTGGGTTAATACCAATGGCAATAGAGGGATGAGGCCCTTTAGTAGCAACTAATTGGTGGTGGGGTGGGAAGGCCATCCATAGAAAAGATGCCATGGATTTAACTGGGGTGAAGGTGGGGAAATGGTGATGTTCCCCTGTTACCCTCCCACTTGATTAAATGGCACTTCACCATCAAACTTACCATGAGGAGCATAGGGGACAGGGTGCGGGGAGGTTCAGGTCAAATTCTAAAATGTTACAAGGGTGTCATTCAGCAATGGCTGCAAAATATAGCTTGAATTCCCAATTGTCAACTAAAGTTTTCACTTTCTGGGTGGAAGAGTGCTGATTCGGTTGCTGAATCTTAAGTGGAAAATATTATGGGTATTACTAGGGAAACAAGCTTTCACTTGCAAGGTACGTAGTGCTGCTGATTTTAAATGAGTTTCACACAGAGAGTGGAAGTGTTTCTTGTTGATATAGTTGATTGCATTGAGGAAATGAGGTGAATGGCTTTTGGGAATCAACCTTTAATCTCATTGATCCTTGAGATTCACACTGCAGTTCCCTCATGTACTACGGCTAGAGTTATTTATTTTTTCATGGGATGTAGTCATTACTGGCTTGACCAGCATTTCTTGCCCTTTCCTAATTGCCCTTGAACTGAGTGACTTGCTAGGTCAATGCAAAGGACAGTTATGAATTGCCAAAGGCCTGGAGTCACATATGGGGCAGATACGATAAGGGCAGCAGACTTTCTCCCCTAAAGATTTTTAAAATAATCAGTAATAGTTTCATGGTCGCCATTCCTGAGACTAGTTTTCAATTCTAAATTTTCATTATTAGAATTTTAAATTCCATCTATTGCTGTGATGAGATTTGAACCCATGGGCTCTTGAAAATTATGATGTGGCGATGCTGGTGTTGGACTGGGGTAAGCTCAGTAAGAAGTCTCACACCACCAGGTTAAAGTTCAACAGGTTTATTTGGGACCAAATTCTACTAGCTTTTGGGGCACTTCTCCTTCATCAGGTGAGTGGGAATTCTGTTCACAAACAAGGCATATAAAGACACAAACTCAATTTACAAACTAATGGTTGGAATGCGAGTCTTTACAGGTAATCAAGTCTTAAATGTACAGACAATGTGAGTGGAGAGAGGGTTAAGCACAGGTTAAAGAGATGTGTATTGTCTCCAGCTGGGACAGTTAGTGAGATTTTGCAAGCCCAGGCAAGTCATGGGGGTTACAGATAGTGTGACATGAACCCAAGATCCCGGTTGAGGCTGTGCTTATGTGTGTGGAACTTGGCTATCAGTTTCTGCTCAGCGATTCTGTGTTGTCGCGTGTCGTGAAGGCCGCCTTTGAGAACGCTTACCCGAAGATCAGAGGCTGAATGCCCGTGACTACTGAAATGTTCCCCAACAGGAAGAGAACACTCCTGCCTTGTGATTGTTGAGCAGTGTTCATTCATCCATTGTCGGACCGTCAGCATGGTCTCCCCAGTGTACCATGTCTCAGGACATCCTTTCCTGCAGCGTATCAGATAGACAACGTTGGCTGAGTTGCAAGAGTATGTACCGTGTACCTGGTGGATGGTGTTCTCACGTGAGATGATGGCATCCGTGTAGAGGTTGATGTGGCAGGGTTGTGTGGTGTCGTGGGTCACTATTCTCCTGAAGGCTGGATAGTTTGCTGCAGACAATGGTCTATCTGAGGTTGTGCGGTTAGGACCATAGAACCATAGAAAATTACAGCTCAGAAACAGGCCTTTTGGCCCTTCTTGTCTGTGCTGAGCCATTTTTTGCCTAGTCCCACTGACCTGCACTTGGAACATATCCTTCCACATCCCTCTCATCCATGAACCTGTCTGAGTTTTTCTTAAATGTTAAAAGTGACCCCGCATTTACCACTTTATCTGGCAACTCATTCCACACCCCCACCACTCGCTGCATGAAGAAGCTCCCCCCTAATATTCCCTTTAAACTTTTCTCCTTTCACCCTTATCCCATGCCCTCTGGTTTTTTTCTCCCCTAGCCTCAGTGAAAAAAGCCTGCTTACATTCACTCTATCTACGCCCATCAAAATCTTGTACACCTCTATCAAATCTCCCCTCATTCTTCTACACTCCAGGGAATAAAGTCCTAACCTATTCAACCTTTCTCTGTAACTCAGCTTCTCAAGTCCCGGCAACATCCTTGTGAACATTCTCTGCACTCTTTCAACCTTATTTACATCCTTCCTGTAACTAGGTGACCAAAACTGTAGACAATACTCTAAATTTGGCCTCACCAATGCCTTACATAACCTTACCATAACACTCCAACTTTTATACTCGATACACCGATTTATAAAGGCCAACGTACCAAAAGCACTCTTTACGACCCTATCCACCTATGACGTCACTTTTAGGGAATTCTGTACCTGTATTCCCAGATCCGTCTGTTCAATTGCACGCTTCAGAGTCCTACCATTTAGCCTGTACGTTCCACTTTGGTTTGTCCATCCTTGCACTTGCCTGCGTTAGATTCCATTTGCCATTTTTCAGCCCATTTTTCTAGTTGGTCCAAATCCCTCTGCAAGCTTTGAAAACCTTCCTCACTGTCCATAAAACCTCCAATCTTTGTGTCATCAGCAAATTTGCTGATCCAATTTACCACATTATCATCCAGATCATTGATATAGATGACAATCAACAATAGACCCAACACCGATCCCTGCAGCACACCACTAGTGACAGGTCTCCACTCAGAGAAGCAATCCTCCACAACCACTCTCTGGCTTCTTCCATTGAACAAGTGTCTAATCCAATTTACTACCTTCCCCTATATACCAAGCGACTGAACCTTCCTAACTAACCTCCCATGAGGAACCTTGTCAAAGGCCTTGCTGAAATCCAGGTAGACAACATCCACCGCCTTCCCTTCATCCACTTTCCTGGTGACCTCCTCAAAAACTCCAATAGATTGGTCAAACATGACCTACTATGCACAAAGCCATGTTGACTCTCCCTAACAAGTCCCTGTCTATCCAAATATTTGTAGATCCTATCCCTTATCACACCTTCCAATAACTTGCCCACCACTGACATCAAACTTACTGGCCTATAATTTCCCGGATTTCTTTTGGAACCTTTTTTAAACAACAGAACTACATGAGCCACCCTCCAATCATCTTGCACCTCCTCCGTGAATATTGACATTTTAAATATGTCTGCCAGGGCCCCTGCAAGTTCAACACTAGCCTCCCTCACGGTCCGTGGGAACACCCTGTCCGGTCCTGGGGATTTATCCACTCTGATTTGCCTCAAGACAGCCAGCACTTCCTCCCCTTTAGTCTGTAAAGGTTCCATGACCTCCCTACCTGTTTGTTCTATTTCCGTAGACCCCATATCCGCTTCCTCAGTAAATACGGATGCAAAAAAACCCATTTAGTATCTCCCCTATCTCTTTTGGTTCCATACACAATCTACCACTCTGGTCTTCAAGAGGACTGATTTTATCCTTCACTATCCTTTTGCTCCTATATACCTACAGAAGCTCTTTAGATTTTCCTTCACTCTGTCTGCCAAAGCAACCTCATGTCTTCTTTTAGCCCTCTTGATTTCCCTCTTAAGTATTGTCTTGCACTTTTTATACTCCTCGAGCATCTGATCTGTTCCTTGCTGCCTGTACATTTCATACAACACTCTCTTCCTCTTAATCGGTATAACAATCTCCCTCGAGAACAAACGTTCCTTATTCCTGTTTAGTTTGTCTTTAATCTTGACAGGAACATACAGACTCTGCACTCTCAAAATTTCTTCTTTGAAGGCCTCCCACTTTCCATTTATATCCTTACAAAGGAACAGCCTGTACCAATCCACACTTTCCAGATCCCTTCTCATTTCATCAAATTTGGCCTTTTTCCAGTTCAGAACTTCAACACAAGGACCAGATCTATCCTTATCCATGATCAGGTTGAAACTAATGGCATTATGATCACTGGATCCAAAGTGTTCCCTCACACTCACATCCATCACCTGCCCTAACTCACTTCCCAATAGGAGATCCACTATCACATCCTCTCTCTATTTGGCACCTCGATATACTGATGTACAAAATTCTCCTGAACACATTTTACAAACTCTACCCCATCTAAACCTTTAACAGTATGCGAGTCCTAATCTATATGTGGAAAATTGAAACCCCTTACTATCACAAATTTGTGTTTCTCGCAGTTGTCAGCTATCTCTCTACTGATTTGCTCCTCCAATTCCCTCTGACTATTTGGTGGTCTATAATACAATCCCACCAATGTGTTCATACCTTTCCTGTTTCTCAGCTCCACCCGTAAGGCCTCTGTAGACAAGCTCCCGAATCTATCCTGCCTGAGTACCGCTGTAACATTTTCCCTGACCAACAATGCCACCCCCCCACCTTTTATCCTTCTGCCTCTAGCACGCTTGAAACACTGGAACCCTGGAACATTGAGCTTCCAGTCCTGCCCCTCCTGTAGCCAAGTTTCACTAATGGCTATAATGTCATATTTCCATGAGTCAATCCATGCCTTCAGATCATCTGCCTTCCCCACAATACTCCTGGCATCGAAGTAGACACACCTCAAAAGATTATTTCCACCGCACTCAACCCTTCCATTTTGCTTGAACTGACCTGTCTTTTTACCCCCGGTCCACAATCTGCTCTGGCGCTCTGGTTCCCATCACCCTGCAAATCTAGCTTAAAAGCTCCCCAACAACACTGGCAAACCTCCCTGCAAGCATATTGGTCCCCTTGTAACTTAGGTGTAACCTGTTTCTCTTGTATAGGTCCCACCTTCCCCAGAAGAGGTCCCAATGATCCAAGAATCGGAAACCCTGCCCCCTGCACCAGTTTCTCAGCCACGTGTTCATCTGCCCAAGCATCCTGCTCTTACCCTCATTGGCACATAGTACAGGTAGCAATCCTGAGATTTCAAGCAAATCCTTGGCCAACAAGGGGCATACATACGATGGGTTGTGCGAGGGCTGCTCTTGGATATTGCTTCGAGAGTTGCCTAGTGCTTCACGTTGTTAGTGTACACTTAAACTGGACCAACTGACAGGCAGCTCAGTGACTATCACCGTTTACTGTGCAGATACAGGGAGCCGGGTCGGATCTCCGACTTGCGTCAGTGTCTGTGGGAGTTTGCACATTCTCCCTGTGCTTGCATGCGTTTTCTCCGGGTGCTCCGGTTTCCTCCCACATCCCAAAAACATGCTTTTAGGCTGATTGGTGTTAACAAATTGTCCCTGAATTAGACCTCCCTTAATCTGGCACGCTTAAAATTCTCTAAATTTGCACCTCTTTATTGTGGACTCCAAGAGGCATAGACAAAAGGCATAGGTAAGAGAAGGATTGGAATGAGGCACTCACTGAGTGTAAAATGGGCGGCGTGGGCTTGTAGGGCTGAAGGGTCTGTTTCCTGTGCTGTGTTGTTCTTTGTTCTTTATTACTACCCTCGGGGTCCTGCTTTTTAACTTCCTTCCAAGCTCTCTATACTCTGTCCCTTAGGACCTTCTCACTTTTCCTACCTACATCATTGGTACCAATGTGTACCACGACATCTGACTGATCACCTTCCCACTTTAGAACGCTGTGTACACGATCAGAGACATCCCTGACCTTGGCACCCAGGAGGGCAACAAACCATGCGGGAGTCTCTGTCCTGACCACAGACCCTGCTGTCCATACCTCTGACCACTGAGTCCCCTTTCACTACCGCTCTCCTCTTCTTCCTCCCACCCTTTTGCGCTGCAGAACCAGACTCAGTATCAGAGTTTCGGCTGTCGCAGCTTGTCCCAGGTAAAGCATCCCCCTCAACAGTATCCAATTCAGTATATCTGTTGTGGAGAGGAATGGCCACAGGGGAACCCTGCTCCGCCTGTCTTTTCACATTTCCATTCCCTCTCCTTACAGTAACCCAATTTCCTGTGCTCTGCTGCTTAGGTATAACGACCTCCCTAAAGCTACTGTCTATATACTCCTCATTCTCCCGAATTAGACGGAGGTCATCAAGCTCCTTCTCCAGTTCCCTAACATGTTTTGCTAGCAGCTGCAGCTGAATGCATCTTTTGCAGGTGTTGTCGTCAGGGATCTCCCACATCCTGCAAGAGGAACATTCCAACATCTTGCCTGGCATTTTTTTTTGTTTTTTTTAATCTGGGGAAAAACAAGAATAAACTTTCCGAAACGAGAAAAAAATACTACCCTTGCCTCTGCCTGTTCTCACCAAAGCCTGTTTTGAGCCAAAGCCCTTCAGCCTTCACTCTGCTCCCTCTCACTCCGCTGCCCGCTCTCAATGCTGCCCACTGAATAGAGTGGCCTGCTCTTTATACCTCCCACTCACCACTGGCTGACGTCAGGCACTTGCACAGCATCAAGAGAGAGAGAGAAAAAACTCAACCTCCCAGAATCCCCTGTGGCCGACTTCCGCTTCCCTTAGTTTAAACCTTGAAAACAAAACCCGTGGAAAAACAACGGAATAAATAAATAAATAAAACACCAGTACTTTGCTTACCCTGTTGCTTGAAGGCAAGAAGTGAGGGTGTGGGGATGGCCTTGGCGAGATGTTCATCTTCATCAATGACATGTTGAAGCCTCTGGAGAAGATGTCATAGCTTCTCTGCTCCAGGAAAGTCCTGGACGACGAAGGGCACTCCGTGCTTGTCTTCTGAGGAGGTCAGTGCGGTTTTTTGCTGTGGTGCGTTGGAACTGTCGATCGATGAGTTGAGCGCCATATCCTGTTCTCATGAGGGCATCTTTGGAGGTGTCTGTTGTGATCCTCCTAATCCTCACACAGAGGGTGGTGGGGGCCTGGAATGCACTGCCACGTAGGGTGGTGGAGGCAGGCACACTGGGGTTGTTTAAGGCTTACTTAGACAGGCACATGAGCGGACTAGAGATGGAGGGATACAGGAGAATTTTCTAAATAAAAATCAAGAACTTGGGACGTCCCTGGGAATCAATTGATTCCTATGGACCTTCCAAAATATTTCATTGCTCACTTGCTTTATTTCTGCACTTCTCGGGATTCTGTAAATGTCTGTCTAAGTTTTGCATGTTAATTGATGCCTTTTCTTTTACTTCACAGGTGATTCAGTCCGCCTTGTTGACCAACAAGGGGCATACACGCAATGGTCGTGCGATGGCTGCTCTTGGATGTTGCTTCGAGAATTGCCTAGTGCTTCACGTCGTTAGTGTACACTTAAACTGGACCATCTGATGGGCAACAAGACAGCTCAGTGACTATCACTGTTTGCTGTGCAGATACATGGATTTGGGCCAGTGTCTGCAGGAGTTTGCACATTCTCCCCATGAATGCATGGGTTTTCTCCGGGTTCTCCGGTTTCCTCCCACATCCCAAAAAACGCGCCCTTAGGCTGATTGGGGTAACAAATTGTCCCTAATTTAGTCTTCCCTCAATCTTCCCCAATAGGTGTAGACAAAGGTCATGGGTAGAGGAGGGCATTCATAATGTTAAAATGACGGCGCGGGCTCATTGGGCCAAAGGGCCTGTTTCCCGTGCTGTGTTGTTCTTTGTTCTTTGTTCTGAGCAGATCCTGTGTATACGGAGGGTTTGTCTGTAGGGGATGCATTCTTTAAATTGTTTAGGGTGGAATTTGGAGAAGTGGAGCATTGTGAGGTTATCAGTGGGCTTGCGGTACAGCGAAGTGCTGAGGTGACTGTCCTTGATGGAGATGCCTGTGTCCAAGAATGCACACCAAGAACAGGAAACTTGAGAAGTTTGACACAATGGCAATGAAGGAACAACAAGATATTTTCAAGTCAGATTGTAGAGTGATTCAGGAGAGAACTTAGAGGTAGGTGGTGGTATTCCTATTGGCTTGCTGTTCTTATCCTACTAGGTGGAAGTGTTTGTGAGTTTGGAATGTGCCTTTCATGGAAAAGGAGCAAAAAAATTCAAAAGTAAAATAAATTGCTCTTGTTTCTTTTTAGTTTCAAAATAAGCATATTTTTCACCAATTTACAAATATGCTTATTTTCAGTTCATTGAAAATAACAGCATGTTGACTGACACCTTAATAATTGTTTAACCGAAAAGTGCAAATCTACATTGCAATGGGGCTCTAAAATGCAAAGCCGATTTACTAATTGCAACTCAATTATAGAGAAATATTTGTACCATACTTTCTTTTGAAAAATATGTTAATCAACCCTATAAATGGCTGCTAACTATAAACTTGCTGAATATGTTTGGAATTTTACCAAACAAGCATTTGCAAATTTCATCATCATTGAACAATAGGCTGCCTTTAAAAAGAAGATATTTCCTGTACAGTTCCTGTCCCAGGCAGACAGGGGAAAAGTGGGACAACAAACCCAGAGTTCACTGGATGACGAAAGAGGCAGAGACCCAAATGAAGCAGGGAAAGGGGGCATATGACAAATGTCAGGTTGGTATTGCTAGTCAGAACCAAGCTGAATACAGGGAGTTCAGAGGGGAAATGAGAAAAGGAATGATAGCTGCAGCAAGAGAGCATGAAAACAGAGTGGCAGCTCACATGAAAGGAATTCCAAAAGTGTTATCTTGACATATACATAATAAAAGGGTGAGAATAGGAGAAGAAGGGCTGATAATGGACCACAAAGGTTCCAAATAGTGACGGAGGACATTGCCGAGACATGACAAATGTACACTGCATCTGTCTTTTCCAAGGAAGAAAATGCTGCCATAGTTGCAGTGAAAGAGGAATTGGTTGAGACATTGTTCTGGTTAAAAATTGATATAGAAGAGGATTACAAAGGCTGGCTATATGTGAAGTTGAAAAGTCGTGAGGACTGGATCTCATGCATCCGAGAATATTGAAAGAAGATGGAAAGTGCAGAGGCTCTGCTTGTAATCTTCAAATCCTCCTTAGATGCAGAGGTAGTACCAGAGGGCTGCAGAATTATAAATGCTATAAAAAAGGTTGCAAGGAAAACCAGCAACTACAGGCCAGTCAGTTTAACTTCAGTACAGAGAAAGCTTTAAGAAATGATAATCCAGGCCAAAGTTAACCAACTGCACAAATATGGATTAAGTAAGGAATGCCAGCATGGATTTGTTAAAGGCAAATTGTGTCTTACTAAATTGGTTGAATATTTCAGTGAGCTACAGAGAGGATTGTTGAGAATAATGCACATGGTGTAGATGGATTTTCAAAGACATTGGATAACTGGTTGTATCACAGCTTGGTATAGCTCATGCTCTTCCCAAGACTGCAAGGAGCTACAAAAGATCGTGAATGTAGCCCAATCCATCATGCAAACCAGCCTCTCATCCATTGGCTCTGCCTACACTTCCCACTGCCTCGGCAAAGCAGCCAGCATAATTAAGGACCCCATGCATCCCAAACATTCTCTCTTCCACCTTCTTCCTTTGGAACTGTTTGACATGCCACAATGAAAAACCGGACCAACTTCCTCAGAAGACAAACACGGGACATGCTGGACCGAATACCCCTCGTTGCCCAGTTCTTCCCCAGAGTGGAAAAGCTACAACATCTCCTCTGGAACCTTCAACGTGTCATTGATGAAGACGAACATCTCACCAAGGCCATCCCCACGCCCCCACTTGCCTTCAAACAACTGCATAACCTCAAACAAACCGTTGTCCACAGCAAATTATCCAGCTTTCAGGAGAACAGTAACCATGACATCACACAACCCTGCCACAGCAACCCCTGCAAGACGTGCCAGATCATCGACATGGATGCCATCATCTCACGTGAGAACACCTTCCACCAGGTACATGGTACATACTCTTGCAACTCGGCCAACGTTGTCTACCTGATACACTGCAAGAAAGGATGTCCCGAAGCATGGTACACTGGGGAGACAATGCAGACACTACGACAATGGATGAATAAACACTGCTCGACAATCAGCAGGCAATACTGTTCTCTTCCTGTTGGTGAACACTTCAATGGTCATGGGCGTTCGGCCTCTGATCTTCGGGTAAGTGTTCTCCAAGATGGCCTTCACGACACATGACAACGCAGAGTTGCTGAGCAGAGACTGATGGCCAAGTTCTGCACACATGAGGACAGCCTCAACCGGGATCTTGGGTTCATGTCACACTATCTGTAAGCCCTATGACTTGCCTTGGACTTGCAAAATCTCACTTACTGTCTTGTCTGGAGACAATACACATCTCTTAACCTGTGTTTAACGCTCTCTCCACTCACATTGTGTGTACCTTTAAGACTTGATTAGCTGTAAAGACTCACATTCCAATCATTATTCAGTAAGTTGAGTTTGTGTCTTTAAGTGCCCTGTTTGTGAACTGAAATCCCATTCACCTGATGAAGGAGCAGCGCTCCAAAAGCTAGTGGCATTTGCTACCAAATAAACCTGTTGGACTTTAGCTTGGTATTGTGAGACTTCTTACTGTATTTACCCCGGTCCAATGCCTACAACTCCACATCCTATGTACATAAGTCATTGAAAGTGGCAGGACATGGTATTATTTCTCTTCCTGCATCTAGTAATGCACAAGGCAGACTTTTGTTTCTTGGAACAGGTCACCACCCTGTCTACAAGGGTACACAATCTACAAGGTGCAAGTCAGGAGTGTGATGGAATATTCTCCACTTTCCTGGATGAGAGCATGTTCCAACTACACTCAAGAGGCTCAACACCATCTAACGCAAAGCAGTCCACTGGATTGCCATTCACTGCCTCCATCACCAATGTATAGTCACAGCAGTGTGTACCATCTACAAAATGCACTGTAGCACCTCACTCAGGCTCCTTTGACAGCACCTTCAAAACCAATGAACTTTATTTAGATCCAAGGAGGCACTCAATACCAGATACTACTGGAGTAGCACGTGCAATGGAACACCGCCACCTGAAAAGTCCCCTCCAAGACACACGCCGTCCTGACTTGGAACTGTATCAGTGTTCCTTCACTACTTCAGTGTCAAAATCCCAGAAATGCCCTCCTATCAACACTGTGGCTCTCAATGTACCACATGGACTACAGCGATTCAAGAGGGTGGTTCACCACCACCTTCCCAAGGGCATGAAGAGATCAGTAATAACTGCTGGCCATCCCTACAATATCAACACCTCCCGAATATCCTCGGTTAGATACAAATCTAGCCAATGGAGAGTTCCCCTCTGATTGCCATTAACTTCTGTTTCACTGGTGCTCCTTGATGGCACAATCAGTCTATTGCTAACTTGATGTCAAGGACTGTTCCTCTCACCTTATCTGTAAAAATCCATGTCTTAACATTTTTCGCCACCTACTTTCTACCCAACTGACAATCATGTCTCTACCTCCATTTGTAAATCACTGAAGTACAATGTCCATGGTGTCCATGCTGGGCAATGTCCACACAAGCATCAGCAAGTCTGCGTCAAGAGCAGGAAACCATCTGGATGGAGTGAAATAATTAAAGATGAACCAGACCTGGTGGAAGAATCTTGCTGCCCATTGGCACCAGAGGAACTGAGGAACTAAGTCTTAGTCAGAGAATCATATAATGCAGAAGAGATCCTTTGGCCTATCGAACCTGCACTGACAAGTGAGAAAACCTGAACTCCCACCTAATCCCATTTGCCCATAGTCTTGAATGTTATGGCATGCCAAGTGCTCATCCAAGTATTTTTTAAAGGGTGTGAGGCAAACCACTTCCACCACCCTCCCAGGCAGCAGGTTCCAGACCATCACCATCCTCTGGGTAACAAGATTTATCCTCATATCCCACTTAAACCTCCTGCCTCTCACCTTTAATCTATGTCCCCTCAAGACTGACCTTTAAACTAAGGGTAACAATTGCTCCTTATCTACCCTGTCCCTGTGTTTCATAATCTTTTACACCTTGATCAGGTCGACCCCTCAGTCTTTCCTCTCCAACAAAACTAAGTCGAGCATATCTAACCTCTCTTCATACCATTCCAGAGAGAATTCTGGTGAATCTCCTCTTCACCCCCTCCAGCGCAATCACACCCTTCCTGTAATGTTGTAACAAGAACTGTACACAATAATTCTCACTGTAAGTAAGTAAATATTGTAAAATGTAAACAGTAAAGATCCCAGAATTGATCCTTGGTGCATTCTGCCAGTTCCTTCGCACTATTTTGGAAAAGATAAATGGATTGCCACCCTGGCACTATTATCACAGTCAGTTACTAATTTGTGTTCATATCTGCTGATATTCTTTGTTGGCTATTTTCTGGATGGCCTTAGAAACTAAAAACAGCTTGTTAATGCCACAACAATACCAATGTTTATTCAGCCATAGCCATCTGGTAGAATCATTCCTATTTGCTTTTAGCTACTGCTACTTGAACCTGTTCACTTACTGTTTTCTAAGAATCCCCCAATATCCTTCCTAAAAGTCACTTAATGAATTGCATGGCTGCAGTTTCTGGAGAATTTCTTTGTCCTTCTTCCTGGAGCCCAGATTTGAGTCATCTGGTGTCTGACCTAGCGAAAACAAAGAGAGACAAGAGTTAGGAAGCAGCTTGGTGGATGAATTAATTCAGGCCAGCCAGTATTTGCATTATTTCTCCCTGATGTAGTTGGAATACATGCAAGTTGTGAATCCAAGGAGTGAAGAGATGGAGAAATTGTCCACATACCATTATCCAAGAAAAGGCCTCCATCTTCTCATCCCCTGCTTTGCATGAAATCTCTTCAGTATTCAGGCAGAAAAGGGTAGACATTTACAAATGGATTTTCAGCCCATGCCATATTTAAGTTTTATGATTATAGTGTTTACACAAGCATTGGGAGTTGTCAGAAAGATTCATTCATGGGATGTGGGTGTCATTGAGGGCATTTTACGAGTCAACCACATCGCTGTGGGTCTGGAGTCACAGGTAAGTCAAACTAAGTAAGGATGGCAGTTTCCATTCCCTGAAGGACATTAGTGAACCAGATGAGTTTATATGACAATCAACAATACTCCATGGCTATCCTTCTGCTCCTTCTCTGTAGTTGGATCCTTGACTGCTTTACCCATAGATGGCAATCAGTAAGGATAGACAATGACACCTCCTCCATGATTAACCTCAACACCAATGCCGCACAAGGCTATGTACTCAGCCCCTTACTATACTCCTTATGCACTTATGATTGTGTGGCTAATTTCTGCTCCAACTCCATTTTCAGGTTTGCTGATGACACCACTGTACCACCACCACGGCGCCAAATTTCAAACAATGACAAGACAGAGTACAGGAAAGAGATAAAGAATTCAGTGAAATGGTCATCATTTCAACAATCTCTCCCTCAATGTCAGTAAAATGAAAGAGCTAATCACCAACTTCGGGAAAGGTAGTGGAGGACATGCCCTTGTCTACGCCAATGAGGATAAAGTGGAAATGTTGAAACACTTCAAGTTTCTAGTTGTTGAGATCACCAACAATCTGTCCTGGACCCCACATGCCAACACTATGGTGAAGAAAGTTCACCAATGACTATTCCCTCAGAAAGCTATAGAAATTCAGCATGTCCACTTTGACTCTTGCCAATTTTTACAGATCTTTACACCATAAAAATCATTCTTTCTGGTTGTATCGTAGCTTGTATGTTTGCTGCTCTGACCAAGTCCACAAGAAATTACAATGTGAATGTAGCCCAGTCCATTATGCAAACCAGCCTCCCATCCACTGACTCTGTTTACACTTCCTATTGCCTCAGAAAGCAGCCAGCATAATCAACGACCCCATGTACCCTGGACATATTCTCTTCTACCTTCTACCACAGGAAAAAGATACAAATGTCTCAAAAGATATACCAACCAACCCAAGAACAGCTTCTTCCTTGCTATCATCAGACTTTTTAAAGTAAAAATAGGATGGCACGGTAGAACAGTGATTAGCACTGCTGTCTCACAGTGCCAGGAGCCTGGTTTCAATTCCTAGCTTGAGTCACTGTCTGTTTGGAGTTTGCACATTCTCCCCATGTCCACTTGGGTTTCCTCTGGGTGCCCTGGTTTCTTCCCATTGTCCAAAAGGCATTCTGGATAGTTGCATTGGCAAAGCTAAATTCTCCCTTAGTGTACCTGAGCAGACGCCGGAGTATGGCAGCTAGGGGATTTTCACAGTAACTTCATTGCTGTGTTGATGTAAGCCTGTTTGTTGCTAATAAATAAACTTTAACTTTTTGAATAGTTCTTTCATATGTTAAGCTGATCTTTCTATTCACCCAATCTGCAACTGCAACACTACATTCTGCACCCTATCATTTTTCTTTTCCCCTAAGTACTTTATAAATGTTATATTTTATCTGTATAGCGCATGAGAAACAATAACTTTTTACTGTATTCTTTTGACAATAATAACCTGTATCAATGCTTTCACAGTCATCATTAGACTTATAAGTCCAGATTTTTATTAAATTCAAATTTCACCATCTGCCATGGTGGGATTTGAACCTGGGTCCCCAGAGCATTATCCTGGGTCTCTGAATACCAGTCCAGTGACAATATCATCCCACTAATGCCTCCACTTTCACATCAGAATGATAAGGTTGACCTTATTGTCACATCATTCAGTAGCTTGTCAATGCCACGTACTTCACCAACTTCCATTAAGAGAGATTTTTGCACAGATATTTTAAACAATTAAGTTTGCCAGGAAGTTTTTTGAATTCCCATTAACAAGCAATTAACATCCTAAACTGCTGTGATACGCGCACACACACACAATCTGTGTTGAGTTTAGGCTCAGTAATACACTAGCAAACTAAATAGAGCATTATAATCCTTAAGGAAAACAACAGTGACAAGGTGATAATAATGATGCATGTTACAGACTTCATCAGGGACACAAAGGGTTTAACAAGAAAAATCTGTAAGGGACTGGCAGCTTCTCGGCTGCCCCTATCCCTACAGGTCTCCTGCATGTCTTTTGTCTAAGAGAGAGCTTGGTCGCTATTTGTCTCTTAAACCAGGTGACTCTCTTCTGCTGTGTTACCCTTAAAGGGACAATTACCACCATCACCTTATCCTCCCCCTTTAACGCTTCAATACAACTTTCAATACACTAGTTACTCAGTCCCAAATCTACCTAAACAAGTTGGAAAATAATAAATCAAATCTTTGAGGGTTTTTACTGTTTCTTGTAGAGAGGTATAATTCTGTCTCAGATGTTTCCACAAGATTTTCATTAACAGGAACTGCAATAATGGAATAGGCACTTCATTGCAACTTGCATCCACAGGTATATCTATAACAAGTCAATCAAATACTCAGGTATTTTGGTGCTTATAGGTTTGAAAACATATCTTGATCACTTATTGATGCAATCTTGTGTGTTTTTAAACATAAACACCTTTATTAGGGAGCTTTAACTATGCACAAATCTAAATATAGTTTGCATGGAACTTTTCTATACAGGCTTGCTGCTTTTCAAATGATGTGACCAATTCAGCAACCTTGGTTTCTTTTTCTATATAAATTGCTGGTTCTGCTGTCAATATCCATTTTTTTTTATCCCTTCAGTTTATTTCTCATTACCAAGCTTTCTTCTTAAAACTCTTATTCTCCTGATTAAATTATTCACTGGACTTGTTTTTACTCCCTAGTTGTTCTTTTGAATCCGTACAGAGTAGAAGGAGGACTTTGGTTTATTGAGCCTGTACTGACAACTATCCCACCCAGGCGCTATCCCCATAACCCTATACATTTACCCAGCCAATTCCTCTGACACTAAGGGGCAATTTTGCATAGCCAATCCACCTAACCTGCACACCTTTGGACAATGGAAGGGAACCGAACCACCCAGAGGACACCCATACATACACAAGAGTACATGCAACCTCCACACGGTCACATAAGGCTGGACTTGAACCTGAGTCCCTGGCAGTGTGAGGCAAAAGTGCTAACCACTGTGCCACTGATAATAAAGGGGACTTGACAAAGTAGACATAGAGTAGGTGTTTCTTCTTGTAGGGCAATCTAGAATAAGAATCCTAGTCTTAGGATAAGAAGTGGCAGATTTAAAACAGAGATGAGGAGAAGTTACTTCTTACAAAATGTTGTGAATCTGTGGCCAGAGCAAGGTGAATGTCAGGGCATGCAGTAAATTTAAGGGGGTGGTTGACAGATTTTTAATTAATAAAGATTTGAAGGGCTATGTTGAAAGGGTAGGTAACTGGAGTTGAGGCCAAGATGAGACCAGATTTCAGCCAAGATCAGATCATAGTAAGGCTTGGGGCTAAATTGCCTACTTCTGTTCCTAGTTCTTATGTTGAAGCTTTGGGGAGAACCTTGTAGGCCCTCCTATGAACCTTTTTTTCACTTTTAAAATTTATTTTTGCAGACAGAAATCTCACTCAGCGATGTTGCTTTTTTTTTCTCTGGTCATTTGGAGAATTGTTCTCTCTTCCTTTGATGTACCTTTTTTTTCTCCAGAGCACCATTTTTATGACTTTTAACTTATTTTCTAAACACATTGAGGACTTATTTTTAAAACTTTGGAGCTTGCTGCCTGCAGTTTCTCAGTGCAGGGTCTGCTACCTGAAGCCCCCAATAGGCTTTGGTCTTGGCTTGGATCAGGAGCCTGGTAATCTCAGCCTCTTCATTGTCCTGCACTCTGGAGACCAAGCTGCAACTCCTTGTGGCTTTTCTTATATATTTTTCACCCAGAACATTGCTCTGTGTTCTCTTTGCTTTCTTTTTAAGAAATAAACATTAGCAACAACTCCATCTTTTTTAAAAACTTAAGTTCCTCTTTTCCTTAAACACAAAATCATAGCTCCTGCTTCTGAGGGATATTTTCTCTTCATTTCTTTTTCTGCTCTGCGTCTGTCTCTCACGGCCTGGCAATAATACAACACCGCACTACTCACATATCTCAGGCCACAGGCAGTGTCCTCATAATCCAGTTTATCCTCATTGCCAATGTAATGATGCACACTACAGACTTCATCAGCCATGACCGTTCCAGGAAAAAGTGTATCCACCTCCAGTTTCAGTTAACTGACCTACGTTGGCAAGACGAGTTTTGCTCAGGACTGCAATGTCAATGTTGTGTCTTGCAAGCTCTCTGGCATCTAAGGCTGTTCTTCTCTCTAGTCTGTCTGCTGTAGGGTTGTCCAAAAGCGTGTGCACATTCCAAGTGCCAATGGTGAGCGGTGTCATCTTGCGTTTTACTTTGTTTGCTCGGCCGCAAAATGGGATCCCCGCCAGCTGCGGCAAACTGGCCAGGGTGTAATGAAGCAGGCAATGTTTAGGGCACCTTTTCTAGCCCCTTCCTCATTCTGCGGTGGTGAGCAGTGCATTCCTGAAGAGGACTGCTCAGTCGCCCAGGTAGATGCTGAGTTTCACTGCTGCATCGGTCAGCGGAAAGCGACCATTAGACCTGACCGCCTGTGCGAAGGTCTGTGACTACAGCTCCCAGTGTATCCACACCTGCTGCTTTGTCACCTGTCCATCACCACAGGACTTCAAGGGTTGAATAGGACGCTGATGATGATGAAGGTGTCAAAACTAGCGCTTGATTTGGATTAAAGTGAGAGAGAGTTGCGCACGTCAATCTCACTCTCTCTTCCCAATTCCCATCTAGATCCAATGGCAAGACAAGAATCAAGACGGCTGGAGGTGGGACGAGGTGCAGTGGATGACCAGGATGTCTTCTGTGTCTTGTCCTGCTCTTTATGTTCCACAATGCTTGCAGAGACCGCCTTCTTGGCCGTTGGACCTTCCGTTGGTCTCATCTGCTCAATCTGCCGGACTCTGTCTTCACATACTGGGATAGACATCTCCCTACCTCGGCGAGGGTTGAGACTCGTCGGCTACCCTCATCTGGTTTAGCCGGCTTGTTGAAGCTGTTGCCCGGGGTGTGGCCACTGTCGCATGCAAACAGCTACGGGGAGCCACAGGTGAGAGCTGAGTGCCAGGTGGGGACAAAGGATGGACAAACTGCCCTGAAAGGACGCGACATGTTCCCCCACCAGAGGTACTACCCCTCCCTGACACCCCATACACACCCATTAGACACATAGGGTATTTATTAACAAGAAAAAAACTGTACGGGGCTAGCAGCTTCTCCAGCTGCCCCAGTCCCAAAATGTCTTGTACAATTTTTCAAATGTCTTCTTCTGAAGAGTGAGCTCCACCACCTGGGAAGGTCACCCACCCTCAGTCTCAATTGGTCTCTCAAGCCAGCTAAGCCTCTTCTGTTGCTTGCCCTTAAAGGGATGATCACCCCAATGATGTACAGCTGCCCTCTTCCAGCACAATCGCCACAGAGCATTTCCAAAGATCTTTGAAAGACCCCAGTGTGAGTGAGTACAGGACAGGACAGACCTTACTGTCCAGCCCATAATATTTGATCAGATAAGAATGTTGAAAGAGCTGGATGTCATATGCGAGGGCAAGGTTGCAGACTTAACCCCTTGACTAGCAATACCACACAAAGTTATGTATTTAATATGATTGCTCGATTCACAGCAAAAGCATATTTGTTATTTCTGCCTTCAACTACCTGTAAGCATAAATACGTTATGAAGTGTTCTTACCAGCTCCTGATGTGCAGGTTAAAAAAAATCTGGTCTCAACTCCGTAGGCACTGACTGCCTCAAGGGGCCAGGCATACTTATTCTTTGTGATTAAGTAATGTGTGTCTGCTATTTGATTGTCAGTTATCAGGGGCAGGGTGGGGTAGGGCTGAGCACAGGGCCCCACTAATTGTAAATCCGCCTGCCACTGACCCTAGGTCTTAAGACCTTTGCTAGAAGGGCATCCATTTTACACATTTATTGACTTTGAGCTGTAGGATCTCAGTGCTAATAACTTCTTTGTGCTTCATAATGTCACAATTTTACTGACAATTTCATGCTTGAATTTACAATAGTGGGCTGAATTCTGGTTGGTTTGGTGATTATAGCCTAACACAACTACAGGGACGGATTGTTTCAGCTAGGCCTTGAATGGTGACTAAAATTGGACATGGTGTAAAATGAATATCGAACCTGAACCCATCATCTCATTCCTGTCATTAGGATTATGTGAAAATTGGAGCTCAGATATGGCTTACTCCTGGTCCTAATTCTTTTGTTAGTATGAAACAGGCAATATTATAAATTTAAATTATTTATTATTTGGTATAATTTATTAATGATATTTTGTTATTTCAGCAGCTTTGTTAAACCAGTTTTTTCAATCAAAAGGAGTAGATAAAAAAATACTCTGTGAAATCTCAGTGATTCCAGGAATGACATTTATACCCATTGTAGATTTCTATTCTGTTGTAAAAATGCTATAAAAAGAGAAGCCAGTATCAGCGTCATCTGATAAGTGAAACATCTCCTCACCATAATATCAAAAAGGGCAGCACATGACTAGTTTCTTGAAACTGTTCACTCCACATGAGAACTGCAATCTTTTTCATCATAAAGATCCATTGCTAAGAGTTGATTATTTAGCAGCTTGTGCGGGTTATTTTATGTAGCATATCTCATAACATTATACTTTGGTAAAAGGTTATAATCTAAGTAACCAAAAAAAAAGCTCAATTCCTGTTGAAGTTTCTGTAGTCCTGTCTGATTCATTGGTATTGGATCCAGTCCCCGAGAGACTGAATCAACATCTGCTGCAGGCTCGAGTATTTAGAAGCACCCTGGCCTCTTCCTGAAAGGGAAGAGGTCAGCCTGGAGTGGAGAGTGCTCCCTGGAAAATCGGCTAAACATAACAAAACCTCATTTATCTTATGTTTGTTTCAGCATGCAGTAGGGAGTGTGATCTTGATCTATTATTTCATTGTCCAACACTCTTGCGAGGCTCTGCTAATCATCTAAATGCAAACAGACGCAAAATGACAGCAAAACAGTGAGCACCAACAAGCTTAAATTTTAAAATGGCAGCTCCCTGATAAGCTGAAAATTTTAATGGGCTAATTACTCACCAATTTCCTGCAGCTAATATGTATGAGCACTTAAGTGTTAAATCATTAATTATTCCTTTGTGTTGAATTAAACAGCTGATGGTCTAACTTATATATAAAAGAGCAACTTCAAAAGACGTTGCTGAATTAATCAAATCTAAAACACTCTAAATATAACTGTAAGAGCTTCAATGCATGAAGGCATCAATATAAAGCAATATTTCATGACACATAATCTTTGATGCTTGTGTGATTTCTTAATTAGGAGAACTGATAAAGATATTAAACAATGGATTAAATAAAAACAAATATAAATGGTAGAAATGCATATCAGAATAGGAGGCACTTACAGGGGAAAAATAGATTATCATGCATGTCAGCTTTTCATGATTCAGATTCCAGCATTATTGATTTTTCTTTTATTGTCATGTTATGGTTCACTGTAAGCTGTTTACATCTGAGTCTAATAACTGCTTGCAGAATACACAAATCATTACAATATTCCATTTTGAAGACCTTTACACAATCTTAATTTTACCAAACTTTCCAGAAACTGCTATTACAATGTTTTGGTGATGTGCAGTAAACAACATTTTTACTAATATATGTAATCCTTCTGCACTGACTCTTCAATGGAGTGTCCCACCTAGACCCTATCTCCATGCATTTACCCTGCTAATCCGTCCTAATCTAGACATCTTGGAAAACTAATGAAAATTCTGCATGGCCAATCAACCTAACCTACACATCTTTGGACTGTGGGAGGAGACCAGAGCACTCAAAGGAAACCCACGCAGACATGGAGGCAAATGCAAACTCCACACAGTCACCTGAGGCTGGAATTGAACCCAGGGCCCTGGTTCTGTAAGGTAGCAGTGCTAACCACCGTGCCACAGGCTGTAGAACTTTGCAGTACAGAAGGATCTTGGTGTCCTGTCACATGATTTTGGAAAACTGAATATGCAGGGACAGTAGGTGATTAGGAAGCAAAAGGAATGTTGTTGTTTATTACAAGGGAAAAGTAGATGTAAAAGCAGGGATATTTTGCTACATTTGTAGAGGACATTGCTAAGACCACACCTACAGTACCATGTAAGTTTCGGTCTCCTTACTTTTAAAATGATATAATTGCATTAGATACAGTTCAAAGAATCACTCAAATGATTCCTGGAATGGGGGATTATGTTACGAGGAAAGGTTAGAGTTGTTGGGCCTGTATCCATTGGAGTTCAGAAGAATGCAAGGTGATCTCACTGAAATATATAAGGTCCTGAAGGGACTGGACAGAATGTATGCTAAATGGATGTCCCCTCTTTGGGAGAGATTAGAGTTAGGGTACATAGTTTAAAAATAAAGTGTCTCCCACCTGAGATAAAGGTGATGAGAACTTTTTTCTCTCAGAGGGTTGTGGGTCTGTGGTGTCTGCCTCAAACAGCAGTGGAGGTAGGATCATTAAGGCTGAGTTAGATTGATTCTTGATTGACAAAGGAATCGTAGAGCATAGGAGACAAACAGAAAAGTAAAGTTAAGACCACAATCAAATCAGCCATGATCTTATCAAAGGGCTGAATGGCCTACTTCTGCTTCTATTTCTTACATTCCTATGCTTTCAATCTATATAAAAAAAGTCACAAAAGCAACTGGAAAACATTTCTGAGATCCCTGTCTGGCATAAACGCTCAGAGGTAGATTAGTTTTTTACTGGACAAGGTCCATAAAAGCTTAGTAAATGGGCATAGGCTATCACTTCTTTTCTATTCTATGCAAACAAAGACATACTCAGAACTGAAATACAGCTGTTGCAGTATGGTAGCCACCTGAATGTTTGAACAATAATAGTGAACTGACTAGTCCTAAGCATCTTTGTGAGGTGATGTTATTACTAGTGCCAGGTTCATGGCTTTGTGCCAATTTTAGACATGGAATTCTGTACCATACTGTGAAATTTAAGATTCAACACAGGAAGACCAGGATGGCACAGAGTGGGTGGAACAAAAGAAAATGCTTGAGTCAAAGCCTGTTGTCCTGGTAATATTAGTATGCTTTATATAATGACAAATCCTATTACATCTTTGGGCTGAAAAATACCATGAGAATCAACACAAGTTACTGTGTATTTTACACATTCAATTGTCGCGGGTGTGAGAAACTGTAGGGTGATTGGGGTGATTGGTAGACATTGCATTGGATTAGCTGAAAAAGGAAATAATTACAATAATTTATTTGCTATCAAGGAGTTTGCTGTTAACTTCATTTGTTCATTATATTTTCCTGTATTTTTTTCTTTATTAGTCAATAAGATTAAAGTGCACCTTTCCATTCACAGTAAAATGTATTAGTGTTCTTGACATCATCAGGAGAACATACAAAACATTGGATTTCGTAGTGCTATTGCTTTAAGCAAAAAATATTGCAAAGAGAGATGAAGTGCATGCTGAATAAATTATTTAAGCAAATCAAAAGCATAACATGTAATAAACCATACAGTCACCTCATAATATTCTCCAGTCCAGTATTTCATAGAAGGTATGGATTAAAAAACAATAAATGAAACTGTTTTTTTTAGTTTCTGCAGAACTATACCTAGATTGAAATTGTTACTTTACAATCTAACAGGTTCGATTATGGTGTGAGGTTTACTACGTATGTTGACCTTTAATGCTCCTGCATCAACAAACTTCCCCAAATTTAAATAAAGTATCGCTACCTTATTAAAAAACTCAGTTTTCTGTTTTAAACCTGTGTCACCCTCTATCAACTTACAATAGCTGCCCTAATTTTTGTTTCCTTTTACTGTCCTAATCAACTGCATATTTGTTGATGGACGCCAGCACAGATATTTGTTCTGTGTGCATGCGGTTTTGTGTGGGTTGAGGTGAATCAAAATTATCTCCCCAAATGTAAAGGAAATGTCTTCCTGTAACTAGACTCATTTCACACAGGAAATCACTTCTCCTTCTTCAGCATTGAGTCTGAAGGATTTCCTTTGTATTTAATGAAATTGGACTTCACTCACTGCAGATTTTTGCCACAGAAAATAAACGGCATTGAAACATTCAGCATGGATTTCAAAATCTGTACGATCAATAATAAACAGGATATCCAGTTTCAATCAATCCTCCGGCTATAATGATATTTTACCAGCAGCTCCTTTATCTTTCATTTTAAATAACCTTTTTCTCAGATTTCTAAGATTTGAGGTGCAAAATGCAAAGAGGGTCAGATTGCATAATGAGTGCAGTCAATAAGGTCCTGTGTGCCCCTTTCCTTGCTGTAATGTGAGGGATCACAACAACAATGGCAGAGTTCTGTTGATCTCATGACCGGCAGCAGTAGCAGCTTTTATTTTTTGCACTCGTGTCTGGCTCAAACTGCCAGACGAACAGACATACCCAGGAGACATCTCCGAGACAGAAGAATTAGGGTCATTCTCTGTTAATGTTTTGACGACACGAGACGCATCAGTTTATTTGTTAGGTTCTCAGCAGGCTGCAAAGTGATGGTGGACTGTGTATGTAAGAGCTGTATAAATGTGTATAAAAATATAACTAGTCAAGAAAATGGAGGTTGCATTTCCTCCCATTTGGGAGAGATAAATACTGGTGCATTCAGTGCTGTGAAAGTGACTAGCTGTAATTCCTTTCTGTTGCAATGCATGTCATTTCTATACCACTGGACATCACATCGATGTGTTGTTGAGGAACAGAAAATAATTAAATCACAAAACATTAAATTGCATCACCAACTTTGGCATGAACAGCCAACCTGGGTGGGGGCTGAGGCAAAAGGTTACAAGACTGAACATGCCCTCCGGCAATCAAAAAGCACAAAATGAATATGTCTGAAAAATATGTATACTGTATATGCTGGAGTCTCGCATGATATGAAAAACATCCAAAAACAATATCGGAACCAGGCAACCTTATGTATATAATTATTACCATGTTGTCTAAATAGCTGGACTTAGGAGTTGTGTTCACACAGAAATTGATTTTCCACATTCAGTATAAATTATTTACAGGGAAAGGCAAAGTAATAAATGATATCTACCCTTCTGAACTTGACCTAATGCTGTCACTTAGCGTCTGGATACACTTTAGAGCAAAGCCATTATTGCTTTACGCCATACATTTGTGGCATAGGCAGACGGCAGTTTGAAATTGACTGATCTATTTTGACAGTTTGGAGGTTATGGGTAAAAAAAGGGAATTAGTCAAAATATAGTGAAAGGAAGTAGGACATACATGAAATGTAGGAGAGGAAAGATTTAAGGAAGAAAATGATATTGACGTACAACTATCCAATGTCTCATGCTGAAGGTCACTTATTTGACCCACTGGTTAACCTCTTCTGCCCTCAGACTCCATTATACTTAACTCTGAGGTCATGTTAAATGCTGTGGACTAGACATGCTTTATCCAAAATCAATGCATTGCTACTCTTCACAGATTCGTTACATTTTAGGAGGAGGTTATTCGACCCATTCTGTCTGTTTCAGCTTCCATCAGAGCAATTTACCCAGTGCCACCTGCTCGTAACCTCACATTCTTCCTTTCCAGATAACAATCTATTTTCCTCCTGGATAGCTCAATTGAACTTGCCTCCACCTTAATATAGAACATAGAACATTGAACACTACAGCACAAACAGGCCCTTTGGCCCACAAGTTGTGCCGATCATATCCATACCTACCAGGCCATAGAACTATCTGTAACTCCCAATCCCATTAAATCCCATATACTCATCCAGAAGTCTTTTAAAAGACCACAGTGAGTTCGCCTCTAGCACCATCGACGGCAGCCGATTCCACTCATTCACCACCCTCTGAGTGAGAAACTTACCCCTAACATCTCCTCTTGCTTCCCAGCACCTTAAACCTGTGTCCTCTTGTAGCGACCATTTCAGCCCTGGGAAATAGCCTCCGAGAATCCACCCAATCTATTCCTCTCAACATTTTATAAACCTCTATCAGGTCGCCTCTCAACCTTCGTCTCTCCAGGGAGAAGAGTCCCAGCTCCCTCAACCTATCCTCATAAGGCATGCCTCCCAATCCAGGCAACATCCTTGTAAATCTCCTCTGCGCTCTCTCAATAGCTTCCACATCCTTCCTGTAGTGAGGCGACCAGAGCTCCACACAGTACTCCAAGTGGGGTCTGACAAAGGTCTTATAAAGTTGCAGCACTACCTCCCGACTCCTAAACTCAATCCCTCGATTAATACAGGCCAGTACACCATACGCCTTCTTGACCACATCTTCCACCTGCGAGACCGATTTAAGAGTCCTATGGACCCGGACCCCAAGATCCTTCTGCCCCTCAACACAGCTAAGACTCCTACCCTTGATATTGTACTCCTTCATCCCATTGGTCCTGCCAAAATGGACCGCTACATATTTATCCGCATTGAAGTCCATCTGCCACTTCTCCGCCCAGTCTTGCATCCTATCTATTTCACGCTGCAACTTCTGACATCCCTCCAGACTATCCACAACACCACCAACCTTCGTATCGTCGGCGAACTTACTAACCCATCCCTCCACTTCCTCAACCAGGTCATTTATGAAAATGACAAACAGCAAGGGTCCGAGAACAGATCCCTGGGGCACTCCACTGGTGACCGAGCTCCATGCAGAAAATATATCATGCAGAAAATATCAGGCAGATCATTCCAGATGCTAATCATTTCTGAATATAAAAGGTTTGCCCCATGTTGCCTTTGCTCTTTTTGTCAAATACCTTAAATCTTTGCCCTCTTATTCTCAATTCTTTCGGCAACAGGAACATGGTTTTCCTTTATACTCTTTCAGACACCTCACGAGTTTAAGTTTATGTTTATTTATTATTGTCACAAGTAGGCTTACATTAATGCTGCTATGAAATTGCAGTGAAAATCCCCGAGTCGGCACACTCCAGCACCTGTTTGGGCACACTGAGGGAGAATTTAGCACGGCCAACGCTCCTGATCAGCATTTCTTTCAGACAGTGGGAGAAAAATCAGAGCACCGAAGGAAACCCACGCAGACACAGGAAGAACGTGCAGCCTCCACACAGACAGTGTCCCAAGCTGAGAATTGAACCCAGGTCTCTGGTGCTGTCAGGCAGTAGTGCTCACCACTGTGCTATGTGCCACCTTCTTGAATACCACTATCAAAACACCTCAGAGCCTTTTTTGCTCCAAGGGTGAAAAACAGTCTCCAATCAATCTGTGGGCAGAATTTTTTCATTTTTTTGACTATGTGCCAATTCAGGCAGGAAAGCAGGGTGTAGTCCGCCAGCTGAACTGCAAACTTTTCTTGCCATATACTTTGACACTTGGTGAAAATAAAATCAAGGAGGGGGGTCCTCCAATGTACGCTCAGACACCACTCCACCATCAAATTCTCACCACCGTCCCCCCCGCAGCCATGATCCCACACCGGCATTGCTGAGCCCCCCCAGCAGACTGATCCTGCCCCCTTCTGCTGGCTTACTATTCCCCCCCAAACCCTCCCTGATCACTGGCCTCCATCCTTCCCCCACTGATCCCTATGCAGAGTGGTAGTGGCAACCGCACCACCCCCCCACCTCCTTTTCCCCCCCACCTCCACTGATCAGCCCTTAAACACCATTCCCACAAGACCTTGCCCCCCTCCACCCCACCCCTATTATGCCCCACCTGCTTGGGACTGTCCCAGTGGGCAAGGCAAAGGTGGCACTGGGCATTGGCGTTTGGCCCCTTGGGAAGTGCTGGGGGCATAGGGTGGCATTTCCAGTGTACAAATGACCAGGGGGCACTCCCCACCACCACCCAATCCTCTGGGGGCCCCAATTGCCCTCTTCGCCCCAGTGGGGTCAGGCTGCTAGTTTCCCATTAGTGGGGAGCTCTCTAAACCCTGCTGGAGTGAACCACTCTGGTGGGAGGGGATATGCTAGCAGGCCTGGAGACTTCAATCCTGGGCTCACTAATAATATTTAAATTATAGACAAATGACCATTTACATGGTCTTTGCACCTCCCCGACGATTTCCAACGTGGATCTAACGCTGCTGGAAATACGAGCAGGGCACGAATGCGTGCGCAGATCCCACAAACTGGCCAACATGAGAACCTCCTAGCCTGCTGCACTAAAAAATTAATGCAGGGGGATGGGAGAACCGCAGCCAGTATCTCCTTCATATCAGTATTAAGCACTTCAATTGTCCAAACTATCTCCTTTCACCAGTGCCTGATCAGCATCTTCTTCCTTGGTAAAGGTGGCTTCAAAGTATTCATTTAATATCTGATCCATGCCCTTGTCTCCTTGCGTAAATCTCTTTTTTGTCCCAAATCAGCCCCACTCTTCTTTTTACTATTACTATTATTCTTACTATTTATATATCTATTTTAGATTCAGTTTTATGTTGGCTGGTAAACTCTTTTCATACTTTCTTTCCTTCTCTTCTACGCTTTTTCATTTCCTCTCTGAACCCTCAGTATTCAGCCTTGTTCTCAATTGTATTGTCCACCTGACATCTGTCAGAAGCACATTCTTTTCCTTCATCTTAATTTCTAATTGTTTTATCACCCAGGGATCTCTGAATGTATTTGCTGTGTTTTTCCACTTTGTGGGAATGTATCTTGCCTGTGTCTGTACTACCTTTTCTTTAAAGACAGCCATTGTTATTGGTTTACTTGCCAACCTTTGATTCCAATGGATCTGGGCCAGAGCCGTTCTCACATATTGAAGCTGGTTTCCCCCAAGGTAATTATTCTTACCCTGGATTGTTGCTTATCCTTTTCCAAATCCAATCTAAAACTTATGATACTATGATCATTGTCCCCTTAATATTTCTCTGCTGACACTTGATCCACTTGGCTCACCTCATTCCCAAGAACTAGGTCTATCAATGCCTCCTTTCTTGTTGGATTGGAAACATATTGTCGAAAATTCTCCTGAACACATTCTTGGAACTCCTGCCCCTTTCTGCCCTTTACACTGGTTTATCCCGGTCTATATTCAGATAATTAAAGTGCCCCATTCAATAATTCTTGCACCTCTTTGTAATTTTCTTGCAAATTTGTTCCTGTACATCTTTCCCACCAGACACTACACTGAGCAATGTAATTGTACCATTTTTGTGCCTTAGCTCAAGCCAAATAGATCCTGTCTTCGCCCCTCTGGGACATCTTCTCATCCTCTCTTCCAGCCCTGCAATGTTATCCTTAATCAATACTTCCACCCCTCCCCCTTTCCTTCCTTTCTTCTCTTTTCTGAACACCATGTATCCAAAATATTTAATACACAGGTCCATTCGTTTTTGAGGATGGTTCTCTGTTCTAAACATAACCCTACATTTCTACATAGCCATCTGAGTCTGTAGCTCACTAATCTTACTTACCACATTCTGGGTATTCACATTCATGTACAGTAACCTAATTTAGCCTTGATCACTTTCTCCCATACTCTGTACCCATTTAATAACTCACTATTCCCAGATAGTCTGCTCCGATCTAATATGGAACTATTTCCTTCACTAGCATTCATATTCATGTGAAGGCGTGGATTTGAATTGCCTGAACTGAGGGGAATATGGTTTGTGTTTGAATTTCTGAAGCAGAACTAACAATAAACAATGCTTCCAATCAACAGCATCTTTGATAAGTAGCTTCATTAAAAACACTGACACATTTTGTTTTCTTCCATTTTTCTATTTCACTTTTTAAAAGGATAGAATTAGCACTGCGCTAATTTTCTTAATTTCATCAGTTTATCAGAGGGATCCAGTTTTAATTATGTGTTTGCTCTGTGTGCAACTAAATTTTGGGCTTTAACAGGAAAAGTATATGTATTACAGCAGATCAAGCAGATGGTCTCATATAAATGCTCTCAAGCAACGTCTTTGATAAATTTTAATCTTGTAGATTCCAGAGTCTACCTCTAGAGGGTGCTGTGTGTCTAGATGATGGTACACATACAGCATCCTGTTACAACATTTAATTGTTGGTTATGATTTGAGTTTTTTTTAACCATCGTATTGGGTAGTTTTCTCTGTAGATGTAGAGAGACCATATACATGCATAAGACATTTTTGATCAAAGGAAATGTTATGAAGGCCTTCAAACTTCAAGAGCATCTTTAATGTGTTTTTTTGCTCTTGGAGTCAAAGTAGTGGATTAACCAATACGTCACAAAACTTTCAGCTATGTTTAATTAAAAAGGAACTTTTTACGTACTGATTCTCGTTGGTAACTACTGTGAGAAGTTCTTAAAAATGAGCATGTGTCCTTTGCAATTGGGAGCTTAGGAGGTTAATTCCGCACACTTTTGTTTGAACATGAAGATATTATTGCAGGACATATATTTTAAATTGCTAATAAGTAAGTTGGTGGCTTTCTTTATAGATGTCTGAGATCAGGGGAATGGTTTCTAACATTTTATCTGGTTGTGTTGCACCTTAATCAGACAATAGTTTATCTATTGCTATTATACTTCAATTTACAGCAAGCTTGCTCCCATTTCTCATCAATATGTTGTACAATATCATTCTACAGCATCAGTTTCCACCTGTACAATAGCAATACCCAACTCTACCTCACAGCTGCCCTTCCTGACCTCTCTGCTGTTTTTATCAGATTGTTTGCCCAACAGCCAGTACTTTCTTCTCACTAAATACTGGGAAAACCATAGCCATTTATTTGGTCCCCTCCGCAAACTCCATTCCCTAGCTATCCATTCCATCTCTCTCCCTGGCAACTGTATGAGATGATGTGGAGATACCAGCGATGGATTAGAGTAAACACAGTAATAAGTCTCGCAACACCAGGTTAAAGTCAAACAGGTTTATTTGGTAGTACAAGTGGCTTGTGCTATCAAATAAACCTGTTGGACTTTAACCTGGTATTGTGAGACTTCTTATTGAACTGTACAAAAGCCAGATTGGTCAAAACCTTGATGTTATGTCTGATTTAAAGTTAAGCTTCCAACAACATATCATCAGGAAGATTGCGATATTACACTTCCATTTGCACATACAGGAGAAGCAATGGCCTAATGGTATTACTGCCAGACTATCAATCCAGAAACTGAGCTAATGTTCTGGGGATCTGCATTTGAATACCACCATGGTAAATGGTGAAATTTAAATTTAATAAAAAAATCTGAAATTAACAATCTACTGATAACCATGAAACCATTGTCAATTGTTGGAAAAACCCATCTGGTTCATTAATTTGCTTTAGGGAAGGAAATCTGCCATCTTTACCTGGTCTGGTCTACATTGTGAGTCCAGAGCCACTGAAATATGGTTACTCTGAACTGCCCTCCAAGGGCAGCTAGGGATGGGCAATAAATGCTGGCCACCCAGTGACGCTAGTATCCCATGAATGAATTTAAAAAAATACATATGAATTTGGAGCAGAAGTAGGGTATTCAGGCCCTCGATCTTGTTCTGAGATATTCAATAAATTCATGGCTGATCTGATTGTAATCTCAACCCTACATTGCTACCTAACCCAGATAACCTTTCACCCCTTGCTTATCAAAAATCTAACAATCCCTGCCTTAAAAATATTAAAAGACTTTGCTTCCACTGCCTTTTAAGAAAAAGAGTTCCTTAAAAGAGTTCCAAAGATTCATGGCCCTCAGATTTCTCCTCATCTCTGATAAGGAGAAATGGAAGATCTTTATTCTTACGCAGTGAACGCTAGTTCTACATCCTCCCACAAGAGGAAACAATTTTTCCCCATCCACTCTGTCAAGACTCCTCAGGATCTTAGAGGTTTCAATCAAGTCAACTCTTATCTTCAAAACTTCAGTGAATATAAGCCTAACCTTTTCAAATTTTCCTCATAATACAACCTTATCATTCCAGGTATTAGCCTAGCGCATCTTCTCTGAACTGCTTCCAATGCACTTACATCTTTTCTTAAATAAGGTGGAGATAAAAACAATAACAATAGAGTTATTTATTAGGTGGTTTCTACTTTCCCAACATTCACTGGGATACATACATGTATAGATATATTATATATATATGTGTATATATATATACATAAGGGCTTGGATGGAATTGATTACCTGAAACGTGCACGAGGGAACTTTTAAAATCAATATTTGGAGGATCCAACAAGGCAGGTGAACATTTTACATCACAACATGGTACAATTTAACCTGGTTATGGACAAGGAAGTAGACAAACTACAAAAAACAGTTTTGGACTGGGGAAAGAGTGGATTTTAGTAAAATAAGACAGGAGCGGGCCAAGGTGGACTGGGAACAGCTACTAATGGGAAAATCTACAGATCAGCAGTGGGGGGAGGGGGACATTCAAAAAGGAAATGGGGAGGGTGCAAGGCTAGCATGTTCCTTCTTGGGTGGTATGCAGGAATAGCAAGCACAGCGAACCATGGATGACCAGAGATATTGAGGATACATTGAGAAGGAAAAGAAAGGCTTAAAAAGTACAAGGCGAGCAAATCTGTTGAGCCATTAGTTATTTCTTCAGAAGGGACTCTTCAAAATGCAGCTAATGAAAATACAGCAAAACTTATTCCAATTTATAAATCAAAGAAAGGTTTTAATAATGAAACACCATTACTCCAAACTTGGGGCTTCACCCTGGACCAACCCAAGCTATCCACAATTCTACATAGTTCTTTATTTATAGTGCATTAGCTGGTCAGCTGACTATTACATCCAATTGGTTCTATGGTTTACTGGGTCAGCAGATCCTCACATTACATCCAATCCAAAATTGTCACTGGTTACATTCTAACATTAGTGAGGTATAGAAAGTGCAGGGTTGAGCTTAAGAAAGCAATTAGGAATGCAAAGAGGGGATATAAGAAAGCTTTGTTATAGCCAGAGAAAATCCCAAGATATTCTATAAGCACATCAATGGGAAAAGGATAGCCGGGGAAAGAGTAGGGCCCATTAGGGGCCAAAGGGACTATCTGTGGATGGAGCCAGAGGACATTGGTAAAGTGGTGAATGAATACTTCACATCCATCTTCACCAAGAGAATGAGGATGATGGTATGGAATTTAGGCAGAGAGAATGTGAAGTTCTTGAGCAAATTGACAGAGGGAAGGACAAGCATTTTTTCTGGTTGTATCACAGCTTAATATGGCTTCTGTTCTGCCAAGACCACAAGAAACTACAAACGGTTGTGAATGTAGCCCAATCCAACCTCCCATTCATTGACTCTGTCTACACCTCCCACTGCCTCAGCAAAGTAGCCAGCATAATTAAGGACTCCATACACCCCGGACATTCTCTCGTCCACCTTCTTCTGTTGGGAAAAAGATACAAAAGTCTGAGGTCACGTACCAACCAACACAAGAACAGCTTCTTCCTTGCTGCCATCAGTCTTTTGAATGGACCTACTTTGCATTAAGTTGATGTTTCTCTACACCCTGGCTATGACCGAAACACTATATTCTGCATTCTCTCGTTTCCTTCTCTATGAACGGTGTGCTTAGCCTGTATAGCGTGCAAGAAACATTACTTTTCACTGTATACTAATACATGTGAGAATAATAAATCAAATCAAATAAAATCACAAGGTATTGGAGGTATTGACAGCCTTAAACGTGGGTAAATTTCCAGGTTCAGATGAATTGTGCCCTAGGCTACTGTGGGAGGCAAGGGAGGATATTGCAGGGCTCTGACCCAAATTTTCAATTCCCTTCCGACAATAGGGGAGGTGTCAGCTGGCCGGAGAACAGCTAATGTGGTTCTGCTATTTAAAAGGATTGTAGAGATAACAGGGAACCACAGGCCAGTGAGGTCGCACATCAGTGGTAGGGAAAGTATTAGAGAAACCTTTGAAGGAGAGTATTTATCTCCATTTGGAGAGGTAAAGCTTGATCGGGGATAGTTAACATGGCTTCATCACAGGGAGGTAATGTCTAACAAATTTGATTGAATTTCTTGAGGAGGTGACCAGGTTTGTAGGCAAGGTATTGCAGTCGCTGTAATTCATATGGATTTCAGCAAAGTCTTCGACATATCCCACATGGGAGTACTTATAAAGAAGATAAATTTGCATGGGATATAGAGTAATTTGATAAAGTGGATTCAAAATTGGATCAGTTGTAAAAAACAGAGTTATGTCAGAAGGTTGCTTTAGTGTCTGTAAGCCAGTGTCCAGCAGCATATCACAGGAATCTGTGTTGGGCCCCCCATTATTCATAATTCATATAAATGACATTGATAACTATGTGGGGGCTAGGATTAGTAAATTTACAGATGACACAAAGATTGGTCAGGTGGTTAATAGCGAGTGGAGTGTCTTGGGTTGCAATATATAGATGGGAATGGTTAAACGGACAGATGGATTTTAAAATTGTAAGGTGATACACTTTGGAAGGAGTAATTTGACAAGGACGTCCTCAATGAATGGTAGTACACCAGGAAGTCCTGTGGAACAAAGGGAGCTTGGCGTGTTTGTCCACAGATCTCTGAAAGTGGAAAGGCATGTTTGTAGGGTGGTGAAAAAGGCATGTGGGACATTTGCCTTTATCATTCGAGATATAGATTTCAAAAGTAGGGAACTCATGTTAGAGTTGAATAGAACTTTGGTGAGGCCACAGCTAGAGTACTGTGTACAGTTCTGGTCGCCATGTAATCTGAAAGATGTGATTACACTGGAGGGGGTGTAGAGGATATTAAGAACATAAGAACATAAGAACATAAGAAATAGGAGCAGGAGCAGGCCATCCGGCCCCTCGAGCCTGCCCCGCCATTCAATAAGATCATGGCTGATCTGTCGTGGCTCAGTTCCACTTTCCCGCCCTCTCCCCATAACCCTTAATCCCCTCTCTTATCAAAAACCCATCAACCCGCTTCTTAAAAATATTTAGCGAGGCAGCCTCCACCACTTCAACGGGCAGAGAATTCCAGATATTCACCACCCTTTGAGTGAAGAAGTTCCTCCTCAACTCCGTTCTAAACCGCCTCCCCTTTATCTTGAGGCTGTGCCCCCTAGTCCTACTGTCTTTTTTGAGCGGGAAGAGTCTCTCCACCTCTATCCTATCCATCCCATTCATCATCTTATACGTCTCAATGAGATCTCCCCTCATTCTTCTAAACTCCAACGAGTACAAGCCTAGTTTATTCAGCCTCTCCTCATAGCTCAACCCCCTCGACTCCGGTATCAGCCTAGTAAACCTCCTCTGCACTCCCTCCAAGGCCAAAATATCCTTGCGCAGGTGCGGCGCCCAAAACTGCACACAGTACTCCAGCTGCGGCCTCACCAATGCCCTATACAGCTGCAGCAAGACCTCCCTACTTTTATATTCAATCCCCCTCGCTATGAAGGCCAGCATCCCATTCGCCTTCCTGACCACCTGCTGCACCTGCAGGCTGGGTTTTTGCGACTCATGCACAAGGACACCAGAATGCTGTCTGGGATGGAAAATTTAAGTTATGAAGAGAGGTTGTGTAGGCTTGATTGATTTTGTTGGAGCAGAGAAGACTGAGGGGCGACCTGATCAGAGTGTACAAGATAATGAAGGACATGGACAGAATGGATAAGGAACAGTTATTCCCCTTAATTGAAGGGTCAGTCACGAGGGGACATAGGTTCAAGGTGAGTGGCAGGGGGTTCAGGGGAGTTGTGAGGAAAATCTTTTTTACCCACAGGGTAATGAGGGTCTAGATTGCACTGCCTTGAAGAGTGGTAGAGGCAGGTTACCTCACATCCTTTAAAAAATATCCGGATGAGCACTTGGCACATCATAATGTTCAGGGGTATGGGCCAAGCGCAGGCAGATGGGATTAGGTGGGAGTTCAGGTGTTTCTAATGTGTCAGTGCGGAGTCGATGGGCTAAGGCCCTCTTCGTCACTGTATGATTCTATGACTCTATAAGGTGACCGATAGCCTACAAAATATCCTAGATGTAGTCTCACCCTATATGACGGAAGCATAACCTCGTTAACTTTGTATTTAACTCCTCTTGCAATAAACAATAACACTCAACAGCTTTCCTAAGTACTTGCTGTAATATTATAATCCCAAAACATTACTCAGCTCTGCCTTTGCCTCAGTACATCTGCTACTGAAACCCTCATTTCATGTCTTTGTTACATCTGGAATTAACTATTCTAGTGCATTCCCAACTGGCATCCCACATTCTACCTTCTGTAAGCCTGAGGTTATCTAAAACTTTGCTGTCGATGTCCTAACTGGTACCAAGTCCTGCTTAGCTCTGTGCTCTCTGACCTACATGGCTCCCTAAGTGACAACCTTGATTTTAAAATGTTCAAATCCTACTATGGCTTCACCATTCCCTTTCTCTGTAATCTTCTCTCGACCTACAGTGCTTCAAGACATATGTTATTTTACAATTCGGGTCGTGGGTCATTCAGACGCAAAAGGTTGGCTCTATTTTCTCTCCACACATGCTGTCAGACCTGCTGAGTTTCTCCAGCATTTTCTCTTTTTGTTGAAATGCGGTAAACCAGGTTTGAGATGAGTCTCTGTTTAAAGCAATTCCTGAGGCACCTATATGTGCAGAATTATGAAGTTAGATAAATATATTAATGTAAAGTTTCTTCTCTCATTTTCCTTTCTTCCTCTGACCCAACTTCAGCAAGGCCAAAGCTATCAGACTTGAGGAACAGCATCTTGTCTTTCTACTAGACACTTTGCAGTCTTCTGGACACAATATTGAGTTCAACAGCTGAACATTACATAAGAACATAAGAACATAAGAAATAGGAGCAGGAGTAGGCCATCTAGCCCTTCGAGCCTGCCCCGCCATTCAATAAGATCATGGCTGATCTGTCGTGGCTCAGTTCCACCTTCCCGCCCTCTCCCCATAACCCTTAATCCCCTTTCTTATCAAAAACCCATCAACCCGCGTCTTAAAAATATTTAGCGAGGCAGCCTCCACCACTTCAACGGGCAGAGAATTCCAGAGATTCACCACCCTTTGAGTGAAGAAGTTCCTCTTCAACTCCGTTCTAAACCGCCCCCCCCTTTATCTTGAGGCTGTGCCCCCTAGTCCTACTGTCTTTTTTGAGCGGGAAGAGTCTCTCCACCTCTATCCTATCCATCCCATTCATCATCTTATACGTCTCAATGAGATCTCCCCTCATTCTTCTAAACTCCAACGAGTACAAGCCTAGTTTATTCAACCTCTCCTCATAGCTCAACCCCCTCAACTCCGGTATCAGCCTAGTAAACCTCCTCTGCACTCCCTCCAAGGCCAAAATATCTTTGCGCAGGTGCGGCGCCCAAAACTGCACACAGTACTCCAGCTGCGGCCTCACCAATGCCCTATACAGCTGCAGCAAGACCTCCCTACTTTTATATTCAATCCCCCTCGCTATGAAGGCCAGCATCCCATTCGCCTTCCTGACCTATAAGTTGCTTTTTTAAGGCAGCTATTTGTTATTTTTATCTCCTATTAGCAAATCTCTTGTACTTTTACTGGTCCCATTACCATCTCTTTTTGCTTCCATTATCACCTCTTTTCTCATTTTTATCTCTCCTGTCTTCCATCTATCATAAACCTTTTCTTTTGTACTTTCTTGCCCTTTCACAGCCCCTATCCCACTTCCCTGCCTGGTTTATGAATATCTCAAAGTATTCTCAGCCCTGATAAAAGTTCACTGACTTAAAACTTTTGACTGAATTTTTATTTCTGCGGCATGGGTCCCATCGGGGAGCCTGAAAAAAGGGTGAGTTTGGCCTCAATTTGGTGGTCTGTGAAACTCACAGTCACATCTTTCGGGGAGGCAGGCATTTAATTGGTTGCCATTGGTATGGCGGTTTCTATTAAGGATGGCTGCCTTCCCCCAATAGCTAATGGCAAAATACTGCTGATGCTGGAATGTGGAACGAAAACAGAAAATGTTGGAGAAACGCAACAGGTCTTACAGCATCTATGGAGAGAGAATAGAGCTGATGTTTAATTTCTTCCATCGTTCCACGCCACAAAGGTCATCTGCCACATGTCTTATGTTGTCCTTTGACAGTCTGCACCTTTTTCTGCCATCTACACATTTCGATCTCTTAATGAGCATTATTAATATCATTCTCAGCCTTTATCATCATCATTTACATTCCCTTTGTCTTTTTGTCTGTGGTGTCTTGGTCAATTATGTAACCCCTTTCCTCCCTCCTCTCCCCCCTCATCACAAAACTTGTCCTATTGTCTTTAGTTCTGACTAAAGGTCACCCAGGCTTGAAACATTGGCTCTATTATCTCTCCACAGATGCTGTCAGACCTGCTAGAGATCTTCCAGCATTTTCTGTTTTTGTTCCCCCAATAGCTGCAGGGCCAGGAGATCAGCAGTCAGCATGGGAGTGGCCATTGCCACTGGGAAACCTGTCTGTGGGCCAAAGAGAGCTGGAATAGGGGGGTCATCATCCAATATCCACTGGTAAACCTGGTGGCATCATAAATCTCTCCTGCAATGCTCAGAGACCTGCTGAGTATTTCTGGAATTTTCTATTTTTATGTTAGATTTTCAGCATCCACAGTAATTTGCTCTTACTGAAGCTGTCCTGTTTGGTTCCGGACAAAACTTTATCCAGCCCAATCTTATCTCCTTCCCTGATTACCTGCTGTGACTAAAATCAGTAACATTTAAATGTAATATACCACTAAAGATTTCAATACCCATAAAATCAATAGCATTATTGAGACTCTAAGAAGACTCCTTTCCATCTCTGAAAAATCATCCACCTCGATCCCAGTGCTACTGATAACCTCCTTTCACCTCCTGGCTCCACTTCTCCAATACTCTCCTTTGTCAACATGCAAAAACTCTATTTGACATAGACCACAGTTTATCTAAAACCCAAACTGCATCCAATCATTGGGATGGCATGGTGGCACAGTGGTTTAATTCCAGCCTTGGGTCATTGTCTGTGTGGAGTTTGCACATTCTCCCTGCGTCTGCATAGGTTTCCTCCGGGTACTCCAGTTTCCTCCCTCAGTCCAAAGATGTGCAGGTTATGTTGATTGGCCATGCTAAATTAACCTTAGTGTCAGGGAGTTATAGGAATAGGGCCTGGGTGAGATTGTGGTTGGTGCAGTCTTGATAGGCTGAATGGCCTCCTTCTGCACTGTAGGGGTTCTATTCTATGATATGTTATATCCCAATCTTCTGGCATTCCTTGTTTACCAACCTCCACTCTATAACTCAAATTTAAAATTCAAACTTAGAATTCACATCCCTGTTTAAAATATTTTCTTTAAGGTCCCCCCACCCCCCTACAGCTGCAGTCTCCTTCAGCCCTACATGCCAGTGCATTCATTCTGCTCCAATGACACTGACCTTCTTTGTATTCACTTCCTCTGCCCCATCGTTGGTGGTAGCGCCTTCAGCTATTTTATCTATGCATCTTGAAAGGTTCTGCTTAAGTTCCACTGCTTGTTACTTGTTTTCCAACTTTAACGATGACCTTAATATTTAATTATCGGAATATGCTTTCAATCATCTTCCCCCACCCTGCCATATTGGTCCTTTTCTTGCTACTGCTTGACATCTGTTTTCACCGCTGTTGTTAACTGCCTTGTTTTTTTCAGTTTTGTTAAAGTTGTTGTGTGAATGCAAGGCACTGCCATTCATTAATTTTAAGGCACTGTTAATAACTTTAGTGTGTAACCAATCTAATTTGAAATGTCTCTCACATATTCAAAATGTCTTTTGTAAGCTACAATGACAGCTAGGTTATTATATACTAACTAATAATCCAATTCACAATTTTAGTTGCATGAACTTTATCCACATGAATCAGCTTATACATTTTTTCCTGAAAGTTGATCAGTTGACCTTTATAGATTATTACATTTTCAAAGAAGTCCAATAAATGAGAAATAATTTCTTTCTTGAATTAATTTGAGATCTATTGCTCAGCAATCTTGTCCTACTTCCTTTGAAAAAGGTTCCAATATTTTCCTATTATAGAAAACAAGGTGCAACCATGGGACAGCAGACTTGAGGGGCTGAATGGCCTCCTGTACTTCATCATACTCCTAGTAGAGATCTCTGCTTGCCAATGGCCTGCTCAGACATATCAAGTAGCTACTTACATCCTTTCACTCTTTCCCTGTATTTTTGTGCCTCAGTATATTTTCTTTCCTATTTCTCAAGGAACAAGCAGTTGGTCTGTTGCTAGCATTATTGACTTTTTGAGGGCTTGAGCACTGTTTCAGATAGTCCCAGCAAAAATAGAGCAGGGTTGCTGACCAGGGCTATGGCTCTGAACTTACAATTGATAACCAACGGAATATTGGTGTCCAGAAAGTAGGGGTGGCCTCCTCCATCGTTATGATAAAAACAAATTACTGTGGATGCTGGAATCTGAAAGAAAAACAGAAAATGCTGGAAACTCTCGGCAGGTCTGACAGCATCTGTGGAGAGAGAACAGAGTAAGAAGTCTCACAACACCAGGTTAAAGTCCAACAGATTTATTTGGTAGCAAATGCCGCTAGCTTTCGAAGCATTGCTCCTTTGTCAGGTGAGTGCGATCTCTCACTCAACTGGCGAAGGAGCAGTGCTTCGAAAGCTAGCGGTGCTTGCTATCACATAAACCTGTTGGACTTTAACCTGGTGTTGTGAGACTTCTTACTGTGTTTACCCCAGTCCAACACTGGCATCTCCACATCAGAGAGAACAGAGCCAATGTTCTGAGTCTGTAATGACTCTTCTAGTCATTATTCGGGTTGAAGGAATCCATAAAATCTTCCCATCATATAGGGAAAACCAATTTAACAACAGCTATAAAAGGTCTTTACTGCTGTAGAAGTATTGTTCATGTTGCAAGCTGTTAGAATATTACTTATTCCATGAATCCTTCCAATTCTTGAAACTATTTTCCAAAGTAGGAGTGTGAAAAAAAAACACCAATGGTTAGACCTTTTTCCATATCATAGAGTGTCCCATCAACTGTCCTTTGAGTGCCATTGCCCCGTTCCTGAAGTTACGTGGATAGATGATGGGATCTTTGCTGAATTTTACTGGTGACGACCAGTTAAGAAGCTGGTACCCTGCAGATGAATAGAGCAACCTGCCTCTCAGAGCTGCCAACTCAGTCAGAGGTTTAAGCTGCAGAAAGAAGAAGAGGGTGCTGCCATGTTGAGGCACATATGAAGGTCAGGTAAGCTTTTACCTTTATTGTCCTGGGCCAGGCAGGCAGGGGTGAACCATCCAGCAACAGTATTAGGGCCACAAGGGCCGCCATTGCTGTTGAAGGGAAGAAGTCCCTTCATAGCCTATGGTCACCATAAAGGAAGGCTCCTTCCTGCCCTTCAGGAAGCCACTGAGGGTCTCATTTCTCTCAGATTTGGGGTCCCACTGCTAATGCTGGCCATCTCTCTGGTGTTGTGGGCCATCTTTTTCTGAAAGGAGAAGAGTGAAAAGGTGAAGTGTAAACTCACTGAGGCGTAGAACTTAAAGATGCCTCTGAGATGTCTCAAATGTCTTTCCTCAATACCTTCCATTTACATATATATTATTTGCTTCATCTTGTCCGTGGGCAATGTTCACCTGTGTTGATCTGAGGCCAATCATGCTGCATACAACATCTGTCTAATAGAAATGAGTAATAGGAACATTTCATTCATTGCACACAATACTCCACATGTGGCCTCACCAATGTCCTATACAATTGCTGCAAAACATCCCTATCCCTACATTCAAATCCTCTCGCTATGAAGGTCAACATACCACTTGCTTTTTTTACTGCTTGCTGTACCTGTGTGCTTACCTTCAGTGATTGATGCACGAGGACTCCAAGGTCTTGTTGAGTGTCCATCTCTCTCAATTTACATCCATTCAAGTAATAATCTGGCTTCTTCCTATTATTGCTACAGAAGTGGATAACCTCACATTTATCCATGTTATACTGCATCTGCCATGCAGGTGCCCACACACTCAGCTATAAAAAATCTTTACTGAAGCATCTCTGCATCCTCCTCACAGCTCAGCATTTCCTGCCACCCAATTTTGTATCATCTGCAAATTTGGAGATAATGTTGTCCTGAAGCCCCGAAAAAATCTTCCAACTTAGCTTTCAAGGCGTTTCCTTGCCTTCTGTTTCAACTCCATGGCAGTTTCTGTCTGTGCAATCAGAGGAGTTGCAGAGGGCTCGCAGTCTGCTAGTCTGGTGAAGATCTTAAAAGGTCTGACTACGTGCCCTTTCCCATGCCGTACAATATGCTCATTGGCAAAAATGAAGGTGGGGTCTCTGCTCACTTCATTTGACAACCAATTTTTTTGTTATCCTGTGTTCTGTTTTGGGACCACAAAATGGAGCCCAAGTTTCTTACTTTATGGCAACAAATCCCTATTTTAAAGAAGACATTTAGATTATGCCTAAACTCATTTCAAGGTGTTATGCTTGCACTGCTCCCCAATCAGGTGTGATATTATTGTCTAATAATGTTTGCCTTTGCTTAGAGGTTGGTAGTTACGCCCATGTGGTTTGTGGTTTATGTTACGTAACACGAGGCTGGTTGAAGATCATTTCTCATCATTTATAAATTTAATAGGACTGTTAAGGTGAGTTGCTCACGGAAATAATTTGATGAGAAGCAGATTTTTTCTCTGGGAAATCTTATTTGTTTTTAAGAGGTATTCACTATGTTAATAATAAAATGCATTCAGCCAAATTTTCTCCATGTAATATGCATAAAAATGATGTTGCTCAATTCATTTTTTTTTCTACTTTGCTGCTGAAGGCAACATGTAGCGTAATTAGTTCTGACTATTCTGCTGTGCTGTAGCAGAACATAATTTGTCTTCTTATCTTACTTTGCATCTTTGTACATACATACATACATGTTTGTGCAAGTGTGCAGAAAAACATACACATTCACAAACAAACAGATCTGAACAGGGTGTGCGTCCAATCATTTTAAAATAAGATATACACACCTTATACTATAATGTTAACTCTTAATAAACAGGCAAATTACCCTGATCACTTTGATTTTGAAATCCATTTGGTCAGTTATCCCTATCACAGTTCGATTGCAGGGATTGTCCAGTCTAATTTTGCAGCTTTTCCTATAAGTTTAGGGCAAATTTCTGATTTGCTGGCAATTTTCATATAGCATGAATTGCTTCAAATTCTGACTTTATTAGCTTGATATAATCAAAGTGGTATATTTTAATATTTTATAATTTGCTCAAGTTTTTTAAAAAATACAACGTAAATGCAAGCCTTTCACTATGAAGGTGATACGTTTTCACTCTGTTGCTCAGCAGGTGAAAAAATGACATGAATTTTAATTAACTCATCAGATTTTCCATGGTGGTTTAAATCCCAGGCCTTATTTAAATCTCTTCACAGCATGGTAGCGCAGTGGTTAGCACTGCTGCCTCACAGAGCCAGGGACTCCAGTTTGATCCCTAGCTTGGGTCACTGTCTGCGTGGAGTTTGCACATTCTCCCTGTGTCTACATAGGTTTCCTCCGGGTGCTCTGGTTTTCTCCCATAGTCCAAAGATGTGCGGGTTAGGTGGATTGACCATGCTAAATTTCCCCTTAGTGTCAGGAGGACTAGGTAGGCTAAATGCATGCGGATAGGGACTGGTTGGGATTGTGGTCAGTGCAGACTCGATGGGCCAAATGGCCTTCTTCTGTACTGTAGGATTCTATGAATCTTCACAGCCTCTTATAGCCAGAGTCTGAATACAGCTGGCCAATTAACTTTCAGGCCATTGGTAATACTCAGATTTGATAGTGTAGTCAAGATTTTTTTAAAAGCTTATTTATTGGTGTCACATGTAGGTGCAATGAAGTTGCTGTAAAAAGCACTGAACGATGGTAATATTATTGATAATCTGAAGTGACGGTTGAACTTTCTTTTCTGGCGATGGTCATTCCCTGTCACTGCTGTCATACAAATGTTACTTGACAAAAGTAACATAACAAAAAAAATGAAGTATTTTAGAATACAAAGGCAAAACTGCACAGCCATTGAAAACATGCACAAGATTTGCAGTGCCCACAAAGGCTATTTTTTTCAGTCAATGACACCCATGAGAAAGACTGCAATCCTGACAAAGCCATGTGCTCATTCCACCTACTTCTGTAACAAGGCGAGGTAAAATGTAGATTGGGTGTTTCACATGCAAAGACCTGAATTCTTCACCCATCGGGTGCAGACGCTTGGCAGGTCAGGAAATGGACACAAAACGCATTTCCGCCATGGACAGCATCGGAGTGCAATTTCATGCTGGCTGGCCAATTAACAGCCATCTAGTGTGGAACGTACTCTTTGAAAGGCTGAACGCTGCCTGGAGGCTGTGTGTCAAGAACAAAAAGGGAGAGTGCAGGCTGGTGTTTCTAAATCAGTCCTTCAGGGGGTCAGCTTCTGTGGAGCTCTCTCAGGGAGCTGCTGAAAAATAAATATTGATGGTAAAACTATGCCCTGAGTGTCTAAGCAGCACAAGCATACATGAAGCTCAGTCCCCAGGCACAGAGGCTTTCTGGTTGTAAATGAACGTTTGACTATAGTTGCCTGTCATTCATTAGTCTGTTCCTCAGCCTGTTAATAGTGTGAAGGAGGAATGAAAAACAGAGTCTGTGCTTATTGCTCTTTTCTCGCAGCTGTATCCCAATTAAAGAGGAGAAGAAGGGCCTGGCATTACCTAGCATTGCTTTGAGAGGCCAAACCTAAAGTCCATGGTCCAAGGCAATCACTACAACACCAGGAGGATGAGGAGGGCAGATCCCAAAGTGGCAAGTAGAATGGCCAAGAGTCCACCAAGGACACCTTTCCTATCTGGAGATGAGCAAGAGACAATGTCGCACACACCCACAGTCGTCAAGAGATGTGGCAGCTCATATCTGCCACATTCTCTGGGAGGATCTAACGTCGCACTGACCAGGGGGACATCCCCTTCCATTGCTCCTAAATGTCACCACTTCACTCAATTTTTATGCCAGCAGGTTGTTCCCAGGATCTACAGGGGACCTAGGTGACATTTCTCAGTTCTTAACACCTAAATATATCAAGGAGGCAGTGGATGCCCTTTACAGACAGGGTCATCATTATGTGGGGTTCACATTGGTTGAAGCCAACCAGACTGCTAGTTTCCTGGGTTTTGCAGCTACCTCAGACTTCCCCAGAGTACAGGGTGAAAGTGATTGTACACATGTGGCTTTGAGAGCTACATTTCATCAGCCTCTGATATTCATTAACAGGAAAGAATTTCATTCCATAAATGTTCATCTGGTGTGCAATCATGAGAAGCACATTTGTGCTAGGTTCCCATGACTCTGACATCCTCAGTAACTCCCAGGTCCCTCAGATATTTTAAATGCCATAACACTGAGAGGGTTGGTTGCTGGGTGATAAGGGGTAGACTTAGATATGAAAAAGGATGAGATCCTGAAAGTTGAGTCTAGGAAGGAGATTGAAAAGCAGGATTTCTGAAGCAGTAATCCCCATTTCCATGTGCAAGTGAGCATAGGATTTGATTTGATTTATTATTGTATTGGTATACAGTGAAAAGTATTGTTCCTTGCATGCTATACAGAGTAGTTATATCTGGACTCTTGCCTGTGCCACGGGATAGTTTAGAGAGGAATAGGGAGAGGGAAAGTTTGAACTCGTGGCTGAGGGGATGGTGCAGGAGGGAGGGGTTCAGGTACTTGAGCAATTGGGGCTCATTCTGGGGAAGGTGTGACCTCTATAAGAGGGATGGTCTACACCTGAACCAGAGGGGAATCAATATCCTGGGGGGTAAATTTGCAAAAGCGATGCAGGAAGGTTTAAACTGATTCGGAGGGGGGGAGGGATAGTGAGGAAAGGGGGTGAAAGTGAGGGGGGCATAGTTGGGGAATGCAAGGCACGGCATAGTGGGGATGGGGCGGAGCAGGGTTTGAAATGCGTGTACTTTAATGCGAGGAGTATTCGCAATAAAGTGGATGAACTTGCAGCGTGGATCAGTACCTGGGACTTTGATGATGTGGCCATTTCTGAGACATGGATAGAGCAGGGTCAGGAATGGATGTTGCAGGTTCCGGGGTACAAATGCTTTAGTCGGAGTAGAGAAGAAGGTAGAAGGGGGGGTGGGGTAGCATTGCTAGTCAAGGACTGTATCACAGTGTCGGAGAGAAAGTTTGATGAGGACTTGTCAGTTGAGGTAGTATGGGCGGAGATTAGAAATAGGAGAGGAGAGGTCACCTTATCTTTTATCGACCTCCTAAAAGTTCTAGAGAGGTTGAGGAAGGGATTGCGGAGACAATCCTGGTTAGGAGTGAAAGTAATAGGGTAATTGTTATGGGGGACTTTAACTTTACGAATATTGATTGGAGTTGCTATAGTTCTAGCTCGCTAGAGGGGTCAGTGTTTGTACAAAGCGTGCAGGAAGGTTTTTTGTCTCAGTATGTAGACAGGCCAACTAGAGGTGAGGCTATATTGGATTTGGTGCTGGGAAATGAGCCAGACCAGGTGCTAGACTTGGAAGTTGGTGTGCATTTTGGTGATAGTGACCACAATTCGGTTACGTTCACCTTAGTGATGGGAAGAGATAGGCATGAACCTCGGGTCAGCAATTTTAGCTGGGGTAAGGGCGATTATGAGGCTATCAGGAGTGAATTAGGAAGCATGGATTGGATTAGGGGATTACAGGGACTGGGAACGTCTGAAATGTGGAGTTTTTTCAAGGAGCAGCTACTGCGAGTCCTTGATAGGTATGTCCCTGTCAGGCATGGTGGATTTGGTAGATCTAGGGAACCGTGGTGCACTAAAAGAGTTGAGTCGATGGTTAAAAAGAAAAAGGAGGCTTATGTTCGGATGAGATTGGAGGGCTCAGATAGTGCACTAGAAAGCTTTAGATTGGCTAGGAGGGAGTTGAAGAGTGAGTTGAGAAGGGCTAAAAGAGGACATGAGAAGACTTTGGCTGATAGGATTAAGGAGAATCCTAAGGCGTTCTATAGGTATGTCAAGAACAGAAGGTTGGTCAGGGCAAGATTAGGGCCAGTTACAGACAGCAGGGGGAAGTTGTGTGTGGAACCGGAGGAGATTGGAGAAGTATTGAACCAATATTTCTCTTCGGTGTTCACGCAGGGGGACATGAATATAGCTGAGGAGGACATTGGGTTGCAGGGGTGTAAAATAGACAGTATTACGGTTGATAAAGGGGATGTGCTGGAAATTCTTGAGGGGCTGAAAATAGATAAGTCCCCTGGTCCGGATGGGATCTACCCTAGGATTCTCTGGGAGGCTAGAGAGGTGATTGCAGAGCCTCTGGCTCAGATCTTCAGGTCGTCATTGGTCTCTGGTGTAGTCCCGGAGGATTGGAGGATAGCGAATGTTGTCCCATTGTTTAAGAAGGGGAACAGAGACTTTGCCGGGAATTATAGACCGGTGAGTCTTACTTCTGTTGTGGGCAAGGTTTTAGAAAAAATTATTAGGGATAGGATTTATAGTTATTTGGAGTGTAATGAATTGATTAGAAATAGTCAGCATGGTTTTGTAGCGGGTAGGTCGTGCCTTACTAACCTTATTGAGTTTTTTGAGAAGGTGACCAAAGAGGTGGATGGGGGCAAGGCAGTTGACGTGGTATACATGGATTTTAGTAAGGCGTTCGATAAGGTTCACCATGGTAGGCTTCTGCAGAAAATGCAGATGTATGGGATTGTGGGTAATCTAGGAAGTTGGATCAGGAATTGGCTATCAGATAGGAGACAGAGGGTGGTGGTGGATGGTAAATATTCATCATGGAGTACAGTTACGAGTGGTGTGCCTCAGGGATCTGTTTTGGGGCCACTGTTGTTTGTAATTTTTATTAATGATCTGGATGAGGGTATAGTTGGGTGGATTAGTAAATTTGCTGATGACACCAAAGTTGGAGGTGTGGTAGATTGTGAGGAAGGGTGTCATAGTCTGCAGGGAGACTTAGATAGGTTGCAGAGCTGGGCCGAGAGGTGGCGGATGGAATTTAATGCGGAGAAGTGTGAGGTAATTCACTTTGGTAGGAGCAACAGATGTGTCGAGTATAGGGCTAACAGGAGGACTTTGAATAGTGTGGATGAACAGAGGGATCTAGGTGTGTGTGTACATAGATCCCTGAAAGTTGGGAATCAAGTAGATAAGGTTGTTAAGAAGGCGTACGGTGTCTTGGCGTTTATTGGTAGGGGGATTGAATTTAGGAGTCGCAGTGTAATGTTGCAACTGTACACTACTCTAGTGCGGCCGCACTTGGAGTACTGTGTGCAGTTCTGGTCCCCGCATTACAAGAAGGATGTGGAGGCGTTGGAGAGGGTGCAGAGGAGGTTTACTAGGATGTTGCCTGGTATGGTGGGGAGGTCCTATGAGGAGAGACTGAGGGATTTAGGGTTGTTTTCGTTGGAAAGAAGGCGGCTAAGAGGGGATCTTATTGAAACATATAAGATGATTAGAGGTTTAGATAGGGTGGATAGTGATAGCCTTTTTCCTCGGATGGAGAAAGCTAGCACGAGGGGGCATGGCTTTAAATTAAGGGGGGGTAGCTACAGGACGGATGTCAGGGGTAGGTTCTTTACCCAGCGGGTGGTGAGGGATTGGAATGCCCTGCCTGCTGCAGTTGTAAATGCGTCTAGTTTGGGGGCGTTTAAGAGATCTCTGGATAGGTTTATGGACGAAAAGGGATTGGTATAGGCTAGTGGGTCATTGTTTTTGTAACTGGTCGGCGCAACATCGTGGGCCGAAGGGCCTGTTCTGCGCTGTAATGTTCTATGTTCTATGTTCTATACAGACAAAGCATACCATTCATAGAGAAGGAAAGGAGAGAGTGCAAAATGTAGTGTTACAGTCATAGCCAGGGTGTAGAGCAGGGGTCTCCAAACTATGGCCCACAGGCCACATCCGGCCCGCAGCAGGCTACATCTGGCCCACAGCCAGTGGGGCTGGATGGGATTCCCACTGCCGAAAACATTCCGCGTCTGGAACCCCGCCGCTGATGCAGGACCCAGACGTGGGAATGGAAGCCACAGACCAGACATTTGCTGCAGCTCCGCGCGGTGTCTGATGGACCCAGGGGAGTCCCTGCCTTCTTTACTGGCCTATTGTCCAGTCAGAACTGCCGTCCTGTGACTGACAGTTCATTAAACGAATCAGCAATTGAGATATGTTATCCAATTGCCGCTCTGCATTGACTGAGTGACAGCTGTTTTATCCAATCCGTAAGCTCCATCTGTCTGAAATGAGTGAGAACAATGACGGTGACAATTCAGACCAATTGTAGAATGATGTGCTCAGCGCAACACCCACATTGTGATTGGCACCTGCTGCAGCCAATTGCTGTGTGCTGCTGTAACGCAGTCAGCAATTCGCAATGAATTGAAAATTATGTGGCACCTTTTTTTACAAAAATAACTTTATTATAAAAGTAACCCCCAACTTTAGAACCTTTTTTTTTATCTTTGGCCCGTGAAAATGTATAAAATATACAATGTGGCCCTCGTACTGAAAAGTTTGGAGACTCCTGGTGTAGAGAAAGATCAACTTAATGCAAGGTAAGTCCATTCAAAAGTCTGACAGCTGCAGGGAAGAAGCCTGATTGATATGTGACCTCAGACTTTTGTATCTTTTTCCTGACAGAAGAAGGTGGAAGAGAGAATGTCTGGGGTGTGTGGGGTGCTAAATAATGCTGACTGCTTTGCCGAGGCAGCTGGAAGTGCAGACAGAGTCAATGGATGGGAGGCTGGTTTGTGAGATCAATTGATCTACATTCGTGATCTTTTGTAGTTTCTGGCAGTCTTGGGCAGAGCAAGAGCCATACCAAGCTGTGATTCCAGAAAGAATGCTTTCTATGGTGTATCTGTAAAAGTTGGTGAGAGTTGTAGTGGACATGTCAAATTTCCTACAGGAATAGGAAAATTGAGTAAACACAGCTTAAAAGCTGGCGTAGGACGCAGGGCACTAAATTTTTTCAGCACTGGGGCAGGTTCTTGGGAGAGCGGGCCAGTCGGACCCATACAAGATGGACGATCTACACCTGAGCAGCACTGGGATGAATATCCTCACAGGGACATTTGCTGGTGCTGCTACTCAGAAATAAAAAACGGGACAGCCACACTGCTCGGAGTGTACTATAGACCTCCAAATAGTGGAAGGGAGTTAGAAGAGCTACATAGGCAGATTACTGAGTGCAAAACAGTTGGGCATAATTATTGGAGATTTCAACTGTCCTAATATGAACAGTGTGAATGACACAGAGGGCACAAAATTCTTGATCTGCGTTCGAGAGACTGAGGGATGGACTTGCAAAAGTGGTCTGGATATAGCTATCAGAAAGGCAAACAGTGTCAAATCAGTGGGAGGCATTGAAAAGTGAGATTGTTGGGGCACAGTGTACACATGTCCCCACAGACAAAAAAAGGGTGGCACTTCCAAATCTAGTTCCCCTGCAAGAGAAAGCTTATGACAGTCACAAAAAGCTTAATCCTGTAAAAAGCCTAGAGGTATATAGAAAATAGAGGGATGAAGTCAAAAAAGAAACTGGGAAAGCAGAAAGAAAATACTAAAATATTGGCAAGTAAAATCAAAGGAAACCCAATGATGTTTTGCCAATACATTAAGAACATGATAATTGAGGAAAGCATTGGTCCTATCAAAGATGTATGGTGGCAACTTATGCGTTGATCAGAAGATGTGGGCAGGGTTCTTTGGTACTTTATCTCTGAAGGAGATGGACAATGCAGACATTCTGGTTAAAGAGGAGGAATTTGAAATACTAAATACAATAAGCATAGAGAGAAAGGAATTTACTGATAGGACTGACACCCTCAGGGGTGAATAAATCTCCAGGGTCAGAATGGATTGTGTATTGAAGGAAGCCAGGGAGGATATAGCAAATGCTCTGAGTATCATTTTCTAATGCTAATTAGATACAGGTGAAGTAGCAGGATTGCAAGTCTACAAATGTTGTATCATGATTTAAAAAGTTGCCAGGGATAGGCCAGAAAACTACAGGCTGTCAGTTTAACGGGGTGGCACCATGGCACAGTAGTTAGCACTGCTGTCTCACAGAGCCAGGGACCTGGGTTCGATTCCTGGCTTGTGTCACTGTCTGTGTGGAGTTTGCAAGTTCTCCCTGTGTCTGCTTGTGTTTCCTCCCACAGTCGAAAAGATGTGCTGGTTAAGTGCATTGGCAATGCTAAATTCTTTCTCAGTGTACTCAAACAGGCACCAGAGTGTGGCAGATAGGGGATTTCCACAGTAAATTTCATTGCAGTGTTAATGTTAGCCTACCTGTGACAATAATAAATAAAACTTTAACTTTAACTTTAGTGGTGGGCAAATTATTGGAGTAAATTCTGAGAGACGGGATAAACTTTCAGACTGTCAGAAAGGATTGGATTGATCAGGATAGTAGCATAGTTTGGTTAAGGAAAGATCTTATTAAACTAATAAAAGTTTTGAGATCATAGCGAGGAGGATTGATGAGAGTAGTGCAGTGGATATTGTCTACATGGATTTCAATAAAGCACTTGACACCAGACTGGTCAGAAAAATGGAATCCTATGGGAAACAGGGGAAGGTAGCTGGGTGGATCCAAAATTGGTTCAGTAACAGGAAACACAGGGTAATGGTTGGTGGATGTTTTTGTGAATGGAAAATAGTTTCCAGTGGGTGTTTGACAGGGTTCAGTGTTGAGGCTTTGCCCGTTGTTGCATATAAATAAATGATTTGGACTTAAATGTGGGAGGCATGATTGGGAAATTTGCAGAAAACACCAAAACTGGCTGTGTAGCTGGTAGTGAAGGGGATAACTGTCAACTTCAGAATAATATTGATGGTTTGGTTGACTAGGTGCAGAAGTGGTAAATGAAATTCAATCCAGAGAAGTGTGAGGTAATGCATTTGGGGAAGACAAGCAAAGCAGGGGGATACTTAATGAACAAGAAGAAACGAGAGGGGTTGAAGAAGTGAAATATCAAGAAATGGCTACAGGTCTCTGAAGGTAGCAGGACAGGTGGATGAGGTGGTAAAGAAAGCATATAGAATGCTTTCTTTTATTGAATACAAAATCAGGAATGCTCGAATTTCATAGTTTATTTGTCACAAATAGGCCTACATTAACACTGTAATGAAGTTACTGTGAAAATCCCCGAGCTGCTACACTCTGGAGAATTTAGCATGGCCAATGCACCAAAGCAGCACATCTGGAGGAAATGGGGGCATCCAGAGGAAACCCATGCAGACACAGGGAGAACATGCAGACTCTGCACAGATAGTTACCCAAGCTGGGATTTGAACCTGGGTCCCTGGCGCTGTGAAGCAGCAGTGCTAACCATTGTTCCACCATGCCACTGAATGAAATCATTTTTATTGGGCTCTCTATGCTACTCAAGGCTAGTAGTCTTGTCTTTACATCAGTTTCATTACATGCTTGTCAAAGGATCACAAGAAGGATTGTTAAATATTGAACATTGACCGATAAAATATTCTGATTCATTTAAGGGAAGGTTCCTCCTTTCATATTGAAATGACCCCTTCCTTGGGATTTGTAGGGGGTTATAGCTGGGGTCAAAGTGGCAAGTGGAAGTTCTGCTCCATCATAAGTAAGTGCAATGGTGCTGGCAACATTTCAAGGCTAGTGGACTTGGCTTTACAACGAATTCATTACATGCTTGTCAAAGGACCACAAGAAAGATTGTCAAACATTGAACATCAACTGATAAAGTATTCTGACCTATTTAAGATTTTAGCTGGATTTGCTCTGGCTATGAACAGAAACATTCTGTGTGATTTTTGACAAGTTAGGAAAGATTTGCTCACTGCTCTCTACCATATTATTGAGAAGGAAATTAAACATTTTCATTGGTACATCACTGTTTTTGCTGGCATGGATGGAGGGCTTCCATCAAATAAAATAAGTATCAAATGTTACTGTTAATAAGTACAAACCAGAAATGACCCTCTTGAGCCCAATAAATAGACCTTTGGAGATTTTGTTTGCAAATCTTGATTGACAACTTGTTAAAAACTGGGCCTAAACCCAAGTACAGTGTGAGGCAGCTGGAAAGTTTAACTGAGGACATTCTCTGTTTGTTAACGGCTAGGAAGTGAAACATACCACGTTATTAACAACTAAACAAAACTAGGGGAACATTCAAAGCATTAAACAGTTGGCAAAGGAAAAAATATTGTTTTTACTTAGCTCAGGTGGACAACAAAACCCTCTTGTTAGTAGCAATAATGAGGGGGTGGGCCAACAGATTTTTTTCCATCAGGAATTGACTCAGTGAGCACACGGTTAGTCAAATGTTACTCTGCTCACTAGAAGGGTGAATTATTTTACAGGAATTATTTTATCTGTGAATAGAACACATGTTGAATAGCTGGTTACAATGCCAGCTGGCAGACGACACAATATACTTGTCCCGAGATTGATCCAAATTTCAAAAACAGGTAAAAAGAATTCAGACTTGTGCTTTATAGTATAGATCAAGGTGGGGGAAGCAGAGTGTTTGCACTACGTAAACTGTAAGGACAAATAAATATATAGCACTAGATTCTGAATGCATCTCAGTTGGCTATTCAACTCCAATTCATACAATGTGTTGCCTTTTTGAATTGTTCATTCATTTCACAATTTTAGTCACTTTTGGCTGGATTAAAATACAGAATTCTTTTTTGTGATATTAAGCAATTCATTGGTTACTTCTGAAGTGCAAACTGACAGTATGATAAGTACCTACTTTTGGAAATCAACACTTGGAAACTTGCAAAAGACTCATTGAAAAAAGGAGCAGCTCCCATTTTCAATTGCACCAGTTATATTTGAGAGATGGAAACAGAAGAAAATACTTATTCCTTCCGAAGAGCCTAATCCTCATTTTGCTGAAGCCTCAACTCTCACTATCTCCATAACGCCTAAAAGGCCTACAACCCCTGAAAATTTTGCCTTCTTACAATTCTGGCATTTCCCACTTCCTTCATCCCTCCCTAGGCAGATGTGCCTTCAGATGTCTAGGACTTACATTCTGAAATATTCCCTTCAAACCTTCTTGCCTCTTTACCTCTCTTCCCTTTATGCTGTTTAAAGCCAGCTTTTTGACCAAGGCTGGGATTTTACCGCCACATCTACTCTGGAACCGCTGCATTCTCCATTGGCCTCGGGTGGGATTTTATGAGCCTTGGGCAAGCGAGGCTGTAAAATTCTGGCATACATGTTTGATCTCTTGTCCTAATGCCTCTTTTTTCGTCTGGTTACACATTTTTTAAATGCCTTCTGACATTTTACAACCTTAAATAAACAATATAAATGCAGTCTGTCATTTAACACAACAAAATAATGATAGAAATAGAAATTTTCATCTGCCTGTAAAGTAGGTGTGATTCACGTGGATTCATAGAATCAAAGAATCATAGAATTCCTACAGTGCAAAAGGAGGCCATTTGGCCCATTGAGCCTGTACCAACAACAATCCCACCCAGGTCCTATCCCAGTAACCCTATGTATATATCCCACCAATCGCCCTTACACTAAGGGGCAATTTAGCAGAGCCAATCAACCTAACCTGCACATCTTTGCAGTGGGAGGAAACCAGAGCAACTGGAGGAAACCTACATAGAAGAACAGACAAACTCCAAATAGGCAGTGAACTGAGGCCAGAATTGAACCAATGCTAACCACTGTGCCACTGTGCTGCGATTATCAGGGTAAATCTATGGGTTAAAAAAAAATCAATGCAGTTGTAATCAAGTACTGGAATTCACAAACTTGCCACTTGGATCCATACAAATCAATCCACTGATTTCTACACACTGTCCGACAGACTAAAACATACTCTTCAACTGGAGAGTCTCACCTTTCTGCCACATCCCCATTGAATGTGTTACCTCTCAAAATATCTGTTTCCAAAAGTAAGTTTGTTCCTCATGTCCAAAAGTCTCAGAAAGATTTGTTGTGTGATATTTAGGGTGACATTAACTTGCTTTAACTTCTGAATTGTAGCTTCGTTAGAATGGATTTACTCCAACATTTCAGTGAATTGAAAAATTTTTATAAGCATGAAAATATTTTTCTGACTAAACAAATAGTTTACAGCATCCAGTATATGGCACATCAATCTAAATATAAAACTGCTCTTTATTTAACTTTTATTTTGAGAAAACTTTTAATCATTCACTTTTAATCCTTGAGTTTAGATTTATGCACATAGCACTTGAGCTTTGTTTTGATAGTTTACAAAATCATCTAAAATCTTTGACAGCATTGACTCTCCTCAGATGTCAGATAAATATGTAAAAATGATTGCTCTGCAATCTTTAATGACTATTGCAAAAATTTTGCAACATAACAAAATATTCTTTTGCTATCGTTCACTGACTCCCAAGAAATAACTTCAAGTGGTGGCAGGTTGATTCCTTTGGTTCCCCACTGGGTTAAGATTACTTCCATTATTTATTTTGCATCTTTCATCCTCCACAACTGCATTTCCCCTATTTTGTTTACTTATTTTTTGCACCCCAGGAACCTTTCCGCCTCCCACATTTGACATGAGCAGGAAGTGACTGCAACCGCTTGTATTCAGGCCAAAGTTTCTGAACTTGAGGAGCCACATCAAAGTATCGCCTGTTGCTTCTTAAGCTCAGAAGTTAAATCGAATTACATAGATTCTAAAGAAGCCAAATGGGCTTTTCATCCCAGATGATCTATATTAGTGCATGCAGTTGGGATACTTCCTATGAGTATTGTATTCCACAAATATGAAACTTTCTGGACTTCCAACAACATAGATACCTTATATCAAGGCATTGCCTGTACCTAATCATAATCTAAGCTGTTTCCTCTTAATAGTTTAATTAATTCAAGCATGTATGATTTAACACCTTAAACATAAATTTATTCAATTGCAATTCAAAGTTCATCTCCCTCTGAAGCTGAATTCTACACTCTCCTAGAATTTTGCAAACTATTGGCCTGCCACTACTCAAGATTCATCTCTCCTTAATTTGACTCTAATTTGAACTCCAGTGCCAGAAGAAAACAGTCAAATTACCAACAGTTAAATAATACTTATACAATCAATTATCCAACCTATTCTCAGTTCTGTCTTTCTTTTTTACTTTTAGAGAATGAAAGAGAATTCTCTAAAAGTGAAAAAGAAAGACAAAACTGAGAATTGCTGGAAAGACTAGAATTTGTTGTCCATCTCTAAACACCCGTGAGACCATAGTACATGAACTAAACAATGGCTTACTAATTTCATGTACAGGATCCATAGTCCTGGGGGGCAAGTGTAATCAATTCTCCTGTGATGTGGGGACTATGATTGTATGTCATGTCATGATAATGTCATAATGTCATGATTGCACTTGTGACAATCAACGGAATTGGTCAGACATCACATAGCAGATCAATCTCAGAAACTATTTCTATTGCCTCAGTTCACAGCCCAACATTGAAACTGCCAAAACGTTTTAACAAAATTAGCAGTTTCAAGTGGGCTGCAACATTACATTCACAGGAGAAGGCACATCCATGAATTGATCCTCCACGTAAGTGCAGTGCCCTCTTAAAAGACAAATTAAAGGTCTGATTAGAAAAAATGGAGAAAGACAGAATCATTAGAAGAGTACAAGAGCAGACAGACTGGTGCAGTTTAATTGAGTGTGTCATTAAAAAGTACGGAAATTGAGAGTAAGCCTCAATTCATGATGTTTACACTCAGCTTTGAAACATTGTCCTTACAAAATCCACATTTTAGAGGCGTTAAATCTGTGCTTGATGCCAAGAACAGCTGTTGGTCCTTACAACACAATATTCCACACCCTCTCCTTTCCTTCTCCCCTATTTTCTATATGAATGGTATGTTTTGCCAGTATAACATGCAAGAAACAATATTTTTATTAATATTAAGTCCAACCAATTTATTTAGTGTTGACCGACTTCTTACTGTGTTTACCCCAGTCCAACGCCGGCATCTCCACATCATGCCATTACATATGACAGTGATAATTCAAATCGAATCAACTCACAAAGAAGTCCCAAGAGCTTACAACATTTCATACCCCATTCAGTTTTCAATGACTTCCACTAGGGTTATCTGTTAACCAAGATCTCTTTATAGCTCATATGGATCTCTTTACATGTTCTGTGCCAGGATGCATCAGTATCACCAATGACACGGCTGTTGTGAGAAGAGAAAAGCAAAAACATGACTATAATCTTTACTTATTGATGCAAAGAGCACAAAATAAAGGATCATTACTTGAAAATGTTCATATCATTTGAGATATTTTGCTTTCAAAATTATCATTTGATGTCAACTGCAATCAGTTACAACCATTTTATAATCATTTGTCTTCAATTGTTCAATTTGTCATTTGATATCACTTACACTCACAAGCAATCAGCCATGTATCACTCTATTTCATTTTTCCTCACAACTGATAATTTAGCTACTGTTTTCACACAGAGCCATACTTGCAATGTTAAATGATAGTTATTAACTGACATCATTGTCAATCAATTTGCCATTCTACAATGATGACAACAAAATGTAATGACATACAGCCTGAATTTCTCATAAATCCCAACTGATTATGTATGCAGTATGCAGGTTCACACTCTCCCCCTTCACACTCCCACCCAATCTCTCTCGCATTCCTCTCTCTCCCCTCCATCCCACCACACCCCTTATTCCCCTCCCTTCTTCTGTCCTTCCTGCCCCCTCCACCTTGATTCAACCCTCCTCTCCCTTACTTCCCCCCTTTCTTCCTCTGATATCCCTCACCTTTCCCACCCCTTGCCCACCACCTCACCCGCTCCCCCCCCACCCCGCCCCCCCCACCCACCCCCACCCCTAAAGCCTTCCCTCCCCTTTCCCTCCTTTCCAGTGATAGCTTTGAGGGCACTGGGATATTTTTCAGTGAACCAGGATAGCATTGAGTGCACGAGGGTAGCTCTGAGTGCATGAGGATAGCATTGAGTGCATGAGGGTAGCATTAAGTGAACCAGGATAGCTTTGAGTGAATCAGCATATCTGTGAGTGAACCGGGATAGCTTTGAGTGAACTGGGATAGCTTTGAGTATGCTGGGAGTGCTTTGAATGCACGAGGGCTGCTTTGAGTGAACCGAGATAGTTTTGAGTATGCCAAGATAGCTTTGAGGGCACCGATGGCTTTGAGTGCAGTGAAATAGCTTTGATTATGTTGGGAGCACTTTGAGTGCACCAGAATAGCTTTAAGTATGATGGAATAACTTTCTGTGCACAGGATAGTTTTGAGTGCATGGGATAGATTTAAGTGCAAAAGGTAGCTTTAAGTGGATCAGGATAACTTTGGACATGTAAGGATAACTTTCAGAGTGCTGGGATAACTTTGAGTGTGCCAGAATAGCTTTGAGCATGCTGGCATAGCTTTGAGTGCAATAACAAATTTGGTGAGGCCGCAGCTGGAGTACTGTGTGCAGTTTTGGGCGCCGCACCTGCGCAAGGATATTTTGGCCCTGGAGGGAGTGCAGAGGAGGTTTACTAGGCTGATACCGGAGTTGAGGGGATTGAGCTATGAGGAGAGGCTGAATAAACTAGGCTTGTACTCGTTAGAGTTTAGAAGAATGAGGGGAGATCTCATTGAGACGTATAAGATGATGAATGGGATGGATAGGATAGAGGTGGAGAGACTCTTCCCGCTCAAAAAAGACAGTAGGACTAGGGGGCACAGCCTCAAGATAAAGGGGAGGCGGTTTAGAACGGAGTTGAGGAGGAACTTCTTCACTCAAAGGGTGGTGAATCTCTGGAATTCTCTGCCCGTTGAAGTGGTGGAGGCTGCCTCGCTAAATATTTTTAAGAAGCGGGTTGATGGGTTCTTGATAAGAGAGGGGATTAAGGGTTATGGGGAGAGGGCGGGAAAGTGGAACTGAGCCACAACAGATCAGCCATGATCTTATTGAATGGCGGGGCAGGCTCGAAGGGCTAGATGGCCTACTCCTGCTCCTATTTCTTATGTTCTTATGTTCTTATGATATCAAATTAATTTCAAATGAGTACTATTGATATTAAATTATAATTGAGAGCATTGAGTACACATGAAAGAAAAGACGATGTCAACATTTTTGGGTGGGGATTGGTGTTCAATAGTCTGAAATGTGTTATTTACTGACAGTAGATCAATTTCTTTGGTTTTGTTTTTTCCAGCGCTTATATATGTCCCGATCCTCATAAAATAGAGGATGCTAAATCTATGCGAATTCCTTAAGATACGCACAATCTTGGTCTGTTTCATTTCTTGCCTCCACCCCTAATTGTGCTGAAAGACTATCCTCGCTAAGGGGAGAAAGGGTGAGAAAAGATATGCCTTTCCTGTGGCATAAAAGCCATCAATACCCCTTTGAAGCACTGAAACAGTCGTAATCACAAGCATCATCATTGTGATTTTTTTTATTCATTCATGGGACATGGACGTCTCTAGCTTGCCAGCATTTATTGCCCATTCCTAGTTGCCCTTGGAGGGTAGTTGAGAGTCAACCACATTGCTGTGGCTCTGAGGTCAGAGCCTGGTCTAGGTCAGACCAGGTAAAGACAGCAGATTTCCTTCCCTGAAGGACACAAGTGAACCAGATGTGTTTTTCTGATAATTGACAATGATTTCATGGTCACCAGTAGAGTCTTAACTCCAGACTTTTTTTTTATTGAATTCAAATTCCACCATCTGCCATGGCAGGATTTGAACCTGGGTCCCCAGAACATTAGTTGAGTTTCTAGGTTTATGGATAATCCCACTAGACCATCACCTCCCCTGTGATTCTAAGAAGGCAACAACATTAGAGATAGATGCCTCACAAAGCAATCGAGGAGTATGCATGCTACAAAAAGGCAAGCTTTTGATTTAAAAATCTCTGTCTGTAACATAATGCATTTACTCCTGTTGAGTGGGGAACATTAGTTTTAGTGTTTGGAATCATGTGTTTTTATACCTTGCTATTTAATAAAATCTTTGTGATAGAGACAGACTGCAAGCCACTAGAAATGATTTGGCAAAAGCCTTTGACTGATGCACAGGCTCTTGATAACACTCAAAGACTACGACTGTGAGACAAGCCAGGTAACTTGATGATCACATTGGATACACTTATTAGATAGCTTTTCCCATTGAAAACAGGAAATATATCCTTGGATTCACAAGCTGACTTCATTGCCATTAAACATCAAACTGTTCTGTTACATTTTGCGCAATACAAATGCTAGCTGCTATAAAAAGAAAAAGTGCGAGATTTCACACTCCAGAAATTACGTGAAGGATGACTTTATTTAATTCAGCATGTCCACAAAAAAAATGAGACCATCTTGGCCTTATCGGGGCATCTCGCAGGGAGTCATTATAAAGACAGGTAGGTCACCATATTAGAATTTTTGTGACCTGATATTCATCGACAACTTTCTCATTGGTCAAATGAGAAATTATGCAAGAGACACAAATACCTTTAAGTGCAATTATCCCATCATTACTGGCAGATCTCATGTCAAGGAGGCTGATGTGTACTGATCTACCTACTCTTCTAATCTCTCAGAAACTAGAGAGCTATTTTTAAAACTACAAGAGAATACCAGTATGGATGATAATAAAGAACATACAGGACTGCTAAGTTTAGGGTCGGGACAACAAATTCACACCCAGGATCTCACAGAAGATACGTGCCAACCAGCCAATATGACAAGGATGTGTACAGAACCAAGGTCCGATGGAGTTATTACATACAAAAACACAACAATGGGATATAACAGAGGAAATACTCCTGAATCACTGTCAATTACTACTGCATTGAGCACAAGATCCCAAATGCACCCAAGCACAACACCTATGAACGATAATCTCACAGATCACTCTGAACAATAAAAGAAACCTTCAGACAAAAGGTTAGCATTACAAGATCTGGGCCTAGCAGCAGATTACCTCTATGCTTTTGAGACTCATTTGCTAAAGCTCTTTACTATAGATCAATAATCCTGATATTCCATGTCAGGATTTTTAAATGTCCCGATCAAATGCATCTAACACCAGGTAGATCATGCCTTTACTTTCTCAGAAGAATAAGGAAATTTGGCATGTCAGCTACGACTGCCAACTTTTACAGATGCACCACAGAAAACATTCTTTCTGGTTGTATCACAGCTTGGTATGGCTCCTGCTGTGCCTAAGACTGTAAGAAATTACAATAGGTCACGAACATAGCCTAATCCATCACGCAAACCAGTCTCTCATCCATTTGTCTACACTTCCTGCTGCCTCGGCAAAGCAGCCAGCATAATTAAGGACCCCACACACCCTGGATGTTCTCTCTTCCACCCTCTTCCGAGGGGGCAAAGATACAAAAGTCTGAGGTCATGTACCAGCCTACTCAAGAACAGCTGCTTCCATGCTGCCAAAATGAATGGACCTATCTTGCATTAAGTTGACCTTTTTCTACACCTTAGCTATGACTGTAACACTACATTCTGCACTCTTTCCTTCTCTATGAATGGTATACTTTGTCTGTATAGCACATAAGAAACAATACTTTTCACTGTATACTAATACATGTGACAATAACAAATCAAATCAAACCTCAGTGTTGATAACAACTATATATTTCAGTTATCAGTTTCATTCCTGTTGTGGGATCTTTTCAGAGACTAAGTAATGTCGAAACCTCAGCTAATACAAAGACTGATGAAGTCAATGTCCCGATCAAAGACATATCTTTATTTGACCAACGATTGATGGGAGAAGTTAGCATTGGGCAGTTCAATGCCTTACTAGAAGATAAGGCTTTGAGCATTCCAATAACACCAGGCACTTAGTTACAAAAGTCAAAGTTACTGTTCCCACCAATTCTCATTCATGCCGATGGCTGAACCAAACAGCTGACATTCTCAACCTGAGAAGAACTGTCTTATCAGGACAACTTGAATAGTCCCTTATTCATAAAATGGCTTTGTGAACCATACTGTTTGTAACTTTTACTGAAAAAAACTATGCACATTCTGTGGTTTCATTGTTTCAAAGAATGTGATTTGTCTGCTAAGTCTTCATTCCATGATGCCTCGCAGTAGCCTACCTTTGGCTAAAGTGTACAATTACTTAAAAAAATACAGCTAAAATAGGTTTTAAAATCCAAAATACATGTTTAAATCAGAAATACTTGTTCAAATTTCACACTTATTAAAATCTCTTGCTGTGTTCATAACGTCTTCATGCAGACAGTTCCCCTATTCCGCTGTGAGTCTAATCTGAGGTCATTTCACTCAGTGCTGGTAGTTTGATTAATGCCTTAAATCCCTGATTATTTGAAATTTCTGTAACTTACTATGAATTTCTCCAATTCCCTCGTGACATTTTCCAGTAACTCAAGGGTACTAAAATGAATCAGTTCTCCAAATGCCAGATGATGCATGTTATTGACCACTGCGATGTTGCCACCTTCATAATTTCAAATGCTTTACACTATCAGCTGTACTGACCAGCATTGTAAAATCATTCCCTTTGCACAGTCTCCCTCCACAAAAATACGTAGAAATGATAAATAGACATTGAATTCAGCACATCTAAGTATTCTTCAACTATTGAGCACCACTTTCAGGCTTATAAGGAACATGTGAACCCAATTCTTATTAAATTTTTCTCATACTAAGATTATTGTTTGAACAATCAAATAATTAGTTCAATATCAGTAAGCACATTTCTTTTTCATAATAGTGTTCCTTCCCTTCACAACACAAACATGTGGAGTGATATAGAGGTAAACCAATCATACAGAGCACCACTAAATTAGAACAAATTATGTAATTTCATTGATAGCAAAATTAACATATATAGCAAATAAACAATGATATTTTATATGAAAATGATATTATACATCATCTATATATTATATTTTTATTATATATGATATCATATACATATCTGAACTTGTACACAAATTGAACACTAAAATAAGGGCAAAATACTGCGGATGCTGGAAATCTGAAATAAAATCCAAAAATGCTGGAAAAGCTCTGCAGGTCTGACAGCATCTGGGGAAAGAGAAACATTGGCTGGGATTTTGTGTCCAAATTTGCTGCTGCGTAATGGATGATAGGGATGCAAAATCTCACAAGAGGCCAAAAACAAGAATCTACTGGCAAGATCTCACGATGTTATGCCACCATCCCCCTTTGACCAACACACAGAAAATCAGGAACATCATTTAAACACATTTCATTATTATTAACAGGCTTTCTTGCTATAATTACCGCCCCCCCCGCCCACCCCGCCCCCCCGCCTCCCCCGGCCCCTCCACATTTGTATTTCCATTCTCACTGCCTGACGTCATGTTGGTGAGGTTTACAAAAGGTCTGGAGCAATGGGAATCAAGCAAAGAGAATTTAAAACTTCTTCAGGTTGAATTGAATATCTGAAACTGCCCTTTGGTTTGCTTATTGCTCTTTGGGATGCTTTGATATGTTAAAGGTGCTATATAAATGCAAACATTCAGTAGGCCTGTGGCAAGAATTAGTGTTCCTGGTTAATGGCATTTCATCTGGACCTGTTCACATTCCAGTTTGGGCCAGGTGGTACAGTCCCCAGGAAAGAGAGGATCATGCTTGGATAGTACCCTGGTACTACTCTAGCACTAACCTGGCGCTGGTTTGGTACTTCCCCGGAATTAATGTAATAACGAAAGGGGGGTGGTGAAATGTGTCCCTAGGTCTGCAGGAGAGGTATTGGGGATTGGGGGGTGGTGGGAATTCACTGTCTGCATGGGGGAAGGGTTTCATGTCCAAGGTGGGGTGGGGGGGGGGATCTTCGGTTTTACTTTTTATTCCGTTAGATTGGAGCACCCTTTCAAATGGGCACCCTGATCACTGGTAGGCCGACAGCTTGGGACCTGCATTTTCCTTTCAAAGTGCTGTAAAATATGGCAAGAAAGGTTAGCAGTGCAGCCAATGGGCCACACACCACTTCTGACGCCCGAGCCAGCACTTTGAAACAAAAACCCAGAAAATTCCATCCATTAACTCTGTTTCTCTCTCCACAAATACTCCCGGAACTGCTGATATTTCTGTTTTTATTTGAAACACTGTTGTCCTATTTATAGAAATAGTGAAATTCTGTCTCTTGAACTTTGGGTAGGTCCAATTCTAAGACCGATTTTCAATTTAGTGATAGGCCAGAATCCTTGCCATTCACTGCCAGTGAGAATGGAGGTTGGAGAATCTAGCCCATAATCCAGATCAGTGTGGGCAGCAATTTGCTCTCTCAGGGAGTTCTACAAAGGCCATATTACTACCCAGGCTATGCAAGCTAAAGCCTATCCTATTTATTCAATGGAGAGAGTCATGAATCTACCATGACTTTACTATGGGATGAGTGTAATGCGTGGAAGAATTTCCTGCCATATACATTTGGACTCAGCATCAATCAGCAAACTGTAATGTTGCGTTTCTGTGATTTTTATCTTTGGAGCTTCTGTCAGACTGTGAAATATATTGTCTTGGTGTTCTCCCATCCTGTGCCTTGTGTTTCATTTCATACCATGATTTAATTTAGACCCAGGGGCTTTTTACATCAGTAATTTGTTTTCCACAGCTCCCTTCAGTTTTTGGTATTCTTAAATATTAACTTCCTTGGAAATGACAGTTCTCACCTTTAAGTGGCTTTCTGTTGTTAATATGTACTTTCAATGTAAGGACTGCCTTGTGCTTGTTTTTATTTGAATTATGTCACAATTATTTACCAAACAGAAATTCTAATCTGTGCTGGCAATTTCTACTGACTTTAATTTCTTATACTCTGCCAAATAGTTGTAATTTGACATTCCGTATATATAAAATATTGCACTAGTATACTATTCTATTTAACATACTGATGTAAAAATGCATTTAAAAATTAAGTCATACAGAGGATAGAATCTTAACTTGTCTCTAGCTGATGCTGTGCAATATGCATGGTGCAATTTGTTGTGATTTTCACAGTTGCAAGAAAATATTTTTTAATCCTGTGTTTCAAAATAGTAACTCTTGGGTCCACTCTTGCTGTCTGCAAGATTGCTGGAGTAGGCTCAAGATGCAGCGAAACCCGGAAATCGTGCATCTTGCCAGTGACATCGCAACTTCCAGTTTTCAGCGCCTCTTGCTGGCGACATGAACAGGCTCATGCCCACAGTGGGCATGAACATGGTTAACATACATTCTAATAGATTGTAATATAATTGACACATACCACTACCACCCCCCCGCCCCCCCCCCCCCCGCCAGATATTAATCCTTCACCATATATTCACACCATGCCAATGTCATGTAACAGCAGCATGGTTTACACCAGATTCATCCAGACAACAAAATCCCCCCATGGGCATAAAGGTGAAAAGGACCTGGTCAGGCAATGCCTTGGCAATGCCCCCGGCACAGGTTAGCATTGCCAGGGTGGCACCATGCCAATCTAGATGCGCCTAACTGGCAGTGTCAGTCTGTGCCGGCGCGGATCCCAGTGGAAGCCTCATGAGGTGGGAGGGGGAGAAATCATTTGTGAGTGGTGGTGGTTGGGATTGGATGGGGAAGCTCGCAATGGCCATTTGGGAAGGGGGTGGGGGTGGGTGGGGTTGGGTACCGCCAGCGATTGTGTCAGTGAGGGAAAGGGCAGGTTGCCGGCACTGACTGTTGGGGAGGGGAGCAGCTGCCAACTCCGATCAGTGGGTGGTGGTGAGGGAGCGAACTCTTACCAGGGATAGCCATGATGTGGAGATGTCAGTGTTGGACTAGAGTAGGCACAGTTAGAAGTCTCAAAGCACCACGTTAAAGTCCAACTGGTTTATTTGGTAGCACAACGTTTTGGAGTGCTGCTTCTTCATCAGTTGAGTGGGAGTTGGGTTCACAAAAGGGGCATATATAGACACAAACTCAGTTTACAAGATAATGATTGGAATGCAAGTCTTACAGGTGCAGACAATGCGGGTAGAGAGAGGGTTAAACACAGATTAAAGAGGTGTGATTGTCTCAAGCCAGAACAGTTCATGAGATTTTGCAAGCCCAGGCAAGTCATGGGGGTTACAGATAGTGTGACATGAACCCAAGATCCCGGTTGAGGCCATCCTCAGTTTCTGCTTGGCGATTCTGTGTTGTCATGTGTCTTGATGGCCGCTTTGGAGAATGTTTACCTGAAGATCAGAGGCTGAATGCCCTTGACTGCTGAAACATTCCCCAAAAGGAAAAGAACACTCAGGGTTATCAGTGCGGGGAGAGGGCAAGAGGCATCTCCAATCAGTGGGGCTGGGGGAGGGGAGGTGGGCGGCGGTTGGAGGGGAGGTGTGGTGCTGACTCTGATTAAGGTGGGACCTCCACGGTGGGCCCGGGAGGGGGTGGGTGGAGGTTTATTCATGTTGTGCTCAGGGCATCCCTATCTCAGTGCCGTCAGGCTTTGTCAGCATGTTTAGGCCCCATCTCCCTGCATGATGTTGCAAAACTCACCCAGCTGTGTTTTTTGCACAGAGTGTAGAGAGAAATCCGATCTGTTTCTCTGGAGCGAAGGATGCTGTTTTTCTCATTGAAACCAACACTCTGCCAAATTCTGGTAAGATGGCCCCCATTATATTGATTCAGGCTTTCTAAAATTGAAAAATACTATGAGTGACTTCTGGTATCACTGAAAAAACTGAGGCAGATGGGGTTGTGTTTTTCAACGTTTTCTTCATGTTACAGTGCTGTCACTTACAGCAGCACTGAATTCATCATCAGAAGACTATGTAAATGAGGTGACACTGCTATTACCAGGGAGCAGAAATTTCTCTCAGAAGATGATGTTCAGCTGCTTTTCCGGAAGCAGCAGTAGCAGCAACTAAAAAGTCCTGGAGGGATTGATGACATTTTCTTTTCTGTCTTTCACACTGCTGGCTTGTAAGAGCCTTTAGAGATTGAAGGTAGTCCAAGGCCAGAAAATGAGATCTCTGATGTGACTTTGTGTACTTTTCTCCATTACCATCAGTGTTTTTAAACTTGCCACACAATGTAAAATGAGCAGATTTTACATCCCCTGGAAACACCAGCCTATTGTGGAATCACTTCACATTGAAGTGATTATGTAATGTGATGCTATCATCAGATTCATCTGGATTCAAATACATTTTAGTTTTAAACAGAAATGAGTGAGACTAGGTGGATCAGATTCACTATGCTGCAAAATGAATATCATAACTTTAAGGCCTGCTTTTGATTTGATTTGGTTTGATTTATTATTGTCACATGTATTAGTATACAGTGAAAAGTATTGTTTCTCGCGCTATACAGAAAAAGCATTCTGTTCATAGAGAAGGAAAGGAAAGAGTGCAGAATGTAGTGTTACAGTCATATCTAGGGCGTAGAGAAAGAGCGACTTAATACAAGGTAGGTCCATTCAAAAGTCTGATGGCAGCAGGGAAGAAGCTGTTCTTGAGTGGGTTGGTAGGTGACCTCAGACTTTTGAATCTTTCTCCTGACAGAAGAAGGTGGAAGAGAGTATGTCTGGGGTTTGTGGGGTCCCTGATTATGCTGGCTGCTTTTCTAAAAAAGTGGAAAGTGTAGACAGAGTCACTGGAGGAGAGGCTGGTTTGCATGATGGTCTGCGCTTCATTCACGACCCTTTGTAGTTTCTGCCTTGGCTGTTTTCATGGCTATGGCAGTATTGAACAATTGCAGAAGCAATCAGAGGATTGTGGTTTAAGGGGGTGTGCCTATACTAGCTATTCACACAATATTGACCCACACAAATATGACGACAGCGCTCCTTTGTCAACTGAACAGGAGGATTAGGGAAAAGAATTTCGCAGAGATGTGGAGACTCCATCAAGCTTCCAAAAAGGCAGGCAAAACATGGATACAGAACCCTGCCCCCATTTCTGACAAATCCAATTTTTGCTGATAGGTGAAAGGGGAAAGGTGTGATTCACAAATGAGCCTAATCCAGACTCTAGTGGGCCATTTGTACTTGGTGCTGAGTTCAAATCGACCCTATCTTGGCTGTTGTGAGGAACTTAATTCACCATGTGGGAGTCAAAAATTTATGAAGTAGATGTCAATACTCATGAAAGGTGAATAAGGCCTGTATAACTATCATTATGTCAAGTTATTTAAATCTCCAGCCTTTTAAAGATGAAAAATATGCAGGCTGCTGATGTTCTAAAAAAAATGTTCTAGTAGTTTCATCAGCACTTTGTTGACATTTCCCTAAGGGCTTGTTATGAATGCTTAGGTGATTTCTTGCCAAGGACTGCAGAAACATTCTGCAGAGAAATATAATTAAAATAAGTTTCTTAAAGGCACAGTACCATCACATTTCCTCTTAATGAGGATCATCAAGAGGGAGAGGATCAGCAGGTGGACACCCTGGGGCCATCCACCCAGGTAACTCTGGGAGTTTCTGTCCAATCTGAATCTCCTCTTCCTGTGATCCCAGCAACTCCAGTTCCACAGGACAAGAAGGTGGCACTAACACAGCCATACCCTGAAGACAGGCTGGGGGTCTTCCAGGTCTTGCCCCTTCAGAGGATGCCTGCCAAGGTCATCACAAACAACTGGGTGTAGTAGTCAGCTGGCCACTTCACCTTTGCTGCAGATGTCAGGGATATATCAAGACTTGGCTACAAGGTTAAAAAGATAAGGAAAATATTGCACAGCTTGGGAATGGGTATTAATCACTTGTATGTTACGTTGACTATTGTAAAAATATTCCCAAAAATGTTTCCTTGTCTACAGTTCCTAGTTATGATGAGCAGCATTTGTGTTAGTTAGTTGTGAAATCTTGTTTCCTCCACAAAATTAAGACAACTGTCACAGTCCAGGGCCTCTTGTTGCAAGAATCTCGCACCCAAGCATCGCAGGGTTCCTTGATGTTTTCTGTGTGCCCTCAGCACCTTTGAGGCAATGCTACCACTCCTGCTCATCTGAATTCCTGACAGTTGAGCTGTAGTACTGAAAGGAACAGATGATGAAGCCTGTCAAAGGATCAAATGCTGTTATGGTCCATGTGCTTTCTGTGTCTCAGCAATGTCCATGAAATGACCCTCCTCACAGTGCGTAGGGATGCTACGCTCAGCCAGAAGGCGTCAAACATTCTGAGATGCAATGTGAAGATCCCAGCAATGTACCTGTTGCATCTCGTCATAATCCTCCAGGAATCTTGTGGCAATGACAGACTCACAAACATGCCTGGATTGGTTGGCTAGTGCAATAGTCATCATCTGCATCCTTGTCTTCTGGGACCTCATCACTGGCATCTCTGACTCCCTTATCATCGGAGGATATGTGTAGTTGTTCCATCTTCTCATCATCCAGATCCACCCTATTTTGCATTGACAGGTTGTGTAATGTGCAGCAACAATATTAATGTTTGGCATCATCAACCGTGACCCTTCTAGCTAGCCCTTTTCCTCATGGAGACTTTGAGATTCCACAAAAGTCCCCAGTGGAGCCCTGGAAGGAACCACTGCTATAGAAATTGAGCATGGTAGTCATTTTCACTGCCATTGACAGTGGATGCCTTCCAAGTTCTTGTGGCACCAATCCTGCTGCAGATGACACGTGTGACTGAGCACTTCCTTTGCTGTGTGCATTCACTGGCAATGCTGGTTCTTGTTCATCTGCAGGTAGCACATGCATCGTCTGTAAACCCTGGGTCTACTGATCACCTAAGAAAGATGGCTCCCTGGGATTCATTCTCTGTGTGCTGAGAAGGCCCTTCTGCTCCTTTGGTCTTGAGGGTTTTGTTCCATCCTTTAGCAAGCCACGCATCTCCTTCACATTCTTCTCTCTTTCTTCTGCCTATAAGCAATAGGTAGACAGCAAAATCACCAGGCTGTACCTTCCTGACAGTCCCTTTAATGCAGTCTCAAAGACAGAGACACAAAGGTCAGCAACTGTCTTGGTTAAGCCTCCAGTCACTTTACACATATTGGAGAGTCCTGGCCACCAAATAGATGTGATGTGGGTATGCCGGCGTTGGACTGGCGTAAACACAGTAAAAAGTCTGACAACACCAGGTTTTAGTCCAACCTATTTATTTGATAATATACTCGCAAGCTTTCGGGTTAGCCCCTTCATCAGGTGAATGGGGAGTTCTGGCCTCAGACAGAGCATATAAAGCACAGACAGTTTAGAGATTACTGATTAGAATGCGAATCCTTACACCCAACCTGCTGTTCAAGACCTGAAGTGGCTGATAATGTGAGTGGAAGGAGCACTGATCACAGTTTAAAGAGATCAAATAAGATGCCCAGTGTTTAGTGTGCATGATGGTTAACCAAAACCCCATCCACTACCATCCTACACCACATGCGCTGGAGTTGAGAAGAATGAGGGGGGATCTCATAGAAACCTATAAAATTCTAACAGGACTAGATAGGGTAGATGCAAGAAGAATGTTCCCAATGGCGGGTGTGCCCAGAACCAGGGATCACAGTCTGAGGATACAGGTTTAGGAGAGAGATGAGGAGAAATTTCTTTACCCAGAGACTGGTCAGCCTGTGGAATTTGCTACTACAGAAAGTAGTTGAAGCCAAAATATTGTATGCTTCTAAGTAGAAGTTAGATATTGCACCTGAAGAGAAGGGGATCAAAGTGTATGGGGGAAAGCAGGATCAGACTATTGAATTGGGTGATCAGTCATGATCGTAATGAATGGCAGGTGGATCAATTTCGAACAGCACAATGGCCTCCCCCTGCTCCTATTTTCTACGTTTCTATATTTCTATGACCGAGCGGCTACAGCTTCAGCTACTCAACTACATCCTGAACTCTCATCTCAGGTCATAACCTACACTCCAAAGTTTTGCAGTTTACTTGCACCATGAGAGTGGCTTTCAATGTCTACTTAAACATAATGTGAGGGATTTGGAGCACACCCCTTGGTCAGTGTTCCATAATCACCTTTCCTAAGGAAATCATCAAGCTCACCCAATCGCCGAATGGTACTGCAGTACCGTAGAACTCATTCGATTTTGAAGTCTGTGCACAAGGGGTTAAAGGTAGACTAGCAATTGTTGGCACTCTCAGACATTAGTGCTGCTTGTGTAGGTGCAATTGCTTGACTAGCCCAACTTCAAGCATGTCAATTGAACTTAAGCTAAACGGTCTCAGCTATGGAAGAATGTTCATCTTTTACATGTTTTTACATCTGCATGGCCGTTTTCTTCCCCATTGGCATCTGTTTGTACGCAACCTGTGCTGCCACAATAATCAACCCCTCCCCTGCACCCTGCATTCCCCCCCCGCAACACCCCCAACTTTCACTGTTGCACTCCCCCTGAGACTGCCTTCTCTCCCTTCTCTCTGGCATTTATTGCGCTTGATCTGAGGTTTTCTTCTCTCTGACATTGTTGCCCTGACCCTAAGCTTCCCTTCTCTTCTGTTTCTCTGGTTCTGCAGCCCTCACTCTGAAGTTCCCTTCTCTCTGGCACTGTTGCCCTTGCTTTGGCATCACAAGCCAACCACAAAGAAACCACTGTGAAAACTTGCCTGTACCAACCAGCCTCTCAGTCTGTGGAGGTGCTTCTTTGCATTGGGATCCTCATGAGTGCTGTGCAAAGTTGTGCAAACTCACCTCCAAGTTACTATCAAAGTTCAGGTTATCTTCTAAAGGCAGTTGTAAATCATTCTAAAATCATGTTGATGTGTGATTTAACTTTGACAATGCCTGGAGGAAGGCAGAGGCGGGGGAGGGGGCAAGAGGGAATGGGGAGTGGTGAGGCTATGATTCCAGCCTCAAGTTATTGGCCACAATAACTAGATGCTAATACATTCAAATGAAGTTCCTAATGTTTGACAGTAGGAAATACGGTCCATCCTTCTCACATGGTTTTCTCATCTCACCACCAAACATGCCCATTCCAATTGTGTGTGGAAAATTCAGGCCAGTGCCTTAGGGTTTATAGGAAATATTGAGCTTTGAGAAAGGGACAATATTGAGGATTGTAATGGTATGAAAGTGATGCTCTGGCACATCTCCTCAGCGCTTAATATCTATGAAGTGACTAAGTTATCATTGACTGCTATGTCAAACCTGACTGGGCCATGTTTCTTCCAGATGTCAAAGTAATGCAGAATGTAAACTTGGCAGGCTTCCGACCAATAGCATCCTGGGGCTCAGTATCAAGATGTGGCCTCTGCATTAATTATGCATGGGAGCTGGGCATTTCAGAGATGGTGCTGTCTGGATGTCGCTCCATATCCAGACAGACAAATGATAACTATTGACAGATGGTTTCCTCTTAGAGCTGCCTAAAGCTCCTGTCACACTGGCATGAGTGCATCAATGTGTGCTGTAGCATTTCAGCCTCTTGAAGGCTGTCATGGCCTGTGACTTTCTCACACCACAGTTGAAAGGGCTGCACTCTGTGTAGTTGCTACAGAGTGAGTGTTGATAGAGTGTTTTACCCATTATATAGCAGCCACATGTTCCCTAGGCTGCTGTGCCTTCCAAGGAATACCCCAATATTTGGGTTAAAGGTAACTTATGCTTCCTTTGTTTTCATTTTAAGATTGATGACCTGTCATGAGATGTTGAGGATGATGATGAAGGTCTTATTATCTTCCCTGTATTGAAGTGTGATGGGAACTGCATTGATATCAACTTGTCTTCAGCTTATTCCTTTTGGAATCTTTATTGCTATGAGGTTGTCATAGGCATCATAGGCATGTTGTCCGCATCATGCCCATACAATGTCATCCTCATCTGGCTTGCCTGAAACCTCACTCTCTTCAAATTTATCCCCTTTAATGACCTCCCATCCGTGGAGTCATGTCTCTCCTCCATGCCTTCCTGTGGCAAAAATCCCTCCTTTGAAGAGCTATGTTGTGCAGGATGCAACAATTATGATGTAGGAAACCTTTTGTGGTGAGTATTGGATATTGTGTTTTAATGAATATTTTAAGTAGCTTGATTTAGAATATTAGTTGTTTTTCATTCTGTCTCAAAACATTGGACATCACATGCGGCAATTATCATTACAGATAAAGTGATGGATAACTCTAATGGATTGAGAGCAAATATGAATAATCCCATTACAGGCTACATTCGGCAATGGAACATGCCTGATGTTTTCACTGATACTTTTATCTCTGGTGACTTGCCTTCAATTAGCTTTAAAGCACTGTTTCAGCAAAGAAGTCTTTGGCAAACGTTAGGTCTTTGGCAAAGAGTAGAACAAGAGCCATGGACTACTTATGTCAAGGTGACATCATGTACGTGCAAAGCAATCTTTCAATGCAATCCACATCACTGCATCTTGTGGTTGTAAGTGTAAAAGTTTGTCAAATACCTGTTTATGAACACTTTCTAACAAGTTTGTTGCTGTTTTTCTCCCCGTACTTAGATTTTCATCTGTCTTGCGAGTTTTCCTGGAACAGAGCCAGCCTGTTATTGGAGGCTTAAAGCTTGAGGGCACAACTCCGTATCAAGCATGGCTGACCAGGAGTCTCATATTGCCTGCCATTGGCCTGTTGGAAGGATTTTGCAAGTTGCCACTTAACTTGTTTGACCACATTATGAACACACCTTCCTTGGTCATCAAATCTTGAGGTGGACTCAAACCCGAAAGTTCTGGTTTAGGTGCTATTTATTGCATCACAAAACCTCGCCTGTTAACGCTGCATAGGTAATATTTCACAGAACTCTGATCCATTTTAGCCTCTCTACCCCAATATCTGCAAGGCAAAAATCGCCAACTTGTTGTGTGACGAGTTCTTGATGTAAATCTGAAGCACTTTTGTGACAATGCAACATGCATTTATATATTTTGCAAAAACTAACACCTACCCACTTAGTATATTTTCTAAAACAATCAATCATAGTGGATGAATGAAGAACTGCTGAAGCTAGCTGATGTGAAGTCGTTATAGGATCAGGTGGTCATGTGTGACTTGTGACTTTTACAGCAATGAACTAAAAGCCTTTCGAATTCTGGATTCCATTAAGCAGAAGGAAGTCAGGCAGTACATTGTGGAATGTCTACAGAGCTGTCTGCACAAAACGTGTGGCAATGACACATTCATTTCTGGCAAATTGAAAATCTATTATAGCAGAAGAAGATTTAATTGCTTGCAATATTTAGATCACACAATGTACAGCTGCAGAAAATAGTAACTTTTAATTTCCTACGAATTAAAATTGTATTGGCTTCGACAAGGCAGCTTTACAATGATAAGAAAATCTGCTTCCTAGCCTTAGAAACAGAGCTATACATCCTGTCCAACTCATGGGTCTAAATGCCTCTGGGATTTGTCCTTGACAGTCTATCCTCTGGCAAAATATACTTTCTGAGCTACGAGCCAAGGCACAGTTCACCACAGGAAATTCCACCATGTATTATCTCAAACATTCTGAAACCTCAGCCAATATAATGGGATAATATATTTCAAAGTCCCACGTGGCATTGCTTAGTAAGAGAAAAGGGACAAAGAGGCAACGGAGTGTAAATCTGTAAAAAACATTGCATATTCTGATATGTGAGCAAAAAGCCTGAGAGAGTTATAAGTAATAATGGAAACATTTTCATTATATAAAAAATGTCAATTTTTAACAATCTTTCTGTAGCATATCAAGGTCACAGGTCAAATTGAAAATTATTGCAGCAATATCTGTTTCTAGATCTCTCCGTGGTGATTCCCCAAACTGTTTGGATGGTCCGCGGGAATCCCGATGAATGGGATACTGGCTGAAAATCCACCCAGCCCACCCCACCGCCCCCGATTGGGGACACACCCAGAGCGATGGCAATCCGATAATTAGACAAATACTGCCATGTGATGTCATTAGCGGGACTGACTGCAGATGTCGCAGTCATGGGACATTCACCCACCCTCACTGTTGGAAATCAAATGGATGCAGTTTGGTGTTAGTCTTGAAAAGCGGGGACCTTGCAGAAGGCATCCTAGGGGGGGCTAGGAGGTAAGTATTCATTTTTAAGAAATTTTGGCTTATTTTGGGGGGCCATGTCTGACTCAATGGGGGGCAACTGGTGTTTGAGTTGAAAGGAAGGAAATGACCTTTGGCGGGAGGGGTCCTGAGTGGAGGAGGCCTTGCCTGACCACTTCTATTGCCTCATTCAAGTGTTGCCGCTAACCTGATCCATGTCAGGTACATGTGTGTCAAAAATGTTGGGTGCCCAACCTTAGAATACATTGCAGAAAGAAGTTAAGGCTCACTGAGGCATATCATTAATGGTGGTTGTGGTGCCCTTAGTGCCTTACCCCCTCCCCCGCTTGGCCCAGACAGCATGTCAGCTCTTTGTGTGGAAGGGTTAGAGATCCACAGTGGATGGACTGTAGTGGGGCAATGAAACATCACCATATCACAGTGCCACTGGGGCCCTTATCCCCTATTCTATTCTGCGATTGTAAGCAGTTGAGTGTTCACTTACTCTGGCAGTGAAGGTGACGTCATTCATCCACATCCTCCACTTCAGTGGTCCTCTAGTGCACACCTTGGCGCACTCACTGTCCTGGAAATTTCCTCCCATGCCTAATTCACTCCCTGCTTGGCCTCTTTCTCTAGTCCCCTGGGTAGAGGGTGTGTCTCCTGGTTTCCACTTTGTTGAGCAGGACACCCAGGTGGCATCACTGAAACTGGGAACAGAGTTCTCCATCCTCTTTGAATCATTTCTTCCTTCAACAGGTTGCTGCCCAGCCGCCATTATATCCGCCTTGCCATGTGATATGTTGTGAAACCCCTAAATTCATAATTAATGAGGTCGAGGTTTCATGATATGGCATGCATTCCAAGTGACCTTCACACTGAAAAGCCTTGTTCCTGCCTCCACCATGGGACTTCAGACAGAATTCTTCCATTCTGGGGCTAAAGCCAATGAGAAAACATAGCAAATCACCTGGTATTGACTTCATTAAATATGCACCTGGGTGTATTGTGCCATAATCTATTGCAGGGCTGGCCCGCTGGTGCATAGTTTACCATTGTATCCGGGTGTCATAGAGAAAACATGCCCAACATTACTGACCCACTATTGAAGAAAGAAGATGGACCTCCTAAAAATGAAGATGGGCCTCCAGAATATATTGAGGCTGGGAGATTGGACATCCTCCAGGACACTGAATCTGGAATGTTAACAGGTAGATGCTCTGCACACCCCCCAACCCACTGCTGTGGAGTTCAGGGGTCCAGGATTGCTGACAGCTTCCATCTTGAATGCCGGAGGCGGCCCCAGGCATTGAGTCATGTTCTTCCAAGTATATTTTGCACTGGCGAGTTTTCCCAACCAGTACTGCAGAGAATCTGGCATGGAGGAGTCTGGCCTTCATTTGCATCCTGTTATTAGAATGCCAATTAATTTCATGCCAGCTTCCGCACAGGTTTTCTAACCCGCCACAGCGGGCACGAGCGGATGATACCATTTTAAATTCGGCATGAAACCGAGTTCTGTGTCTTCCATGACTGCTACTGAACCCATTGGCGGGGGCTTAGGAGATTTCCAGCCTTAGTTCCAGAATGGAAAATATTGTCCAAAATATGTGTTCATCGTTTGCACTATTCTCTTATTTCCCATGACTAATTCCATTCTCACTTTCTAGAGGACCAATGTGCCTTTTAGTCACTCTTCTACTTTTTAAATTCTGGGAGAAACTCTTACGATCTGTTGTTATATTTGTTCACATTTCTCCCTCCATTATTTTACCATTCTTTGCAGGCTTTTAAATTCTTTCCGATCTTCTGTCCTACCGTTCATCTTCTAACAGTCATCTGAGATTTATTCCAGCACTGTGTAAGCGGATCAGATTTCCAAACCTCCAGAGTGTAAAACTTCCAAAATATAGATTAGAATTCCAAACTGTATAAAGTGTCTTCTTATTATAGTCAGGCAATGTTGAGTAAAGCAATCATAACCTGAGCCCTTCTTTTAGCTTCCTGACACCATTTTTTAAAAGTTTGATTTATTGTCACACGTATTAGCATATGGTGAAAAGTATTGTTTCTTGCGTGCTGTACAGACAAAGCATACTGTTCATAGAGAAGGAAATGAGAGAGTGCAGAATATAGTATTACAGCCATAGCTAGGGTGTAAAGAAAGATCAACTTAATGCGAGGTAGGTCCATTCAAAAGTCAGCAGGGGAGAAGCTGTTCTTGAGTCAGTTGGTATGTGACCTCAGACTTTTCTATCTTTTTCCTGATGGAAGAAAGTGGAAGAAAGAATGTCCATGTGTATGGGGTCCTTAATTGTGCTGGCTGCTTCACTGAGGCAGCAGGAAGTGTAGACAGAGTCAATGGATGTAAGACTGGTTTGCGTGATGGATTGGGCTACATTCACAACCTTTTGTAGTTTCTTGCGGTCTTGGACAGAGCAGGAGACATATCAAGCTGTGATACAACTAGAAAGAATGTCTTTTCTTGATACACCAGGCTTGTGCTCTGCATAATAACAGAAATAAATACTTACAAAATGAATTAAAATTTAGGAGTGGCAATAATGCCAGTTTTTTTTCAATCTAAACAGCATTACTAAGTTATTTTCCTATTGCATATAAATGAAAGAAGGCTTTTTAAATAATATAATGAAATTGAAATCACATGTATTGAAAGTTACTGGAGAATCTAATATCAATTCATTACCTTACAGAGCATTGTTAAATGTTGGTGGCTGTACATGAAATGTAACTAATATATTCCTGAAAGATGTACTGGAACTGGGAAAAGAAGATGTAATAAAAACGTTTAAAAATATGAATAAAATTAGAAGGGCAAGCTGTAAATTGGTATTTTTAATGATTGATAAACAGGTAACAAGACGGCATAAATTCAGGAAAGGCATAAAAGTGTAAAGTAGAAGGGTAGAAGATTATATTCACGTACAGGGGTTTGTCAAGTGGAATGTATTGTCAAATATAGCTATTGATGTCAATTTCAGAGAACTGGAAAAGCATTAAAAATACATATCATGTGTGTGGGAAAAGGCAATGCATTCGGGTGTATCCAGTGCTGTGGAATTAGCACAAGGACAGAGATCAATATTACCTTCTTCCGAGTTTACGTCAGAGTTATAGTGGATACATACCTGATGCCATCCTTTCGCTATTTGAATGATTTCCATAAACGTCAGGACACAGACTGTCGACTACAATTATAATTTGGAACATTGCACTGGGACTGTGAGATTAAATCTGACAGACGCAACATAGTATTCTGAATTATAACTCCCACATTTACTTCCATACAGTAAGTTTATTTATCAGATTTTCTTTTCCTTCCATATTTTTTCAAGCATCAGTCCCCTTATAATTTCTGATAGGTTCAAAAACAGACAGTTGCCATGGCACAGTATTGATTCCAGGATCAGAGAGTATCATGTGACTCCCACAGCACCAAGTCTTCGAAATCCTCCCTAGAACGTTAAAATAAATCAGTGCATTTAAATCCAGGGACGTATCAGTTTACTAGCAGAGCTTATCTAATGCAGTACTTACTTTGCAAAATCCGTTAAACATGCAAATGAAAACAATTATTATATTTATGGATAGAAATTGCACAAAATGTCTCAGCAATATAATACCATGCAAATGTAAATGCCAAACATCAGCACCTTAGTACAGTACTTCAGAAGCAGTAGTCTGTGAAATATTTTATTGCATGTTTGTTTCGGTGGCATAAATTATTTCGATGATATAAATTATTCATGGATGTGTGTGGCCCTACCAATCTTTGTTGCTTTCCATCACAGAAATCACTGTGATTTTATGTATGAAAGCCCTTAAGAATATCTACTATGAAACGCCCATAAAAATCTGAGTGTGTAAAAAAGATTCCACTTCAGATCACCATTTAAATTGTGACTAATTCTCTGTTGAGCCCACTTAATTATCCTGCAGAATTTCTATTTTAATTTCCATAAGAATTATTTACAACTAAACTGCAACAGCATTTCAAATGAAGTATTTTTTGTTCTGTGAACTCTAACATACACATTGTACCTAATAAATATCACTGCCATTTATGAGTATTGGTATGATAAAATGTTGCTGCGATCTTACATCAATTTTCTGAATGCTTTATACTTGTTCATTTACTTAAGGTATATATTTTGGGCATTTAAAGAAAAGCAGCCTATATTAGAATACAAACTTGATGATCGAGCGAGGCACTTGATGACATTCCATTAAATTTCATGTTGAAGAAATTACATTCATGATGAACAAATGCAAAGATATGTGTTTATTTTGCAAATGAATTTCAATTTGGATAACTTCACATTTGTATTTTGACACACAGAAACACAATAGAACCTGATACCTGGAGCCAATTGCTGCACGACTGTGATCCCATTCTACTAAATAAAATAACCATTTCAGATCCCGCATCTTGGGCTGGAATTTTTGCTTTGGGACAGAGAATAGGAGTTTGAACTGTTTCCATGTCCAAAGCCTGTGCTGGGGGGAAGGGAATAGCAGTCACCCTTTGATATTTTAATCAGGGTGTTCCCTTATTTGGCACAAAGACACGTTCTCTGTGCAAATAAGGGCAGCTAGGTGGGCTCTCAAAACTGGAAGGCCAATCACAGGCCTTCCAGCTTTGAGGAGCAGCAGGCTGCAATACATGACAAGTAACTGAGAGGGTGCTTCAACAAAACATGCCGTTGCACCAATAGCAATAGAATTCAAACAAATTCTGTATCAAAACGGACCACATTTGGAAAATTGATTTCAGAATCAGACGCATCTATGCTTTGAAAAATACACTAGAAGAAAGTATTCTGCCACATTTATACTGCAGCATGTTAAGAGTTCTATCCCTGTCATGGATTTAGTTTGAGGCATTTTTATCCCTCTTGGGCTGCTGTACTATCCATTTATTTATCTAACTCCCCAGTGGAATGGTGCAGCAATATTTTTATGTTTGCTTCTGATCTGGAGAGACCTTAAGTACTCGTGAACACTGCATAATGGTTTCTTTCAACTGAAACATAGGGAATTGAAACTTCCATTACCTCTGATGGAGGTAATATTTGAATAGAAGGGCTAGGTGCTTTGGAGTTCAGCATCGTGTGAAGTTGGAATATTCTTGCACCCGTCAGTGAGATTTGTTTTTCTTTCTCTTCAATTTCAAAACCAATAATATTTCACTTTACTTAATTTACTAGCTAGAGACCAAAAACATGGCCATTGCCAGTTCAAATTCCAGTTATGAGCATTTCTAATTGGCATGAAAGAATTGTAAAGCAGCTCTTCCTGACATGCCTTCACCGTGCAAATTCTCTTGTGAGGTGTCAGTTTCTGCTTCTTCTGCCCCTCCAGTTGTGTATCATTCATCCAGTGGACTCAGAAGTTTTAATGTCACCTTCTTGGCTATTCTCCTCCAAAGCCAATACACCATGACATCCTTCCTTTACTTCTTACAAAGCCCTTAACTCCACAGGATTGTTGATGACCTTAAGGATATTTGAGTATATTTTTAGTAAATGTACTATGATCTTTAAAGCAAAAGGAGCTAATGTGGACCAATGGATCCATCTTCCAATTTTTGCACCCTCTAAGTCATTATGCATTCCTACATTAGGCATCACGTGATCTAAAATGAATTGCACTCACATAAACTTTCCAAGTTTCCTCCTTAAGGTCTTTTGAGTAAGAATGCCAATTTGTGCCTAATTATATACTGGAGATTTTCTCACAGTCAGAACTGGCATGTGATAAAATATTCTTCTGAAGCATTTACCCTCTGACTTGAATCATATCAGACCTGGCTCAAAGGGTTTCACCCTTACCCTCATGTTAAGTCACAGCATTTTGGCCTCTCTCTTTTTGACAAGCTGTTTGAAATTCAGGAACAGCCAACTGAAGATTTGGAATCGCGGCCTGACCAGCAAAACTGCTCTGGTTTTGTCACAGTCCCTTTATACTATGTGTGATGACGCTCTTCCTGATTTTGCTCATAAATGGCCTCGCACTGATTTTAAGTTTATGGTCCCTGTGCGAAATTACCTTCCCAGAAGCAATAGTTGCTCTCTATATCTTCTACTAAATTCTTTTCTCATTTTAAATCACGAAAGACTAGCATCCGGGTACAGCGGTTAATTGGGAAAGCTAATAGGTTGTTATTGTTTATTGTGAGGGCGACTGATTACACAAGTAGGGGGGCTATTCTTTAGTCGTACAGGGCAGAGGTGGGTGCATATTTGGAATATTGCATACAGATTGGTCTCCTTATTTAATGAAAGATGTGAATGCATTAGAAGCAATTCAGAGAAGGTTTACTAGACTCATATCAGGAATGGGTGGTTGTCTTATGAGGAAAAGCTGGAGAGGTGATGCGTTTTGGTAGGTCAAATCAGGGCAAGACCTACTCAGCTAATAATAGAAAGTTGGGGAGAGATATCGAACAAAGAGACCTAGGGGTATCTAGGAGATTCATAGCTCCTTAAAAGTGGAATCACAGGTGGATAGGTGATGAAGAAGGTTTCATTGGTCAGAACATTGAATATTGGAGTTGGGATATCTTGTTGAAGTTGTACAAGACATTGGTAAGGCCACACTTGGAATACTGTGTATAGTTCTGGTCACCCTATTATAGAAAGGGTATTGTTAAACTAGAAAGAGTGCAGAAAATATTTACTAGAATGCTACCGGGATTTGAGGGTGTACCTCAAGGATCTGTTTTGGGGCCACTGCTGTTCGTCATTTTTATAAATGACCTAGATGAGAGTGTAGAAGGATGGATTAGTAAATTTGCTGATGACATCAAAGTTGGAGGAGTTGTAGACAGTGAGGATGGATGTTACAGTTTGCAGAGGGACATAGATAAGCTGCAGAGCTGGGCCGAGAGGTGGCAGATGGAGTTTAATATGGAAAAGTGTGAGGTGATTCACTTTGGTAAGTGTAACAGGAGTACAGAATATAGGGCTAATGGAAGGACTCTTGGCAGTGTTGACAAGCAGGGAGATCTCAGGGTACATGTGCATAGCTCCCTGAAAGATGGCACCCAGGTTGATAAGGTTGTTAAGAAGGCATACGGTGTGTTAGCTTTTATTGGCAGAGGGATTGAATTTTGGAGCTGTGAGGTCATGTTACAACTGTACAAAACTCTGGTGCGTCCGTACTTGGAGTATTGCGTACAGTTCTGGTCGCCGCATTATAAGAAAAATGTGGAGGCATTGGAAAGGGTGCAGAGGAGGTTTACCAGGATGTTGCCTGGTATGGTGGGAAGGTCTTATGAGGAAAGGCTGAGGGACTTGAGGTTATTTTCGTTGGCGAGAAGAAGGTAATGAGATGACCTGATTGAGGCATACAAGATGATCAAAGGATTGGATAAGGTGGACAGTGAGGGCCTTTTCCCTTGGATGGTGATGGCTAACACAAGGGGACATAGCTTTAAATTAAAGGGTGGTAATTATAGGATGGATGTCAGAGGTAGGTTCTTTACTCAGAGGGTAGTAAGGTCGTGGAATGCTCTGCCTGCAGCAGTTGTGGACTCGCCAACTTTAAGGGCATTCAAATGGTCAGTGGATAGGCATATGGATAACATTGGAATAGTTTAGGCTAGAGGGTCATTAGATTGGTTCCACTGGTCGACGCAACATCGAGGGCCGAAGGGCCTGTACTGCGCTGTAATGTTCTATGTTCTATTTGATGATTTAAGTTATAAGGAGTGGTTGGATGGATTGGGACTTTTTTCTCTGGAGTGTAGGAGGTTTAAGGGTAATCTTATAGAGGTCTATAAAATAATGAGGGGCATAGATAAGATAGACAGCCAACATCTTTTCCCAAAGGAAGGGGAGCTTAACATTAGAGGGCATAGGTTTAAGGGGAGAGATACAAAAGGGTCCAGAGGGGCATTTTTTTTTCACAGAGGGTGGTTAGGGTCTGGAATGAGCTGCTGGAAGTAGTAGAAGGAGCGGGTACAATTTTGTCTTTTAAAAAGCATTTAGACAGTAACATGAGTAAGATGGGTATAGAGGGATATGGCCAAACACGGACAATTGGGAATAGCTTAGTGGTAAAAACTGGGTGGCATGGACAAGTTGGGCTGAAGGCCCTGTTTCCATGCTGTAAATCTCTATGAACAAGAACATGTTCCGTTCTGAGAGTATTTCCTTGTAACTCAATGAACAAGGTTAGGTTTATATCCACTTGAGTTTAGAAGAGTGAGAGATGACCTAATTGAAATCTTTATGGTCCAGAGGAATATTGACAGGGTGGATATGGAACAGATGGTTCTTCTTGTTGGAGAATCTAAGTGTTAATGTTTAAAAATAAGGGGTAGCTCATTTAAGACAGAGATGACTAGAAATGTTTTGAGTCTCTGGAACCCTCTTCCTCAAAGGCAGTGAAAGTAGAATCTTTGAACATTTCTAAGGCAGAGCTAGATAGATTCTTGATGAACAAATGGGTACAAGGTTATTGGGAGTAGGCAAGAATGTGGGATTGAGGTTCCTATCAGAGCAGCTATGATCTTATTGAATTGTAGAGCAGGCTTGATGGACCGAGGCCTACTCCTGCTCCTAATTCGTATGTTTATTTAGATCACCTCTCAAATCATAGTCTTATGACATCAGTGGGTTCTCCACCAATACACAAAAGTGAGTTTCTAGCCATAAACCTTTCCCATTTTTCTTTGCAATATAGAGCAGCCCATTGAAAGACAGTTGACTGGACCAATCAATAGATATACCAATGGAAGAATTGTGCAGTGTGCACAGTATATCTATTGATACATGCAAGTGATTCTGAAGGACCTTTGATATCATAAGTCCCCAACTTAGATGAGGCATGTGCCTCTTTTAGGCAAGTGTTTATTAGGCTGCCAGTATCAAAGACCTCAACAGGATGGCAGTGGTCCATCATCAGTAAGAATGGGATGACAAGTTCTGCTTTTTAATTTTCCTTTTCTGGCTCCCAGCTAAAAACAGGAACAAAAACTGACCCAATGTTGTCTTAAGGTTTTGAATGCCATGCAATAATATGGTCCATTGATGTCACCTAGCTTTGCATCCTTAAGCAATAATTTACATACTCTAAAGAAGCTGTGTGCTTACAAAAACAAAAACAAAGCACTGCCTATTGACTACCTTTTTGTGAGTTCCAAGAAACAGCAGAACATTTTGAAGCAGTTTATAAAAACTCTCTAATTGCATGGTGACATCGTAGTGAAATGATGCCAAATGTTTTTCTAAAATTCCTCTAAAATTAGAAAAAACTAATACCGCTTCAAAATAGGGAAAAAATATTCAAACCAATGTATTTGTGCAGGTCCAGAAGTATATTCAGAATTTTCAATTGCTAAAAGCATTTTAAAATTCATGTTCAAGTGCTTTATGTGAAGAATAGTAGTCTAGTGACAAGGTGTGCTATAGATCACTCAGGTAGCCAGAGTTGCTGTGTCAACATGTGTCCTTAAATAAATATTGTAGTCTGAAGCAATCAAATATAAAGGCTCCAACTTTCTTTCCATTACATGGTTAACCAAGAATTTCTCACACTCTTGCCATCTGCCATTGGAATGTCTTGGAAGGATTTGCAGGTTAATGGTCAACTTGATTGACTGCTTGATATTAGAAAATACTACTTCATACAGAGTGATCAAGGTCTGGATAAGCTGACTGAGAATATAGGAGAGACAGGTTCAATTGAAGCGTTCAGAAGGAAATTAGACCATTACCTGAAAAGGAAAAAGGTGCAGGGATACGAGAAGAAGGCGGGAAAATGGCACTAAATGGTTTGTTTATTAGGAAGAGCCAATGCAGACATGATGGGCCAAAATGATTTTCTGCACCAACTCAATTCTGTGCATCTGTGCTTATGAAACCACCTTCCTTGGTTATCCTGTTGTGGGACTTAACTAGTAGCTTCTGACTCTGAGGCATGGGCAATAGCCACTGTCTGCAAGGAACAGAGTACTGGACAGTAATTTATCATTGATTTTGCAAGACAACCATGTTCAAACTGCACTGGTTTTTCAACAAATTAAAAGGAAGACAGCCTTCTAATTATTGGATTAGGTGATGCTTTAATGTCAGTTCACAGCCTTTTGATCCAGTCACCAATAATGTTATAATGAATAAAGATTTGAAGTAAACAAAAATTTAATGCACTGTTCTTTTGGTGTCCTCATGATTATTCCCCAGGCAGTTCACAACAATGTCCTGGAGATGAATCTTCAATTCCTAGAGACTAAAGGACAATCTTAAAGGGTTTTCAACCTTACCTGAAGGTCTGTGCTTCTGGAGGGCAACTTGAAGGTGGAGGTTCTCCAGTGCACCTTCTGCCATTGGTCTTCCAGGTGGTATAGGTGGTGGATTTGTAAGGTGCTGTCAAAGGACAGTTGAATTGTTGCAGTACATTTTGTAAAACATACGCACTATTGCCACTGTGTGCTGGTGGTGGAGGGAGTGAATGTTTATGGTGGTGAATGGACTGCCAATCAAGTAGGTTGTTTGGTCCTGGCAAGCCCTTGAGTGTTGTTGAAGCTATACTCTTTAAAGCAAGTGGAGGGTATTCCATCACTCTCTTGTCTTGTGTCCTGTAGATGGTGGACAGGCTTTGGGGAATCAAATGATGAGTTACATGCCACAGAATTTTTAACCTTAAATTTGCTCTTCTAGCCACTGTATTTGTGTGGCTGACCCACTTAAATTTCTAGTCAATAGCAGCCTCCTATATGTTGCAAAGTGGGGAAACTCAGCCACTGAGGAGAGAGTTGGATTCTCTCTTGTTGGAGATGGTCATTACCTAGCACTTCTGTAGCGCAAATGTTGCTTGCCACTTATCAGTCCAAGCCTGAATATTATTCAGGCCTTGCTATCTGCACGTATCTGTGCTTCAGTATCTCCGGACCAATGGAGAATTTTTGCTGACTCCCGCTGATTTCAATTTTGCTAGGATTCTTTGATGTTACAACCTGCTAAGTGCTGCCTGATGTCAAAGGCAGTCACTCTTACTTTGCCTCTAAAATTCATGTATTTTGTCTACGTTTGGACCAATGTTGCAATGAGTTCAGGGGTCAAGTGGCCCTGACAGAATCAAAACTAACCATCAGTGAAGAGGTTATTGCTCGGTAGGTGCAGCTTGACAGCGCTGTCAAAAACACCTTCCATCACTTTTCTAAAGATTAAGTATTGTGATTGGGCAGTACTGGGCTGTTCGCGGATAGACATACCTGGATAATTTTCCATATTGTTGGGTAGTTGTTAGCATTGGAGCTGTATGGGGATGGACAATATGTAGCAATATCGACAGCAACACCAAAATCCTGACTAATTATTTTAAAAACTTCCTAAGTCCAATCCTTTATGTGCTGAACTCAATGAACTTCTTCTACATATTGAAGCATTGCAATATATGTTGATTATGACACAATGTATTGCAGTTTTCAATGGATTGCAATTTTATTTCATTTCTTTTCTGATAAGGAAATGTAAAACTTATTACAAATCCTGTGTGGCCTCATTTGTTAATGTGTTTGAGAGGAATGATTCCTCTGCTGATAAACTAAAGTCAGTTTCAATTTGAGTTATTTGGAGTTGAAACTGGGAACTTCGCCAAGTCAGAAAAGCACAAGCACTGCATTATGTCTCCTTTACAAATGAAAGAGTTTCTTTTATAGATCTAAAGAAATTAACACATTTATCACGGAAGATGGTTCTCCACCTCAATTTCAGTGATTACAAACATCTGTTCTCTAACCAGAACACACTTCCAATGATGAGCATAACCTGCATAAAGATTATGCAATTGAGGAATGCTGTGAGTGATGGTACCTGTTAACTCAGCAAGTATTATCACTTCAATCCTGAAGTTATTGGTATAGGCTTTTTTTAAGCAGGAACTGTAAGCATGCAGTTTACAGTGTGATAAGGGACTTGTAAATTTCTTACCATTTTGTAAAATTTTTAGAACATCACAGTGGCATAATGGTTAGTGCTTCTGCCTCACAGCACCAGGAACCTGAGTTCAATTCCAAAGTTGGATTACTCTCTGGGTGGAATTTGCATGTTCTCTCCGTGTCTGCGTGGGTTTCCTCACAGTGCTTTGGTTTCCTCCCACAGTTCAAAGATGTGAGGATTAGGTGGATTGGCCATGCTAAACTCTTCCACTCATTAGCATCGTACTTAACACAAAGGAAAATGGTTGTGATGGTTACAACGGCCAACCATCTTAGTCTCTGGACATCACTGAAGGAGTTCCTCAAGGTGATGTCCTAGGCCTGTCCATCTTCAGCTGCTTTCCTTCTATCATGATTTTCCTTCCATCATGTCAGAGGTGAGGATGTTCGCAAATGACTGCACAATTTTCAGTACCATTTACTGTCCATATGTGTAGCAAAATCTGAACAACATTGGGATGATATGGGGCAAGTAACATTCACACTACACAAATGCCAGGGAATGACCACCTCCAACAAAGAGAATCTAACTATCTCCTCTTAAAATTAAATAGGTTGAGCACTCCTGAATCCCCCATTATCTACATCCAAGTGATTACTATTGAAGAGAAATTTAACTGCACTTGCCATATGCATACCATATCTACTAGACGAAGTCAGCAGCTGGGAACTCTAAAAGAGTATCTCACTTCCTAACTCACTAAAGACTACCTACTGTCTGAGTTTAAAGTTCAAGTTTTTTTTTTAATTTTAAAGTTCACTTATTGGTGTCACAAATATGTTTACATTAACACTGCAATGAAGTTACTGTGAAAATCCCCTAGTTGCCACACTCCAACGCCTGTTTGAGTACGTTGAGAGAGAATTTAGTATGGCCAATGCATTTAACTAGCACGTCTTTTGACTGTGGGAGGAAACAGGGGCATCTGGAGGAAACACATGCAGACACGGGAAGAATGTGCAGATTCCACGCAGACAGTGACCCAAGCCAGGAATCAAACCATCCGGGTCCCTATCATTGTGAGGCAGCATGCTAACTACTGTGCCATCTTGCCACCCGAAAAGACATGAGTTTTTAAAACGTTCCATTTATCTTGATACATGCATCTTCAACAACATTCAGGAAGCTTGACACCATTTAGGATAAAGCCATTTGCTATATTAGCACCCCATCCACCAACATTAAATTTCACTCCCTCCATCACTGTTGCACAGTTACAGCAGGTTATCTCATGCGTAAGGTGCACTGCTGCAACTCATCAGGTTTCCTTTGACAGCATCTTCCAAAACCCTGACTTCTACCTCCTGGAAGGACAAGGGCAGCAGATGCATGAGAACACTGCCACATGCAAGTTCTTCTCCTCCAAGCCACACAACATCCTGACTTGGAATTATGTCACCATCACCTCGCTGTTGCTGAATGAAAATCCTGAAACTCTCTTTGTAATAGCACAGTGAATGTATTGCACCAGATGGACCATTACGGTTGAAGAAGGAGGTGCCCCCCCCCCCACCTTCTCAAGTGAAATTAAAGTTGGCAATGAATGCCGGTCTTACCTGTAATGCTCATATCCCACAAAATAAAACAAAAATGGTAGATTTGGGACCTGCCTCCTTCCCCTGCTCTTGAGATGGCAAACCACTACTGACAATAACTGCCAAGAGAATGGCTCAAGATGAAACTTGAGCAGATAATGAGCCAAGGACCTCTTTTCAGGCAAAGGACACAGAAATGAATGAATGATTAACATGAAGAAAGCTATAGTCAAATAGCAGAGGATGAACTGTAAAACACTGCTGTTCAGTTTTTTGCCTTAGCGCTTTTTTCCCAGTTATAGTAAGATTACAGTTTCCCCTCAGAAAGAATGTCTTCATTCACTACCCTGTATGAATGACGGTCTAACAACTCTGAATTGTTGTCCATTCTTTACGGGAGAATATTTGCGATACTCAGCAAGCTGGGGAAAATAACACATAAGCAGACTAATTTTATAGGCTAACTAAGTTGGCCAGACTTATCTACAAATTATATAATATTGAGATTTGGGAAAATAGCAAAATATCAACAGTCAGAAAATTTCCACAAGAGATAAGCTAGGGCATCCATTTTAAATAAGCGTAACAAAAATGAAACATACTTGTCTAAGGTGTGTTATCTTAACTCATTTTCCTGGAGTCACAATACAATCAGGGTTAAAATTAAGTGCTACCATTTTATCAAATGCAGGTGGCACATTGGCACAGTGGTTAGCACTGCTGTCTCAGAGTACCAGGGACCCGAGTTCGATTCCCGGCTTGGGTTACTGTCCGTGTGGAGATTGCACGTTCTCCCAGTGACTGTGTGGGTTTCCTCCAGATGGTCCAGTTTCCAAAGATGCACAGGTTCGGTGGATTGGCTATGCTAAATTGCCCCTTAGTATTGGAGGACTAGCTAGGGAAAGTGCATGGTGTTCTGGGGATAGAGCCTAGGTGGGATTGTGGTCAGTACAGACTCAGTGGGTAGAATGGCCACCTTCTGCACTGGAGGATTCTATGATTAAAAAAATTACAGTCTGCTGAGTGGAATGCATTACTATACATTAAAGTCTACTATGTGCTCATGTTTAACCCTATTTAGAGCAAATGTTGATAGCTTTTTGGATAAAGATTTACTTCATGCATGCTTTTTCAAAATGTTTGAAATAAATCAAGAATTCTCCAATATGGGTGTTAGGGCATGAGGGGTGGGATGGGGGCAGAGGGTGTTGGAGGGGGTGGGTCATACCATTCAGTTTAATATATTTTTTTCCAGCCTTTATTTTTGTAGTGATAAGTTTGATTGACAGCTATGGGCTGGATTTTAAGGACGTGATTTATATTTCCTGCTTCCCCTGACTAAAAAAAATCAGTGGACAGCCCACCCAATAAAAAGTTGGGAGCAACATGAGACTCCCACCTTCATCTGAGAAAGGATTTTTGGCACTTGAGGAGATTCACTCGGTTGATTCCGCAGTTGAGAGGGTTGGCTTATGAGGAGAGACTGAGTAGACTGGGACTATGCTCATTCGAATTTAGAAGAAAGTTAAAGAAAAAGTTTATTTATTAGTCACAAGTAGGCTTACATTCACATTGCAATGAAGTTACTGTGAAAATAAACATATAAATTTATACAGGGAATAGATAAGAGAGAAGCAGGTAGGTTGTGTCCACTGTTGGGTGAAACCAGAACTAGGGGGCAAAACCAGAGCTAGGGAGCAAAGCCTCAAAATTAGGGAGAGCAGATTTAGGATTGAGTTAAGGAGGTAGTTCTTCACCCAAAGGGTTGTGAATCTGTGGAATTCCCTGTGCAGTAAAGCAGTTGAGGCTACCTCATTGATTGTTTTTAAAGCAGAGATAGATTTTTGAACAGTAAAGGAATTAAGAGTTATGGTGAATGGATGGGTAAGTAGAGCTGAGTCAATAAAAAGATCAGCCATGATCTTATTGAATGGAGGAGCAGGCTCAAGGGGCCAAATGGCCTACTACTGCTGCTAGTCCTTATGTTGTTATGGTGTTATGTCATGATTGGTTCAAAGAATTCAAGTTGAATTGGACTTAATTTGGAAATAAGCGGATGTATTAGTGAGAGGCAACATGGTTTTGTGAAGGGGAGGTCATGTCTCACTAACTTGATCGAGTTTTTTAAGGCAGTGACAAAGATGATTGATGGGAGTAGGGCAGTGGATGTTGTCTACATGGACTTCAATAAGGCTTTTGACAAGGTCCCTCATGGTAGACTGGTGCAGAAGGTGAAATCGCATAGGATCAGAGGTGAGCTGGCAAGGTGGATACAAAACTGACTCGGTCAAAGAAGACAGAGAGTAGCAGTGGAAGGGTGCGTTTCTGAATGGAGGGCTGTGACAAGTGGCATTCCACACGGATCAGTGCTGGGACCTTTGCTGTTTGTAATATATATAAATGATTTGGAGGAAAATGTAGCTGGTTTGACTAGTAAGTTTGCAGATGACACAAATGTTGGTGGATTTGCGGATAGCGATGAGGACTATCAGAAGCTACAGCAGGATATAGATTGGCTGGAGGATTGGGTGGAGAGATGGCAGATGGAGTTTAATCTGGACAAATGTGAGGTAATGCATTTTGAAAAATTTATTTCAGATAGGAAATATACAGTAAATGGCAGAACTCTTAAGAGTATTGATAGGCAAAGGAATCTGAATGAATAGTACGCAGGTCACTGAAAATGGCAATGCAGGTGGAGAAGGTAGTCAAGAAAGTATATGGCATGCTTTCTTTTATTGGCCGGGGCACTGTGTTTAAAAATTGGCAAGTCATATTGCAGCTTTATAGAACTTTAGTTTGGCTGCACTTGGAATACAGTGTTCAATTTTGGTTGCCACACTACCAGAAGGATGTGGAGGCTTTGAAGAGGGTACAGAAAAGATTTACCAGGATGTTGCCTGGTATGGAGGGCATTGAGGAGAGATTGGAAAAACTTGGTTTGTCCTCACTGGAACAATGGAGTTTGAGGGGCAATCTGATAGAAGTCTACAAGATTATGAGGGGCATGGACAGAGTGGATAGTCAGAAGCTTTTTCCCAGGGTGGAAGAGTCAATTACTAGGGGGCATAGGTTTAAAGTGTGGGGGGAAAGGTTAAAAGGAAATGTGCGAGGCAAGCTTTTTTTACACAGCAAGTGATGGGTGCCTGAAACTCGCATGCAGGAGGAGGTAGTGGAAGCAGGTATGATAATGAGTTTTAAGGGCTGTCAGGACAAAAACATGAATAGGATGGGAATGAAGGGATGTGGTCCCTGGAAGGGTCAGGGGGTTTAGTTCAGTCAGGCAGTATGGTCGGTACAGGCTTGAAGGGCCGAAGGGCCTGTTCCTGAGCTGTAATTTTCTTTGTTTTTTGAAGTCTTTCAAGTGTGGGGAAGTGGCCAGAATTGTCAGAAAGATATGACAATGTCTTCCATGATGAATTAGTCAAAATTAAAGGATTATAAGCTAAATTTTATGTTAATCCAGAGGCAACTCCCTCTTTAGGGAAAGACTGGCACCATATGCCTTATGAGGATAAATAGATACTGAATTAAACAGTTTGGAAGAACTGGGCATCATTCAGCCAGTTCAGTTTTTGGAATGGCCAGCACCCATTGTCCTCATGTTGAAACAGGGTAAGACCAATTGCATCTGTGGCAATTATAAGTTAACAGTTAATCAGGCTCTGCTGTAGTGTCATTGAGACTTGAAACATTGGTTCTATTCTCTCCCTACAGATGCTGTCAGACCTGCTAAGACATTCCAGCATTTTCTATTTTTGAATCAAGCTGCCAAGCTGGATAAATATCCTATTGTAAGAATTGAAGACCTGAATGCAAAGCTGGCAGGAGTTCAAAAGGTATTTGGACCTTTTCAAAGAAGACAAGGCTCTCCCACCAATAACCTAGAGCAATTCCTTGTGCTGGTCTTGACTGGTTGTTTGGGCTATGTGACCCTTACTTAGTAAGATTGCTCTTAAAGAGACAATCACCACATTCCAATTCAAATAATCTTCCCGCACCTAGTGGTGCACTAAGGCAGACTTTTGTCTGTTTCTATAGCTAGTAATTCCCGGAACTGGTTGCTAGTCCATCAGCAGAAGCTTATAGCTTGAGGAGCGCCACCTTGCATCAAGTGTGACTATAACCATCAAATTTGGAAACACAAGGCTCAGTCACTTTCTGAGATGACGTTTCATTCGCAATTCTGCTGATGGAACTCCCGTTGTTGCATGTGGAGTGGTATAGTAGCCAGGAAGGAAGCGTGAGACAATGGATTCCAAGTTTCCTCCTGACAGTTTCTTTAGGTCAGACTTGAAAGTTTGGATCACTCTCTCGGTTGGTTCGTTTGATGCTGGGTAATAAGGCACAGTGTCAGTTCTAATGTGCTTAATATCATTGAGAAAGGAAAATTTTGAAATTCAGCTTTTTTGAACACAGTTCCATTGCTGAGGTGAGGAAAATCATCCAATGATTTTCTCTTAACTGTGTCAGTGAATGGCGATGAAAGATATTTGTGTTTAGATATCAGGAGAAAACAGTATCATGTTTGATTGTGGTGTATGTTATTCGCCACCTCCCCCCCCCAAGCCCATGCCAGCATATTGGCTGTTAACACACACTATCTGGATTTATACTTAAAGATTGTTACTTAGGTGAAGCACAGGAAAGCAGGGAAGTGCTTTGAATCCATTGTCTGACTTTATGCAAAGAGGGGATTGGGGATGTGGTTGAAAAACTGCGTAAAAGTTTTTCTTGGATATAAAACTGAAAATCAATTGGCGAGCATAGGGAACAATATTGTCAGTCTGCTGTGAGTGTTATTTTTGTGTGAAAAGTACTATTAGAATTTGATAAAGTTGTCTAAAGGGTTTGAAAGACTGGAATGTTACTCCAAGGCCCCATGTGAAATGCAAACCCCCCGTTCTGAAAAGACTACTCAGCAATGAAGCCAACATAAACAAAGCTGAGCGACATGCAAGCTGCATCCAGCAGGTCGCTCAGAAACAGCTGTGTTCAGTTATGTGGTAAACCACCAAAAATCCTCTCTGAGAGACCAAATATGACATGGGGAGGATGATCAGTAGAATTTCAAACTTCCTCTTAGTCTGTGGTTAAACTTCTGTTTGCTTTCACACACAGTAGTAAATATGTGGATAAGGTAGTCATGCAAAATATGTGGTTAAGGTGGTCATGAGAAAACATACAGTTCAGAAATGCTGGGTTGATGCTGTGAACATTTTATGCTTTTTCCTCATGATATTCTGAAAGTAGTTGATTGTTGTACAGTTATGTTGGTGAGGTAACCGAGGTGACTGGTACTGCCTCAAGTTTAGACAATACAAGACTCATGAGGCAGATATATCTGCATAAAGTTGTAACTTTATTTAAACCAGCAGTTGCCAGGAAACCATCAAAGGGTCAGGATGGTTCTGAGATAGAGCTACCAGACTTCACCAATGAGATCTGATGTCTACAACTCAAAACAGATCAATTATAGTTTTTCTTCTCAATCATTCCCACCTTTCAATAACTTTAGATCAATCATCTTCAGGATACACAAATCAACAATTATACCTGTCAAATACTTTAGCCAATCACATTCCACATCCCAGCATAATGGTACTTTATTGGTCCGTGAAATCCAGAGACTAATTCTTTTCTTGGCTGACCCCACTCTCCAATTGCCTAGTAGCCCAAGGTACTCAGCCCAGAGTTCAAATGAACATTCTCATGGGCTCCCTTAAAGGTCACTGTCTAACCTGGCTAACTCGTGACACCACATCTGGGCACCAGCTATCTTGTCCGGACAGTGACTAAATCCTATTCATGAAATATGATTAAGTGTTCTAACTGTTCTTTTCAGCTGAAACTTTAACTGATAATTCTTGCATATTTTCAAGGTTCAATTATTCTCATGAAATATGGCTTCATCCGAATGTCTTTTTACTGTGATGCAGAGCTCTGACAAAGAGTCATTTAGACTAGTAATGTTGGCTTTATTCTCTCCTCACAGATGCTGTCAGATTTGCTGAGATTTTCCAGCATTTTCTGTTTTTGTCAGACATTGTGCTGCTTGCTCATTACCTTGACTATAGCGTGCACATTGCTAAATGTCTGTATAACTCAGCAGCTGACACCAAACAGGAATTCAAGCTAAACTTTGTTACTTAAAGCCTACATACAGCTCTTAAAAGTGAGATGCTGCAGCAGGTGCTGGAAGAGGCTGGAGAAGTGTATTCAAGAAAGAAGAACATAGAAAATTGTGCAACAAGGCTGAGATCCTTCTCCAGGATTTTCTGATGCAGCACTGAGGCATTGGTGCAGGAGGTGGACAGGAGGGGAGACATTGTTAAAACACTGCAGGCCTCAGCATGGCAAAAGGTCATGGCAGTAGAGAGCTATCACAGTTAAAGCCAGCAGTGTAGTCCCGAGACCTAGATGCAGTGCCATGAAAAGTGCAATGACCTTACAGAAGTGGGCAAGGTCCATGAATGTATCTATAAAATGTTTTTTTCCTCACAAATGAACAATTAACCTCACACACTGCTCAATTTGCCACCACTTCACTCACCTCCCAAAAATCTCTAACAACCATGATTCATGACTTACATTCCTAGTTTCACCTGAGAATCATAGAATCCCTACAGTGCAGAAGGAGGCCATTCGACCCATTGAGTCTGCACAGACAACAATCCCACTGGCCCTGTAAGTCCACATATTTACCCCCTTAATTCCTCTAACCTACACATCCCAGGACACTAAGGGATAATTTAGCATGGCCAATGAACCTAGCAAATCTTTGGACTATGGGAAGAGACCGGAGCACCCAGGGGAAACCCATGCAGACACGGGGAGAATGTGCAAACTCCACACAGACAGAGACAGGAGGGCGGAATAAAACCCAGGTACCTGGAGGTGTAGGCAGTTGTGCTAACCATTGTGCCACTGTTCCACCTTATCCCCACACCTCTAAAACAAACTAACCTCGATTGCATGTAATGTAAGCTATTCAACTACAATGTTCAAATACATCGTGCTTCACTCATTGACACATTTCCCTTTCTCCTTCAGGACAAGGTGGCACTTAATTACAAGCAGAGCCACCTAACTGGTAAGGGACAGGCAAAGCTGCTGCATGTCCTTACCTTGTTGGACGAGATGATTATCCCAAGGTCATGGGCAGCATGGTGGCACAGTGGTCAGCACTGCTACCTCAGAGTGCCGGGGACCTGGGTTCAATCTGGCCTTGGCTGACTGTGTGGAATTTGCATGTTGTCTTTGTGTCTGCAAGGGTTTCCTCTGGGTGCACTGGTTTCCTCCCACAATCCAAAGATTTGTAGGTTAGGTGAATTGGCCATGCTAAATTGCCCCATAGCTGTGTTGGTGGGGGAATTAGTGGATTAATTATATAGGGTTGCAGGGATAGGGTCAAGGCAGACCTGGGTAAGACACTCTGTTGGATCATCGATGCAGATTCATAGGCTCAATGGCTTCCTTCTGTACTGTAGTGATTCTGTGGCTCATGACAGGGTGAAAGCATCAAGAGTGATGTTGAGCTGAAAAATGGGCTGGGATTCTCCCAGCCTGCTGCGCTGCTCGAGTAGAGCAGTGGACCAGGAGACAATAGCAGGGGCCTTAGCAGAATCCTGGCACCCTGGCACTGCCCAAGGGGTACATGGCATTGCTCACACCAGGTACCTGGGCACTGCTCACCAGGGGTAGGATTAGAGGGCCAGGGCCAGATAGAACACTGCCAGAGGGGACAAGGCATACGTGGGGGTGCCACTGGGGGCGACCGGTATGGGGGGAACCTGCTGTCACTCTGCAATAGGATTTGTGGGAGAGGGAGGGAAAAGGGCAGTCAGGGCTGGCCCTTGGTGGAGGGGGTCGGGGTTGGCCATGGGGGAAGTAGGTGCTGGCCGTCAGGTGAGAGATCAGGGCTGGTGGGGGGTGGGGGGGTTTGCCGGGGGGGAGGGGGTGGAGGTTGGGGTGGTAACGGGGGGAAGATAGGGGCTGATAGGGAAGGTCCAGTAGTCCAGTGATTGGGGGCAGGGTGTCAGGATGCCAGCAATCAATGTGGGGGTTCGGGAATAAACAGGCCAGCATTCGGGAGGATAGTGATCGATAGGCTGGTGATGGGGATGCCACTATGCATGCGCTGATCTCCTCACTGACAGATCAGCGCATGCACAGTGACCCACTGAGCACTATGCTGCTGGCCTCCCAGGCAGGGTGAGGTCCTGCCTCCCCATCTCCCCTCCCACCCTCCCCCCTACCCCCTTCCAGAATGAATCACTTTAAGTCACTCTGTGATGCTGGAGATTCATTCAGGTAAGTACACTCAAAAATCAGGCAGAAAATTTTCCCATTTTCCCACCCATTGGGCGCTTAGGAGATGATTCTCCCATTCTGACCAGCTAATGTTTTGGAAGATTGGGTGGCATGGTGGCACAATGGTTAGCACTACTGCCTCACAGTGCCAGGGACCCGGGTTCGATTCCCGACTTAGGTCACTATCTGTGTGGAGTTTGCACGTTCTCCCTGTGTCTGCGTGGGTTTCCTCCGGGTTCTCCAGTTTCCTCTCACAGATCAAAAATGGTGGATTGGCCATGTTAAATTGTCAAGGGACTAGCTAGGGTAAATGCATTGGGCCATGTGGATAGGGCCTGGGTGGGATTGTGGTCAGTGCAGACTCAATGGGCCGAATGGGCTCCTTCTGCACACTAAGATTCGATGATTAGACCCTGCTCCCCACCCCCCCAAGCTTTTAATGATATTCATGACTGTGACCTCTACAGTGCACAGAGTGTGGGAGATTCAAGTCTGAATTCCCAATGAAAAAACAGTTGTGATTTATACTAGTTTTTCTGCAAATTCAGCACTTAGAACATTTTTGGGAGAATCCCAGCCATAATCTTGCCTGTCCACAATCTGCTATTTGAACAAGAGGATAAAGAGGTTGATGAAGGAGAAACACTGTCATTCACTGCCATAATTCAGACACTTGTACTGCATAGTTTAACGATGTAACAGGAGGCTTGAGTGGTCTGTAGCTAGGACAGGGAAAGGTGGAGCAGGTGCAGCTCTCCAAAGTAAAGGTCATATGTGAGTTCTGTTGCAGAGGATGCAGATGAAGACTTAAATGGTGGGATGCACAGAAAAAGGCTGATGTTCAAATACATAGAAATGCTTGGTGCATTGACTGGGTTGCCAGAAAGCAGCCTTCAAGTAGCCTTTCACATGTGGTAGCCATCTCCATACTACACTTGTGTACCCAACCGTGATACAACGTTTGATGACCAATGTCTCAACTTCTATTGCAACGAAAACAGAAGCCATTCAATCCCTGAGTGCTGCAATAGAGGCTGAGCTTGATATTCCACAAGCCCAGTTTGCTGGCATGCATGCACAGACTATTGTCAGCATGGTTCTGAATACCAAAAATAGGGCCAATGCCAGCTCAGCAATCTCTCTTACAACTGAAGCTCTGAGATGCCAACCCCGGAGTGGCACTGGTGTCATGGAGTGTAAACATCCTGTATCAGGATGACAGTATTTGTCTGCCTACCACTGCCACATTGGCAGTGTTTTTGTTAATTGCCTATCAAACAGTCAACTAAGAGTGCTGTCTCCTATATTGAGAATATACACTCTGAAGCTGTCCTCAAGGCTCAGAGCTTCCCAAAGACATCACCCAAGATCATCTGCAGTTGTCCATTGGAAGTCAGTGACCTTCTGCGAGCCCTACTGTAGACATTAGTTAGAACAGTATAGGTGCACTAGGGCAAGCAAAGGAAAATGGAAACCAAGCACTGAGGGAATGCAACAAGGTGTTCAGTGATTTTTGGATGTAATATTGTATTGTTTGATTTATAAAGTTGGGTTGGAATGTTTGGTGGTGGTTTTTACTTTAGCATTGTGAAAGGGGGTAAGATGTGACATTGCCGTTGGATGGTGAATTGGGGTGCAATCACTGCTATCACAGTCAGATGAGTCAGTCACAGACAGCCCCTCCAGAAAGGAGATGTGTTGATTGTGCCCTCCTTCCCTTCTCCTTCTCCTTCTAAGGAACTCATTGTAAACTCAGTGACAAGAATTGTTGCTCATGATATGCATGATTGCTGGCATGGAAGTGAATTAAGCTTGAATTTACCATGTACGTGCTCCATTTCATTCCCCATTAGCAGGAGTACATTAATCTGCTTTAATAATGTTTATTTTGTTTAGTTTTGATTTTCATAAAGAAACATGACATGCTCAGATGGGTACCGCAACATTCCTCCAGAGTGGACCAGGAAATGGAAGTATTGTTTAAGCACCTCAATGATCTTTTTGACCATATTTCTGTTAGCAGTATGTCTGTCATTCTATACATGCTGCTCACAGTGAGCTGTGCATTGGAATCATGAGCCAGATTGTTAGTGGATTGCCCTCCTCATTCATTAATTACCCCTTTGATTTCTCCCAGTGGTTAAATGCAGATGGTGCAGTGGACTGACGCAGAATAAGGGCATCGCTGGAATTTTACCGTCCCGCCCATTATAGGAATCGGAGTGGGCGAGGGGCGAACCATGGAAGGGCCTGTTAACCTCTGGTGGAATTTTGCAGTTATGGGACAAGTGAAGTGTAAAATTTCACCCGATATGTCTGCTTTAGTCTGTATGATGGTACACTAGTTGCATATTGAAGGAGTGGAACCCTTACCAGTTCTGATATATCTCTGAATTTATGCACAACAGCCAAAAAACAATGTGCGCATAGCCATTTGCAGCCTGATCCATGAGGATGTCTTCTATCCTGATGAAGCCATGTACTTTCTCCGACCACTTCTCTATAGAAAAAGAGATTACATTATGCTCTTCTTTTCTTACATCCAAAATATCAGTGATTTCCTTTACAATAGTGGATGGCAAACTTCGAGATGTTTGCAATGTTACTCTCTCCAGTCTGGAAGAAGCCCAGTGCAAAGAGGTTCATGGCTATGCCCTCCTCTGTGCCACCTGTGTTCATTTTCCCTGCCAAAGAGAATAGAAATGACAGCACTCATGGCTAAAAGATAGCCCTTGAAGTAGAACCCTTGAAGTGAGAACCAAGGTCTTTACCATATTGAAGACAGCTTGCTGTAATCTTGACCAATCTTAAGCAGCAGTAAAAACCTTCAAACATTTTTATTACTGCAGCAACAGTCGGTAGAAATGAATCAAAACCTAACCTGAAAGTGATTGATGATCCTTCAAAAATAATTCTGGTAAGGGTCATTTCTGCATGGCCAGTTGTGCAAGGTTAAGAGGGGCATTAGCTGGAGCGTTCAGGTAGAAAATGTGCTCCTAGAGTCAAACCAGCATTCCACCCCGAATGATGTCATGAACTGCCTATCCTGTACACTTCCAGCACGTATTCCCAGTCAAACAGGTTGAATGTGTCAACCTGCAAATCCTTCTGCACATGCCAATAGCTGGCGGTAAGACTGGGAAAGACTCCTGGTCTTAGATGAGGAGTGCAGCCCTCAAGCTATAAACCCCTGGCAATAGATTCCTGTTCCAGGAATAACTAACTATGAAACAGACTAAAGTATGCCTTAGTGCACCACTAGGTGCACTAAGAGAATTGGAATTGGACATATTCCCAGTACTGGCACTAACAACCTCCCTAAAATTGAGTCTAGGGCAACTCGCACCAGATGAATGTATGTATGATATAGATACCATCTTGGTCCTGAAGTGGCACCCGTATTAACGAAAATACAAGTGTCGCACAACTGAATTTTATGGCCGCGAAAACAGAAGTAGATCATTCAGCCCTTTGAACATTATCTGCCATTCAATGATTTGATTTTGGTTTGATTCATTGTTTTCACATGTATTGGTATACAGTGTAAAGTATTACTTTTTGAGTGCAATACAGACAAAGCATTCCATTTATAGAGTACAAAGGGGAGAAGGAAGAAGAGGGTGCAAAATATAATATAACAGTCACAGCAAAGGTATAGAGAAAGCTCAACTTAATATAAGGTAGGTTCATTCAAAAGTCTGATGACAGCAGGGAAGAAGCTGTTTTTGAGTCGATCGGTACATGATTTCAGATTTCTGTATCTTTTTCCTGACAGAAGAAGGTGGAAGAGAGTATGTCTGGGGTCCTTGATTATGCTGACCTCTTTTCTGAGGCAGCAGGAAGTACAGGCGGAGTCAATGGATGAGAGGCTGGTTTGCATGATAGGTTGAGCTAGGTTCACGACTTTGTAGTTTCTTGTGAACTTGGTCAGAGCAGGAGCCATACCAAGCTGTGATACATCCAGGAAGGATGCTTTCTATGATGCATCTGTAAAAATTGGTGACAGGTGTAGCAAACATGCTGAATTTCCTTAGCCTTCTGAGAAAGTAGAGGCATTGGTGGGATTTCTTAACTATAGCATCAACACAGAGGGACTAGGACAAGTTATTGGTGATCTGGATACCTAGAAACCTGAAGCTCTTGCCCATTTCCACTTTGCCCCCAATAATGTAGACAGGGGCGTGTCCTCCATCACATTTCCTGAAGTCGATGACTATCTCTTTTGTTTTGTTGACATTGAGGGAGAGATTATTGTTGTCACAACAGTTCACCACATTCTCTGTCCTATACGCCGTCTCATCATCGTTTGAGATTCCACTATGGTGGTATCATCAGTAAACTTGAAAATGGACTCGGAAAAGAATTTAGCCACACAGTCATAAGTGTATAAGGAGTATAGTAAGGGGCTGAGGATACAGCCTTGCGGGATACCGGTGTTGAGGATGATCGTGGAGGAGGTGTTATTGCCTCCCCTTACTGGTCCATGCATTTGGAAGTCCAGGATCCAGTCATAGAGAGAGGAATTTGGAAATGAGTTTTCTTGGGATAATGGTGTTGAAGGCTGAGCTGTAGTCAATAAATAGGAGTCTGACATAAGTATCGTTGTTATCTAGGTGTTCCAGGATTGAGTGTAGGGCCAAGGAGATGGTGTCTACTGTGGACCTGTTGTGGTGATAGGCGAACTGTAGTGGATCCAGGCAACCTGGGAGGTCAGAGTTGATCCATGCCATGACTAACCTTTCAAAGCACTTCATAATGATAGATGTCAGAGCCACTGGGTGATAGTCATTAAGGCATGCTGCCTGGCTTTTCTTTGGTACAGGGATGATGTTTGTATAGCAGTGGTCAATGATGTTTGGGTCTCTGGTGGAACAGGAGACATGTTGTTGGTATCTTGGTTGGACACTCTTGAGCTTGGCCTGGTTGAAGTCCCTGATCACAATGAACAAGGCCTCAGGATATTTCATCTCAAGACTCTGAGACTAATGAGAACATGGGTGATCGATATACTAATTCCTTCCACCCATGTTGGCACCTTTAAATGTTCGGTTAGCCAAAAGTTTGTGATCCCAGATTTAAAATTATTCACTTACCACTCTTTGTTAAGAATTGTTTTCTAATTTCTAAATGGCATGGCTCCAACTTCAAGGTTGGTTCCTTGTCCTAAATTTCTGGACCAGTGGAAAAGTTTCTTTTACTGATCTCCTCAATTTCTGTCAAAGTTTTAAAGGTTAATAATTTCTTAACCTTAATGGAAAATCAAAATGTGGCAGATTCTGGAGATCTGAAATGGAATAAAACAGAAAATTCTGGGAATATTCGGCAAGTCAGGAAGAATCTGAGAAGAGAGTGAAGTAAAGCTCAAATCTTCATTTCTTCAATCGCCAGAGACAGGTTGGGTTGACCTCAACCCAACCTGACTTCCCCCGCTTTCCAACTACCGCACCCCCCCCTCCCCGCCCCCAGCCAGGCCTGACCATCCTTCTACCTGACCACCCCCAACCAGAACTGACACCTCTCTCATTCGAATATCCCCAGCCAGAACAGAATATCCATTCCCACCAAACTACTACTTCTACTACTCCTCTAACCCAACCCAACTACCCCTGACTACTGCACTACCATCCACCCGATTACCTGGGTAATAGTATTGTCACTTGTCAAGTAATTCAGAAACCCAGGGCAAGATTGGGGGCTCAGGTTCAAATCCCACCAGCACAGGTGGTGATATTTGAGTTAAATATAAATCTATTCTGGGCAGCGCGATGGCACAGTGGTTAGCACTACTGCCTCACAAGGCCAGGGACCTGGGTTTGATTCCCAGCTTGGGTCACTGTCCTTGTGGAGTTTACACATTCTCCCCATATCTGCATGGGTTTCCTCTGTGTGCTCCGGTTTCCTTCCACGGTCTAAAGATGTGCGAGTTAGGTGGACTGGCCATGCTAAATTGCCCCATGGTGTTGGGGGACTAGCTAAGGTAAGTGCATGGGGTTAAGGAGAATCTGATCTGGGTGGGATTGTGGTCGGTGTAGACTCAATGCACCGAATGGCCTCCTTGTGCACTGTAGGAATCTATGATTCTACCCCAATCAGACCTGACCATCTCCCCCCCACTGACTAATCCCAGGCAGACCTGACTACCCATGGCCAGAAATGATTAACCCCAACCAGACGTGACTAGCCACACCACAACCAGAAAATGCTGCCAGCAGGAAGGGCTGCAGAATTCCATCACAAATTTCTTCTTCAGTAAAAATATGCTTTTTACATTGATTTTGTCATCACTAATTTTCTATAGCCTGAGTTCATTGGAAGCTGGGAATCTCATTTGTTGAAACTCCCTCATTATATTATCTTCATCATTCACTGAATCATCAGAATCATGTTTTATTCAGGGAATGATTGATAAATGTTAAGTAAAGTGGATGCAAGAATTTGTAACTTGTTAAGGATTGCAGACTCAAAAGTGGATAACTTGAACTTTGCTGTTAGTCTTGTAGAATGCGTAACCATGAATGTATTGCCATGACCTGCACACAGGAATGATGTGTTGGTAACATGGGAGATATCAACAGTGTGGCAACAGGCATAGCGTGCAAGAGCTGCTGAACATCTTATAGTGAACCATTTAAATTCTAATCCTTATGTCCCCTAGTAATTGACCCAGCTACTTTACCTGGTGTCATGAGCTGGCCAAGATGGCATAAGGACTTTGGTGCATTGGCTGGCTCATCTTTGTTGTGAGCATTGCCCAAAACTGGAAAAGGTTTGAAAAGGAACAGTGCGTATACTGCCGTGCTGCTCTCTTGGATAAATCAAAGAAAGTACAAGCATAAACAATTTGACGTGTACGGCCTTTGACAAGATCCCCCATGGAGGACTGGTGCAGAAGTTGAAGTCGCATAGGATCAGGGGTGAGCTGTCAAGATGGATACTGAACTGGCTGGCTCGGTCATAGAAGACAGAGGGTAGAAGTGGAAGGGTGTGTCTCTGAATGGAGGGCTGTAACAAGTGGTGTTCCTTAGGGATCATTGCTGGGAACTTTGCTGCTTGTAATATATAGAAATGATTTAGAGAAAAATATAACTTGTTTGATTAGTAAGTTTGTGGGTGACACAAAGGTTGATGGATTTGCAGATAGCGATGAGGACGGTCAGAGGATACAGCAGAATATAGATTGGTTGGAGTCTTGGGCTGAGAGATGGTAGTTTAATCCAGACAATTGTGAGGTAATGCATTTTGGAAGGTCTAATACAGATAGGAAATATATAGTAAATGGCAGAACCCTTAAGAATATTGATGGGCAGAGGGATCTGGGTGTACAGGTATGCAGGTCACTGAAAGTGGCAATGCAGGTGGAGAAGGCAGTCAAGAAAGAACATGGCATGCTTGCCTTCATCGGCCAGGGCACTGAGTTTAAAAATTGGCAATCATGTTACAGTTTCATAGAGCCTTGGTTAAGCTGCACTTGAGGTATAGTGTTCAATTCTGGTTGTCACACAATAATAGAAGGATGAGGAGGCTTTGGAGAGGGTACAGAAAAGATTTATCAGGATGTTGCTGGTATGGAGGGCATTAGCTATGAGGAGAGGTTGGAGAAATTTGGTTTGTTTTCACTGGAACGACGAAGCTTGAGGGGTGACCTGATAGAAGTCTACTAGCTTATGAGGGGCATGGACAGAGTGGATAGTCATAAGCTCTTTCCCAGGATGGAACAGTCAAATACTAGGGGGCATAGGTTTAAGGTGCGAGGGGCAAGGTTTAAAGGAGATGTATAATGCAAGTTTTTTACACAGAGGTTGGTGGGTGCCTGGAACTCGCTGCTGGGGGAGGGAATGGAAGCAGATACAATAGTGACTTTTAAGGGGCATCTGGACAAATACATGAATAGGATGGGAATAGAGGATTATGGTCCCTGGAAGGGTTCTGTCAGGTAGCATAGTTGTTGCAGGCTTGGAGGGCTGAAGGACCTATTCCTGTGCTGTAATTTTCTTTGTTCTCTTTGTACTTTGTTTTGAACTTCGTAGGCACAGAGCAGTCCGAAAGTCTGAATCCTCCTTCCAAGGCGAGAAAGACCAAGGTACTACTTTTAAAAATTGGACAGATTGGCATCCTATAAAAATGTCACTAAGGACAGATATGTTTTTAACATTGCTAACCAGAAATGTAATCAATTAGTACAATGTTAATGCTTTAACATTGAAAATTCGGGCAAAAAACTGCCTATTCTGTACTCTCATTGATGAACTCTTAAAAGGCATGTTGTGATTGGAATACACAGTGATGCTGTGCGCAAGCAGTTGCTCCATATAAAAAAATCTCACATTAGAGTCTGCCATTACTATCTGCATGCTAAATGAGCAGTCCAAGAGAAGCACCAAGGAATTAAGGAGAAAAACTAAAATGTTCTCAGTATGGAACACATTCTGCCCAAAATGCAGTGAACAACATCAACAAAAACAAGTGTGTGTTTCAGATTTAATAAGTGCTGGAATGACTGTGGCGGAAGGAACCACTTTTCCAAGTGTTGCAGGCCAAAGCCACAGCAACTTGCCATTACCACAAATCAGGTTGCAGCCTGTGTCACGCTAACTTGTTAATTTCAGTGCAGCAGCTGGCATCCAGACACTGACACTGAGACTAATACTGCACATGCAGAGGAAATTCCCCTAATACTGGGGCACAAATAAACACAACTTAATAGAGAAATGCTGAAATACTCCACAGGTCAGGCAGCAAATATAGAGAGAAGCAGTTAACTTTCCAGACTGGTGATACTTCATTGGAATGCGTTTTAGATCTGAAACATCAGCTGTTTCTCTCCACAGATGCCACTGGGTAGTTCCAGTATTATTGGTTTTTAATTTCAGATTTCCAGCAGCCGCAGTATTGTATTAGTACTGGGTGATATGTGAACAGGACATGGGTTAGGATAGTGATGTACTCCTTGCTCGTCACTATATGCATGAAAACGTTCCATTTGGTGAAGGCATTTATGCATGGAAAGATGTCTATGAAGTTGATCCCCAGAAACAGTCACTATCTTCAGGGAAGGCGGATTATCAGGAGAGGAGAATGTTAATGGTCAGGTCTGGTGTCACTGGTTTTCTGGATTTTCTGGTGATGATTTCAGACTAAAAGATAAAAGTTTTAGATGGAATAAGATAACATTTGAAAAGCCGCTGTCTTAAATGGTTAAAACCAAGCTTTCCAAGGGAGCTGTGTGACCCTATTTCCAAGTCAATGCGGATTTCTATCTTGGATTGACATTAATTTACCAGGTTCAAAAAGACAGCTCCTGATAACATGCATTTCCAACAAATAGCTTTCTAATACTGCTACGTATAACACATAGAAAATCATTCTCTGTGGTTGTATGTGCCAAGATTAAAATGCTCCATGAAAATATAACTAACCTGAAGGTTAGAAATAGTGATCCTCAAATAAATACTTCTGCCACTTAATAAATTCCAGGCTGAATGGAGTTATTGAGCAGGGCCCTTCCTGTCAGTATTAATGAATCCCAGGTCAAAGGTGCACTCGGTGGGTGATTGCATTATGCAGCACCCTGCTGACTGAAACCCATTAAACATGAAGGCAAAATTCCCCTTTAAAAACATTTTTCTGCTACTATGTACCATGTCCTGAAGTCTAAAGTGGTTTTTACTAGACAAACCAAATACTTCAATGCAACTTCTAACTAAGCCCTAAAGATAACCTTGTATGATTATGTCAGCCTGTAACCCATAACCTAATATCATTATTTCAGAGTTCATATTCCAATTCATATTCTTTGCCAAGTTCAGTTGCCTCCATTACAATTTCTAAACACCTGATAAGAGTGTCTCTATTTGTTCATGATAAGCATATCAAAGCTCTGCCACAACCCTGGAGTACTTAAACCATATTGACTAACTCCACTCCTTCTGTATTAAGATTTCAATTTTCAGGCACATGTCAAGATTTCCTAAGATAAGAAAAGTCAGTATAAGTACAAAGTGATGCTTCACTGTCTTGAAAGCACAACCTAAATTGTCCTAACTTATCTTGTTTATCTAATAATATTTCAATCATATTCATTCATAATAGTGTCCACTTGGTGCTTTACCATAATAATGTAACATGTTCTTGAACATTATACATTCACCAGGCTATTCCCTTTCATTTTTGAAAATATCATTTTAACTTTCAAGTGACTGGGAGTAAATGAGACTGAATAAACTACCTAAAATCGCAAGTCCACTTTCCAAGGTGAAGGTGAGGAAACAAACAACTCGCCCTCAGGGAAGTGTGAAGAGAGAGAGACATTGAAACCGTCACTGTCAATGGAAGAGATGTAAAAATGTAAAATCCAGGATTGAAACAATGGCTGCCACAGACAAACTCATCCAAAGCCCTTTGAGGATACATAATGGGGGAAATATAACAGGCCAGGCTGCAGCCATTGTAAACATACAAGGAAGACTTCAGCAGAAGAGACAGGTTGAAAGCTCTCTCATTTCTTCTCTCTTTTGGAACAAGTGTATCACCTGGTTCAAAAGCCAACATGATGTGAGATTTACTGGGGAGCTGAGATCTTGTGGTAATTGTGGCATCTTCCACATCTGACCACATCCTCAAAACCAAATAATTCAAATAGGCTGCAGTGTTTAAACGTCTGCGCCACAAAGACAATCCTTTAACATTTTTTATGGGACTCTACCTTCACTTGTTTCTGATAGCTGTGTGTGTGTGTGTGTGTGTGTGTGTGTGTGTGTGTGTGTGTGTGTGTGTGTGTGTGTGTGTGTGTGTGTGTGTGTGTGTGTGATGTATTTTCTTTCTCTTAGGTTTGGCGTTAATAAATTTGCTCTTTCTTTGACTTGGGGAAACCTTGATTGGTTGAATCCTTATTGCTCACAACTTTCATAGTTAAAAACATTTGGATTTGGTGGGAGCACATGTTCATGAAAAATAAACTTAAATCTTTGGGATGGCCGATCATGGTGTCTGGATGCAGGGTAGCCAGTTTGCTTCTTCTCACTTGGGTATAACAATACACATCAGCAAAATGCAAGAACATTTTCTACGTTTAACATAAAATTCTCATGGGAAACAATTGAAATCTGCAGTGAAATGTTAATCGAAGTACAGCAAGCAAAAAAGAAAACAACAGCATTGGGTATGAAGAAATATTTGGCTCATAATATCCATACTGTACAGGAGGAGACTATTCAGCCAATCACACCTGCACCGACTCTCCAACGGAACATCTTACCTAGGCTCTATCCTTGTAACCCCATGCCTTTAGCCTGTTATTCTCCTAACCTACGCATATTTGGAATGTGGGAGGAAACCAGAACACCCAAAGGAAACCCATAAGTCATGGGGAGAACATGCAACTCCACACTGGCAATCACCCAAGGCTGGAATTGAACCTGGTCCCTGGTGCTGTGAGACAGCAGTGCTAATATTATGCCACCATGATATCAGTTTCTGAAGAAGCAATGCAATGCCATATAGTGAACATTAGATTAAATACATATTAGGTTACGACATTGTTAAAATGCAATGTTGGTGAAGCAATCTACTCCATCTTTGGGTGTCTTTGCATCTGTTCAAAGATATGCAAATAATTCAGCCTTTAATAACTCAACTTTTGGCAAGAGCTGGGTTGGTTTCCAGGACAGTGTCCATGTAGTTCCTACCTTTTAGATTAAGATTGGTAAAAGAAAATTACACCATGTTAATGAAAATTTGATAAATAAACAGTAATATCAAATGAAAAAAGAACCTAGAAATGTAAGAACTTGCTGCAGGAGTAGGCAATTTGGCCCATTGAACTTGAACCACCATGAGGGGAAATATCCTCTCAACATGTCTACCCTGAATTTTTGGGGGGATTTTCTGGGAAACCGTGATAGCCCAGAGCATTGGGTGCCATGTGCCAAATCCTCAGCGATGTGCCTGGTCCGCCCCATCACCCCAGGTCTGGTTTGCCCCGACATAGTGGTGAACAGCACATCAGGAACAGCACAGAACTATGACAGCAAGTTGTTGCGCTGACCTCAAATTCTCTTGCAAACTGATGTCCACTTTGTGCATGCCACTGTTTAGCAATCGGATTTCAGACTGATGTAATTTCAGGCTGGCATGATGCAAGGTTGAAGGGACTGATGGGATTACAGTGAGTTTTGATGAGTATTCCAGAGATGCCAATAAATGCAAATGGCATTATGCCACCTGCTATTGGGAGACCAATCTACCAATCTGCTATTCGGATTGGCGGATGGTGACTAGTGGAGTGCCCCAGGGGTCGGTGCTGGGGCCTCAGCTTTTTACCATTTATATAGATGATCTGGAGGAGGGAACCGAGTGTAGAGTGTCGAAATTTGCTGATGACACCAAGATTGGGGGAACGGCAAATTGTGCGGAGGGTGTGGAGAGTCTGCAGAAGGATCTAGATAGGCTGGGCGAATGGGCCAGGAAATGGCAAATGGAATTTAATGTTGGCAAGTGTGAGGTGGTCCACTTTGGTAGGAAGAATGGTAGGAAGGACTATTACTTACGTGGCGAAAAACTGCAGCAGGCGACGGTGCAGAGGGACCTTGGGGTCCTTGTGCATGAGTCGCAAAAACCCAGCTTGCAGGTGCAGCAGGTGGTCAGGAAGGCGAATGGGATGCTGGCCTTCATAGCGAAGGGGATTGAATGTAAAAGTAGGGAGGTCTTGCTGCAGCTGTATAGGGCATTGGTGAGGCCGCAACTGGAGTACTGTGTGCATTTTTGGGCGCCGCACCTGCGCAAAGATATTTTGGCCTTAGAGGGAGTGCAGAGGAGGTTTACTAGGCTGATACCGGAGTTGAGGGGGTTGAGCTATGAGGAGAGGCTGAATAAACTGGGCTTGTACTCGTTAGAGTTTAGAAGAATGAGGGGAGATCTCATTGAGACGTATAAGATGATGAATGGGATGGATAGGATAGAGGTGGAAAGACTCTTCCCGCTCAAAAAAGACAATAGGACTAGGGGGCACAGCCTCAAGATAAAAGGGGGGCGGTTTAAAACGGAGTTGAGGAGGAACTTCTTCACTCAAAGGGTGGTGAATCTCTGGAATTCTCTGCCCGTTGAAGTGGTGGAGGCTGCCTCGCTAAATATTTTTAGGACGCGGGTTGGTGGGTTTTTGATAGGAGAGGGGATTAAGGGTTATGGGGAGAGGGCGGGAAAGTGGAACTGAGCAACGACAGATCAGCCATGATCTTATTGAATGGCGGGGCAGGCTCGAAGGGCTAGATGGCCTACTCCTGCTCCTATTTCTTATGTTCTTATGTTCTTATTAACCCACCATTGAAAGATTTGTTATGTGATTTTACGCCAGCGGATTTTGCTGCTGCTTGATTGTCTGTTCCCGCTTGCCACCAAACCCACTGTGGGTGGGATGGGAGAATTCTGTCACATGTTTCTCCCTAGTTTACTTTTTTATTCTGTTTTCCTTTCTTTATCAGTTTCCTATTAGTCTTTCTTTGCCAAATTCTAAAATGCTCCCAAAACTCAGACTTACTACTTTCTTAGTACTTTAAAAGCCTCTTTCTTTACATTTTAAGCATGGTTGGATCACTTTTTATGTTGGGTCTCAACGGGATGTGAGCTTGTTGTAAACCATGAATGAATTCTTTATGTGCTACTCATTGCTTGTCTACTATCATACGCTTTCATGCATTTTCTCAATCTACCATAGTTAATGTAGTCTTCATACCTTCATCATTCCTTTCTTTAAATTTAATACCTTAGTTTCGATGGTGTTCCTTGGACCAGAGAACTGACCAGTGAACTGACCAGAGACCTGCCAGGGATTGATTGTCTGGTAGTTCTTGGAGGTGGAACTTTCTCCCTTAATGGGGGCACTAAACCATCCTCCCACTATTAAATGTCCGTGGTGTTAGTTGTCAGAGCCAGGAGACGGGGGTGGGTGGGGGGTGGTGTTAACGATGACTCCCGTCACAGCCATTGCTTATCCTGAAGGTGAATAAAGTTTTCTGAAAACATCATTACAACCATTCCTGATCAATTCTGCTGTATCTGTTTCCTTGTGGAACACTATAGAATATTATCTATTATTCAAAACACAAATATAAACATTTCATGGATAGATTCTTTCTTAATAACCCAGCATGTGAACAAATCCATGTGGCATTGAAGTGTACCACAACTCAGAATTGTTGTTAATATTTTAAAGTATATGTATATTTGTACTCATGTAAAGCTACTACTCTAGTATTCATCCTAGGCTTTATTAATAAATGGACAGAACACAAGGGTAAGGAGGTCATTTTAAACTTGTATAAGAAACTAGTTTAGCCTGAGCTGCAATTCTGCATCCAGTTCTGGACACCACCCATTAGGGAGGATGATGGGAGATCTGATGGTGGTAATCAAAATCCTGAGGGGTCTGGAAACTCATGAAAGGATTGAGAACAAGGGGATGCAAATTTAAAGTGATTAGCAAAAGAAGCAAAAGTGAAAGGGAGGAAACATTTTCACACAGCGAGGTGTTCAAGTCTGAAATGCACTGCATGAGAGTGGTGGAGGCAGTTTCAATCGAGGCATTCAAAAGGAGTGAAAGGAAACAACGTGCAGGGTTACATGGTGCAAACAGGACAATGGCAATAAGTGAAATGCTAATTCAGAAAGCCAGTGCAGACACAATGGACTGAATAGCTTCGATACTGTAACAATTCGGTGATTCATCAATGTGGAAATATCAAATTTCAGGAAGTTCCATAGTAATTTATTTTGGAGTATTAATCAACAAAGAATAGAAATGGACTCAAAATTCATTCAGAACTTTTAGGATGATATTTACGTGCCAGAATTTGTGGTTAAGTTAATTTATATAAAAATTATGATAGCCAAGCACAAATTGCATGTTAAAGTCCATACAATAATCCGAGTAGAGAATCAGAAGAACCTAGTGATTGGATTTAAAACAAAGCCACAATTTTCAATAGCAACTGCTTTATAGAGAACCAGCAAGTTGTGCTCTTTCAACCTTTGCCAGCATGTTGAACTGCAGTAAATCCTTACCCTGATATTTTTGAGAATGTTCAAGCTTGAAAGCTTTCAAGAATAGAGAACAGCATTCATATCTGTTGATGGCAATCCCAGTTCACTCTGAGACAGTAAAGAAACTCGAGAACAGAGAGCAACATTTTACCAATGTGGATCAGGACACTCACATACAACAAATGGTGATGGGGCAAGCTTATCTGCTGGGCCCTTCAGAGAGAAGGTGGGGGAAATAGCTTAAGACATGTTTAGGAAGGTGGTTGTGACCCCAAATGCTATCTCACTCATATCAGAATGACAGCTAGTAGCGAGGTTAAGTGGTTACCATTTCCCTTTTTCACCTTGATGTCATAGAAGCATAGGATCCCTACAGTGCAGAAGGAGTCCATTCAGCACATCAAGCTTGCACTGATAACAATCTCACCCAGACTCCATCACTGTAACCCCACCTATTTACTCTTGCTAATTGCACTGACACTAAGGGTCAATTTAGTATGATCAATCTACCTAATCCACAAATCTTTGATCATGAGTCTCTCATTCACTTATAACCTTTGCTTATTAAAGGAATGCCAAGCCTTTGTGTATAGTGCATTACGTTCAATGCCTCATCAACTCCTCCACCTGGGAAACTATGTTTAGCTATTCCCTCACAAGCCTCACTTGCAGGCAATCATTACATCTTCATCCTTTCCTGTTACCAGGTCCTTCTTGAACTTGTTCTCTTTGTTACAATGTTGGTATCTGGTACATGTTTTCCACATATTCATCTCTGATGAATGCAGGAAAAATCAGATTGGCCAACAGCTCTGTATTTCCAGCAGTCCCAGGTTCAGCAGTGACCACTGTTGGGATTACAGGCAGTCCTTGAAGAAGAGAAGGTTCTGGAGGCTGGACTTCAGTTAAGTCCACAATATCAGCAGAGCCTGTTGATGACCCCTGTGTTGGGGGGAGGGGGGGGTGGGAGGGTAGGGTTTAGGTAGAATTAAAGGGGGATATGAGCTGTGGGTGGTGTTGCCTATGATGGGCATAGGGGACCCTAAAGAAGGTGTGTTCAATCCCCACCCCCACCTCCCCCCATCACCAACATCACCATTAATTCCTTCCTGAAAAGGCATTGGTGAACATTGGCTTTTTCCAACAATCAACAATTGTTTCATGGTCATCATAGATTCTTAATTCCACATTTTGTTTACTGAACTCAAATGCAACCATCTGCCATGGTGGGATTTGAACTCAGGTGCCTAGAACACTCATTGAGTTTTGAGATTGATAGTTCAGCGATAACACCAGTAGGCCATTGCTTAGAACAGAAAGCTACATATCCAGTTTTCCATAACGTGACACCAAGAAATGTGACAATGTAATTCATGCTGATGGAAATTACAAATACAAAATAGATAAATAGATGAACAGGCAAAACAGCAACAATCAGATTTCAAGGTAGGTAAGAATGAGGTCAGCCACTTTGGAGCAATAAGGATGGATCTTTATACCTAATCTGAAACCTAGCCACACTCTCTTGCGCTTAAGATATAGAGTGCTGATCTACAGAGTAATGCTGTGGTTTCCACAGAGGAAAAACCACCTCACAAGCATCTTATGCACCATGTCAACTGCAACAGCCATCGTAAGGGAGATCAGGTGCTGGGCTGTACTTCACTTGTCTGCAAATGCAAGCCCGTACTTAGGGGTTCCATTCCCTTCACGCTGGTGAGCCACTTCTTAATACCTTCACTTTCACTGATGGCAAAGATTGCTAATGAGTTAAGATTACTTTTATTTCTTTTCTCCAGAAGCTTTTCAACTCAGCCCCTCACCCCTGTTTATATTGATTACTTAGACACCCCCCAGCTTGTAGGGATAACCTTTAATTGTCTTATCCCTTTAAATTTGAGTTATGTAATTTCTCTCTCCTACCATTATTGTGAATCAATGTGTTTGCGCTTGAAGTTGTGAATAATGATGCAAATGAGCTATGGCCAAAAACAAAATGTTACTAGTATCCGAGAGTCAGCTGAACCTGAGGATGGTGGGAGCTTAGGTTTTTGTAAGTTTTAGTATTGCTATAGCACCCAACTCTGTCAGTCCTCTATACTAACCTCTGTGTCTAGGAAAAATATAGATAAAATAATATTATAAATAATGTAATATAAAATACATCTGTCGGTAAAAATTTTTTAAAAATCATTTTTTTTTGTTGAACAGAACTGCAGAAAGGAATAAGTTGATACAAAAAATAAAATAAACCTCCCTGCAAATATTTTTGAAGGACTTAAGTAGGCGGTTTAAGAGAAACAATAAATTCATTTGGATTTTTGCATTATCATAAACAGTCACAGAATGACTGCATTCAGGAAACACCATCACTAATTGTGCCTTTTGAGCAGAAGCAGAAAAACTGGAAAAAAATGTATGGAAATTATCAACAACCTCATACTACAGTCCCGCGAGCCTATGATACATTAGCATTACTTTCTCAATGAGCCAATTAAAAAGCTACACAAAGCTTGGCATCCACTTTACACATTTGAAAAAAAAGTGAAGTAACAGCTCATGAAACAGGAAGTCCCAAAGCGGTCTCGTACTAAACATTTGGAGTGTCATGTTATCAGGAATGTGCTCACTTTAGACATTCCACTATGAACTGTAATATACACAGAGGATGAAGGAAGTCGCAGTAAGGGTATTAAGATGATCGTACTTTCAGATGATGATTTTGCAGCATTTTTTTTAACCACCTCATGTATTCCCACTTCTGTATTCTACTCTTGCTGACACAGCTTTGCCTGATTACTTGCAACCTCCTTGCTGTACCAATTACAATGGTGCTGGCCCCGTCAAATTAGGCCTGCTGGCAATCACTTAACATGTGGTTCAACTTTATTAGAATTTATCACAAGAGAAGGAAAATATTTTTTTCTTACCAACAGCCCATTTAGCAACTGACAGAACTTGTGAACAGAAGACTGTAACTTTATATGGAGACAGTTAAAGATTGTACCAGAGAATATTGCACGAATAAAGGTTTGTAATCTGAAGACCACAGGATGTTTCTCATTTAGAATCTGTAACTGATCCATGTGCCATTCTTTCATTGCTTTTATATTTCCTTCCCTAATCATTGTACCGGCTTTATTTACCTGCCCCGATTTTCAGAGTGTGGCAGTGTTTAAATGCAATGCAGAACGTCAACTCGAGTTACAGCACTTCCCATGAGAGTTTCAGTAGTAAGGGCTGGCAAATAATTTAAAACAAAACCAATCAGCAACAGCAACCTAGGTTGGTGTTTTGGTTCCCTGAGTACAGAGATTAATGATCATACTCTATTGTCACCGTGGCTGAAATCAGCTAACTCAGCTCTGGCTGGAGATAGATTACATGGTGGGCACATTCATCATGTTTCAATTAGCCATTGGGGAACTCACAAACATGGCACACAAATCTTAAGATATAACTTTTAACAGCAACTTGTTAGTAACTTGCATTCTCATCCTTAAAGAATTAACGGCCAAAAAGCAAAAGTGGCAGAAGGGCCAGGAAGTAGGCAGGGACCTCTCGCAAATACCAACAAACAAATATGGAGAGTATCAGAGGAGGTGTGACTGGGACTTTCCAGTGGGAGAGCTCAGTGAGAGCAGACATACCAGCTTGTTGACTGGTGGATGTTGGACCCACTTGGGGGCTCAGACCTGGAAGTTAGTCTAGACATTGGTAGATAATTGAATTACTTCTGTTTTTGAGTATTGCTGGAAGAAAGAGACACGTGGTTGAAGCTTTGAATCCCGCAGTAAAAAGACATATATACAATCTCATGATGATGGAGAAACCCTTGAATTAGTATGGACGCACTGAACTTTTAAAGAAGTTTTAAATATGGACATACAAGTCAAAGGTGGCTGAGGATGTAAATTCAGTAATTGGCTGAATTGTCGGTGGGTGATTTTAAGAGAGATGATGGAATCATACTCCCTCTATAACCAATGATGCATAAAAAGCTCAAAAGCTAATCAGAAACTAACTGCCACCTCCTGTGAAAACAATGGGAGTTGATTCTCATTTCAGCAGAAATCATATCCTGTGTGTAACATCCCAGACCACTTTGTGGACTTTCACCTTCCAGGACTATACAAATACTCAGCCAAAAGCCAGCTGAAAAAGTTGGTCAGTGTTCATTAGCTTTGGCTATGTCAGCTTGGGTGACACGAGAGGGAAGACAACTACAGTCCACTCTGATCTGAAGCAGGTGAAAATAGTTGCAAGTCTCACTCTGCCACGGCAATTAAACAGAGCATCTTCTTCACTAGACCACAGAGCACTGGAATATTAAAACTGGCTATTCACTTGCTGAAGTCAGTGCTACTGAAATCATCATTCAAAGCTAAATACTGGAGCATTTAACTTGAAATTGTTGTCAACACCAAAGAATTTAAATGAGATGCAGGAGTAGGAGTTTTTGTTTTATCAGACAAAGCAAGATAGCTCAAGCAGGTTATATCTCAATCCATCAAATTACAGGGTAACTACTTTGAAAGTTTTAATGATGAATGGAGAAAACTCCAAATTGCATACAGAAATGCTGAACTTTTAAAAATGGATATACAAGCCCAAGATGGTTGAGGATGTAAATACAGACATTGGATGAATTGCTGGTGGATGATATGAAGAGAGAAATGATGGAATCACATCCTGTTTCCAGGCAAGGATATCAACCACATGAAAGTCATACAGGAACTAACTACCATCTCCTGTGTAGATAATGAGAACTGATTATCATCTCAGCAGGAACAATATCCTGTGAGCCATGTCCAGACAAGTTTGTAGGATTTCACTTTCAACGTTACTACAATGGTTGACATAAAAGCCAGTGTCAGCTAATGCAAGGTATTTCAGCATGTGACACAGGAGGAAAGACACCCCAGAAACCTGCAAAGGTTTTATAGATAACACAAGCTCAATCACAAAGCCATGGCTGAAAAGGAAACAGTGCAACTTCTCAAATGGCAGAGCACTGTAATCTTGAATCCAATTATTCAGTGACTGTGGAGAAGATGTTTACATTGTAGTAGAGACTAAGATATGAAGGGACAACCTCAGAGCAAAGGGATGACCCTTTAGAACCGAGATGAGGAAAAATTTCTTCAGCCAGAGGGTGGTGAATTCATGGAATTCATTGTCACAGAAGGCTGTGGAGGCCAGGTCACTGAGTGTATTTAAGATAGAGATAAGTAGGTTCCTTGATCGATAAAAGGATCAAAGGTTACAGGGAAAATGTGGAAGAGTGGGGTTGAGAAACATATCAGCCGTGGTCAAATGATGGAGCAGACTTGATGGACTGAATGGCTAATTCTGCTTCTGTATCTTATGATCTTCACCTGCTAATGTCAGCGCTACTGGAATCACAAGTCACAACCACCACAACATTCCACTATCTACCCTTCATGAACAAGTTAAAGGCTGATTCATTTTTTTTTACTTATTTTGGACTCATTTTCATTTCCAATCTGGATGAAGGTATATGCAGAAAATGCTAGAAAAATCTCAACAGGTCTAGTAGCATTTGCGGAGAGAGAGAAAGTTAATGTTTCAAGTTTAAGTGTTAACAAGGCAAAATGTGATGGATAACATGCTGTATAAGAGGGTGCAGAGCAACTGGAACAGAGTAGGTCAGTGATAGGTGGGATCTAGGAGAAATTGTAATAAAGAGTATTGTACATAAGACAGACAAAGCATTAATGGCAGCATGAAGGACTAGATAAGGTGCTGGGTAAAATAAAGGTAAGATAGCAGAATGAATTAAAGTGAGGACAAAGGTCAGTGCTCACTGAAAGCAAAAATTAAGAGCAAGTGATAGAATGCCCAGTGATGAAAAAAGGGAGCCAAGATGGAGGAGGAGTTTTCAGCCTAAGGCTGTTGAACTCAATGCTGAGTCTCTAGGTCCATAATGTGCATAATTGGATGATGAGGTGCTGTTCGTGCAGTTGAATTGGGCTCCACTGGAACATTGCAGCAGACATACAATCGACATGTGGGCCTAAGAGCAAGGTTTTAAAGTGAAATAGAAAGGTTGAGATCATGTTTACAGACAGAGCAAAGGTTTTCCACAAAACAGTCACCCAGTCTATCTTTAGTCTCCACAGGTTATAGCTGTGTAACTACAGCTTGGAAAAACTGTCGATGAGTAGGATGTTGGGGTAGAAATTGATTGGCTTGGATTTGTCCTGTGTTTGTGGACAGGTCATGTATGGGCAATTTTTAACATTGCCTGGTAGATGTCACTCTTGTGGATATAATGGAACAGTTTGGCTGGGGTACAAAAGAGCTTTGACGAAGGGTCATCTGCACGCAAAACATCAGCTCTTTTCTCTCCTTACAGATTCTGCCAGACCTGCTGAGATTTTCCAGCCTTTTTGTTTTTTGATCCCATGGACTCCACTTTGTTAAAGTAAATGTGTCTACTCCGTGCTGGTTTTTAAAATAAAAAGTAAAGTGTGAATCTTCCCAATAAGTTTCATGGACATAAGGCATGGCCAAGACAGAGAGATTAAGTGAGGTAACCTCCAATCCCTGCATTCTTTTGCATGGTGAGTGGCAGTCTCTAAGCCAGGTGTATCACAGTCACATGAATTTTCAGCCCCAGATGATTCAATAAGAAAAGGCAATGTATTGCTTCCACAGACAATACACAATCTATCAAAATCAATGAGTTATAGTTCCTCAACTCCTGAGAAAAGCCTTCCAAAAACTTCCCAGACTCCCAATGATAAATCATGTAGAATTCCAGAATGACTAGCTAGGATTCTTTAGATCAATAGGAGCCTTTTGATATAGAATACTTATAGTCCTTTTACAGGAATTTTAAGATCCCAAAGGTCTAAAAACTGTCAGTACCATACCATGATATCATCTTTATCTCTAATTCTCCATATAACCCTTAGGCATGTTACTAATAAGGCATTTTCCCAGAGCTGTTTAAGCTTTTAATTGATACAGTATTAACAAGTTTATCACCAAAGCTATTTCATAAAGCTACTGCTCTGTGGAGAAAAAAATTGCTAAGATAAACTAAATTTTATTAATTTTTTTACTCGCTGATATCATTTAAAGTGCAGTATTGCATATTAACATAGACAGGACATTCTGTAAGTAATTTATAACTTCCAAAAATACGTGTGCTCACTTTAATTTGTTTAAATATTCATCAATTAAATGAAACTCAATGCCAATATATGTTAAACTCTGAATTCCTCTGCTGAATAATTTGTATTGCACTTTGAAATTAACTTAATTTTTTGTGAGAAATAATTTATCTCACTTATTGCCTGACACATTTTTACCCGTAACGTATAAAACTGGAGGTTCTGTGCTTTATCATTGATCTGTTACATGCATTATTTGTGTGAGTATGTTGCTGATCACTCAACGGTGGCCGCCTTCCACCTTCAATAAATTTCAGCATATCTTGTTCCCATATTCTAATATCTCTTTTTGATTTGATTTGACTTGATATATTATTGTGACGTGTATTAGTATACAGTGAAAAATATTGTTTCTTGCATGCTGTACAGGCAAACATATGAACGTAGAGAAGAAAAGGAGAATGTGCAAAATGTAGTGTTACATGTAGTCATAGCTAGGGTTTAGAGAACTTCATGAGGTAAGTCCATTCAAAAGTCTGATGACAGCAGTGAAGAAGCTGTTCTTGAGTTGGTTGGTACATGACCTCAGACTTCTGTATCTTTTTCCTGATGGAAGAAGGTGGAAGAGAGTGTGCCTGGGGTGCGTGGGGTCCTTAATTACGCTGGTTGTTTGTCCAAGGCAGTGGGAAGTGTAGTCGGAGTCAACGAATAAGAGGTTGGTTCGCGTGATGGACTGGACTTCGTTCACAACCCATTGTAGCTTCTTGTTTTTTGTTTCTTGGCATTGAAGTCTGTTAAATGATGCTTCTGTTAGACACCTTGGGACATTTCACTAAGTTAAAGGTGGTACACGAATACAAGTTTTGTTACTAACTGTCACATTCACTATATAGGCTGACCCACTGATTAATAAAAGGCGGGCCAAGAAATAACTCTATGAAAGCCTATGAGAAACTGAAAGTGTTATAGTAAGAGTGCTTGGGAGAAATAGCATACCTTATTCACAAGGAGTTTGTTGGAAACAAAAAGTAAAGCTTGGGTTTATTTTGAGGAGTATAGTAGTACAGAGACTTAATAATTTATTTACCAGATGGATGTAATTGCCAAAAGGAATCTTTAAGCCTAATGAGATCTAAAAAAAAAAGGATGTTAAGACCCTGAGTTAACTAGCCTTTAATATTATTTTTCAATGTCTCTCTATACTGTGATACAGTAATTGTAAGTTTAATTTCAGCTCTTCTAAAGGAGTTTGGTATTTATTGCATTATCTGTTAGTTAATTGCAGAAACCCATAAATTGAAGACTGAAGAATGTATTATGCTAAATTTAGCTCAGGGCTGCTTTAATTTACATTTATGCCCTCTGATTCTTCTATCTTGAGTTTTCTTAAAACACATTTTCATAATGATTCAATAGTTGTCTGCACTTAATATCATAACCTTTTTTCTTCTAATGAGGATCAATTTTATTTCTTTAACCCCTGTATATCACTCATATAATATAACACCCATAAGGCAGTTCAGGATTTATGACTGGAGTTGTTGGACAACATGTGTCGCAGGAAACTCCACCTCAACAAGCTGACAGCGTGGCACTTGTGCAAAATTCTTGCCAACTTAGCACCACGTGGAGGAGAAGGGCACGTGATCCCTGTGGCAGGCCTAACTGTCTACACCATGGGATTGTTCCAGGGCACAATGTGTGACCTGTGTGGCATCTCGCAGTCATCCACCAACAAATGGACCCATGAGGTCTATACCATAACATTTGACTACATTAGTCTCTGACCCCATCAGGGTCAGGGGGCAATAGGATTCTACTATAGTTGGTTTGCCACAGGTACAGGTCTTCGATGGCCCTCATGGGGCTCTATGAACCCAGCGGCATCAGAGAGTCCTGCTTATTAACAGGAAGAGGTCTATTCCCTTAATCTCTTGTGGGTATGTGCCCGTTTTCCATGGAGTGTTTGGAGGCCCACTGAAACTGAAAATAACATACACCCTGGATGGAATCTGGAACTAATCATTGAACACAAGATCCTTGCCCCTAATCCCCATCTAGTGGTATTGGATGTAGACCCGAACCCACTTGCACATGAGCTGAGGAATCAGCGTGCTGGCAGCAGACAGATGGAAGTCAGACATAAGCAAAAGCTAAGGAACATCAGAGCTTTCCTCACTGGGAGTTGCCATCACCATTCTGAATTGATATGTTTAGCATGAACAAAGACTAGCCCAGTGCCCTGATAATTTGGTTTTCATGTGGACATCTTCCCATGGTCGCAGAGTGGTTGGGGGGGTTCTAGGATTGGGTGGGGATGGTTGTAAAGCTGTCAGATAAATAATGATCCTATTGTGTGCGCAATCTCTGGAGGGTTGGGGCCTGGAGGGCCATGATCTACTTTCTGGTGATGTTGCCACTTGCCCTGTTCTAGCTATTGCCACTGAGATGTGCACACATAGGAAAAGGGGATTCAGAAGGGCTGGTCACTCTGACTCTTCTGGATAGAAGGCCTGGGATGTGTCCAGAGCTTCCTCCTCCCTCCAGGTGCTCGTGGGCCCCTGGGTTTCTGCATGCAATGAAGGGCAGCTGGAGTGAGCTCCATAAGCTTCAAAGCTTCAAGTGCTGCCAGTCCTGAAGGCCCACCGCTGTCTGCACCATGGTATCAAACACCTCAGCCATGATTTTCAGGGACTGAACCATGCTTTGGACTTCTCCAGTCATGGTTGTGACATCTTACCCCAGGCTTTCCACCGTAGAGTTCACCTTTGTGGTGTTGGCCTGGGTGCCATGCAATGCCGGCAACATCTTCTGCGACTGAAGGCTTTAGGACTCCTCCTTTCCCCTTGCAGTCGCTGGAATGTCGCTGATAACCCCTCCTGATACTCCTGACTCTGCATTTGCATCTCCAGCAGGTAAGGGATGAACACATCCAGAGGCACAGCATCTGTCTTGGGATCCAGCAGACCGCCGACTGTCTGATACCCGGGATGTGCATCAGAATCTGTGTGTTGCTCAGCAGATTGTCTGAGGCTATGATATCTCATCCTCAGAGGTCTCCTCCAAGATGCTGTCCAGATGGCTGGCGGGGATGGGGGGATGTATTGCTTATTAATAGCTGCAAGGCAAGGGACATGGTTTTAGTGAATGGTCTGGTCAAGGGTTTGGTCAATACATACATCACTTGAAGGTGGGCATCTGGATAAAGATGCAGGACTCCTCTCTGTTCTGTCACAGTCCAAGCTTGCTGTCTATACTGGCCCACTGCTGCTCCTTCCCTGTGAGCTTCTTGGCCCTCTCTTTGAAAGTTTTCAGGGTCCTTAGTTGAGATATTCCTCTGCCCATTTTCTGTCTCTGGAACTCTGGACAATCTTTTCCTGCAGGGACACAAAAAGGAGTAATGTAAGCCAGATGTCTAGTGGGTTAGAGATTGAGGACAACTGGCATGTGTGAGCATTGTGCTTAAGCAAGGAGGGGTTCTGATGATTATGGGGCAGGGCGGTTGAGGATGGTGCTGTGAGGTTGGGTGATGCGAGTTGTGGAATGTGGGTTCAGGATGACATTCCAAGGGTTGATGGAAGGGTGGAGTGCCAAGGGGAGACAGGGGCACTTATCCTTGCAGATCGTAGTGGCTCATTGATTTCTTTCCTTACATTGGACCCCCTCCTCTAGGTCAGACTGCTGGCACTGGCCAGTGCCACCACCATCTCCCAGGCGGGATTGGTCACCTTGCTGTCCTACAGGCTAAATTGAGGCCTGCCTCTCTTCATGGCATCCAGCAATCAAGTGAGGGGACCCTTTGAGAATCTGGGAGCTGATCTTCCAGCTGGCATCCTTTTGGCTTGAATGAGATCAAATGTTATAGAGCTGTTTGAGTGCAGATTGAAGTGCTCAGCCTGCGGGGTAGAAGAATCACATGCTTTGCACCCCAGGCACAGCATTTTCACATGAGAAAAAAAAAATTAAGTGCCTAAAGATTGCGATCTGGATCATGCTGCTGGGGCCAGTGGGATTCACAGCAATTCTCGCGCAGATAATGACGTTTTCCATTTTCTTGGAAAATTCCACCCAACGTCTCCATTAAGCTTTGGGCATTAGCAGGATATCTCACTGACATTTGCTAATTATGGGAAATTGGCTGACTTTCATGATATTCTGACCAACTGATTGGCCCTGCCTAACAGACAGCTATTGTTAAAATTAGCTTGATGGGGTTCAAAAAATGAATTGAGTTGTTTTGGCTTGATTTTGGAGACAGCCAAAGGATCTGGTAGTCAATCTTTTGGAAGGGTGCACATGATAAGGGTTAGTGAGAAATGGCAGCATTGAGGTTAAAGTAGTACAAAAGCCAGAGTTTCAAATTAAGGGGAAAAGAAAAACGTAATGATAATCAAAGGAGTTAACATATCTACATCATTTTATTTTAAACACAAAGAACTCCTTCTTATGTTAACTTGGAGTCTGGATCTTTCCATCTATGCAACTAAGGCCAGCCTGAATCAGCCTAATTATTCCTCTAAGCAATATTCCTTTAAATCGTTCAGCAGCATGCATCTTTCTACTTTCACAAAAGCAAATTCCCAATAATTGCCAAGTCTCCACTTAGTCCACAGACATGTCCCCAAGCTTCCTGCTGCTTGTCAGTTTAATTCTCCATCTTACTCCCACTCTGACCTCCATGGTCTGCTAAAGTGTTCCAATGAATTTCAATGAAGTTCGAGGACTAGCACCTCCACTTTCAGCTTGACACTCATTGAGTGGTAGTTAATCCAGGAGTTGGGGGTTTTCATAATAATGAAGGAAAAACACTGAATTACGTCTAGAAATATTGGACTTTAAATAAAACTTGTGTTTTTTTTTTAAATAGACTCACAAGTCACTGGCTGAACTGCTACAGGCTGATTATCTAAGAGATGAAGGGACCCCAGCGTGTTACCAGCCAAGATACTTCTAAATGCATTGAGAAACTAAGGGCTATCTCTATGTCATAATGGTTGTCTTATCATGAGATTCCCTGTGTAATGCCCAGGCAGATTTTGTGGATTCACTTTCCCACTTGGAACTTACAAGGAATGGGTTAAAAACCAACAGATGAATTTTTCCTTGTTGTCTGTCTGCTTGTGTTCTGTAAGAACCATAAAATCCCTATAGTGCAGAAGGAGGCCATTCAGCCCATTGAGTCTGCACCAACTCTCCAACAGGGCATCTGACCCAGGCCAGATCAGCAAGGACCAATGCTGAAATGAAAACTAGGAAGCTTCTCCATCAAACCATAGAGCACTGGAATTGCAAGGCTGACTATTCGGCTGCTGATGTCAACTGTACTGCAACCTCAAAACTGGCTATTCGTCTACTGAAGTTAAGCAATAGCTGCAACACTCAATCAACTACTCCAAACAAGTCAAGGATTGTTTCTTTGTTTAATATTTACTTATACTGAACCCAATTCTCCATTCTAATCGATTTGAATGCATATGCAGGTGTTTTACCATTTTCTTACCTTCAGTAGTTAATAAACTCACTCTACCTTTAACACAAGAAAAGGTTAAATTGGCTTCTTTTAAAGCATAATTTAATGTTGGCAAGTGTGAGGTGGTCCACTTTGGTAGGAAGAATGGTAGGAAGGACTATTACTTACGTGGCGAAAAACTGCAGCAGGCGACGGTGCAGAGGGACCTCGGGGTCCTTGTGCATGAGTCGCAAAAACCCAGCTTGCAGGTGCAGCAGGTGGTCAGGAAGGCGAATGGGATGCTGGCCTTCATAGCGAGGGGGATTGAATATAAAAGTAGGGAGGTCTTGCTGCAGCTGTATAGGGCATTGGTGAGGCCGCAGCTGGAGTACTGTGTGCAGTTTTGGGCGCCGCACCTGCGCAAGGATATTTTGGCCCTGGAGGGAGTGCAGAGGAGGTTTACTAGGCTGATACCGGAGTTGAGGGGATTGAGCTATGAGGAGAGGCTGAATAAACTAGGCTTGTACTCGTTAGAGTTTAGAAGAATGAGGGGAGATCTCATTGAGACGTATAAGATGATGAATGGGATGGATAGGATAGAGGTGGAGAGACTCTTCCCGCTCAAAAAAGACAGTAGGACTAGGGGGCACAGCCTCAAGATAAAGGGGAGGCGGTTTAGAACGGAGTTGAGGAGGAACTTCTTCACTCAAAGGGTGGTGAATCTCTGGAATTCTCTGCCCGTTGAAGTGGTGGAGGCTGCCTCGCTAAATATTTTTAAGAAGCGGGTTGATGGGTTTTTGATAAGAGAGGGGATTAAGGGTTATGGGGAGAGGGCGGGAAAGTGGAACTGAGCCACAACAGATCAGCCATGATCTTATTGAATGGCGGGGCAGGCTCGAAGGGCTAGATGGCCTACTCCTGCTCCTATTTCTTATGTTCTTATGTTCTTATAACTATTGAGTCTGGGGAAAAGGATCCTTAGTAGCTTAAATCTTATTGCTGGCAACAGGAGATATTCAATAAAGACAGTGAGACAATTCATCCCTTCTCCCTCAGGATTGTCACAATTTGGGGAATCCCAGCCAGGATCGACCACCTTGAGGAATCTCACCTGAAGTGTGTTTTTATAGAGTCATGCTAGCTAGTTGGAGTGCTGGTGGGAACCCCTATCTACTGCTTGCAATGCATCCACCAGAGGCCCAAGACCATTGAGGGACCCAAGTCACAGGTGAGTAGGGGCAGGGTGCAGCTTGTGGGAGAGGGATGAGAGAAGCCAGCACTGAAGGCACAAAACGTGGCTCTAACTGAGTCCACCTTTTCCTGATACTAGGTCCTTCAATCGGAGTGCCTATGAACATGAGACAGACCCACAACATCACAGCGACCACAATTGGACCTCATTTGGCAGCAGGGTGGGAAGCCAACCACAAGTCTTCCTGCCCTGGACTTAATCGGGGAAGAGGGAAAGGCAGTGGTTATGCCAAAACTGCCCAATTAAATGCCTACCTGTCTCCAGACTCACCTCTCCGCACATGCTGCCTGACCTGCTGAGGATTTCCAGTGTTTTCTGTTTTTATGCTAATAATTTGAGCTGCATGACACAGGAGTTTGCTGTGACTGTGCAAAAGTAGCTATGTCTGGAAAGTCCAACAGAGTCAGCTCACCTCCAATCTGGCAGGTGTGAATTTTGCTTTGTCATATTTCTGTTTGGGGTTTAATTTTCCTGGAAAATACAAGCTTGTGACTCACTTGACTACAGGAAATTTTAATCTTTGTTTTACTTGGCTACACACTACAAACAGTAACTTTGGCAACAAACCAGGATGCTACTGGGATTTGATGGCTTGAGCTATAAGGAGAGGCTGGATAGACTGGGACTTTTTTCTCAGGAGTGTAGAAAGCTGAGGGGTGATCTTATAGAGGTATGTAAGATAATGAGGGGCACAGATTAGCTAGATAGTCAATATCTTTTCCCAAAGGTAGGGGAGTCTACAACTAGAGGGCATAGGTTTAAGGTGAGAGGGGAGAGATACAAAAGTTTCCAGTGGGGCAATTTTTTTACACAGAGGGTGGTGAGTGTCTGGAACAAGCTGCCAGAGGTAGTAGTAGAGGCAGGTACAACTTTGTCTTTTAAAAAGCATTTATACAGTTACATGGATATGATAGGTATAGAGGGATATGGGCCAAATGCGGGCAACTGAGACCAGATTAGGGGTTTAAAAAAAAGAGCGACATAGACAAGTTGGACTGAAGGGTCTGTTTCCACGCTGTAAACCTCTATGACTCTATAAATCAGTCATTTCAGCTTGTGGAGAATTTGTCCCATTCCTCCATCCTGGTATCTATACGTTCTACAATTTAAAATGTATTTCCCACCTTCTTTGCGTGTTTGCTGATCATTTATCTCCATTAATTTCTTCAGAAAGTCAGAGTGAAGTGGGAAACACTGCACTGTACTCGGATGTTTTTTGTGTTAAATCTGTTAAGCAGAAGATAAATGCCTAAAGCTATCAGAATTTTGTTTGTTCTTATTTTCCTACTTTCTGACAGACTTTCATATCACTTCTTAAATCTAAATGTTCTACTTGTAATGATGCTATCAAGATCATGTATTAATATTGTCAGCACCAGAGAGCCCAAGACTGGCTCCTGAGATACTGCATTGGATCACGGATGTCCAAACATAATTACGATCATTAATCACTACTCTTTATATCTTATGATTTAGTTATTTTATTATCCTTTTCCAGCATCCTGCTTTACTTCAGGGGCTTTCACTTTTCCCAAAAGAGATTGTGGGAGTCCCCCATTTCAAATCCTTTCTTAAAACAAAAACCCTCCCCACATTCTAACTATCTGAATGCAACAATTCTGCAGGATATTCTGCTCAGACTATTTAGATATGTTTTCAGGGCTTGAACTGTTTCTGTATTCATATAGTGCATTTAATATAGCAAAGTATCCTACGATGCTTCACAGGAACATTGTCAAAAGAAAAAATGACATCAATCAAATATCAGGACTAATGGCCCAAACTTTCATCAGAGGGTTAATTTTTAAGAAGAAGTTTAAAGAAGGAGGGAGACGTAAACCGGCAGACAGGTTTAAGGAAGGAGTTCCAGAGGTTGGGCCTTGGTAGCTGAAGGCACAGTTGTAGATAGTTAAGTGACTAAAATTGAGGATATTCAAGAGGCAAGGATTGGAAGAACACAGGAATCCCAGAGGATTGCAAGGCAATAAATAGATAGGAGGCAGCAAGCCCATGGAAGAATTTGAAAATAAGAATGAGAATTTTAAAATGCAAGTGTTACCAGACCAGAAAGTGATGTGGGTCAATAAATGCAGGGTTGATGGATGAACAGGACTTGGTGAGAGTTAAGATATGGGCAGCAGAGTTTTGGCTGAGCATATATTCACATATGGTATTGGAGTATGAACCTAAACCTGAGTTATCCCAGGGACATATCCTTCCCTTTTTTGAATTGTTCCTTTCATTATTTACTTCTATTTCCCTACCTTAGATATGAAGCTTAATTCCTACAACTCTCATGACGTTCTGCCATCCTTTAATTTGGAAAACTGGCTAGTTTCAATCAACTGTGGCCTTATTTTTAATGAGCTCCAAAAATATTCAGGCATGGCATTTATTTCTACCTTCCTTTTCCTGAAGTATTCTAGGCTGCATTCCAGCTGATCTCATTGCCATATGCATATCTTTGCACATTTTTAATGATTGTTTCATTAAGGATCATTAACACAAACACAACTATTTCTCCTATTCTTTCAACCATCAGGGTGAGAATATTACCACCCTCCCTCAGTAAAACTACTCAAGAAAGAAAAAGAAATTATTGGACATCCCCACCATGATATACAACTCAAGCCTTCTTTAGTGCCGTGTCTACTGTAAACTTATCAAGAAACAGGTCTCATTTTATTCCATCTTTATCGCTTGTAATTTAAATTTCTTTAATTTTTATTTTCATGTTATATATTTGTCCAGTTTTCATTTAGAGCCACAGAACTATAGAACCACTGCAGTAGAGAAAGAGGCCATTCACCCATCCAGTCTGCACCAACTCTCCGAAAGACACCCTACCCAGGCCCCCCATCCTCTGTCCTATCCCTGCGCATTCACAATGGCAAGTCCATCTAACTTCCATATTGTTGGACACTATGTGTCAATTTATCATGCCCAATCCACCTAATCTGCACGTCTTTGGACTGTGAGATGAAACTGAAGCATCTGGAGGAACTCAAACAGACAATTGCCCAAGACCAGAATTGAACCAGATCCCTGGCGCTGTGAGGCAGCAGTGCTAATCACTGTGCCACTGTGCCGCCGTCTCTAATTTTTTTTGTTTCTGAATTTATTTCCTTATTTTCTTCCTGATGTCTGTACATATAACACTACAGTGCTTCAGGACAAGACCAAGGAGAAATCTGTGTTAACAGCTTTTTGATAGTGAAAAACAAGCAATAAACTACTGTGAGGAGACTTATGTAAATTCATCAACACCAGCAACATTGTAATACTCTGATTTTTAAATCCGTAATTTGTTCTTGACACTATGATCATCACTTTTAGTTAAACTGGTTATATGAAATGGAAAATATACAGCTAAGTCTGATAAAGTTCCACTGAAGTTTACTTGGTAACAACTAACTGAGGCCTGAACAAGATAGATCAGAGACGTGCAGATCCATGGTCTGTGCTGAGTTAGCTATTCTTGCTAGGTCAATACCAAGAATCCTACAACTGAACTTAATATTTCTAGGCAATGATTGAAGAGAAAAGCGAACCAATGTTTCACTCGCTGACTGGAATCCAATGACCTCAGTGCAAAGTGCATGTGTGTGAATAACAGATGGTTGAATGTGGTTTATTTTCTTATTCTGATGTACTGTCAAGGTCAATTTTCAATTTTACTTTCTTAACATTAACTGGATGGAATATACTGAGGGTAATTGAACAGAAAGGGTTGTCCAGTGTATCAGGACTGCTTATTTTTTCTTCCAATTATGTAAAAAGAAACAAAATCGGGTATGCTTCATTGTGGATGTGTGATAGTCTCTACCTAATTCTTCTTTCTGTCGGTGACTCTTAATGGCCGGGTCCTAGAATAAGAGGAAATCTTTAAAGTTGTTTCTAAAAGGTGAAGAAACTTAAATCCACTTGTGTGCAAATGGGTTCAATTAATTGTGCTCAATCTTCAAAGACCAGATTTCTTTTGATTTGTTCATGTGATGTGAGCACACCAGTATTTATTGCCCAGTCCCAATCGCACTTGAGAAGGTAGTGCTGAGTTACCTTCAGGAAGTGCTGCAGTCCCGATTGTGTAGGTACACCCACAGTGCTGTTAGGGTAGAACTCTTAGGATTTTGACCTAACATCAGTGAAGGATTATAGTGTGACTTGGAGGGGATCTTGTATATAACAGCATACGTTTGCTACCCTTGTCTTTCCAGCTAGCTGTGGGTTACAGGGGAGACTATATTGAAAGTCAAAGGCCAACTCATGGAAAAGTATTAAGATAGTTAAACCTTCAAACTTCTCTGCATGAATCAAATCAAGAATCCCCTCTACAAAGCAGAAAGGCATGTGTTATGGGGGCAGGAGGGGATTAATTTCTGCAGCCCAGATTTCTCCTCTCAATACTCAACCGTAAGCAGGGGCTATGATTTTTTATTTCCCCCTTTAAGTAGTGGCATTTGGTCCCCAACCCTTCAATTTGGAGAGTTCCAATCCTCCATTAATAACCCAACAGCGAACTTGAAATAAGGTAAATAAGAGGGTGATACAATTCATTTATACAAAAATACAAAATGCAGTAAAGGGGATTTGCAACATCCTAACAATGACCTTTTAAGACAGCTGCTTAGACAGGCTCAATAGTGGTGCTGGACAGGAAAACTGCTTTTGGAAAGATTAAACAGCTTCTAATTGCCTCTGAAATTTTGGCGCATTACAACCCAGAACTATTGAGTAATGTGCAGCAGATGCATCGTGAACAGGTCTGGGTGCGGTACTATTTCACAGTGGCATAAAATCGAGTGGGAGTTGCCATGGGAGTACTCAACATCAACTCCAGACCCAATGAAATCTCGTGACATCAGGTCAAACATGGGCAAGGAAACTTCTGCTGATTATCATGTACCACACCCGTCCCCCTCAGCTGTTGAATCAGTACTCTTCCATGTTAACACCAGTTGGAAAAGGTGCTGAGAGTGGCAATGGTGCAGAATGTACTCTGGGTGGGGGGACTTCAGTGTCCATCACTAAGTGTGGCTCAGGAGCACAACTACTGACTGGGCTAAAGGACATTATTGTTAGACTGGGTCTGTGGCAGGCAGTAAGGCAACCAACAAGATGGAAGTCAAACTTGACCTCATCCTCACCAACCTTCCTGCACTGATACACCTGTCTATGACAGTATCAGTAGGAATGACCACCACACTATCCATCAGAAGATCCAGTCCCATGTTTACATTGAGGATAACCTCCATCGTGCTGTGTAGCACTATAACTGCGCTAAATGGGATGAACCTTGAATAGGCCGAGTAACTCAAGACTAGGCATTCATGAGGCACTGTGGGCCATTAGCAGAAGCAAAACTGTATTCTGCCACAATCTGTAATTTCATGGCCTATTATATCCCCCACTCTATCATTTCAACATATGCACCATAAGAGGCAGAGATAAATGATTCCAAACAAATGGATCAGATCTAAACCTTGCAGTCTTGCCACATCCAGTCATAAACAGTGGTGGACAATTAAACAACTAACCAGAGGAAGAGGCTCCACAAATATCCCCATCCTCAAAGATAGGGGAACTCAGAACATCAGTACAATAGATTAAGCATTTGCAACAATCTTTAGCCGGAAGTGGATGATCTATCTCAGTCAGCTCCCAGCATCACAGATGCCAGTCTTCAGCCAACATGACACAATCCATGTACTGTCAAGAAATGACTGAAGGCACTGGATACTGCAAAGACAGTGGGCCCTGACAATATTCCAGGGAGGATTTAAACTAACTGAGGAGGTTTAAACTAATATGGTGGAGAGGTGAGAACCTTTGCAAGGATTCAAGCTGGGGAAATTAAGAAGAAGTGTAAGAGAATAAGGAAAGCGATAGGCAGAGAAATGAAGGGCGAGAGTCAGATAAGGACCAAGTAAAACATGTTAGGAAAGGGACAGGAAATGTTAAAAGAACTCACCTTAAGGTTTTGTACCTGAATGCTCAGAGCATTCAAAAGAAAATAGATGAATTAGTTCACATATGGAAGCAAAAGGATATGATATTGTTGGCATTAGGAAGACGTGGCTCCAAGGTGACCAAGGATGGGAACTAAATATTGAGGGTTAATCAATGTTTAGGAAGGACAGACAGAAAGGAAAAGGTGGTGGAGCTGCATTGTTGATTCAGGATGATATTGATACAATATTAAGGAAAGATAGATTATGTGGAATCTGTATGGGTCAGGTTAAGAAACAACAAGGGGCAAAAAGCATTGGTGGGGTTGGTATACAGACCACCAGTAATGTTGGGAAAAACATTAGACAGGAAATCAGAGCTGCATGTGGTAAAGGAACATCTGTGACTATGAACAACTTTAATTTGCTTATGGATTGGGAAAGTCAAATTAGTCACAGTACAATAAAGGAGGAATTTCTGGAAGCTGACACAGAACTTGTAGCACAATAGGAACTATAATAGAGCTTGTAAATAGAAGGGACTTTGGTGAAGGGACACTGGCCTCTGCTGACTTATTTCAGCTGCTAACAGTGAGTTGGTGGGCTGCATTTTCAGGTCCTGCTGAAGTTCTGAATGGAAGTGGCTGGAGATCTAAATTGCCGGTGCTGACATTCCCATTCTGTTCCTGCTACCAGCCATGTTCACCAGAGTAGAAATCCTACCCCATCTCTGACTAAAGTCAACCGAGATGGTTTAAGAATATCACTTAGATCATATAAGTGATCATAGGATTCTGACAGTGCAGTAGGAGGCCATTTGGTCCACTGAGTCCATGCTGACCACAATCCCACCCAGGCCCTATTCCCATAGCTGCATGTACTTACCCTGCCACTCCCCCTGATACTAGGGTCAATTTTGCATGGCCAATCAACCTAACCTGCACATCTTTGGACTACGGAAGGAAACCGGAGCACCCAGAGGAAACCCATGCAGACACAGGGAGAACGTGCAAACTCCACACAGGCAGTGACCTGAAGCTGGAATTGAACCTGGGTCCCTGGCGCTGTGAGGCAGCAGTGCTAATCACTGTGCCACCCTGCAGCCCCATGTGTACAGGATGGTTTTCTGGAGCAATAGGTCAAGGAACTAATAAGGGAACAGGCCATCTTGGACTGGGTGTTGTGCAATGAGAAAGGATTATTTGGCAATCTAGTTGTGAAGGAACCTTCAGGGATGAGTGACCATAAGGTGGTTGAATTCTCTGTCAAGATGGATAATGATGTAGTTAAATCTGAGATCAAGGTCCTGAATCTCAATAGAGGTAACTATGATGGTATGAGGCATGAATTGGCCATGATGGACTGGGAAACATTACTGAAAGGAAAGACAGTGGACATGCAATAAATGAATGAACTCCAGAAGTTGTTTATTCCTGTTTGGCATAAGAGTCGTAAGGAAATTGTGACCAAACCGTGTCTTACAAGGGAAAAGTAGAGATAGTATCAGATTCAAGGAAGAAGCGTACAGATTGGCAAGAGAAAACAATAGGTCTGAAGAGTAGTTTAAAATTCAGCAAAGGAAGACCAAGGGATTGCTTAAGAAGGGAAAAACAATCTGAGAGTAAGGCAGCATGTAACATAAAAACTGACTGTACAAGTTTTTCTAGATATGTAAAGAGAAAAAAATTGACAAAATCGAATGTAGGTCCCTTACTGTCAGACAAAGGAGAATTCATAGTAGGGAGTAAAAAAATGGTTGAGGAATTAAATTCGTATTTTGCTTCAGTTTTCACAAAGGAAGACATGAATAATGTACTGGAAGATCAGGGAGAAACAAGTTTCAGTGAGGAGTTGAAGGAAATCAGCATTAGTGGAGAAATGGTTTTGGGGAAATTGATCAAAGAGAAATCAGGCTTGACAATTTATTGGAATTCTTTGAGGATGTAATCAGTAGAGTTGTCTAGGAGAACAACTGGATGTGATTTATTTAGGCTTTCAGAAGGTTTTCAAGAAGATCTCACATAACAGACTACTATGTAAAGCTAAAGTGCATGGGATGCAAGTAATGTCTTGAGATGGATAGAAAGCTGGTAAGCAGGTGGGAAGTAAAGAGCTTGCATAAATGGGTCTTTTTCTGAGTGGCAGTCAGTGACTAGTGGGGATCTGCAGGGACCTGTGCTAGGACCCTAAATGTTTACATTATATATTAATGATTTGGAAGAGAGAAATAAATGTATTATCCCCAAATTTGCAGATGATATAAAGTTGAGTGTGAAGAGAATGCAGAGATGCTTCAGTTTGATTTGGACAGGCTAAGTGAGTGGGCATACGCATGGTAGATGCAGTATAATGTAGATAAATGTGAGATTATCCACTTTGGTAGCAGTAATATGAAGACCAATTATTGTTTGAATGGGTGCAAATTGAGAGGTGGGTACTCAGTGGGACCTTGGTGTCCTTGTGCATCAGTTGCTGAAGGTAAGCGTGTATGTACAGCAGGCAGTGAAGAAGCCAAATGGTATGTTGGCCTTCACAGTGAGAGGATTTGAGAATAGGATTAGGGATGTTTTGCTGCAATTGTATAGGGCAGTGGTGAGGCCACACCTGGAGTATTGTGTGCAGTTTTGGTGTCCTTATCTGAGGAAGGATGTCCTTGCTATAGATTGAGTTCAGCAAAGGTTTGCCAGGCTCATTTCTAGGATGGCAGGTCTGTCATATGAGGAGAGATTAAGTTGGTAAAGATTATACTCACTGGAGTTTAGAAGAGTGAGGGGGGATCTCGTAGAAACTTATAAAATTCTAACAGGGTAAGACAGGATAGATTCAGAAAGAATGGCCAGGATTCTCCCAAAAGTGCTGAATTGGTGGGAAAACTGTTCTAGATCGTGACTTTTCTCAGTTCAGGTTCTCACTCGAATCTCCCCACTCTGTGCACTGCAGAGGCCCCAGTCGTGAATATCATTAAAAACCTGGTGGGGATTTATTTGTGCCAAAGGGCCTAAAATTGGTGGGATGAGTGGCAACCTGCGAATGCGCACATTGATGGGAGATTGCTGAAAAGACCTCAGGGCATCCAGATCACTGCCATCCAACACCCACAGACATCGTTGGCCTCATTGCTGGCCCAATAATCCCACCGCAGACATCGTCAGCCTCCACAACGCCCCCACACACATTGCTGGCCCCCATCGTTAGCCTCCCCAACCCCACCACACACATCGCTGGCCACCACCTAATCCCTCCATCCCTTGAACATATTGTCCTCACTGCTGCCCTGCAGAGAACTAGTGTTGTGCTGACATGCGCAATCCCAGCCTGCAATCATTCCCTTTCTTGAATGGGAGCCCTCAGTACTGCACCCCCCGGACATAGCAGCCTATTGAATAGCAGCCAATCAGCACCCCGAGGGATGAATGACACTCAAGTGAATGCAGCCTTCAAAATCTCTCACAACGGGCCCTTGACTGGCCACACTCACTGCAGCTGCACTCCCCTAATAAGCCAGAGCTGTATAAAAGCTGCAGGAATGGATATACAACCAGTCACAACACAAAGCTGGCTGTGCGGAAACCGGCTCCCAGATTTTCAGAGGCTGACCAGGAGCACCTGCTAGAATCCATGGAGGAGAAGTGTGACTGTCTGTTCCTTGGCCAGGGCCCAACCCAAGAGTTGCATCTGCCACAGCATTGTGGGAGGAGGTGGCAGAAGTGGTGAATGCCAGGAGCCTGACACCACACTGTGGCCAGCAGTGTCATAAAAAAATGTTCAAACTTCTTTGAGCAGCAAGGGTGAATGAAGATCCCACTTGGAACCCCACACATGCTTGGCACGGATCTCAAACCCTGCTGAGACAACTGAAGGTCATGCAACAAGTGACCCTTCCCCCAGGAACAGAATCTGACCTCTTCCCCTCACCCCTTAACCAGCATCCTTCAGTTGTGATCGCTTTCACAGAAACTGTCAGCACAATGCCTGAGACACAGGACGCATTGTGCACCGTGCACTGCAATATGTTAATACTTGCTATCCACCTTTTGTTCCTGCATGTGAAACGACACAGTCAGGTGGTGGTTTGCCTGACCTGCAGCAGATGACCAGCATGGAGAAGCATGCTGTGGAGCTGGCAGGGGGTGATGGGCCATCCCGAATGGTCACCAACAGCTAGGTTGGTGTCCAGTATGCAATTGAGCAGAAGTGCACCCTCAACGTAGGTCCTCCTCTCAGTAAGTGCGATGCTGCAGTGGAAAGTTTTGCCTCCCTCCCCCTAATGTGCATTCTTTTTTCCGGCTCTGGACCCAGAGGAACCAGGCCCTTTGGGTGTTCCTGCCTCCCCCACTGCTCTGGAGCAAACTGCCCACGACCCCCTGGATGACACCTCGGAGGGAGACACTGAAGAATCCTCTGAGCGCAACACAACTAAAACATCACCGACAACCCACCAACACAGGGACGATCACCACAGTGGCTACTATTATTGTTGAGGCTTCTGGGTCATTAACTGGTGAGCTCACTGGTGAGCCGATGATACACATCAGGTGGAGACGGGCACATCTGAGGGCTCGGGCACATGAAGGTCTGCCGGAGGTCAGGATTCAGCTGTCCCCAAGCCAGCTGCTGGGCCTTTGGGTTTGCTCCTCCAAAGGTTGGTGGAGATGCATCAGGAAACCCAAGGAGTGGTGGAAGGACTGTTAGCAACCATGCTGTGACTGCAAGGCTGTTTAGGAGAGCTGAACAGAGTGCTGTTGCAGGAGGTGGTGCCAACACAGCATGAGACCCAGGCCAACACTGCAAGGATGATAACATCAATGGAAAGTCTGGCTTGGGATCTGTCCTCAGGGGTGACAGAGTCCAGGCCATCCTGGAGACACTGTAGGCCACAGGACAGTGTGTTTCCAGCATCCAGGAGGCACTGCATTTGATGGCCATAGGTGTTGGGGGCCTGTGGGAGACACTGCTCACCATGGCTGGGACTCGTGCTGGTGTTCCGGAGACAAAGCAGATTGATCCTCAACAACCAAGCCCTGCCTCAGAGGGCTACTGCTGAGGGGCTCCTGAGCCTGGCTTGCTTACAGACTGCTGTAGCGGATGGGCTCCAGAGCTTGGCACAGTCTCAGAGGGCCAGGGCTGAAGGATCTCAGATCATGGGGCGGACGCATCTAGGCCTCCAGGACTGGAAGAGCCAGATGACGCCAGAGCTTCTGAAGCTCAGTCCAGCTACCCTGGCTTCCCATGGAGTTGTTCCAGGGCCTCTGGGCACCTCAAGGGAGAAGGAAGGGCTTGAGCCTATGCCGAGGCTTTCCACCCAGGAGACTGCGCTCATCCTGAGACCTTCTGATTTCCCCCCTTCCTCACACCATGGCATCACAGGGCCAGCGAGATGAACAGGGTGGCACCAAAACTGTGCCATCCGCAAGTCAGCCGGGGCTTCCCGATCTCGGCCAGTCATGGGATGTCCACCAAGGGTATCACAGGCAATGGCGTATCACAGCTTGACACCACCACTTCCAATGTGTATCCTGGGATAGCATCTAGAAGAAGTAGTAGACTGCACAAAGTTAGAAAGTTGTAGTTCACTAGAGGGCATGGGTGCATATCCCCAGTAGTCAGGGTTTGGTTATCATTTATGTTAAGAGCGCAACAAACTGTTAATTGCACATCATGCTGTGACTAATTTGTCTCTGATTCTCCCACAGCTCAGTGTTCCTGACTCCCAAATATGAAGGTGCTGTCTGATGAGCCTTTCAGACTCAGCCCATGTTTCAGAGTGCCTGCCCCACCTTCCCCAACATCCACCAGACCTTTCATGCAAGTGCCTCCCCCTCCCTCCCCCCCCCATCTCTTGGCCAGAAAACATGTGTCCCCAACCCTTACAGCTACATGGGCCAGGATGGCAGTGTGCATCCGAGGCACAGGTAGGAGTCAGACTTAAGTTGCACCCGGGGCAGGATCCCAGTGTGCACACCAGCGAGTCGTCATCACCCTCTAGCCTTCAACCAAGACTCGCAACCATTGACAGGCACATTAATAGGGTCGGATATTTCTGGGGGAAAGGGTGGTGGGATGACAGGAGCTGGGGAAGAGTGATGTGGTGGTTTGAAAGCCTAGGTCAGTTTGGAGGGGAAATAGCAGTTACATTTGCTCCTGGGGTGTGGTGGGTGTGTGTTGGTTGCACCCCCCGTCACTGCACAGCACCAGTTAGGTGAAGCTGGCTGCAATCAAGGTGTCCCTCACTGCCCTTCCCTGCTGGACAACTGCCATTGCCGCCAGTCCTCTTTCCTCTGGTTGTTCATATGGTGGGGTGCCCATCTTGCCCCCTCACCGCTCCCCCTCCTGCTTCTGCTCCAGCTGGTCTCCCTGTTGTTGGGCAGTGTTGTACAGGGTGCACAGATGATGCGTGAAGCACACACAGGGTCATACTGGAGGGTCCACCTCAGAATGGTTCAAGCAGCTGAATCGCATCTTAAGTAGTCGATGCAGCGCTCAATGATGGACTAGGGGGCTGCATGGGTCTCATTGTAGTGAGTCTCCACCTCAGTCTGGGGCCTCCGCACAGACATCATCAACAATGACATTTGTGGGTAACCCTTGTCACCAGCAGCCATCCCAGAAGCCTGGGCTGGTCTTCAAAGAACTCAGGGATGGCCGACTGCTGAAGCACAAACCTGTCATGGACACTCCCTGGGTGGCGTGCATCGACCTGCATGATCTTCATTTGATGGTTGCAGACAATTTGGACGTTTAGGGAGTGGAACCATTTCCTGTTCAAAAATTGCTGCAGTGTTGCGTGGGGGGCCCACAAAGTGATGTGTGTCCCATCCACTGCTCCCTGCACATTCAGGATTCCTGTGATGCAAGTGAAGCTGAGAGCCTGGGCCTCCTGCTGTACACAGCTCACATCAAAATTAATGAACTGCCCTGCCGGGCATACAGAGCATCTGTGACCTGCTGAACACATCTGTGCACGGAGACCTGGAGATCCCAGCTAGGCCACCACTGGAAGTCTGGAATGATCTGGAGGCACAGAAATTGAAGGCTGATGTCACCTTCATGTCCACAGAGAGTGTGTCACCACCTCTCCTCTCAGGTGTCAAATGTGAATGTGTTGCACCATGGTCTTGGACAGGCGCAGCCAGCAACAGCACATCTCTTCAGAGAGGGCTTCAAAGGAATTGCCGGGTCTTTACCTCCTTGTCCTCAGCACCCTCCTCCTTCTGTGCACCGTCTTGGGAACCTGCTCACCCACCTCCTGGCCCTCAGCGGCAGCCCTCTGCCCTCCTTCCTGAGGGCCTGGTGGTAGCTGCTTCTGTAGTGGTCTCTCCACTTCCGCCACCTCTTGAGCTGCTACCTCCTCCTCCTCATCTGTCCCTGCTGCCACCATCATGCCCAATTCCACATTGAGCAAACTGAGATCCATCTGCATAGTGGGTTTGGAAAGAGCATTGAATGGTGGATCATTGGCTGCATAGACTCAACACCACCACAATCCCTCACTTGGGCCAGAACCCCCACTTGGGGGAGCTGGCAACACCACACAATGAATGGGACCATGCATGGCCCAATTAGGGTTATGTGAGATTCCCATCATGATAAGTGCAGGTTGGTGTGCAGGCACAGACAATGCGCACCTTGAGCCATTGCTATGTGTGCAACTGCAGCATCCATTTCGGGCATGTGCTGCTGGTCCATGTCACAGGGCAGAGACAGACTGCAAATCAGCACCAGATGTGGGCCCAGTGACAGCAGATTCAATGCAGTCCATGTCTGAACTTCTGTACCCCGGCCTGGAGCAGCAGCTGCTTCATCAGACCTCAGTCAGCACATGGTGCACTCCTCCCTCACCCCGGAACACCAGCATTCAGTAGAGTCCCTGACTACATCCTGCAGAAAGACAATGCCACAGCAAAGTGTTGTGAAGGGGAGGGTGAGCGGGAGTCCTTGAGGCTGCTTCCCACAGTGAACTTCAGCACTGTCCGGAGGGGGCGGGGTTGGGGGGAGCCCTCGATGCTGCATCCCATAGTGCACAACAGCACTGCCATTCCCAGGCGTGAACCTGATCACGTCATCAGGGAAGATTGCATTCTGAAATCCCGCCAACACAAACCCCATTTTTGGTCTCTCATGATATTTAGTGGCCATTATGCGATTTGTACCCTTGGCTGACAGACCTGCTAAATCCCACCCTAATTTGTTGAACACTGTCTTAGAACATCTTCTGCTAAAACCAAACATAACTCTTTAGCCCAGAATTTAAAAGTGATTTTTGTTTTATTTTTATTGGCTCTGCACTTGCCATTCAGTAAGGTACATACATAAACAACTAATTTAAAGGACCAGAGGGACTTCTTAATTAACCAACCATTTAAAACATGCAGGTCTACTTTACTTGTTCCTTCACAAACTTAAATTATGTGGTAGAGTTTAATCCCATACACTCCTGGGACCAAGTGCATAATTCAAATTCAGAAATCTCCTCTTACTTCCTGAAGAGTGTAAGCCTGTCTTCGTGCTTTCGCTGTAAACGTAGGCAGCGCCCTTCAGTGTAAGCACAAATCAAATCTGCTGAGTCAGTTGCTTTCAAGCCAAAACAAATACAAAGTAGACATCATAGATTTTCGAATAATGGAATAATTTATTTGAAAGAAAGAATTGGACATCTTAGATTTTTAAAAACCTTAGCTGTATGGTTGGAGTACTCCAGGACTTCTATGCACCCACAATGTGAACCCTGTGACATCCAACTTGGAGCCCTTTATGAGCTTTCAATTCCACATATTCTGCAGAAAGCATTGAATGCTGCAGTCAGTTTCCTGCAACTCTGTGGTCTTTTTTTAACTCTGTACATTCAAGTCCTAAGTTTTTTTCAAGTTACTAATCAGAATGCATGTCAGATTCCAGAAATATACAAAAAGACAAAAGCTTCTTCCCACCTATGAAGCTGAATACATTTTCTGAAGCAAAATCTATGTTAACTATTTGTCTTCTGTCTTTTCAAATTTAAAAAAAGATAAATACTTGATGAAAAGATATATAATTGCTGAAAGCTGCAATGGAACCATAGCCATCTATCTATATGCAAATACTTAACTCTATATTTGCTGATCTTAGTCATTCACTCAAATGGGAATATCCAAATCTTAAACAAATCCAAGCAAGCAATTCTTAAAACACCTCACAGGGAAACTCTCTGAAAGGCCACAAGTTAGAACAAAAAATAATCAATTAGCCAAGTGGGTGATCACAAACACTGTAGGTGTGCTTAGCTCGTGACTAGAAGATAATGATATGTGAATTGTTATGTAATTAGATAGAAATTAAATGGAGGTAAGATGTTATCAACCTGTTTTCTTCCTCCCTATCTTTGCAATCTAGACTCCAGCCCCACAACTCTCTGAGATATCTGCATTCCTCTAATTCTGAACTCTTGTGCACCCCTGATTTTAAACCGCCCATCATTTATGGTCACACCTTCAGTCGCCTCAGTCCTAAGATTCGGAATTCCTTTCCTATCCTTCTTCTCCTCTCTACCTCACTTCCCTTTTTTAAAACACTCTTTAAAACCTATCTCTATGATTAAGGGAGGTGATGGCCCAATGGTATTGACTCTGGACTAATAATTGAAACTTAGGATATGCTGCAGGAACCTGGGTTCAAAGCCCACCCCGGCAGACAGTGAAATTTGTATCTGCAAAAAATCTGTAATTAAAAGTCTAATGGTGACTATAAGATCATTGTCGACTGTTGTAATAAACCTACTTGGTTCACTTGTCCTTTGGGGAAGGAAATCTGCCACCCTTACCCAGTCTGTGACTCCAGACTTACAGCAATGTTGTTGACTCTTAAAATGGCCAAACAATTTGGTAAGACCATGCAGTTCAAGGACAATTAGGGATGGACAATAATGATGGCTCAGCCAATGACACCAACATCCCCTGAATGCATAAAAAAATTTGGTCACCTCACCTGATGTCTCCTTATGTGGCTCAGTATCATATTTTTTTCCGATGCTCCTGTGAAGTGCCATTGGATATCTTATTACAGTAAAGGGGTTTTATACGTATGTTGTTGCTTTGTATTATGAATAATTGTGACTACAATGGATAAAGTAAATCTTCCCCGCTATCATCTCCCCCCCCCCCCCCCCCCCCCCCCCCCATATGTCTGACAATCAGCTTAGGTTATTTACTTTGGATAGTTTCCGGCATCTCTCTGATGGGTGAGGTGCTTCATTTTGAGTTGAGTGGATTCTGGGCATTACCATTGACCACAAACTGAACTGAACTGGATATCCATATCAATACTGTGGTTACAAGAGTAGGTCAGGAGCTGAGGATCCTGCATCAACTAACTCACCTCCAAACTCCCAAAGCTTCTCCACAGTGTACATGGCACAAGTCAAGAGTGTGACGGAATGCTCTCCACTTACTTAGATGAATCCAACGCCAACAACATTCCAGAAGCTGGACACCATCTAGAAATAGCAGCCCGCTTGATTGGCACTCGTCTACAAATATTCACTCCCTCCACCACCAATGCAAAATGGCAGCAGATGTATCTTCCACAAGGTGCACTGCAGGAACTCACCGAGGCTCTTTAGGTAACACCTTCCAAACCCACAAGTCTTTCCTATCTACCTTGTTTAGGTCCCTCATGATTTTTATACCTCAATTAGGTCACCTCTTAGCCTCCTCTGTTTTAAGGAAAACAACGTCAGTGGTAGGCAAGTTGATGGAAAGGATTCTTAGGGATAGGATGTATGAGCACTCAGAGCGTTGCGATCTGATTAAGGATACGCAGCATGGCTTTATAAAGGGGAACTCTTGCCTTACGAATCTGGTAGAATTCTTTGAGGAGGTGACAAAAACGGTCGACGAAGGACGAGCCATTGATGTCGTCTATATGGATTTCAGTAAGGCGTTTGACAAAGTCCCTCATGGTAGGTTGGTAGAGAAGATTAAAGCTCATGGGATAAGTGGCCAGGTATCTAGATGGGTAGAGAACTGGCTTGCAAAGAGGAGTCAGAGAGTAGTAGTGGAGGGGTCCTTTTCTAGCTGGAGGTCTGTCACTAGTGGGGTGCCGCAGGGCTCAGTACTGGGACCTCTTCTCTTTGTAGTGTATATAAATGATTTGGAAGATGGAGTAGGTGGTGTGATCAGCAAATTTGCTGATGACACCAAGATGGCTGGATTGGCGGGCAGTGAGGAGCAGTGTCTGGCAATACAACGGGATATTGATAGGTTGGTAGATTGGGCAGATACATGGCAAATGGAGTTTAATCCAGATAAATGTGAGGTGATGCATTTTGGCCGGAATAATGTATGGGGGAGTTATATGATAAAGGGTAAGCCCATAAGGAGTATAGAATCGCAGCGAGACCTGGGGGTGCAAGTGCACAAATCTTTGAAGGTGGCAGTGCAAGTGGAGAGTGTGGTGAAGAAAGCCTATGGTATGTTAGCCTTTATAGGAAGGGGTATAGAATATAAGAGCTGGAGTCTAATGTTGCAGTTGTATAGAACGTTGGTTAGGCCGCATTTAGCGTACTGCATCCAGTTCTGGTCGCCTTATTACTGGAAGGACGTGGAGACTCTGGAGAGAGTGCAGAGGAGGTTTACCAGGATGTTGCCTGGTATGGAAGGACTGGGGTATGAGGAAAGATTGAATAAATTGGGGCTCTTTTCCCTTGAAAGACGGTGACTGAAGGGGGATCTAATAGAGGCATATAAGATTATGAAGGGTATAGATAGAGTAAACAGAGGTAAGCTATTTCCTATGATAGAGACACATAGGACAAGGGGCCATGGACTTAAGGTGAGGTGGGAGAGGTATAACACAGATATTAGAGAGAGGTTTTTCACACAGGGTAGTGGGGGTATGGAATGCTCTGCCAAGTAAGGTGGTGGAGGCAAACACGCTAGAGTCATTTAAGAGTAACTTAGACAGGCACATGACTGGGTTGGAGATGGGTGGATATAGGAGATTGTTTTAAATAAGAGTCATTAGCATTGGGGCGTCCCTGGTAAGGTAAATGGATATGGTACAATAATAATGTTTTTTTTTCTCTTTTTCATTCACAGCTTTTAAGTCGGTCCGCCTTGTGTCCAACAAGGGGCATACACGCGATGGGTCGCACTTGGGCTGCTCTTGGTTGTTCGAGATTGGCCTAGTGCTTCATGTCGTTAGTGTGTGCCTAAACTGGACCAGATACTGGGCAAGACGACAGCTCAGTGACTATCACTGATTGCTGTGCAGACACATGGATTTGGGCCGGTGTCTGTGGGAGTTTGCGCGTTCTCCCTGTGCTTGCGTGGATTTTCTCCGGGTGCTCCGGTTTCCTCCCACACCCCAAAGATGTGCTGTTAGGCTGATTGGCAGTAATAAATTGTCCCTAAATTAGTTTCCCTCAATCTGGATGGCCATAAAACATTAGGCAAGGGTCATGGGTGGAGGGGGGGACTGGTGGTGTTGGGATGGCGGTGCGGGCTCGTTGGGCCGAAGGGCCTGTTTCCCGGGCTGTTTTTGTCCTTTGTTCTTTGTTACCCAATTTGTCCTCAAAGCTGCAATTTTCAAGGCTTGGCAGCATTCTTGTAAGTCTCCTCTGCAATCTTTCCAGAGAAAGTATGCCCTTCCTGTAAAGTGGTGACCAGAACTGTACACAAAACTCCAGATGTGGCCTAACCAGCATTTTATTCAGTTCCAGTATCCCTGCTTTTGTATTCAATACCTCGCCCAGTAAAGGAAAACGTTCCATTTAATGCAAATGATCAGATTTCCTAATCTTAGCTGAGTTTTATCATTCATTTATTATTAAAGTGATCATGGTTACATAGGTTACCTATGACACCATTTCAAGTCAGTAGGGAGAAGCATAAGATGATTGTAACATGGATTAGGTTTCATTGTGTGTGACACATCAGTTTCTTTATACTCTGATTAACGACAAAATACTTCATGGAGATCCCCAGCCTCTGCTGATCTTTTGCTACATATTGATCAGAAGAGCTGAAGAAAAATAGTGTCTGAATAGATTGCCAAAAAAAAAAAATTCCTTTAACAGTAATGGGATAGGGCGAATACTCAGCAAGATACTTACCCTTTGGTCTATGATATTTCAATAAGTCTTCTCTGTATTTGTCAAACAGGCTCCAAAGTGTGATTATTGCAAAATGAACAAGTGGACAAAAAGACTTATTAAATGTTAATAATCTGGGTCAATCCTCAACTTGCTGATATCTATGTATGTGAGCAAACTCCCTTTCAAATTACGGTGTAATGGACTATTTGCCTTCTGACTCTTGAAAGTGTTCCCATTATAGTTGTAAATTTCCCTAGGTTACAAATCCATGAATGTTACTTAAAAAATCAAAATACAGATGACAAGTCTATAAAACCCAAATCAGCAAGAGAAGTAAACTTGAAATGTCAGGAAGATAAGCAGGAACATTTAGAATATCAGCAAACTTCGCAACTGAAAATGATAAACTTTTGTGGGAAAGATAAATGCTTCAAATGATTCACACCCAATCGATTAGCTTTTAAGATTGGCCTTGGCAAATGTTCAAAATGCAATTAATTTTATAAAGCTTAGTTTATATTTTCCAACTTATTTATTTAAGTCAGTATGACCCAACTCTTCAAAACAGATACTGAAGGCTTGTTGAATCAGATAATGTCCTACCAGGATGTATTACAAAATTGTCAGATGCCTACATCTCCAGCTGAAATCAGTAGGCAATTCACATTTATATGAGGCTGATTTGAATTTCTGGTTCTGTAGTCTAGGACAACACTGATGTGAAACTGAATCTTGTCTGGGTAAATGCCTTATTTCTTTCTTGGTCAGCTGCTGTGACCTCCCTGCGGGAAATCCTAATAAAAGTACATTTATAGAGTGAGTGGAGAAAATACAAATATATATAGTGAGTGATCTCCAGCTTTAGATATTGGAGTTCTAAATCAGTTCACAGCAGGGATGACTAAAATGCAAACTACCTCTGAGGCACTGAAATAAATACAGCAAGAATAAATCAAATCCTGACAAGTTCCCAACAGTGACAATTGGAAACATAAATACACTGCAGGCTATGAAGACTTACCTCCAAGCACTTTCCGTACAATGGAGTGCAGTGACTGTTGTCATGCAGTAAATACAACTGCCAATGTGCATGCAGCAAGGTTCCACAACAATAATTAAATCAATGTCCTGTTAATCTGCTTTTGATGCCATAAGGACAACTGGTGAGACAAGGAGAATTTTCTGCTCCTCTCCAAATAAAACCAATCTCCAGCTGAATCAACAGGACATAATTTTCATTTAGCATCTTTTTCTAAAGAGTAGCCCTTTTAGCAATGCAGCACTCCCTCAGTACTGAAGGAGGGCATTACATTGGCCTGAAACAGGTTAGCTTCAGACTCGGATAGGAAAATGCTGCTAGCTAATGTACACAACCAATTACGTGAACATGCACAATGAGGACATTATTAAGTATAATTAGAAATGAGTTGAAACCTTGGATTTGTGAGGCTTTTAAGATGCAAACTTCAGTGTCTTATCTCAGTTGGCTATCTTATTCAAAATGTTGCACACCCTGTTGACCACCATTTATATTTGAATTTTAAGCTGTTTTGTTTATCTTTTCTGAAATCTTGAAACCAAAGCAGATTGCTGCTATCATAGTAAATGCCTTTCAGAGGAAAGGGTAAACAATTTTACTCTATCAAATCTTTTTAGCCAAAATAACGTGAAACAAGATGCCACCTTCTTCATGACTTGTGTAAGAAAATGAGAACCCTGAGGGTAAAGACACAGCTTTCCATGATACTTCAGAAAATGAAATTACAGCAAAAAATCAATTCCCTGAAATATAGAAAACTTTCAGCATAGAAGGATGTCTTTCAACCCATTGTGTATGTGTCGATTGAAAAATACATATCCAGCCTAATCCCATTTTCCAGCTCTTGGTTCATAGTCCTGTAGGTAATGGCGTATTCAAGTACTTTTTAAATGCCATTAGTGTTTCTGTCTGCAATTCTTCAGACAGCTACTTCCAGACACTCACCACCTCTGGTTGATAAAAGGTTTCTTTATATCCCCTCTAATCCCTCCACTAATTACTTTAAATCTATGCCTAATCATTGACCTGTCTACAAAGGGAAATCGGTCCTTCCTATCCACTCTATTTAGGCACCACATAATTTTATACACCTCAATTAAATCTCTTCTCAGCCTCATCTATTCCAACCTAAAACAACTCCAACCTACTCAATCTTTCCTCAGAGTTAAAATTACCCAGCACTGGCAACAACCTAATAAATTTCCTCCTGACTTCCTCCAGTGTGGTCTTATCCTTCCAGTGATGCCTAGTGACTAGAAGCGTAATTAGTTATTTCATTGTGGCCTAACTGGTATTTTATACAGATCTAGCATTACCCTGCTATGTTGTTCTATGCCTTGATGAATAAAGGAAAGATCCTGTATGTTCTCTCAATCAACTTATCTACTTGTTTTGTTATCTTTAGGAACTTGTGAACAGGAGCTGCAAAGTTCTTCTGTTCCTGTAAACCTCTCAGTGCTCTATTTATTGTGTATTTCATTACTTTGTTTGCCCTCACCGAATACATTACTCTTAATTCTCAGGGTGAATCACATTTGCCACTTTTCTACCTAGTCATTGGTACCTTCCTGAAGTCCACAACAATTTTCCTCATTATTAACCATATAGCCAATATTTGTATCATCCGCAAACCTCTTAATCGTACAACTTATATTTATTCTCAAATTTTGATATATAGTACAATAAGAACGTAAGAACATAAGAAGTAGGAGCAGGAGTAGGCCATCTAGCCCTTCGAGCCTGCCCCGCCATTCAATAAGATCATGGCTGATCTGAAGTGGCTCAGTTCCACTTTCCCGCTTTCTCCCCATAACCCTTAATTCCCTTGCCTACCAAAAACCTATCTACCCATGACTTAAATATATTTAGCGAGGTAGCCTCCACCACTTCAACGGGCAGAGAATTCCAGAGATTCACCACCCTTTGAGTGAAGAAGTTCCTCTTCAACTCCTTTCTAAACTGCCGCCCCCCCCCCCCGCCGCTTATCTTGAGGCTGTGCCCTCTAGTCCTGCTGTCCTTTCTAAGTGGGAAGAATCTCTCTACCTCTACCCTATCCATCCCCTTCATTGTCTTATATGTCTCTATAAGATTCCCCCTCATCCTTCTGAACTCCAACGAGTACAGACCCAGTCTATTTAGTCTCTCTTCATAGTCCAACCCCCTCATCTCCGGTATCAGCCTAGTGAACCTCCTCTGCACTCCCTCCAAGGCCAAAATATCCTTGTGCAAGTGCGGCGACCAAAACTGCACACAGTACTCCAGCTGCGGCCTCACCAGTGCCCTGTAGAGTTGCAGCAAGACCTCCCTGCTTTTATATTCTATCCCCCTCGCTATAAAGGCCAGTATTAGGTATTTTGCTACAAAGAGCAAAATACCTAATACTGAGCCCTGTGGGACTCCACTGGAAATTGTCTTCCATAACTAAAATATCTCTTGACATTTATCCGATGCTTTCAGCTACTGAGTCAATTCTAGATCCAACTTTCCCTTGGATCCCAAGTGCTTTTACTTTCTGATCAGTCCTTCATGTGGAACCTCATCAAATACTTTCCTAAAATGCATGAAGACTACAATGTGCTACCTTCATTGATCCTCCTTATTGCATCTACAAAAAACTCAATCTAGTTAATCAGACACTCCCTTCCCTTAATAAATCCATGCTTACTGTTCTTAATTCATTCATTCCTTGCTAAACAAGGATTTATATCATCAGAATTTCTTACAATAATTTTCCTAATAACAAGGTTAGGCCGACTGTCTTGTAATTGTTCGGTCTGCTCTGTTCTCTCTTTGTAATGTTAGCAGTCCTTACAGCTCTTTTCTCGAACATTGTCAGCTGTGGCTCATTGGATAGCAGTCTCAAAATCTAACCCCTGACTCACTAAATTATGGGTTCAAGCTTTACTCCAGAGATCCAAATATAAGATCTATACTTTAGTGCAGTGCAGATGTGATGCACTGTTGGAGGTGACATTTCTTTGGATGAAGTGTCTGTCCTCTCAGCTAGACATTCACAGTCCCATGGCACTATTTTGAGCAATAAGTGTTCCCTTTTCGAGTATTTGTCCTTCAGTCAACATCATTAAAAACAGGGTCCTGGATTTTCCTGGATGCACGTCTGTGAAACAGCCTGAGGGAAAACTGCCCCGAGCAAGAGCACACTGTAAAAGTTAAGACTGGGAAAGATTCACAGGACAAAGCCATGGTGATGGCAGCATCCTCGAACCATCAGCTGCCAATGATATTTTGTATTGATTCAAATTAACATAATGCTTCAGTCGATGACTGATATGTACCACATTTGCCAGGAACCTTTGCCCTTCTGCCTATCCTCTTTGCACCCATCTCAACCACACATTTGAGCTTTGCCCAGGAATCATGTCAGAATAGTGTGATGATTCAGAGGGACCAGGTCAGCAGGTTAGTTTGTGTTCGAGAGCACAGCAGCTCATCTGTGAATGACAGGCACGGATGCCAAGATACCCTGCGTTCATACAGTCCTAATCCACTCTCCCTGCTGCATTCCCGCCAACACCAGTATCGCTGAGCTAGACAATATGGTTCATGTATGTAACAGATACATGATCTGCACAAGGCCAACGGAAGCTAGAAGCCTGATATGCCCTTTTTTTAACTGTCATGCCAAAATATCTCAAGGAAGCAAGGGCAGAGAAACAGCAGGAGGGGCAGTGCCCAACTTCAATCACTGGGGCCATCAGTTCCTTGTCAAGGAAGTCCAGATAATGTGTCAGCCTCTCCACCCAACGTGAGCGATACAATCCACCTCAGGGTCACTGGTTTTCAGACCTTGTGACATTTAGAATTTTGGAAGGAAAATTCCATTCCATGATTCTATCAAAATCTGGGTCAGGTCTGCTCCTAATTTCATTTCTGACTATGCACATTGGATTTTGACATTAATTACAATTTAGAAGCGTGTCATTGATTGTGGAAAACTGTGGGGCAACTGAGGTGATGAAAGGGACTACGCAAGTGCAAGTTTTTCTTTTATATTTGCTTGCTGTCCTCAATAATTTTAAATTTTATACTGTCAAGGTGAACCTTGTCCAGCAGGGACACCTACTGAAAATTTAAAACACTGTGAAAACAATTTAAAATTAATGGCTGAAAATTTGTGCACAGCAACACCAGGGTTTTTGACACACACAACTGATCGTGGAAGAATTGCTCCTTTAATGCTCATTACAAAGTGAGAGTGGGGAGTTCAAGTACTCCTGATTTTGTGGTCCTAACTTGCCCAGTGACTGCTGGCAGGACTGTTTCCAATGAACAGATTTTCCCCCTGAAGGATTCTCAGTGTACAGATAAAGATTATCCACCTGGATCCCTTCATCTGTCCCCTTATCTGACTGCGCTTATGTGCAGTTCAGTAGGTCATCTGTGCTGCTGAACGGTTAATGTGTTTGACGGTGCACGCTTACCATTTCAAAAGCTAACCAAGGCACTGTGGTGTAACTGAATTAATTCAGTTCATTTCTAATTTTAGTCATTCTCAATTGAACACACAACCATTGTTCTACTTCTGTTGTTTAAAACCAGATACAAAGCAAGTATTTACTGAGTGCAGTGAAATCTCTGCTTTAGCTGTGACTTGACCCGTAGTTGCTCTCGAATAGTATAATTATTTCAGCATTTCTCTTGGATAGCTTTAAGCTATCAATACATTTCTTTCACATTATATAGAGATTAGGGCATGCCTGAAAGTGTTTCACAAGACTGCAACATTGTTTGGGAGATAATGCTAAGTGCATGGCATGTTTGACTCAGTTATGTTTTCAACTTAATAAAATGGAGGCTCTGTCATTAATGAACTTTGCTCTTCCACTTTTGCCATTGCATTTTCTAAATTATTTCACCAATAGCAATTTTCCATTCTGGTCTGGCCATGTTTTTGACTGTTTTTTCAAATTGATTTTGCAATTTAACAAAAAGGTATTTTTTATTTTGGTGTCACAATGTGACACCAAAGCAGCACATCTAGAATTTCAACTGTGTTCTTCCAGATTGTTCACCATAACTTTGATGGGAAGATCAAAGGAAACTCTGAAGACATGAATAAAAAGACATTTATGCAAATTCCCTGGAATTTCTGCTGTTGTGCTGCTGAGGACAAAGAGGAAGATTGGAAGAGTCCCAATGAGAAATGCCAACAGACAGTTTTTGTGAATTACAATATTCCTAGAACAAGTCTCTACACTCGTAGATTCGTCCGCCATAGATATTGTATTGGTGAGGTTTTACTTGTTTCAATGGAGGGCATTTAAATTAGTTTGGACGAGTCACGGAAACCATATACAACACAGATTTGAAAGGCAGAAAAGTAAAGCTGGAAATGGAATTGGACAGAAATTAGCGTAAACATGCAAATTGGGAACAGGAGAAGTCTACTTGTCTCCTTGAGCTTGCTCCGCCATTCAATAAGATCAAAGATAATCTGATTTTAACCTCAACTTCATATTCCTGCCTACCTGTGATTACCTTTCACCCTTTTGCCTATCAAAAATCTACCTACTTCTGTCTTAAAGATATTCAAAGACTCTGCTTCCAACACCTTTTGAGAAAGATGATTCCATAGTCTTGCAATGCTCTGGCCTCTGGTTCTAGATTCTTACAGAAGAGAAAATATAATCTCCATATCACCATGATAAGTCCCCTCAGGATCTTACATGTTTCAATTAAGTTGCCTTTTACTATTCTAAACTCCAGTGGATTCGAGTCTACCCTGCCCAGCATTTCCTCATTAGACAATATGCCCATTCTAAGTATTAATCTAGTCAAGCTTCTCTAAATTCCTTCCAAAGTATTTACATATCCCCTTAAATGCCTGCTTAGCAAGCAGGTATGGAAGACACAAAAAAAAGACTAAAAAAGAGATGACATAAGACTTGTTCAATTATTAACAGTATATATTTCAATACAGAAACTCAGATTTTTGCAGATTCATGGAGACTCCACCAAACTTTCAAAATGCCAGGTGAGAAGAGGGACAATTATGGCAGATTTAAAAGAGAGAGGGACAACATGTGAAGAGAAAGAACTGTGAACAACAACAGCTACTAGTTTCCGTCTATCCACTCTGACTGAGACCAAAATACTTGAAAAACTCAGCAGGTCTAGCAGCATCTGTAAGGAGGAAAAAGAGCTGACGTTTTAAGTCCAGATGACCCTTTGTCAAAGCTAAAAGGCATAGAAAGTGGGAGATATTTATACTGTAGGGTGAGGGAATGAAAAATGAGTCATAGCCACAAAACCAAGGGGAAAGGCTGCTAATGGCAGTCCATTGAGGGAATAAAGTGTGTGAATGGCCAAACGGCAGAGAAGCTGACATCAGAGGGTAAGCTGTGACAGATGAAGATCTGTGGGGACGGGGAGATATGGGTGGGAAAGAGGTAAAATTGAGAAAAAAGGAGAAAGGGAAAGCAAAGGGGAAAAAGGGTAAGCAAAGGGGGAATAGCATAGAGGGAAAGAATGGGGGAGGGAAGAAAAATAAAAAAAAGACAATAAAGAAATAAAAGGTAGAGAACACTTAAAAATCAAATAAAATGAAAACAGAGGGATTGAGGTGGGGTAGAGTTAACCATCTGAAGTTGTTGAATTCAGTGTTGAGACTGGAAGGCTGTAACGTGCTGAACTGAAAGGTGACATGCTGTTTCTGTAGTTTGCGTTAAGTTTCATTGGAACATTGCCGTAAGCCAAAGACAGACATGTGGGCATGGGAGCAGAATTGTGTGTTAAAATGGCAAGCAACCAGAAGGCCAGGGTCCTCACTCTGATTGAGACTTCCCGGAAAGACTCAAATAAATAAGTCAAGCACGATTTCCCTTTCATGAAGCCATGCTGACTCTACTTGATTAGATTATGATTTTCCAAATGTGCCATTATTACTTCCTTAATAATTGATTCAGAATTAGAATAGTTATAAATGGCGGATGATCGGTTTCAACACTTACAGGGCCGTCATATATGAAGTCATAAAATTTCTGACAAGTGAAGACTAGGGCGAGGAGTTCCTTCTCAATTTGGGCATAACGACTCTCAGGTCCTGATTTTACCATCAAGTTGCAGTCATTTTTGGGCTTGAAAACTTGGTAAAGTTGGGCGTGAGGCGAGTAGTGTGATCTGCACCCACCCTCACGTCAGTTCCCCCTATACCAAGACCCGAAAATGGCCATGATCAGGACTGTATCCAGAACGGGTGTAATGACCATTTAAATGAATTTGCATGCATTTAAACTGATTTAATGGGCTGCATGCCTAATTTTACTGGCACTTCCCCCTTTACCACTGCGTTTGCCCATCCAGAATCGACACAAAAAAGACATGCTCCATAGAAGTCCAATTTAGGTGCTCCAGTTAGTAAGGAGAAAGGTGCCTATCGTCTGATAGCTCTCTGTGTGAAATCTGTAGGGAGGGACTGGGGGTCCGCTGCCACTCTGCCTGAGATCAGTGGGGGGGAAGGGGGAGGGGCCCATAATCGGTCTGAGTGGCGGGGGATGGTGGGATAAGGGGGTCAGTAATGTTGTGGGGGTTGGGCAATGCCTGTGGGGGTCAGGGAGAGGCATTATCCAGCTGGGAGGGATGTGGCAGGGGAGCCGCATTCTATCTTTTATTTCTGTGCTTGCGCTGATTGAAGCTGCAGGGTTTCTGGCGCATTAAGCCCTACCCACAAGTTTGTGCAGTGCGATTTGGAATCACTGATATTTTTTCAGGCAGCGGGTGTATGGGGACGCCTGAGAACAGGTCTAAAGGTTGGATCCGAAGCACTCCTAGTTTCAAGCCCATGCAGCACTTAGAATCAAAATGGTAAAATAGAACTCGTCAGTGAGCGCTCTTGATGTGAAGGTTACTAAACTACAGGTTTACTAGTCCACCATTTTGGATGCAAACTGTGCCAAGTCTGAGCTAGGAGGTATCTGCTGAATAGAGCTCAGGGGTTCGAACATTGAAATATTGTAACACAGGAAGGCTTGAGAATGTTGAAATGTTGTAACAGTGCCTGCTTGAGCTGACTAAATGCTTCGGTATGATGCTTCTTCCAACACCATTCAACATCTTGGTGGAGGAGCTGATGAAGGAGTCCAGTGACCTCACTGTAGCAAGAAATTAACCTGGAAAGATAATTCATCATACAGAGGAATCCTGCAAAGTGAGCTTGTCCTCGGGTATAGTCATCTGTCATATATCCATTGTCTTCATGGATCTGGCTTCACTCCATCAGCTGTGAGCAAGTGATCTATGTACAGATCCCTGGTTGATGCTGAATCTGCAATAAGCAGGGTTGAGCTTTAACTGTATGGTCCTGATTCTGTCAAGGTTTAAACATACATTGTGTTCTTCCATTGTATTACTTCAAACCAGGATGTCACTGACAATAATTTTGCAGAGTCGTCCTGCAAAGAGTTTTTCCATGCACTCTTGGAAGATCTCACTGTCGGTGGAGGGCATGTGGAGGAAATAGCATCTGCCTACAAAGACATTAATGCAGTGAGGTTGGAAAATTCTTATTCTGACGAGATTTGCCAGAAGCCACATTTTGCATCTCGAGCAGAGAGATCTCGGGGTACATGTGCATAGCTCCCTGAAAGTTGGCACCCAGGTTGATAAGGTTATTAAGGTCATGTTACAACTGTACAAAACTCTGGTGCAACCGCACGTGGAGTATTGCGTACAGTTCTGGTCGTCGCACTATAAGAAAGATGTGGAGGCATTGGAAGGGGTGCAGAGGAGGTTTACCAGGATGTTGCCTGGTATGGTGGGGAGGTTTTATGAGGAAAGGCTGAGGGACTTGAGGTTATTTTCACTGGAGAGAAGAAGGTTACGAGGTGACCTGATTGAGGCATACAAGATGATCAAAGGATTGGATAGGGTGGACAGTGAGAGCCTTTTCCCTCGGATGGTGATGGCTAACACAAGGGGACATAGCTTTAAATTAAGGGGTGGTAATTATAGGACGGATGTCAGAGGTAGGTTCTTTACTCAGAGGGTAGTAAGGTCGTGGAATGCCCTGCCTGCAGCAGTTGTGGACCCGCCAACTTTAAGGGCATTCAAATGGTCAGTGGATAGGCATATGGATAACATTGGAATAGTTTAGGTTAGAGGGTCATTAGATTGGTTCCACTGGTCGGCACAACATCGAGGGCCGAAGGGCCTGTACTGCGCTGTAATGTTCTATGTTCCAAGATGCTGAAAATGTTGGCATTGAACGTGCCTGCTATAACCTGTTAAAACGTCATCATGGAGTGCTGATGTCTGAGCAGCACCTTGTTTAGGCGAACTGAGTTGATACAGGCCCTAACTACCATTTTTTTTATTGCAGCCACCATTGCTGAAACCCACTGTGTAGCCTTGTCTGTGGGGGTAATGACACGCAGTGATACCATCCAGTCCAGCTCATTGACTATTTTCTATTTTAGCACTAAGTGAACCCTTCTCGCAATACAGACCACAGGTACTACAGTGTCATCTAGCCTCAGCTAATATATTACATATAGCGTCCCAATGGTGTTGCAGTTCAAAAGGCATTATGTTCTATCATTTCTGGGGCTTAGTGTTGCAAAGTATGTACAACAAGACCAAGGTGGATTAACCTGGTGTTGTGCTATCCCGAAGAACCAACAGAGGCTTTATGTTTTACTCAATGAAACTGGAAGCTGCCAGGTATTCAATGGAGGATGGCTACAACTTCCATTTGGATGGTTTGTCAGCCATACAGCACGAGGTCCACCTGAATGTTAGGATCCGCTGCAAGTGTATTGGTTGATTTCCCACAGCAACTGCTTGGGCCAGACATTGCATTTTGCTTCTGTGTCAATCTTTACTTTTTAGTTTTGCATTGCTGCAGCCAATGGTTAATGTGGTGAAGATCTCACTATTTTCCACGAAGGTGGCAACACACTCACGACAGTGCATTTTTGGAAGCTCAATGCCTTGGATGCTCTGATTGAGCTCCAATTCATTTATCCTGTTCGTGCTCTGAATCCTGGAGCAGTGACCAGCTGCAACGTGGCTAGTAGCAAAAGCAGGCTGTTGTGGTTTGGATCTGCAGCATTTCGCAAAATGGTTCCATTTGCAACATTTGTTACAGTGTTTACCAAATGCTAAACATGCAGTTCTGTTCTGTGAGTGATGGCAGCCCCAGTTGGGACAGGACTTGCTCTGTGTCGCAAAAACCTGTTTTCCGTCTTAACTCTTTGCTGCTTCTTTCTGGCTGTTCATTCAGCATACAGATACCGATGGCTGATTCCAACGTTAAATCTTTCTTGAAGCGGCTTGTGGACAACATCACTGTGGATACTACATACAATGTGATTTCTCACAAGTTTTTTAATGAGGGTGTCAAATGTGAATTTCTTTACTCGAAAGTTTAAAGTCACAGTATTTGACTGAATAGATTCATCAGACTTTTGATTGGTTGGATTGAACATGTGTCTGTCAAATATAATGTTCTTTACTGGCGTGCAGTTTTTTTTTAACAATATCCTGGGGTCCTCCTTCTCTTCCTCTTTGAAAATCAAATTTATCAACTGCCTTGGGGCTTGCTAAATTTAAGAGCAACTACGCTTGCAACTTCTTTGATTTGTCTGATAGGTCAGTATCGCACCGCTTGTTTTGAATTTTCTCTATGTCTGCAACATTTTCGTCAAACACAAGTGGGTTGATGGGACAAAGTCCCTATTTCACTCTGGCAACTCCTGATACTATGCAGAAGAATTGGGTTGCAATAACCAGTGACCGCAGATTAACAACTTACTGATAATACTGAGCAGCTCTTACATGCTGTGCATCTGCCTGTCCCAGGGGAAAACTCCCATGCTCCTGACACGTGGCTACTTTTGTACACGAGTTAACTCAGCATTCAATGGACCACCCGGCCTATGGCTAAGACATTAAAGGTTGGAATTTAGTTTCCTGTGGGCTGATGAAGAAGGGTGGGAGGGAGGTGGGGCCTGAGCATCGGCATGTGGTCAGAGGCCTGGTCATTTTGAAACCAACAGTTTCAATAAACCTGTATGCAGCCATGTCAGGTCGGATCAAGCTCGAAATCAAATTTGGAATTGTGAAGCTGGATGAAATAATGAACTAAACAAAGTCAGCATTACACATCCATGTCAAGCATGTGATGTCAACTAACACACTCTTATGTTCCAGAGTAGTGATAGTAAGAAATATACTGTGGATCAGCAGGAATGGATTATATGCTGTATGCATGCTATCACCATGGTGATCTGCTTAAAAGCAACATGACTGGCCCTTTACCAGAATACAAGATTCATTCCTCCCACAATTTTTAGGAAGATTAATCATCAATTTGTTAACCCTTCCTGCAAAAGAGTGCATTTTGCTTCTATTTCTTTCCACTTTCAGGAGTATCAGAATCAACATTTCTTGCAGGCTAATCCTGTATGCAATCTGCTACCGTTGTGATAACAGCAAATATCAGCTGATTGACAGCTAATTCTGGTTAAAGATAGTTGTTGTGTATTGCCGGTGATCTAGATTTTATAACAACGGACGATTCCTGAGGCACTGTTCTTTCATTCCTGGATCATCTTGTGTACCATGTTCATTGTGACAAGCCCCCCAGAATATTAATCTAATTCTTGACAATACATGACTGCTGTTTAGGCTACTGAGCTTCAAAAGATTTTTGTTCACAGAAAATTACAGAACTGAATTGATTTAGCAGAATAGCTGCAAGGTATGTCTGTACATTACGAAGATGTGGTTTGGATGAATCCATTTCTCAGTTGCCCTGCTTTATAATTGCTACTCACTGGCTTTTCACTGCTGAGTATTTTAAGCAGCAGTACATGATTTCTCAAAATATGGATAGAACTTAATCTTTCGATGAACTAGAATATGTTTGCATGTAAGTTCATATGTCTGCACGTAACAATGCTTTGGTCCATATATAGCAAGATATGCCACCAACTTGTCTGATAGTAAGACTACAGAATAATTTTTGACAAAAGTCAATAGTGCTTCATGTATTGTAGAGGGTTAATAGAATGGGTATGCTAATTTATGAGACATATGATAATGTGGCACTGACGTCAGGCAGTCATGTGTGACATAATGTAGGGGGCCAGGCAAGTAGCCTTAATATGCCTTTCCTGTATCTCACAACGTACATGCTGTGAATAGTGTAAATAAAATAATTTTTAAGTTAATGCCCTGATGTGCCACAGCTCTTCCTTGCTAGAATCCTGGCCTAGCACATTCTACTTCCTGGCAGCAGCAGTAATGGCATCAATTTATTTTATTTTTATTGCCGTACGACAAATATCCAAGGTCTCAGCACGACTATGATCGCAGTTCACAAAGATGCCTCGTGAAACTGTAGGGTGTCGAAATTTGCTGATGACACCAAAATTGGTGGAAAGGCAAATTGTGCGGAGGGTGGTGAGAGTCTACAGAAGGATCTAGATAGGCTGGGCGAATGGGCCAGGAAATGGCAAATGGAATTTAATGTTGGCAAGTGCGAGGTGGTCCACTTTGGTAGGAATAATGGTAGGAAGGATTATTACTTACGTGGAGAAAAACTGCAGCAGGCGACGGTGCAGAGGGACCTCGGGGTCCTTGTGCATGAGTCGCAAAAACCCAGCTTGCAGGTGCAGCAGGTGGTCAGGAAGGCGAATGGGATGCTGGCCTTCATAGCGAGGGGGATTGAATATAAAAGTAGTGAGGTCTTGCTGCAGCTGTATAGGGCATTGGTGAGGCCGCAGCTGGAGAGTACTGTGTGCAGTTTTGGGCGCCGTACTTACGCAAGGATATTTTGGCCTTGGAGGGAGTGCAGAGGAGGTTTACTAGGCTGATGCCGGAGTTGAGGGGGTTGAGCTATGAGGAGAGGCTGAATAAATTAGGCTTGTACTCGTTAGAGTTTAGAAGAATGAGGGGAGATCTCATTGAGACGTATAAGATGATGAATGGGATGGATAGGATAGAGGTGGAGAGACTCTTCCCGCTCAGAAAGGATAGTAGGACTAAGGGGCACAGCCTCAAGATAAAGGGGGGGCGGTTTAGAACGGAGTTGAGGAGCGTGGCTCAGTTCCACATTCCCGCCCTCTCCCCATAATCCTTAATCCCCTCTCTTATCAAAAACCCATCAACCCGCGTCTTAAAAATATTTAGCGAGGTAGCCTCCACGACAGATCAGCCATGATCTTATTGAATGGCGGGGCAGGCTCAAAGGGCTAGTTGGCCTACTCCTGCTCCTATTTCTTATGCTCTTATGTTCTTATGAAACATCTCGGCAACACACTCACCATAGACTGGTAGTGATGGAGGCACGCAAGAACAGCCACTGCCTCTGCCCTGCCCATTTTCAAAACCTTGAAGACCGACACAGAGATCACCGCCAGAAGACTGCTGCACAACGTTTCTAGAACCACTCCTTCCCTTCTTTTGTGGTGCTGGAAGGGAATCAGATCATTGATACCCAAGCTTCCCGGAGGTTGTAGAGATCTGAAATAAAAATAGGTGCTGGAAAAACTCAGTAGACCTGGCAGCATCTGTGGAGAGAGAAAAATGTGTCTAGTTAAATATGACTCTTCTTCAGAATTCTATTAGGTATGACCTCGGATTGCTTAATTCTGAAATTGCAATAAAGGAAATAATGTGTTCCCACATAACAATCTGCTTATCTCAATGGTAGAAGCCTTGTCTCTGAGATCCAAGTCTCTACAAATGGCACATGATCTCTGATGACACTTCAGTGTAATACTGAGGGAAAGATATATTGTGGATATATTGTTGTACCTTGGTACATTTGAAGATATCATGCAGAGGAAAATCAGATGGGGAGGATCACATAGTTTTGGAAGTCAACAAAAATGGAAGTGCATTGAATTGGAGGCAACCAATTGATATGATTAGGGAATAGGTTAGGAGGCATAGTGGTCATGTACTCCATACAGGACGTGACTCACAAGACAGGATTTTCTGGCCACAATTGCCTTGAAACCGGAAAATTCTACCTGAGGCCAACGGACCTTTCCATGGTCTCCCCCTCGCCCATGACTATTTCCTGGTGGGCAGAAGTGGGAAAATTCACTCCACCGTGTCCCAGAAATCAATATTAGAGACTGAGCTTTCCAGTATATTTATCAATGGCATAGGTGAAGGAATAGAGAAAGATATATCCAAGTTTGCTGATGATACTATGTTAGATGGCACAGTAATGTAGAGGGGAGCCGCAACCTGCCAAGTGATATTAATAGATTAAGTAAGTGAATGTGCAAAATATTGGCAGTTCAATATTGCAAAGTGTAAAGCCATCCATTTTGCACTTAGGAAAGATAAATTGGATTATTTTCCAAATGGCCCAAAGCTAAGAACTGTAAATGAGCAGAGAGATTTAAGACGTACAGAAATCACTAAAGTGGACAGGCACAAAAATAATTACAAGACTAATGGAATGCGCAATAGTTTGGCAACCAGCAGGTTGAGTAACACAAAGGACAAATTATTATAGTAACTCTAAGTGTATACAAAGTGCTAGTATGCGCTCCCGTCTTCTCCAGCTCCTGGGTCCGTTCTGCCTGGAAAAGTCTGCCCTCAGCCCAGGGATTCATGTGCTCTGGACTGGTTTTCTGATCAAGTCACTCGATCCGCTGAGATCTCACCTTTTAAAGGAGCCCATTACAATAGAATGCTAGTTTTAATCTTCACAGAATCACAGAATACTAGTGCAGAAGAGGCCTCTGCACTTAATCGGGTTGGACGCCCTTTGGATCTTAATCAGGATGGAATTGAAAAGGATGGAAAGTAGGTTACAGTTGTATAAAGCCCTGATTATTCTGCTTCTTGAGTACTGTATTGAGTTTTGAGCACTGCACCAAGGATATATTGGCCATAAAATAGCTGCAGCACAGCTTGCCAGAATTATAATGGGGTTAAAAGGGTTACATTCTGAGGGCAAGTTATGTTGCCTTGTATTCTCTAGAGCATCAAGGACTAAGTGGTGATCAAACTGACACAGTTAAGATGATTAAAGGATTTGTTAGGGTAGATGGAGAGAAATCTGGTGGGGGGAGTCAGAACAAAAGGACATCATCTCAAGTTTAAAGCTAGACCATTCAGAGCTAGCGTTAGAAAGAATTTTTCATACAAAGAGTATTCAAAATGAACCATCTCCACCAAAGGGCTATTGAGGATAGGTTGATTGACAGTTTTAGAACTGTGATTGCTGGATTTTTCATAAGCAAGGATATTAAGGGATATAGAAACAAGGCAAGTAACTGGATTTGTTATCCAAGACAGGGAAGAGTTAGTAAAATGGCATCTCTCTTTTTCCACCTCTGAACTAACCACAACAAGATATGTTTTTAAAAAATGTGTTTTAACGCCTTGAGTGCCACAACTGTCAAGAAAATACATAAGACAAGTTTAGTCGTTACAAGAAAAAATGTTTATTTCTGAATACCCAAAATATAATCGCAACTGCACCACACACCCAATACAACAATGCATACGCATGGATACAAAAGTTGAATACAAAAGAGATAGCATGGACTTAGATGTAAAAGAGTCTATAAAGTTAATATTACACTGGTTTTTGAGATGGAAGTTTGAAACGTTGTAGGCCTGTGGTGTGGATTTCCTTTTGCTTCACTGAAAAAAGGCATTGTTTCTGACAAAGTTTCTGACAAAGAACTCATGAAGATTTATTCCTTGCAACAGTAGCTTTCTGGCTTTGTTCCAGCTGAAGTTCTATTCAAGCCCTTGTGGAAAAGATATGATTTAGTTCTATCAATCGGGAAATAAAAAAAGAACACTACTTCTTTGCCTGTGTTAAATTGCTCGGCAGGGTTTGTCTTTTGCTGGGTGGGATCTCTTCGATGTGAGTATCTTTGTCAACTATACTGACTGACCTTCTGAGTAGTCTCAAGATGTGTATTAATGAAGTGTTCTCATTGTCCACACAAATGGTTCCTGAACACACACTGGAGTTTGAATCAAAAACAGAAAATGCTCAGCAGGTCTGACAGCATCTGTGGAGATAGAATAGAGCTAATGTGTTGACTCTACGTAATGCCTCATCAGAGCTGAAGACAGTTGAAGATAGGTGAAATTTAAACTGTTATGGGGGGTGGGGGGGGTGGGTGGAAGGCCAGCATTGTGGGGGCTGAATTGAGGGCCAACAATCGGTTCAAACAAAGATGCCATGGACAAAAAGTCAAAGGGAATGTAAATGGTGGTGACCATGGTAAAGAAGGGTGCTGACAGCGGCACATTAAGAGATCAGAATGCATAAATGACTGAACAAAAGCAAGCAATTTATCAAAGAACACTATACAAAGGGCACTACCCCATAAGCACATGCATTCACCCTAGCTAGTCCCCCTGATAGTAAGTGGCAACTTAACATGGCCAAGCCACCTAACATCTTTGGACTACCCTCTTTTTCAATTCCTTAAGCTACCTCTCGTTTCCAGTTATTATCTTGAAGATCTTGATCAGATCTTCCCATAATCTTCTAAATTCTAGAGAAAACAGGTCTAATTTGTATAATCTCTCCTCATAACTAAACCCCTGAAGTCCAAGTATCGTTCTTATAAACAGACATTGTACTTTCTTCAAGGCCAACACATCCTTCCTCAGGCCTGGTGCCCAGATCAGCTCATAGTACTTCAGGTGGGATTTAATCGGGGTTTTGTATAGCTGCAGCATAACTTCTGGGTTCTTCTGAGTCTGGCGCTCTCTGATTAACTTTAGGTATAAAGACCAGCATTTCATTAGCCTTCTTGATTTTTTTTGCACCTGTATGTGGCATTTTAAAAATCTATACACCTGAATCCCCAAGTCTCTTTGGGCATCTATTGTGTTTAACTTCATACAATGCACAAAATACTCTGATCTATCCTTTTTTTGTCCAAAATGAATAACCTTACCTTGCTTCAATTGAAATCCATCTGCCACAGTCTTGCTTAGTCTATCAATATCCCTTTGTAATTTTATGCTATTATCTACACTGTCCACAATGCCACCTAACTTTGTGTCATCAGCAAATTTAGATAGATGACTTTTTATGCCATTTTCCTAGTCGTTATTAAATAATGAGAACAATCCAATGCTGATCTTTGTGGGACACCTTTAGTTATATCACGCCAGTTTGAGTGCCTACCCATTATCCATACTTTCTGTTGTCTGCCACTCAACCAATTTCCCTGCCATTTCAGTAATTTGCCCGCAATTCCATGGCTTCTACTTTAGTTAACAGTCTCTTAAGTCATCCGTTGACATTCCCCTGTCCACTATCTTAGTCATTTTTTCAAAAAAAAATCAATGAGGTTTGTCAGGTGTGACATACCTGTCATGATCCATGTTGGCGCTCTCTGATTAACTGAAACTTTGCGAGATGTTGGGTTATCCTTTCCTAGATTATAAACAATTTCCCCATCACAGATGTTAGGCTAATTTGTCTATAATGCCCTGGATATCTTCTTTTGCCCTTCTTAAAAAGTAGAGTGACGTGAGCAATTTTCTAATCTGGGGGGATGACCCCTGAATTTAGGGAACTCTGACAGATTATAGTTAAGGAATCAAAAATGTGCTCCCTACTCCTTTAACACACTTGGATGGAAACCGTCAGGTCCTGTGGATTTATCACTATTTGGCTCCATTAATTTACTTATTATCAATGTTTTACTTATGTAAATTATATTTAATCCCAGCTGCCAATTCACTATTAATTTCCTCAGGACTTTTGGTAAGATATCCTTCTTTCCTTAATTATGCTGGCTTATGAAGAAATATGAAAGGAACATTTCTGAAATGAGGTCACAGATATAATGTATGTGCTGTCATATGTTTTGTATGGAAGGAGGTGTAGTTTCTTACCTTTTGAGTGTGTATTCTAAATAAGTAAGTTAGCAGCAAGCTTTTGTAAGTTTAAAACTAAAGGTTATTTATTCTCATGTTCATGTCTCAAAATAAAGCAATATCACACATTTGGTCTCACATACACAGAGAAATTGGATATAGATAAAGGTAGGACACTTTTACAGATAACAGTAAATACAATCTCTGATTGATAATTTCTGGTCTCCCACATAACAAGCTTATGGTTTCTTGAATGGATTCAGTAACTTAAAGTTATAGTGAGGGGCTTGTAATGCAAATAGCTTTCATCAGATTGTGGAGTTCCATGCTTATGAATATTTAACAAATGTTGGTTCTCGAGTGAACTTTGAAACTAGAAAATGTTAAGTTCTTTGGTTGGTGGATGACTAGTAGTCAGTTTCAAAGCTCTCAGGCTGGGCTGATGACTGATACTTCCAATGAATCTGTTGGGCCTGTGGTCAAAAGGGTGCAGTCTCCAAAACCAGGTTTAATCAAGTGACCACTAGGTTAACACTTCTGAGGCCCACCCAGCATAGTTTGCATGGGGTAAACCATTGAGATGCAATGAGAAGTGAGTTTTGATCTTTCCTTTCGACCAGTATGAAACATGGAGTCAGGCAGTCTGGAAATTCCATTGTCATTAGATGTTGGCCCATCCTTAAACAATGAGATGTGTGAATTGCACAAATGGATGTAAGATACCGATATCTATATTGTTATGAAAACTATCCTTAACTTGCAGGCGATGGACACTGGGGACTTCAACTCCTGAATGAACTCAAATCTTTGGCGCATATACAGACTGGGAGTGTGCCATACTTGCACTGTTCTGCAGTTTTTGTGTTCGTGGGGTCAGTGTACCAGGAAGACAAATGATTTGAAACCTGTGTCATGTGACTGCAAGTGGGGCATAATGGAAGTCTAGTGTTCCAGGCAGGGAACAGGGAGAGGGGACAGGGAGAGGTCATAAAGTGAGGTGTCCCAAAAAGAAAAGTCCATGTCATGGGACAAAGAGAAGAACTGGACCCAATTCAGTGGCCTTTTTTTAAAAAAAAACAGAGAAAGTGGTCCCATTGAGGAAAAGGACTTTAATTAATGAAGGCAGCTGAAGACTGGAGATGCTGTGCTGAGGTTTGTTGGGGCAAAAATATCTCTTCAGAGCAGTAATGTTCTGCTCGGCTTAGCTGAAAATGTGCTTGTGGTTTATTGCTTGGATGTATAATCTGGAATCAAAGAATGAAATCTTGAGAGATAAGATCAAAACCCTGGGAGGTGGTCCATTGTTGAAACCATCTAAGCTGGAGTGAATTTACATTGGAGAGAATTCCCAGTGGATCTTCAAACATAAAGACCAGGATCCCTCATGAAAGAGACTGAGTTTCAGTGAGATTGGTTAACTCAAGTGTTATTGTTGTTTGGGTGGTTGCTTCAGAAATCTGTGGTCGCTGTCTTGGTCATTTTGCCATTTACTGTGCAGTGAGGTGTTTTGACCACCTTTGAATTCTTCATAGTTACCCTGAATGTTAGAGTATAAAATAGATATTGTAAATTGTTTTATTTTTCTGAACTCTTATCATGAAGTTCATAATATAACTTTCCTGTATAGGACAGGACAACATATTTTGATAAATGTGGTGAAATGTATGCAAGGATACTTGGCAACAGGTTTAAAATGTATGACACTTTTTGGAGCTATGTTATAATCCTAACATTGGTATTATTCCTTTGTTTTTGTGCACAGTTCATTATTCAGATTGGCACACTGGGTATTTTGATATTTTTCTAAAATCCTTTGCCCTGTTGCCATAGTTATGCAGTGTAGAACCAAGTTATCAATGTACAATAATCTGTGCACATTTTATTAGATTCAACTCCCGACCCTTCCAATGAACTGCATCACACTTGGGAAGGCCAAGACATGACAATGCTCAATAATTGCAGTGGAGTTGAAATTCCTGTCTGTGCTATTTTCAGAGTATGAATTGACGTGTTCTTGTCAAACCTTTGCGTACATTATCTTAATGAATAGTTAACAACCACAGTTATATAAATGCGCCAGAAATTGTGCATCAAGAATTCCAATCTCTATGAGAAATTCTTTGAAAGTTTTAAATTGTTGTTTTTTTTGTTACCTTTTAGTTCAGGTAAAGGGAGATTTGGATCAGCCAATTACTGGTAAATACTGTAAGTAAATAAACAATCAAAAACTGGGTAACTCTTTCTGTCCCAAAATAATGGGCTGGATCTTATACTGCTCAGCAGTGGGTGGGAGTCTGACCCACAATGCATTGTTCACCAACTCCCACCACCATCTTTGAAAATATGGCGGCCAATTAATGGCCACCTGGTGGGAAGCTGGCCAATTTCATGCAGGATGAAATGGTATTGCACCCAATCAGCGATCAGAAAGGGACAGAAGGAACCAGCTACAAACCAGAATTCAGTTACAGCCATCCATTTGAAGTCACTCCTGGCACATGACTATGGCAACTGCACCAAGAAGTAGCACAATGGTTAGCACTGCTGCTTAACAGTGCCAAGGATCCAGGTTCAATTCCGACCTTGAGGGACTGTCTGTATGGAGTTTGCACGTTCTCCCTGTGTCTGTGTTGGCCTTCTTTGGGTGCTCTGGTTTCCTCTCACACTCCAATGATGTGCAGGTTAGGATGATTGGCCATGCTAAATTGCCCCTTAGTGTCGGGGGACAAGTAGGGTAAATATATGGGGTAATGGGGATGGGGCTGGGTGGGATTGGTGTAGGTGCAGGCTCGATATTAATTCTAATTATGTAGGGTTACGGAGATAGGGCCTGGGTAGAACTGTTGTAAGTGTAGGCTTCGTGGGTTGAATGGCCTCCTCCTGCACTGTAGGATTTCTATGCTGAAGCAGACTTTAGAGACTGATGCTGAATCTGAAAAAGAATACAAATTCTTGTGAATCATTGCAGGAGTTAAGAGTTTGATTTTAAATGTGAATGACTATTCTGTGTGTTTTGAAGCATTTAGGACATTTGCCAAGGATGAAAGAACATCTGAATGCAGCTGACCAATTCCCCTGACGAATTGCAAACATTTAGGAAAATGTTCAGAATCAGCTCTTTCACTCTCCTTGTCTTTTCACAGATGGCTGAGAGAATGGAGCCAGGAGCTAGGGAGGGCCCGAGTCCAAGCACAGCCCCAAGGTTGACATAACTCTCTGTGAGGCCTACTTCAGGTTGTAAGTGATAGGCGGGAGATCCCCATGCCAGCTGACAAGAAAAGGAGCCCTCCCAGCCTGAATAAAGGAGGCTTCATTGAAGTCACCGGAGAGGTCAACAGCCTTGGGGGCCATCCAGTGAATGTGGTTACAGTGCCAAAAAAGGCTAAATGTCCTCTTGAAATCCGTTAGGTGCATATTAACATTCTGGAGATTGATACATATGGAAGTGTGTGAAATGGATCAATTATGGGATTGTCTTGCATGTTGACCCAAGACAGTAATGTGGCATGATGCACACATGCCACTCTGCCTGGCAACGGGTATTATGGAGGGGGTGGGAGATAAATTGTAACACAATTGTTGGCAAAGAGCATTGACAAATGTTGGCTGTCAATAACGTACATATTGTCCACACATTTGAAGACATGAATGTAGCTCAGCATTATCACAACAATTACTCCCTTCACTTGCAGGAGAAAAGGGCACACAATCACAAAGAGAGAAACAGGACCACAGGTGGTAAATCAAACCTGGCCATTTTGACACCCACTGAAAAGGCTGTCCTGGAGTTGGCTGCCAATGATTGAAGCTGATTCTTTGGACAAGATAATGTTGGAGGAAGGTCCTCAGGGTACTGAGATTCCAAGGGTGCATCTGTCCCTGAGAAAATGTTCCAGTGGATGTTGAAATATTATGAAGAACAAAAGTAACAACACTAGGTTAGTCCCCCACCTCAGCAGCAGACTCTTCAGCTACTGTTAGCCAATCTCTCACTTGTAGCCTTTCTGTCCACATTTGCAAGAACTCATGAAAAATAATGTAACTTCCTGATCCTGTTTCCCCCATTGCTTCCATTGCATTATGGCGTGGCAACATTCTATTGAAGTCAATGGGTTTATAGAAAAGCTTAAACATTTGTTCGTGAGGTAATTAAAAATAGGGTGCAAACTGCTGATATTGACGTCCAGTCGACTTCTGCATCATGACAGACTGACATCATGTGCCAGTACAGACTAAATGGACTGAAAGACCTCTTCTACGCTGTGTAATTCTGTAATGATGTCGGGCTCATCACCTGACTTCATAATGCTGGATTTTACATGTGCGCAGGATCTCAACAGTCCCAGTTTACAAATGTAAAATTCAGCCTAAGAGAACTGAATTAATAATGCAAATCACAAGAGCATTTGAACTAAAGCAGTGTCACTGTGAATACAACTTTATTTAGATTAATTTTAATTAGTCTTATTTCTGCTCCAAGTAATGCCATTTACTGAAGGAAATAAAACTGAAGAAAGATGTCTTGCTAATTATTTTGTCGCATATAAAACCCCACTTTTTCCCAGGCTACTTATTTTCAGTGTTCAATGAAACAATTAAATGCCTATAAATAGTGTAAGTTTATTGCTGCAGCTGCCAAACAATTGGGCATCATCAGCAAACTGAACTCACAGATACTTTCCAAATCATATCATTTGCATGTTTAGACACTTTTAGGGAGAAAGTTATGTGATAAGGCATGTTGTAGTGCACTTGAAACAAGTATAAATCCCAGGGACTATTTTCCTCAAAAACCATTTTCCATTAGATAACAAGCACAGTGGCACAGTGGCCAGCATTGTTGCCTCACAGCGCCAGGGACCCGGGTTCAATTCTGGCCTCGGGTGGCTGTCTGTGTGAGGTTTGCAGTTCTCCCCGTGTCATTGTGGGTTTTCTCTGGGTGCTCCGATTTCCTCCCACAGTCCAAATATGTAAGGGTTAAGTTGATTGGCCGAGTAAATTGCCTCATAATATCAGGGGGACTAGCAGAGTAAATATGTGGAGATAAGGCCTGGGTGGACTGTGGTCAATGCCAACTCAATGGGCCAAAAAGATTCCTTTTGCACTGTAGGGATTCTAAGTACTATGTTGGCTGAAGTTGTCACATTCACTCAAATATAAATGATGCATATATTTGTTAAATTTAGAATAGAAGAGATGCAAATAGGAATATCTATTAGAAACTGTTCTGGTAATGTATTTCTAATTAATTTTCCCACCAGTACTGTGAATTTTGATTTACTTATATTAAAGAACCACGTCATCTGACTACAATTTAAGAGCAGTGGGGATCGGTGGGTTTTTGAACATGTGGGGCCCACTGTCATCTTTAATTGAAGTTGCCATTTGTATGAAGTGAATCTTAACAATAGCTTCTGTGACATAAAAATATTTCACCTAAAAGTATTCAGTGAGTAATCTATATGACACGAAAGTTGATTTATTTTGAATTAACAACAAATATCTCTGATAACATTTCCTGCAACATCCTATTGCATCTGGGCAGCCATTTTTGCCTGCTCAGTGTAAATGCTAAAATCTCCTCTCATTAACAGAGTGCAGGTTACTTATTGCTATTGACAAGAACGCTAACAGTGGGTTATATTTATTTTGTCATTCTTGCACATATTTAATCGTCTTTAAGTCCAATTATACGCCATGGAGGCACTTTTTGCAATCTGTGCTGGCTTCTCTAAATGATTATTAATATATTCCCATTGAAGATAATTCAAAACTCTTTGCATTTTTGAGAGCAGCTGATTTGTGATATTGTCAGCTTTGTAAAATCAGATTGATATATTAGGGAGATCTTTTGTTCAAATTTCTTAGGTAATGATAATAAAATACACCTTGCATATTATTACACATTGATGATGAATTTAAAGAAGACGTTAGTCTTTTTTTAGGTAGCAACCATTGTTGGTTTTCTTTTAATCAACAATATGAAGGGTTTAAAAAGCCATATCAATCAATTTGCATTGTACTCTGAGTTAGTGCCAGCTTTTACCAAAGACATAAAAACGATGCAATTACTTAAGCAGACTGTAAAACCACATTATAGCTGCCTTAAATAAAGAGGTACCACAAGAATGTCTTTAAGGTTTTTTTTAGTATAAATGGAATTAATTACTTCAAGAATCAAAATGCGTGCTGTCATAAATATTTCATTTATTGCACGTGTCTCTAACACTGGATTATGGAGAATGCGCTTCCAGCCAAAATCAATTTAGCAGGGACCACAGTACTGCATTAGATTATTCCCAATGCTAGGGAGTACAGAGCTGACAGAAAAATCAGGGAAACAGAATAACTGCCAAACATGTTTGAAATAAGTCAACACTTCACTGTATATTTCAAAACAATCCAACACTATTGCACCATGTTTTACAACTGACAAGTTATGCAGATAACAAGCTTATATTACAGTATATATATTCCATCATAGGTGTATGATCTCATTTTTCCTTAATGAGCTCCATGCAGTTGATTATTCAATACCCAAGTGGAAAAGAAGAAAACCTAACTCCAGATGTGCATCACTCTATGTGGTGGGCTTCAGAATATCTATCATAAATTTACCACCAGCTGTTCTTTTAAATATTGGTCAAAGCACATGTAGATCAAATCATCCTGATTGGAGTAGGTCCAACATTTAGGATAGATGAAATTCAGGAAAGAACCTAAAAACAGGCAATAAATTATTTGGAGGGCCGAACTCCTATTTTAGGCTAATACCGGAGACTCCCAGGAAGTGCTTGAACCAAAATGACGCCATTCCCTTCCCTTTTCCTGCGGTCCCTAAATTGGACTTTTTTATCCCCCTCATTTGTCACTCAGAAAACAAGTGCATTAAGGCCAACTGTAGGATCACATGTCAGCCATATCTTTTTGAGACTGAAAGTCTGAGTTTTTTTAATGTTTATTCTTTAAGACCTCCAAAACCAGGGATTAGTCTTATAGCTGATCTCTGAATGAAGTCCACAGTTTTCAAATGTGTCATGCGCCTTAATAACCAGAATTGGACGCAATACTGAGGATACAATTTGATTTGCATTCTGCTTTCCTTTGTGGTATTAGCACTTTAGAGACATTGTGATTTGTTATTTTCTATTGATTGGAAAGATCAGCATCCATCTTTATAGGACCTCTGGATCTTTTTCAATTCACCCTGAACTTTGACATCAATTGAATACTTTTTATTCCTGTATTTAGTGTTTGTTTCTCGTCCTTAGTGAATTTCAGATACCACTGACTAAGTATCCCTTTGAAGGTTGGCATACTTTGACTGGATGTTTTAGGTACTGCCGTTGGATCACCACTTCCTGTATTAAGCAAAAGTTCCAGAAATAGAAAAATAATTCCATCTCTGCTGCTGGTGTACTCCTCAGGTTGCTCCAAAACACCTCCTTGACCCTTTAATCAGGGCAGAGATTCAGCACAAATCCAACTGTTAGCTTTCCATGGCACCCCATCCATCTTGGTACCCAATGAAGGATTTTTTAATGCATTTAATCATTCACAGTATGTAGCATCATTTACTTGGCAAGCAGTTATTGCCTACCCCTAATTGTCTTTGAGGTGGTGGTGGTGAGATACTCTCTTGAACCAATACAGTCCATCTATTTAGGTGTATATCTGGAGTATTGATAGGGAGGGAGTTCCAGTTTTTCATGGAGTGACAGTGAGGGGATGGTAATTTAATTCCAAATTAAGATGATGCGCGATTTGAAGGTAATTGGAGGTGGTGATGTTTCCATGCACTTCCTGACCTAGGTCTATTGGGGAGGAGATATTGTTGATTTGCAAAGTTCTATTCAAGAAACCTTGGTGCATTGCTGCATTGTATTTTGCAGATGGTAAGTGCTGCCGACATGGTGCATCGGTTGTGGAAGGAGTGAGCATTTAAAAAGGTGGGTAAGGTGTTGATTTGTTCTTGGTGGCTTGGTTTTTTTGAATTTTGTTGGAGCTGCACATCCCTTCTCAGTGACAATTGGGGATGAACAATAAATATTGGCCTAGCCAGCAATGTCTGCAGCCCATAAAAAATGAATTTTTGGAAAAAATGGACGATTGAATTACAATTCTGACTTGTGCATTGCAGATGACAAACAGGCTTTGGAGAATCAGGAGGAGAGTTGATTGCTACAGAACATCCAGCCTCTGATTTGTTCCTGTGATCGTGGTATTTTTGCGGCTGGTCCAGTTAAAGATCCATTGATGGATCAATGGTGATCCATCGGTATGTTGATAGTGTGGGATTTGGTGATGGTAATGCCAATAAATGATAAGGGAGATGTTTAAATTCTCTCTTGTTCAAGATTGTCATTTTCAGTCACTGGCATCACACAAAGATTACATCCTCTCCATAAGGAATTGTGCCTTGGTCACGTTGGAGAATATTTCATTGAGATTTTGAAAATTAGAAGAGGCCTGCACAGTCTAGATAGGAAGAAACTGTTCCTGTTAGATTGAAGCCACCAATTGGTAATAGAAGCAACTTTACCATGAGGAATTTTTTTTAATGTAGCACATTTTTAGGATTTGGAATGCTCTGTCTGCGAGTGTGTGGAGGCAGTATCAATCATGACCTCCAGTAGAGAAGTGGATAAGTACCTAAAGCAAAAGAATTTTCAGGGTTACAGGGTGAGTTGGACTAGGTGAGTTGGCTTTTCAGAGCTGGCATGGGCATGACAGTTGCATAACTTCTTTCTGTCCTGCTATCATTCACTATTTCGATGAGTCCTACCAATACTATCATGAAAAGATCTATTTTGTGACAAGTAGATCATTGAGGATAAGGCTGAGTCATTTTTTCTCTTGGTTTGCTTTTGACACAGGCCTAAGCTGTCCCTTGGCTCATAGCCAAGTCAATAACAGTGCAATTGAGTCATTCTTCGTGATGGACACTGAAATTCTCTGCCCGGAGCAGATCTATGCCCTTGCATAACCAAAGGGAACAGCCAACACCCTACCCCACAACTTATTTTCCTCTTTATTCAGACAGACAGCAAACGTACTCCACTCTGGCACTCTTATACTGCCAGAACTTTCCTATAAGCATATTAGGAGCTGTAAATTTGACCAGTCAGTGTCTTTGTGTAGATGAACTGATTGAATTAGCCGTACCTCAAGCTAGAAGTTTGCTATGCACGTACCTGATTCACAAGTTTGCATTACAATTAAAGTACTCAAACATCATGTGCATCTCACATGAAGATGCAGATTGAACGAACGTGATGGTTTGACAATGGAGGTGGTGATTGATAATGAGAGTCAGATATGATAGCAGGGGTCAGAACTAAGACACCAATGGGATGATCATTCAGCTCAGCCAGCCTGACTCACAATACGTAGGGCTGGATTTCCCACCCAGAGGTGATGGGCTGGGAAGCAGGGTAAGGCCAAGAAAATAATACGCAACTACATAAGCATGTCTCCCCAACACAGTCCCACTGCTGGAGAAGTTTCCCAGTAGCAGAACTGGACATAGCAATCTGTTGCCTGTGGCAGGCAACCAATTTAAATAATTAAAGGTCCAATTAAGGGCAACCTTCCCAGCTTGCCAGTATTTTGCTGGTGATGGCCCAGCCCTCCCTATGCACACCCCCACCCCCTTCCCCTCTTCCATGTAGAGGCATCGTCCTGGTGGCTTCCAGTGGGGGATGGGGTGTGAATGAACAGAGCTAGAGGGTCCACGCTCCAAAAGGGAGTCATGGGGAGGTAAGGCCTCCTCCCCAGTCCCAATGGACCATCTAGAGGGGCTGCTTGTTTGGCTCCTCTGATTTTAATTTTTTTCACCCTCTGTCCACCTGAGGCTGCCTCAGAAGCAAGACACAGCTATATCCTGCACATCCTGTTGATAGGATAGCAAATCTGGAAGCAGGTAATAGAGGTCACATCCGGGAAGATTGTTGAGCTGGTCCCACTGCTGGCAAGTTCAGACTCGGGATCATCATCTGGTGAAGTTTAGTCCTAAGATTTGAAGAGTAAAACAATGATACGTTAAATTAAGCAAATGTATCATTCTCTTCAAATGAGAACCACTCCGGTGAAAAAAAATGATTCCTGTGCAAAAAAGACCATGAAATACCTTCCAGATGTTAACAGTTAACAAGCCCTTAAGGTTTTTTTCTCTGTTTTTTTTTATTTTCACTCCAGCATTTTATGAGAGGCAGGAAATCACCTTAAAATGATAATGCATCTCAATGGGAGTTCATAAAATATTTATCAGATTTTCCCACCAGTTAGCTCATGGTACATTTTTTCCTGAAGTTTTACACTAGGAACAAATCATAGGCCTGGCTGTGAATTCTGCATCTCCTTTTGTTTTAACAGGGTACTGGCAGCCAAAACAGTAGAAACAATTATGTTGCTGCATTCTTGTTAGGTATCGTGAGCTGTTAGACTTACCAATGATAGATCTGGATGGTGCTTAAGTAACAGAAAGCGCAATATGACCTGCTTAATTGGTGCCACCCCAGTTAACATCCTTCTTTTGTGTTCTGTCAACAATCTCACCAACACAGTTCTTACATTAAAAGCTACTGTTAGAAACTAATTACTTCCATTCCCGAAGGAAAACCATGTCAAGCCACACAGAATCACAGTTTACACCATCACCGAACCTTAATCTTGATGTCAGACAAATAACCCCTACTGCATGAGTGTAAAGTTTCAATTCTTCACACTCATTAATCTTATGGGACCTTCATTATAGATGTTAAATCTAAGTCTCAATTCTAGCTTCAACAAAGTGTAAAATTGAATAGGGCTTAAATTAAGCATCCAATCTGAATTTGACCCATTTCTGCCAGCAAGGTTAGGCTCCACCCATGACAAGCATGTTTGAAACTGTTCAAACATGGTCATTTGGGCCCAGGTGGTATTGATATCCACTGGCCTCCACAGCAAGGCTTTGTTGTACTCACCTCTTAGTCTGTTGTGGACTGAGACTGCCTTATGCATGACACTTTGTGAATCAGGTTTTAGACCAGCGTAATTTTACACTGGTAGGAAGCAAGATTGGAAAGTCCAACAGAAGACTGGTGAGTGGCAGTTCTAATGAACATTCCTGAGATGGGAAAATTCCACTCAAGGAATCCTTCAGATTTAATCTGATTTCAGCACAGCTTAACTTTAAGCTTATTTATTAGTGTAACAAGTAGGTTTACATTAACAGTGCAATGAAGTTATTGTGAAATTCCCCTAGTTGCCACACTCCAGCGCCTGTTAAGGTACACTAAGAGAGAATTTAGCATGGCCAATGCACCTAGCCAGCACGTTTTTCAAATTGTGAGAGGAAACTGGAGCACCCGGAGGAAATCCGTACAGACACGGGGAGAACATGCAGACTCTGCACAGTGACTGAAGCCGGCAATCGAACCCGGGTCCCTGGTGCTGTAAGGCAGTAGTGCTAACCACTGTGCCATCATGCTGCCCTGAGTTTATTTCAAGAGTATTTAAGAGTCAATCTCATGGCTGTGGACCTGGAGTGACATGTCGGCCAGACCAGGTAAGCACAGTAGATTTCCTCCCCCCTAGACATTAGTGAACCACATCATTAGCTTATAGAATAAAACAGTGTCAACTCAATTCTCTAGTCACATCCTGCTACCACTGCTAGCAAGAATACAGAATTTGGCATTCAGCCAAATCTCCGTTCACTTCAGCAGGACTGGGTAATCCCAGCTGCGGACAAGGTCAGAGAATCCTGACCTGTGTTCTTTTTAACGGCTGCATCTAATTTCCTACAGAAGAGTTAGTTTGTAACTGTCAAGATGCGCATAAGTAATTTGTCAATGATTATGTTATTATATCCAATAGCTTTGTGGAAACATATTGCATGCGCAAATAAGCAAAACAACAGAGACATATTCACTAAATATTCCCCACAGGGAGTTGCACTATAAGGTCAGAAATAGGTTGAGAAAACAAAGGCACTGACTCACCAACCTGTGCTACTTTTAGGCTTGATTTCCTGCTGAGAAAACCAGTGAATTTACCTGAGCGATCAGAAGGGGAGAAAATTAGATCTGAATCATTATATTAGTGGTAAACACTTCAGTGTGTTCATATAAATGTTGCCTGAACAATATATTTTCAGGCAACGGAGGTGTTGCTGGCTGGGACAGCATTTAGTGCCTATCCCTAATTGCCCTTGAGCGTATTTCAGGAGTATTTAAGAGTCAACCACATTGTTGTGGACCTGGAGTGACATGCAGGCCAGACTAGGTAAGCAAAGCAGATTTCCTCCCCTGTAGACATGAGTGAACCAGATCATTGGACATTTGATTCCAGATTTTTATTGAATTCAAATTTCACCATTTGGCAGGTGGGATTTGAACCTGGGCCGCCAGAGCATTACCCTGGGTCCCTGGATTGCTAGTCCAGTGAAAAATACCACTATGCCACTGCCTGCCCCAAAACCTGGCTAGGTTTTGAAGGTCAAGGAGATATCAGGCTATTTTCTATGGAAGGAAATATTTACATAGCATTTATGTGACATGAATACGACTTGACGTGCAGCGTCTGCCAAGCCAGAATGTTGTCAAGAACTTGTTTTAGGATGCCAGGTGCTGTGAATGAAACTGAACACTGAAATCATTTTCCCTGACAGAGGGATGATCAATAGTGAAGCAGCTGATGGGACTGTGTTGGTATTTTCAAAATCAGTAGTTTTGGTGTGATAATCATTTTGAAGTCATAACTAATATGTTATTTAGTATAATAAAACTAACATGGTCGGAAACCATTTTGTACTAACACTGAGTTAAGAAGCCATCTCAAGTAACCAGATTACTGCATTATTGGAAACCAGCCACATCAGTTAAATAGACAGCCGTAATTGTGAGACAATTAAAGAACAAGCGATTAATCAATAGATATATTAGTAAGCCAGGTAACGTAACCTGTAACACTAATTTTTATAAATATTTTATAATTATAAAGACTTAACACTTGATTTTAAGAATACTAATATTAACTAATGAGAATTGTAAAATGTTGCCTTCCCAGGCAGACTGGGCAAAATGGAATTTGAGACCATTGTTGGCCTTGACCGGATAAATGAATAGGGTTTTATTCAAACTGTCACGATTAGAAATTGACAGACAATTATGTTAACCAATTGTTGTTTGACATTAGACTAACTCAAGGTAAGAGATATAGCTTAAGATAAGCCATTGTCCCAAGGTTAAGACAAATTGTGTAATTAACTAAAACCAATGGGCTAGTTCTTATTTAATTATTGACAAGTTACAGACTTGCTGGCACTTTCTAATAATTCACTAAGGTAGGCTTACAACATCTTTAAATTTTAAAATAAATGTCTCAAGAAGCTATCTTTATTAACAAGTTATCCATGTTTTTGGAAACAGCACTGTGCGTCTTGGTCGGATCAGCTGAGGAGGGGGCTGAACAGAATGTTCATTTGTTAAGTGTTAAGCTTTCTTCTCCTACTATTACTGTTATTTTGAAACACTGTTTTTTATCTTTCTGACTTCTCGGGTGTGATTTTACTGTACCCGGTAATCAGAGCGGTGAGCTGGCAAACTAGTGTGTGAAGCTAAAAGTCCAATTTGCATCCAACACAAAGTGGTTTGCAATCTTCCTAGCCCATTCCTAGTGATGTGAACCATTTCACGCCCAGAAGGGGTGTGGCAGGACCAAAGCAGGATGACGTCTGAAGAACCTGAATTGTGTGCAAGACTGGGTCAGACTGTCAGGTCTAGCTGTGTTTTTAAGATTTCATTTTACACTTAAAATCGCTTGTAACAGTAAGAATTCTGCTTATCTGTAGCTTTATTTCCTCTTTCTTACTTTCCAATGATATTAAATTGACAGTCTTTCACTATTACTGTAATAATACTAGTTCACAATATTATAATATTGAACAAGAACAATGGTGGAGTAGTGAGACTCCTTTGCTGGCAATACAATTTCTATCCGTGTATTCTTAATTACAGTATGCGATAGCAGTATCATGATCAAGTACCTTCCTGGCCAGCCTGTATCCTGATAAGTTTTGATCTCTGTCTTGTTAAAACAAAGATCTTAGACTAATCCTTTTAAATCCAGTGTCATATGCGCATGTAACTATTTCAAAGACCAACAAATGCAAAGTGGGTCAAAAGTCCTCCTTGAGCGCTGTAAGATTCTGTGGGTTTTAAATTGGATAGCCACCAAAAACAGGGGTGGGATGTGCTGTATGATTTACCCACTCCTGTCCAATATAATGCAGGCAGCATACCAGCTTCCTGCTAGCTGCTCATTATAATGGCCCAGACTTTTTGGCCTGCAGAGTGTTATAGAAGATGTGCTGGGAGGACCCCTCAGGAGTCCTCATGCAACGACTACGTGGGAATTGCCCACAAGTTTTCAACCCTCTGAAACTCTGCATTAGAGTTGGAGACTTCTGATTGTTCTGACACTCTTAGTAGATTAGTTACACAAGAAAAGTTAGATGGATTATAACCAGTTCTGACTCCTATGTAGCTATGCTACTGACTCCCCACTGGACACCCTGGATTGCCCTCTGAGCTTCCAACTATCCCTTAAACCCCCTCACCCAATTACCTCACCTATCCAACTACCTCCACCCCCAATACCCCCAACTATACATCCTGACAATCCAATTGTCTCCCTGCCACCCCAATCCCATAGTCCCAATAACCCCCCATTCCTGACTGCACCTCTGTCCCACCCTAACATCCGCCACTACCAACCCACCCAAATTCCCACACTTGACTACTCCCTGACCCACTCTACCTCCTGACCCACTTATCTGTCATCCTCACCCCCATCCATTCACTTTGCACACTCATCTTCTCTGTGTTGCTTGTCCAAGTGGCTTTGGGATATTTACAATTACTGGTATGTAGCAGTTAGTGCTATACAAAAGGGATGTAGTTTGGTTTCCAAGACACTTCTACATGACTGGGAAGGGTTCCAGGAGCAGGTATGTTTCAGAAGTGAGTATGGAAAATGTGGAGTTCCCGTGCAAGGGAAGTAAATAGGACCAGTGTGGCAATCTGATGCTGAAAGCTACAGATGGTATAAGCTTGCTCTTTTTACTTTCTCTATTCTACTTCATTACATCCTAGCTCTTTTCTCTTTCAGACATTCAAGAACTGTGAGCTGCACAGGGAATGGGGAAGTGCAAAAGTCAATAAAGATGAAGTTAGATTATTATTCAGTTTTAAACATAAAGACACCAGTTCAGATTCTGACACTGAGCATAATTTATCATAGGGATGGGATCAGCATGTGGTGAGAATCTGAGCATGGATGAAGAGACACTGGGCACAATGTGCGATATTGAACAAGGACATAGACACAGTGGACACAAGTGTGCTGCAGCCAGAGCAGGGCCAAGGATTTTAAAATATCAGCTCACCAGAGGATGAGATTGCACATGTTCTACTGTAGAGGACTCAGCTGTGTCCACGTGTCTATCATGGTGTGCAGGCTATCCACATACGAATCATGAGCTATGTCATCAGTGACTTTTTCACCCAGCAGTCAATTTTCGGCTTCCTGTAGTTGTTGAAATGCAGTTGGACAGAAGACTGTTGGAGAATTAATGAATTGTGACGATATTAGGATATTAACTATTGATCAACATAATTTGCTACCTGTTGTCACAACTAGATACAGGATGAGGCAGTGGAATCACTTTTGGTTCCAGTACATGGCAGAGTTGACATGCAGTGTTTGCAAAACAATGTGCACAGAATCAATGGCACCATTCATTATGAGGGAGACTGCAATTCTTTCAAGCTCAGCCTTCCTGCTTCTCACTGGCAAATATGAGAATGAAATAAAATGATCTCTTTTTGAATAGAGAGCATCAGTGACATCCATAATCAACAGTGGATTGAGAACTGTGAGATGTTGCTAATATCTCCAACAACAACCTAGAAAAATTCAGACAGAGAAAAGTTCATGGCTATGGTCACCTTTCTAGCCACTGATAAATAAAATCCTTGCCTGGTTCTGAGGATAGAGTTGTGCTTGCAGTAATTGGCAGATTTCAGTAGTAAGCTCCAGACTCCAACATCCTCTGGGTGAAAATAAATCTCCTCAAATCCCTTCTGACCTTTTTGCCAAAGTCTTTAACTCTGATTATTGACTATGCTGTTAATGGAAATGGGCACTTTCCTATCCACTTTAACCAGGCCCTCATAATTATATTCCCCTCAATTAAATCTCCTTTGTTCCAGAGAAAAACAATCTCAGCCTATCAATCTTTCTTCAAGTTAAAACCCTTTAGTATTTGCATCATCCTCATAAATCTCATCTCTCATGTGATTATATCCTTCCTATAATGCAGTGACCAGAACTGTACACATTACTCTACCTTTGTCTTATCTTGTGTTTCAAGTAGTTAAGTAATATAACCTTCCTGTTTTTATATTCTATATTTTGGCTAATGCTTTGCAGAATCTGTTATAAGTATGCTGGAAATTGACAGAGTCTAAAACAAACACCGAGGGAATTTGAAACAGCGATGTCACAGTAAATACGAAGGAGCAGAACATCGCTTGGAGGGGTTGTTACGAGTAAATATTTAATTTAATCTGACCATAATTTAAATCAGGACATTAATTAGATCAAAAAATAAGCTAGAAATACTCAGCAGGTCAGGCAGCATTTGGGGCGAGAGAAACAGAACAAACATTTCTGTCAATTATCTTTCATCAGAAAGGCAGAGGATTTAACATCATTAGTTTTTATTTTATTTATTAGTCACAAGTAGACTTATATTAACACAGCAATTAAGTTGCGGTGAAAGTCCCCTTGTCGCCACACTCCAGCACCTGTTCAGGTACACTGATGGAGAATTTAGCATTGCCAATCCACCTAACATGCACATCTTTGGACTGCGGGAGGAAACCAGAGCACCTGGAGGAAACCCACACAGACATGGGGAGATCATGCAGACTCCGCACAGTGACCCAAGCCAGGAATTGAACCTGGGTCCCCGGTGCTGTGAGGCAGCAGTGCTAACCACTGTGTCACTGTGCCACCCTTGTTGCAAAGTCTGCATTTTTAAAAAAATAATTTGGATAGCCAGTTTGATATTGTCAAGAAGTCCTATCTTGCTGTGAATGGCAATTTCTTTTTTACAATCAGATTATGTCTGTGCAATTAACTCAAAACCATCACTCTAAACCAACAATTATGTCTCACAAATTTAGTTGAGTTTTTTGAAGGGGTAACCAAGAAGATAGATGTGGGCAGTGCAGTTGATGTTGTCTACATGGACTTCAGCAAGGCCTTTGACAAGGTACTGCATTGTAGGTTGTTGCATGAAGTTAAATCTCACGGGATCCAGGGTGAGGTATCTAAATGGATACAAAATTGGCTTCTTAACAGAAGCCAGAATGTGGTTGTAGGGGATTGTTTTTCAAACTGGAGGCCTGTGACCAGCAGTGTGCCTCAGGGATCAGTGCACAGCCCACTGTTATTTGTCATTTATATTAATGATTTGGATGAGAATATAGGGGCATGGTTAGTAAGTTTGCAGATGACACCAAGATTGGTGGCATAATGGACAGTGAAGAAAACTATCTCCAATTGCAACGGGATCTTGATCAATTGAGCCAGTGGGCTGATGAATGGCAGATGGAATTTAATTTAGACAAATGCGAGGTGATGCATTTTAATAGATTGAACCAGGGCAGGACTTACTCAGTTAATGGTAGGGTGTTGGGGAGAGCTACAGAACAAAGAGATCTAGGGATACATGTTCAAAGCTCCTTGAAAGTGGAGTCATAAGTGGACAGAGCGGTGAAGAAGGCATTCGGAATGCTTGATTACACTGGTCAGAACACCGAATACAGGAATTGGGACATCTTGTTAAAGTTGTACAAGATATTGGTAAGGCCACGCTTGGAATAGTGTGTGCAATTCTGGTCACCCTATAATAGAAAGGATATTATTAAACTAGAAAGAGTGCAGAGCGTAGGAGGCCGAGGGGTGACCTCATAGAAGTCTATAAAATAATAAGGGGCATAAAGAAGGTATAGTCAATATCTTTCCCAAAGATGGGGGAGTCTAAAACTAGAGGGCATAGGTTTAAGGTGAGAGGAGAGAGATACAAAAGTGTCCAGAGGGGCAATTTTTTTACATAGAGGTTGTGAGTATCTGGAACAAACTGCCAGAGGTAGTAGTAGAGGTGGGTACAATTTTATCTTTTAAAAGCATTTAGATAGTTACATGGGTGTGATGGGTATAGAGAGGTATTGATCAAACGTTGGCAATTGGGATTAGCTTAGGGGTTTTAAAAAAAACGGTGGCATGGACAAATTGGACCAAAGGGCCTGTTTCCATGCTGTAAACCCCTGTGACTCTATGACTCCATTTCCTTGTCACAGACAAATCTGTGTACAAATTTTCAATGACAAAACTGATATTTATGCATGTCAGACTCAAGTCTATAAATTCTTTGAGAAGCACTATGAAGTCCTTTCAGTCTTGATAAATTCAATAATAAATAAAAGTTAAAAGGATACTATTTTATTGCAGTTTATTTTATTGGATCATTTAAAATAGTTTCATCAATAAACTGCAATATAGCTGAGACATTAATACCACAGAATATGTCTAAATAAATCAACCTGTTTTCTGCATAACACAGTTGGGTAGTGAATCCTTGGTGCTCTCTGAAACTAAATCACATCTCTTGCTTTTTTTTTATTTTTAAATTGCATCAACAATTTATGAAGAAAAGTTTTGTTTAATTCAGGAGTTTTGCAAAATGGAGAATTCAAGGGCGATCTGACAGTGTGTAGGAAGGCTAACGTCGTCAGAAAGAAAATAAATAATGGAAGAGTCTATTTGGGTAAATATATGTATGTCATAGCAATATTAGGCAACCAACAATACAGGAAAAACCTCCAGATCAAAGTGAGAAAGGCAAAATATGTATGTTTGAATCCTTTATGTCAAAAGAAGAGTGGTGATCTCAGAGGATTATTCATCTTAAATTACAAGAGTCTTAAAACTGAATACTTTGGGCAGCATAGAGGCACAGTGGTTCGCATTGGTGCCTCATAGCACCAGGTACCCGGGTTTGATTCCAGCCTCAGATGACTGTCTGTGTGGATTTGCACATTCTCCCTGTGTCTACGTGAGTTTCCTCCGCATGCTCCCACAATCCAAAATATACAGGTTAGGTTGATTGACCATGCTAAATTGCCCCTTAGTGTCAGGTGGATTAGCAGGGTAAAACTGAGTGGAATGGTTGCGATAGTGGCTCAATGGGCCAAATGGTCTCTTTCTGCACTGTAGAGATTCTATGTAAGAATGGCTCCAGAGATGTAGGACTACATTGTTATGGGTGGATTAGAGAGGTTTAAGTTGTTCTCCTTGGAAACACAAAGGTTAATAGAAGATTTGATTGAAGTGTTCAAGATCATGGGGGGTCTGGACAAAGTAGATAGGTGTAAAGTTATTGGCAGGAAGATTGAGGACTTATAGTCATCGGCAAAAGAAACAATCGTTCGGCAGTGGTCTTTATCTGTAATTCACTGACTAAGAGTGTGATGGAGGAAGACTCAGTCAAAACTTCCAAAAGAGAGCTGGATAATTATCTGGGGAGAAAGGATTTACTGCTGGGGCTGTGGAGGAAATGTGAGTGAATGGAGCCAGATGAGTACTAGAGAGCCAGCACAGATATGGCAGGCCAAATGGCTTCCTCTGCTGCTGGGGCCATGAAGAAAAAGTGGGTGAGTGGGGCTAGGTGAGTTACTGTAAAGAGCACACATAGGTATGATGGGCCAAATGGCCGACTCTGTGCTGTAAGCATTCTGTGATTCACTGCATCATCTTTCTTGATTTGGTGTATTGAATGGGCTGAAGCCACAGAATAAATTTTAAAAAGATTGAACAACATTTTAAGTTATATAAACAGCAGCTCCCAAGATGGCCAAGCATTTATATTAAACTACAACATTTACAGAACTATCAGACCAGCGAGGGGCTATCTAGAAGTAGCCCAACAGAGGCAACCAACTTGACATGAATGAAAGACCCATCTCCTGCCAAAACGTCGAGACTTAACATATGCAAGCAGCTGGACACTCAACCTCTTGGACAATGAAGCGAAGTTGAGGAGGAGTCTCCCCTAGTCATGTCATCGAATCACGACAAACCATTGAACTATTGCAAAATACTTTCAAATTTGATTTTGCATCATTTAACTACTTGGTCTAAAAAATAAAGTATCACTCCTAAAAGCTTATGGTTTGTGAATGGAATTTATATAATTTTATTAATAAGCCACGTTGCTTTTTATGCCAAAACAATGACACAAATTACTTTCTGCAAGTATATTTTTCAAGAAAACTGGCCATTTTGTGCATGGAGTCCATGTGCTAAACAAACTGATCATTTGTGTTTTAAGAAACAGCTTTTCCATCTCAGTGCAGAGAGATGAAGGGGAGAAGGGGGGGTTTCTCTGGACTTCCTGTGGTGTGTTTCTCATGGCTATTCACTGACAGGATGGCGTGGGATTTTCTTGTCCCACTGCTGTCATTGGGATTTCCCATGGACTGCACCCCTCACCACCAGGGGATGATGGGGATGTGCCATTCGTAAGGCTAGAAGATCCAGCTGGCGTGACCAAATGATGCAGGTATTGGCAAGAAGAAAACACATTGGTCCTTTTTCTCTCCTCAGCTATTCTGCAAGTGTGACCTGCCTGTGTTCTGACCAAACTTCACTGGCAGTATCTTTAACATAAACCAAGCAGCTGCTGACTCCAAGAGAAGAGACAGATTATTATCGGTCAATATTTTAAATTGTTTTGATGCAGAATCCAGAAAGATCACCAAATCCACTCTCAAACATAAGTCTCCAATCTGCAAGAATTGCATATGATTGACTTTGCTGGAGGAATCTTAAACCTTCCCTCTTTGTTACTTACTTCTTTGTGTGTGTTGAACCTCTTGAATGCATGCATGTGAGAGTTGGAACAGTTTTAAAAAATTAGATTTTTAATCTCTGTTATTAAGTACAGTAAATACCATTTCCTTTGCTTTTAAGACTTACAAGAAAGTCTGTCTGTGCATGGATTTCACAGTCACAGCATCTAAACAATTAAACACTCACTAAATTGGCAAGCAAATTCTTTAAAAAAAAACACCTGAGAGGTTGAAAGCGAAGGGAATCATTCTGCCATTACTCACCTGGCTATAATGCAGTGGTACAAACTGTAATAAGGAACTGCAATAGTACATTAGAGCAGTAAACTATAATGGTCCAGATTTTACTGTAGCATTGTACTTAGGCTTGTGTGTGCACCTTTAAGCTTTCTGAAAAAAATTGCATCACAAGTTGCTGAAAGTACAAGCTGACGATGTCGCAGTGAAGGAAACATGGTGCCTGAAATCTGTGAATGAACAGTACGTGCAACTTAATGAGATTGAAATGTTGAGAAATAAACAGCAGAAGGATTGACAAGATTAGTGAATCATGATGGATGAATTCAATGTAAAATCAGGTACAAAATTTACATGCAATAAGGAGAGCACTGACCAATTTGTGTGGGTGCTTCTTACAACCAGCAGAAGGTCTGAAAAACTGGGAGTGATCAGAATTGTAGCAGGAACAGGTGGTAAGTACATCAGAGCTATTTTTATGACATTTACAGGTCCTGGGTGCGATGCACTCGCAATGATTCCTGATTACTGCTAACTCAAACACAAATACTCAATATACACCTGAGTTCAATGTTTGGTTCGTGGTAGTGATATAATGCTAGTCCTTCCTGTTTTCATTTTCAAAATAACTTATTCAAAGGTTGTTATCAATCCAGTAACGTCTGGCCTCAGTGAATGAACAAACGATGAATCAAAAATAGTTATATTTTTAGGAGCCTTTCAATTTTTGCTTGTAGATTTACAATTAATTTTTCAAAGAGCATTCGGAGATGCATTTTTATTTCAAGATCCTTTCCCCTAAGATGCTACTAGCACCACTGAGAAAACTGAACATCTTGTATTTTTCACGTAAATTAGAACCTGTCAGAATAAATTATTCAAATTCCAGTTGAAACTGCCACTACCAGTTATAAAGAGAAGGTAGAAAGTCTGTATGGAAAGATAAATAAAGGCTGCTTATGCCAGTGAAACTTTTTGAGCCAATGCAAAAAATTGACCGTGATCATAGTATCCCCACAGTGCGGAAGGAGGCCATTTAGCTTATTGAGTCTGCGCTGCCCACAATCCCACCCAGGCCCTATCCCCATAACCCTATTTATTTACCCAGTTAATGTCCCTGACACTAAGAGCCATTAAGAGCACTGCCAATCTACCTAACTCGCACAGTTTTGGAGCAAGGGGGGAAACCAGAGCACTCAGAGGAAACACACGCAGACACGGGGAGAACGTGCAAACTCCACCAGCCAGTCGTCTAAGGCCAGTCATCAAACCCCAGTCCCTGGCGCTGTGAGGCAGCAATGCTAACCACTGTGCCTTTGGGCCGCCCTGATGGAAGCAGACTTTGGGGAGACACGATGGGCCCGATTTTATCATTTTGATTCTAAGTGCTGAATCTGGGAGTGTTTCAGATTTGACCTTTAGACCCGTTCTCAGGCATCCTCATACGCGCTCTGCTTGAAAAAAAAAGCAGTGATTCTGAATCACGCTACAGAAAACTGTGGGTGGGGCTTATTGCAGCCAAAACGCTGCAGCTCTGAACGAATCTTTCAACTGCATATGCGCAGTAAAACAAAACAGAAAAACACCCCTCTGCCACATTGTGCCCGGCTCGGATAATGTCTCCCCCTTGGGCCCCACAATCATTGCCCCACCCCCACAACATAACTGTGCACCTTATCCCCCACTCCCCTGCTACCCAGATCTCACTACTGTGGCTCCTGCCCCCCTTCCTCCTCACCAATCACATGCAAAGTGGCAGCAGACTCCCCTCCCCCCTCGACCAGAGAGCCATCTGACCCACCTCACTCTCTCCCACCAAAGAACAATCTGAACTGCCTCCCTCCCTCCACCAGAGAGCGATCTGACCTGCCTCCCTCCCCCCACCACCAGAGAGCGATCTGACCTGCCTCACTCCCTCCCACCAGAGAGCGATCTGACCTGCCTCACTCCCTCCCACCAGAGAACGATCTGATCTGCCTCCCTCCCTGCCACCAGAGAGCCATCTGACCCACTTCCATATGCGCCCCCCATCCCAACAGGGAGCCATCTGACCCAGCTCACTACCTCCCCGACCAGAGAAGCATCTGAACCGCCTCCTTCCCCCAACCAGAGAGACATCTGACCCGTCTCCCTCCCCCCCGACCAGAGAAGTATCTAACCCGCCTCCCTCCCCCTACCAGAGAGCCATCTGATCTGCCTTCCCCCACTCTCCTCACCCTCCCTACCACCTATCTGAGTCAGAGAGCCACCAGAAGCTCTGAACTTACCTCCTCAGAAGCTGGAGCGCCCAAATCGCACCTTTGCAGACCATGTCTGTTTTCTGCCAAATCTGAATGGGTGAATAAGGTGGTAAAGGGGGAAGTGCCTGTAAGTTTGTGCGTCCAGCCCATTAAGTCAATTAAAATACATGCAATTTCAATTAAATTGCTGTTGCACCCATTTTGGGCACGGTCCTGATCGCGGCCATCTTAGACGTATGGTAAAGGGGGAAAGGGCTGTGGAGGCGGTCACTGATAAGCGCTACTCGCCTCATGTCCGACTTTACCAAATTTTCACACCCCAGAACAGGCAACTTGATGGTAAAATTGGGCCCGATGCACATGAAAATATTTGATAAACCTTTTCCAATTCATTACAAACTGACAAAATGACATACTTCACACTGAAACAGACTACTGCATCATGATGGAAGAAGAATTATTCTGGTTGATGTCTGCTTGCTCGTATGACTTTAAAATAATTCCAGATGCTGAGTAATGAATTGGGCCTCTTTCTTTCAATTTTTTTGTACAAAATGAAGTAAACGTAATATCAATTCCCTATACACCAACCTTGCATCCCACTATCACTGACCAACACAGCAACTGTTTGGTCAAAAAGGCAAAAATAAAAGCTCTAAGTGAATATTTCAAGCTAAATTAATGTGAAGTCATGCCATATTGCATGGCAAACCATATTTCTGCCTGTTGTGCCTTTGCCTGCCTCACTGCTCCAACAGTGCTACCACAGTGGCTGCTGCATGACTGGTGGAAGGCTACTGACTTTTACTGGAGGAGACTGCAGATAGCCAGGCCACTCGAAACTTAGCACGCTTGGCCGTGGATTGCACCACCTTGGCATGGGTAGCAGAAATCTGGTCTGACTGGTTGACAGGTAACAGAAAGAATGCTGGATGAGTAGTGGTGATGAGAGACAGAATGTTGTCTTCCTGAGAGAGGGCAGCAGGTTTGTGTTCTATGGAGTGATCAGCCTTGCGCTGGGGCAGTGCCTCAGCAATCCTAGTAATAGATCAATGACAGGTTGTTGGACTGCTGTGACACCTTGTATACCCTTTTGAACACTCTACTCCATAACCACACATCTGCAGTCTGAGCAGACTTTGGGTATCTGCATTTGTGCTGCAATGAAAGCTGCAACCACTTCCACAAGTATGCTGATAGGAAGTTTGCCACTTCAGTGCTGAAAAGAGTGTGCTCCAAGTTCTGCATAAACCCTGAGCCACACTAATGATATAATTCATGCTCCTTAACATTGACTACATGCTTTTCTAGGAGACTGCCCATTGCATCGAGCATCGCATCATGCGTGTCCATCAGCCTTCTTCTATAGGCTGTTATATTGAAGTCCTCAGTCTTCAGTAGCAGGACACATATGCAAGCTTTCTCTCTGCAACTTGTCCCCTGCCTTGGCTACAGGCTACCCATACCCAATGTCTCACCATCTGTGGATCAGGCCTCATGTTATTCCCTGAATTACACTGTCAGCATTCAAGCTGATAGCTACAAATATGAAATAATGTTATGTTCTTTATCAGTGCCTTGTTTGTCTTCCACCTCATGTTTCTCTACCACCACCTGGTGAAGCAACAACTCTTACCTATCTAGTTTTGGCGAGGTGGGGGAGGGTGGACAGGGACAAGAAAAGTAAGAGATGCATGTTTCGACGATCCGCAGTTTGTGAAACACAAGAGAAAATGAGATGACAGAAAGGTTGGATGTGAAAAGGAGGACTAAATATATCAACATTTTTGTCAGTTTCAATTCTGCTGGTGGCCACAGCTTCTACAATAGGTGCTCCAATAACACGTTCCTCTCAATGAGGGGGTTAGGATGTACAGGCACATTTTTCCATTTCCGGTTAGCGTCTGTTCGCTCTGCTAGTGCGCCACCTAGTCGTACCAGAGAGATGTGGAAATGTGTCAGTGAGTGTGCTGCAATATGGCTGACATGGTTGAATAACTGCCAGGCCATACATGCTGTAAAATGTTGGTGTGAGATTTGCAAAAGTGACAAGTTTAAGAGGGTGAGGTAAAGCCATGAAGATATAATAGAGATCAATAGAGAATGTTGATAGGGATGCAGTGCATTGAGTAATATGTGAAGTTAGTAATGCATATGGCAGGATATGTCATTTGAAGATACATTCACTGATGAATTTAAGGTCATTGAATTTTTTTGTGGATTGCATCCTCAGGGCTATAGGCATTAACCTCCATGACAATCTGTTCACACTGACTTCTGAGCCTGTGTCTGGGGGGCTTCCTCAGTCCTTGTGGATACAAGACATCTCTCCTCCTTTTCACCATCTAGAATCCCAATTTCCTCTGATTTTATTCCTCAGTTTGATCCAAATTTATAACATCCACACAGCTGTGCTCTTGCAACATGCCATTTAAACCTAGGACCAGCAATAGTGCATTTAAGGATAATGGAGGCAATTAGCTAAAATGCTATTAAAACAGAATATAACAAATTTATCTGATCATAAGTTTGCTGTTCTTTTTAAATCTGCTATTTTGAGATCAGGATTTTTTTTATATAATCTGTGTTTTGCCCCAAAGGCTTTAATGTTTAGAGATTACTGTGCATCTTATTACTGTAATGTTAGACAAATGATAAAACAAAGTTGTAAATTGTTAGATATTGCTTGCCTTTCCTAATTCCTTACACAGCCCCTTAAGCCTAACATTGTCAGTTTACTTGACCGTGTCTTCCATCTCTTAAGGTTTCAAAATGTTGTGCCATTATTGTGCAACTCTTGCAGCATTTTACAAATCCCCATTTCTCTTGCAACTAGGGTGTTAAAGTCTTGACAAAGATCTGAACTGACAGGCTGCAATCTCAAATGCCCATTCATTCTTATGATGATACAGCTTTATGGCTTCTGAGTTGATCATTTTCCACCAGCTTCTGGCTTTTCTGCAAAATTAATGATTTTATGCCCAGGAATAGTCAAATCTTCCACTCGGCAGCTACATTCAAAGTGACCTCATCCTCAGCTGTCATCTGAGGACAATGCTCCAAGTGAAAAGTACTCTGGTGCATCATCGTCCCAAAGTGAATTTCTAATCCTTTTCTTCCCCATTTATTCCAAATGTACATTTACAGTTCAGAGCAATGTGACATTACAGGATCAGTGATCACTAATTAAAATGTATCCTGTCAATTATATGACTATGCTATCAAAACCAAAAGTATTATTTAAAATATAAAAATCAACCCAAACCAACATGAAATAGAAGGTGCGCCTGTTTGAAGATAACTGTTCAGAACGCCTATGCATTAGCCACCTACCTTTTGAAATAATCAACTTTAAATTTCTTGGTGAATGAGTGGTAATGAAATTTTAAAAAAATCAAATACTTCATTTTATACCCATTTATTTCTATTTCTTGGTGAAAATCTGGTAAAGAACAAATTTTTAGCATCTCCGATGTTAATTCTTATGTTGTTTGCATTTGAATCGCTGCTGACATTAACTGATTGCAATATCTCAAAATAAACCAAGCAACTAATTGAATATTATTCATATGAACACTTGGAATATCTGTGTGAAACAGGATTCACAAAGTACCACCATTGATAAAGTATTCTAAGGGCATCCTCAAAGTAGATTAAACCTGCTAAGAAGGTTTTCACAATGATGTTCCAACACTGGTCCACCAACATACAGGTGGTGCCCTGGGAAAATGACATTGTTCTAAAATAATTTGTGCTGGATTTTATGGGATGTCATACTCCTCACATCCCTTGGTAAAGAGTTGGGGGGAACCCATCCACAACCCAGCTACCCCACAGCAAATTAACACTGGGAGTGATGTTAATTACTTTAAGGCGGGACTGATCCTGCTTTGGAGAGCCACTGGAAAACTGAAGGGATGGTAGCTCTGGAGCCACCATGATAGCAGTGTGTGATCTAGCCACTGCTGGGGCTATGACAGTTCCACCCTTCTGTGAAGCCCAGGTAAATCTAGGGTTGGAGTCCATGGTGGGTGGCAGGGGGAGCAAGATTCAAGCAAGATTCAAAGGGCCAGGACTTTTGATTTGATTTATTATTGTCACATGTATCAATATACAGTGAAAAGTATTGTTTCTTCTGCACTATACAGATAAAGCACACTGTACATAGAGAAGTAAAGGAGAGAGTGCAGAATGTAGTGTTACAGTTATAGCTAGAGTGTAGAGAAAGATCATCTAAATACAAGGTCCATTCAAAACTCAGATGGCAGCAGGGAAGAAGCTGTTCTTGAGTCGATTAAGTCACTTTTTAAACTGCAGTGGATAGAAACCTAACCTCTCCAGTCATTCATAAGACAAACAGTCCATTTCTGGTTATTAGGCTAATAAACCTTCTCTGAATTCGTCTAACACATTTCCACGTTTCCTTAAATAAGAAGACTGACTAATGCTCCAGATGTGATCTCTTCAGTGCCCTATACAATCGAAGCATAGACTCCCTATTTTCTTAAATCAATTCCCCTCACAATAAACAATAAACATTCTATGAGCTTTCCTAATTACTTGGCCATTTAAGTGTTTCAGTAGGCCCCAAAGGGGAAGTGACCACCCAATGCCTCCCCTGTTGTTGGTGCAGTTTAAGGGCAGGAGGGCAGGCAGTAGGGAGGTCACCTGCTGGATTTTATGCACCATCGCTTTCAAACCCACCAATGGGGGAGTCTTATGTGGGTTATATCTGGCAGGATATGGCTATATTTCAAGTGAACACAGCTCCACTAATTGGTTCTAGGGTGTTATAACCCTATTCTCATACTGGCTTTGATTGCAGTCCCCAGCTTGGGGTGCAGAAGATGTAATGCATATTTGTACAAAATATGATACAGATTGTTTACCAATGTAAGTAAAAGTTACTGGCTGGAGTGTTTATGTTCATCAGTAAGAGGAATTAACATTTTATGTGATGGAATGGGAAATGGGACGACGTTCAGAAATCATAAAATCATAAAAACAATAAGTTAATCGTCAGAACGATGACAGGTGAACTTTATTGCAAACAAAAGTAAATGCTGCATAGAGTCATAGAGGTTTACAGCATGGAAACAGGCCCTTCAGCCCAGTTTTTACCATTAAACTAGTCCTAATTGCCCTAATTTGGCCCATATCCTTCTATACCCATCTTACCCATGGAAGTGTCTAAAGGTTTTCTAAAAAACAAAATTGTACCTGCTTCTATGACTGCCTCTGGCAGTGCACCACGCTCTGTATGTAGGAAAAAAATAAATAATACATGTATTTCATACATGATGTGGAAATAGCTCAGGATAAAACTAGAAGAGGCCTGGGGACACAATGCTGATCACATCCAAGCAATACAGAGAAGCAAGCAACAAAATAGTAGCATGTTGAACCAGAGGCAGGGTTTTCCAGCCACGCTCACACAAGGCCAAAAATTCCTGCCTGAGGTCAATGGACATTTGGATGGTCTGTGCTTGCCCACTACGATTCCCATGGCAGGCAGGATGGGAAAATTCCATCCTGAATGTTTTAACAACAAGTCAGTGGAAGCCAAGGCAAAACATCAGTGTTCTGGTCAGACCACTCCCTTAGAATTGTCACCAAGACACAAAGAAGGCATTTATAGGGATAGAAGCATGTGTCTGTTTGGAACTTTACAGGGTTACTGAAATAACAGTTCAGCCACTAACTTGGTGTCTGTGATATACCACATATTCCCAGCTCCAGTTGCCTCTCCATAGGCTGCAATGCCCTTTTTGTTATTCTATGGAGGTTTAAAAGTGGAAGTACCCCTCCAACGGCATGCCTATAATGGGCATGGTGAATCAATTTTCCCTGAAAATCATATTAATTGAGGGGAAGCTAATGATTGAGAAATGAGACCTGAATGAAGTGGGAATATTGATGTTTGAGATTTGGGAAGAATCATCCAGTGAAAGTGGGAAAAGAGGTTTAACAGTTGTTTACGTAACTGATTGTTATTATGTGAACTAGGTCACCATCGTGCAAGATGAAGAGTTAGAATTCTTCCTAACCAGAATCTATTGTAAGAGGTTGGCTTTACAAGGGAGGCTTAGAGATCCAAAGCAGACAGTGTTTCTTCTGTGTCTCAAAGTCTGTGCCTTGTTTGTCTGCTTGTTCCGAAGGTTCCAGCCGTAGGCATTCTTGAAAAAGATGGTGATGCATGCAGTGAGCTCATCTAAAAGCCAAGTGAATGTGCCAAACACTTCCTCCTTAACTAGTTGATCCTAGACTGCTGCTGAAGTGTGCTAGTGAACTGTCTCCTTAAAGCTTACACTCTAATTTCCATGCACTCTACCTAATTACACTCATTTTACTTGGGGTTTATATCAATCACCTCTCCAATGGATATGTAAATAAGGCAAACCAGGAAACCCCAAATACTTCTTTGCTGGTGCAGATTGTTTCCCAATGCAAGCAGTAGCAAAACAACCTAACCACCCATATCTATATTATATTAGCTCCAATCATATTCACCATCAGATTGTCACTCTACTATTTTTCGGTGCCACACAGGAACTCTGCATAACTGGCTGGGACATCTAATTCCAGCTTCTTCAGAAACACCTGAAATGGAATTGCTTCTTTGTGGAGCTGTATCATCTGGGCAAGATAAGCACACCACTGTTTCACAGTGCTAACTTGTCATAGTCTGATAAACAAAGAGTTCAATTGCCCCAAAGTTTCTTCACAAAGAAGGTAAGTGGATAAGGGGACAGGTTGGGTAAGGTAAGGCTATGAGGGAGTAGGGTGGGTAAGCTAAGTGGGTAAGGGGTAGTGTGAGTGCCGTCAAGTGGTAAGAGGGTAAGTCGGTAAGGGGGTAGAATAGGTAATGTAAGTGGGAAGAGGATATTGTAGGTAAGGGGGTATGCTGGGCAAGGTAAAGGGATAGGGTGACAGCTAAATAGGATGGTGAGATATGTGAGTAAGGGGGTAGAATAGGAAAGGTAAATGTGTAAGGGATAGGGTGAACAAGGTGGTAAGTTAGGTGGATGAGTTAAGGAGGTAGGATGGCTAAGCGAGTAAGGAATAGTGTGATGAAACAGATAGGGTGGAAGCAAAATAAGATAATGGTGAGCTTGGTTATGTCATGTCAGGGGGTCAGGCTGAGCTGGTTGGTGAGGTTGGGTCGGGGGGTGGGGGGGAGGGAAACGTCAGTTTCTGACTATTTGGAGGCTAGAAGATCTCAGCCGTAATAGCCAAAAGCAGCAATGCTGTGAATCTTGCCATGTATGTGTAGGTGTACTAGATACTGTGGTTAAGATCACCATAGATACTGAAGGGGTGCTATTATACCATAATTAGAAACATCTCTCAGCATGGTAAGATTGGAAAGAATGTTAAATTTTGCTTCATTACAGTTGTTAAGAGCACAGTTTTTAATTCAGGGATTTTTCCTGCTGGGGCCCAGCATTTTAAACACTTGCAGTTTTATTACTGACTTATTAATAAAACACGAATGTTTCAATATATGCAGTTCAACTGTGGAAATTAAAATAGTTTCATGGAAGCATAAGCGCTGGCAATCCTGTGAGCTTATTTGTGAGTAACATTATAAGTACCGGTACTATGCATTTATTATGTTGCTCAAGTTAATTTTGACTATTTGTCCTTTTGATGACAGAAGGACTATTATACTTTCAAAAGGTGGCATATTTCAATTACACAAGAAATTCTCTGCTAGCCTGTTGACCATTTTGCAATCCATGAGCAATAATTGTGGCCACATGGATTCAATATAAAGTATAATCTGCTAACCTGTAACCTGCAAGGCCATGGAGCGGGTGCTGGAGAGTGACATTAGAATGGGAGGCTTTTTTTTTCAGCCTTTGCAGACACAATGGGCTGAATGGCTTCCTTCTGTACTGTGACTTTTCTGTGCTTGTACATTTGGCTCCAGAATGCCTTTTTATTTGGCATGATGGGTGGGGAGCTGTTTTATTTTCAAACTGCCATCCACACCGCGTGCACAAAATTCTAGTGCAGACCATGCCAGACACTATTTTGGTAAAGAGGCAAACAAGAGATGCCCTTTAACCATGTCCTAAATAGGCATAAAACTGATTCTGCTCCCTTATTACCTAGTGCTGATTGCCACCAGGGAAATTTAAAAATAATTACCATAATTACCACTGGTTCAAACCACTTAGTCTCCCTTGTGCCAACCCTCTGATCACACTGCAAGGTCCTGATCCTTCCAAATTTACCAATCACCAGAAAGTTGGTGCATGAACCTGTGTGGACTCCTACTGTTGTGCCATCTAATGGATAATGAGGTCCATTATGCTTTGCCCCTCGGATCCCCCCCAACCTTCCTACTGCCATTTGGGCTGTTAATACCCCATGGGGGTCAAAAAATGTATGCTATTGAAATTCTAAGCTATTAACTTTATAGCAGTTAATTAGTGAACCACCAACAGCTGGATTTAATTGTTTAATGAGTCATTACGCTAATGGTGAAAATAAAGAAAAGATTTTAACACGTGAAGCTTGCTATCAACAATTCTGTTTTGGCTAAGTATGGAAGAATATTTCTGCAGAAGTCAAAGGTTCAAACAGGAGTGCAAATTGTTTCATGCCATTTCTCATAAAGCACACAATGACACAAAATGAGCAATGGACTTGTGTGCAGCATTTGCAAATGACTTTGTGACACTGAATCACAGATACACAGAGTTCACAGTGAGGCTATTGTGAACTGCAACCACATCACAACCTTGGAATTTAGCCACAAAATGTAGACAGAAGGGAGATTGAAGAACTGGATTGAAAATGAGAATTAGACCAAAGATCTGAACTATAACACTGTTGTGACTGTACTAAAGTCGATGAGTTGAAAATAACATATTTGTTCTCATAAAATTCATCTACCATTCAATGATGTACTGTTCTCATTTATTATCTTCCATATATGTGGTCAGGCAAGCAGTGGTATCTAGCAAGTTGAATAGAATCATTTATCATGCATGGACTTTGCTATGTAGGCATACTGATAGTTGGAGGTTGGTTTAGCTCAGTTGGTTGGACACCTGATGCAAAACAACACCAACAACAAGAGTTCAATTCCTGTGCTAGCTGAGGTTATTCATAAAGGTCTCAATCTTGCCTGAGGGTTTTTTAAAGTTTTATAGTGTCACAAGTAGGCCGATACTAACATTGCAATGAAGTTACTGTGAAAATCCCTTAGTTGCCACACTCCAACACCTGTTTGGGTACACTGGGGGAGAATTTAGCACGGCCAATGCACCTAACCGGCATGTGTTTCAGGCTGTAAGAGGAAACCATGGCACCCCGAGGAAAGCCACGCAGACATGGAGAGAACGTGCAAACTCCACACAGACAGTGACCCAAGGTGAGAATCAAACCAAGAGCCCTGGTGCTGTGAGGCAGCAGTGCTAACCACTGTGCCGCCATGTCACCCAGGTGATCCTTAGGGTAAATCATCAGCAGTAAGCTCTCTCCCTCAAAGGGGAGAGCAACCTATGGTCATCTGGGACAATGGCAACTTTCCCTTATACTGATAGATCTAAATGAGTCCTTCAAAGCAAGGGATGGAAGTTATAGAATATTTTCTTCTTGTATCTATTAAAGGTATTAAATATTTATAGTCCAGGTGTGACACTCAGGCTTTGTACTCAGAGCATTTACCTTAATCTCCAAATATCATAAATTCCTTATTTCAAAGTAGGATTGTCAGATTAGTGTCATTTCTCCATTGAAACAAGCATGGCCCATTCTTTTCCATTGTGACCCAGCTTGATTCCTCACCTCTGCTCCACACTGTCAAGCAGTCCCCATCAATAATACTCCAAGCTTCTTCATATATCCATGCTCCAGTGTGTAGAATCCAGGATAATTGTTTTTCAGTCGTCTCCTCATTCTAATCCTCCAACAGTATAAATTGTTGGGATGTTTTCTGATTAGTGGAAGATGAAAACACTACAACACATCTCTTTTCAGCAAGATTTCCAACAGTTAAACAGGGCAGCACTGACAATACCAGGGACCTCAGTTCAATTCCAGCTTTGGGTGACTGTGCGAGTTTGTACATTCTTCACTTGTCTATGTGGGTTTCCTCCAGGCGCTCCAGTGTCCTCCCACATTGTAAACGTGCAGGTTAGGTGGATTGGCCATGCTAAATTGTCCCTCAATGTCCCAAGATGTGTAGGTTAGGGGGATTAGTGAAGTAAATATGTAGGGTTACAGGGATGGGGCCTGAGTAAGATACTCTGTTGGAGAGTCAGTACAGATTTGATAGGCTGAATGGCTTCCTTCTGGACTGTAGGATTCTATGATTCTAAGTTTAGAATCATAGAATCTTACAGTCCAGAAGGGACTGTACAAGGCACACCACAATGAAGAGCAGGCAAAGATTGCTGGAGGCATTCCAGACGTGGTATTCTGACCCTGGCAGAGAAGGAGATTCCTGGAACTAGCTGGGTTGCAGGGTCACCGAGCAATGGCTGATAATGAGACAAAAAATGTCCATTGAAGAGTGTACGTGTGTGAGCGTGCACTCCCGCATCAGTGTCTTGAGTTCAGGTCTTGGATGGGTTTCTTGAGGGTTTGTCTGTTACAAACAGACATTATTTGTAAAAAACATTTCTTGTTTATTAACAGATCACCCAGATGAAAGACAACTTTGTCTGCAGGAAGTGTGATCAGTTACAGCTCCTCGCAGACGCATTGTTTGGTTGGAGCGTCAGGTAGATGCCTGCGGAGCATATGGTAGGCAGAGAGTGTGATAGACACTAGTTACAGGGAGGTTGTCACACCACAGGTTTAGTCAGGTTGATGGGTGACTGCCGGGAGAGGCAGGCAGGTAGTGCAGAAGTCTCCTGTGGCACTTTCAAACAGGTATACTGTTTTGGATACTGTTGAGGGGGACAGCCTGTCAGATGGAGATACCAGCAACAGCCAGGCCTATGACACCATATCTGGTTCTGCTATAGAACAAGGTCGGGCAAGGAGCAAGCGAGTAGTGGTAATAGGGGACTTGCTAGTTAGAGGCACAGACAGGCATTTCTGTGGCTGCGATTGAGACTCCAGGATGGTGTGTTGCCTCCCTGGTGCCAGGGTTAAGGACATCTCTGAGTGATTGCAGAAAATTCTTAAGGTGGAGGGTGAACAGCCAGAAGTCATTGTACATACTGGTACCAACAAAATAGGTAGGAAAAGGGATGAGGTCTTGAAGTGTGAATATAGAGAGTTGAGCAGAGGGCTAAAGTACAGGACATCAGAGGTAGTAATTTTTGGACTACTGTCAGTGCCGCATGCTAGTGAGAGTAGGAATAGGAAGATTAGGCAGGTGAATGAGTGGCTTGAGAGCTGGCGCAGGGAGCAGGGATTTAGATTTTTGGATCAAAGAGAACTCTTTTGGGGAAGGGGTGATATGTTCAAGAAGGATGGGCTGCACCTGGACTGAAGGGGGGCTAATATCCTGGTGGGGAGATTTGCTAGACCTACTTGGGAGGGTTTCAACTAGTTTTGCAGAGGGGTAGGACCCAAAGCAGTAGGGAGATAGAAGAGAAGGTTGAAGACAGCACAGAAGTTAAAGAGAGCACATTAAGTAGTAAAGGCAGTGTCAGTAATCCTAGTACTAGGCAGATCAGGCAAAAGCAGAGCAGAGAGCAATGGAAGTCCAGATTAAATTGCATTTATTTCAATGCAAGAGGCCTGACAGGGAAGGCAAGTGAACTCAGGGCATGGATGGCTACATGGGACTGAATATTATAGCAATTACTGAAACATGGCTAAAGGAGGGACAGGACTGGCAGCTTAATGTTCCAGGGTACAGATGCTATAGGAAAGATAGAACAGGAGGGAGGAGAGGAGGGAGAGTGCACTTTTGATTAGGGAAAACATCACCGAGAGGGGATATATCCAATGGTTCACCCACTGAGGTAGAACTGAGAAATAAGCAATTTGATAGGGTTGTATTATAGGCCCACAAATAACAGGAATTTGAGGAGCAAATATGAAAGGAAATTATAGATAGCTTCAAGAAAAATAGGGTGATAATAGTAGGGGATTTTAACTTTCCCAACATTCACTGGGACAGCCATAGTATTAGAGGGTTGGGTGGAGAGAAATTTGTTGAGTGTATTCAGGAGGAATCTCTCATTTAGTGTGTGGGTGGCCCAACAAGAGAGGGGGCAAAACTTGACCTCCCCTTGGGAAATAAGGAAAGGCAGGTGAATGACTATTATGGAGGGATTACTTTGAGACCAGTGATCATAATTCTATTGGTTTTAAGATAGTTATGGAGAATGATAGGTCTGGCCCACAAGTAAAAATTCTAAACTGGGGCAAGGCCAATTTTGATGGTATCTGGTAGGAACTTTCAGAAGTTAATTGGGGGATTCTGTGGGAAGGCAAAGGGACATCTGGTAAGTAAGACGCTTTCAAAAATGTATTAACCAGGGTTCAACGTAAGCATATTCCTCTTACAGTGAAGGGCAAGGCTGTAGAAGTAGGGAATCCTGGATGACTCGAGATATTGAGGCCCTGGTCAAAAAGAAGAAGAACGCACATGACATGCATAGGCAACTGGGATCAAGTGACTCCCTTGAAGAGAATAGAAGGTGTAAGAGTAGAGTTAAGAGAGAAATCAGGAGGGCAAAAAGGGGATATGAGATTGTTTTGGCAGATAAGGCAAAGGAGAATCCAAAGAGTTTCTACAAATACATAAAGACCAAAAGAGTAACTAGGGAGGGAGTAGGGCCTGTTAAGGATCAACAAGATTATCTATGTGCAGATCCACAAGAGATGGGTGAGATCCTAAATGAATATTTCTCATCGGATTTTACTGTTGGGAAAAGCGTTGATGTTAGGGAACTTGGGGAAATAAATAGTGATAAAGAACAGAGAACAGCACAGCACAGGAAACAGGCCCTTCGGCCCTCCAAGCCTGTGCCACTCATTAGTCCAACTAGACCATTTGCTTGTATCCCTCCATTCTTGAGGAGTGTACATATTACAGAGAAGGAGGTGCTGGAAGTTCTAAAGCGCATCAAGGTAGATAAATCCATGGGACCTGATGAAGTGTATCCCAGGACATTGTGGGAAGCTACAGAGGAAATTGTAGGTCCCCTAGCAGAGATATTTGAATCATCGTTAATCACAGGTGAAGTGCTTAAAGATTGGGGGATGGCAAATTTTGTGCCTTTGTTTAAAAAGGGCTGCAGGGAAAAGCCTATGAACTACAGGCCAGTGAGCCTCACACCTATGGTGGGTAAGTTGTTGGAAGGTATTTTGTGAGATTGGATCTACAGGCATTTAGAGATGCAAGAACTGATTAGGGACAGTCAACATGGTTTTATGAGTGGAAAATTATGTCTCCCAAATTTGATTGAATTTTTTGAATGGGTAACCAAGAAGATAGATGAGGGCAGTGCAGTTGATGTTGTCTATGTGGATTTTAACGAGGCCTATGACAAACTGCATGGTAGGTTGTTACATAAAGTTAAATCTCATGGGATCCAGGATGAGCTTGCTAAATGCATACAAAATTGACTTCTTGACAGAAGCCAGTGGGTGGTTGTAGAAGGTTGTTTTGCAAACTAGGGACCTGTGACCAGTGGTGTGCCTCAGGGATCAGTGCTGGGTCCACTGTTTTTTGTCATTTATATTAATGATTGGTGAAGATATAGGTAGTATGGTTAGTAAGTTTGCAGATGATACCAAGATTGGTGGCATAGTGGACAGTGAAGAAAGTTATTTTAGATTGCAATGGGAATTTGATCAATTGGACCAGTGGGCTGACGAGTGCCAGATGGAGTTTAATATAGATAAATGCGAAATGATGCATTTTGGTAGATTGAACCAGGGCAGGACTTACTCAGTTAATGGTAGGACATTGGGGAGAGTTTCAGAACAAAGAGATCTAGGGGTACATGTTCATAGCCCCTTGAAAGTGGACTCAGGTGGACAGAGTGGTGAAGAAGACATTCAGCATGCTTGGTTTCATTGGACAGAACTTTGAATACAGGACTTGGGACGTTTTGTTGAAGTTGTACAAGACATTGGTGAAGTCACACTTGGAATACTGTGTACAGTTCTGGTCACCATATTATAGAAAGGATATTATTAAACTAGAAAGAGTGCAGAAGAGATTTACTAGGATGCTTCCGGGACTTGATGGTTTGAGTTATAAAGAGAGGCTGGATAGATTGGGACAATTTTTCTCTGGAGCATAGGAAACTGAGGGGTGATCTTATAGAGGTCTATAAAATAATGAGGGGCACAGATCAGCTAGATAGCCAATATCTTTTCCCAAAGGCAAGGGAGTCTAAAACTAGAGGGCATAGGTTTAAGGTGAGAGGGGAGAGATACAAAAGTGTCCAGAGGGGCAATTTTTTCACACAGAGGGTGGGGTGGTGAGTGTCTGGAATAAGCTGCCAGAGGTAGTAGTAGAAGGGGGTACAATTTTGTCTTTTAAAAAGTGTGTAGACAGTTACATGGGTAAAATGGGTACAGAGGGATATGGCCAAATGTGGTTAATTGGGACTAGCTAAGGTATTTTAAAAAAAGAGCAGCATGGACAAGTTGGGCTGAATGGCCTCTTTCCATGCTGTAAACCTCTTAATGGCTGTATATACATCTCAGTATTCTACAAGTGGTTTTGCTTTTACTTCTCACCCATATCAAGTACTCCTGATGTTAACCCTTCCCTGGAGTGGAATCTTCCAGTCCTGCCAATGGCAACCCTCTATGCTGGATTCCCTGGCAGCGGAAGGTACAAGCCATACAAAACATCATACACCTTGGTAGGACCGGAAGATCCTGCCAATAGCCAATAGCGAGCTACCTTTACTGCCAGAAAACACACAGTGGGGTGTGCGGAAAATCTTGCCAGTATTCTTACATTCTGATAAAGAACCCACATTATTGTTTTATCAATCATTGCTCTATTTATATTAAGCTGAAGAACGTCACATATGCCAGGTGGTCCTTTGCTGTCTCTTGCGCTATTTTTGCAATGTAACTTCTTCAAAACCTTTGTCTTGCTGCTCAGTTAGGAACAAGTTTGATTTCTCCTCTTTGTTCCAATAAGTTTAAGTTTATTTATTAGTGTCACAAGTAAGCTTACGTTAACACTGCAATGAAGTAACTGTGAAAATCCCCTAGCCGCCACACTCTGGACCTTGATTGGGTACATTGAGGGAGAATTTAGCATGGCCAATGCACCTAACCAGCACGTTTTTTGGGCGTAGGAGAAAACCAGAGCACCTGGAGGAAACCCACGCAGACACAGGGACAATGTGCAGACTCTGCACAGAAAGTGACCCAAGCCAGGAACTAAACCCAGGCTAACCACTATGCCTCATGACACTCATAAATGTACTCATATAAACCCTCTACTGTTGATGGAACTCAAATGTGCCCCCATCCATTGCAAATGGCACTTTCATAGGCCTTTTGCTGCTATCTGGCAATAGCCTCCATTCCACATTCTTCCTCTTCCAGCACATGTTCGTACTCAGAATGGCTTGACAGAGGCCACACTGAGGTTTTGTCTTATTCCCACCACCTTTGATCATTAAGGGCTCTGGAGACCCATGAATTCCATGTGCTAAGATCCAGTGGAAAATTCCTATCAATTGGATTCAAATTTGTTAATTGCCTTCTAAATAACTTTAATTGATGTTCCACTGCAGCATAGTGAGTAGTCTGCCCTCCAGCTTCCCTGCCACTCATAAAATTGGAAGCAATCTCATGACATTAGTTTCTATGCAAATGAGGCTAACTGCATTTTTCACACCCTCACCCAGCTTTCCCCTCATGGCCCCATCTCACCATCTTCCTCACTCATACACAAGAATGATCCAGCCTCCATCCTCCCTTGGGGCAGAGAATTCTGGATATTCACCAGCCTCTGTTTGAAGAAATTTCTGTGCACCCCGATTTTAAATGAACTGTCCTTCATCTTGTAGCTCCTTGTTCAAAACACTCCCACTAGTGAAAACATCTCAGCATCTTCTCTGTTATGTCCCTTCAAGATCTTTGAATAAGGCCCTGAAAAATTCCAGCCTTTGTACTTGTCTTCACGGCAGAAGACATTTAAAGCATCCCTAGTACAAAATTAGGGAGCAAAGGGGAGAGAAGAATTTAAAACAATCATTATCACTAAAGAGAAAGTAAAAGGCAAACTATTATGGGACGAAAGGCTGACCATTCCATGCACCTCTTAGCCTGCATCCTAGGGTCTTAAAAGAAGTGGCTACAAAAATAGCAAATGCATGCTTGGAACCTTCCAAATTTCCCTTGATTATGCAAAGGTTCCAGCAGATTGGAAAACAATAAATGTAAGATCCTGATTCAAGAAAGTTGGGAGACTGAAAACAGGAAACTATAAGCCTAACATTTGCCATTGGCAAAGTGCTGGGATCCATTAATTAATAGCAGCGGATCTGTAGAAAATAATAATATAATCAAAGAGCATCAACATGGTTTTCAGAGTGAGAAATTGTGTGTGAAAGATTATTAGGAATTTTGATAGGATGTACTAATTCCATTTTCTTTACTTCAAAGAAAATGGAATTGGTAGTTGTAGATAGTAGATGTCACATAAAAAGTCACTGCACAAGAGTTCATGGTGTTGGGGGTAATTAGCAGGAATAAAGGATTGGCTGACAGGAAAAGAGAGGGTCAGAATAAATGGGTCATTTTCAGGTTGACAAACTCTAACTAGTGGTGTGCTACAGGGATCAGTGCTGGGACCTCAAGTATTTACAACTTACATAATTGATTTGGATGAAAAGACCTAATGTACTGTAGCCAAGTTTGCTGATGACACACAGGTACGAAAGCAAGTCGCAAGAAAGACACAGAAGATTCCATTTCCAAAGGACTAGGTCAGAACCCAGTGTGGGTGAGATTTGAAAATCGTGGTCCCAGAGGTGGTCTTTGGATCCTGATGCCTCTGGATCAGTTTCAAATTTTCAAAGAGCCAGTGAGGGCAGGGAGTGGGAAACATGCCAACTGCCAATTAACAGCCCTTTAAGCTCCAGAAGGAGTTTGTTAAGCAGCCTGTCTGGAACAGAATGCAACCTTCAATTTTTTTCTCTGTCAAGCCCGAACAGTCATGTTCATGTCAAGTGTGCAGCTGTCAGGTTCCCTGCAGGGCCCAAATAAATCTCTCTGCAATTGTCTTAGAAACAAAGTTGCGTGGCCAACTATCACCACTTGAAAGCTGCTCCTTACCTTGTCCTGCAAGGCCAGCGTCTGCTCATTCTAACTCCATGGCTTTCCAAGGAACTGCTTGTTCTAATTGGCAAGCAGTAGCAATCCTTAACTTGCTGTCTTTGCTGCTGACTCCAAGCACGCAGCTCCCACCTCCTGAAGTGCTTGGTGCCGTTAATTGGGTGCCAAGGGATGGCACAGTTGCTGCCTCACAGTGCCAGGGACCCTGGTTCAATTCCACTCTTGGGTGACTGTGTGGAGTTTACACGGTCTCCCCATGTCTGCATGGGTTTCCTCTGGGAGCTCTCTGTGGGATTTCCTCCCACAGTCCAAAGATGTACAGATTAGGAGAACTGGCCATGATAAATTGCCCCTTAATGTCCAAAGATGTGTTGGTTAGGTGGATCAACCATGGTAAGTGCTCAGAGATATGGAGATGGGGCATGAGAGTTCAGACCTGGGTAAGATGCTCTTTTGAAAAGTCAGTACAGACGCGATGTGCTGAATGGCCTCCTTCTGCACTGTAAAGAATCTAAGTGCATCTCCTGGGCAATTAGATCATTTACATTTCAAAATCCCATTGCAAGCATGGTGCAACTTAGGTTGGGTCAGAACCCAGAAACCATCTGGGAGTCATTCCTGACACCACCCCCCTATCCCACACTCCCCCCCACCTACCCGCCCCCCCCCCACAAAAAAAGGAAAATCCAACCCATAAAGTCTACTAGGATAGATTAAATGCATAGGCAAAAATTTGGAATATAACATAGGAGGTTGTGATGTTATCCACTTTGATAGGAAGAATCGAAAAGCAAAATGTTTTTCAAATGGAGTTGACTGAATGCTGCAGTACAGAGGAATTTGTGTGTCTTCACATATAAAAAGTTAGCATGCAGGTGCAGAAAGTAACTAGCAAGACAAGTGGAATGTTGGCCTTTATTTATCCAATTAGGGATTTCTTGCTACAATTGTACAAGTCATTGTTGGGACCATATCCAGAAAATTGTACTCAGTTTGGTCTCTTTATTTAAGGATGAATGTGCTTGTATTGGAAGCAGTTCAGAAAAGGTTTGCTAGGTTTATTGCTTAGATGAAAAGGTTGTTTTATGAGGGAATGTTGGGCAGGTTGGATCTACATGCAGTCAATTATAGAAGAATAAGAGGTGATCTTATTGAAACTTATAAGAATATGTGGGGACTTGTCAGAGTACATGTTATTCTAGGACTCAGGGTATAGCTTCAGAATAAGGAGCTGCCCATTTAAGACAAAGGTGAGGAGAAACATATTCTCTCAGAGGGTTGTGAATATTTGGAATTGTCTATCCCTTCATAAGCTATCACGAGTTTCTGCCACGGGTCATCATGTGACTGAACCAGGCGATTCTCACTCTGCAGATCTTTGGGCATATGGGCCAAGCTGAGGTAATGGGATCGGAGTGCAGGATTTGCTTCCTTCTCTTTCTTTCTCTGCCACTGGAGGCATTTTGACTCAAAGGATGATACAGCTTGATTGGTAAGTTGTCATCATTTGAAATTATTAGGAGCAAGTTCTTCCCATTCACTGGCATGAATCCTGTTTTGTTTCAAAGGAAGTTTCTTTGTAGCCATTTCTTTGTCCTCTCCTGGAAAGCTGATAATTTGAGAGTTCAGAAAACAGGATCTGATGGAGGACAGTTTTTGCCTATCAGGACATGATGTCCAGGCCATTGTGATTGATTTTGTTGAAGTTTTGCCTGAATACTGATGGGTCTAGCTTCAAGATAACACCAGCATTTGTTTGACATTCCTCCCATTGAAATTCTTGTCGAATTTCTTTGATATTCTTAAGTGTTGCTGATACAAAGTCTAGGTTTTCTTGCAGGGTAAGAATGTGGCGATGATAACTGCCCTGTGCACTAGGACTTTTTGTGACTTTGTGACTTGTCAAACACTTGCTACCATAATTTGGGGAAAACTAAGCTGGTGTAGGAGATCCATAGTTTTGGATCTCCTTGTTAATGGTGGCCTTTTGAGACATGAATCTGGCTATGCATGTGAAGTGCGCAACTTGTTCCAGAGTCTCTCCTTCATCATAAATGAAAGGTGAAATAGTTGGCTGACCAGATCCGAGTTGATGTATGAGTATTATTTTGGCAACATTCAAGGATAGGCTGATGTTCTTGTGTGCAGAATCAAAGACATCAAGAGTGATTTGGAAACCTGATGCAGTGTGAGCAATAAAAGTGTACATCAGGCAGGATTTTCGTACCTTGTTTATTCCTACTGCCAGCGAGAATGGAAAATTTGATGCTCAGCCAAAACTCCATTCACTGCAGCGGTACTGGAGAACATCAACTGCAGACAAAGTCAGAGGTTTCTGTCGATCATCTGTAAACTGTAGATCATGTATGTTTATGGTGGTCTGTTCTTTTGGCATGTAAGTGACTGAGGTTTATCTTTACATCTAGACAGTTCACACAAGGGGGCAGGTGATCTTTGATGAGTTGATTAGCCACTTTCAGGCAGATTATAAATAGTATGGAGACTATTACATAACCTTGCTTTTTTTAAATTCATGGAAATGCGGACTTTGATGACACCAGTTCACATTTTAAGTGAGACTGTTTCACATCTTCTTCTCACGACAGCTGTAGTCTTATCATCATGAAGCAGCTGCAGGATTGTGATAAAGTTTCTTGAACATCCAAACTTCTGGAGCACAATCCACTGGGATTTAATGAGTCAAATGCTTTGATCAAGGTGATGGATGCAATGAAGGTTTCCTGGTGTTGCTCTTGACACTTTGTTTGGATGTTTCTGGCAATGAAGGCTATGTCAAAGACTCCTCTGAAAGATCTAAAACCATAATACAGTTCTCTGGCAAGGTACGCATTCTAACATCCATTCTCCTGAATCACCTATTTGCTGTGGCTAGGGAAATCCTCCCAGAGACTTTGTCCCAGGAAGCAGTGGGGGATAGTTCATTGAATATATTCAAGACTGAGATAGACATTTTTTTGTACTATGGTGGAGTCAAGAGTAATGATGACATGCAGGAAAGTGGAGTTAAGGACAAGATCAGATCAACTATGATCTCCATCAATGGTGGATCATTTGGAGATGCTGTTTTACCTACTTGTGTTCCAGTTTCTCATTTTCTCATACTCGTATTCCCCCAGTGTAATGTAATGTTACCTTGAGCACTATTCATTTTGTGAAAGCTGAAATCCAGTCATCAATGTTCCAGATTCAAGTTTAAGAGGAGGATAAATCTATTTGCATTAATCACTTCTATTTTGAGTTGGGCTATTAAGCTTCTCTGTTTAATCTGTTTTCAACACCTACACAAAACTGAAATGCTCCCTCATGGAAAAAAAACTTTAAATCCTTAAATTCACGAGACTCTTTGAAGCAGCACTCAACTGCTGGCATTGCTTTAGGACATTATTTCCTTTTAATATGTCTTTCATCTAAATGCTGAAGCAAAATTCTTACAAAAGCAACTGTTGTAACCTTTAGTTAAGGTTTCAAGTTTATTTTAAGAAACTTCAAAGCAAAAGCTGGGCAATTAGTTTGTTCCTATTAATTTTGCATTTATAGATTATTTCCTAATAACCATTACATGACATCTTTGGAAAACTTTTGTTTCATGCTGGCTTGCAAGCCATTTACTAATAACGTTACATCATGAGGCATGTTAACACTGACATGCTTTAAGCTACAATTGTTTTCTGGTCAAGATACATTCTACCCTGTGCAGTGTAACAGATCAATGACCACAAAAATCTCACTAAAAATATCATTAGATTAAGTCATTCATTTATTTTGTCCTGTGGTTTTCAGTTAATCTGCTTTAGTGTAATGGAATATAAATAAAAAAGCTGGTTTATTACGTTGTTTTAATCTGCCCACTTTGCACAATTAAATAAATGTTAAAATCTAGTTGAACCCACCAGCAAACAAACAGGATTTTCCAGTCCTGCCATCGTCAATGGGGATTTAAATAGATTGCCACATTTACAGTAGGAAAACGTGCCATGGCAAGTCTCAATGTAACTTAAGTATTTGCACATCTTGCCAGTGAAAGGACTGACAGATAGGGTAATAAAACAGCGGTAATGATTGGAAATATCAAAGACTCCTTCGTCATCAATAATTGAACTGTCAGTTATTTCACATGTTCCAACAAGTCTTGATTTAATGAGCTTTATTATAAAATAAACTCCTTGTCATCATGGATGCCATCTTGTGTGAAGGCGTCCCTATTTCTACGTCATGTATATTGGAAGCAGAATCACCAGGGACAGCCATAACTGATAGCATTATATTACTATTCAATATTAACTGCAGATCTTGCCATGTTGTCAGCTTGCTATCAACATGAAATTGACTCATTAATATATTCCAATACAGCACAGTTTTCATCTTAAAAAACATTTTTTTATTTATTATTTATTAGTGTCACAATTAGGCTTACATTAACACTGCAGTGAAGTTACTGTGAAAATCTCCTACATTAAAAATATCAGTTCTTCAGCAATACTTTTCTTGCACTTGCATCCATATTGATTCAAAATGATGCTTTCATTTGATGAAATGCTATCAGGGTCTCTTTTTGCTCAAATTGCAGCAATATAACCAATTTCAATTAAACTGACTATTGCTCATGCCTGGTACTTCCATGCAGATTAGAATGGTATGTACAATTAGTTTGCCTGATTTGCTGTGAAATTTAGCAGTTGTGTTGACTTTATCCTGCACATTTTGCACATTTCTGCTCTTGGCACAGATTTTACTTAATTTTTTTTTATTCATTGGGACATGGGCATTGCTGGCTGGCTAGCACTTATGATGTAGAGATGCCATGTTGGACTGGGGTGGGCACAGTAAGAAGTCTCACAACACCAGGTTAAAGTCCAACAAGTTTATTTGGTAGCACAAGCTTTCGGTGTGTCACTCCTTCTTCAGGAGAGTGAAGAGTTGTGTTCACAAACAGGACATATATAGACACAAACTCAATTTACAAGATAATGGCTGGAATGCAAGTCTTTAAAAACTCGCATTCCAACCTGGTGTTGTGAGACTTCTTACAGAATTTACTGTCCATCTCTAGTTGATCTTGAGAAGGTGGTGGTGAGCTGCTTTCTTGAATGAGGGCACAAATTAAGTATCAGCTGCAGAGGTCAGCAAGATGGGAACTCTGATAGAGCCTCATAATTTCCTCAGCTGAATTCTCAATTTGCACTCCTGATGGGATAAGCTTTGTGCGAAAAATACAAATTCAAATTAATAAAATGAATCCTTGAAGCATTCTTCTACCACGGAGCACAGGATGTTACAATCTTACACTTGCATAATTACCAATGTTGATTGGAAAATCTCGTCACGGTAAAAGCTAGCTTTTACTGCTGGTTACCAGCATAAATTATTTACTGCTATGTCAGATATATTTCAAGAATTGCTTTCTGATGTAGTATCGAATCATCAGGGTAGACTTCTCAGATCTAAAGAAGAGTTAGGGTATGCCTCCAAGATCCTTCTGAAAATGCCAGTTGTGAGTGGTTTATGTCAAAATTCCAAATCTAGTGATCAAACATGCAGAGATGTCACAGGCTGGAGCCAAAACAGCTCAGTTTGAAGCAAAATGTGTTCAAGGCTTGAATACTGGATATGGTCAGCAGTTTCAAACACAACAAACAAAAATAGTTACAAGAATGAACATTTTCTGGCTCTGCCAGGAGTCTAAGGGTTAATCTAACCTCATAATTGTGCAGCTCCAAATACCTAATCCAGCAACATTCATAAATAGTTTCGATGGAAACAAGGCAATAAAATCCATGTGATATTTACACATGATATTAGTAAACCGGGGAAAAATATGGGAAAATAGTGACTTAAAGAAAGAATGGGAAAGCTGGAAGCTTTATTTTCCCACACTGGATTATGTGGAGTATTGCATGTGTTTCCATTAACAGCTATTGAAGTTGAAGCTATAATAGCAGTTATTAGTTTAGAATTGTATTTGAGAAAGAAAATACAGGCAGAGTACAGGGAATTCAAACTACCTCAGCCTTAAATTAATTAGAATCCAAGCTCAGTGTGATTTTTGGCAGAATGCACAGAGCTAAGATGTTTTATAGAGTCAGGGTTCGGTGGGGAGTGCAGCGGGCAGGGAGACTCAAGCAGAGGCCCTTTTGTGGTTCTCCATTAGGCATCTCTGGCAGCTGGATTACCAGCAACATTATTTAAATGACCATTTCAATCTATTTTGAATATTAGATCAAATCTCTGGGCCTGCTAGTGTCTCCCCACCCCCTGCAATGAGTGGTTCACTCCAGCACGGATTTGCATAGCTTCCCATTTAGGTGAGCTGGCAGCCAAACTCCACTTGAGTGAAGAGGGGCTATGGAGGACCCGCAGAGAGTTAGGTGCCAGTAAGTGCCTCCAGGGCATTACCAGTTTGGCATTGCCAGTCTGGTCCCCCTGACACAGTCCAAGGGGCAAAATGGCACTGCCCATTGGACATCAAGCAGTACCATTGGGGCAGGACCTAATGGGGACAGGGCCTGATGAGGGATGGGGCCTTTGGGAGGTGATCTGTGGGTTGGGGTTCCTGCTGCCCCACTCTGCACTGGGATCACCAGCAGAGGGAGAGAGGCCAGTGATCAGGGCTGGCCATTGGGGTGAGAGGGTGGGGCCATCTAGCAGGGGGGGGGGGGCGGGAGTCAGGGCTGTTGGGGGGGGGGGCGCGAAAATCGGGGCTACTGGTGGGGAGGAAGGGAATTGGAAGATCAGTTCTAAGGGGAAAGGCAGAGTGACATCAAGGTGGGCTGGGGGCAGGGGAGGGTCGAGGCTGGGGCGCCAGCGATCAGGACATGGGGAAGGTGGAGGGACAATATTGCGATGTCATCTTGCTGGCCAGTGATCAGGAGGCTGGCAGTGCGAGTCCAAGCATGCGCCGATCTTGGCGCTGACAGATCAGCACATGCACAAAGACTCACTCAGCGCTATGCTGCCACCATAGGAATAGGTCCCGCCCACTGATCTTTGGAATGCTTCACGCTAGTGCCTTCTGCAGTGCAGAGAGTGGGAGATTCATTTTGAAACACCTGCTGAAAAAACCAGCAGGATTTTTTTGTTTTTATTCCAATTCAATCCAATCAATTCCAATTCAGAGTCTCAACAAGTTGAGATATTCCCAATCCAAGCTGACGTGACAGGGCTCTCACCTCCTGTCTTGGGCTTGGTCTACATGATCCAAGCTGATTGGAGCAGGCGTTGCCCCTCCTCCAAGGCTTGATCTTATTTGCATCTTAGCCAAAAGGCCGAGATGCCGCTTTTAAAAATTGCTTCAATTGAAGCTAAAATGTAACCTAATGACTTCAACCAAGCACAGCATGTTGATACAACACTTGATCTTAGCCAAAAGGCAGAGAAGCAATTTACACCAGTTTTTATGCAAATTCAACACTTAGAATTTTTTTTTGAAGAATCACCATCTCATTTCTGAAAGTCTGACAGCTCCTTTTTGAAGAAAATGGCGAAAATTCTCCCAACAAAATTCTAAGTGTTTGAATTCATGTGAAAACTGGAGTAAATCACATTGTTTTTTTCAGTGGGAGGTCAGATGAGAATCTTCTACACTCTGTGCACTGCAGAGGCCACCAACGTGAATATCATTAAACTTCTCGGGGCAGGGCCTATTCCCACTGGAGAAACTGAAATCAGCGCACCGAACAGGTCACTGTGGATGTGCTGATCTGTCAGCGCTGATGTTGGCACATGCGCAGTGGCCCCGCACTACTGGCTTCCCAGTTGCTGGCCAGCCTCATGACCCTGCCAGACTGGCCCTTCAAACCCCCATGGCCTGACTATGCCAGGGCTCAGCACTGACCCCCTCCCTCCCAGTCCACCATGATCTCCAGCCACCCCCCCCCACCTGCCCCCCCCCCCCCCCCCCCCCCCCCCCGGTTTCCTCCCCCAACCATAAAACCTGCCCCTCCCAGCAGTGACTCTCCCACTCTTTCCTGGCTGACCCTTCTCTCTCCCCAGACCACCCCGATTGCTGCCCCCTCCTTCCCCACGGGTCCCTGTGCAGATTGGTAGTGGGAGCCCCACCCAATTGCTTGGCCCATTGGCACTGGCCCATGACCAGTGGGTAGTGCCAAGGTGCCCCTGGGCATTGGCACTTTGACCCTTGAGCAGTACAGGGGACACAAACTGGCACTGCCAAGGTGCCAATGTCTAGGCGACACCACCCCGGTCCCCACCCCCCCTCTGGGGGGGGCGGGCCTCGATTGAACCCTCCACCTTCGCTCCAGCTGGGTCAGATCACTGGATCTTTGAAAGTGGGGAGCTACTTTAAACCCTGCTGGAATGAACCAAAGTAACTGGGTGGGGGGGGGTGGTGGGAGAGATGCTAGCGGGCCTGGAGACTTCAGTCCTGGACCTACTAATCATATTTAATTGATATTAAAATTCCCCCCTGCATGCCTAATGTAGCTCCACACCTATTCCCAGCACAGAGATGACAGCACCAGAAATCTGGCCCTCGGAGAGATGCTCGGGACTGGACGCCCAGTAAGGATCGTGCTAATTCAGCCCCGCTGAAATTTTCCAGCCGGACGGGAGAATCACCCCTCATATTTTTAACACCCGCAATTAGTCAAACGCTGAATTCCTGAATCCGGGTTGAAGAGGAATGCACAAACTTAATTGTAACACAGAAATGAGGCCTGTCTTCAATTAAGACAGCCTCTGGGTCTGTTTTTACAAAAAAAACTACCAATTCAGCAGAGGACCCGGATTCCTGAAGTGTTCCAGCACAGGTCTTCTACCAAATGAATGAGTTATTGCTGCAGCCAACATATGGCTAGAAAATGACAATAACAATGTTGAATTTATGACCCTGTAACTCCAGTTGAAGTCAGAATGGACTACTGTGTTAACAATTCTTTCATTTTGGTGTAAAACAAAATGGTTACAGCCCGTGCACCATTATTTCTTGTCTCTTGCTTTAACCTAACACTGGTATTTCAAGGTAAAGGCTTTTCATCAATGTTCATGGTTATTGTGGGTATTACAATAAGCCACCCTCCAAGGAAATTGCTTTTTATTATTGTTAGTGTCATGAAACATAAATACAAGATAATGTTAGAACTTTTTTCTTTTGGATGAGAATTTGAAATGTACACTCAGGGCACTACTTGTGATTTTCAATAAAGAATTGCTGTGATGTGAATGATGTGAATAATGATGATGCAAGATTTTAGCAACCATTTCTTTGTGATAAATAGTAGTCATCTATATAATGGTTCCTACAAATTAATTGTGATCAGGCTTCTTGTCTGTATGTTATTCTATTGGTATTGAATGTTTAAGCGATACATAAAAAGGTGATTTACCAGAATTTGGTGAAGTGCCAATTCCAGTGAGAAAAATGGATTGAATCCCGCCAATGGCTCTGGCGCAATTTTTGATGAAATATTGAGCTTCATTGAAAGAAGTTTTCATGACCATTGTGCCCAGCGGCGGTCTCCCTCTGATTCACCTGTCATGGCTCCATTTAATTGTCCCAATCATTGGGGAGCTCTGACCAGGCTTCTTGATGGAGGAGAGCAGGAGTGGACTACATTCTACCCCGCTGTAGGAGAAGACCTTCTAGCTAAGTTACTATCCTTACCTGGGATGTAGTGGCAGAAGTAAGTGCAGAAGGATGGGGGCAGCAATACACAAGAAGATGAATGGTCTTCTGCGCTCAGCTAAGGTAAATGACCCTCATGCAGTCTTTTTTTTGGACCCCTTCACACACCCCTCACAGCTCCACCATCATCTCTCGCCCAGCCACTTTGTCCTTTTCCAAAACTTGCAACAATGCCCTCCTCCTCATCCCACAGTCACCATTCCCACCCCCTCAACACTTGCTGCTATGGTCCTCACACTCCAGCTCTCAGTCAAGTCCCACAGCTGCCACACCTCATCGCCATCTTAACCGTCAACTCTGCCACCTACACTCTCCCTATCTGCATTATTGCATAACAAAATTAACCACAGCAAGCGTGAACAAGCATGCCCTGCTGGAATAATGGCGGAGCTCAGAGCCCTCATGCCATTTGAGCAGAGTCCTTGAGCTGGTCAGGAAGATGGAAGAGTACGCCTGTGCTGATGGTGAAGTGGAGGCAGCAGACAAACATGAAATTCCACAAGACGTGTTGTCATTCCTCAGGTCTCAAGTGAGTAATCAATTCCCCTCCTTTTTCCCTTATAATGCACTATTGCCATCTCCCTTCTCTTGCAGGCAAAGCAGCCGAGTAGGTTGGACCATCCTCGTGGCCCCTGGACCCACCAGACTTGAGCAGCTCTGAGGAAGACTTCTTGGACCCAACCATTGAAGAGGTGTCACAGCTGTCGCCTGCACCCGGCACCAGCGCAGATACTCACACCTCAGTGGAATCACTAAGTAAGCAGGCTTCTGGCTCACTCACTGGTGAAGATCCACGGCAGGCAAAGGCAGGAATGCCCAGAAAACCAACACTCGGATGAATGCTGGAACCCAGGATTCATGCCGAGCCTCTACCCGATGATGTGCTCCTGGGTCAGGTTGTCTCAGGGCTGCTGGAATGGCAAAGGCAGAGTCATGAGCATCAGGAAGGACAAACCCTCCTTGGACTGCAAGGCTGAATGGAGAAGTTCCAACTCCTTCTATCCAAGGAGATGGTGCTGTTATTCCACCGCAATGAGGCCAACTCTGTGAGGGTGGCACCCGCAGTGGAGACCTCAATGCAGGATGTGCACTCCATGGTTGGAGATGTCCGCAACATGGTTAACTTCATGACCTCATGTCCGGGGGCATGAACTCAATGGTGCAGGGAATAAACTGCATGGTGCAGGCACTGGTGGGAATCCATAAGTATCTGCACCAGAGGACAGTGGGGCTTCTGGATGTCACTCTAGCTGTTCCTCTATTGCATGGCGGATCACTTGAAGGGATGAAGATAGTCTGGTGCACAACCCATGACCTTCCACCCAGTAGATCCTGCGGGTGTCCAGCTTATCTGAGACCCCTATTCCTGTGATCAACACTCCTCCAGCCCCACATACTGATGATGGCAGTACAACAACAATTATACTGTCCAAAAGCAAACAAGGGCCCTCAAGGTCTAGGCTCAGCATGGGACATCTGCCAAAGTCATTGCAGGCAACAGGGCGAGGAAGTCAGCAGAGCTCCTCAACCTCTGCTGTGAATCTTGGACAAGCATCTAGACATAAGGAGAGGGTAAGGAAGATTAAGAAGTGATAGATACCTAGTTGGCATGGGTGAAAGTAGACACAAGTGTAACGAGGCCACCACTGTGTATAATTATAAATAATAACTCACCCTGTTCTCTGGCAGAGCCTTGTCATTTCATGCTACCAAACTTGGTGAACCCATGTCCACACCCAGCACTTCATGGCTGTGCTATGTCTCTCCTATGCTGAGGACAAAGTAAAAAGAAGCTCTGCTGCCGACAAGCCCACTCTCACAACCCTGACAACATTCCCCAAGATCCTGTTCATGGAAGGAGCAAATCTGCAACCCCCCACCCCCAACCCCCTTCCCTCCCCTATCTATCTGGACCAGAGCAGCACAACTTTGCATCTTTACACCTTATCAGGAGAGGCCACAGGGTTATCAAGATGCTGATTACCTTAGACCCACACCAGCTGCTACTCCTGCTGATCCCCGAAACAAGAGGCGATCAGGGCATCCCTTGTTCAACAGCCAATTCTCATCCTGTCCACTGCCCAGCATTCTTTCTCCTTCTTGGCATCTTCAAGCCCCACGGCCTCCTAAACTTCCTCCTTATCTGAGGAAGTCCACCCCTTGCCCATCTCCTCTAGATCTAGGTTGTATTCTCTGCAGAGCTACATTGTGAAGCGTGCAGAAGACCACAATAATGCAGGAGACCCTCTGGGGGTTGTATTTGTAGGCACGCCCCCACCCCCAACCAGTCCAAGCACCAGAACTGCATCTTCTATAGTCCAATCAATCGCTCCACAAACATACGCATTGAAGCGTGACCTTCATTATATTGAGTCTGTGCTGGTATTTGTGGACTCTGCAATGACATCATCAGCCATTTCTTGAGTGGGTATCAGTTGTCCCTGAGGAGTCATTCTTCCAGCTGCCACTCTCCCTTAAAAACAGCTGGGATTTACGAGTGGTCCAAGACATAACTGTCATGGGCACTCTTTGGGAAATGGGCACACACTTTCATGATGCACATTGTATGATCACAGGTGAATTGAACATTGAGGTAGTGGACTCTCTTGCCATTTCTGAATGGCACCGCAAGCCACCATGGTGACTTAAGAGTCATGTGGATACAATCTATCAGATCTTGCACCGGAGGCTAGGCAGATGAAACCCATGGCCATGTTGTCTGGTTCACCTAGTCCCAGTCAAAGTTGGTAAACATATCAGCCTTGTTCATGAAGGGCATTTGTCACCTCCCTAATACATTTATAAGTGGCAGACTGTGGCAGAGATGCCACAGATGTCCCCTGTGCTGTCCTGGAACAAACTGCTAGCATAAAAGTTCAGAGAAGGCTTAACTTTAAGGGCCACAGGCATTGGATGTCCTCCAATTCCATGAGGTGCCAGTTCATGCAGTAAGCGGAAGAGTTAGTCCACTGTCTCTGGGAAAGACACAGTTTTCTCTCGTACTGCAGCTCAGACAGCTGAATATAGGAACACCAACGCCTGAAAATTCTTGACCAATGTTGACTCCAGCGCTGTTCCTCCATGTGTGATCCTGAACCTGAACAACTGCAGGCCGCTGGTCCTGGCCATGCGTAGAGGCACTTCATTGTTTCTGCTGCCTGTCAATCCCAATCAGTAGAAATGGCAACTCAACAGGCCCCCTCACCCTCTCCTGAGAGAGTGAGAACACTGCAATGAGCGCTGAGGAGTCATAACAGAGCACTGACCCTCATCACTCTGTCTGTGACTTCCACCCCAGTGCTTTCCATTACCTCTGTGTATTTCTGCTCTCTCTCATACCACCCCCTCTGACACTACAGCCACATCCACATAGCTTCCTCTTTATTCCAGCTGGATGAATAGTGCTGAGGCTCCATTATCTCATGGCGTCTGGCTTGCACACCTATCCCCCCAACCCGGCCTCATCCCGGCCAAAGAACATAAGTCCCAATCCTGCATAACATGAAGTACATCACAGAGAATACATGACCATAAGGTCTGCATCCTGACAGGGCACCTGAAAAATAATACCAGAGATGATATTGAACAGGGAGAGTGGTGTCAGCTATCAACAGGCTACCTTAACTTTGGGTTTCATCGAATGAATTCTGCACTGCTTGATTTAAAAGACACTCCAAAGGATAACCTTTGTCCCCAGCCATTGCAACTAGATATAGCTCTAGATATTAAACTGGCATGCTGGACTCCTCCAGGAATTATCAGTTACTTGCTTTGGCAACAACATTCATTTTGACGAGATACAGCTGAATCCTGAGAGGTTTGCAATTAGCTTTTCAAGCAATTCTTTAAAGGGGTAACTTCATTCTTCAGGGTTTCAATGCTGTGCAGTTAAGCAGCCTTGCATGAGAGCAATAAGCACGTTCTCAATGCTGTATCTAACAGTCACAGTTTGCGGAGAAATGGATTTAAATCTCTTGTCCAGTAATCCGCTCTGGCCTCACATCAATGACAGAGTGAGGGTTGTAGATTTCACTGCTATCTCCCTCCCCAAGTGAGAGGGTCTCTGTGCCTTACAAGGCAAGGTAGCTCCCCATCACTGATACTCCCACACTGCCCTGGCAGTCTGGCTTCTCCCAAAGCAGATTCCCAGGAGTTCATAGTCACCCCGAGTGCTGCACCTCTGTTGTAGCCAACTCCCACCCAGTTTGCAGCTTCGACAAGGAAGGGTGAGTCACTCAGCTACTGTTTGAGCACAAACCCAGCATGGAAGAACTGGAAAGCGACAACTGCTGGGCAGCCAGCACCTCCCCTCAGAGCAAGGGGCAACCTGGTTTGAAGGGAAGGTAAGGCCTCTGAACCACTCATGCACACCCCCAACAAACACTCCCCCACCACACAGACCACTCCCCCTCCACCCCCACATACCCATCCACACTGGCAACAATGACCTCATCTCCCAGCACTTCTTTGCATCCCCAAGTTTCTCCCTGGTGCCCTGACTGCCCAAGACGTAATGGCCACAGGCGCACTGACCTCCGATATCTGCTCCCTCAGAGGTGACAATGCCAGGTTCATGGTTAAGTAGAGCTGCTGTAAATGGCGCTTGGTATGATGTCACACTGGCGCCAACTGAATATTCAGTGCGGCCTCGATATCCGGCATGCTCTCTAATGAGATTCTGGTGCATTCAAATGAGGTTTCTACCTGTCCCTGCGTGTTCCACCTCACTCGACTGGTGAAGTTACTTCAAAAGTGGAAAATGTAATCTTGCCGGTGAGAATCACATTTTTCTAAACCCTCTGCACTTTGAGCCTGTGCTGCTGCTCCTGCAGACAGAGAGTAGGTTCAAGATCCCAACTATAGAATTCATTCATTGACTATTTTACCTGAAATGTCTTCATATTTCCATCAGGTGTATTGACATCTTTGTAAAGGAATTATATTCAAATACAATACAAGTTTGTGCACTAATATTCTGCATATCATTTCAAAGCCTTTGTTTTCAGAAGGTCCGGCAAGACAAAGTACAAGCATAATTATCAAAGAGGATAAAATCAATAACCTATTGAAAATTATTTAAATCTTATTTGCTGTGCTTTTACCATGCATGGATCAGCCCTGCAGAGCTAGCTGTTGATGGTTATATAATAATATAGATAAAGTAATATGCCATCTAACTGGTGGTGAAATGCATACGGCAAAGCCGAGAGATTATAAAAAGTAAAACATTACAGATTCTGGAAGTCTGAAACGAAATAGAAAATGCTGGAAACACTCAGTATATGGGCAAAAAGAAATGGTCTTTGTCTGAACAACCTGCACTCGGTAGAAAGGAAGGAGCTGAGGAAGGCGGGAGTGACAATTAGAAAGTGAAATGCAGCATTTTTATGGTGGTGACTATCAGTGTGTATAGGTGTCCACCAATGGAGAGACATTTATTAACATATTTCAATTGGGGTCCTACGCAGTTGGAATTAACACGAGTTCCCAGTTGGGAAACTGGGCAGTGAACTAAAGGCAGGAGCTATCAAATAGCAACGGTAACTGAATTGAATCATGGAATCCCTACAGTGCAGTAGGAGACCACTCATCCCATTAAGTCTGCACCGACCATAATCCCATCCAGGGCCTATTCCTGCAACCCCACATATTTACCCTGCTAATCGCCTGACACTTGGGTCAATTTAGCATGGCCCAACCGCTTGACCTGCACATCTTTAGACTGTGGGAAGAAACTGGAGCATCTGGAGGAACCCATTCAGATGGGGAGAATATGCAAACTCCAGACAGTGACCCAGAGGTTGGAATTGAACCCGGATCCCAGGCGCTGTGAGGCAGCAGTGCTAAGCACTGTGCTTCAACATTCCCTGTTGACTGGAGTCACCCCTACCAGGATCTCCAGTCCCACAGCCCAACACATCGAAAGCCAAAACCCTACCACCTCCCCCCCCAATTGGCAATTGACAAAGGTTGAAGCAGAACAAAACAGTTTTAAAAAATCTTCAAAGCAATTTCCCCTATTCCACAGCTCCAGGAATACACTGACTTTCATAATATTCCTGTTATGATGATGATTTATGGACGAGGTTGATGTTCTAACCTAACTGAATTTCAAACTTCTAGACTAGCTGTCATATGTATTTATCTATCAATAAGCCCGTGGATAAAGAGTTTTCAATCAAATCAGATGAAAGACACATGAAGAGTTGATGTTCACAAATCTCTCCCAGTTATAACATATCTAATGTGTGCTTCATCAAGGCAGAATCTGATTAGCCTAAGGTCAAGGTCTGACATGCAAATCAAAAGTTCCGACCTGCATCTTCCACATCCCCTGGCATTGGATCTGGCTCTCTATTTCATAGCCAGTAGGGGAAGACAACTTCTATTATAAGACAAGTTAGTTCAAAAGTAATCACATCATCCTGGATATATGAGGAAGATCATAAAGAAAAATGAATGTAAAGGACATTGTTCACGTGCATCACATGGATCCCTGGAAAATCACAAGTTTTTAATTAGAAAACTGTCAACATTGCAGCTTCTGATAATCTGCTCCATGAGCAAATGCTTCCCATTGGTCACAGGGAATTTTATCAACAAAATGAAATATTATAATTGGAAGGAGGATAGGAAACCTCTTCTATCACCCTTACATTAATCAATGAAAGTCTAATTTCAAGTTGAACTAATTGAGTTTCTAGTGTAATTGTGAGAGTAGCATTTTGTCAATTCAGTTGAAATTTGGCACACAAGTCTGACACCATTGAAAAATAAACATTAGTAAACTCAATATTGTTAAGTATTGTTCAATATATTAGTCACTGTGCACATGTGGTTAATTCCATTTGATTACTGAATACAACTGACAAACACATGAGTTGGTATTTAATGCAAGTGACAGGGGTCCCGCCAGCTGACCAGAGAACCCATGGAGCCTTCTTTTTGAGAAAAGCTGCTGAATTAAATGCTCATTAAGCAACTGGGATCAAGGACCCCAGAGGGTGAAAATCCCACTCCTAAAAGCTGCTAGCCAATCAGAGGCTGACAGCTGTGCATTGCATCCAGCAGCAACCAGAGTGATGACGGCTGCCACCAATGCACACAGGAAGAGGCTAGAAAGACAAAGGTACCCAATTCATGGATGAGGGAAGGTGGGATGACAGTCATAGGAAGCGGGGGGAGGACGGGTCACTGGCTTGGAGTGTGGTTATGATATGGAGATGCCGGCATTGGACTGGGGTAAACTCTCCATTCACCTGATGAAGAGGGAAACCTCGAAAGCTTGTGAGTTTACTATCAAATAAATTGGTTGGACTTTAACCTGGTGTTGTCAGACTTCTTACTTGGAGTGTGGTTGCCATAGGACAAGGTGGGGCTCACAAGCATAGGCAGCAGGCTGGATCTCAGTTGACGATGGGGCAGAAAGATGGTCCATGGGCCTTCCTATCCGGGTTAATCAGGTAGAAGCCGAAGGCAGAGGAATCCCCGCCCACAACCTTCCTGTCCAATTAAATACTCCAACTCCAATCTTATCTCGGGCAGGGCATTTAATTCCACCCATAATGTCAGTAGGCATCTGCTCAAAATATGGTACACCCATGGCGTATGTTTTAAATTTCCTGCATATTTGCTTGTAAAATGCTTAGATAACAACAGGGGCATTGAAAGTGTTTTCTGACTTTTTTGTTTCCTTCTTTTGTTCAATAATGGACAGCTCCAACAAGGCATGTCATTGCAAAGGACAAGCAGTTTTCAACCCAAATACCTGTAGAGCATGCATGAGTTCATTGCTTCCTCAATGAAGGTCAGAGTTGCCAAAATGGGGAATAGAAAGCGAGGGCATCTCACGATGAAAGTGCCTTCTGAAGGCTTGTTAAAAATTTGGAATATAAAATGAGGACACAAGTGTGGAGGGTAGGCACTTCATTGTGCAGCTTGCAGCCTGTGCTGTGGCTATCTTAGTGTATTGATTGTAGTGGGGGGAGGGGACGAAGAGGAGAGCGGGGACGGTGGGGGGACAGGGTGAGGTGGTTTGAACCAGTGCTGGAACACTAGTCTCACCACCCCTGCCATCAGGCACTTTCTCAATGCAGCAACCTACCTTCAGCCATCAATGCAGTTGGGAAGTGGGGGTGGGGGGTGGGGTGGGTGGGTGTTCGGGGTTGGACCTCGCTAGATGACTGACACATTTGTCATCCTTGGAACCTTGGCCTTAAATAATATCCCTGATAATTGCCTTAATAAATGATCTGCACTTGGATATCATTCCCAACCAGGCATTTCAAAAATGGCTCATGTGGCAAACCAGCATGCCACGCAGTCATGGGAAATTATGTCAGCTAGCAGCTCCCATGGCCATTTAAAAATGTAGCCCAATAACTCTGGTTCTCTCCAAAGATACTGATAGAGAGAAACAGAGTTACTTTTTGTGGTCCACCCCACCTGCTACGATCCCATGGCGGGTAGGACAGGAAAACTCCCCCTATTATCTCTGTTGCTCTCTCCATACATGCTACCAGACCTGCCATGTTTATCCAAAATTTTCTGTTTTCATTTAACATGTTATTTCATTTTCCTTCACGTTTTTCTCAACTTTGTAGTTTACATTGAAAACCACTGAGATTGGAATTTTCACCTGTGACTTCCACCCCCATTTATGCTGGAAAATGGAGCAGACAACCGTTTGGAAATTTAAAAGGAACATCGAACACAGGGCTTATGAACAAATTCAACTTCCATTGGCTGCCAGAGGCATACCTGACACAACTTTCAGGTAGGCTGGAAAATAGATGGCCAAGTTTCCTTCAGAAACAAATGGCAGTTCTCTTTAATAGTTCATAATGGCTTTTGATTTTGTCAGGCTGACTGGGTCTCGTTCATTTGTTTGAGAGCCAGAAGGGAAACCCTGTCAGTTGCATGGGGAGGCCCAATCGAATCAAGATACTTCGGGTATTTAAATGGCTGCCATCAGGCCCTTCCCCACAAGATTGATGACCACAGCAATGAATATCCCTGTGGCCATGAACTGTCCCTCAATCAAATGTTGGCAGTTCATCATTGCTCCAGGCTCCATTAGGAGCACTGGCAGTGGCAGCTAGCAGCAACACTTCCATTAGAGGCCCAGAATCACTGAGGACCCTGGGCCAGATAGGGTGGGGGTAACAGGGTATGGGATGTGCGGGGGGCGAGGGGTGGGTGGTTGGAGGCAAGAGGAGGGGGGTGGTTTTTGTGCCCCTACCATCCCTCCTCTTCCCACCACCATGCCAAGTGAGTATAGTGGCCATCGCTAAAGAGAAGGTTCTGGGGAAACTGAAAAGTCTGAAGATTGATTATTCACCTGGACTGGATGGACTACACCCCAAGGTTCTAAAAGAAATAGCTGAGGAAATTGTGGAGGCATTGGTGGTGATCTTTCAGGAATCACTGGAGGCAGGAGGACTAGAGGACTGAAAAGTAGTGAATGTTGTACCACTGTTTAAGAAAGGAGGGAGGCAGCAGACAGGAAATTATAGAACAGTTAACCTGACTTCAGTCATTGGCAAGATGTTAGAGTCAGCTATTAAAGATGAGATCACAGAGTACTTGGAAGTACATGATAAATTAGGACTGAGTCAGCATGCCTTTGTCAAGGGGAAGTCATGTCTAACAAATCTGTTAGAGTTCTTTGAGGGGGTAAGAAGGAAGTTAGATAAAGGAGAACCAGTGGACGTGATTTATTTAGATTTCCAGAGGCCTTTGACAAGGAGCCACATAGGAGACTGTTAATTAAGGTAAGTGCCCATGGTGTTAAGGGTAAGATCCTGGCATGGATAGAGGATTGGCTGACTTGCGGAAGGCAGAGAATGGGGATAAAAGGGCTTTTCTTGGGATGGCAGCCAGGTGTCAGTGCTGGGACCACAACTTTTCACAATATACATTAACAATTTGGAAGAAGGAACTGAAGGCACTGTTGCTAACTTTACAGATGATACAAAGATATGCAGAGGGACAGGTAGTATTGAGGAAGCAGGAGGGCTACAGAAGGACTTGGACAGGTTAGGAGAGTGGGTAAAGAAGTCGCAAATGGAATACAGTATGGAAAAGTGTAAAGTTATGCACTTTGGAAGAAGGAAAGGAGGAATAGACTATTTCCTAAATGGGAAAATGCTTAGGAAATCATAAACACATGGGACATGGGAGTCATTGTTCAAGGTTCTCTTAAGGTTAACGTGCAGGCAGTTAGAAAAGCAAATGCAATGTTAGCATTCAAGTTTGGAGGGCTAGAATACAAGAGCAGGGATATACTTCTGAGGCTGTGTAAGGTTCTGGCCAGATCCCATTTGGAGTATTGTGAGCTGTTTTGGGTCCTATATCTAAGAAAGGATGTGCTGGCCTTGGGTAGGGTCCAGCGGAGATTCACAAGAATGATTCCTGGAATGAAGAACTTGTCGTATGAGGGACGGTTGAGGACTCTGGGTCTGTACTCGTTGGAATTTAGAAGGATGAGGGGGGATCTTATTGAAACTTATAGGATACTACGAGACCTGGACAAAATGAATGTGGAGAGGATGTTTCCGTTAGAAGGAAAAACCAGAAACAGAGGGTACAACTCAGGCTAAAGTGACGATCCTTTAAAACAGAGATGAGGAGGAATTTCTTTAGCCAGAGAGTGGTGAATCTGTGGAACTCTTTGTCGCAGAAGGCTGTGGAGGCCAGGTCATTGAGTGTCTTTAAGACAGAGATAGATAGGTTCTTGATTAATAAGGCGATCAGGGGTTATGGAGATAAGGCAGGAGAATGGGGATGAGAAAAAAAAATCAGCCATGATTGAATGATGGAGTAGACTCAATGGGCTGGATGGCCTAATTCTGCTCCTATGTCTTATGGTCATAAGAACATAAGAACATAAGAAATAGGAGCAGGAGTAGGCCATCTAGCCCTTCGAGCCTGCCCCGCCATTCAATAAGATCATGGCTGATCTGTCGTGGCTCAGTTCCACTTTCCCGCCCTCTCCCCATAACCCTTAATCCCCTCTCTTATCAAAAACCCATCAACCCGCGTCTTAAAAATATTTAGCGAGGCAGCCTCCACCACTTCAACGGGCAGAGAATTCCAGAGATCCACCACCCTTTGAGTGAAGAAGTTCCTCCTCAACTCCGTTCTAAACCGCCCCCCCTTTATCTTGAGGCTAGTCATTCTGTCATGCCCAGAGAATGCCTGACTACTAAGGACCTCTGGGCAGCCTTCCGAGGGCGGCAGAATGTCAAGCAGCCTCCATTAATCATCTCTAAGCCACCGCTAATTCGTGGTTAAGTCAGGGATAATGTGTGTCAATCAGCTTATTAATGAGCTTAACTGATATCCTGCCACTGGTACCAGGAAACCCAAGTCAGTAAATTCCATCCTCCTACTTAATTGGGGAAGCCTTTGTCACCATCAATGTGATGTTCACCTGTGACTAAGTGGGCCAGGCCGCCATATGTTTCCCACTGCGACAGATTGCAATAAATCCAGCCCAATGTCTTTGTGCTCATTTCATCTTGTCAGTTCACTTAAAATATCTACATGCTGCCCAACTGTGAGAATGGTTTGGGTCTGATGCAGGAGCCATCAGCTGGGCAGCTACTACACCCACCCAACAGGTACACAATATGCTTTCCAGCTGAACCTAGTTCAAAATAATGGGGGCGATTTTCAGGTGTAAAGTAGTTTGCATTTGACTTAACTTGTTGAATTTGTGTTCACAAAATGGCTCCAAACCCAGGAAAATAGTTTGTCACAGCCAGCCCAGATTCCCACACTTCAGGATCAGACCCCCCCATACCCCATCTGTCAGCAACTCCCAAATGCCAGGGTTTTCTTCCAAGCAGATGAATTCCCAGCCACCTAACATTGTGCTTGCTGTTCCATTTTGGTGGGTGCAGCCAAAGCAGGACAAAACTTGCAGCTCATTGTTCTGGCAAATTATCTCTGCTTATAATATGACTGCTTGTGTTTAGGATGCTTCTGAAGAACCTGCCAGTACAAAGGCTAGACAGGTATTCACATCTCATTGTGATATCACTAAGGGTGCATTGGAGAAGACCTCATTGAGAAAATGAGCCACCACCAACAATGTCCTCGCTCTCGCTCTCTCTGAAGATGTGAGGGTACAGGTGCAGGCAGAAGGTAGCTCTTTACTTCAAACATGCTGTCAACTTGAAAAATTTCCATCAGCAAAAGCTCAGCTGCCAATGAAGGGAGCACGAGTTATATAAATAACAGTAGTCGGAAAAATGGCCCATGAAAGGTTTGTTCCAGTTAACAAAAAATCCAAATGAAAACCGCCAAGAGCCTATTGCACTTAACCAGGTAGCATTAACCTCCAAGTGATATGTAATTAACCCTTATCTTTAAAGTGTATGAAACTTGTAAATGTTTTCCTATCTGCAGGCCCAATCAAGACCTTGTCCCTGCTGGATTTCACTGGCAAACTGGAGGTACGACCTTCAGCTCATCATCGAACCAAAATGTTGTTGAGTTCTGCTCACCACTTTTTGTGTTTAAAAGTTGCTTGCTTTTTATTGGTAAGTGCAATAGACCTTTGAAAGCTCTTATGCTGCATACGGTATAGGATCGCCTCCCTACTTTGGACACAATCTTCAGACATTTGCCACCAACCTGACAGGAAGGTCAAGCTGATCCGAAAACAAGAGGGAATGCAGCAGTACTGATTTCCACCTGATTTTTGGACGTCTGTCCCCCGATGATCATGAGAAAAAAAAGCACCTCCCTGCTTATGTACAGTTAGGGCTAATAATATAAAGCTCACTTTCTGAATACAACTCTTAAACGCATTATGTGATGCAGGTCATGGAGCAGTTCTTATCTGAGGAATCTGGCAAGAATGGAATGGTGTCACAGGGGTTAGTACTGTTGCCTCACAGAGCCAGGGATCCAGTTCGATTCCAGCGTTGGGTGACTGTGTGAAGTTTGCACCTTCTCCCCATGCTGCATGACTTTCCTCTGGGTCCTCCAGTTTCCTCCCACAGTCCAAAGATGTGCAGGTTAGTTGGATTGGACATGCTAAATTGCTCCTTAGTGTCCAAAGATGTGTAGGTTAGGAGGGATTAGCATGGTGAATGTGTGGGATTATGGAGATAGGGTGGGGGTGGCCCTAGGTAAGATGTTCTGTCAGAAAGTCAATGCAGACTCGATGGGCGAATGGCCTCCTTCTAGCCTGTACGTATTCTATGAGTCTCAACAATTAGAGACAGCAAAAATATATCAAGGGTATCCAAGAATTGAAGAAGTTAATACAAAGCATTGTCCATGACAGCGTATGGATAGGATGTTACTGCAAAAAGCATTGATTCGCTCCATTACTCCATTTCCATTCAAACTCTCACACAAAAGAATGCCTTATTTAAAAGAGAAGCCATTTAGTTTATAATTACTGCACCTAAATTATGAAAAGTAATGTTGCTGTTATGGAAACAGTTGCCTAACCACAAATGGTGAGCACATTTTTTCAAGTCTAACCAAAAGGTCATGTTATTTTCTCCATGGGAATATTCACATAAAAAAGGTCAGTGATTATTTAACGGGATCTGTGCTTCAATTTAGCATAATTAAAGTTTAATATAATTGTTTCCTTCAAATCAAATGGAGAGCAAATTCATGAAAATAAGAGATTGCAAAAGAATATGCTTATTATTAAGGTCATAGGAAAAACATGAAGCGATGGACAAAGTAATATGTTATTAATTACAATCTCAAAATGTTAGCTTACTTACAAGTGTTGAGCTTTGATTCTGCTCCACATTAGAGAAGTAAAATCTGATTTGCAGAAAATGGCCAATTTGTAACTTAACCCAGTTTATAGCAGTGGAAAATTAAACTTAGGTTAAATGTAATCTAAACTGTTATCAAAACCCTTCATACAGTTCAGTAAAATTCAAAAATAATCAAAGAGATTAATCTGTTGTCAAAGTTAATGAAAATGATGAACTTGTGTGAATAAGTTAAGGAATAAATAATTACACTGTCCAATTGACAAGAAAATGGATTCCACACATAGAAGGCAATTCAACTTGTTATTGCCTGAATGGTAGAGGTGGAAAATACCTCCAGACATTATAATGTGGAAAGACTCATTCAACTAATGTTCTTCTATCAGACCTCTTAAGCAAAGAAATAGGAAAACTCAACAGATGCAAAAAAAGGATGATCTCTACCATCATTTTTTGCAGATTTATGGTACATGATAACAGCAAAGAAAAATGTGCCAAAAAATTGGGAGGAGCTGCTTTTGCCGTCATTAAATAGTTCTCCCAAGAGTTCCCTCGCTTTTTATTTGGTCCTTCTTGTGATCCACCCACAAGTTCCAAGTTTCTTCATTCAGGATGTGATAATAAGGGTCAAACTCACTGCTGTTCTGGCATGCCTGTGTTTACATTCATAGCACATGCTCGGTAATTTAGAATGAAAAGTATGAAGCACAGCTGATGCCAAGATCAGCTGAGTGAGGCAGATGTGAGAGGTTTCTGAATCTAAAGAGGCTCAGAAATACCTCACATCTGCCTATATTGGCAACTGGGAAAACATTCTGCAACCGTTGTGTTGTCAACACCGTAACACAGACCTAGATTTACTTCTCAAACCACTGGCAGAGTTTTTTCCTGTCGTCCATCCAATCACTACTCACAGTGCGGTTTCTCAGGAGCAGGTATGTAACTCCTTAGGTGTACTCTTGTATGGTAATATCATGGAGTTGAAGAAGTAGTACAGGATAAAGGTGAGGGGTCAGGCGACAGTTAAGGAGGATTCAGACCACCAGAGTTACACAATCACTCAAAATATATTGGCAGCATATAAGAGCCTTATTAAGACAATAGCTGGAACCTTAGCACCCTGCCCGCCACAGGAATCGAAGCGGGCAAGGTGCAGACCATGGAAAGGTTCATTGACCTCAGGCAGGATTTTACTGTTTTGGGAATGAGGCTGTAAAATCCTGCCCAATGTACATAAGAGTGCACTTCACCAAAGAGGTAAGATCTCTGTTACCTATTGCATGATGACAAATACATTTTTTAATTCATTTGATGTGAGCATCATTTGTTGTCCATCCTTAATTGCCCTTGAACTAAGTGGCATTTCAGAGGGCATGCTTTAAGAGTCAACCGTGTTGCTGTGGATTTGGAATTACGTGTAGGCCAAATCAGATTGGACGGCCGATTTCCATCCCTAAAGGGCACTAGCAAACCTGATGAATTTTTATGACGGGGGGTGGCAGCGGCGCAGTGGTATGGTCACTGGACTAGTGATCCAGAGACCCAGGGTGCTGCTCCAAGGACACAGGTTTGAATCCCACCACAGCAGATAATGAAATTTGAATTCATTAAAAAATTGGAATTAAAAGTCTAATGATGATCGTGAAATCATGGTCGATTCTTGTAAAAACCCACCTGGTTCACTAATGTCTTTTAAGGAAGGAAATCTGCCCTCCTTGCCCGATCTGGTCCACATATGACTCCAGACCCAGACTCATAGATGCCCTCTAAAATGACCCTGGTAAGATGCTTAGTTGAAGGGGTAATTAGGGATGGGCAACAAATGCTGGCCCAGCCAGTAGTGCCCAGATCCACTGAACGAAAAATTGAATTCTGGATGTTTTTCAAAAATTGAATTCAAACTTGAATTTGACCTTATGCCCCAGAGCATTACCCTAGGTCTTTGGATTACTAGATCAGCAACAATACCACCACATCACCATGAAGTTCACTCTGGCTATGACCTGAACTTTATGACACAGATTTATTTAAAGTAGCTAATAGTAATCTCTGTAATATTAGCAGCGCAGGTATACATTCAACAGGTGATTGATACATATTATTGAAGAACTGAGAAATTAATTATCTTTGGCATTATAGGCAGAGAATGGTATGAGCTAGGCAGTTGCTGGAATCAGTGGCATCCACAGTACATCTCAACTACCTCCAGAGGAACCAGTCCAACATAACTAATTGTACACATTCTGTGTGATAACATGCAGAACATCTTCTATTTCAATAGAATATATGCTGGATGTTGGAGCAATTCATTGGTGTTTCAAAATGTAGCACTCCCTGGCTTCTTCAGGGAGAATAATAATTTCAAGCATAGCTTGTAGATGACACACACTTTATCAGAACACTTGTGACTAGTGTCATTATCCATGTGAGTGACTCAAACATTAGCTTTTCAGTGCATCACCAAGTGGTGAGCCTTCATATACAGTCAGCGAATATTGACGGCATGTTTGATCGGGGGGATATTACAACCAATTCCAAATCAAATCTGTCCTGATCCAAAATTAAAGAAAAATCAAGAAAAATTTCACAGTGTCTTCCACAACCACCAGACTTTGCAAAGAGCTTTACAGCCAATTAAGTATTTGTGAAGTGTAGTCACTGTTGTAGGTTAGGAAACACAGTAAAAAGTCTGACAACACCAGGTTTTAGTCCAACCTATTTATTTGATAATATACTCACAAGCTTTCGGGGTTAGTCCCTTCGTCAGGTGAATGGAGAGTTCTGGCCTCAGACAGAGCATATAAAGCACAGACAGTTTAGAGATTACTGATTAGAATGCGAATCCTTACACCTAACCTGCTGTTCAAGACCTGAAGTGGCTGATAATGTGAGTGGAAGGCGCACTGATCACAGTTTAAAGAGATGTGTATTGTCTCCAGAGAGTACAGTAAGTGAGGTTTTGCAAACCCAGGCAAGTCACGGGGGTTACAGATAGTGCGACATGAACCCAAGATCCCTGTTGAGACCGTCCTCATGTGTGCGGAACTTGGCTATCAGTCACTGTTCAGCGACTCTGCGCTGTCGTGTGTCGTGAAGGCCGCCTTGGAGAATGCTTACCCGAAGGTCAGAGGCTGAATGCCCGTGACCACTGAAGTGTTCGCCAACAGGAAGGGAACAGGAAGGTTGGACTAAAACCTGGTGTTGTCAGACTTTTTACTGTGTTTACGCCAGTCCAACGCCGGCATACCCACATCATAGGTTAGGAAACACAGCAGCCAATTTGCACACATCAAACTGCCATACTCAGCAAAGTGATAATGAATTTTTTTGTGATTTCAATTGTTTATTGGTGGGAGGCCATACAATATTACAGGCCTCTTTGTGGGACAGATCAATTGAGGGATAAAGTTTTTTTTAGAAGTAGAATTATATTAACTCTACAGTGAAGTTACTGTGAAGATCCCCTGGTCGCCACACTCTGACACCTGGTCGGGAAGAAGGAGGGAGAAAGTAGCATGGCCAATGCACCTAACCAGCATATCTTTCAGACTGTGGGAAGAAACCAGAGCAGCTGGAGAAAATGAATGCAGACACAGGGAGAACGTGCAGATTCCACACAGACAATGATCAGGCTGGGAATCAAACCCAGGTCCCTGGCACATGAAGCAGTACTGCAACTATTGTGCCACCATATTGGTCAAGGTGTCACGGATAACTCTCCTGCTCTTCTTCAAAATAGTGATATTAGGTATTTGGTTTTACATCTAATCCAGAAGATTGCACCACTGGTGCTTCACAGGACTGGAGTGTCAGTCCTAATTTTTGTACTCAGGTTCCGGATTGCGACATTATCCTGGAACCTTCTGATGGCGAGGTAAAAGTACTGTCAACTGAAATCCGCTTTTTGGCAACAGGATAACAGAAGGACAGAAATCAAGGACAGAAGTTGATTTTTTTTCTTTTCTAGTCCAGGAGCACACTGATGAGATGACCTCAAGCTGGGGAGTAGATCTGTAGAGATACTGGTCTATATGATTGAACTCAACACTGGGCAGTGAACTCGCCAACTAACTATTTGCTTGAGCAGTGCCTCTGAACATACAGGAAGGATGTTTCAATGACCAACCCTCTGTTCCTCAGCTGATAAATAGATGACTGGGACATGTGGTGATGATCTGAGATACCCAGAGGCCCACCTGAGTTAATTTTGGAATATTTCTTTAACTAACCACCCAATATTCCCATTCAAAGTACACAAAGTGCTGCTTAAATATATTAAAGGAGACATATGTCAGTTCTAGATGCCCAATTGCAATTCTAATCAAATTGCAAATCAATGTCCAATTACAATTCAAATGAAACTAGTTAATTCACTAATTCTGAAGTTAGCCCCAAGTCCCACTTATTGTTGTTGTTTAGCTGCCTAAGTAGGTAGTTAAAAGGAATGTGAGAGATCGTTTAGAAAAGAAATGGTATTTTTGGTGGATGGAAGAAGGGTGAAGATTTTTGTCTGGCCACAATGAGAATGGCTCCACATAAATCCTGCAGCCTGTTACTGGCTAGTTTCTGTCTTCTCCCATTTTACTGACACACCTGCTCCCTGGTAGAACCTACTTGTTGGCCAGATCCAAACAGAGGTTAGCAAATTTTCAAATACTAGTGAGTATCCATTTGGTGCCCACAACTAAGTGGTAAAGATCAAATGATGCCTGAAGCTGAAGATGGCTAAGCCGCCCAGCTGCATGCTTGGCTGGGCTCCACAATGTTATCTTTTTCAAGCCTGTTTTAGACCAAAGTTAAGATTTTTCCCATGGATTCCTTTACCACCACATTCCTATTTGGTAAAAAGTAGGTTTGTGATATTTGCTTAAAAATGGTACAGAAAATTTACCACTCAGTTGTAATCATTTTAAAGTACAGCTGTGTCTCTGTTTAGTATGTTTTCACAGACATATTTTCCACTGTGCTTCAGAAATGAACATTGGTTGTATGACACAAGCAAATAATGTCAGAAGCCGTTTGGTATGCTTGCTGAGTACAGAGCTCTTTTACTCCTGATTTGTGGTCTCAGATGCAATCAGTATAGCTGGAAAAACATCTTCCCATGCTGCAATAGGACAGAAGGTGAAGCAATTTGGCTTAACATCACAGAGGTATCCACAGTTTACACAATTATCAAAATAATTCACAATTTGCACAGTAAGTCAACAAATAGTTAGAAAATAGAGTCTTTATGTAGCCAACCCTTTTATTTTGTTTTCCTAAATGTTGATGTGTGGAATATGCACCAGTTGGTTCCGAATGTGAGCTAACATTGGTGGAATTTATACTGACCCTTTTCTTCCCCTTTTGCTCCACAGCAGGCCATCCTGCGAGGCTCTGATGTACATCTTTTACACCAGAACTCACAACAGGATATCCAGCTATTGAATGCTGGTGTCACAGGTGGTCAGCAGTCCAGCTGCAAAGAATTTCCTGTCAGGGGTGTGACTCGACCCGAAGAAAAAAATGTTCCCTTCCTGTTTAAATCTGACGAACAATGAAGAGTAGTGCGGAGGACAAACGTGTAGTCTTGCAATGCTTACCTATGCTGTATTTTGTTTGTTTGTCAGAGCGTAAACGCTGCAGCTTCAATAATGAACAATAGCATCAATAGTTGAGCACAGCACCATTGTGTAAATGTATATACAGAGCTTGTTAGAAAGGAACCATGGAATATTTGGTTCTCATGCCTTTAAATATCTGTTGTGCAGAATCCAGACTAGAAACCATTGTGAAGAAATTTGTTACAAGCTTCCACCATCTTATATTTATCAACAGGGATAAAACAAGCTAATGATATCAAATGATACATATTGTTGCACTTGTTTTTAAAATTGAGTGAGTTATTTTTATTAAGTAATTATTATTCAGTTATAATCAGTTTTAAATAACTGATAGGTTTGACATTTAGACTTTTTAAAAGAATGTTTCAGCAACCTGGATATTTTCTTAAACTACTGATTAAGATAAATTATGCAAGATGCTGGAACAAAAAATCTGTTCAAATTTCTAAAACACCTTGAACATAGCAAAATGTTCCAAGGTGATTCTTAAGGGTTTCATCAAACAACTTTTGACATAGAGCCTTATCCAAAAGGTGGACAAAAGAGATAAGTCGTAAGGAGCATCTAAATGCAGGAGTGTACATGGAGAGAAATCCAGAACTGAAGGACCTTACTTAAGTGTGGCCATCAATAATTGCTGTTTCTCTTCCAAGACCTACTGATGCACAAGGCAAACTTTCATCTGTGCCCACGGCTAGTTATCCCTGAAATAGGCTGCTAGCCTGTTGCCAGAGGGGTTGCCAAGCACAGCTAAACAGGAGTCTCCCCCACTCTTACCACCTGCCATTGATATGTGTTGGAAAGATTTTGCAGCATGACAGTCAATTTGTTTGGCCATGTTATGAGCACACAATCCTTGGCCATCAAGTTCTGGGACAAACCTGGAGGTCTGGCTCAGAGGCAGAATTGCTACCCACGTGAGATCTCCTCATCAATACTGCAGCCATCAAAGTCAGGAATGCTCAAGAGGACAAAATCAAGCAAGTACAGGCATCTCAGAGGAGTGAGGCATTGAAGAAGAATGCAGAGCTAGGGAGAGGTGAGACCAGGGTGAAATTTGAAAACAAGGTTCTGTGGTGGGATTTTACAGTCTTGTTCAAATGAGACCAAAAATATCCTGCCCGAGGTCAATGCAAATTTTGTTGTCTGCCCTCACCCGCTCCGATTCCGTAGCAGACAGGGCAGTAGGATTCCAGCGTTGACCTTTAAAATCAAGGCAGCTTTCGAGTGAAAGCCAAGTTCGGTCAGTGATCACAGGGTGTGATGAATCAACAGGACTTGCTGCAAGTTAGTATATGGGCAGAACAGTTTTGGATGAGCCTCAAGATAAAGGGGGGGCGTTTTAGAACGGAGTTGAGGAGGAACTTCTTCACTCAAAGGGTGGTGAATCTCTGGAATTCTCTACCCGTTGAAGTGGTGGAGGCTACCTCGCTAAATACTTTCAAGAAGCGGGTTGATGGGTTTTTGATAAGAGAGGAGATTAAGGGTTATGGGGAGAGGGCGGGAAAGTGGAACTGAGCCACGACAGATCAGCCATGATCTTATTGAATGGCGGGGCAGGCTCGAAGGGCTAGATGGCCTACTCCTGCTCCTATTTCTTATGTTCTTATGTTCTTATGAGCTCAGGTCTATGGAGAATGAAAGATGAAAGGCCAGCCAAGAGTACATTGGCACAACAGTTGGTTAGCTTCAACAGCTACAGTGTGATGGAATATGATGCCCACAGCATGGGTACTGGCAGCAATGATGTTTTATGGAAGCCTGCTTCCTTGCCTTGTCCCACGTTTGACTTAGACTGGCGTACTTTGAGATATATAACTAATCATCTCTCTCTCTCTAAAGGAAAGACAAGCTTCTAACATGAGCATTTACTCTACTTCTCTCTATAAATGACAAAAGTGCTTCACTTCCCAGTGTTGACACAATTTGCCTTGATGAAAGAAACAGCCTGGGATTTACCAGCCGTTCACTTCGGCGGGATCTTCCAGTTCCAGACATGGTGCACCCCTGACACAGGTTCCCTGGTGGTGAGAGTTGCATTCAATGAGAAATCTTGTTGACAACTGTAGGACCAGAAGACCCTACCGCCAGCCTATGGTGGGCCACCTCTGCTGCCACACAACACATGGTGGGTTGTGTGAAAATCCCACTCACTGTCTTTTTTCAAACTGCAGATCATCTCAGAAAATTAGAAAAAATAATCACAAGTTGCAGCCATTACAGTAGCGTAGCCAGTTCACTCACTGATGTTGCATTTGCTAGCCATAACTAGCTCATTTTACTGCAGAAAGTGTATTTTTTAATCTGATTCTGTTTCATTCTCTTTATCTTAACCTATTTCTGATTATTTTTCTCCATTTGCTCAATTTCAATTTGACTACTGAATCTTGCTGCACCTTTCATGGGTACAACGTTATTTGTATTGGCAACTCCCATCCAGGTTTTTCTCTCAATAACTACAGATCTAGTGAATAATATGGGGCTATCTATAAGTCCTAACTTTCTGCCTGCATCAAAATTAAGGGTTGCACCTCTGTGGTGCTCTGCACTGCTGCAACACATTATTGGCTTACTGTTCAATTGGTATTAGTGCAGGAATGATTATCACAGTACTAAAATAACAGGTACACACTCCCAATGTTGACCTTTAAAACATGGTGTGAATATCGTTAATACAGTAATTTAAAATTTATTTGAACAATATTTAATATTGTACAAGCATATCATTAAAGTATAATAAAAAATCTCGTAAATTATCTAAAAATACAAACATACAAACATAGGATTTGGAGCAGGACTAGACCAGTCAGACTCTTGAGCTTGCTCTGCCATTCAATAAGATAATGACTGATCTGATTGTAGCTTTAACTCCACATTTCTGCCTATCCCTAATAAGCTTTCACCACCTTCTTAATCAAGAATCTATCTAGCTCTGCCTTAAAAATATTCAAAGACTCTGCTTCCACTGCCTTTTGAGGAAGACAGTTCCATAGACTCATGACTTTTTGAGAGAAAACATTTCTCCTCATCTCCGTCTTAAGTGAGCAACACCTTATTTTTAAACAGTTACCTCTAATTCTAGATTCCCTGAGGACAGGAGACATCTACTTCACATCCAGCAAATCAATACTCCTCAGGATCTTAATGTTTTGATATTAAGTTGCCTCCCACTCTTCTAAACGCCAATGTATGCGAACCTAGCCTTGCCAATCTTTCCTCATTAGACAACTCACCATTCCGGGTATTAGCCCAGTAAAAGGTAAAGAGAAACACAAATGGGTGATAGTGAATTGTAAGCCTACATTTCATGCACTTCATCTTTTTATCCATTCAACAGAAAAGTAAATTGCGCTTGATGTAACATGGGCTGGAAACTCACTACCGTCATTTTGTCCTTTAGCCAAAGATCAACTGAATTACAGGGCATATTGCTACTCTGCTCATAACGGCATTAGAAATATAGCAACAGGACTAGGTCAAGCTTTATCCACCACCCAGTAAGATCACAATTGATCTGTCAGCAAATTTCATTTTATAGCCTTTGCCTGTAGTCATTAATATCTTTGGATAACAAAAACCTGTGTCCCTTAGCTTTAAGATTAATTATTGATCTTATATCAGTTGCAATTTGTGGAAAAGAGCTTGAAACTTCTACCCCACCCCTCACGTTATCTATAGAAATATTTCAATATTTCATTCCTGAAAGGTCTGACTCTGATTTAAGAACGTAAGAAATAGGAGGAGGAGTAATCAATTTGATGACTTGACCCAACTCTGTCATTCAATAAGATCATGAGTTGTCAGATTGTGACCTTAACTCCCAACTTTTGACTCCTTATTAGATCAAAACTTTGTAACTTAATACACTGGGTGGGGATTTTCTGGCTGCACTCGTCCCAAAACTGGAAATTCCTACCTGAGGTCAACGAACTTTCAAATAGTCTGCTAAATTTTCTGTCCTGCCCTCTATGATTCCCACGGTGGGTGGGATGGGAAAATTCTACCCATTCAATGACATAGATTCTATTGCTCTCAGGGATGCGAATTCCAAAGATTAATGTCTTATTTTGAAACTGTTCTTCCTAGTTCTAGGTTTCCCCATAAAGAGAAACCTTCTCTCATCATCTACTGTGTCAAATCCTACTAGGTTCCTATATGTTTCAATGAGATTACTTCTTGTTCTTCTGAACTCTATGAACAAAGGCTCAACTTGCTCAATCTTTCCTCATAGAATAATTCTTTCATCCTAGAAATCAACCCAATATATCTTCTTTGAACTGTCTGCAAAGTAAATATACTTCTCTTTAAATAAGAGGACCAAAACTGTGCTTAGAGTTCTAGGTGCCTTCACACCAGCGCCCTGTTCACTAGTAACGAGAATTCCCTACTTCTAGACACGCTTTCCAATAAAGGCCAATGTTCTTTTTTCCTTCTTAATTATTTGCTGTACCTGCATTCTAACGTTTTGTGATTAACATACAAGAACACCCAGATCCATATGAACTGCAGGGTTCTATAGCATTATTTAAATAATATTCTGCCTTTCTATTCCTCCCACCAAACTGTTAACCTCACATTTTTATTTTCCCATGCTGTGCTCCATCTGCCAATTTTTTGTGCACTCACTCAATCTATCTACATGATTCTGCAGACTCACTATTTGCTTTCCTAACAATCTTTTTACCATCAGCAACTTTGACTACAATACACTTGCCTCTTTCATCTAGTCATTAATATAGATTGCAAATAGTTGAGGATCCAAATCCCTTTGACTCTCCCAACTCCCACTTTTGTGCTTGTTAGCTAAATCTCTATCAATACAATATATTATCCTAACACGGTGAACTTTTATCTCATGTAGTAACCTTTAACGTGGCACCTTATTGAATTATTGGAAATCCAAATATATTTCATCTACTGGTTCTCCTTTATCCACCTTGTTTGTTACATCCTTAAGAAACTCTAATAAGTTTATCAAACAATTTCCCTTTCATAAAAGCATGATACAATCTGTTTGATTGTATTTTGATTTTCTAAATGTCCTGCTATTATTTCCTTAATAATGGATTCGAACATTCTTCCACCGACAAATGTCCAGCTAACCGGCCAATTGTTTTTGCTTTCACCACCCTTGCTTTATTGAACACTGGTGTGAAATTTGCAGTTTTCCAGACATTTAGACTCTTTCCAGTATTTTGGAAGATTGTAACCAATGCATTCATTATCCCCACAGCCACTTCTTTTAAGATCCTTTAATGCAAGCCATCAGGTCCAAAGGGACTTGTCACCCTTCAATTCCATTAGTTTGCCTTGTACATTTTCTGTAATAACAGTGATTGTATTAAGTTCCTCTCTCCGTTTTAACCCTTGATTTTCTACTATTCTTTGGGAACGCTTTGAATCTTCTACCATGAAGACAGATACAACATACTTGCTCAAATTCTCTGTCATTTCCTTGTTTTCCATTATTAATTTTCAAATCTCATTCTTGAAACATGAAGAGTAGGAGATACTAGGATCCGAGGGCATAGCCTCACGGTGAAACTGAAATGAGAAGAAGTTACTCAGCCAGAAGGTGGTGAGTCTATGGAATTCATTGTCACAGAAGGCTGTGGAGGCTTTAATACATTGAGTGTATTTAAGACAGAGATAGATATGTTCTTAATTGGTAAAAGGATCAAAGGTTACGGGAGAAAAAAACAGGAGAATACCATGATTGAATGGTAGAATTCAATGGGCTGAATGGCCTAATTCTGCTCATATATATCGCATGGTCTTATGGTCTTATTGTCAAAGGGACCAATAGTAATTAAGTTATTAATTAATTTACATTCATATTCTAAGTTTTCCCTCTTTGAAATATTTTTATTTTTGATTTGATTTATTATTATGTATGAGCATACAGTGAAAAGTATTGTTTCTTGCATGCCATACAGATAAAGTATACCGTTCACAGAGAAGGAAAGGAGAGGGTGTAGAATGTAGTGTTACAGTCATTGCTAGGATGCAGAAAAACATCAGCTTAATGCAAGGTCCATTCAAAAGTCTGACAGCAGCAAGGAAGAAACTGTTCTTGAGTTCGTTGGTACGTGACCTCAGCCTTATGTATTTTTTTCCAGATGGAAGAAGGTGGAAAAGAGAATGTCCGGGCTGCTTGCATTCTTAGTTACGCTGGCTATTTTGCTGAGGCAGTGGCAAGTGTAGACAGAGTCAGTAGATGGGAGGCTGGTTTGCATGATGGATTGGGTTACATTCATGACCTTTTGTAGTTTCTTGCAGCCTTGGACACAGCAGGAGCCATACCAGGCTGCGATACAACCAGAAATAATGTGTTCTATGGTACATCAGTAAAGGTTGGAGAGAGTCAGGTCTAAGTTCCCAAATTTCCTTAGTCTTCTGAAAAGGTAGAGGCATTGGTGGAATTTCTTAACTATAGTGTTGGCATGGGGGTACCAGGACAGGTTGTTGGTGATCTGGACACTGAAAAACTTGAAGCTCTTGACCCTTTCTACTTCGTCCCCATTGATGTAGACAGGGGCATGTCAATGACAATCTCCTTCATTTTGTTGATATTGAGGGAGAGATTATTGTTGCTATACCAGTTCACCAGATTCTCTATCTCATTCCTGTACTCTGTCTCGTCATTGTTTGAGATCCGACCCACTACAGTAGTGTCGTCAACAAATTTGAAAATCGAGCTGGAGGGGAATTTGGCCATACGGTCATGGGTGTACAAGGAGTATAGTAAGGAGCTGAGAACACAGTCTTGTGGGCACCAGTGTTGAGGATGATCATGGAGGAGATGTTTTCTATCCTTACTGATGCAATCTGTGGATTAGGAAGTTCAGGATCCAGTCATAGAGGGAGGAGCCGAGCTCCAGGCCATGGAATTTGGAGATGAATTTCATAGGAATAATGGTGTTGAAGGCTGAGTTGTAGTCAATTAATAGGAGTCTGGCATAAGTGTCTTTGCTATCTGGGTGTTCCAGGGTTGAGTGCAGGGCCAGGGAGATGGCATCAGTTGTGGACCTTTTGCAGCAGTGGCGACCTTTTGTGGATCGAGGCAATCTGGGATCATCCCTTGCTGGTTTTTAGAGTTCAATCCCTGTCCAGTCACTAATCTTTACAGCATTTTATGCCATTTCTTTCAATTTTATACTAACCCTAACTTCCTTAATAAACTCCACATTGTTCTTCTTTCAATTATACACTTTCACAGATTTTATTAATGAAAACAAAATATATTTATTAATAAGAATTGTTCAGCAGCCTCATGGCTGTAGATTGCTCCCAAAATGTCTCTTTGCTGAGGACATTGTCTCTCCATGGCATGATTCCAAACTCTGAATCCCAGTTGGTCGCACAGGGCATGTGGCCCTACTCTTTGGTGTTGCCTTTCAGGGGACAATCACCAGAATTCTCCTTGAGTCATTCTCACATTTTATAGACTGGTCCCTAACTCCTCGACTCCCCACCCAGCGAAAATCATTTCTCTCCACTCAACCTAACTGTTTTCCTTAGTATTGTAAAAACTTTGTTCCAATCATGCTTTAACCTTCTAAACTTCAGGAAACGCAATAGTACTCTGTGTGAACTGTCCTTGTAATTTAAACTGAGTTCAACTATCATTTTGATGAATCAATTTTGCACTCTCGCCACAGTCAATATATCCCTTGTATGGAAATAAAAACAGAAAATGTTCAGCACATTGGGAGGCATCTGTTAAAAGAGAAACCAAGTTAACATTTAAGGTTACTAGCCTTTCATCAGAACCTCCTATGGTGTGGTGCTCAGAACTGCTCACGGTACCCCGGGTGTGGCTTAACCAGGGCTTTGTAGCTGTAATGTAACTTCTACCCACTTATATCCTAGTTCTGTGAATTATGAAGATCAACATTCCATTGGATTTTTGATCATTTTCTATACCTGTTCATGATACGTTGATAGTCCATGTACCTGGACACCTAAGTCTCTTGAACATCCAATGTTACAAACATTCATCATTTAGAATGTATTCTGCTCTATTCTCTTTATACTCATTCAAGTTACTTCACATTTGCCAACAATGAAATAAATTTATCATAGTTTTGGTTATTCACCATTTGTCACATCCTGACAATTAGAATGTATCCTAACGCTCAGTCAATTTTCTTACTAGGCCAATTCCATGCACTAGTTGCACTGGGATGAGAGGAGACTCAAATGGAATATAAGCACCAGCATAGGCCAGTTTGGATGAATGGTCTGTTGGTATAATGTAAATTGTATGTCATTAAATGCTTGAAGTTAGCAAAAACAGGCACAATCATTTCTAAGACCTCAGGTATACATATACGAGACTTAGCATTAATTATTGCTTAAGCTTAATATTAATCTAAGTATAATGGAACAATAAATTACTAAATTGATTTGCGATATTAAAGTCCATGGGGGTGATTCTCCCAAAAGTGCTAAATTGGTGGGAAAACTGTTTTCGAGCACGACTGTTTTTTCAGTGCAGCTTCAGACCCGAGTTTCCCCCACTCTGTGCAATGTAGAAGTCACCATCGCGAATTTCATTAAAAGCTCAAGGGTCAGGGCTTATTCATGCCAAAGAGCCTGAAATTGGTGGGATGAGCAGGAACCCATGCAAGCGCACGTATCTGGGAGATTGCTGAAAAGACCTCCCAGCATCCAGATCACTGCCATTCAACCCCCACAGACATCGCTGGCCTCATCACTAACATCCACAATCCCCCACAGAAATCACTGGCCCCCTCCCCCATACAGACAGCGCTGACCTCACTGCTGCCCTGAAGACAACTAGTGTTGTGCTGACATGCACAACCCCAGCTTGTGATCATTCCCTCTCTTGAATGGGAGCCTTGAGTATTGCACCCAGCTCCTGCTCCCACCCCAGACACAGCAGCCTATTGAATGGCAGCCGATCAGCGCCCTGAGGGATGAATGACACTCAACTGAATGCAGCCTTCAAAATCTCTCACAAGTATTTGTGGCCTCCGGGCCCGTGACTGGCCACACTCACTGCACCTGCACTCCCTTAATAAGCCAGAGCTGTATATAAGCTGCAGGAATGGATACACAGCCAGTCATACCACAAAGATGTCTGTGAGCAAACCTGCACTCAGATTCACAGAGGCTGACCAGGCGCACCTGTTAGATGCTGTGGAGGAGAGGCATGAGCGGATCTTCCCCGGCCAGGACCCTCACCCAAGGGGTACATCGGCCATGGCATTGTGGGCGGAGGTGGCAGAAGTGATGAATGCCAGGAGCCTGACACTGCGCTCTGGCAGGCAGTGTCAGAAAAAAATGTATGAACTTCTTCGAGCAGCAAGGGTGAGTGAATGCCCCACTTGGAACCCCGCACATGCTTGGCATGAATCTCAAACCCTGCTTAGGCCCCTGAAGGGCATGCAACAAGTTACCCTTCCCTAAAGAGCAAAATCTAACCCCTTGCCCTCACCTCTCAATGGGTACTCCTTAGTGGAGACTGTCCTCCCCCAAAACTGCCAGCACGACGCCCGAGACACAGGCATGCAATATGCACCATGTACTGCAATATGTTAATGCTTGCTATCCACCTTTTGTTCCGACAGGAAAAGAACATTCACAATGTACGTGAGATGATACAGACTGGTGGTGCTGTTCCTGACCTGCGCCAGCTGACCAGCATGGAGGAGCATGCCATGGAACTGGCAGGGGGTGATGGGCCATCCTGAATGGTCTCCGAAAGCCAGGTTGGCATTCAGCATGCAGTGAGCAGAAGTGTACCCTCAACCTAAATCCTCCTCAAAGTAAGTGCGATGCTGCATTGAATATTTTGCCTCCCTTCCACTAATGTGTGTTCTTTATTGCAGGTCTGGACCCAGAGGAACCCAGCTCTTCGGATGTGTTGCTGCTGCCCCCCCCCCCCCCCCCCCCCCCCCGGCTCTGGAACAAACTGCACACAACCCCCAGGATGACACCTCGGAGGGAGGCACTGAGGAATCCTCCAAGGGCAGCATCACTGAAGCGGCACCAGCGCGTACTTCACAACGTACCAACACAGAGACTTTAGTGGGTGTCTTTAATGTTGAGGCTTCTGGGTCATGATCTGATGGGTCATCACAGACACTGATGCACATCGGGTGGAGGCGGGCACATCAGAGAGCTCAGGCAGACGGAGGTCTGAGGTCTGCTGGAGGCCAGGATTCAGCTGTCCCTAAGCCAGATGTTGGGGAAGGCTGGTGGAGGTGCATCAGCAAACCTGGGGAGTTGTGGGAGGGCTGTTAGCAACCATGATGTGGCTGCAAGGCTGTTCAGCAGAGTCCAGCAGAGTGGTACCGACCCAGCGTGCTAACCAGGCCAACATTGCAAGGGTGGCGGCCGCAGTGGAAAGTCCAGCATAGGGATCTGTACTCATGGGTGACAGGATCCAGGCCATCCTGGAGACACTACAGGTCACAGACAAGTGTGCTTCCGGCATCCAGGAGGCACAGTGTTCGATGGCCATGTGTGTTGGGGGTGGGTGTGATTCCTGCACAAGGACACCCAGGTCCCTCTGCACAGCAGCGTGCTGCAATTTTTTACCATTTAAATAATAGTCCATTTTGCTGTTATTTCTAGCAAAATGGATGACCTCACATTTACCAACATCCTCTTCACACGCTGCTCTACCACTCGTCTTAGTTCATCTGCGAGTTTTGACACACTACACTTGGTCCCCAACTCCAAATCATCTATAGACATGCTATCTATTGAGCCTTGGAGACTCAGCCACATGTTAAACCCCAGCCTGGAGCAGCAGCTGCTTCACCTGGTTTAGGTCTCAGTCAGCACATAGTGTACCCCTCCCCACCACCCCCTCACCCCCCCAAAACACACCACGTGGCAAGACAATGCCACTGCAAAGTGCCCTGGAGGGGAAGGCTGAGCAGAACTCCTTGAGGGTACCTCCCAACTAAGCTACAGCACTGCCCTGGAACGGAAAGATCAGCAGGACTCCTTCATGGAACCTCACCCAGAGAGCCCTGAGAAAATAGAAGCTCCCCACACCCCCGCTCCTCCACTCCAGATATCACTGATTCATGGGTCAGCACCTGAAGATAGCAGGAAGAAGCATACCAGGCATCTCCAGGGCCTGTAACATCCCCCATGCTCCGCTAGCAGCACATACCTCCTCACGCCAGTTCATGAGACTTTTACGTACCTACCCTGATTCGTGCCAAAGTGATGTCATGGCAAAGAGTTGAGAGGTGCAAGTATGGACAGAGATTGCCGTTTTGGTCCTGATAATTGCATGCTGAGATATGGAAAGTAATGCAAATAAATGGCTGGTTTTCTGTGCAGTCCTGACAGTGCCAGTTTTTTCCAGTTGTGTCGTGTGTGTTGTAAACGCTCATGGGGAATACGCAAAATGGCCAACATGCGCATCTCCCAACCCAACCTGCCAGAAGATTTGCAGGTTGCGATGGGAGAATCATCCCCCCATTTGCGCAGTCACTACAATATTTCTGGAAGGTAAAATAAAATGACCAGAGTTTTAATGCCCTACCTGCCATGGGAATCAGAGCAAGCGAGGGGTTGACAGTGGGATAATCGTTGACATCCGGCAGGATTTTATGATTTCGGGATGAGTGAGGCTGTAAAATCTCACACAATATGTAATTTTGATTATTTAGTGACAATATGCAAAATTAATAAACAGTCCTACTTTTTTTTTGTGAGGGAGGCTGTTTCATTTGTATTATAGTGAGTATTTGATTGAAGGATTTTGCCATTTGACGCATTTCCAATATTTGTTAAGGAGACATTTGACTTTTAGTGATGTTTAAAGTAATTTTACCCAGAATGAAACTAATTACATGCAAATTTCTTACCAAAGACTTTTAGTCAGAAAATTAAATTATAGCACAATCCTAAAAACTGACACTGTTTTAAAGCCATATCAGCACTCCTCCTACGATGTTATCACATTTCTGACTTATTAAGTCAAGCTACAGATGAGAAAACTGGAATCCAAGTATAATTGGATAGTATGAAAACAGAAAGATGCATAGGAGCTATGTATCATGCACATTTACTGCCTATCAAAATGTTGCTTATGAAGTTAGTGCTGCTTCAATAAAATTAATTTGATAGATATCTTAATTAAAGGTCACATTTATAAACTGCAGGAGCATCAGATCCATCGGCCAGAATAAACTGATCTGTGGCCTATTTGATTCAGTTTATTATTTTAAAACACACATCTGTGAATTATTGTACAGAACATTAGAATATTATGGGTTTTTTTCATTTATAAATTTGGCACCTGGGTAATAAGTTTGCTGGACAGGTTTCCGTTTCTTCAAGAATATAATTTTTCCTGGCAGGTGAATCTAGAGCTCAGGGGTATAGCCTCAAGCTAAAGAGCTGATATCAGACTGAAATGAGGGCAATGGGGTGGGAAAGCAGGCAGTGGAGATGATTTTACATTTGGCTAGAGATAGGTTAGGTGAATGGGCCAAAATTCGGCAGATGGAGTTTAATGTGGATAAGTGTGAGGTTATTCATTTTGGCTGAAAATATAGAAAGGCAAATTATTATCTAAATGGAAAGCAAATTCAAAATGCATCTGGGCAGTGGAATTTGGGTGTCTTTGTTCATGAATTGCATAGAGTTGATCTGTGGGTACAGCATGTAATAAAAAAGGCAAATGGAATTTTAGCATTTATTGCAAAAGGTTGGCGTATAAAAGTAAGGAAGTGTTATTGAAATCAAACAGGGAGTATTGTGTCCAGTTTGGTCTCCTTATTTGAGGAAGGGTATGGTGGCATTGGAGGCAGTTCAGAAGAGGTTCATCAGGTTGAATCCCTGGCTGAAAGGGTGGACGTATGAGGAGAGATTAAATGGTTTTGGCTCATACTCTTTGGAGTTCAGAGGGATGGGAGGGGATCTGATCGAGGTATATAAAATACTAAAAGGGATTGATAAAGTAAACACAGAGTACATGTTTCCCCTTGTGGGGCAATCTAGAACAAGAGGTCACAGGTATCAGTTGAGATGCGGAATATTTAAAACTGAAATGAGGAGGAACTACTTCTCGCAGAGGGTGATGAATTTGTGTTACTCACTGCCCCATAGTGCAATGGAGTCTGAATCATTAATTGGTTCCAAGGAGGAGATAGCTGTATTTCTGATGTTAAAAAATGGGTTAAAGTGATATGGGAAACAGATTGGGAGGTGGATTGAGACAGGGAGAGATCAGTTATGATTTGAATGAATTGTGGAGCAGGTTTGATGGGCTGAATTACTGACTTCTGCTCCGAATTCCTATATTCCTAAATTTCTTCACTCACTTTCTAACCTGGAAGGCTGCGACTGCTCAATCATCAAACACATTAAGGGCAGAGATAGATTTTTGGACTTCAAGGGAAATGGGGATTGGAAGAGAAAGTGGAATTGAGGTTAATAATCGAAGATGGATTGTGCAGCAGGCCCCAGGCAGACATGTGGATTACTCCTGCTCCCACTTCTTCTGCTCGTAAGTTCTCCAACCTTTGTTGTTCTGTTGAATCGAAACAGTAAACAAATTATTAGCTGAAGGGTCCGGGGTGGCAAAGTTAAAAATGACCACCAATGCACCTCTAAAAACTTACACCAGGTGGAACTCAGAATCTTTTCAACAAAATTTCACAGATTTTCATTCTGCAATTTACAGGCGGCAACCATTACAAAAGGTTGCTGATAATGGCACATTTCCACAGTGTGTGGGATGAGATATTTTTACTTCAATCCACATAGTGATCATCTGTATGGCTGGCTTAAATCAGTATGGCTGAACAGTCCAAATTTCAGCTTAAAAGATCCAAACCATCCATGACAGCTTAATATTCAGATTTCAAATGAGCTATAGCTTAATTCTCTGGCAAGTCTTTTGGCTTACACAAAACCATCCTTGCTGCTGCACCAGTTTCAGCACATGGTAGCTGACATTTTGCCTTCTTTCTGTGTTTCTGCTGATTCCAATGGAAAACTCTTTCCCAATTTACCTTGCATCTTTCTCAACACCCTCGCTATGACTGTAACACTACATTCGGTGCTCTTTTGTTTCCTTCTCTGTGAACGGTGTGTCTTGTCTGTATAGCGTGCAAGAAGCAATATTTTTCACTGTATGTTAATACATGTGACAATAATAAATCAAACATTCTAATCAAAACATTCCCAGGTGCACAACATTACTCATTTGCATTTTAACATGGCTTTACAGCTGAATACACTGGGTGATAAGGTGGCACAGTGAGACAGTGGTTAGCATTGCTGACTCACAGCACCAGGGACCCAGGTTGGATTCCAGCCTTGGGAGTTTGCACGTTCTCCTTGTGTCTGCATGGGGTTTCCTCCAGATGCTCCGGTTTCCTCACACAGTCCAAAGATGTGCGAGTTAGGTTCATTGGCCATGCTAAAATTGTTCCTTATTGCTAGGGGTATTAGTGGGATAAATACGAGGGTTATGGGAATAGGTCCTGGGTGGATTGTGGTCGGTGGGCCAAATGGCCTCCTTCTACACTGTTGGGATTCTATGATAGATATGTCACATCTGGGAGCATTTTTACTGAGAAGTCCCAAAAAATCATTGACTTGAAATATTGGAAAGAATCTTCCCAAAAAAGTGTCGTGAAAGTCTGGAAATGGAAATGTTTCACATTGGTCTTTTGGGCGACCTCAGCACTACAAACTCCTGGCATTCTGTCAGTTTTTCTTACAACCAAGGACTTTATGACAGGGGGTGGGGGGCAGGGGGTGCTATAGAACATAAGTACATAGAGGAAAAACAGCTTGGTCAGACGCCATTGCACAAGATGCCCCCATCTACTAACGCACAGGGAGACTGCCTCCCACCCGCCCCCCCCCCCCCAATAGATACTGGACCCACTATCCACAATCCCATCATCGACAACACTACTACATCCACACCAACACTGACCTCCAGCATTGGGGCATCAGGGCCCTCCTGCTGAGTCCCCTGGTATATCATTGACATGCCACTTCCCCCCTTCATAACACCACCCCAAGCATAGCTACCCCCCCCACCTTGTTTAGCCACACCCCCCAACTTGCATAGTCTCCCACTTACATAGCCCCCCTGCATATCCCCCTTGCTAAATCCCCCCCCTTTCAAAGCCCCCCCCCCCTTTGCATAGCTCCCACTGCATGCTTCCCCATTAACCAGCCCCCTTCCAGACCACTCATCCGCATAAGTCCCCCAGCTATTGGCTATACCATCACTCCCATCATAGCCCCACCTCCACTCAAGCCCCATCCCAACTCAAGCCACACCCTACAGGCCACATCCCCACTCCAGCCATGCCCCCTTGGCACTGCCACGATGCCTGGTCCCTGCTGCTGCAGAGCAGTCGTGATTCTCATCAGCATAAGGTCATGCTGGCGAGGCGGAAGATTCCAGGGCAGTGGAAGTAGCCATGTGGAAGCGGGTCAAGTCTTTCAGATTAGATCAGTTTTATGTAAATGGGCTTCACACCCTTTCTGGGGTGAAGCTGTTCTCGCCAGCAAAACAGGGCCGGAAGGAAACAAGACTGACTCACACTGACCGTGAATCGAGTCTTTTACCCTTGGCCACTATCATCCCAGTTCAGCAAGCTGATTGACTGGCATGACGAGTTGATAAGATCACATCCGTTAACTCTGTTCCGCCCAGGCCTACAGATGCTGCCTGACTTGCTGAGTATTTCCAGTATGTTTTGCTTTCAGCTCAGACCTCCGGCCGCCACAGTTTGCTGCTTCTGCCTTGACGCGGTCAGTAGGTTATCAGAGAGAAAATAAAACCATCCTGTGTTGAGAAATGACATGATTGCAAAGGTCGATGCTCATAATTCACAGGACAAAGCAGGACAGGTGGCCAACAAATTTACACTCATTAAGTCACAATCCCTTGAAATATATAAAAGGGGATAATTTGATTTTGTGTATTGTTACATAAATCACATGTACTTAGACACTATATCAATCACTACACGTTGACCTTTCGTTTTCAGATAAATGCATTTGTTCATTAATTCTCATAGTTCAGTCAAGGGTGAAGGAGGGCATGACAGGAGCAGCACCAGGCATACTAAAAAGAGGTGACAACCTGGTGAAGCTAAAACACAGGGCTACACACAATGAAAACAACACAAGATAAAGAGAGCCAAATTATTCAGCAACCAACGGATCAGATCTAAGCTCTGCAGCCCTGCCACATCCAGTTGTGAGTGGTGTTGGACAATTATACAGCACACTGCAGGAAGAGGCTTCACAAATATCCCCATCGTCAATGATCGGGGAGACTAGCACATCAGTGCAAAAGTCACAGTTGAAGCATTTGCAACGACCTTCAGCCAGAAGTGCCAAATGAATGATTCATCTCAACCTCCTCCAGAGGTCCCCAGGTTTACAGATTCCAGTCTTCAGCCAATTTGATTCGCTCCCTGCGATATCAAGAAACAGCTGAAGTCATTGAGTACGGCAAAAGCAATGCATCCTGACAATAGTCTGCAATAGTACACCAGAACTCGCCAAGATGTTCCAATTCAGCTACAACACTGGCATCTACCTGGCAAAATTATCCAAGTATGTTCTGTTCACAAATAGCCAGACAAATCAACCTGGCCAATGACAGCTCCGTCAGTCCACCCTCTTTTATCAGTAAATTGATGGAATGGGTCGTAACAGTGCTATCAAATGGCATTTACTCAGCAATAACCTGCTCATTTGTGCTAACTTTGGGTTCCACTAGGATCACTTAGCTCCTTACCTCATGACAATCTTGATTCAAACATGGACAAAAGAACTGCACTGAAAGGGTGAGGTGAAAGTGACTGCCCTTGACATCAAGGCAGCATTTGACTATATGTGGCATCAAGGAACCCTAATAAAACTGGAGTCACTGGGAATCAAGGGGAAAATTCTCTAATGGCTGGAATCATACCTAGTACAAAGAAAGTTGGTTGTAAATATTGGGACTCAATCATCTGAGTCATAAGCATCAGTCCTAGGCATCAGGGTCATATGCTGGGCCCAACCATCTTAGGTGTTTCATCAAAGACCTCCCTTCCTTCATAAGGTTAGAAGTGCGGATATTCACTAATGACTGCACATACATGACTCCTCATATACTGAAGTAATCCGTGTCCTTACGCAGCAAGACCTGAACAATACTCAGGTTTGGACTGAAAAGCAGCATGTAATATTTGGGTGAGGCTGGTACCAGGTAATGACCATCTCCAAAAAGACAAAAAACAACTCTCTTTCCTTGACATTCAATGGCATTACCCTCACCAAGCCCCCCACTGTCATGGGGTTACTAAAGACCAGAATCTGAACTAATCTAGTTATATGAATACTGTGGCTGCAAAAATGGTTCAGAGCCTGGGAATTCTATAGAGAGTAACTCACCTCCTAGCTCCCCAAAGCCCGTCCACCATCTACAAGACACAAGTTAGGAGTATGATGGAATGCTTTACATTTGCCTAGATGAATACAGTTCCAATAACACTCAAAATGCTTGACACCATCCAGGACAAAGCTATCCCCTTGATGAATACCCCATCCATCACTCTCAACATTCATTCCTTCCAATACTGACACACAACAGCAGCCATGTGTACAATCAACAATATATATTGGAGAAGCTCACCAAGAATCCTTCAACAGCACCTAGCAAAACCACATACTCTATCACCCGGAAGGACAAAGGCAGCAACTGCATGGGAACATCGCCACCTGCACGTGGTAGCAGAGCTGGGACTGAAGAGCTACTACTATCCAATTGGCGTAATTTCCATCCTTAAAGGAATTTAAGCCCTTTTATTAGGCAGTTAGCTGGCTGATGTGCAAGCAATTATGTCAGGATTTGCAGTAATGGTGGGTTTGTCCCAGCTTTCTGAATGGAGCTATTGTTGCAACCAGTAAATTCAGTCCAGTGAGTGCCCCATCCTTCACCTACCTCTTTACCTTGAGCAGATAAAGCCATGTTGAGTCCCCCTCCACCATGGATCTTCAAAGACAGTCTGGAAGTTTATATTTTCTGGAATGAAAATTAAACAAATGTTACAAGAACAGAGGCAAAATTAATGGTCAATATCAACTTGAATTACTGGACTATAATTGAAAAACAGATTCACCAAAAAGAGATCTGAACATAAAAAGTAATCCAAAAGCGTTTCATAAACACATTATTTTAAAAAGCAGTGATGGAAGATTGGAGGAAATAAGGAACCAAAAAGGAATTCTTGTGGAAGCAAAGAACAAGCCTGAGGTAATGAATGAACACGTGCCAAGGCAGGTGTCGCCATGGTAGTAGTAAAAGAAGAGATAATAATGATAACAGATTGGACACAAATAGATAAAGAGGTACTTAAAATGTTGGCAATCCTCAAAGTAAAAAGATCCCCTGATCCAGATGGATCCACTCCAGGTCACTGAGGGAAGTAAAGATGGAAATTGTGGAGAATTTGGCCAAAATCTTCCAATCCTTTATGGATATGGATTGGTGCCAAATACGAGAATTGCAAATGCAACATTCCTGTGGGAGAGGGATAAAGCCAATAACCCAAAAGCCAGTCAACCTAATGTTGATGGTAGAGAAACCTTTATAGACAATATTTCAGGACAAAATGAATTGCCATTTGGAAGAAACATGGATTAACCAATGACATTCAGCATAGATTTGTTAAAGGCAAATCAAAGTTGACTAATCGGAAAAGTATCACAGAACAGGGTTGTTAGCAAAGCTAAAGTCGCAGGTTTAAAACAGCATGGATACAAACGTAGCTCAAGGAACATGAAGTCCTCCTTGATCCGGATGCCAATGATGGCCAGTGTCTTTAAGTGGCATTAATAATTAAAGTTTATTTATTAATCACAAGTAAGGTTTATATTAACACTGCAATGAAGTTACTGTGAAATTCCCCTAGTTGCCACACTCTGGTGCCTGTTCAGGTCAATGCACCCTGACCAGCATGCCTTTCAGAATGTGGGAGGAAACCGGAGCAGCCAAAGGAAACCCACACAGATACAGGGAGAACGTGCAAACTCCAAAGAGGTGGTGACTCAAGCCAGGAATCAAATCCAAGTCCCTGGCACTGTGAGACTGCAGTGCTAACCACTGTGCCACCGTGCCACCCAATTGGCCTTTTATGGATTTCAATTGGCCCTAGGGTGTGTGGGCTGCCTACCATCTATCTAGATGCCAGTAAAATACCAGTGGAGGTGTTTATAGACAATGAGTAAGTTGTTCCTGTCATGTGATTCTGCGCCTCCTACTTCTGCCTTCCCACACCTGGGAGGACACAAAACTCTGGCCATGGAATACAAAAACAAGAAAGTTATGGTAAACCTTCCCAAAACATTGGTTAGATTTCAGTTGGAATATTTGTTCAGTTATGGACACGACACTTGAGGAAGGGTGTCAAGACCTCAGAGAGACTGCAGAAGTGATTTCATGGAATAGTACCAGGAATGTGGAACTTCAGTTATGTGGAGCGATTGAAGCTGGGGATTTTCTCCTTGGATCAGGGAAGGTTGAGGTGAGAGATGACAAAGGTTATCTATCAATGATTGTTTTTTATAGAGCATGAGGAGAAGTTGTTTCCAATGGCTGAAAGATCCATAAACAGAAGACCCCAAAAGACCAAGGGCAACATAAGGAATCATTTTTAGCACTGTAAAGAGAGTTGGATAAATACGTAAATGAAAAATACAAGTGCTGGGCTATGGGATAAGAGCAGGGAAATGGGATTAATTGGGTTACTCTAAAGATCCAGTACAGGCATGATGGGCTGTATGGCCTCTCTCTCTGTACAATATCATTTTATTCGAAGAGGGTTTGCAATAATTAAAGATGTTTGACATAAGAATTTTCACCAGGTCTCAGATGCCCAGTGATAGACGTCTCATCGAGGCTTAAGATTTTAAGCACAAGGAAAGGGTAATTGGAAACAGCTGAAGAAATGGATTTTATTTCAATGCTGCTGCCAACTATTACTCTCACTTGCTGTCTAGTTGAAGAGATTTCAAGAAACATTCCTAACACCCTAGTGAGCTGAAAGCAGAGCCTGTCACATTTTCACAACAGATGGATGTGCTTCTAACATCTTTAACAGGTCTTGGTTTATTTGTAAGACTCAGTTGAAGAGTTGTTCATGTCTAAACCGTGCACTTCAAACTATTGCGGGGAACATATCGGAATGATGCGTGGTGTTTAAAAATTCTTCTGATTGTTCAAGCTGCTTACAGATCCTCAGCACAAAAGTAATATTTTTGGTTTCCTACCTGAGTTTTCTTCACAAGAAGCTGCCAATTCCCTAATACTGTGTAAAATTAAATTTCTCTTCTTTGCAGCGCACAAGCAGTAAAATGGTCACTACCAGCCTCTGCAATCATCATCAGGTTGGCCACAAAGCTAAAAATCACATCTGTCTGTGAGGATACAGTAAATGTGGCTCCATTTCCTCTTCTGAGGCACACATTGACTTAAGATTAAGAAGAGAAGCTTAATGTCTTGGCCCCAAAATTCTACAGGGAGTTGATCCCAACGTAAGTGCCAGGATCTGCCTGTTAATGATTTTTGGTCCTATTTCAAGAAAGAATGCAGGGATTGATTTTGATTGGATTTGATTTGATTTATTATTGTCACATGTATTAACATACAGTGAAAAGTATTATTTTTTACATGCTGTACAGATAAAGCATACTGTTCATAGAGAAGGAAATGAGAGAGTGCAGAATGTAGTGTTACAGTTGTAGCTAGGGTATAGAGAAAGATCAACTTAATACAGAGTAGGTCCATTCAAAGGTCTGATGGCATAGGGTCATAGAGTCACAGAGGTTTACAGCATGAAAACAGGTCCTTCGGCCCAACTTGTCTATGCCGCCCCTTTTTTAAAACCCCTAAGCTAGTCCCAGTTGTCCACATTTGGCCCTTATCCGTCAAGACCCATCTTACCCAAGTAACTGTCTGAACCCTTTTTAAAAGTCAAAGTTATACCCTCCGCTCCTACTACTTTTGGCAGTTTGTTCCAGATACTCACCACCCTCTGTGTGAAGAAATTGTCCCTCTGGACTCTTTTGTATCTTCCCCCCTCATCTTAAACCTGTGCCCTCCAGTTTTAGATTCCTCTACCCTTGTGAAAAAATATTGACTACCTAGCTGATCTGTGCCTCTCATTATTTTATAGACCTCAATAAGATCACCCCTCAGCCTCCCGTGCTTCAGAGAAAAAAGTCCCAGTCTATCCAGCCTTTCCTTATAACTCAAACCATCAAGTCCCAGTAGCATCCTCGTAAATCTTTTCTGCACTCTTTCTAGTTTAATAATATCCTTTCTGGTGACCAGAACTGTAAGAAGTCTCACAACACCAGGTTAAAGTCCAACCAGTTTATTTGATAGTAAACCCACAAGCTTTCAGAAACGTTGTTCCTTCATCAGGTGTGTGGAAAGTTCTGATCAGAGAAAGACACACACAGTTTACATAATACTGATTAGAATGTGAGTCTTTACAGCTAACTTGCTATTCAACTCTCAAAGGTGCAGACAATGTGAATGGAGATAGCATTAAGCATAGGTCAAAGAGATATGTATTGTCTCCAGACAGGACAGTAAGTGAGGTGTTGCAAGTTATGGGGGTTACAGATAGTGTGACATGAACCCAAGAACCCAATGAATGAGGAGTCCAGCCTTTGCCATCCACTAGTATTTTCAAACAGAAAACTTCAACAAAGTGGGTAAGTGCCAATCCTAGTGAGGTTGGGGAGGAATGTTTCCCTTAAGGTGGGAATGTGATAGCAAGCCTTATCACCTAATTTTGGCCCACTTTCTGTTGCGTTCTTGTCTGATTTCAGGAGGATTATGAAGGAAAATTCAGCCTCTGACATTATTCTGGTATAAACCAGTCATTTACAAAGCTGACCCTTAGCTAAAGCACAACAATATTGTCTCCCTGACAGTGAAATATTGTATCATTTCAAATTCCCAAATGACCTCCCTCATCTGCTTAGTTAGATCTGTTTACATTTGAACAAACCTTCAGAATTTAAGGCTTCAGCATTTTAATCACAACTGATGTTAGACTACCTAGTCTACAGTTTTTCCTCCTCTTTCTTCTAGTTTAGAGCTGTTACATCAGCCATTCTCAAGCCATGCCAACTCAGTTTGCATGTTTAAGATAGATTGCAAATTTATGACCAGAGCTTCTGTTACCCCACCTCTTGCTTCCTTCAACAGCTTAGGGTATACTTCATTAAAATAATGAAGCATGTCCTTAGGCATAACTGTAGAAATTGCTACTATTACCATTCTCCTGTTGTTGTAGTTTTTCTTTTTAATTTATCCTTTCATAGGATATGGGGGCTGCTGACAAAGCTAGCATTTACATTCCATACCTAATTGACCTCGAAGTATGACGCTATAGATAGTTACATGGGTAAAATTGATATAGCAGGCCAATGCAGGCAATAGAGACTAGATTAATGATAAAAACTGGGTGGCATGGACAAGTTGGGCCAAAGGGTCTGTTTCCATGATGTAAACCTCTATGACTCTATGATTCTAACTTAGTGACTTGCTGAGGCCATTTCAGAGGGCAGTCAAGAGTCAGCTACAGATGTAGATTTGAATTTATTAAGCTAGAGAAAGATTGCACAAAGCTGCAGCACAGGGGGACTTGGAGATTCTTGTGTGTAAATCACAAACAGCTAGCATGCAAGTTCAGCAGTAATACTTTTTTAAAATTAAAGTTTATTTATTTGTCATGAACAGGCTTACATTAACATTGCAATGAGGTTACTGTGAAAATCCCCTAGTCGCCACACTCTGGTGCTGTTTGGGTACACTGAGGGAGAATTTAGCATGGCCAATATGTGTTTTTCAGATGCAGAACATCTTTTGGACTGTAGAAAGAAATCGGAGCACCCAGAAGAAACCCATGCAGACGCGGGAAGAATGTGCAGTCTCTGCACAGTGACCGAAGCCAAGAATCAAACCCAAGTCCCTGGGGCTGTCAGGCAGCAATGCTAAGCACTGCTGTGCCACCCCACTACGGAATACGGAAGGAAAATGGAATGCTTGATGACAGACTAGCAATATGTTCCAGGAATTACTAGCCACGGAAACAGATGAAAGTCTATCTTAACACACCACTAGGACCGGGAAGAGAAATGGAACATTGGTCTTTATTTGAAAAGGAAATGGAGAATAGAAGTAGGGTAGTCTTTTTAAAACTATGCAAAGCACTAGTTAAATTACATCTGGAATAATGAGAATAGTCTTGATCTCCTTATCTAAGGACAGAATTGGAGGCAGTCAAAGAAGGTCACTAGGTTGATTTTGGTATAGGGGGATTTTCTTATGAGGAGAGGTTGAGTCAGTTGGGCCCATGCTTAATGGGGTTTAGAAGAATGAGTGGTGACCTTATTGAGTCAAATAGGATTCACGGGGGTTCAACAAGGTAGACACTGAAAGGTTGTTTGCCCCTGTGGGAGAATGTTGGACCAGAAGGCTTAATCTCAGAATAATCTCAGGGTTGTCCATTTAAGATAAAGATAAGGAGGAATATCTTTTCTCAGAAGGTAGTGAATCTGTGGAATTCTTTACTGCAGAGGACCATAGGGGTTGGCTCGCTAAGTGTGTTCAAGCTTAAAATAAACAGATTTTTAAACAGTAAGGGAATCAAGGATTAAGGGCATAAAACGGGAAAATGGAATTGAGGATTATCACATCAGGTCAGTCATGATCTCATTGAATGGCAGAGTATGATACATAGTTCAAATGGCCTACTTCTGTTCCTATATCTTATAGTCTTATAGTAGAGTCACATGTAGACTAAACCAGGTAAGGATGACAGATTTTCTTCCCTAAAGCATATTAGTGAATCAGGTGGGTTTTTACAACAAATCACCATCACTGAAACTAGCTGTCAATCCCAGATTTGATTAAATCCAACCAATTGCTAAGATGTGATTTGAACCCATGCCCTCGAGAGCATTAGCCTGGGTCTCTGTCACTAATTTCCCTCGTCCAGTAACATTACAAATACACTACTGTCTCCCGAAAGTCTTTTCATATCTTGGGCAATTTCTTGCTCCTTGGTGCTACAATGTTGCACGGGTAAATCTCATCTGAGTTGCCACCATTTTCCACTTCACACCCATGTTTCTATTAAACAGTTCCAAGAAGTCTTGGGTTCCACCACTTGCATGTCCTGTCTGTCTCCCTTTGTATCTTTGCAAATGCTCCTCACTTCTTGCTTTCTGCATTATCCTGGTGTCCTCAATTGTCTGGCATCAAGTCTTGGGGTCCTGGAGAATATGAGCCAGAAACACATCTTCATCTCTGGACCTGAAGCTGCAGATTGTACCCAATTAGTACAAAATCTACTGCCTTCGCTTGTCCATAATGGTCAATCCAAAAATATCATGTCAATTGTTTTACTAACATAAATTTGTTTCCAATTTTTAAGAAGAAGTAAATTATGCTACTTTGAACTTCCTTCAACATTCACAAGAATCAAATTCTTCCTACACACATAGTGATAACAATATTTGTCCAATGTCACCTCATGGCTGAGCTCTCTTTTGGCCTTTCACCATTTCCACTAGTCACTTGCAGCTTGAAATACTATATAATGAACCTGCAAGGAAAATTCTGAATTCATAATAATGCTTCCTATAATTCAACACTATCACACACCATGCCAATTATGACATTTTAAAAATAGAACCCAAAGACGAGAGAATAAGTTTTTTATAGTAAAAAATCCCGTATGTTAGAAACATTATGAAAAATGCCATCTAAGTTTTAAAGGAAAATATGAGAACAATGCTCTTAAATTTTGTGATATGTCTCCCCAAACTGAAGGATCATGGTATACTCTTTTAGGGCATTGTGATACCAAGTTGAGTAGTGTCAACCAGATGATCTGATCTATAAAATTGGGTTCACATTGGTTTACACTGAATTACATAGGATTTATAGCACAGAAACAGGCATCTGGCCTAAGAGGTCTATCCCCAGTCTTTACGATCCACACACTAGCCTCTTCCGCTTCTTTGCTCACAGCTTTGCCCAAACTGCTGAAGCTAACATGCTTTAGAAAAATCCAGTATGTCTCCTGAAATTTACTGAATTTCTCTTTGTTTTATGATATAGAAGCAACATAAACCTGTCCTCAAAGCTAATTGGGAGAATCTGATTTGGGTGACCTCAAATCCAAGTTATACCTACCTACCATTTATATAGATGATCTGGAGGAGGGAACCGAGTGCAGGGTGTCGAAATTTGCTGATGACACCAAGATTGGGGGAAAGGCAAATTGTGCGGAGGGTGTGGAGAGTCTGCAGAAGGATCTAGATAGGCTGGGCGAATGGGCCAGGAAATGGCAAATGGAATTTAATGTTGGCAAGTGTGAGGTGGTCCACTTTGGTAGGAAGAATGGTAGGAAGGACTATTACTTACGTGGCGAAAAACTGCAGCAGGCGACGGTGCAGAGGGACCTCGGGGTCCTTGTGCATGAGTCGCAAAAACCCAGCTTGCAGGTGCAGCAGGTGGTCAGGAAGGCGAATGGGATGCTGGCCTTCATAGCGAGGGGGATTGAATATAAAAGTAGGGAGGTCTTGCTGCAGCTGTATAGGGCATTGGTGAGGCCGCAGCTGGAGTACTGTGTGCAGTTTTGGGCGCCGCACCTGCGCAAGGATATTTTGGCCCTGGAGGGAGTGCAGAGGAGGTTTACTAGGCTGATACCGGAGTTGAGGGGATTGAGCTATGAGGAGAGGCTGAATAAACTAGGCTTGTACTCGTTAGAGTTTAGAAGAATGAGGGGAGATCTCATTGAGACGTATAAGATGATGAATGGGATGGATAGGATAGAGGTGGAGAGACTCTTCCCGCTCAAAAAAGACAGTAGGACTAGGGGGCACAGCCTCAAGATAAAGGGGAGGCGGTTTAGAACGGAGTTGAGGAGGAACTTCTTCACTCAAAGGGTGGTGAATCTCTGGAATTCTCTGCCCGTTGAAGTGGTGGAGGCTGCCTCGCTAAATATTTTTAAGAAGCAGGTTGATGGGTTCTTGATAAGAGAGGGGATTAAGGGTTATGGGGAGAGGGCGGGAAAGTGGAACTGAGCCACAACAGATCAGCCATGATCTTATTGAATGGCGGGGCAGGCTCGAAGGGCTAGATGGCCTACTCCTGCTCCTATTTCTTATGTTCTTATGTTCTTATGTACACATTTTGAGTAAATACAAGGTTTAGTCTCAGTACAGAGTTCATAATACAGCTGGCCCATCTGAAATTTTCCAGCGTCAAAAACTCTTTAAGCTTTTCAGGCATTGTACAGAATGAAGGATCAGTAATTTAATATAAATTTGAATAATCAAATTTTCTTTTGGGTGAGTTCATTGAAATATCCAGGAATGAAAACTGAGACAAATTCCAATACCACACTGGGAGATTCCCAACTGGTTTGTAAATGTTTATGTTTCTCATTGTTAAAGCAGGACATAAATAAACAATAAGTTAATCCAGGACAGATGACATTGAAAATGTGCTTCCAGTGCATTTTTTTATAACATAAGCCTTCTTTTTATAGGAATTAGTTGCCCAGTAATTAGTTTTGTAACTTGTCACTGATCAGCAGCTGCGATCGATTTACATTTGTTCTGGTCAATTAACCAAAGAAATTCTAACCTCCTCTTCCCATCTCTCTTTACTGGTTCCTGAATTATTTCACATTAATCTGCCAAAGATGCAAATACTGTCATTTGTTTTGAATTCACAGTAAATAGTGTAAGTGGTATAAACTTGTAATTACATCATTACATCAGTAAATGGCAAAAATGGCACAGACACAGTATGGGAATCATTTCGGAGTGGAGATTCTTAGCTAAACACATAGCTAAATATTATTATCAACCAGGAGTCTGTATGTACAGTATGACTCCAGAATGTACATTCAGAAAGTGACAGATGGAATTTATTGAGACTTATACGTTGAGTAAGAAATGTGTTTGCTAAGAATATTTATGAATAGCTTGAAAATGGACTCTAATGTTTAATGTTATACACCCCAAATGCAAATTACACAATGCAGAATCATTCAACGAGCTGGATTAACATTGTAGCTGCGTTAATAAACGTAACAATTAATACATTCATTCATTGTGGTCCAATAATTCCAGCAGATAGAACATTGCTCTACACTGTTAAACAGTGTCGTACATGTAATGCTGAAATAGTACAATACTTTGGTTAAACCATACCTTGTGCACTGTGTCAGGTTTTGTCGCAGAGAAACAGGAAAATATTCAAACTCTGGAAGAGAGCCAAGTGACACAATTAGGTTAAAAGAAAAAAGTGGACAAACATCAGCTCTTCACAATGAGAAAAAGCTGCTGAGAAGGAGCTTTATAAATATGCATAAGATATTAAATGTTTGAAAAAAATGTCCTTTTTTTGGACTTTCTTCTAGGACTAAGAGTCCTAGACTCTAGGACTCTTTTCTACAAAGTATTTTCTGTACCCATCTCACTAAGGTATCTCTGACAATATTTTGCTGTTGATACAAAAGCCAATCAAAACTGCATTAAATATATCTTAATTTCAGCATAAATGTAATACCAAATTGATAGTTTAACATAATGTACTGGTTCTGTTCAAGCGATACAACCGCACTGCCTTTTCTGTGAACTGCTGCTTGAAGTATTGGCAAGGGAATGCAATGCAAATGGGGATCCACTGATTCAAACTAGCAAAATGTAAGGTCAGAATTCCATTCTAGGAAATATGATTTCCAGAACACAATGGGCTGAATGGCTTGCTGTGCATGTTTGTAAATCAAACAAACTCATCAATCATTTATGACAAAGTTCTGAGTGAGTTACTATATGTGAAGAAACCATTGAAGCTGGCAAGGCAAGTTGAGAAAATGAATAAAACATTCAGAATACTGGGCATTATAAATGGGGCATGAAAGCAAGGATGAACCTGTATATAACACTGGTTGATCTTCAACTGGAGTTTTAGGCAACACTATTTAGAGAAGAAGCAGAAAAGATTGACAAGAATGATTCCAGGGATGGGAAACTTCAGTTATGTGGACAGATTAGAGAAACTAGGGCTAATCTTCTTGGAAAATATTGAGAGGATTTTTGATAGAGGCATTCAAAATCATGAGAGATCTGGATAGAGTTGGCAGGGAGAAACTGTTGCAAAGGTTGAAGGATCGAGAACCAGAGGACACTGAGTACAGTCACTGGCAAAGCTTGAAAGGGCATTGTGAAAAATGCTGAGGTCATGTGCATTGAGCAATGTTTCAGAAATGGAAATAAGTGATCTTGGTGCTGCAAAGTGGGATATGAGGTTTGAAGATCACGACTGTTTGAATAAGGTATTTTGTTTGACATAGGCTGAGCCAATTGAATTGAATTAGTGGTAGGGTTGTGAAGTTGATGACAGTAAAGTAAAATAAAAGTTTATTTATTAGTCACAAGTAAGCTTACATTAACATTGCAATGAAGTTATTGTGAAATTCCCTAATCATCACATGAAAATTCCCTAATTGTGAAATTCCCTAATCGTCGCCTTTTCGGGTCAATGCACCTAACCAGCACATCTTTCACGCTCGGCTTTTTGGCTGTGGTGTCGACGTGCTGTGCTTGGTTGGAGTCATTGGGTTGCATTTCAGCTTCATTTGAAGTAACTATTTAAAGCAGCATCTCGGCCTTTTGTCTAAGATGCAAATAAGATCAAGCCTTGGAGAAGGAGGTACACCTACCCCAATCAGCTTGGATCATGCAGATCAAGACAGTGAGGAGGTGAGAGCCCTGTCTTGTCAGCTTGGATTGAGAATGGCTCAACTTGTTGGGACTCTGAATTGGATTTGATTTGATTGGATTGAGTTGGAATAAAGAATTTTTAAAAATTACATTGGAAAAGTTCAGAATTTTAAGAATGATTGGCTCAGAATCAGGAAAAAAATGTTGAATAGAGGGAAATTGTTGGAGAGGATGGATGGGTATGTTTTTTGATGAGGGTGTAATGGAAGTTTTGAAAGTTGGAAGGAAAACGCAGTTCCTCCCAATCCCAGAACAAAAGGTCTCAAAGCATTGTTCTGCTGTGGAAGCTCCACTATAAGAATAATAAGATGGACTGAGTCCAGTTATTCTAGTTTCTATTGCAAATCTTCCTTCCCCATGGCTGTTAGATTGTTAGTGGGAATGAGGTTAATGTCACAGCTGAAGAGAAAAAATATATACGTGCAAAGCTGTGCACACATCAACTGAGTAAGATGTGGAATGCAAATCAAATGATGCTATTCAAAGATTGTCTCACTTAATGGCATTATATAGCTCAAAGGAGTGGAAGGGAAAATCAGAAGGAGAATCTATATTTAGAAGTATTCATGAAATAGAATCCTCTTGATGAGTTATGTTACGCAGTGCACTTCCTAATTTTACAGCTGACACAGTACTTAACTTGTATTTCTTTCAATTTAGCAAATGGTAATTATTGCTCATGATCTTGACTCTACATGGAGGAGCCAAATGCTGACTGGGTGACAGGTTTGTGAAACATTTCCATTCCGTCCACAAGCACGATTCTGGATGCCTGTCATTTTAATTCTCCATCCCATTCACATTCTGACCACTCTGTCCTTGGCCTTGTATAGTTTTCCCCTGAAGTTGGATACTTTTTCAAGGAACAACACTTCAACCTCAGATTCACAGTTTTCCAGACTCCACAGCAAGCTCCATGACTTCAGATCATGACTTCTGCTCCCATTTTCAGGGGGCAATTATGGCTGATGCTTCTGGTATATAAATGGTATGATTTATATATTAATTATAAATGGTAGACATTGTAACAATAGTATCAGATCACAAGTCATTGTTGGATTTATTTCAAGAGAATTAATGCATACCACCAATTGCCACTGTGAGGGTACAAAGATGAGCAGTATTGTCAGCTGCATTCAGTTACTCTTTCCAGCATTGTCCAGGGATGCAACTATTGAATGCAGGTGCACTCAGCCACTTACCTCCACCACAGACCTTCACCAGTGGTACCACTAGAAATCAGATTGGTGCTGCAATTGATAGAAACTTCGTTGGTCTCATTCCGAAAGAGACCTAGCAATATCAGAAGTTAAGAAAATGGTGATGCAAAGGTGGCATTATAATAAGTCAGAGCAACTTTAGCCATATCAGCAGCCTAGGATTGAGATTGCTGAAAATGCTTCAGCCTTATCTTTTGCACTGATGTGCTGGGCTCCTCTATCTTTGAGGATGGGGGTATTTATGGAGCCTCCTCCTCTAGTAAGTTGTTTAACTGTCCACCAGTCTTTCATGTCTAAATGTGGCAGGACTACAGAGCTTAGATCTGATCTATTGGTTGTAGGATCAGTTAGCTCTGTCTATCACTTGTTGTTTATGCCGTTTGGCATGCAAGTAATCCCGTTTGGTAGCTTCACCAGGTTGATATTTCATTTTTAGGTATGCCTGGTGCTGCTCCTGGCATGCCCTCCTGCAATCTCCATTGAACCAGGGTTGATCTTTTGGTTTGATGGTAATGGTTAAGTGGGGGATATGGTGGACGATAAGGTTGTAGATGGTGCTGAAGTACAATTCTGTTGTTGTTGATGGCCCACAGCACCTCCTGGATGCCCAGTCTTGAGTTGCCTGATCGGTTTAAAGCCTGTCCCATTTAGCACGGTGATAGTGCCACACAACACGATAGAGGTTATTCTCAATGTGAAGGCAGGACTTTGTCTCCACAAGGACGACATATAGATTTTGCAGGCCCATTTATGGGGCACATGTTTTTACCTTGATTGACATGCATTCCAAATTGTTGGGTGCCCAACTAATGAAGTCTACAACAGCCACAGCCACCATTGACAAGCTGAGGCAGTGCTTTGTCATCCATGGCATTCCAGACGTCTTAGTGTCAGATAATGGCACAGCATTTATAGCCATGTTCAGTCATGGCCGGGCATATCCCCCACTCAACCATTACCATCAAGCCAAGGGATCAACCCTGGTTCAGTGGAGAATGCAGGAGGGCATGTCAAGAGCAGCACCATGCATATCTAAAAATGAGGTGTCAACCTGGTGAAGCTACCACTCTGCTTCCAATGGGTTAGCGGAATGAGCTGTGCAAACATTCAAGTCATTGATGAAAGAAACAAACTAATAGGTCATTACATTTATGCTTAGCAAGTTTCTTGTTATCATACAATACCACGCCACATACAACCACATGGGTCATGCCAGCCGAACAACAGAGCTGTTTGGATTTAGTATATGCAGATTTGGTGGGGAGGGTGGAAGCTAGGCAGAAACAAAGACATAACTTAAGTAAAAAGGATAGAGTTTTCTCAGCTGATGATCTAATTCTGGCCTGGAACTTTACAGCAGGGCCGACATGGATGGCTGGTAAGATTGTGGAAAGCACGGGGCCAGTTTCTTCTGTTGTGGAAGTACAAGGTCATTGGGTAAAAAAAAAGTGGATCCTTTGAGAAAGAGAGCTGGGCCTGATACAAGAGATCAAAAGGAATCTCCTGCAGCAATTCATGTTCAGTAGTTGCTGATACAGGGATCTCTGTTGTAAATGTGGAGTTGGAACATTTAACCGTTTCTGAAATTGAGGGAGCTGTAGATACTGAAAAAGATCTCAACCCCAGATTGATGAGTTTACCTTCTGCAACAGCCTGCACAGATTCTTTACTCATCAAAGATCATAGAAGTGAACTGAGATGTTCCTCCAGAATCCAGAAGTATCCTGACAAATTGAAATTGTGATGAGTTTTTCCCTATGTATCTCTTATGTCCTTTGAGTTGTGCATGCTGATGTTTAATGATATTACTTTGTTTCATTCATGGGTGAACTCAGGCTGTGTGGAGGGGTGGGGGGGGAGGGGGTGAAGGTGTGTAGTAGTGTGGCCTCTTTAAGGGGGCAATCCCTGAGGGCCACATGATCAGGCCGAACCTTATGGGGAGGCAGTGTGGGTAGCTGAGCCAATTGGGTGCAAGTCTTAGGTCATGGAGGAATCTCATTTGGAGCCAGGGAGGAGAACAGAGTAGACATGTATTGCAGTTCTATTATTGCTTGTACATTTATAAATATTGTTGATACTAAATCTTTCATAACTTGAAACCACAACATGTTATTATTGCCTATCTCTCAAACATTTTGGTTCCCAAACTGAGTTCCGTGAGGATCCCTTTAAGGGTTCCATGGTCAGTTCAGCCACTCGTCCTGAGAAGAACGAAGGTGGAGGGGAGCCTGAGAAGAGCAGGTGTTGTGGGGAGCCTAAGAGAAGCGTGAGTGGGTAAGAGTGATTGAACTGATCGTGAGGGTGAGTGAATGTGAGTAGGTGAATGTGAGTGGGTGAGGGTGAGAGTGGGTGATGATGAGCGAGAGATGGGTGAGAGCGGGACATGATGAGAGTGGGTGAGGGTGAGAGTGGTTGTGTGTGAAGGAATATGTATGATTGGATGCTCCCATAAAACATAGGAAAATGAAGGTAATTCTTGGAAGTATTTGCTGAATAATAGAACTTTTTATTATAATAAACATACACATTAAGACAGAGAAACAATGTCTAAGTTGTTTTTGTATGCCTGTTGGGCAATGACAATCTTTTTTTTGTCACTTAATTCTTAATATTAAAAGAATGTTTCCCAGTGATTACTTGGGAAATCAGAAGGGTTCCATAGCTGGAGAAATGATTGGAAAATGAGTCTTTTGTTGGATTGGGCACATTTAACAAAAGATAATTTTTGAAAAACATTTTCTCATTTAATAAGTTAAAAATGAGTAAGAATTTAAAGCTTTTTTTGTTTGATACTTAGAAAGTTAGTACTATATAAAATTAAGGATTGAAATACTTTTAACTTTCTCTGATAAAGCAAAATACTCCTGTGGTGAGATTTTTAATCTATAAGTGGGAGTTGGCTTATTGTGCCACATGTGAATTGAAAATCTTGAATCATCCTGATTAATTGTTGATGGTCATTGCTTTTTTTCTGTCTCATGTGTAACCTGTGAGCATTTAATTGGATGCTGGTCATTTGCTATGGTTGTTGTCAGATGCAGAGAAGTAGCATTGCCTGTGGTCAAAGGTTAATTGTGGTCATGTGTCTCATTTGCTTAAATTGGTGCTTGTGGGTTAGTTCAAAAATAGCACCAATTAAGAATGTTTTTTTTTTACTCCTTTGTTATTCAGCATCCCTTTCAGCCACAGATACAACACAACAATCTTTTTCATGTAATTCATCCTTGGTTCTATTTAAAAAAAGCACTGTTAAGGATTTCTGAGCCAGAATATAATTTCCACAGAGGGGCACAGTGGAGACTAACAGAATTTTATTTTTCCCATTCTAGTCTGAACTTGTGAGAGAATCAGGGAACATAACCTTCCCTAACTATTAACACACATTGTAGCTCAACATTTGAACAATTTGGGGATTAAATTTCTGAGTCGAGAAAATATGCGATGGGGTTGCTGTTCATGCTAACGGTTCAGACCTTGCAGTTGACTCCCAAAATATGATTGATACACATCATTTTCTCGTGACACTTCTGAAATTCAAATATAGGAACTGAACAGCATAGGGGGAAAAAAGTACAAGTCAGCTTCGAGAGAAATTCAAAGAAACCAATGAAATGTTGGCCCCTTTTACAACTGGGGTAAGTTTCTCCCAGCTGACCCTGACTGAAACAAAATAGTAATCTCATTATAATAGAGCACTCCTTGAAGCAGGAAAGGCAATAGTTTCTCACACACCCATGACAATATGCTGACGAGCTGTTTTAAGGTTTTGGATCTTCCAAAAGTTTGCTCAATGAAATATGAATTGCATCTTGGTACATTTAATAAGGAGCCTGAAAACACATTTAAATTTACAAACATACAGGGAAATTGTGCCATTCAATAAATGTCAAATGTGTCCCATCTTGTCTGAATATTAATTTCAACAATTTTTTCATTTGTTCATATATGTGGGCATCATTGGCTAGGCAGCATTTATTGGCCATCCCTCATTGTAAGAAGGAGTGTCCGCCCAATTTGCCTGTGCAATTTCTAGCTTGGTCGCAAGGGCAAACCGGGTGGAGGTTCATTACATTTTTTTTCATTTCCTCATCCCAAGGGCAGGATAAAAGGCCCAGGAGCAACAAAAGTTTCCCTGTGATAGCAGTGTGAGTATAGAGTTTTGCGTGAGTTTTCTACTTATTGCTTAGCATTGGAGGTGTGTAATTCAGCATTTTGCGTCTTCACTGGAAGGTAATTGGGTGGATTTGGGAACATTGTTCCATCATTTGCAAGGCATTGGTTGCCTGCATCTGCTGCAGAGGGGGGTAGTATAGTTTGCTGGTGGGACCTCCTCCAAAGAGGAAGAGAGGGGCAGGAAGGAGAAGAGTCAAGGTGAGTTTAGCCAGTGACATTCAAGAAGGCAGGCACACACTCATTTGGTGCAGGAAGGGCAAGGTGAGACTGGGATGCTGAAGACTTCACTACCTAGCAGCTAGAGTATGCAGGCAGTGCACCAACTGCCTACAAATGTCTGAGGCTAGGGCTCTCCAGGGATACAGTGGTATCCCTTTGCAACATGATAGGTCTTGAAATTGTCTCTAACTGCATGGAGGGTCCATGATGAAAATGGAGATCAGTGGCATTGAAAGGCACAACTGCCCTTAACTTCTATGCCTCTGATTCATTTTAGGGCTCAGTGGGGGGTCTGTGTGGCATCTCACAGTCAGTTGCACGCAGTTGTGTCAAGCTAGTGACTGGTGCCATCTTCGACACTCCTGCACTTTCATCTTACAACACTCCCAGGTACCAAGGCTGTTCTTGACACCTGCACAATTGGATGAATGTCACCTGGGTAACAAGGACTATACCTTGAGGTGGCTGATAACCCCATTCCATCATCCTAAAACTGAGGTCGAGGAGAGATACACCAAGAATCATGCATCCACAAACATTGTGGTGGAGAGGATCATCGGGCTGCTCAAGACATATTTCAGATGGCTAGAGTGATTTGGGGGTTATTGCAAACATGTCTCCCTCATAGTTGTCATGTGCTGTGCCCTGCACAATCTACCCTTAACAAAGGGACGACCCAGTGAAGGCTGAGGAAAATGAAGCAGGAGCAGAGGCCTTGGGAGGATAATTCCACTGATGGATCAGAGGATGAGTTTCAGAATGCACAGAATGAGTACACTCAGGCGAATGATAGGAACATTCAGCGGGGCAGAGATGCGAAGAATGTGTTGAATCTTCAGCCCAACCAAAGAATCCAGCACAAAACTCTCCTCTTACAAGTCTTTGCAACATCCGACTAATAAACTGTGCAGCAAATTCAACCTAATGAATTGAAGAAAGTGTTGATGTGACTTCATATTAATATAAAAACAGTATTCACAAATCCAAACCAACTATAAACTCCAAATAATGAACACAAATAATGTCATTTGCAGACTGGGGACTTCCTGCCAGTTCAGCAGCAGTCCACATTATTGTAAGGCCAGGTAAGGTAAGGGGATCAGGTTAGCTTCGTTGGCTGGACAGCTGCTTTGTGGTGCACAGCACTGCCAACTGCATGAATTCAATTCCCGTACTGGCTGAGATTATTCATGAAGATCCACCTTCTCAACCTTACCCCTCACCTGAGGCCTGGTGATCCTCAAGTTAAATCACCACTTGTCACTGCCTTAGATCACCTGGGAGTATGGAGACTTTTTACATTATTGTGATTTGTTGTCACTTACAGGGGACAATAGAAAGGCTTATTAGTGTTCCATTCCAAATGCCCCCTACCCCCACCTAGGCATTTAGCATACCATTTCAATGTAGCATACCTCCCTCTCCAGTGCATTGTGGCCTATTATGCTGACAGTCCAGCCTTGACCAGACAGACTTCAGTTCCAGCTGGCATCATACTCAGTTCCCTGAGCACGCCTGGGAATAGACATCCAACTATACCTCTCTGCATAAGTCCATAACTTCTCTGCACTTATCTTACTGACTGCAGGAGATCATTGAACCTTTAGCGACACTGCAGTCAAGTTGGTGCACAACGTTGTACCCATTGACTTTGGCAACCACCTTGGTCTAGGCCTTGTTAGTCAGGTGAGATGGCCTTTCTCTTCCTGTCCCTGGGCATCAGGATATTGCGCCTGGCACTGATGTCCTAATCAGTACAGACAGGGTTGTGAAATGGGGAATACTTTGCCTATCTGAATTGCCCTCCCATCTTTCATGGACTCTTGGCATGAATGACATCCCTGGAGGGCAGTAAAGTTCTTCGTCTTCAGCTGGCAGACTCCCCCAAAAGCTCCTAGCAACTTTCAGGGAACTGTCTCCTCTCGTTTTTAAACCCCGCATTGGGTCATCATTGGACCCGGTGCCTGACAGCCTGCTCAGTGTGAGCCTAACACATTTGGTGGGACTTAATTAGCTACCCTGTGTAATATCAGGTCAACAACGCATTCTCAGGCAGGAGCAGGTTTCATATCAGCTTCCACTAGCACTGACTATGGGCACATCCTGAGGGTAAAATTCAGGCCCTTGTGTAGAAAGCAGCATTCACAAACTAGAACTTGGATCAAGTAACTTACGTAACTGCAAGTGCCAGAAGGCTGAAATAGCGATAGAAAATGCAGGTACCGCACCGATGTTTGGTAAGAATCAGTAAAGGTTAGTATAGTGGTTAATCAGAATTGGAAGTGGTAACAAATAAACCAGAGGCCACTAAACTGAGGCAAAGGTCACTGCCACTGGTATCAACATCACTCAGTTAGCAGAAGGGGTATCTGAACAACTAGAGTTGATACCAAACACATTATTCAAATTCCAACTGGGCTTTTGAAATTCCCATCATTTGCAGTTTGTCAATTTTGAGTGGAAATACAGTGACTTTATTAAACACTAATATTGAATATTATAATATTTTATGTCAAGCATTTCAACTCCTAAAGGGATGAAGAGGCATTTGAGGGAAGAAAAATTATTGTGTGAAGGAACATAAGTGGCACTAATTTGTCAAAAAGAGACAATTTACTAGGTGTAATGGCAACTTCCAGTTCCTAAAAAATCCTACGCTCTTAACAGAGAGCAAGGGTCTTACTTCTATTTAGAATTTCTGCCTTGAATTTATGATCAATTATTTCACTAAAAACAAAAACAATCAGTTACTAGAATATAACAAGGTGGGCCAAGTGATCACTGAAAAATTATCTTTGATCACATTTGGATTACATTTGGTTATATGAATAAACTTAAAATGAAATGTTAATCTGCATTTATTTTCAAATTAGTACAGTGAATGAACATCATAGTGAAATAGTATATGCAGTTATAACTTTTTATTGGTCAATTAATTGAAAGCAATTTGAGCTGGGTAGATTTTAATATTTAAGCAATGAACATCTCCACATGTAGAAGGGGAAATGAATTAAAATGTATTGTGCATTTCATGAGCACTGATGTAGGGCTGTCAAAGAGCAACTAAGTGTCTGCAACATTTTTTTTATCCAGCAAGACATTAGTGCAATTTGTAAAAACTCTTAATGATCTGACAAGGGCAGCAAAGGTAAATGCTAGTTGTATGTTTCTTGCGCGCTATACAGCCAAAACATTTTGTTTATAAAGAAGGAAGTAAGAGAGTGCAGAATGTAGTGTTACAGTCATAGCTAGAATGTAGAGAAAGATCAACTTAATGTAAGATAAGTCCATTCAAAAGTCTGTCGGCTACAGGGACAAAGCTGTTCTTGAGTTGGTTGGTACATGACCTGAGACTTTTGTATCTTTTTCCCTGAAGGAAGAAGGTGGAAGAGAGAACGTCCAGGGTGCCTGAGGTCCTTAATTATGCTGACTGCTTTGCCAAGGCAACGGGAAGTGTAGACAGAGTCAATGGATGGGAGGCTGGTTTGCATAATGGATTGCACTATATTCACAACTTTTTGTAGTTCCTTGCAGCCTTGAGCAGAGCAGGAGCCAAACCAAGCTGTGATACAACCAGAAAGAATGCTTTCTATGGTTCATCTGTAAAGGTTGGTGACAGTCATAGCTGACATGCCAAATCTCCTTAGTCTTCTGAGAAAGTAGAGGCATTGGTGGGCTTTCTTAATTATAGTGTCGGCATGGGGTAGATAGGACAGATTGTTGGTGATTTGGACCTAAAAACTTGAAGCCCTTGACTTGAGCAAGGAATTATCAATTTGTCCATCACCTGAATGTATTCAAATTTCTTTCTTCTTATGTATCCATGCTTAACTGTCTTTTGGAATTCATAGAATCCTCAAGGTACAGAAAGAGGCCATTCAGCCCATCGAGCCTGCACCAACAACAATCCCATCCAGGCCCTATCCCTGTAACCCCATGTGTTTACCCTGCTAGTCTCCCTGGCACTAAGGGGCAATTTAGCATGGCCAATCTACCTAACCCACACATCTTCAGACTGTGGGGAGAAACTGGAGAACCTGGAGGAAACCCACACAGGCATGGGGAGAACATGCAAACTCCACACATACAGTGACCCAAGTCTGGAATTAAACTCAGGCCCCTGGTACTGTGAAGCACAGGGCTAACCACTGCACAATCCTTATGCATCACCCATCACACCAAAACTCTCATACAGCTGCTCATCTATTCCTCCAGGTGAAAGACAATGGACAAATTAAAGAATGAAAAGGAAAATGTTAAACACTAGAATGTTATTCCCTATTAAGGATAAATTCTTAATAATGCCTGGGACTATCATGTGGACAGGCCATGCTGCAAATGACAGATTAATAGACATCGATATTCCAACCCATCATGAGGAAGAGACAATAGACATATTATAATATGGATTCTTCTAAAGCCATAGCGGGACAAAACTGCAGGTGCTGGAGATATGTGTTGGAGTTTGTTAGCAGCAGTTTGATTTGTTGAAATAGAAACCAAGTTCATGTATACTATATTTGTTGTTATTATTGTGTGGAAACTTCAAAGAAGCTGAAAAGTGAATGGATGCAATGATGTTTATCTCCACAGGAAGAGATAGATCAAACATCACATTAAAGTTCAGAATCATAGAATCTCTATATGGCCAGTCCACCTAATCTGTGCATCTTTGGAATGTGGAAGGAAACAGGAGCACCCAATGGAAACGCACGCAGACAGGAGGAGAATGTGCAAACTCTGTACAGAAGTCATTCAAGGCAAGAATTGAACCCGGTGCACTGTGAGGCAGCAGCGCTAACCACTGTGCAAATTCCACACAGACAGTCATTCAAGGCCAGAATTGAACCCGGGTCTCTGGCGCTGTGAGGCAGCAGTGCTAACCATTGTGCCACCTTGATGTGGTATGATGTAGAAATGAATTTCAGCGCTCTGAGGAATATAGATTACGAACTGTAGTCAGGAAGTGTGATTGTGAAAGAAAGTTCCCTGGGGCCCCATTCCACCGTATAGATGGAGCAGTTGTTCTCCAAAATTGGAAGGGCTGACCCAGTCAGAAGTTCCAGAGTCAGTTTATTCAAATAATGTTGAGGGATAGGAGGGTCTATGACAGAGGCCCAGGGTAGGTGGGTCTATGACAGAGGCCCACCAGCAGAGTGTCAGACATGTGGGTGTACCTCAACATCATGACCTGCAGCAGTTATGAAAGTGGCGATTAGAGACGGCCAATAAATTCTGGCCTGGCCAGTGACACTGGCATCCCTTGAATGAATACAAGAAACATCATGGAAGCTTCAGAAAGTTAGAGTGGTGGGGGATATGAGGGGTGTGGGGGTGTGGAGGCATGGGACCAGGTATCCCATATCACCCAGCAATCCTGTTTCTGTTGTTGAAATAGAGTTATAACAGTGAGCTGACAAAGTACAAAAGCTTCATGTCAAATCACAGCATGTTGTGAATTTAGATGCATATCTGTGCCTGTTATTGCAAACAGGTTGCAGATTTAAGGAATAGAAGCCAGTCTGTTTCATATAAAAACAGGAATTTAGAACTGGAGCATGCACTGTCATACAGGTGGAATCAATAACTCAGACCCTGGGAAATCCAAAAGAATTCTGAATTATTTAATGATTACGTTGGTCATCTACGTGGGAGCCCTGTAATATTAAATTAATTGAGTTGTCTTGATTATAAGGGAGTTTTCAAAAGATTGGCAGATCATAACAAATGGCCCTGTGGCTCCCTGGAAAGTACATGCATCATAAAAGCTGGTCAGTTTAGTGACTGAAATAGAGATGCCAGAGACAGGTATTGGAAGGTGCACCCAGGTCTGCAGATCCTATTGAGCATATAGTCTACCTGCCAAACCTTGCAACCTCTTGCTGTTCTCCCCCCATTGCTGCTTCAGGTAAGGGATCATATAAAGTTCCCATTGTTCAGCCCTGAATCCGTTATAGCTGTGCCATTTTCTGGAAGCAGAATATTTTCCAAGGATAAGAATCAATGTTGGAGAAGGCTTCTTGAGTTTTAGACTGAACATTTGTTCCAATACTTACAGTGAGTGGTAAAATAAGGATAAAAGTCTCCACAACAATCTCATGTAAACAGTATTCCTTAATTTAAAAAACCCACCTAGGTGAGACAATCTTGACAAAAAGCTGCTTTAAAACAGTGGTACAGATTCTCAAAGTCCTGGAATTTAGGGCAGATTGTTTCATCCTATTCGGATTCTGTCATCTTCATGCATCTGCTGCTGTGAGAGTAAATGCTTCTTTGGTGCAACCTGAAACTGAACAGAATTGTTGCAAACACTCCTCTTCAGCAGAATTCCAGCATACACTGACCTCCTTCAAAATTATTGGTTCCAAACAACACAAATTCCAGATTGCATTCTTCCTCAAACCTGGAATTTCAGGGTCAAAGGACATATGTGCCAATTAGAAATGTTCAAATCGGGTGGTTGCAAAAAGACAGCATAAACATGAAGAGGTAAAATGCAGGTCTAAGAAGGAAAGGGAATGTTACAAATATGAGAAGTGGGAAAGGAACTCCGGAATAGACTCGAGCTGAGGAAAATGAACATTAGCATCAACAATAAGTGCTTCAAACAAACAGAAGAAACAGCTAGTATCTAAATATTTTAGTGATGAAAGACTTGTATTTAAAGCAAATTATTCCTTTTTCACAAGCTCAGGACCCAAAGGGTTTTATAGTCCAATGAAGTACTTTGAGTGTAGTCACTATGATAGTGCAGGATACACAGTGAACAGGTTACCAGCAAGGCCCCATAAACTGCAATGAGATTAACAACCGCATTCTGATGAAGGGTTACCCAGATTCAATGTTGGCTCTGTTCTCTCTCCGCAGATGCTGTCAGACCTGCTGGGACTTTCCAGTGTTTTCTGTTTTTGCTAACAGACACATTATTTGGTTAAGAAATAAATACAGGTCATGGCAGTGTGGTGAAAAGACCAGCCCACTTTTGATTGCTGACATGGAATCTTTTACATCCACCTGACACAGTTTTAACTCACATCTAGAAGATGGCACAATCTCAAGAGTAGACTGTGTCAGCCAGCATTTTATGTTCAAGTCTCTGGAATAGGACTTGAACGCATAACCTTCCAATGTAAAGATAAGTACTACCAAATGAGTGCAACTCTAACCCAGTCGTAAGTATGCTGATCCAGCCCACAATCTGATATGAATACACTTGAGGTAAATGTCATCTGAGATTAAAAGAGTCAACATGGATAGGATTCATAAAGTCTGCTTAATTGTGTGCATTAAAATTGGAACAAAGGAGTTTGGACCAAAAAATTGATAAAGCATTTATCATTTTCACATGTGGATCCAATGAATGCATGATCCATGAAATTGTGAAACAAGGAATTTTCACTGCTTATGATTTGGCATCTAAGGTATATAGGTAGAGATTTTAAAACACTGTGGAAGGTTTTATACGGGACCCACAGAGCATTCTCATAGAGCTAGAGGATATTTGGCAATTGTTGTTATAAAGGGAAAATGTAATAGATTACAAGAAACAAACTCAATTAATGCTAAGAAGTTGTTCTGTGAAATTGGTTCCAGATGATTTAAGGTTTTGCTTGGCCAGGGGTGTACAATTCTGATATATCTGACCTTGGGAGTTTAAACCTTTTATACACTTTCAGGTTTTCAATGATTGCAATAGAAAAGACAATTGGGCATGGTGTTTAATGGGAGATTAATTCAATATCACCTATTTCACACCATTGCTTAAGTTAATTCTAATCCCACTATGTGAACTCACACATGAGATCAATTCAAAAGCTGTGGACGCTCCCCCAGTTCTTTTTTCATCTGTTTTATTTCTTTTCTGTTTCCCCCTCTGTTCTTTTCTCTTCTTTTCATCTGAATGGGAATCAGTAAGTGATATAGTGTGGTATGGTGTGGCACGTTAAGGTGGGGAAGTAAGCCACTAGAATCTGAATTTTCTACTGCTCAGTGTAGGGTGATGGTCAGAGAGTGAATGAAACCATAAGCAGCTGCAGGCAATATTTTTGGCTGGCAAATGTGGATGCTGCTCAGGGGAAGGCAAATCAACATAAGAACATAAGAACATAAGAAATAGGAGCAGGAGTAGGCCATCTAGCCCTTCGAGCCTGCCCCGCCATTCAATAAGATCATGGCTGATCTGTCGTGGCTCAGTTCCACTTTCCCGCCCTCTCCCCATAACCCTTAATCCCCTCGCTTATCAAAAACCCATCAACCCGCTTCTTAAAAATATTTAGCGAGGCAGCCTCCACCACTTCAACGGGCAGAGAATTCCAGAGATTCACCACCCTTTGAGTGAAGAAGTTCCTCCTCAACTCCGTTCTAAACCGCCTCCCCTTTATCTTGAGGCTGTGCCCCCTAGTCCTACTGTCTTTTTTGAGCGGGAAGAGTCTCTCCACCTCTATCCTATCCATCCCATTCATCATCTTATACGTCTCAATGAGATCTCCCCTCATTCTTCTAAACTCTAGCGAGTACAAGCCTAGTTTATTCAGCCTCTCCTCATAGCTCAACCCCCTCAACTCCGGTATCAGCCTAGTAAACCTCCTCTGCACTCCCTCCAGGGCCAAAATATCCTTGCGCAGGTGCGGCGCCCAAAACTGCACACAGTACTCCAGCTGCGGCCTCACCAATGCCCTATACAGCTGCAGCAAGACCTCCCTACTTTTATATTCAATCCCCCTCGCTATGAAGGCCAGCATCCCATTCGCCTTCCTGACCACCTGCTGCACCTGCAGGCTGGGTTTTTGCGATTCATGCACAAGGACCCCGAGGTCCCTCTGCACCGTCGCCTGCTGCAGTTTTTCGCCACGTAAGTAATAGTCCTTCCTACCATTCTTCCTACCAAAGTGGACCACCTCACACTTGCCAACATTAAATTCCATTTGCCATTTCCTGGCCCATTCGCCCAGCCTATCTAGATCCTTCTGCAGACTCTCCACACCCTCCACACAATTTGCCTTTCCCCCAATCTTGGTGTCATCAGCAAATTTCGACACCCTGCACTCGGTTCCCTCCTCCAGATCATCTATATAAATGGTAAATAGCTGAGGCCCCAGCACCGACCCCTGGGGCACCCCACTAGTCACCAACCGCCAATCCGAATAGCACCCATTGACCCCCACTCTCTGCCTCCTATTTGACAACCAATCAGCAAGTCAGCAAATCCTGGGTGAGGCTGGAATCTGATCTGGTTTGCTTTGAGATGGACCACGGGTGAATTTTAGACTACATGTGGCATAGAGAAGGAAGAATACAACTAGGCAACAGAAAGTTTTTGTGTTATTAGATCTAGCAGCAAAACTCAGGAAAGAAACGTGAATGGATAAAGCTCTAATTGATTTTTTTCCTTTTGACTATTGTCTCAGTGACTTCTGTTAACCTAACATACTATTTTTCTTTCCAAAGTTACTTGGTGCACCCCATTCCAAGACACGTTCCTGCATTTCCCTTCCAACAATCTCCTATTTAATAGAACAAGACCTTCCTCACATTAAACTTCTCAGTACATTGAAGCTGCTAGCAACATACGTATGTCGTGAATGTGGCTCTCAGTACCTGGATTGGAAGCAGCACGTGAAAGAATCTGGGCGATTGTGGGGATGACCAATGTCCTTGACAAATGTCTCTATGGAAGCTGCTATCCTAACAGTGTTGACTTTGTGCATTGGCATGTCGGCACGAGCCTTCAGATTGAAAGCCGACAGGCTCCTTCACCATCTGTTGCCATTTGAGGAATTCAGCTGACATCTCTTCCTAATGTCCTCCTAATTCTCTCTGCAGCTTCAGCAACTGATTTAGGACCGAGTCTGCTGGCGCTTCATTAGATTCAAACTCGGCCCACTCATGGGCTTCAGCAGTCTTCCGAGTGCCAGGGACCTTGAACGTCCTCCACCTGCTATGGACCAGACTTTGTTCTGTGCTCACTGGATTATGATTCTGAATCTGCTCTAATTGATTTTTTTTGACTATTGTCTCAGTGACTTCTCTTAACCTAACATACTATTTTTGTCCCATGAGATGTATGTCTCTGTGCTGGTAGAGGGTGTAGATGAGAGCTGTCATAGATGCTATCATCAGGTTCCTCATCAGAGGTTTCCTTGGGGCTTTAATTGAAGGCCTGGTTGGATGTGGACTTTGGATACTTGACAGAAAAACAGAAAGTAGGGATAATTAGTGCATTGCAGCCTATTAAAAACATGACAGTGCTCTCACAGTAGTGTTGACTGAGGGATGAGCTGGTGTAAAGGATCCTCATGTAGTGCTGGTGCCAACCTCACTGTCCATGTCCTCTCTGGTAAGAAGTTTGGTGCAATTTTTAAAAGAAATGATCACCTTGAGTTCCAGCAATCCACTCCTGGTCTGGGATCTCTCGCTTTTTATAGTGCATGAGCTTGTCCTGCATAAAAATAGATGGAGAGAGTGTGAGCAACTTACATGCCAGGGCAGAGGATAAGGTTACCTGACATGTGTGGGTGATGAGTGGAGCCGTGGATGGGATGAGGATGTGATCTTCAGAAGAGATAAGCCCAGATGAAGATGTGAGGGTGTGAGAAAGAGAACGTGAGTGATGATATCCCTTGAAATATCACTGAGTGGGTTTGGCATGTGATAGTATGAGGTGAAAGTGATGAGATGGTTGACTTACCCTAGCAGCATAAATGTGATCATTTGTCCCCTTTCTGCAGGCTGACTTAATAGGCAGCGTTAACTCTGACCTCTGCCACTGTCTACCAATGGTAGTCATGATATGGAGATGTCAGCGTTGGACTGGGGTAAACACGGTAAGAAGTCTCACAACACCAGGTTAAAGTCCAACATGTTTATTTGGTAGCAAACGCCACTAGCTTTTGGGGCTCTGCCCCTTTATCAGGTGAGTGGGGAGTTCTGATCACAAACAAGGCATATAAAGACACACACTCAGTTTACAGAATACTGATTAGAATGTGAGTCTTTACAGTTAATCAAGTCTTAAAGGTGGAGATAGCATTAAGCATAGGTTAAAGAGATGTGTATTGTCTCTAGGCAGGACATTGAGTGAGATGTTGTAAGCCCAGGCAAGTCATAGGGGTTACAGATAGTATGACATGAACCCAAGATCCCAGTTGAGGCCGTCCTGAGGTGTGCAGAACTTGACTATCAGTTTCTGCTCAGCGACTCTGCGCTGTCATATGTCAGGAAGGCCGCCTTGGAGAGTGTTTACCCAAAGATCAGAGGCCGAATACCCATGACCGCTGAAATGTCCGCCAACAGGAAGAGAACAGATTGTCGAGCAGTGTTCATTCATCCATTGTCGTAGCATCTGCATGGTCTTCCCAATGTACCAAGCCTCGGGACATCCTTTCTTGCAACGTATCAGATAGACAATGCTGGCTGAGTTGCAAGAGCGTGTACTGTGTATCTGGTGGATGGTGTTCTCACGTGAGATGATGGCATCTGTGTCAATGATCTGGCATGTCTTGTGGAGGTTACAGTGGCAGTGTTGTGTGGTGTTGTGGTCACTGTTCTCCTGAAGGCTGGGTAATTTGCTATGGACAATGGTCTGTTTGAGGTTGTGCGGTTGTTTGAAGTCAAGAAGTGGGGGTGTGGGGATGGCCTTGGCAAGATGTTCGTCTTTATCAATGACATGTTGAAGACTCCAGAGAAGATGTTGTAGCTTCCCCGCTCCGGGGAAGTACTGGACGATGAAGGGCACTATGTCCACTGTGTCCCGTGTTTGTCTTCTGAGGAGGTTGGTGTGGTTTTTCACTGTGGCATGTTGGAACTGTAGATCAATGAGTCGAGCGCCATATCCTGTTCTTATGAGGGCATCTTTCAGCGTCTGGAGGTGTCTGTTGCAATCCTCCTCATCTGAGCAGATCCTGTGTATACGGAGGGCTTGTCCGTAGGGGATGGCTTCTTTAACGTGTTTAGGGTGGAAGCTGGAGAAGTGGAGCATCATGAGGTTATCCGTGGGCTTGTGATACAGTGAAGTGCTGAGGTGACCATCCTTAATGGAGATGCGTGTGTCCAAGAATGCAACTGATTCCAGAGAATAGTCCATGGTGAGTCTGATGGTGGGATGGAATTTGTTGATGTCATCATATAGTTGTTTCAGTGATTCTTCACCATGAGTCCAAAGGAAGAAAATGTCATTGATGTATCTAGGGTATAGCATCAGTTGAAGTTCCTGTGTGGTGAAAAAGTCTTGTTCGAGCCTGTGCATGAAGATGTTGGCATATTGCGATGTGAATTTGGTCCCCATGACTGTTCCATGTATCTGGATGAAGAACTGGTTGTTGAAGGTGAAGACTTTGTGGCCCAGGATGAAGCGGATGAAATGTAAAATTGCATCTGGAAACTGGCAGTTATCAGCGTTGAGTACTGGGGCAGTTGCAGCAATGCCATCATCGTAGGGGATGCTGGAGTAGAGTGCCGAGACATCCATTATGACAAGGAGTGCTCCATGTGCGCTGAGTTTCTGTAGGAAGTCCGTAGTGTCGCGACAAAAGCTGGCGGTTCTTTGTACAATGGGTTTCAGGATACCCTCGATGTGGCGGGAGAGGTTCTCGCATAGGGTCCCATTGCTCGATTAAAATGGGATGGCCGGGTGTGTTTGCCTTGTGTATCTTTGGGAGGCAGTAGAGATCTCCAATGCGGGCAGTACATGGGATAAGAGCTTCCACTTCTAAAGTGGTTTGGAAATCCTGTGGTCGTGAAGGTGCTTTATAAATGCAGGATTTGTCATGGTGGACATTAGTGTATCAGTTAATTAACAGCATTACGCCATACATTAATATATATTCATTGAAAGTAGAGATATCACATCAGACTTGACTTTTATCCCAGTGAAAAATAAAAGGTCACAACGAAAACATGTATTGCTTGCAACCTTGGTAAATGTTGCTGAAGCAAAGCAAAATTAATCCCCATCTTTGCCTGAAACAATAGTACTAATCTTTACCAAAAGCCTGTTGGACAGAAAAGATCCTGCTTTTACACAGAATTTCTGGGGCAAATGTCATGATCTTTCAATGCTGAATGTACATGGTCTGATTGTGAATTCAACAAAAGCAAAATCCATGGAACAAGGTGGCATGGGAGCAAATAGAGGATACATGCTGGCCAGTAGTTGAATATTGTCTTGCTATATTGAGCAAACCTGATAAAGTAACACGTGAGTGATGAAATTACAAGCATATTTTGAAAGGTCTGGTTGGTTCAGCACATGTTTCATTTCTAGAATGAACACACTGTCATTGACTTACATCACAATAGTTGGACTATAATTTTCTTTCTGAAGATACATTTGCTCATTACGTGGGAGTGGAGTAACAATCACAAAGAATGTTATTTTCCTATTGCCTGAGTGCAACATGGATAGCAATAGTACAAGAATACAAAATGTTTTATGTTGCCTCAAAACACGCCAATGCTGCCTCTATCAATTGTAAGGCAGGCGCCTTAATTAGCATGAATGGAGAAAACAGTCTGGCACATTTGATTTATTTGCTTATGTCACAAGTAGGCATGCACCACAATGAAGTTATTGTAAAAATCCCTAAATCGTCACATTCCAGTGCCTGTTCGGGTACACTGAGGGAGAATTTAGCATGGCTAATGCACCTAATCAGCAGGCCTGTCAGAAAGGAGGAAACTGGGGCACCTGGAGGAAATCCACACAGACATGGGGAGAATACGCAGACTCTGCACAGACAGTGCAGGAACCGATCCTGGGTCCCTGCACTGTGAGGCAGCAGTGCTAACCACTATGCCACCAAGCCGGTCCAGTTGATCTTAACCTGTTCAGAATGCCATCATCCTGCTATTGCTTCTTAAGTGAGTCTGGTGTTTTGAATTTAGTAAGAAGTTGCACAACACCAGGTTAAGTCCAACATGTTTATTTAACACTTCTTACTGTCTTTATCCCAATCCAATACCAACATCTCCACATTTTGATTTCAGCCACCCTTCCTGGCAACTTTTCCCAACTGTTAATCTCCCTTTACATGAAATAATGCTCCCTGAGCAACAAGTCTGATCTGGCTGCATTTGTATCTGAATCTTTGAGAACCAGATCAATTCTTGGGATGGTTTACATTGGTCGTTATGGAGGTTTTTTGATTCCATTCACTTGCTGTCCTGATTGGCCCCTAACATTGACATCCAATTGACAAACACCTGCCCTGACTGTGTCCCCTGATAATCATTCATCTTCTGAAGGATAGATCAAGTAGGAGAAAGATTTCTTCTTGCAAAGCATAAAGAAAACGTGCAAAAATGGCAGTGTGGGAAAATAGTGGAGTCCTGTAAAGTTGGGAAAAATCTCATGGGAGAGGGCATCAGAGGGTGGTTGGGGAATAATATGAGGGGGCACAGTTAGTCGAAGGTTGGGGGAAAGTCCCCTAAGAGGTCGCAAATGAGGGGGATTCCCATGAGGAATTGGTTTGGGTCTTATAAAATTTACCCAGAAGTTAAGAGGTTTTAATTCTTCTAACTCTCTGGGTAACTATTGGTATAGCCGTATCAGTATCATTCAAAATTAACATTTAAATTGCAATTCTAGATAGTTCCTAGTGCAACGTCATTGCCCAGTAGAAGTTTGTGTCTCGGGACAATTGCTGAGCAAACACTTAACTGTGAGGTTCCAGAGGGGATTTCCTCATACATCTTTGGGGTACCCAATCCCACCCATGCTGGGCAGCTTGGACATTATGGCCCAATGTTGCTTCTGAATCAGCAATGTTGCTGATTCAACTTCTCACTGACAAGATAGAATGACATTTAGTTAGCTCTCCTTGAATAGATAGCTTCAGTGATCCCTCCATTGCAAGAGCACATGGCAAATGCAAGATGTTGCAAATAGCTCCAATTCTAGTCTGAAAGTTTCCCTTGATTAATCAGTGCTTTTTCAAAATAATTATTTATAATATAATCAATGGGAATCAGGGATAATTTTCTTTGCAAGTTAGGGTTGGTGGTTGTGTTTTTTGGAAGCCGCACATCACTGCAGGAGTTTCTCAGGGTAGTGCTCTAGGCTCGACCATCCTTCTATCATAAGGTCAGAAGTGGGGATGTTCGTGGATGACTGCGCAATGTTTAGCACCATTTGCGATTCCTCAAATACTGAAGAAGTTCATGCCCAAAAGCAGCAAGACCTGAATAATATCCAGTCTTGGGCTGACAAGTGGCAAGTAACATTTGCATCACACAAGTGCCAGGCAGTGAGCATCTCCAACAAGAGAGGATTTAACCATAGTCCCTTGACATTCAATGGCATTACCATTGCTGAATCCCCCACTACCAACATCCTGTGGGTTATCATTGACCAGAAACTGCTCTGGACCAGTCATATAATGTGACTACTCACCTGCTGACCTCCCAAAGCCAATCCACCATATCCAAGGCACAAGTCAGAAGTGTATTGGAATACTCTCCACTAGCTTGAATGAGTGCAGCTCCAACAACGCAAGTAGCTTGATACCTTCCAGAACAAAGCAGCCTGCTTGATTGCTACCCCTTCACAAACATACAATCCCTCCACCACCGATGAACAGTGGCAACTTGGTTTTCCATTTACGAAATGTACTTCAGGAATGCACCAAGGTTCCTGAAGCAGCACCTTCCAAGCCCACAAGTGCTACCGTTTAGAAGGATAAGAGCAGCAGGTGCTTAGGAACACCACCACCTGGAGGTTCCCCTTCAATTCACTCACCATTCTGATTTGGATTTGTTTTGCCGTTCCTTCGCTGTCACTGGGCAAAATTCTTAGAATTCCCTCCCTAACAGCACAGTGGATGTACCTACACCTCAGGGACTGCAGAGGTTCAAGAAGGCAGCTCACCACCATTTTCTGTGGGGCAACTAGAGATGGGTAATAAATGCCGGCCTAGTCGGTGATGCCCACATCCAGTCAACAGATCAAAACTCCCATTTTCTCATCCTAACTTACTGCAGGAGGATTTCAATGGCTTCTCTTTCTTCCTTTGAGGCACACTTTAAAATCTACTTCTATGAATAAACTCCTGGTCACTGACCCTATTATCTCCTTATGTGGTTCAGTGTCAATTTTTTTTGATAACATACCTGTGGAGCAACATGGAGCATTTCACTATATGAAAGGTGCAATATAAATGCAAAAATGTCATTGTTATTGGTTGCTTAGTGGGTTAAGTAATAAATTGTCATGCTGCCTTTATTTTGTTTAGTATAAACCTGATTCGATGGATCTTTTTGTGCTTTGGTGTGATTAGGGAATTTTGGATAGCCAGTTGGTTAAGGGAAAATCTGACTGAGACAGTGACAAAAGACACTAAACTCATGAAGCGAGCAAACACGTGCAGATGGGCTGAATGGCCACTTCAATAACAGATTCAGAAAATGCAAATATCATTACAAAGGCATGCAATTTGTTGAACTCCACCACCAATTATCAGTTGAACCCAAGTGGAATATCTGTTGGCAAATTGGTTGCATCTCTGAGGGCTGAATCATTAGAATAGAAAATGGTTACAGTGGGCCCAGCAACTCATTCTGATGAATTTGCCTTGCCTCTTGTTGTGTTGGAAAAAGCTACTGCTGCCAATAATCATGTGCAATTTAATAGTATTTTTAATATTGGGATGGTATTTACCTTCAAAGGGGTTTCTTTGCATCTTTTTCCTAGTTGGTACAATAATTATTTAATTAGAGTTTGAAATCATAAGTTTCTGAATCTTGCTTCCAAGTGCATAAAGAAATTGTGAATCCACTGAAGGTGGAGTAGATTTGCACTGAAGAAAAACACAATGACATTCCCCTGTACATAATCAGAGTGTGGGAGCTGTTATGTTCATGTCAGCTTTGGATAGTCAGATACAGTAAAAACTGAAAGAATAAGCAGCTTTTGGTTTATTCAGAAATATATATAGTGAAGAGTTACATTTCATGCTTTTCAAGGCTGACTTCTGACATCATTTAAGTATTCTCTCTGACTCTGCTTTTTTAGTCTTTGGCCAGTTCTGCTTTCATTCATTTTAAGGTCAGCCATTTCTTCAAGCACAGATTACAATTCACAGTGAGAAATGCCAGAACTGGTTCTTTAAGTGCTGACTATTGTTGTCATCTGTTTCTAAGGGATGTTTTTAAGGCATGCCATCACTTGAAGGGAAATGGCTCATGTAATCCAGCCTCAGTCTCACTTTGACCTCTGAGCACAGGATGTGGCTCACAGCTGCTGATGTCATCAAGCTTTCTATCCATGTTGTACATATCCTTATGTGCCCAGTTTGAAGAAATGAATCCACAATGTATTTAAGTTCATGTACTAATGCCACAAGTATGCTTATATTTACACTGCATGAAGTTACGGTGAAAATCCCTTTGTCACCATTCTCCAGCACTGTTCGGGTATACTGAGGGAGAATTTAGGAAGGCCAATGTACCTAACTAGCAGGTCTTTCCAACTGTGGGAGGAAACCCACACAAAAAGGGAGAACGTGCAGACTTCGAGAGACAGTGACCCAAGCCGGGAATCTGAGATACAGCTAACCTGCTGTCCCAATTCAAATTGTTTAAAAATCACATGGAGCTATGGTTTCTTAATTCAGGTGTGTCTGAATCAGACAAGCAAGCCATAAAAAATTGTGTAGCAACTGAAAATGAAGGTCTAAGCAGACTGAACACATCAGGATTAACAGTAAAAGAGTTAAAAGGTGTGGATATCATTAAACTGGTTCAGAATCAGGTTAAACTCCCATATTCATTGACTAGATTTATTTTATTTTGACAGCAGTCAACAGAATCGATGGACCACTTTGTCGGTAAGTGCAGAGAAAAGGGTACATATTGCAATTCTTCAAATGTAGAATTAGCTGACAGAGTTGTTGATTTGGTGATTGCATCCACACTCTTAAAATTTTTCCATAACGATCTGCTAGACAAGCCCATTGTATAGCATTGAAGACCTGCTCAAAGATGGACGTAAGTACGAAGAAATCCTCCCAGGGTGACAAAGCTTACAGGTCCTAAGTACAACACCAGTTATTAAAACACTCACTGGAAAACTGAAACTTAGCAAGACATGGGGAAGATGTAGCCTTTGCATAAACCAAGGAAATGCTCAGCTTTCTTTCAATTCTGTAAGACAGAAAGAACCACTGGCAGTGCAGTAGCACGAAGGCTAATGCTAATATAAAGTGTTGTGCACTGATCTAAACTGTCCATATACAACAGGTACTTTCAGGCTAGAAGAATGCTCATCCCATAGCTATTAGAAATATGTACATGATGTGTTGACAAACCAAAGCATGCAAACACATAGTGAACACATTTCACACCATCAATACTGTGAAAATATAAATACTATCACACTATCTGAGGTTTTTTCAAAATCCAAATGATCTGTTTAAGAAAGTTGGCAACTATTCAAATTGGCTAAGATTGACATTGGGGCAAGTGCCAACAAAACTTACTCTGCAGATTCTAAAAGGTCTAAAAGGCCTTGGTGAATCCTACAACTGTACAACTTCAATGGACAATGGTTCACTAATGTACAGGATCCATAGTCCTGGAGTGCAAGCACAGTCAAATTTCCTGGGGAGGGGATGTCATTGATGGTCTACATCATGAAGATAAAGCCTACCAGTTGCAGGTCTACCAGAAGGCTGTGAGTTCTCATTTCTGACAACCCATGGAATTAGTCAGATCTCACAAGGCAGATCAAGCTCAGAACGACTCCTATCAATGCAGTCCATGACCCAACATTGAAATATCCTGAATGTTTGTTCGAAAGTAGCAGTTACAAGGGAGCTGCAACATTACACTTGCAGGAGAACATAAATTGATCAATTGATCCATGACATAAGTGCAGGATTCACTTAGACAAATTAAAGATTAAACGAGCAAAATGGAGAAAGGCAGCATCATTAGAAGGGTGCAAGAGTAAACCGATTGGTACATGTCAATCATAAAAAAGGACGGATCCTTGAGAGATTGTTTCAATCCATCATGTTTAAATGCAGCTTTGAAACATTGTCCTTATAAAATTCCCACAGAGTTAAATCCAAGATGCATAGGTGCAAAATTCCTCTTGAAGTTTAATATTGAGTATGGCTACTGGTTGGTACAGAGAAGTCACAAAAAATTATTACATTTAGTACCTTATTCAGGTAATTCTGTTTTCAACAACTTCCTTTTTATATTAGCCAGGGGCTCTTTCAAGCTCACATGGACCTCATAACATGCACCGTGCCAGGTTGCAGCAATAGCACTGATTACGCTGCTGTTGTGAGAAGAACAAAGCAAGAGCATGACCATAATCTGCACTTAGTGAAGCAGCAAAAAATAAAATATTAGTGTTCTACAGCCTGAAATACGCCATCAATGTGCAGAAAATCAATTTCTCTGGCCTTATTTATTCCAGTGCTCCCATAAATCTCTATTCAAGTAAGATAAATCTGGCACATTTTGTAAACTGCAAACTATAGCAGCTACATAAAGAAATGGTAAAAGTTTCTATTCAAGAAACTATAGAAAGTCCATCAAAGAATGGCCTAATTCAATGCCCAGGAACATATGATACCATTTTGCCCTTCCTGATTGAGCCAAGCATCTCCTGGGAAGTCTTTTTTAAAGGCAGGCAAGTCATCATACCTGAATCTCTGCAACCTGAGACTCTCTAACAATTTCATCACTTACACAAGGGCACAGATTGGATGGGAAGAGTCAAGAGACAGACAGCCTAATGGACAGATATGAACAATGACATTGAAGTCATTGTCAAGAAGAGCAAGGCAAATCAAGAGCAAATGTCAAGTCAGCACGAAGATCCATTGACTCCATATGAAGATATGAAGTTCCTATGCATCCTTCACCCAAAATCGCATCCCAGCTCCTTCATGTCCATGATACTGACGTCCTTGTCATCGTTGACTACTGCATCAGGTACTTCATTATTCAACAATACGTCAAGCAGCGCTGTTGCAAGTGCTATTTTAAGATAATCTGGTATGCCTAGAGATATGAATATGGATAATAGTCCACAATTTATTGGGAAGTGATTTCAGGATATGTGTGACAAGTGGAATACAGATCACACTAATTCTTCCCCTCATTATGCCAGATCTAACAGCCCAGCTGAATGAATGATTTGCACGATGAAATCCATAATTTTCAAATGTAGGCCGACCAACAACATCTGCATGTTGCAATGTTACATCAGATAGTAACTCTTTTAAGTGCAACTACTCCATCACTGGCAGATCTCATATTCAGCAGGCCACTACATACCAATTTACCTACTCTTATTCATTCTACTCTCTCAGAAACTAGAGAGCAATATTTGGAACTGCAAAAGGTGATAAATGTGTATGATAAAATGCAAAGACAGAATTGACAAATTTAGAGTTTGGACAACATGTTTGCATTCGGGATCCCACAGAAGGTATGAAGCAACTACTTGTGGTGATAATGACTTGTTCAGAACAAAGATCCTAGGAAGAAGTTCCACAAAAATGTGCAACAATAAGGCATAACCGAAGATAAATCAGATACATTTGAGTTTCTCAACCACCGTATAGTTCTATTGCATTGAGGTCTAGATCTCAAATGCAACCAGGAACAACCTCCAAGATTGATAACCCCACAGATCAGCATAAGCAAAAAAAACCTCCAGACAAGATTACCATTACATATCTGGGTGTACTAGCAGATTATCTGAATGCTTTAGAGATTCTTGGATTCTTAAAGCCTGGGTACTCACATAATGGTAACTAAACAAAGAAACATAGAAACCAGGAGCAGAATTAGACCATTTGGATATTGGAGCCTCCTCTGCTACTCTATCTGATCATGGCTGATCCTTGATCTCAATGCCATATTCTTACTTTCTCTCCATACCTCTTGACGCCATTAAAATCGAAAAAACTATCTTTCTCTTTCTTGAATACTTCTAGTGACTTGGTCTCCACAGCTTGCTGTGGTAGAAAATTTCAGATTCATTACTCTTTAAGTGAAGAAATTTTTCCCCATCATTGACTACTGCATCAAGTATCTCATTATTCAACAATACATCAAGCATTGCTGTCGCAAGTGCCATTTTAACATAATTTGGTATGCCAAGAGATATCAATATGGATAGTGGTCCATAATTTATTGGGAAGCCATTTCAGGATATGTGTGACAGAGAACAAAGAACAAAGAACAAAAACAGCCCGGAAACAGGCCCTTCGGCCCAATGAGCCCGCGCCGCCATTTTAACATTACCAGTACCCCCTCCACCCATGACCCTTATCTATGCTTATGGCATTCCATATTGAGGAAAACTAATTTAGGGACAATTTATTACCTCCAATCAGCCTTATAGCACATCTTTGGGGTGTGGGAGGAAACCGGAGCACCCGGAGAAAACCCACGCAAGCATGGGGAGAATGTGCAAACTCCCACAGACACTGGCCCAAATCCATGTGTCTGCACAGCATACAGTGATAGTCACTGAGCTGTCGTGTTGCCCAGCAACTGGTCCAATTTAAGCGCACACTAACGACATGAAGCACTAGGCTACTCTCGAACATCCAAGAGCAGCCCTAGTACGACCCATCGCGTGTATGCCCCTCGTTGGACAACAAGGCAGACCGACTTAAAACCTGTGAATTAAAAGAGAAAAACATTAGTATCATTCCACATCCTTATACATTACAAGTGGAATACTCAGTCCTAAATGGTCTACCTCATATCCAGCACACATAGAACATGAACATGTATTGTAAATAGTTCTACTTCTTCCGACAAGTAGAATGTATCTTTAAAAAGGAAGAAGAATATTGTCATATGCCTTTAAGGGATAGCAGTATGATATCACTGGAAGGGAAATGTTTCATGTGATCCAGTCTCAGTTTCACTTTGCCCTGTGAATGGAACACAGCGTACATAACTTTAATGTTTTCATATTAGTGATGTCTTCATACTTTCTATCCATGCATACAAGTTCTTGTGTTTAAATAAATAAACCCACAATGTGTTTACACAATCCCTTTTAATTGATTGGTGCTTTAATATCATTATAAAAACATGACAACCACTATTTCTAGCAAAGGGTGCTACTCTTTCAAACTTTAATCGCCATACCCACTAAGAAATTCAAGAACAGGCACTTATAAGACAAAACCATTATTACTGTTTTTATCAACAATTTGCTAAAAGCATAGCCCTTTCAGGTCAATGGCATTTATTAAGTATTTCATGAAGATGAGTATTGCTGGCAAGGTCAATATGTGTTCTCCATCTCTTATTACGCTTTGAGAAGGTGTTGGGGAATCACATTTTTGAACAGCTGCAATCCACCTGGTGCAGGTATACCAACAACGTTGTTAGGAAAGGAGTTCCAGGATTTTTGATTGAGCATCAGTGAAGGAACAACTATATAGTTTCAAGTCAGAATGATATGTGGCTTGGCACAGAACTTGTAAATGATGGGGGTGTTCCCATTCATCTGCTGCAGTTGTCCTTCCAGGTGGGTAGAAGTTGGAGATTTGAAAGGTGCTGTCGAAGGAGGCTTGGTGAGTTCATGCAGTTTGTTTTGTATGTAGTCCTCACTACTGCCCCTGTATGTTGTTGGTAAAGGGAGGAAAGGTATTGAGCTTCTTGATTGTTGCTGGAGCCACACATATCCAGTCCATCATGCTCCTGATTTGTACCTTGTAGATGGTGGACAGGCTTTAGGGAGTCAGGAAATGGTTTCTGCTGAAGAATTCCCAGCCTCAGTTGTGTTCTTGTTGCCATTGCAATTAAATGGTAATCCAGTTCTTTTTTTGGTAAATGGTCACTTGTACTGACAATAATTTACCTTTGGTCTGAGGCTTTTATTCTGCTAACCCCCTGACACTAAGGGGCAATTTAGCATGGCCAATCCACCTAATCCGTATATCTTTGCACTTTGAAAGGAAACCGCAGCACTTGGAGAAAACTCACGCAGACATGAGGAGAATGTGCAAACTCCACACAGATAGGCAGGATGTTTTGCTCAAACTTGTGACTGTGTGCTCATTTTGGAATGTGTTGACTGAGGTTCTGGGGGGAAAAAAGACGAATCAGTACCTTTCAGTCAGCTATATTTATGGAATCTTTCATTTCTAGCGCATCCCCAGCAGGTTTTCTTCAAACAATATTAGGGTAAATCAAACTTTCAAAAGCTTTGAAACAAAATTTGTAGTTTAAATCAAGAAAAGAGGATTTAGTGGGTGAGAATAAGGGAAAAATGTTTGGTGATTACACATCAGTTATTTATTTTCTTACAATTTTAGTATGTTCAGTTAACAAGGAGGAAAAGTGCGAAGGTAAAGGGATGAATGAGAAACTTAGTTAATTTTGATTCAATTTTCAAAAATAAGTTGAACTTTGAAGTCAACTGATTGTTCACATGTATTTTGCTCATATTGTTGTTACCAAAGATAATTGCTATTTCTTTGTTGACAAGATTAGGGGAGAGGTTGAGGAAGCAATATGTGAGGGAGTAGAGAAGACTGAGATGAAGGAAGTGGGCACTGGGAGGAGAGCCACTAAAGGTGACATTTTCTTTACAATGTCCACACCAAATGCAACCAGAACCACACTTTGCAATACCACCCTCTAATGAAAAAAGGAAGAAGTGGAGCAGTAGAAGAGTAGAGAATTAAAAGCCATTGAGATTCAAGAAGCAGAGGCAGGTGAGAAATGAGACAGACAGAGAAACAGTAGAGGAAAAAAATGGATGACATCAAACGGTAAGACGTGACCATGCTCCAATATGCAGAGCTACAGGAAAAATGTGCAGGAGCGACACAAGGTAAATTGTCCTTGTAGAAGTCTAGCATGGACACAAGAGGATGAGTGGACTCCTTCTGAGCTGCAACCATTCTATGACTCTGTGCTATTCCATTTAATAAAATAATATCTCCATTAATTTATTTTAATGCTGCAATTAAGTCCATGTTAGCTGCACTAGGTGGCAGTCTAGTTAATTTTCACAACTCTGCAGCAGAAAGCTTCCTGTGATGACAATTATTGTTCTTAACCACGCCTTCCCCTCAAGTTTCCCTGATCTCAGTCTTCCAGCTGAAGGCTGCTTTGCTGAAACTTTCTCTCATTTCCTGTTGAAGAAGCAGGTTAACTTCTGGTTAACTTCCATCTTGACCAAATCTCAGCACTTCAGTAGTTTTTACTTTTTGTAATATTGAACCAATGGGTCAAGAAGCAAAAACAGTAACATTTTACGTTATCTGTTTGATCTAATAAAGTCCTGTAAAATTTGCTTCTAAAAAGTCAAAGAAAACGTTAGCATTTTATGGCAATTTTATTTCCATATTGTTGTCACGTTAAACCATCTTTAGTTGCCATTTTTTGGTTCCTGTCTATTCTCAATCTTGTTGAAAATGTCCCTCTTGTCTCCCCATTATCTCATTCATTGACTTTTGGCAGATTTCATTAACAGTGTGTCACCAATCTAGCTTTAAAATAAGACAAAGTTCAACGTTGGCCATGTCATTGCACCATGGAGATAATTTCAGCTTAACAATTAATGCTTTTCAATTCAAATAATACAGTATTGAATGACTGCAGCTGCAATTTAACATATAGCTAGTTTATGAAATAATAATTGTAATCAAATTTAATTTTCTTATTTTTTTATGTAAAGTTGTAATTGGCATGACTATTGCTGAACTATGACTAACATTTGAAAAATGTCCTTTAATAATTACTTTCAATTAAATTGAAACAATTTCACTAGGAATTATGATGTCTTTGCATACAGATTAGAAAGATTTCTAATATCTCATTTCAGCAAGCATATTGGGCAGAAACCTCCCCACCCACCCCCCAACAAAATTCTAAGTGTCGTAACAGTGTGAAAATGGGAGTCCTCCACCCAACTCTTTTGGGTGAGCTCGACGTTGTAATCTTCTGGCACTCTTGCCAGTTTTTCTGATACCTGGGAGCTTGGCACTGGTGGTGTTGGGGGTGGGGAGCAGGTGATGAGGATACATAAGTATGCTGAGAAAGCCAGCTTCAGAGCACTCAGTTGCCCCAATCTGTTAGTGAACCTCACCCTTCTACCAACGGGGACAGTGGACCGCCCCCCACCCCCCCTCCCTGTCCCCCTCCAACGCTACCCCCCCCCGCCCCCATCATCGGCAGCATTGTCATTTCCTACACCCGCTGGCAATGGGGCAACAGGACCCTCCTGATGAGTCCCCTGGAGGACTCTGATATGCCCATCCCAGTCACAAACCCCTCAGCGGCCTACTCCTATACGTCCACCCCACTGCATAGACACCCTGCATGATGCCTCCTATTATTTTGCATATCCACCATCACAGCTCCTCACAGGCCCTACCCCACTTAGGCCCATGACTGCCCTGGCACACATATGGTGCCCAACCAGGTGCTGCCAGGTGGGCACTCCCAGATTGGCTCTGTCCATTGGGCATTGTCCAGCCATGCCCCTGACCACCTGGGGTTTTCAATAGCCTCCAATCCCTCCACATGGCCATCATGCCTGTCTCTGCAGAGCAGTTGTGATTCTCGGTGGTGCGACATCTCACCAGTGAGCGAGGGAGCAGAGGTGCCAGACTTGCTAACTACATTTAAATGTAGTCAATCCTATGCGAATAGGCTTTGCACCCTTTCTGGGCACAAAGCCATTCTCACTAGCAAACAAGGCATGAATTGGATTTTTGGCCTCACATGTTATCTTCCCAGCTGACCATGTTGATCGACCGGCGAAGCAAGCTGGTAAGATCATGCCCATTGTATATTTAAGATGCAAAACTATTAGAAATCCTCAGCAAACATAGCTCAATAATAATTGCCAGTGATAGACACTTCCAGCCAAGGGCACACTGCATTACAGGAGTAAGCAAGAACATTGCAATGAAAGGAACTACAATTACAATCATTCATTCTACTGTTTCTGAGTAAAAATAATATTCCATTTATAAAGGCTCCTTTCAGGCAAATACAAGCAACATCACGGAAGAAGAAAATACCCAGCCCACCCAGGCATCAACTGGACAAAATACCATGAACACATATTCCACTGGTCAGCACCAAATGGCAAAAAGCTCCTGTCCATTGAATTGCTAAGTACAGAAAGTGATCATTGGCCCTATTTGGTCATTCCAGCTCTAGCCACAATGCGTTAGCTATTAGAAGCAGAATGGAGTTCTTTCATCAATATGCAGCTTTTCATTAGCCACTAACCCCATTCATATTGTGACAGGGTATCTAACGGCGTCTGCAGACTCATTTCCTTAAACTAACAGTCGGACAATGCAATCTGAACAGCAACTTTTGGATATTTAAACTACTCCTCATCTGAAGGAGCTGTAACATTTGCATATAAATAAGAGTACCGTCAGTCATAATGTTATTTCAACAGAAACTATGACCTTAAATTGTGTATTCTATGTTTGCTACATGGGCAGTTATTGTGTTTTTGCATCAAACCTTGAATTGAAGGCAAAAAGATGGCTGCACAGAGAGTGAGGATCTCATCTGCAGCTTTGCAAACTTCAGATAGAACAAGACCCATACAACCATTAGAATTATTAAAAACATTTGTTCATGGGATGTGGGTGTTGCTTTCTGAGCCACCAGCATTTATTGCCCATCCCTGAGGGCATTTGAGAGTCAATCTCAAACATAGGCCAGATAAAGATAGTAGATTTCCTTCTGTAAAGGCTGTCGACAATGTGTTCATGCTCAACATTAGAGTTTTAACTCCAGATGCTGAATTCAAATTTCACCATCTACCATGATGGCATTTGAACCCAGGTCCCCAGAGCATTATCCTGGGTCACTAGGTTACTAATTTGGTGACAATACCAGTACACCACTGCCTTCCCAGTTGATTTTCCAAAATCATTATTATCATTTGCCAAATATTCCATTATTTTTCTGAACAAAGGAGGAATCGAATAATCCAAAAAATAATATGAGCTCAAAGTAAACCTTAACCACGAGAATTCAGTTCCTGAACATCAGTGCAGCAGCAAGGGTTCATCCAAGGCACATTTGGCAAACTGCCTTTGCTGCCTCTTTAAAGGACCATATTCTGTCCAAATGTGTGCAATGAAGTGGCCTAAAACACACAGAAACACTATCTTCTGCACATTGGCAGTTACCATCAAAACACATTCCTTACTCTTACTCTTGACAATCAGAACTAGAAGTATCAGTATAAAAATATGATACATCCATTTGATTACTTGGCCTCCTGTGTAAGATGCCAAGGCGTTTCATCTTACTGCTGGAACATTATGTACATTCTAAACCTAGCCTTAAGATTTCTTTCAAACAGCCCTTCCATGGAAGAAATAAACATGCTGGTTTGCTACATGGTTTCAGTGTCAACCGGTTGGGATTCAGGTGAGACTTCATCACTCATATTTGTCCATGCAATTGTCCTTCAATTAATTCAAGCATGATATGCTTTGGCATTCGGAGAAACACCATGCTGACTCTGGACATGTTACTAGTAATTCATCCCTTCTGCACATCCAATGACCTGTACGTAGCTGACACAGGGGAGCAGTGAGAATCAAAGATTGAACTGGCATTTATTGTACCTTTTAGAAACATCCCCAATCACTGCACACAGAACAAATTGCACCTTGTAATTTAACCCATCCAGATTGTTGAAATTTGTCAGTATAGTCTCAAGTAGATTGGAGCCTTAGGTCACAGCACTCCGAGCATCCACTGGAGATACTGTGCTAAAGGTTTTTATTATTGGTGCTCCACGAATGTCGATGTATCACTAAGCTAAGAAGGGGGCATCTGCTGAAGGTGCCTAATACTGCCACACTCATATGACAGAGTGAAGCTCTGGATTATCATGTCTAGCCAGCAAATTCCCCAGACTCTTGCCCCCTCGCTGTCTCTTCAATTGGTGGGGCAGGAAATCCTGTCAATGTTTTTGATCTGTGACCTTTCATCATAACTGTATACTCACAGCATTCCAGCACTTTCTGTTTTTAATTTTCTTCTCATCCTTTCCTTCTGACCACATCAGCTTGGAAAATTCCAAACTGAAAATTCATGGCTTTCAGTAATGGTAATGATTAGGAGTAATTGGCACAAAAGCTGACAAGACTCTGAGTGCCAAAAGATTAAAATATAATAAAAAGGTCTGGAAATGGCTCAGACTAACATAGCTATCCATTGAAGGACTGATAGATCAACTTTTGCCTGGTGTAGCAACACAGTAGAACAAATATTCTCATCAGCTGATTATTGGCAAATTGCATGCATGGTGGCCCTCCTCTCCTTTGATAATGTCTTACCTGTTTTCAGTAAATATTGCAGATGGCAGTCCCAAAAATTGCTGGACAATCAACAGGGTTAAGGAACTTCAGAAATCTTACAATCGCAGAATTGTTACAGTGTAGAAGGAGGCCATTTGGCCCATCATGTCTGCACTGGCTCTCCAAACGAGGTCTGATTCTTGCTTTGTTTTGTGTTCAACTATTTTCTGTTTGAAATGAAAATAGCTGGTGTGATTAGAAAAGCTGAAATCAGTCCATGATTTAGACTGCCCTTTGAACCAGTGATAGTAAAAGTATCTGAAGATTCTAAATCACTGGAGTTTGACTTTATGAGATGGTGTTAATCAGTCAGTAAAAAAAATGGCTGTCCTTCTCACATTGCTCCCAATTTTAATTTCCATTCACTTTAATGGAAAATAAAAAGCAGGGAGATGTAAAATGTACACTTGATTTTATTGTCACATGACTTATACTGTTGCAAAGTCAAAATTTAACAGTGTTATATGTGAATACAATGTGCAATCCTAAAAAATGCCATCTGCAATTTCTGTTCCGTAAGTTTAAAAAAAATAAGAAAGCCCTTTTAATGTATCTTTTGGCACGTGATTGCCTGTTTTGTTCAAAGCCGATATTGACTGCTACAGAAGGTGTGAGAAATCTATGATAAGTGCGTATGTGAGTTCACTTTTGGCAATGGGAGTGAGTGTTGCTCCTTTTATGAGAAAATAACTTTTTTGTTTTCATTTATTTGTTTGTTGCAGTTGAAAGAATTTGAAATTGAGCCAAAGTGAATTCTGCTATCAGCCAAAGTCTCAGACGTCAGCTTAATGCCGCCAGTTATTCTAGCTTGGCTGTTTTCAAGACGTGCATGTATAGATGGAACACTAAGCATGCCAGATGTAGTTTAGACGATATATGGTGATTCTTTTTGCAACATTAACCAATTGGAAGAAAAAAAATCATCTGTATTTAAATTATAATTTCACACTTATAATTTTGGAAATTCCATGTCCAGTCTTGAAAATAGTTTTAAAAATTCCCTCATGCAAGGTTTTCAGCATGCATGATGTCTATTGACTGATAGCCAAACTTCTCTCTTTACTGTCACAACAATTTACTTCAGCCCAAATCTCAGAAGAGCAGCTTCTTACTGCAGCTGTGTGGCATTTTCTTCTATTTCCTGTAATAGCCATTCTGCAGCGTCTGAATGATATTAGAGATTTTGTGCTGACTTAGGAGTAATTTTATGTTAAGGAACTGAGAATTGGATGAGAAGCCCAAATCAGTTTCAGTTTAGATCCTTGAAACAGAGGGGAGCATTCATCCCAATAGTCTTGGCTGGATTCCCAGAGATTAAGGACAATTGTCCGACGCAATGCACTACAGGCCTCCTGTCAATGCGATTCTAAATCTGATGGTCTTTTGTTACTTAATTTTGACCAGTACTGACTTTATATTTAATTTAACCCACCCAATGATTTTCCAGTCAGGAATCGCACTGCGGACCCTTAAACTGCAGGCTATGTTTTCTGACTCTGTGAAATCCTAGTGCTGAAGCTAATAGGTCAAATGCAATAAGTCCTGACCTTCTGAAGGGCACACACAAATCCAAATAAGAAGAACCCTCAGAGAACATGCATCTTTTAAAAAAAATAATAATTGAATCAAGCCCTGAGAAGGCAGGGTGTTTAGCAACCTGGCAATCATTGGCAGGGAAATTTTATTTTCTGTCTGCATGGCACACAAAGAGAACAAAAGTTGTACTCATAATGATGCAAGAACCTGCCATCCATAGGCAAATTAGATATCTTCCCCCTGAGTCTGCAAGATCCAGCAATCAACACTGGAAGATCACAGTGAACATGATCCCAATCTAATGTCAGAAATGCGGCCAGCAATATTTAGCATTTATGTTCTTGCCCCAGTCATTGCTGGTGTTTGCTGCTGGATAATTTCAAAAGAAATCACGTTGTTTGGAATATAGCTTTTAAGATGTTCAATTGAAGATTCTACACCATGGATTTAATATACAGCACCAGTAAACTAAAATATAATTCACTGCAACTCAGAAATCATTAGTTGTAACAAGTCATAAATGGTTACTATTTAAACTTGAATCATTTTCATATGAATTACATTTCAAAATCATTGAGGTGTCATTGACACTGCTTGTGCAATATGATTTTAATGAGGAGATATCATACAATAGAGGTGTGATAAATTTTAATGCATAATAATGAAGTTATCTCTGTATGTGCAGCATAACTGTTAAATAATTATTAGCAAGGCAAAACAGTTCAAAATAGCAGCTGTTGCTATGTAATTCTTCTTATCTACTTGCCATGTTTGCTAAAGTCATAAGCACAGGCTGACATTTAGCTTGAAAAAGATAATTCTTTATTATACAGCATGAACAGTCAAATGGAATGGGCACAATGTCAATGGCCTATTTGATTGTTGCTCCCATTTAGTTGATATTTGCAACTAGCGTGATATTAACCTTTGTAAAATGACATGTTATTCTATATCTTTTGCTGCAGTGTGTTTGACATCCGACTAATACTGTGGTCAAAAAACCTGTAATTCTGAACCAATGGGACTTCTGGTTGGTGCAATAGAACTAAAATATTAGTGCTAAATTAATCCCTCCCTTATTAAAAGTTGAATGGCCATATTAATAGAAATGCAGGTATTAAAGTTGGTGGGCATGAGGGACAGGAAATAATTGTTGGTCAAATGATTGTTTTTCAGCTGCAGGTATATAAAAACAGAGATGGCCTTCAAGCCACTTAGCAGTAGTGAAATCCAAATGATTTCACAATAACGATAATCAGGCTCATAACAAATCTGCAATCTGCTTTACACTACACCTAATTTTCTTTTAAAGTGTATGCAGCATAAAATGGCCTGTCTCTGCTATCAGCCTGTTTATGTCATTGGAAAAGGGTAGTTTCACCCCCTTGCCTTTAGCAATCGAGCAGTGAGGGCTAAATTTAACATGCCGGTTTAATGGCCAACAATGAACTCAACAATACCAATTTAGCAGGCCAGGCTAAGAATCTTAGCTCCCAGTATGCCTAATCCAAATCTCTGAGAAATCTCTATCATTACAATTTTCAAAGTAGTGACCAGAGCAACTCTCCCTTCTTCAAATGTATTTGTTGTGATAAATTGCAGATGATCTTATTGATTTAAACAGCAGGATTTTTCTGGGAATTATGAAACAGTTCTGTTTTACTATAAAGACATTGTACCAATTAACTGCTCGATCCAGCTGTCATGTATTCACAAATTGTTCTCGTCGATGTGAAAAGAATTATGCTTTGTCCTTTGTGTTGTATGGGAACTGATTAGTTATTGATAGAAAGTTACAATTCAGTCTAACGTTTTTAAACTGCATTTATTTACAATGTATTGTTTGATTTGTTATTGCAATCAGACATACTAATCTGAAAAAAGCATATGACATTGATTTGATCTGGGAAATCTTTGAGCATCTTAGGGCTTCCTATACATACTGATTTTAAAACCTGGGCTATGTTTTCCTTCTTGCTCAAAAATGTGGCAGTAACCAATTAGTTACATTTACTTATGACCTGCAAGCAAATTGCTGGGAGAATGTAATACTGGAACTACAGTTGATTACAGCACAGAAACAGGAGTGGCACAGTTAGCACTGCTGCCCACAACACCAGGGACCCGGGTTCGAATCCCAGCGTGGGTGACTGTCTGTGTGAAGTTTACACGTTCTCCCGTGTCTGCATGGGGTTTCCTCCAAGTGCTCCAGTTTCCTCCCACAGATCAAAGATGTGCAGGTTTGGTGGATTAGCCATGCTAAATTGACCCAAGTGTGAGGGGTACTAGCTCAGGTAAATGGATGACGTTATGGGGATAGGGCGTGGAATGGATTGTGGTCGTTGCCGATGTAATGGGCTGAATGGCCTCCTGCTCTCTACGATAGTATGATTCTATGAAAAAGGACATTCATTCAATAATGTTTTCAACAGTTCTCTCCCAGAGAATCCAAAACTAACCTCAGTCCCTGTCCTCACCATATGAGCATTACATTGCTCTGCTTCAAGTCTTCATTCAAATTTTGCTTTTAAAAATGTCTCTTGAAGTGCCTTGGGAGGAAACCTCAGATGCAGCAGGCTGCAGCTTCTCTGGCCTATCAGTCCATCAAGACACTCCCTACTTCCCACAGATGGAGGTCCATCCGGAGGGATATTGAGGTGCACAGTTAACCTCTCACTGGCCCACAGCCACAATGAGCTCATGACAACAGCAATCATCTACAGCTTAGCATAAACACTGGACATTCACTGACTGGTCTCCTGGATCTGTCTCTCCATGATGGCTGCTGTCTATGAACAAAACCATGCGTTCACATACCTAAGATATGACAGAGATCCCGAACTGGGTGGATTCCTCCATTGCCCACTCATATATGCTCAGAGCCTCAGGCAGTCTGCCAGATTCTCCCATGTTCTTCTCAACAGGTTGAGTGTGGCTGACATCAGAGACCCATCTTCAGCTGGATGTGCAGCATGGGTCTGACCTCCAACAGCCCTCTGACTGGAGGGTATCGAGCATCAGAGGCGTTGGTTGTCACAGCCTCTGCCTTCTGCATCTGTGTTGCCGTGAGGTGCTGAGGAGGAGAAACTTCTTTGTACTGAACTTCTCCTGGTCCCATTGTGGGTTAATGAGTGTAGATGGCCTTATGGGAGTTGAATGACATAAAGGTACTGTGACCCAATACTTCTACGTTAGCTACAGTGTAAATGCCACTACTTTAGAGTGTATTTATTAGTATCGCAAGTAGGCTTGCATTAACACTGCAATAAAGATACTGTGAAAATCTCTTAAGTGTCATTCTTTGGCACCTATTTGGGTACACTGAGGGACAATTTAGCATAGCCAATGCACTTCACCAGCACCTCTTATGATGTTACCAAATGGCAGCTTAAAGGTGAGGAAAATGAAAGGCAAAGTTTGCCTTGTGGGAATCCAGAAATAATGGTGCAGAGGTGCAAAAAGAAATGATTAATGGGGATGACCTGATTATAGTAAACAGGGATGAGTAGTCCAAACAAAGGCAGTCCCACTGAACTGAACAGCAGAGGAAAAACTTTGGAGCAGAATAAGGGGCTACCATCTCAGTAGCTATAGAGAAGTTGTGAAGGCCAGTGCAGGGAAGACATAACATGGGCTCAATTCCAGTAGATTCCATGTGTGCCTTTGATTAAGGTCTTTGTTGTGTTGTGCTAGAATCAGAAACCCGATTTGAGAGATTCAAATGAGGAATTGTGGCAAAAATGGACAGAGATTTGAGAAGAAATGTCATCAAGTATAATTGAAATGTGTGCACTTTCTTGCTAAATCCTGCTTCTCAAATATTTTCAGTGTTATAGACACATTTAGACTGCTAGCTACATTGGAAAATGAATAAAAAGCAATCTTTGTTCTGCAGTTTGTGCTTTCCTACGCTTAAAATTGTCCCAAATGACCACTTTAATTAAGGAGTACAGCCATAATGATTTCATATTCAGTTTTCCGCTCCAGAAAATACCGCAAATCTCTGGAGCAATGAAACCAGATCCTACCTGTCAAAACACAAGGGAAATTGTACAAGTTGTACACGAGATAGAACATTGCATGCTTGCACTGTAGTATAAACATAGAATACTGGAAAAACTCAACAATTCTGGCATTATCTGCAGAGGGAGAAACAGTGTTAATAACCCAGAATTTAGTTCAGAGGTAAGAAGGGAATTGGGTGTGTTGCTTTGTATCTGTGAAACCTGCAATTTCAGATGTTTCATTGCCAGATGTCTAACCATTTCTCTATTAGTTTTCCACTCAGCCAGTCCAACAGATGGGAACTTGTAGAGCACAAGATTACAGTTGAGCTGCTCTAAGAGGAGTTAAGTCTAGTGAGGGTGTGGGAGAGATGATGGGTGATGGGAAAGTTCTGATCAAGCAAGGAGATGCAAACATGGGGGAATCTGGTGGCCTGAATGAGGGCAGATTATAGTTGTGGAGGCTTGATAATTGTTGGGCCAGAAGTCCAACGGTGTTTGGGAACAGATTGCAGACACTTTACTGCAGGGTTGGATCTGGAGGAACCACATCTCTCCTCTTGGTCCTCAAGCAATGTGGTCAAGGCATTTATCTCAGGGATTCAGTCCCCAACACCTCCTTTCAATTGTTGTTTTCCTAAGACTTGGGAAATCCAGCTGGCATGAGTTAAGAATAGAATGACTGTTTAAATGATGGCACATAGCTTCATTATAATATTTGAAAGGTGACCCATCACTTGCTGGTTGATTGGTTGTCTATTACTCATTCCATCTTTGCTAAAGTGGAAATAAGCAGATTCAAGGCAGGTTACATTCCTGCTTCAGATTTTTAAAATCTTAACTTTTAACCAATGCTAACGCACAGGTTGTGGTGATTAGGATTTAACGCAACATTTCAGATTGATGATCTTACATCAGAAATGGAAAATGTTGCAAGTTTAATAGATCTTAATTAAGAACAGAGGCTGGAAATATGAGAAGGGGCGAAAGAACTACAGGGAAGGGTGGAAGGAATGCTTAAATGAATAAACAGATAACGTGCAAGACAAAAGTCGGATGGCAATGGGACAAGATGATAAAGTAAAGCTATAAAGACTGGTCTAGGGTAGGTGTAAATGAGAAAAGTAGAATCCTTACCAAAGGTTGTTGCCTGAAATATTGGGAGCAGTGGTTCTGACCTGAAATTGTTGAACTCAATTGTTGAGTTGATTTGATTTGATTTATTATCACATCTATTAAAATACAGTGAAAAATATTGTTTCTTGTGCGCTATACAGGCAAAGCATAGCGTATACAGAGAAGGGTAGGAGCGGGTGCAGAATGCAGTGTTACAGTCATAACTAGGTGTACAGAAAGATCAACTTAGTACGAGGTAGGTCCATTCAAAAGTGTGATGGAAGCAGGGAAGAAGCTGTTCTTGAGTCGGTTAGTATGTGTCCTCAGACTTTTCTCTCTTTTTCCCAATGGAAAAAGATGGAAGAGAGTGCGTCTGGAGTGCATGGGGTTCTTTAAACATGCTGGCTGCTTTTCTGAGGCAGCAGCAAGCGTAGACAAAGTCAATGGATGGGAGGCTGGTTTGTGTGATGGACTGGGCTTTGTTCAGGACCCTTTGTAGTTTCTGGCAGCCTTGGACACAGCAGGAGCCATATCAAACTGTGATACTATAAGAAAGAATGTTTTCTATGGTGTGTTTGTCAAAGTTAGTGAGAGTTGTAGCGGTGGTGAAGAAGGCATTCAGCATGCTTGGTTTCATTGGTCAGAACATTGAACACAGGAGTTGGGACATTTCGTTGAAGTTGTACAAGACATTGGTAAGGTCACACTTGGAATACTGTGTGCAATTCTGGTCACCCTATTATAGAAACGATATTATTAAACTGGAAAGACTGCAGAAATGATTTACTAGGATGCCACTGGGACTTGTTGGATTGAGTTATAAGGAGGGGCTGAATAGACTGGGACATTTTTTTCTGGAGCATAGGAGGCTGAGGGGTGACCTTATAGAGTTCTGTAAAATAATGAGGGTGAATGAACAAGGTTGATGGTCAATATCTTTTCCCAAAGGTAGGGGAGTCTAAAACTAGAGGGCATAGGTTTAAGGTGAGAGGAGGGAGATACAGAAGTGTCCAGAGGGGCAATTTTTTCACACAGAGGGTGGTGAGTGTCTGGAACAAGCTGCCAGAGGTGGTAGTAGTAGTAGTGGGTACAATTTTATCTTTTAAAAAGCATTTAGATAGTTACATGGGTACAATGGGTATAGACAGATATGGGCCAAATGTGGGCAATTGGGATTAGCTTAGGGGTTTAAAAAAAATAAGGGTGGCATGGACAAGTTGGGCCAAAGGGCTTGTTTCCAAGCTGCAAACTCTATAAGTCTATAACTATAACTTGCCAAAGTTCCTTCGCCTCCTGAGGAAATAGACATGTTGGTGGGCTTTCTTGACTATAGTGTCGTTGTGGAGGGACCAGGACAGGTTGTTGGTGACCTGGACAGCTAGAAACCTGAAGCTCTCAACCATTTCCACAATGGGTACAATCAGATAAGCCATGATTTTATTGAATGATGGAGCTGGCTCAAGGGGCCAAGTGGTCCACTCCTGCTCCTAATTCATTTATTTGTATTTATCTTCTGTTATGGTCATTTGGGAAGTTCAGTTCATTTAGTTTATTGGTCTTTATGGGATCAGAACATAATTAAGTAATTTTTACTTTAGTTATTAAAACACATACACATTCATTGAGAAAAATAAATAAACTTGAGGGCACCTAACTGATTAAATATACCTGTGGTACCAAAAGGCCAAAGTTATCATTGCAGAACCAACTCTGACAAACGTCAAGTGATATTAGAAAGCAGAAGCACACTTTTCATTTCCTATAGACCAACAAAACTATAAAAAAAGACTGTCATCTAAAGCAATAAGTGCCGTTGTTGGTTTGTTGCCTTATTCCTTAATCAGTTTCAGAGAAAATTTTTCTTCTGGTGAGGGCAAACAATTGTTTGGCCTCATAGTTAAAGTAAATGTGTGCTGTTAGACAAAGGTTTGTCATTTTAAAATAATTCATAATTATTTTTAGATGCATGTTGCTGGTCTGCTTTTAAAATAAAATTGTTCTTCAGATATGTGAGACACTGGCAAGGCTGAAAAGTTAATGATGGGTCTTGGACTTTTGCAGTTTACATGGTGAAGGTATGACTACAAAACGTGTAGGGTAGAGAAGAGTAGGAATTTGACTCATAATGATGAAGCAATGCTATAAACTGTCCTATTCAGGACGTTCTCTGGATCAGAAAAGAACTTGAAGATGTTGAATTTTAATGACTCCCCAAATGCAAAATCAACCCAGCATCTCACCATAACTTCAATCTTCCCAGCCACAGACCAAGGCCACTCAAGGGCCAATCTAGTCCATATTTTCTCAGGGCTATTGCTGGTGTTAAGAGGATTTCTCATCAACCCTGAATTACACATATTGTAACAATAAATTGTTGTGACTGAAACAAATGATTAGCTCAAACTTTGCCTCCACCCTGAGCAATAATCTTAAAACTCAATAGCAAGGCTTTGAAGGGTACAGATCAACAATTCTCAAAGCACTATCTGTCCTTTAGTTTGTTATTCAGTTCCCATTTTGTTGATTCTTTTTTGTGATTGATGGTGAATGCCAAGACAAAGCACATGAAAAGAAACTTTTGTCTATGTATGCAGTTTACGAAGATTTAAGATAAACAATTTGCTTCAATATGTAAAAGGAAGTTTGAACTCCATAATTAAAAAACCTATAAAAATATTTCTGCTTTGCATACTGCATAGCTGTCATTAATTTAGCAGCTATAGTCAGCAAAATACAATTCCTTTCTTATTCATGAAATAGAATCCGATAAATTAATAGTTGTCAACAGAAGATGCAAATATTACTGAGGAAATGAGCTTTGTGTAATAAATTGACACAGATTCATTTGATGTATTTTCAAATGCATTCTCAAATGACTGCTTTGTCAAAGTAAAATGTGATTAATATATTTGAGCATTCAGGAAGATTTTTTTTAAATTAGTTTTGGAAATAAATAATACATTTGCCATGGTGAAATTTGTCTGTGTAGTGCAGAATGCTGGCTCATTTGCAATTAATAATGCTAAATATTACATCACTTAAAGAAAACGTTCCCTGTAGGGTGAAATGTAGGAGCAACAAGCACAGAGAACACTGGATGTCTAGGAATATTCAGGACTCAATAAGAAATAAAAGAGTGGCTTTTAGCAGGTACAAAGGGAAGAAATCAGCGGAGGCCTGTGGAGTATAAAAAGAGCAGGTAAACTTAAAGAAGCAATTAGGAGAGCAAAGAGTGGACATGAAAAAACACTGCAGATAAGATGAGAGAGAATCTCAAGATAGTCTGTCAGTATATTAAGGAGAAGAGGATTCCCAGGGAAAAAGTAAGACCCATGAGGGAGCCAGGAGACAATCTGTGCATGGAGTCAGAGAACATTCACAGAGCGTTAAATTAATATTGCAGATCTGTCTTCATAGAAAGATACATAGAAAATAGAAGCTGAAGAAGGCCATTCAGCCCTTTAAACCTGTTTCATCATCATTATGATCATGGCTGATCAATAAATTCAATATCCTGACCCGCCTTCCCTCCATATGGCTTGATCCCTTTCGCCCCAAGAGCTATTTCTGATTTCTTCTTGAAATCACGCTATGTTTTGGCATCAATTACCTTCTGTGGTAATGAATTTCAGAGATTCAGCACTCTCTGGGCAAAGAAATTTCTCCTCACATCAGATCTAAAAGGACCCTTATCCGCAAAGTATGGCCCCTAAGCCTGGACTCCTCCACCAATGAGGACATTCTTTCTGAATCTAGCTTGTATAATCCTGTTGGAATTTTAGAAGTTTCTATTAGATCCCCTGGAGCCAATTCTGAAGGCAAAAATTAACCTCCACTTGGTGAGGCTAGATTTGATCAGGGATAGTCAGCATGGCTTTATCACAGAGAAGTCATACCCAACGAATTTGATTGAGTTTTTCGAGAAGGTGACAGGGTGTGTAGATGAAGGTAGCACAGTTGATGTAGTTCACTTTAACATGGTCCTACATGGGATACTGATAAAGAAGGTAAAAGCACATGAGATCAGGGTAAATTGGTAAAATGGATCTAAAAATGGCTTAGTGGTAGGAATGATGTGGAGATGCCAGCGTTGGACTGAGGTAAACACAGTAAGAAGTCTCACCACACCAGGTTAAAGTCCAACAGGTTGACACCTATATTCCTTCTTAACTACTCTATTAACCTGTCCTGCTGCCTTCAGGGATGTGCCACTGGACAACAGGTTATCAACCTGTTGGACTTTAACGTGGTACTGTGAGACTTTTTATTAGTGGTAGGAAACAGAGGATGGTGGTAGAAGGCTGCTTGTGTAATTAAAATTAGCAATGTCCAGTGGCACATCCCTGAAGGCAGCAGGACTGGGGAGAAGGTGGGAAAGTGGAACTGAGCCACTTCAGATCAGCCATGATCTTATTGAATGGTGGAGCAGGCTTGAAGGGCTAGATGGCCTACTCCTGCTCCTATTTCTTATGTTCTTATTATAACAGGTTAATAGGGTAGTTAAGAAGGAATATGGATACCTGTCTTGATGAGCATGGAGGTAATGTTGGAGCTGTACAAAACTTTGGTTGTGGCACAGCTGGAGTACTGTGTGTAGTTCTGGTATCTCACCATAGGAAGGATGTGATTGCACTGGTCAAGGTACAAAGGATATTCACCAGGATGTAGCCTAGGGTAGAGAGTTTGAGTTATGAAGAGAGGATAAGCTTGGGTTGTTTTCTTTAGTGCAGAGAAGGCTGAAGGGGGACCTGATTGAGGTGTACAAGATTATGAGGGGTATAGACAGAGTGTGTAGGAAGCAGCTGTTCCTCTTAGTTGAAGGGTCAATAACAAGGGGCATAATTTTGAGGTGAGGAGCAAAAGGTTTAGAGGGGATCTGAAGAAAAATGTTTTCAGCCAGAGGGTGGAGGGAGTCTGGAATTCATTACCTGGGTAAGTAATTGAGGCGGGAAACCTCACAACTTTTAAAAGGTACATGGATGAGCACTTGAAATATCGTAACATTCAAGGCTATGGGCCAAGTGCAGGAAAGTGGGATTATTATAGATTTAGTTTAGTTTTATAAGTGCAGATTCGATGGGCTAAAAGGCCTCTTCTGCACCATATGACTCTATGACTCAGTGACACTATGGATGGAATTTTCCCATCCCACCTGCCATGGGAATCACAGCAGTCAGGGGCAGACCATACAAAGGCTTGTTGATCTCGAGCAGGAATTTCCAGCCTTTTGGGTGAGTGTGGCCAGAAATTCCCATCCTATGACTCTAAAGTCATGACCTAGTGCAAAAACACACCATCTAGCATTGTAGGAAGCCAAGCATATGAAGTGGGTCGCAGATCTGATCTTTAATTTACACTACATTTGTTGACCTCATTAAGGGTGGAGTTGGGATGCTATGAGTGGCTCCAGAATTCCAAACCAAGGGGGAAAATAAGCATGATGTGGAGATGCGGATGTTGGACTGGGGTAAACAGAGCAAGAAGTCTCACAACACCAGGTTAAAGTCCAACAGGTTTATTTGATAGCGAAAGCCACTAGCTCTCGGGGCTTTTCCCCTTCGTCAAGCGTGTGGTGAGTTCTGATCACAAACAGAGCATATAAAGGCACATATCATATACATATGCTCTGTTTGTGATCAGAACTCCCCACTCACTTGACAAAGGGGAAAAGCCTTGAAAGCTAGTACCATTTGCTACCAAATAAACCTGTTGGACTTTAACCTGGTGTTGTGAAAATAAGTAACCAGGGCTTCCCCTCTCATTTCTACCAATAGTAATCAGTCATTCCTGAAAGACTAAATAATGTGCCACGATATGGCGTTGCTGGCGTTGGACTGGGATATGCACAGTAAGTAGTCTCACAACACCAGGTTAAAGTCCAACAGGTTAATATAATAATGCGCATGAGAGTCAAGAAAGAAAGTGGACAGAATGATACACTGTCCATTCTGACAGTTGAGAGCTTGAGAAAGTTTCTGCACATATAGTATAACACAATAAATTTCGTGATTGAAATGCAGGTGATGTCAACATTTAGGAATAAATTGGACAGGTGGTTAAAGAAAAGGACAATAGAGGAACAAAGGAACTTGGAATTCCACCTCGGGCTCTTGCAAAAAAATGCTATGCAGTGCTAGTTAAACAGCAGAAATAGGAACAGGGCCATTAGCACTGTAGTGATAAAAGGAGCAGTAGTGAGAAAGAATACTCCAAGAACAGCAGGAGGCTCAAGAGAACACAGCAGTGATAAATGGGGCAGTGGGACAAGGAGAATGGAGCACTGTGATGTGTGATTAAAGGAGCGGTGGAGAAAGAGAGACATGGAGAGAGAGAGTGAGAGGGATAGAAAGAAAGAACATTGCAAGAAGAATGGGAGGCCCAAGAACACAAAGGAAACTAGTAAGCAGGATCTCGTTGAATGGTGGAACTGGCTTGAATAGCCTTCTGCTCCTTCGTCTTATGGCCTAGGACCGCAAATGTGGTAATCTCCAATTATTACCATTGGCAAATTCTAACAAGTATGGGAATTGAAGAATAGAGTATGCAGGGTTGTAGCGAGTGAGTGGGGGAGCATACCTTGATATACAGGCAAGATGAGAATCTTTTGAACTTTCTTTTCAAAAGATTGCCTCTTGTGGACTATAGTTCATAAGACCTCAGAGGGGCCGTGACTCATGACTCTTTGAAAAGCTGGCCTGATTCCATGAAAATTGTGGAACAGTTGTTCATGTCTTTTCCTGCAATGGAGCCACACCAGCCTTATCATGAGTGTGGGCTTGCAATCCAAACCAATCTTCATCTTTAAAATGCTTGGCTGAAAACCTGCAACACAAGGAGCCGGGTCAAGGATCTTGGCAGCCAGTTTCACCCCTGCACAGATTCTCTCTGAATCCAAGAGTATGAGAAGAGATTAACTGGTAACAGCAAAGGAAAAAAAATGATGGATCAGAACTGGCCATAATCTTCCAATCATCCTTAGATTCAGGGGTAGTGCCAAAGAACTGGAGAATTGCAAGGATTACACTTTTGTTCAAAAGGGGGGTGTGACCCAGCAAATACAGGTCAGTCCATTTTTCTTTTACTAAATAATAGGATGTGGGCATTGCTGGCTAAGCCAGTATTTATTGCCCATCCCTAGTTGCTCTTCAGAAGGTGACAGTGAACTACCATCTTGAACAGTTGCTATCCATGTAATGTAGATGCATCTGCTGTGCTATTAGGGAGGAAATTCCAGGATTTTGACCCAGCAACAGTGAAAGAACGGTTCACTGTTCTTTCCAAGTCAGGATGGTGAGTGACTAGGAGGGGATCTTCCATGTGATGGTGTTTTCAGGTATCGGCTGCTCTTGTCTTCTAGATGGTAGTGATTGGGAATTTGAAAGATGCTTCCCCAGTAGACTTGGTGAGTTCCTGCAGTGTTTCTTGTAAGATGGTAAACATTGCTGCCACCATTCATCAATGGTGGAGGGATTGAATGTTTATGAAAGGGGGAACAATCAAGTGTGGTGCTTTGTCCTGGATGGTGTCGAACTTCTTGAGTCTTGCTGGAGCTGCACTCAGCCAGGCAAGTGGAACATATTCTGTCACACTCCTGACTTGTGCCTTGTGGCAGACAGGCTTTGGGGTTATGGGCAGCACAATGGCACAATGGTTAGTATGTTGCCTCACAGCACCAGGCACCTGGGTTCAATTCTAGCCTTGGGTCACTGTCTGTGTGGAGTTTGCACATTCTCCCTGTGTCTGCATGAGTTTCCTCCGGGTGTTCCAGCTTCTTCCCACAGTCGAAAGAGATGCATATTAGGTTGATTGGCCATGCTAAATTGCCCATAGTGCCAGGCGGACTAGCAGGATATAGGGATTAAGCCTGGTTGGAATTGTGTCGACTTGATGGGCTGAATGGTCTCCTTCTGCACTGTGGGGATTTTATGAGAAGGTAAGTTACTTGCTGTAAGATTCCTGGCCTTTGTCAACTCTGGTAACCACAGTATTTATATCAGTAGTTCAGTTCAGGTTTTGGTCAATGATAACCCCCAGGATGTTGATAGTGGGATTTCAACAATGATAATGCCATTGAATGTCAAGGATTGGATCATTAGGTTGAAATTTGGAGGTGGTTATTATCTGGCACTTGTGTGACGTGAATATTTCTTGCCACTTATTGGCTCAAGCCTGGATATTGTCCATCTTTTGCTGCAATTGGACATGAACTGCTTCAGCATCTGAGGAGTTGCAAATGGTGCTGGACATTGTGCAATCATCAACAACCATCCCCAGTTCTGATTTTATGGTGGAAGGATGGTCATTAATGAAGTAGCTGATGATGTTTGGGCCTAGGGCATTACCCTGAGGAACTCCTACAGTGATATCCTGGAACTCAGATAATTGATCTGCAACCACTACAACTATCTTTCTCTTCTGTCATGTATGACTTCAACAAACGGAGAGTTTTCCCCCTGATTCCCATTTACTCCAGTTTTGCTTAGGTTCCCTGATGCAAATCTCAGTCAAATGCTGCCTTGATGCCAACAACAGTTGCTCTCACCTCACCTCTGATGTTCAGCTCTTTTGTGTATGTTTGAACCATGACTGTAATGAGGTCATAAGCTGAGTGGCCTTGCTGGAACCCAAACTGAGCATCAATAAGCAGGTTATTGTTGAGTGAGTGCCACTTGATAGCACTGATCATGACCCCTTTGTTGATGATGGAGAGTAGACTGATAGGTCAGTAACTGGACGGGTTGGATTTGTCCTGTTTCTTGTGACAGGACAGACTTTTGTTTGATTTGATTTGATTTATTGTTGTCATGTGTACTGGTATACAGTGAAAAGTATTGCTTCTTGCGTGCTATACAGACAAAACATACCATTCATAGAGTATGTAGAGAAGGGAAGGAGAGGGTGCATAACGTAGTGTAACAGTCATAGTTAGGGTGTAGAGAAAGATCAACATAATACATGGTAGGTCCATTCAAAAGTCTGATAGCAGCAGGGAAGAAGCTGTTCTTTAATTGGTTGGTATGTGGCCTCAGACTTTTGCATCTTTTTCCCAAAGGAAGAAAGTGGAAGAGAGTGTGTCTGTGTTGTGTGAGGTCCTCAATTATGCTGGTTGCTTTTCCAAGGAAGCAGGAAGTGTAGACACAGTCAATGGATGGGAGGTTGGTTGGCATGATAGACCGGGCTACATTCATAACCCTTTGCAGTTTTTTGTGGTCTTGGTCAGAACAGGAGCCATACCAAGCCATGAAACATCTGGAGAGGATACTTTCTATTGTGCATCTGTAAAAGTTGGTGACAGTCATAGTGGACATGCTGAATTTCCTTAGCCTCCTGATAAAGTGAAGGTGTTGGTGGGTTTCGGCGTGGAGGAACCAGAATAGGCTGTTGATGATCTGAACACCCAGAAACTTGAAGTTCTCAACCATTTCATCCCATTGATGTATACAGGGCATTTTCTCCATTATGTTTCCTGAAGTCATTTTACTGACATTGAGGGAGAGATTATTGTAGTTGCACCAGTTCACCAGAATTCTTATCTTTCCTGTACTCCTCTCATCATTGTTTGAGATTCAACCCACTATGTTGGTGTCATCAGCAAACTTGAAAATTGAGTCCAAGAGAAATTTGGCCACTACTCATAAGTGTACTGGAAACAACTTGGCACGGGGCATGGCAGGTTCTGGAGCACGAGTCTTCAGTACTATTGCTGGAATATTGGCAGGGCTCATCACCTTTGCCGTATTCAGTGTCTTCAGTCATTTTTTGGTATCTTATGGAGTGAATCAAATGGGCTGAAGACTGACATTTGTGATGCTTGGGGACCTCCAGAGGAGGATTTGGGAAAGATTTTCTTTGGCAATTGTGGATTAATTAAGGCAAGCCAGAGCAGATTTGTTGCAGACAAATCATGCTTTAACTTATTTGAGTCTTTTGATGAGCTAACAGTAAGTTGGGAGGGTAGTGAGTTTGATGAGATGTACTTTGACTTTGAAAAGGCATCTGATAAAATGCCACATGATAGGTTTGCCAGTGACGTTGAAGGTGATGGAATAAAAATAACAATGGACATATGGATGTGGAATTTCTTGAATGATAGTTGTGGTGAATGGTTGTTTTCCAGACTGGAGGAAGGTACACAGAGGGTTCCTGGGGTCTGTCTGGGGATAATACACATCTCTTTAACCCATGGCTAATGCTATCTCCACTCACATTATCTGAACCTTTAAGACTTGATTAGTTGTAAAGACTCGCATTCTAATCAGTATTCTGTAATCTGAGTGTGTGCCTTTATATGTCCTGTTTGTGATCAGAATTCCCCACTCACATCATGAAGCAGCAGTGCTCTGAAAGCTAGTGGCATTTGCTACCAAATAAACCTGTTGGACTTTAACCTGGTGTTGTGAGACTTCTTACTGTGTTCATCCCAGTCCAACGCCAGCATCTCCACATCAAGATCTGTAAAGAGACCAGTGCTTCTATTGTTACACATCAGTGGCCTAGACCTGGGTGTACATGGCACAATTTGAAAAGTTAGAATTGTTTTTATTATTCATTCATGGGACGTGGGTATCACTAACTGGCCAGCATTTATTGCCCATTCCTAGTTGCCCTTGGAAGCAGTTGAGAGTCAACCACATTGCTGTGGCTCTGGAGTCTGATGTAGGCCAGACCAGGTAACGATGCCTCTAAAGGGCATAAGTCCTTATCTGTGTGCCTCTCCCTTTCTTTTAGTCTCTCTTTCTCTCTCTTCCCTTCTCCATTCTCCCTGCAGAGAAATATTGAATTTTGGCTTCCAGCCAGGCCAGCTGACCTTCATGGTATTGTTGGCTACTGAGGCAGATAGGTATTGGCATCAGGGCCAAGGCTATCCCACGTCTGCTCCAGCACCACAGGAGCCAGACCCCAAATATCAAGGAACTGCCAGAGGCTCCAGTGCCTCCAGCCATCAGGTTGAGGAGTGGGTACAAAGACAGCTCTTACGAAGGTCACTGCTGTACAGGAGGCCCTGTTCATTCAACTGTCGGGCAACATGTTCCTCTGAGGGCTGTGCCTTAGTATGGAGACTGTGCAGCATTTGTGCCAGGTATGTATTTGCCCATTTTACCAGCCTATCTAAGCCCTCTTGAAGTCTAACATATCCCTCCTTACATTTTGATCAAGGAGTTCAAAATCATGCAGAGCCTAAATAGAGTAGACGGAGAGAAATTGTTCCCATTGGTGAGAGTCGAGAAAGAGGAGGAGCAGATACACAGCTGAATAACCAAAGAACCAATGGTGATATGAAGAAAAACTGTTGATACTTTTCGTTAGTGAGTGGTTAGGATCCAGAATGCACCGTCAAAGAGTGTGGCGGAGGCAGATTCAATCCTGACTTTCTAAAGGATAAGCACCCAGAGATTTAAAAAAAATCGAAGGCTTCCAGGGAAATTTCTGGAGTGTGGAACTAAGCTGATTTGCTTTTGCAGAGAGTTAGCACTGGCACAATAGGCTGGAAGGCCTTATTCTGTGCTGTAACTATCTATGATTTTCTGAATTGGAACAGATGTTCTCCAGCGATGAAAAGTCTGCTGAGAAGCACTATTACTTTCACTACTCAGAAGCAAAAACAATTTGATATTATAAGCAAAAGAAATTAATGGGGAGATTAGACAAAATATGCTTACAAAGGAGATTACTGCAAAGTGGAATTCTCTGCCACAAACCACCCTTAAACTGGAGTCCATAAATTCTCTGAGAAGGAAATAGGTCTTCATTACAGAATACCTTCAAGAAAATGCAGCCAAATTCCCTGCCACAGTTAATTGATACTGTTACTGCATGTGCCAGCCCTCAGCTGCACCAGTAGCTGCAGTAATCCTTGTAGTAGCTAGCCCAGTTCTGCGTCTGCCTCTCTGTTTCTATTCAAAAACAATTCCCCATGGCCATTACCAGGTAGGCGTACTAGGCCTCGCAGATGTAGTTACTGGCAACTTGGTGGGTGTGACCAGCTAGTGTATGCTGCATGAAAATCACACTGGCATTTTCCTTTGGGAAGGAGCTTTTGCATGCGCTAATTATGTTCCAAGACTAAATTTGGAAAACAGTGCCTGCAGATGTGACTTTGATTTTCATATGGGTGTCACAGAGTTCTTTTTGGAGCCTGGCCAGCCTGGCACTCCTGACAACAATACTGACAACAATCTCATCCAGGCCCTATCCCCTAACCCCTGCAAATCCCCCTGATATTAAGGGCCAATTTAGCACTGCCAATCAACCTAACCCGCACACCTTTGGATTGAGGGAGGAATCCGAAGCACCTGGAGGAAACCCACACAGACACGGGGAGAACATGCAAACTCCACACAGGCAGTGACTCGAGACCGAGTCTATCCTAGACTGGTCACTGAGACAAGAGATGAAATTGCTGGGCAGCTAACAGAAATCTTTGTCTCTTCGCTGGACACAGGTGAGGTCCCAGAGGATTGGAGGATAGCAAATGTGGTCCCGTTATTTAAAAAGGGTAGCAAGGATAACCAGGGTAATTATAGGCCGGTGAGCTTGACGTCGGTGGTAGGGAAATTGTTGGAAAAGATTCTTAGAGATAGGATATATGCACATTTAGAACGGAATAATCTCATTAGCGATAGACAGCATGGTTTTGTATGGGGGAGGTCATGCCTCGCAAATTTGGTTGAGTTTTTTGAGGAGGTGACAAAAATGATTGATGAGGGAAGGGCCATGGATGTAGTCTATTTGGACTTTAGTAAAGCATTTGACAAGGTCCCTCATGGCAGACTAGTGCAAAAGGTTAAATCTCATGGGATAAAAGGTGACCTATCTAGATGGGTGGAGAACTGGCTTGGCCATAGAAGACAGAGGGTTGCAGTGAAGGGGTCTTTTTGCATTTGGAGGTCTGTGACTAGTGGTGTTCTGTAGGGCTCTGTACTGGGACCTCTGCTGTTTGTGATATATATAAATGATTTGGAAGAAGATGTAGCTGGTGTGATCAGCAAGTTTGCAGATAACACAAAGATTGCTGGAGTTGCGGATAGTGATGAACATTGTCAGAGAATACGGCAGGATATAAATCGGCTGGAAAATTGGGCGGAGAAATGGCAGACGGAATTTAATCCAGATAAATGCGAAGTGATACATTTCAGTAGATCTAATGTAGCGGGGAGCTATACAATAAATGGCAGAACCATTAGGAGTATAGACACATAGAGGGACCTGGGTGTGCAGATCCTTAAAGGTGGCAGCGCAGGTGGAGAGAGTGGTGAAGAAGGCATATGGCATGCTTGCCTTTATTGGACGGGGCATAGAGTATAAAAGTTGGCATGTGATGTTGCAGCTATATAGAATGTTGGTTAGGCCACATTTGGAATACTGTGTCCAGTTCTGGTCGCCACACTACCAGAAGGACGCGGAGACTTTGGAAAGAATACGGAAAAGGTTTACCAGGATGTTGCCTAGTACGGAGAGTCTTAGCTATGAGGAGAGATTGGGTAAACTGGGGTTGTTCTCCCTAGAAAGACGGAGGATGAGGGGTGACCTAATAGAGGCATGTAAAATTATGAAGGGCATAGATAGGGTGAACAGTGGGAAGCTTTTTCCCAGGTCGGAGGTGACGAACATAAAGGGTCACAGGTTCGAGGTGAGGGGGGCAAACTTCAACACAGATGTCAGGGGGATGTATTTTACACAGAGGGTCGTGGGGGCCTGGAATGCACTGCCAAGCAAGGTAGTTGAGGCGGACACGCTGGGATCGTTTAAGATTTAGCTAGATAGCCACATGAACAGACTGGGAATAGAGGGATACAAACGAATGATCCAGTTGGGCACATGAGCAGTGCAGGCTTGGAGGGCCGAAGGGCCTGTTCCTGTGCTGTATTGTTCTTTGCTCTTTGAACCTAGATCCCTGGCGCTGTGAGGCAGCATTGCTAACCACTGTACCACTGTCCAAGGGCATGTTTCCATCAACCAGAAGAACCCCTCTCCTTTCAAGAAAGTCAAAGGGAAATTCACACTGGAAAACCCATTGGTGCAAATAATGATGCCGGGGACAGAGATGAAATGGAACAAGTGGAACAAATATTCATGTACGCCTATTGTGGCACCCATAGAAAAGTCTCCCAGGAAGAAAAACAGGAAAATAAGTAAAAATTGAAAAACTGCAGATTCATTCTATTTATCCATCTCATTTATATTAGCTATCATTCCTGACCCAAACACTTTGATATCATTTGCATTCAACAGTGTTCATTTATATCCATTTGGCATCAATCACACTCAAAAACAATCATTTACCCATTATTTGACATCAGTTGTTCTACACAGATCTCTCATCCAACCAACTCTTCCTCTTCCATTAAGTGCATGGAGGTCCAGTGACATTGAATTCTCAGTCATTTCAGATGCATTTAAGAACATAAGAACATAAGAAATAGGAGCAGGAGTAGGCCATCCAGCCCTTTGAGCCTGCCCCGCCATTCAATAAGATCATGGCTGATCTGTCGTGGCTCAGTTCCACATTCCCGCCCTCTCCCCATAACCCTTAATCCCTCTCTTATCAAAAACCCATCAACCCGCGTCTTAAAAATATTTAGCAAGGTAGCCTCCACCACTTCAACGGGCAGAGAATTCCAGAGATTCACCACCCTTTGAGTGAAGAAGTTCCTCCTCAACTCCATTCTAAACCGCCCCCCCTTTATCTTGAGACTGTGCCCCCTAGTCCTACTGTCCTTTCTGAGCGGGAAGAGTCTCTCCACCTCTATCCTATCCATCCCATTCATCATCTTATACGTCTCAATGAGATCTCCCCTCATTCTTCTAAACTCTAACGAGTACAAGCCTAATTTATTCAGCCTCTCCTCATAGCTCAACCGCCTCAACTCCGGCATCAGCCTAGTAAACCTCCTCTGCACTCCCTCCAAGGCCAAAATATCCTTGCGTAAGTACGGCACCCAAAACTGCACACAATACTCCAGCTGCGGCCTCACCAATGCCCTATACAGCCGCAGCAAGACCTCCCTACTTTTATATTCAATCCCCCTCGCTATGAAGGCCAGCATCCCATTCGCCTTCCTGACCACCTGCTGCACCTGCAAGCTGGGTTTTTGCAACTCATGCACAAGGACCCCAAGGTCCCTCTGCACCGTCGCCTGCTGCAGTTTTTCACCATGTAAGTAATAATCCTTCCTACCATTCTTCCTACCAAAGTGGACCACCTCACACTTGCCAACATTAAATTCCATTTGCCATTTCCTGGCCCATTCGCCCAGCCTATCTAGATCCTTCTGTAGATTCTCCACACCCTCCGCACAATTTGCCGTTCCCCCAATCTTGGTGTCATCAGCAAATTTTGACACCCTACACTCGGTTCCCTCCTCCAGATCATCTATATAAATGGTAAAAAGCTGAGGCCCCAGCACCGACCCCTGGGGCACTCCACTAGTCACCATCCGTCAATCCGAATAGCGCCCATTGACCCCCACTCTCTGCCTCCTATTTGACAGCCAATCCTCTATCCACGCTAACACCCTACCCCCAACTCCATGTCCCCTGACCTTCTGCAATAACCTCTTGGGAGGTACCTTGTCAAACGCCTTCTGAAAATCAAGAAAGACCACATCCACCGGCTCTCCTCTATCCACCGCCCTAGACACATCCTCATAGAACTCCAGTAAATTTGTCAGACACGACTTCCCTTTAACGAAACCGTGCTGCGTCTGCTCTATCAAGCAATTCCTCTCAAGGTGCCTTGCTATTTCCTCCTTGATGACGGATTCTAACATTTTACCTACAACAGACGTTAAACTAACCGGCCTATTCCCTGCCTTTTGCCTGCCACCCTTCTTAAACAACGGCGTAACATTAGCCGTTTTCCAATCTTCCGGCACTTCCCTGGAATCCAGCGACGTCTGGAAAATAACCACCAAGGCATCCACTATCACCTCCGCCATTTCTTTCAGAACCCTCGGATGCATTCCATCCGGTCCTGGGGACTTGTCCACAATCAGCCCCTCCAGTCTGTCGAGCACTGCCTATTTCTACAAATAAACAACAAAAAACCTGGATTCAAGTTTCCAATGAACCATAATTTCGTGCTGTTGTCATTTTTGTTTCACTACTACCCTGATTCCTTTCATATTTTGTGAAATAATAGAAACATATGAAGCGATGGCTTTGCTGGCTACTGAAAACAATTGTGGGGGTGCAACTTTTAAATAGAATCATGGAATTCCCACAGTGCAAAAAGAATGCTATTCAGCCCATTCAGTTCATACTGACAACAATTCCATTCAGGCCCTATCCCTATAACCCCTGCTAATCCCACTGACACTAAGAGTCAACTTAGCGTGCCCAATCAACCTAACCTGCATATCTTTGGACTGTGAGAGGAAACTGGAACACCTGGAAGAAACCCACACAGACATGGGGAGAACATGGAAACTCCACACAGACAGTGACCCGAGGCCAGAATTGAAGCTGGATCCCTGGCACTGTGAAGTAACAGTGCTAACCATCATACCACTGTGCAAGGGCATGTTTCCATCAATAAGAAGTCTCACAACACCAGATTAAAGTCCAACAAGTTTATTTGGTAGTACAAGCCACAAGTTTTCAGAGCGCTGCTCCTTCATCAGGTGAGCAGGAGTTCTGTTCACAAACAGGCCATATAAAGACACAAACTCAATTTACAAAATAATGGTTGGAATGCAAGTTTTTATAGGTAGCCAAATCTTAAAAGGTACAGACAATGTGAGTGGAGAGAGGGTTAAGCACATGTTAAAGAGATGTGTATTGTCTCCAGCCAGGACAGTTAGTGAGATTTTGCAAGCCCAGGCTTGCAAGATTGGTGGCATAGTGGACAGTGAAGAAAGTTTTCTCCAATTGCAACGGGAAGTTGATCAATTGGGCCAGTGGGCTGACGAATGGCAGATGGAGTTTAATTTAAACAAATACGAGGTGATGCATTTTGGTAGATTGAACCAAGGCAGGACTTACTCAGTTAATGGTAGGGCATTGGGGAGAGTTACAGAACAAAGAGATCTAGGGGAACATGTTCATAGCTCCTTGAAAGTGGAGGCACGGGTAGACAGAGTGGTGAAGAAGGCATTCGGCATGCTTGGTTTCATTGATCAGAACATTGAATACAGGAGTTGGAATGTCTTGTTGAAGTTGTACAAGACATTGGTAAGGCCACACTTGGAATATTGGGTGCAATTCTGGTCACCACATTATAGAAAGGATATTATTAAACTAGAAAGAGTGTAGAAAAGATTTACTAGGATGCTACTGGGACTTGATGGTTTGAGTTATAAGAAGAGGTTGGATAGACTGGGACTTTTTTCTCTGGAGCGTAGGAAGCTGAGGGGTGATCTTACAGAGGTCTATAAAATAATGAGGGGCACAGGTCAGCTAGATAGTCAATATCTTTTCCCAAAGGCAGGGGAGTCTAAAACTAGAGGGCAGAGGTTTAAGGTGAGAGGGGAGAGATACAAAAGTGTCCAGGAAGGTAATTTTTTGAGACAGGAGGTGGGGAGTATCTGGAACAAGCTGCCAGAGATAGTAGTAGAGGCGGGCACAATATTGTTTTTTAAAAAGCATTTAGATAGTTACATGGGTATGATGGGTATAGAGGGATATGGGCCAAATGCAGGCAATTGAGATTAGCTTAGGGGTTTTAAAAAAGGGCAGCATGGACAAGTTGGGCCAAAGGGCCTGTTTCCATGCTGTAAACTCCTATGACTCTATGACAGGCAAGTCATAGGGGTTACAAATAGTTGACATGAACCCAAGATCCCGGTTGAGGCCGTCCTCATGTGTGCGGAACTTGGCTATCAGTTTCTGCTCAGCAATTCTGCATTGTCATATGTTGTGAAGGCCGCCTTGGAGAATGTGGTCTTGTTCAAACCTGTACATGAAGATGTTGGCATACTGAGGTGTGGATTTGTGCTCCATGGCTGTTCCGTGTGTCTCGATGAAGAACTGATTGTTGAATGTGAAGACATTGTGTTCCAGGATGAAGTGGATGAGTTGTAAAATTGCGTCTGGAGATTGGCAGTTGTCGGCGTTGAGTACTGAGGCAGTTGCAAGAATGCCATCATCATGGAGGATGCTGGTGTCGAGTGCCAAGACATCCATTGTGATGACGGGTGACCCTGGTTAAGTTGCTCCTTGTGTGCTGAGTTTGTGTAAGAAGTCCATCATGGTGTGTCAAAAGCTGGGGGTTCTTTGTACAATGGGTTTTAGGATGCCCACAATATACTCAGAGAGGTTCTCACTCAGGGTCCCATTACCTGGTACGATGGGACAGTTGAGTGTGTTTGCCTTGTGTAAGTTCAGAGGCAGTAGAGATCTCCAACATGGGAAGTACGTGGGACGAGAGCACAGAGGGTGCTCTGAACGTCCGGATCAAAGGACTTGATAAGTCTGTTGAGTTGACGGATGTGTTCTTTGGTCGGATCTGCAGGTAACTGTCTGTAGTGTTCCTCGGTGTTCAATTGTCGGTACACTTCTTTACGGTAATCCATTCTGTTCAGTATGACAGTGGCCCCTCCTTTGTCTGCTGGTTTGATGACAATGTTGTGGTTGATCTTGAGAGCGCGGATGGTGTTGCATGGTGCTTGAGTGACATTCAGAGTTGTCTTGTCAGTGTGCCTGATGAATCTGGCATTGACGCGTCTCCTGATGGCTTGGGCATACATGTTGAGTCAAGTGCAGCAGCATTCCGGAGGAGTCCAATTTGACTCTTTCCTCTTCGGTTTCTGCACTGTGTTCTCCAAAGCAGCCTTCATGACACACGACAATGCAGAATTGCTGAGCAGGAACTGATAGCCAATTTCTGCATACATGAAGACAGTGTCAACCAGGATCTTGGGTTCATATCACACTATCTGTAACCCCATGACTTGCCTAGACTTGCAAAATCTCACTAACTGTTCTGGCTGAAAACAATACAGATCTCTTTAACCTGTGCTTAACCCTCTCTCCACTCACATTGTCTGCATCCTAACCATTATTTTGTAAATTGAATTTATGTCTTTATATGCCCTGTTTGTGAACAGAACTCCTACTCACCTAATGAAGGAGCAGTGCTCCGAAAGCTTGTGGCTTGTGCTACCAAATAAACCTGTTGGACTTTAACCTGATGTTGTGAGACTTCTTACTATGTTTACCCCACTCCAACGCCGGCATCTCCACATCATGTTTCCATCAATCAGACATGTTTTCTTCTGACATGATCACTCCTGTGTAGATGAATTGAAGCATATAGACTGGTAGTGGCAGTAGGTGAATTTCACAGTAACTTCATTGTAGCGTTAATGCAAGTCTTACTTGCGGCTAATAAACAAATTTTTACTTTTGGTTATTCACCTTTGTTCAGATTACCAGAAATTACTTACTAGATACAATGTATCGAATGATAGTAATGGATTTGACTCAAGAGAAACTATCTAAAACTAAATCCCCATTATCTTGTGGCGATTGTAAAGTCTAAAAGATGTTTACAACAATTACAGCTTTTTAATGTATTAAAAAATAAATTAAAAATATCTTTATAACAAAGCCTGCTCCTTGTTTTGCAGTAGATTCACTGTTCTTTCACATCACACTGTTGATGACTCCTTGACTATTTTTCCGAAGTTAAATATACGCTCTGCGGTTGTTCCCCTCACTGTAGTGTGTTGTTACTCTTAGCTGAAATGGTAACATTATAACTGCAATTTCCCTATAGATTTGTAAACACTGTATCTACATTTGTTCACATCGTAAGAGTACTTTCACCAAGACTAAACGGCGCAGAGAAAATATTTCAACTGTTGTGTGATTCACATGTACAAGTCTTTAAAATAACAGCCACTTCCTCTGAAGGAATGCATCAATTGTAGAACTATGCAGAGATCAAAAGGTTAGAGGAAATACAGGGAGCTGAGAACCACATTAACCAAACTGAGGCCATGGAAAGAATTCAGTTAAATCCCTTCTTTGAAAAAAAATCTATAATATTAGTTACATTTCTAGCACACACAGCAAAAATTAGAGTTAAATTTTCACTGCTACACATCATTACAAACACATTAGAAACAATGAGCTGAGAGGCACATTTACAGTACCAATTGAAGTTAAAAGGCTCCATGGGTGAGAAGGCAGCCAATTTTTAAAGAGGCAGAGACAGAAGCAATGGAGATAGGCCAAACTCTTGGGTGACTGATGTAATCAAAGATCCAAGACTCTTAGAATTTTTGGCAGAAGTAATGTTGTCAGCGATAAGGACCTGAAGACATTATTCCAGGATTTCTGGCACCTAAGTCAGGAAGTCCGAGAAAGTATCCTATAGGAAACTGGAGTTTGGTGACTCATGCCCACAACCAGAAATACATATAATAACTGTCGGTGTCACAAAGCAGGCCAAAGTGAATGAAGACACTTAAATAATGTTGGAAACAGCACTCACCTCAAAAGTAACCTTGTCCACATGACAGGATGAATGAGGTAATAACTATGGAAAGGAAATGTCCACAGCCTTCAACAATCACACATCCCCCCTCACAATTCAACTGTTCCTTATTCTACTTCCTAAGTGAGAGAAAAAGGAAGAGAGTGTTGCATTAATTGTGTTGGAAAGCATTACCACAATGGAGTGTCTGCAGTCACGTAGATGAAGTTAAGTTTTTAATGTTCTTTAAAAATTGGCCACAATCTACATCATATAATGTTCTAAAGTAGAGTGCAATAAACTTCAGTTCCGTCAGTAGGTTAAAAAATAAGCCTTACAATTCCTGGGCAGATGCATTTCGGAACAAACCTAAGAGTTTGAGGATGGTGTGGGAAGGCTCATCTGTAGCTTGATGAAAGTCTTCATAAATTTAAATGATTAGAAAGGAAATGATCATTGCTCAGTAACGATTTCTGCATCACAGTATAAGTGATGTATGTTCCTGGATCCTTGCAGAATCAATGACCAAAGAGCTGAGTGACAATTCCCAGACTTTGGGTGGAATTTTCCATTCTGGAGACCAAGTTTGATGGTGAGTGGGAAAATTGTCAGTTTGATGGTGGGATGATTTGTATGTGTGTGTGTTTGGGGTGGGGCGTGAATGCACAAGATCTTCTGCTTTCCATCTCACTAATTATACATCATCAAGGAGTTTGTTGAATCTCATGGAGGGGGAGGATAGGAAGCCACCTACCCTGTCATAACCCAATGCAGTTGAAGGTCATGGTGCCATGTTGAAAGGGCACCAGGACACTCACATGTTCACTCATTGCAGGCATGAGCTCTGCATTGCTTTTCCAGAATCCTTGCCATCACAATACGTAGTGGAAAAGCTGAAAGATGTGTCCAGACCCACAATCCCTACCACCTAGAAAGACAAGAGCAGTAAATTCTTGGGAACTTCACCACCTGGAGATTCTCCTCCAAGTTACTCATCATCCTGACTTGGAAATATACCACTGTTCTTTAATTGTTGCTGGATCAAAATCCTGGAGCTCCCTTCCTAATGGCATTGGAGGTGTAATGATGTGGAGATGCCGGCGTTGGAGTGGGGTTAGCACAGTAAGAAGTCTGACAACACCAGGTTTAAGACTTAAACCTGGTGTTGTCAGACTTCTTACTGTGTTTACCCCAGTCCAACACCGGCATCTCCACATCATGACTACTATCGACACTGCAAACTGCCAGATCCAAGTGGAGATGATCTCCAAGAAGATTGTGCATATCGACACAGACATCAAGTTTTTACAGAGATGCAAGAAAGCAGACAAGATACCAAACTTAAACCTGGTGTTGTCAGACTTCTTATTGTAGGTGTAGCCACACCTCAGAGACTGCAGTGGTTCAAGAAGGCAGCCCACTACCACCTTCTCAAGGACAACTAGGGATGCTCCTCCAGGATGTCCTTTACCTGGGGGAGGTAGTGTGTGAATTCCATGTCTAGATAGAGATATACAAAGGCACCTCTGGCACTGCCTTTTGCTCATCTATTGATAAGAACACCATTGGCAATACATGCATAATCAGGCCAATGCTCACTGTTGTAGTGGGCCATTTTTAGGCCCTTTTCTGATCTCTATCTAGACATGGAATTCTCACGCCACCTCTCCCAGGTAAAGGACATCCTGAAGTAGCATTCCTGGAGATGTTGCAGTCTCTGAGGTGTAGGTACATCTACAATGCCATTAGGGAGGGAGCTCCAGGATTTTGATCCAGCAACAATGAAAGAACAGTGATATATTTCCAAGTCAAGATGATGAATGACTTGGAGGAGAACCTCAAGGTGGTGGTGCTCCCAAGAGTCTGCTGCTCTTCTCTTTCATGGTGAGTTTGGAAGATGCTGCCTAAAGAACCTTGGTGTGTTCCTGCAGCTGCCACTGTTCATCAGTGGTGGAGGGACTGAAACCTTGTGAATAGTTAGCAATCGAGCAGGCTGCTTTGTCCTGAATGGTATCAAACTTTTTGAGTGTTGTTGGAGCTGCATTCATCAGGCAAGTGGAGAGTACTTCATCACATTCCTGACTTGTGTCTTGCATATGGTGGACAGACTTTGGAGAGTGAGGACGTGAATAACTTTCCATAGGATTCCTAGGCTTTGACCTGTTCTCAGTATTTACATGACTAGTTCAGTTAAGTTTCTGGTCAATAGTAATCCACAGGATGTTATTGATATAATAGAGAAGAAGCTGACAGAGAATTGACTCATCTTTGATTAGATGCACACCTGTCTTTAGCTGCCTTGACCCAAGGTTACCTTCACTTTCATCATTGAGATTACACAGAATGCATTATCCCGCTGCTGGAGATGAACCTCTTTGAGGAGCTTTGACAGATTGAAGGCGTACAGCTACGAGCCCACCGAGGATGGTGGAACAGCTCCTGGTTATTGTAGGCTGCTGTTGTGACTGAGATGCTGGAAAGATGCTTGAAGATGCCCTCCTTTAGTTAGAAGCTCATCTCAACCAGGATACATGCTCCAAGGGCTTCACCATCATCCAAAGGATCAGGACAATATAAACACATTGTTAACTACTTACTCTTATCTTGAACTGCATTGCTGAAATGTGAGGAATAACAATGTTCATGTTAATGTTGACCGATGCTGGAGGGCACTTGTCCAAGAGGGGACTCACTACAACTCATCATAGAATTATAGAACAGAGTCATAGAATCCCAACAGTGCAAAAGAGTGCCATTCGGCCCATCAAGTCTGCACCGACCACAATCCTACCCAAGCCCTATTCCCATAACCCCACATATTTACCCTGATAATCCCCTGACACTAGAGTCAATTTAGCATAGCCAGTCAACCTAACCCGCACATCTTTGAACTGTGGGAGGAAACCCACGCAGTCACAGGGAGAATGTACAAATTCCACACAGACAGTGACCCGAAGCCAGAATTGAATCCAGTCCCTGATGCTATGAGGCAACAGTGATAACCACTGTGCCTCCTTTCTGCACCGTGTCAACTTCCTCCTGGAATCTAGTGGCCATGAAGGCCTCATGCACAGGCCTACCTGATCTGACCCATGTTATAGATGTTTCTACGGCAAACTTGGCATCCTCAAACTCAGCGTCCTCATCCTTTTTAATGTCCTCAAGAGAGGAGATGTACAACTCGTCTGTGTTGACATCTGCTCCCCCGCACGCGCCCCCCCCCCCCCCCCGCCCCCCCCCACACACACACACACACCTTTTGCAGTGCCAGGCTTTGCAGCAATGACCACTTCTGTCCTCAAGGGTTAGAATGATGCAATCCCAGCCATCAACTTCAGAACCTCTTGATATTCAGGTAGAACCACATGGGAATGAGTTTCTTTGTGAGAAGACACTTCTGCGCCAGGGATAAATATAGTGATCAGAAATTGTAATAGAAAATAAATAAAAAATACTATCAGTCCCTGTAGAAACATTTGGTGGATTAGTGTAGTTTGTGGATTATTTTACAGAGACCTTGGATTTTCTTCTGATATGTTGATGATATTTTGAAAGTATTGCATCCCTTTTCTAAAAGGAAGTGAAATCTGCTGCAGATTTGAGTCATGTTTAACTGAATAATGCAAACTCTCATCAAAGGCATCACTGGAGAGGGGTACATCCGTTCTACTGGAAACAGTTGTTGATCATTTCCTGCCTAATCTCCCATGCTATCTCTCCAAGGAGACACCATGAAGAAAGGGAATTGATGTCCCCCAACCCTTTCACATAATCTTTTGTAGCTAGAAGGTTCAATATTTTTTTAATTACAATATATTGTATCCTGCCAGCCACTATAGCTCTTGATACTCTTGCTCGGTCATAAGGTAGAGCTCCATTCTAACCAGGCAATGGAAAATGAAGCTTCAGAATACTGACTGCCTGTTCCATAATGGTGTACATAGTGCACACAGCTTCATGGTCAGTCTTGTCCTCAGGCAACAGAGTGGTATCATCAGCTGGCAATGGCCGACTGGTATTATCACTAGGCTATTAATAAAGAAACTCAACTAATGTTCTGAGCACCTGGGTTCGAATTCCACCAGATGATGAAATTTGAATTCAATAAAACATCTGGAATTAAGAATCTACTGATGACTATGAAACCATTATCGATTGTCGGAAAAACCTATCTGGTTCACTAATATCCTTTAGGGAAGGAAATTTGCCATCCTTACCTGGTTTGGCCTACATGTGACTCCAGGGCCACAGCAACATGGTTGATTCTCATCTGCCTTAAAGGGCAACAAGGGATGCACAATAAATACAGGCTAGCCAGCAACACCCATGTCACATGAGTGAATAAGAAAACAGTCATGGTTGAAATGGCCATAGAAAGTTTGTGATGCTATTAGAAAGAGACGGCTGATCTGATCCAGGAAGAGCAAAGAACAAAAAAGATTACAGCACAGGAACAGGCCCTTCGGCCCTCCAAGCTTGCACCAATCGTGCTGCCCAACTTAACTAAAACCTCCTACCTTTCTGGGGGATTATCCCTCCGTTTCCATCCTGTTCATGTATTTGTCCAGATGCACCTTAAAACTCACAATGGTATCTGCTTCCACTACCTCCCCTGGCAGCGAGTTCCAGACACCTACCATCCTCTGTGTAAAAAACCTGCCTTGAATATCTCCTTTAAACCTTGCCCCTCGCACCTTAAATATATGCTCCTAGTAATTGACTCTTCCACCCTGGGGAAAAGCTTCTGACTATCCACTCTGTCCATGCCTCTCATAACCTTTTAGACTTCTATCAGGTCGCCCCTCAATCTCTGTTGTTCCAGTGAGAACAAACCAAGTTTCTCCAACCTCTCCTCAAAGCTAAAGCCCTCCAGGCAATATCTTGATAAATCTTTTCTATACCCACTCCAAAACCTCCACATCCTTCTGGTAGTATGACGACCAGAATTGAACACTATAGCCCATGTGTGGCCTAACTAAGCTTCTACAAAGCTGCAACATGACTTGCCAATTCTTAAACTCAGTGCCCCAGCTGATGAAGGCAAGTATGCCATATGCCTTCTTGACTACCTTCTCCACCTGCATTGCCACTTTCAGTGAGCTGTGTACCTATACTGTTTACCCAGATCCCTCTGCCTATCAATACTCTAAAGGGTTCTGCCATTTACTGTATATTTCCTATCTGTATTAGACCTTCCAAAGTGCATTACCTCACATTTGTCCAGATTAAACTCCATCTGCCATCTCCCTGCTCAAGTATCCAACTGATATATATCCTGCTGTATCCTCTAATGATCCTCATCACTATCCGTAAATCCACCAACCTTTGTGTTGTCTGCAAACTTACTAATCAATCCAGTTACATTTTCCTCCAAATCATTTATATATATTACAAACAGCAAAGATCCCAGCACTGATCCCTGAGGAACACCACTTGTCACAGCCCTCTATTCAGAAACACAACCTTCCACTGTTTCTCTCTGTTTTCTACGACTGAGCCAGTTTTGTATCTATCTTGCCAGCTCACCTCTGATCCCATGAGACTTCACCTTCTGCACCCGTCTGCCATGAGGGACCCTGTCAAAAGAACTGTACAACTTTCTCACACTGCTTTTCATAAATTTCCATTTATGATGTCCTGGGTCTGCAGGTCCTCTGGCATGGATACCTATGTGTCATATGGTCTACAGATTTCATGCTACATTCCCCAGACATCCTGCCTTCCTGTCCGAATCAGATGCTTTCTCAAAGCACAGGAAATATATGACATTCCAAGAGTGACATTCATTATTTATTTTTCATGCCGTTCTTGCTTTAAGTTCTTTGAAAATAGCAGCCACTAACTTCAATCCTTATCACCAATAGGAATCCTGTACTTGTTGACCTGTCAGAGTTAGCATGCTTACCCACCTCGGTTGAGGATATCACATTGATCCAAGCACCATCACCCTAATAATTTCAATGCTTCCTGAAGAAAAATACTATTAGGCTGTGATCCCTGCCTTCATCTGAATGTGATATGGCAGACTGAAGGAAGGAAAATGCAGCAAAACGATGGCTGGGGCCATTTGAGAGTGAAGCGCAGGCAAAAGGCTTGCTATCCCATTTTCCTTGACCATCTACATCAATAAAATCTTAACCTGCATTTTTTTTCCAGGAAAATCATAATTTAAGATAAAATAATCAGTAATGGGGAATATTGAAGAATATTGATTTGGATGTATTTTAAGCAAATCTTCAGAAGGAAACCACATTGATAATACAATTAAGAAAAATCTTTTCATGGCAATGCAAAAGAAAGTACAGCTGGATAATTATTTTGTTCACTGACACGTTGTGGGCATCACTGGCAAGGCCCACATTTATTGCCCATTCCTTATTGGCCTCAATAGGATGATGGTGAGCTGCCTACTTGAACACAATTGAATGGTTTGCTAGGCCACTTGAGAGGGCATTTAAGAGCCAATCACATTGCTATGGCTCTGTATCTGCATGTAGGCTAGACGAGGTAAGGATGGCAGATTTCCTAGGTTTCCTTTCATAAAGGTTGTTAGTGAACAATAGAGCTTTAGGACAATCTGGCAGTTTAATGATCAGCATCACATTGACTAGTTTTTTAATTCCAGGTTGTCTTTAACTAAATTAAAGAGCGGCACGATGGCACAGTGGTTAGCACTGCTGCCTCACAGCACCAGGAACCCGGGTTCAATTCCTGGCTTGAGTCACTGTTTGTGTGAAATTTGTATGTTCTCCTCGTGTCTGTGTGTGTTTCCTCCCACACTCCAAAGATGTGCGAGTTAGGTGGATTGGTCAAGCTAAATTGCCCCTTAGTGTCAAGAGGCTAATTAGGGTAAATACATGGGATTATGGGGTTAGGGCCTGGATGGTTTTGTAGTCAGTGCAGACTTGATGAGCTAAATGGCCTCATTCTACACTATAGGATTCTATGATTCTATAAATTTAAATCCCTGAGTTACCACGTTGAAGTTTAAACTCATATCTCTGGATCATTGGTCCGGGTTTCTGGATTGTTAGAGCAAGACATAACCACTAAGCTACCGTAGCCCATCTGTTAAGTGATTAAGCAAGTGCCAACTTGCAATGAATCTCAGAGTAAAAATTGGCTGCGTGATATCATGTTATTGATATCATTTGGGAGTTTAAAAAAAATAATTATTGACAGTTGCTAAAGGCTAGTAGAATATATTGGCAGCTATAAAAACCTATTAAGTTATAACTCTGGCACATCATGTAGAACAAGATATATTATCACACACAAGTCTCCTTCAATTTGATCATTATCATGAGTTCCCTGTGAAAGTTTCACCTGCCACCCCAACAAAAGAGAAACAACTCAGTTTAACCTTGAAATGGCAGTTTCACATGTTTAATCTCTGTGGGCTGCAGTTGTATAATGCCTCACTGGCTATCACCCAATTCTGGTGGTGCAAGGCTTAATTTTGTTGGAAAAGAACGTGACTGCAAAATTTGACACTATGGGCGGGGTTTTGCAGCCACACTCAACACAAGACCAGAAAATCCCACCCGAGGTCAATGGACTTTCCTATTGCCTGCCCCGGCCCACTCCAGTTCCCATGGCGGGCAGGGTGTTAGAATTCCTGTATGTAGCACCAGTAGTTCTGGCTTCAGGGCAGCCTATTAATGGTAAAAATGGCATTAGCACCATGCCCTATCACTGTCGGTGTGGTTCGTGGCGCTGCCAGATTTATAGAGCTATTAGACAATTGGATTGGCTGGCAGAGGGTGGTATTTCCTTGAAATTGAGGAGTGGGAGTTGCACTTGGCCCTTGTTTAGCCTCTGTGCCTCCCTGCAGTGTGTTATGGCTGTGGGTTGTACTGAAGTGGAGTGGCTTGTCTCCACATCGATTTTGTTTCTGGGAGCAACAAGTCATCCACTCCCACATCCCCGAGCCCCAAAAATATTTTCTCAAAGGTTTAATTCATATTATTCATGCATCTCTCAATCTCAGTTATACAGATAATAATTGGCTCAACAACATGGTAACATAAAAAAAGGAGCAGGAGTAGATCATTTGGCTCCTTAAGCTTGCTTCGCCATTCAGTAGGATTAGGGTGGATCCTCTGTCTCAATGCCATCTCTAACACTCTCCCCAGACTGCTTGACACCTTTAGTGTCTAGAAAACCATCTATTTCCTTCTTAAATATATTCAGTGATAGCATCCACAAAATTTTGTGATAGAGAATTGCACAGGTTCATACCCTCTCAGTGAAGAAATTTCTCATCTTCGTCCTAAATGGCCAACTCTGAATTCTGAGACTGTGATCTTTTGTTCTAAATTTCCCACTCTCAGGAAGCATCATCCCTGCATCCAGTCTGTTCAGCCCTTTCAGAATTCTATACGTTTCAATGAGATCCCAGCCATTCTTCCAAACTCCAGTGAATACAGGCCCAGTCAACCCAATCTCTCTTCATACAATAATCCTGCTGTCCCAGGCATCAGTCTGGTGAACCTTTGTTGCATTCCCTATATGGCAAGTATCTCCTTCCTTAGGCCAGAAGACCAAAATTGCGCATAGTACGCCAGGTGTGGTCTCACCAATGCTCTGTACTGCTGCGGGAAGACATCTTTCCTCCTGTACTCAAATCTTCTTGCAACAAAAGCCAACATACCATTTGCCTGACTATCTGAATATTGAAAGAAATCCCACAACACCAGTTTATAGTTCAAACAGGATTTATTTGTAGCAAAAGCCGCAAGCTTTCAGGACAGCCTGTCCCTTCGTCAGGTAGCTGAGAGTTCTGAACTTCCAGCCACCTGACGAAGGGACAGGCATTCCTGAAAGCTTGCAACTTTTGCTACAAATAAATCCTGTTTGGACTTTAAACTGTTGTTGTGGGATTTCTTTCTGTTTTACCCCAGTCCAATGCCGGCATCTCCACATCATAACTGAATATTGCCAGTGTAAGCCCAATATTGACCTTCGGGGCTCACCATTTCCAATTTGAGCAACACTCATTTCCTCCAATTCTTTCATGTTATTACATTTACTACATCAGACATGGCTGAATAAATGGCGGAACTGACTGGAAGGGCCAAATGGCCTCCTCCTGCTTCTAGCTTGTATGTTTCTATGTTTCTATTTCCTGTTATGTGACATGGCTGAATATTTGTAGCAAATTGCTTCACGAAAGTCACTACATAAACCACATTCCTTTTGTTTTTACAGTAATTTATTCCTCCCATTTGACTGGCAGGGAGATAATATACTTTTATTTCCAAATCTATTTTGCATTAATCTTCAGAAAACTTCTGATCAATTTGAAAATACTGAAAAGCAATTAGTTTGTTTGCTAAGGTTGCAAATCCCCAAGGATAGGAAATGTCCAAGGTGATCTAATTTCTTGAGCAGCTATTGCACATATGTGGCCACTTACATTCTCCGAACTTCATCTCTCTTGTCTTGAAATTAACACCTCAGAATTCCACTCTCTCCAAGAATGCCATTATGAAGTGTTTCCACTTGTACCATGTTATCTTTAATACCAGTAGAATTGTCCAATATTCTCTTCCTTGTTTAACTTTGAAATGCAACTGATATCTCAAAACAAGAGTTCTAGGTGGCATAGTGGCACAATGGTTAGCATTGCTGCCTCACAGCACCAGGGACTAGTGGAGTGCCCCAGGGGTCGGTGCTGGGGCCTCAGCTTTTTACCATTTATATAGATGATCTGGAGGAGGGAACCGAGTGCAGGGTGTCGAAATTTGCTGATGACACCAAGATTGGGGGAACGGCAAATTGTGCGGAGGGTGTGGAGAGTCTGCAGAAGGATCTAGATAGGCTGGGCGAATGGGCCAGGAAATGGCAAATGGAATTTAATGTTGGCAAGTGTGAGGTGGTCCACTTTGGTAGGAAGAATGGTAAGAAGGACTATTACTTACGTGGCGAAAAACTGCAGCAGGCGACGGTGCAGAGGGACCTCGGGGTCCTTGTGCATGAGTCGCAAAAACCCAGCTTGCAGGTGCAGCAGGTGGTCAGGAAGGCGAATGGGATGCTGGCCTTCATAGCGAGGGGGATTGAATATAAAAGTAGGGAGGTCTTGCTGCAGCTGTATAGGGCATTGGTGAGGCCGCAGCTGGAGTACTGTGTGCAGTTTTGGGCGCCGTACCTGCGCAAAGATATTTTGGCCTTGGAGGGAGTGCAGAGGAGGTTTACTAGGCTGATACTGGAGTTGAGGGGGTTGAGCTATGAGGAGAGGCTGAATAAACTGGGCTTGTACTCGTTAGAGTTTAGAAGAATGAGGGGAGATCTCATTGAGACGTATAAGATGATGAATGGGATGGATAGGATAGAGGTGGAGAGACTCTTCCCGCTCAAAAAAGACAGTAGGACTAGGGGGCACAGCCTCAAGATAAAAGGGGGGCGGTTTAGAACGGAGTTGAGGAGGAACTTCTTCACTCAAAGGGTGGTGAATCTCTGGAATTCTCTGCCCACTGAAGTGGTGGAGGCTGCCTCGCTAAACATTTTTAAGACGCGGGTTGATGGGTTTTTGATAAGAGAGGGGATTAAGGGTTATGGGGAGAGGGCGGGAAAGTGGAACTGAGCAGCGACAGATCAGCCATGATCTTATTGAATGGCGGGGCAGGCTCGAAGGGCTAGATGGCCTACTCCTGCTCCTATTTCTTATGTTCTTATGTTCTTATGGACCCAGGTTCAATTCTATGCGCAGGTCACCGTCAGTGTGGAGTTTGCGTGTTCTCCCCATATCTGCCTGGGTTTCCTCTGTCCAAAGTCCAAAGATGTGCAGATTAGGTTAATTGACCAGGCTAAATTAACCCTCAATCTCAGGGGGATTAGCAGGGTAAATGCATGGGGTTACGGGGATAGGGCCGTGGGATTGTTGTTGGTGTAGGCTTGATGGACCAAATGGCCTCCTTCTGCACTAATAAGAATTCTTGGAATAAGGTAAATTGAATTAGGGTAATTATTCTATTTTCTAAACTGTCTAAACTCTCAGCTATAAATTTTAACTATTCTAGTGTAATAATTAACAATTCTTACAGATCACAGGTGGGATTTTCCAGCCACGATGTCTCCAAGACCAAAAAATCCCACCTGAGGCCAATGGACCTTTGCAGAGCCTGCTCCCCGCTTGCTACTATTCCCATGGCAAGTCGGATGGGAAAATTCTGGCCCACATATTTCAGTAAAAAGTCTGACAACACCAGGTTTTAGTCCAACCGATTTATTTGATAATAGATAGTTGATAGTGAGTCTATTATCAAATAAATTGGTTGGACTAAAACCTGGTGTTGTTAGACTTTTTACTGTGTTTACGCCGGTCCAACGCCAGCATACCCACATCATGATCACATATTTCAGCCACACATCAAGAAACAATTGACATATTCAATAGCACCATATTCCGTTGTAATGATACCTTTTAAATTTCTGAGTTGTTTGTACCATTCTAGTAAAAGTGCACTGTTACATTTGGGAACAGATCTCGATGTAACCATGTATGGTTTCTCCCCTGTGCCTATCTGCGTTGAAAGTAAAGAGATACAATTCACACCAATTCCTTGTTGTATTGTAAATTAAGTTTCCAACCAAACAGATTTACAAACTGAATGAAGGAATTAGATCCACACCTCAGGTTAAAGGCTGGCCATTTTGGGCCGAGATGGGGAGACATTTCTTCAGTCATAGTCAGTGTGAATTTTTATAATTTTCTATGCCAAAAGGCTGTGGATGCTCAGTCAGTGAGAATATTAAAGAAAGAGGTTACTGGAATTTGAGTGAAAAAAGTGATGGGAATAGTAAAGGAAAGTGAGTTGAGTTAGAAGATCAACTATGATCTCAGTGAATGACAGAGGAGGCTTGAGCAGTCTGCTCCTACCTCAAATATTCTTATTCCTTCCACATATGTACACAGGTAATACTTTACACTTGGGTTAAAATATCGAAGACCCTTTTATTGTATTGGAAACATTACAAATGTATATACAGATTAAGAGGAGTAGGTCACTTGGCCTTCCAAACCTGCTCTGTCATTCAATAAGATCATTGTCGATCTGATCAAAACCTCAACTCTACATTCCTGTCTATCCCCGATAACCTTTCACGTCCTTGTTAATGAAGAATCTATCTGCCACTTGTCTTAAAAACATTCAAAGACTCTGCTTCTGCCAATTTTTGAGAATGGGAGTTGCAAAGAGTCACAACCCTCTGAGAGAAAAGCTTTCTCCTCATCTCTGTCTTAAACAGTGACCCTAATTCTAGATTCTCCCACAAGAGGAGACATTCTCTGAACATCTGTTCTACAAGACCCCTCAGGATCATAAAGGTTTCAATCAAATTGCCTCACATAAATGAAGGTTGGTGCAAGACATTTTAATACATTGCTCAACATTTAAATTATTTCAGTCAGTTGAATAATGTGGGTTAATGTCTGAATAATCCTTTTTCTTTGCATTTCAATGGTACGTGATATTGTTTTATGCCAACAGCTTACAGCCACATAACCCTGCTCCATAGTCTTATTTCACACACCACTAAACTAAACTGTAGGAAAGCAATAACAAACAGTTTTGGAAATGTACAGTAGAAGTTTTATGCACAGCTGTGACATAAGTAGCTGAAATTTATGATTGAACCTAAGTTATTACACAAGGGCATTTTGATTCGAAACTCGTGAGAGAATACAATGTGTTGTCAGGAGTCGTCACTGCTGAGAAGCATCCGAGGTGCTCAAATGTGACCTGTCTTTATATCATGACGTTAGTAATACAGCTGGCATTGGCCTGTACAATTTAGCACAAAGAGGGATAAAAACATTCTATCCCTCTCAATGTCAATGCAACCATTACTTAGTCCATAGTTTATTGCAGAGCACTGCCTAATATTAGATCCACAATTATTCCCCTGCTGAGTTGGTGCAGATGAATTCCATTCCTGATTTTGAACAGCTCCAGGAGCTGGCATTAAGATAATTTAGAGCTTTTTTCCCAAAACTGCTACTTATGTCCTCAAGATCACTGGATTAATGCTGCTAGCCCTTTGTAATTGAACATTATGAATCAAATTATTTCTGTCTGTACAATGATGTCTTACTAATCTTGAAACTCTAGTAAGTTTTGTATTTTCCATTTATGAAGTTGTCTTTTCCTTTCCCCTTGCAATTAAACCAAGGCAAAGAACATACAAAAATAATAACAAGAAAAATCCACTGATCTATCCAGCCTCTCCCAACATTTATAGTGCTTCATCTTTTATGTAACAGACATTCCCCTACAGGCCATGTGAAGTCCAGAGATAGATAAAAAATACTAACAATTAAAAACACAGATCAGTTAGCAAAAGAATAATCTGACAATGTCTCTTTGAGCTAGACCAAGAAATCACACTGAGCAGGAATTTACGGGCTTGCTCAGGTGGGACTGGAAATACCCACCCAAGATCAACAGAGATTTCTGTTGTTGGACCCTTGCCTGCTCCAATTCTGTGGTAGAGTTCAGCCATTGACTGCTATAAGACTTGGTGGCACAGCTGGGTTCAATTCAGGCCTTGGGTCACTGGCTGTGTGGAGTTTGCATGTTCTCTCTATTATGTGGGTTTCCTCTGGGTGCTCTGGTTTCATCCCACAATCTAAAGATTTGCAGGTTAGATGGATTAACCATCATGACCCAAGATGTGTAGGTTAGTGGGATTGGCCAGGGTAAATGTGTGGGATTACAGGACAGGCAAGGGCCTGTGTAAGATGTTTTGTCAGGGAGTCGATGCAGATTCAATGGGCTAAATGGCCTCCTTCTGCATTGTAGGGATTCTATGATCCTTTAACAGGCTACTATTCATTATAGTACAAAAGTGAGAGGACATAGCCAGCATACTGAGCACAGGGCAATTTATGTTAGAAGGAAGCATTTGGGAGAAAAGAGCTTGTAAAACAACTATACAAAAAGTTCTTGACAGCAAAACCCTGAAATAAAATGTGCAATAGCAGTCAAGCAACACTTCAGTAGAGAGTGAAGGGAAGGACTTTCCTTTCTTAAAAGTGCAATCTTATTCTTGTATTCCTCTTGATCAAGATCTCCAGTGATCAATTCCTGGTTAAGGACTTTGCAGTGCATGTCTGGAAAGGAAATTGGTAACTTTGTAAAGGCGGTTAGCATTTTTACATTGCCTGCTGGAGAGAAACTCTTGAGTTTATTGCACACCATGCCTCAGGGTTGTCACTAAAATATGTTGTTCAGTTAATATCATTCAATATAACATTATCCCTTTTTAGTTGGTTTTCTCATTATTGTTTTTACATTTCTGATAATTTTCCACTCTAAGTAACTGGGTTCTCATACAGGAAATCATTATCAGCCTAGTTGTTAAGAACCCTGCTGATGTTACCACAAGCATGTCTCAAAACCCTGAAGAGTAACTTGAAACATTGCTTCTTAGTAGTGTATATTTGTTTAGAATAATATGAAAAACAAAGTACAACCCAGTGAGGGACCAGTCCAGTCATTGTGTAAACAATGAATAAAAAGAGTATTTGTTAAAATAAAAGAACACAAAACAAGAAAGATTAATGCGCACTATGACACTTAAGTACATTTAATAACTAAACACACTATTTTATCTGAAATTGCCTCGTTACTAAAATACACCCACATTCTCTGAATTCACTGAGACACCCCCTGTCTCAAACATCATCCACTTTGGTAACTCTATAAGTCAAATTCAGCACATAGTTATAACAAAATTCAGCTTAGATAATCAAGTCCGGAAAAATATCTTTTCCTGGCTCAGCAAAATCTTGCTGCCATTCACACTGATGGGATCTGATGGCTCTGCTGACAGTTCATCCCTAGTGGTGAGGTGCATCCCACAGGAAACCCTGTTGACAACAGCAGGACCGTAAGATCCCACCACCAACGAGTGCATGCCACCTCCTGTCACCATGAACAGGCCATGGGGGGAGGAAAATTCCACCCTCTGCCTTTTAGAGAAGAATATCTGCAAGCGGCCATGGCTCTTAATCTTAAATGGAACAGGCATCTGTGATGCTGATCATAGGTGAACTGGCCTCTCTGAAGATTTTAGCTTGTCTGTTTGTTGGGTGAAAAATTAACCTGCTTCCTAACTAAGGGTACTAGCAGTTATCCTGTTCAGCACTTTGATAGCCTACTCTATGCATTCAGCAGTCTATCTCCTAAATTCATTGCCTTGAGAAGATATCATTTTGCATAGCCCTACTGATCTGTAGCAAATTCTGATAGGGCAATTTGCATCTCAATTTCTCCAATCGCCTGTTAATTTTCTTTCTGGACAAATCACATACGAGTATTCCTGATCTGCTAATCCTGTTACTTTCTTATTATTTAGTTTTCATTTCAAGTTCACATTTAACTTCCAAACTCTCAGCACTTGTAAAGCTTGATCCCTGTAACTCCAAGCATGGTTCATACATGTCTCTAAGGAGCATTTATTGGCACCACAGTTGTTTCTTTGAAATGCAAAACAAGCACCTAAACTTAAATGTACCACCTTTGCATAGCAACAAAGATTAAAATATTGGAGTCCCAGATCCATGCCCTTCGAAACAGAGTGCAATAAATCTATGGAGGTTCCTGTCAGCATTAACCTCCAGAGCAAATAGTAGGCTTCTGTACTTCCAAGGAACACTCCTGCTTCTCCCACAACTACATTAAATCTTCAGATTTCTGCTGGCTACTGCTTGCTTCCTTCCCAATTGCCTCAACATTCCTAATCTCACCCAAGTACTTCAGTTAGCATTCCAGCCAGCCAAATTCATAAATAAACTGGCTTGAGAGCTACAATTGCTGTTTTTTGTGTATTGGCACTTCAATATATTCATGAGGTTAAGGACCAGTTTACCTTGATTTCTCTGCTAGTATCATTTGGGTGAGCAGGACATACTCGCTTAATTTACTCATTGTTTTCATGTTCAAGGGATTGCCAGTATGGCCAACATTTATTGCCCATTCCTAATTTCCTTGAGAAAATGGTGGTGAGCCATCTTCTTAAACTGCGGCATTCCCTTGTATTTTAGATGCACCCACAGTGCTATTAGGCAGAGAGTACCAGAATTTTAATCCAATGATGATGAAGGAATTGCAATCCAGCTTCAAGTCAGGATAGTATGTAATTTTGGGAAGAACTTGCATAAGCTGGTATTTCCAGTTGCCTGCTACCCCTAGTCTTCTAGATGGTAGAATTGTCATGGGTTTTGAAGGTGTTGTTTAAGGAATCTTGGTGTGTTCCTACTGTGTATCTTGTAGAATGCAGACACTGCAGTCATGGTATACTAGTGGTGGAGGGGGTGAAAGTTAGTTAGTGGATGGACTGAAAATCAACCAAATGTCTCATCCAGATAGTGCTGAGCTTCTTCAACGGTGCTGTTCCTCCCTCTACTGTGTCTGCTGCCTTCTCAATTCATTCCATAAACTTTTACCAGAACGACCATCCATTTTGAAATCTGCGCTATTTTCTCTTAGCTAGATACATGCTAATTTCATCCTAATTAGACACTGAAATTTTAACAACTACGGATGTTAAACTGACTGGTTTGTAATTACCCGGATTCACTCTGTCTCCTTTATATAAAAATAGATACCAACATTGGCCATTCTCCAGTGTCCTGGCATATACCCACATTCAACAGAATCCAGAAATATAAGGTTCAATTCTAATCCTGGCAAAAACTAGGGAGATGGGCAGTTTAAATTACCACAGCAACCTATTCTCGGTTCTCATGGTATTTGCCATGGTTTACAATGTTAGCATAGCAACAGCAGCAAGCCATTTAGCCCCTTTAGGCTGTTCTTCCACCATTCAATGTGATGCTGGCTTGTCTGCAACCTTTATTGACCTGTTTTTTTCCCATTACCTTAATAACTTTGGTTTACAAAAAAACAGCAGATTTAAAATCAGCAATTTATCTAGCATCAATTGTCATTTGTAGGAGATAGTCCCAAGCTTCTACCAGCCTATACGTGGAAATATTTCTTAATTTCACTCTGAAAAGGCTTTGAACTTAATTTTTAGATTATACTCCTGATCCTAGACTCAGGGCTAGTGAAAATAGTTTCTTTTTATCTACTTTATCTGTTCACCTAACATCTTGTTAAGTTTGACAACATTACCCTTAACCTTCAAAATTCCAGGGAATACAACCCTAGTTTGTGCAACCTCTCCTCGTAACTAGAGCCTTGGACTCCTGGGGTGGGATTTTCTAGCCAAGTTGCCCCAAAACTGGAAAATCCCACTTGAGGGCAACGGACCTTTTTTAGGTCCAAAGTGAATGATATCACACTTGGCAACGCTGAGATCCACTGACACAGTTTCGTCCTTTCACTTAACCTATAAATTGTACGCTTCTGTCCACACTGCTTATAATGCTGCCTATTGGAAAACAAGGAGATGTCAAATGAATTGAACAAGTATTTTGCTTCAGTCTTCACTATAGGGGTAAAATATTATCCCAGAAGCAGCTATAAATCAGGAAATAGAAGGGAGGAAGGAAGTCAGGAAAATTATGCTACCAGAGAAATTGAACTTAGTAAATTGCTGAGCTGCGGGCTGATAAGAGCCTGGGTCCTGATGGACTTCTTCCTAGGATCTTAAAAGAAGTAGCAAGTTAGATAGTTGATGCATTGGTTTTAATTTTCAAAAACACTTTAGATTCAGGGACAGTTCCATTAGATTGTAAGATAACAAATGTAACTCCATTACTCCAAAATGGAGGGAGGTAGAAAGCAGGAAAACACAGATCTCTTTGCTTAACATCTATTGTAGGGAAAATGCTAGAAGCGATTATTAATGAAGTTATGGCAGGGCACTTAGATAAGTTCAAGATACTCAGTCAACTTAGTTTTGTGAAAGGGAATCATAGTTAACCAACCTATTGGAATTCTTTGAGGAAGTAACGTGTGCTGTGGATAAAGGGGAACCCATGGATGTTACTGTACTTAGATTTCAAAAAAGCATTTGATAAAATGCCAAAGGACATTGCAGAAATTAAAAGCGCATGCTGTAGAAGGTAACATATTGACATGAATAGAAGATTGGCTGGTTAATAACAGAGAGTAAATATAAATGGATCATGTTGAGATTGGCAAGACATAGCAAGTGGTGTGCAACAGTGATCTGTGTTGGGAGCTCAGTTGTTTTACAATTTATATAAATGACCTGGATGAAGGAGGTGAAGGGATGGTCATCAAATTTGCTGATTACACAAACATAGGTGGAAAAGTGAGTTATGAAGAGAACATAAGGTGGCTACAGAAAGATATGGATAGGTGAAATGGGTGAGTGATGAACAGGCAAATAGAGCATAATGTAGGAAAATGTGAAATTGCCCGTCTTAACACCAACAATACAAACAAGCTTATTACCCAAATGGTGGGAGAAGAGGGATCTGGGTGACTCACAAAAGGCTAATATGCAAGTACAGCAAGGAATTTGAAAAGCTAATAGAATGTTATAATTTATTGTGAGATGAACTGAATACAAAAGTAGAGATGTTATACTTCAATTGTATACAGCATTTGTGAGATTGTATTTAGAGAAGTGTGTACAGTATTGTTCACCTTAATTAAGGAAAGATGTAAATATGTTGGAAGCAATTCAGAGAAGGTTTACCAGAGTAATACCTAGAATGAGTGGGTTTTCTTAAGAGAAAAGGTTAGATCGACTAAGGTTGTATCCACTTAAAGCCAGGAGAGTAAGAGATCCCTTGATTGAAACATAGAAGACCCTGAAGGATCTTGACAGGGCAGATGTAGAGAGGATGTTTGCTCTTGTGTGGAACCAGGAGTGACTGCATGAAAGTAAAGGTCTCTCATTTAATATTAAACATTTTTAAGGCAGAGTGGATAGGTTCTTCGTAAGCAAATAGGTGAAAGGTTATCGGGAGAGGGCAGAGTGTAGATTTGAGGTTAGGATTCCAACCATACTCATTGAATGGCAGAGCAGGTTTGAGGGGCTGAATGGCCTGCTCCTGCTCCTTGATCATATGTACATATGTTACTATCAGTATGTCATTGGTAAATTTAGAAATGTGGTTTTCTACCCCATCACCTAACTTATTACAAAAAAGGTGAATAGCTGAATTCCCAATGCAAAACCTGGCAGAACACCATCAGTCTCTTAACAGGCTCTGATAATATAATTCAGGTCGAGCTGCAATTTACTCTGAGACCTGAGTGGAGGAGCCATCGTGCCTTCCTTACAATTCCAAAATGACAACAAGAATATTTGGGATCACAAGAGGTCTGCAAGGAAGTTTTTTTTTTAGATTCCTTATCCCAAGAGGACATTCTTGCTATGGTTTCCACCAACCCACCTCCCATACCCATCCCTGACCACGTCCAGGACAACATATCACTAGTTAGGCTAATTTTTCTGACTTTGATCTTGCACTGACAAACTTGCTATCTTTTGAGCCTCTTCCTGTACTCTGTGACAATTCTTAGGGTGATGGAGGATACACTGACAGCTTCTATCAACCTCCATCCATATAGTCTGAACTAGTCTCTCATGGGGTTCCTGTCCTTAGACTCCAGCCTTCATTTTCAGGTTCTCATTGATATCAAAAGCACCTTCAAAGATGTTTTAAAAATGTGGAGGTCTCTCCATTTGCTGACATTGTAAACAATGCTGACATCTTTGACATATTGAGCACTCTGTCTCCTTTGATTTAAATGACTCCAGTTTTCTCAATGCTGAATTATCCCCAACAACAGTGGTAATCCTGTAAAGAACAATGGTTGAAATTCTCCAGCTATCCACAACAGTGGGGTCTTCTGGTCCCACCAATGGTGCACCTCCACCATGGGTTTCCCAGCAGTGTGGGGTACAATCAAAGGGAAATCCCATTGGAGGAGGCCAGAGAATCCCCCCAATATTGTCACTCCAAACCTGCTGTGTACGTCTAATTTGATACCCAAAAATGAGCAGTCAAGGAGGATGGGCAAGCAATGATCTTAGTCTGCCACAGTCCAACAAGCAGAGGAAAATTCAATCCATTTACTTCTCATAGGTGAACACTCTTACGTCACATAATGTATCAAAAGAAAAGTTGCAAAACTCAATGTCTTTTGCCCCAGTCTAACAGATTCAAACCTGTGGGGAAATAAACAATTTATGACAGAGGTTTCAAGGTAACTCTTCTTACTTAAGTTTAATAATGGTTACTAGCAAACATGAGTGTCAAAATGATTGTAAAGTTACATCAGCTACATACACATTTAATAATATCAGTGAGTGATCAGTTCAGCTAGAAGGTTCTTTTTCTTGTGCCACAAAGCAAGTCAAGCAACTCATTGCAGCAGCAGTAAGTGCCCTTGGACTGCCAGCTTCACACTCTAAACCTGACAGGCCATCCATTATATACCCAGGCTTTGTTAACAATTCTCAGTTTATCTGTAGCCAGTAAGCTCCATGCCATCACCTGGAGTTACAGGAGTTCCTCATTTTGAATGCTTTAAGGTTTGTCTTGTTGGATTCTTAGTCCCTGTCTGAGCGGCCAATGTTTCAACCATAGCTTGTGGTGTTCAGCTTCATTGTTCAGTTTCCCATAGACAACTGGTAGTTGCTCATGCAACTCAAAAATATAGATCATTCAAGTAAGTGCATTTAGATTCATAAGAACAGCTTGAAACCTTAACAATCCTATTTTGTAAAAGTTTGTCCAGTAACACAGCCCTCGACTTCTCAAGGCATGCTGGTTAAATTCAGTCAAATTACAGATTTAGTCAAATCCTTCTGACAGAGTTTTGCACCGCAGCAGTAGCATTATGTGTGCAGTGATGTTAATCATCAAGTCAGTGGTTGAAGATAATTATAGATAACCACCGGGGGTAACTACCAGCTGTAGATAACAGAATTTGATGCTCCTGTATACAAAGTGAATGCTTTAGAGAACCAGAGATTTTAAGGCCTGGAAACCTGCTGATATCTAACCAAAACTTCGTTCTGAGCAGTTTGAAAACTTGCATTTTCTAGGTGAAAGGATTTATTGTGGATCCACCTTTGAAACTGTCAAAACAGAAAATCTTCCCTTCAAAGCAGATGGACAGACTGGATTGATATTAAAAACAAATAAAATAACCATTCAAATAAAAAGGCCTAAAGTAATAAAAGGATCACACAATTATGAACATTTCAATATACAAATAATTACAATGCATTGCAAATTGCGGATCTCCTAATTTACAAAATCAAAGGTCTACTCTGCATTTGATATTATAGTCTACAAATCATATGGGCCAGAATTTTCCCAAAATAAATTCTAAGCATTTGAGTTGGTGGGAAAACTGGAGTAATTCACGTTATTTTTTTCAGTGGGAATTCAGACTAGAATCTCCCATACTCTGTGCAATGCGGAGCCTACCAGCGTGAATATCATTAGATTTCAGGGGGCGGGGCCTTTTCCCATCCAGGATGCTGAAACCAATAGGCTCCTCCCATTTAATCCCCCAGATACCGCCAGAAATTTGGCTCTGGGAGATCCAAGCTCAGTGCAAAAGCTTGCGGGAACCCTGCGAATCAGCCAACGCAAGATTCTCCCGGCCCACTGAGTTAAAAATTAGCACAGTGGAATGGGAGAATGGCGGCCATGTTGTCAATTTGAATTCATTAAATTCTCATTCATCTACACTTAATTTATGAGTTTTATAAAATAGGGGTTGGGCTCTCTCGTCAATTCGTTCAGTATCTTATCCATTGACCTCAAGTGGGATTTTCCGGTGTGGGGGCATTATAGCCAGAAAATCCGCCCCAGGCAAAAGCACAGAGTAAATGTTGTGCTGCCTGCTAATTACAGTGATTGCGACATGCAGCCCAACACTGAAGATGCTGCTTGTACATCTTGACTGATTTGTGTGAAGTTAGCCTGTGCTATTTAAAGCCTGACTGCATTCTAAGTGCAATGGCAGTGTGGAACTGGTTCAAGAAGAGTCGATGGCCTGTATGAATGTGCTAGAAATGGTGCAACAAATCAGGTCTTTGACCCACATTCTTGAATGCAATGACAAATATGCTGTTGTAGGGGATACATTCATTCACCCTCATGAAAGAAACATTGCTCAAAATAAATGGAGCCGCTGTCACTGAGGCAGGGGATGCAGCATGGCTAAAATCATCGAGAGTGGTGACCTGTTTCTTTCAAATTAACCTTCTCATATCTCACTTCCTCCTCATCACATTGGATAAGTTGCAGATACTGCAAGCAACTGCCTATGGTTTTTGTCCCCTTCCCTCATCCAAGCCTTTCCTCATGCCTTTACGCTTTCAGTTACTGATGAACTACTGCCAGTGGTGTGGGAAGTGAAGACCTAAAAGGACAACAGAGTGAGGAGGAAGAAAAGCACGCTACCTGACACTCACAGCCAACAGCTCAGTTACTTCATAAATCTGTTACAGAGAGGCAGCACCTACATGTGGTGAGACAACAGCCATAGGTGGATTGCAGCCAGGACAAGAGGAAGGGTTCACGTGGGTGACAACTTCCCTGGGGGTAAGGTCACACAGGGTCTCAGTGGGATGGTGTACAGGAAAAAGCTGATGGGTGTGCCCATAGATATGCGTGGTGCATTGACAATTTGCCAGAAAGCCTCTCGTCATCATCAAGGAGCTTGTAAGAGTCTGGCCATAAATTTGCCACAGGGCTTTTGGGCAAATTTTGGTAGCCAAGCTTTCCACAGTATAAGTGGTTGCCAATTCCAAAAGAACACTTGCAGAGCATACTCTTTCCCACCTTCTTCTGTCCGGAAGAAGATACAAAAGTCTGAGGTCACGTACCAACCATCTCGAGAACAGCTTCTTTCCTGCTGCCATCAGCCTTTTGAATGGACTTACCTTGCATTAAGTTGATCTTTCTCTACACCCTAGCTATGACTGTAACACTACACTCTGCACTCTCTCTTTTCTTCCTGTATGAACGGTATGCTTTCAAAGCATCATAGATGCTGTTTCCTGTGCAGGAAACAATACTTTTCACTGTGTGTTAATATGTGACAATATTAAATCAAATCAAATTTTAAAAAAGCAGATGGTGAAGTGGTGCCTGATGGCTGATATCTCAGTGTCATTGCAGCACAAGCAGAAGCAATGTCTGAGCACTGAGTGAGAGTTCAGGATCAGGTCATGAGTTCTTAGTTTGGTGCCATACAGACACAGGCTGTTGCTAGTGGATGCCAACACTCAAAGGGTCACTCAGTGAGGATCTCTGAGTGTTCCAATCATCTGTGCTCACTAAAATTGCTGAGGTGGTGGATGCTCTGTGGAATTAGCAGTGGCTCTGTGGAGCACAATACTATCCTCTCTCGGGTTGACAGTATCCAATTTCCCAGGACTGTCACTCCACTCGTTCTCTTGTTATTGCCTGCCAACTAAGCAGCCCAGGCTGTCGCTGCCTGTACTGAGGTGGTGCAGCTTGAAGCTGGATCCCCAAGGCCCAGAGCTCCTCAAGTTCCCCCTTCAAGACCACCTGTAGTCTCCCTGAGTGAAAGTCAACAGCCTTCCACGTAATGCTGCAGCCACTGAGGTGGCACCGTATAGAAGCACTGAACTAGACAAGGGCATCCACAAGAAAGGCATAAAGGGAATGCACAAAAGTGATCATCTCAGGCTGGTATGAATTATTAGATGTTTTATTACATTGAGGTGAATTTTGTTGGTGGCGGGGGAGGGGGGGGCGGGGGCATATTCCTCAATTCTTGCCGTCAAAAAGTCATCAGAGTCAACAGGACATTGTCATCAGCAGGCTGCCTCCACTTTGGCTGCGGATGTCAGAGCTATGCCTAGGCATAACAATAGAAAAGAAAGATAAAGAAGTTTTGAAGGCACATGGGTGGCATGGGCATCATACCATTGCATCTATTTTGTAAATATATGTTTATTTGCACAATTTGGAACTGTCCTGGTTGCCATTTTGCTGCTAGTTATTTCAATGGTGGTGGGCTTTTAACCATGTGGCATTTGGGCCTCCATCAGAGTCCAAGAATTAACTCCTGTGTTTTCACATTATCAACATAGTAATCACTTAATAATCCCACATTGAAAGGGTCAAGAGCTTCAAGTTTTTCGGTGTCTAGATCACCAACAATCTATCCTGGTCCCCCATGCTGACACTACAGTTAAGAAAGCCCACCAACGCCTCTATTTTCTCAGAAGACAAAGGAAATTTGGCATGTCAGCTACGACTCTCACCAACTTTTACAGATGCAGCATAGAAAGCATTCTTTCTCGTTGTATCACAGCTTGGTATGGCTCCTGCTCTGCCCAAGACCGCAAGGAGCTACAAAAGGTTGTAAATGTAGCCCAATCCATCACGCAAATCAGCCTCCCATCCATTGATTCTGTGTACACTTTCAGCTGACTCGGCAAAGCAGCCAGCATAATTAAGGACCTCACGTACCCTGGACATTCCCTCTTCCACCTTCTTCTTTCAGGAAAAAGATACAAAAGTCTGAGGTCACATACCAACTGACGTAAGAACAGCTTCTTGCCTGCTGCTGTCAAACTTTTGAATGGGCCTACCTTCTATTAAGTTGATTTTTCTCTACACTCTAGCTATGATTGTAGCACTACATTCTGCACTACATTCTGCACTCTCTTGTTTCCTTCTCTATGAACAGTATGTTTTGTCTGTATAGCACGCAAGAAACAATACTTTTCACTGTATGTTAATACATGTGACAATAATAAATCAAATCAAATCAGAATCAAATACGCATGATTGAACACTGACATCATTTATGAATGTGTGGCCTAGGTATGCAACATGCAAGCCATTGTTTGCAGCTCACCATATTCTGAGCATTGGAAATGTTTTCAGTGAGGTCATTGCACCTCCTGCTGCTGTTAGCCTGATGTGAAGTGTAGGTAAACTTCAAACAAAGGATTTCATAGAATCCCTACAGTGCAGAAGGAGGTCATTTGTCCCATCAGGTCTGCACCAACAACAATCCCACCCAGGCCCTATTCCTGTAACCCCATGTGTTTACCTTGTTAATTTATCCTGAAACTCAGGGTAAATTTAGTATGGACAATTAACCTAACCTGCACATTTTTGGACTGTGGGAGGACACAGGATAAGTTGGAGGAAACCCATTCAAAACGTGTAAACTCCGCACAGTCACCCAAGGCCGGAATTGAACCCAGGACCCTAGTGATGTGAGGCAGCTGCGCCAACTACTGTATCACATAGGCCACCTGTGCAAACAAAATACACCAGATCTCATTGAAAGACCAGACTCTTAGTCCATAAGGTGAGAGCGTAGAACAGGCCAATGTGCTGGACCGTGCTGAGGACTGTGAGGCTATCCATGGGATGCATCAGCAGCTGTAAAAGGGCCCTGCACAGTCCATGCAGAAAAGATGCCTGAATTGTCCACAATAACAGATCACAGCCTTGCACCAATACTAAGTCTGCCTCGCACTGAGACTTGCAGGAGTCAGCATGGTAAAGCTATCAAGGCAAATGGGCTCATTCTGGGTAAGGGGCAGGAACATTATCCTCCCCGATCAATCTGCATGGAGAAGCCAGATCGAGGGCCCCAAATGATATGGTCATATTGCTCCTCCCTGCGCACCTATATATCTGGTTCTGCCTGAAAGAGCTCTCTGCACAGTCTGTCCCTCGTGGGGAGCAGGGATAAGTGTGAAATGAATGTATCGCTGCCAAGCTAAGATGTCATATGGCTTCCAAGTTGCCATACACATTTACTTAAAGGTGCCAGAGGTCATGAAAGAATGGATTGCTTTCCAGGTTCTAATTCAGCAGCAGTGCTCTATAAATCAGTACAGTCTATTTCAACACAGTTTGGCACATGCAAAGGATCAAATCTCCAGCACGGCAGACGTTAAGAAGTGCAATTTAATTCAGCTATCATATATCAAGGTACATTCGAGAAAGTGCAATGTCGGAAACTAAAAAGCAGCAACGGCTTGCCAGCGATCAAAGGATAGAAAATCAAATCGTCAAGGAAATGTTTGCAGCTAACTCTATCTGGAATCTATTAGCATTCAGATTGTCAAAGGGCGGTCTGTTGTGTTATATCCTTGAAATGGCCTCTGCATGTGGCCCCACAAATCCAGGCCCTCATCAGCATCACTGTATCACCATTATCATCATTGTATGAGATATCTCAGTCTTCCATATCTCTCTCAGCCAAGACGTCCATCTTTTCTAGTGTGAAGTTGTGCAGGATACAGCAGACAATGATGATGCAGGACATTTTCTGTGGTGAGTATTGGAGAGACTCACCTGAATGGATCAGAAATCTGAATCTTGTCATTCGGAGGCCTATTGTCTGCTCAATTGTGGATCTTGTGGAGGCTTACCCAGTATTGCACTTCTCCTCATCAGCACTCTGCACATGGCAAATTGGTGTCATCTTTTGGGGGTATCCCTTGTTCCCAAGAAGCCAGCCATACAATCGCCAAGGTTCCTCAAAAATGTATGGTACCTTGGAATTAGCATTGAGAGAGCTCCTGGGAACCGAGCACAAACATGCAGAATTTATTGTGTCAGCTACATGTTCAAATGTGAGGTCTTTCTATTGATGAATGTGACTGGCTACTTCCAGGGAGCTCTCGAGGCCACATGTGCAATCAATAGCCCCTTGCACTTCTGCAAGACCTGTGATTGCTGCAAAACACAAAGATCTTGCAGCCTGGCTTTGAGCAACTAGCATTGGACAATTGGTGCATACTACAACTACAGCACAGGAACAAGCCCTTCAGCCATCCAACCTTGCACCAACCATGCTGCCCGACTTAACTAAAACCCCCTACCCATCCTGGGACTATACCTATTCCCATCCTATTCAGGTATTTGTCAAGACACCTCTCAAAAGACATTACTGTATCTGCTTCCACTATCTCCTCCAGCAGCATCTTCCAGAACAAGGTAACTATCACATACTGGGATACATGTGTGTCACTGACTGAGAAATGTGCAAAGTGTCCCCAGTGCAGCTCGAGAGGAACAAATGGGAAAGAAGCATAAGGCAGCATAAACCTTTAACGTCACTGGAATGGGAATGCCTCCAAGTCCTTGCGGCTGCAAGTTAATATGGGAGAAACTGGCAGATGTGAATAACGATATTTCAGGACATTCTACGGTGCCTCCATAGTCTTTCAGTCATCTGTAGATAGCGGAACCACCTGTGATATACCCAAGTTCAGGCCAATGTTTGGCATCACACTGGCCCCTGGTCATCAACATCCTGACCTTACTGAGGGCCCATTGCATCTCATTTTTGAGGCCATGCCTCCTCATCTGGACAAGTGCTAGTAAAAAGGCAGGGTTTCCTGGAACTTGCATCATCTAGGCCTTAGTGAATCTGTGAATGAATAACAGTAATCAGTCGAGTGAGCATAATGTTTTCAGATTCACCTCCATCTCAGAGCCACCAAACCAGTGTTAAGCCCTGTGCATGGATTCATTTAAACATGACACCTCCAACCCATCCACTCCCAGTGAAGGACATCCTGGAGGAACAGAGATCAGTATTCATCCTGTTCATTCTTCCTGCATAGAGATATTGCTCTTTGACTGGAGTAATGACAGCCATGTGTGAGGAGCTTCCCTCAGACGCTGTTCAGCTTGCCTCCATCATCCTAAAGACACTGTAGAGAGTCCTTTTCTGCTAAACTCTTTTCCAAGTCCACTCCAACCAACTCTGCCCTTATTTCTTTGTAATATCCTTATTTAGCAAAGTTGTTTGTGACCCAAGTTTCTCACTCTCAAACTGAATGCTAAATTCTACCATACTATGGTCACTGTTTTCTCGGAGGTCTTCTCCTCTGAGATTGCCTCTTGGAGAGCGCCATGCCAGAAATAGTCAAAGGTGGTAGGAATGTTCTGGAGCTGAATTTGACCAGGATCCTCTGGCTTGCTGCTACTGGAAGTTACTAAAGGTATCGCCACTTTAATCAAAACTGTACTAGTTGCAAAAATAGGCCGATTTAAAAATCCTGCTCTGCAGAATGTACACACACCAATAACTTGCAAATACCTCATACTTTCTTTCCCCTGTGTTATAATATGAGGTTGTAGCATCTGCTGCAACAAAGAGCAAAAGAATAGGTAGCCACATTACGGATTATTCAGTCAATAAATCAAAGTTTATTCAGCTAGGTGTTGCTTCATTGTTCTAAGGTGGAAGAGAGATTGAACACTGTAAATGACATGATGTCGTCACAGCACATCATGTGACTAATCACACTGAAATACATTGCTTTACAGTACATTGCATCTTCCACCCCCCAACCCCTCACCACCATTTACTTCAGTAGTATGACAACAAACTTTAATATTTAACGATTACCTACTACAAACATCAGGACATTATCAAATATTATTATCTACATATGTGCAATTAACTTGAGAGTCATTTTGGTGGATGTCAATTTCATTTTGGTTAAGATACAACATCCTGGAGTCTGACCTTTGACATTCTTGATAGCAATTTCACATGGTGAAGTACCTGATATTTGCGAGATTTGTGAGGGATCTCACAAATATCAGGTACTTCACCTTGTGAAGTTGCTTCATTATCTGGTTGGTTTGTCCCTACTGGAGTAGAGTTTGAACTTGGTTCTGTAGTAACCTTTGGTTCAGGGATTTCACAACATTGAGTGTCCGACATAAACCTTTCTAATACTGTCCCTGCAAATTGATTTTTTGAGGTAAGAATTTGTTCCTTGTGTCTCCGCCATATTCTCTCATCAAGTTGCACTGCATAAGAAATTGAGCCTGTATAGGTGGAATGGTTTCTGAATTACAGAGTAGTTCCGCACTAAAACTCTTTCTCCTTGTTTGAAACGCCTCGTTCTGATGTTTGTTGACGGTGAGTAATTTGTGCTTGTTGTCGTTGTACTATTGTAGTAGTGGTACTGTACTATTGCAGTACTGTCGCTGTACTTTGCAATATTGTCACTGCACTATTGCAGTATTGTCGCTGTACTATTGCAGGAGTGTCAGGTGATGTGAATAGATGGAATTTATTTCTGTTTTCTTTTCAGGAACAGGAATTTTGACGGTATGAGTTGTGTTCTGATAGGACATGAGAAAGTTTTTTTCTCTCCTGGATAACAAACCTTTGTTTTTGGATGCTTTCATGGAATGTTTCAGTGATTGTACCAGCGTCTCTGCCTATTCATTTGTAGATGGGTGAAATGGGACAGGCCTTATGTGCTGTCCACCATTGTTCTAATGTAATCCTCAGGTTTTTGAGATGTAAATTGCATCCCGTTATCGCTGACTCGCTATTCAAATCTTGCGAACAAATCATCCAACCCCTCTGTGGCTCTTTCTGTCCTGGTGGATTTTAACATCCTGACTTTGGGCCACTTTGAATGTGTGTCCACTAGGGCAAGAAACATGTAGCCTTCAATGGGTCGTGCAAATTCGATACGCATCCTCTGCAAGGTTGTTGTGGCCAATCCCATGGGTGAAGTGGTTGTAGAGATGGAGTATTCACTCCATTTGTGAATGAAGCCCAGCCAACAAAAATGGCTTCATGCAAGTTCTTTAATCCACACTACCTCTGAATGACCTTTATGCAGTTTATCCAGGATTCGGCATCATAAGCATGGAGGAATGATCACCTGCATTCTCCCATGGTAACATTCCATTTTGGACAGTTCATTCAAGTTCCTCATTATATATAAGGTCTGAATTCAGGATTCTGTCTGCCCAATAATGTTCTTCTTAAAACTATGTCCATAACCCTACCCAGGAAAGGGTCATTCCTGATGTGCCTTTGCACCTGAGATGATGTTATTGGGACATTCTCTACCTGGGAGAAGTGTTGCAGCTGTCTTGTGACTTGGGATTGTCCTGAAGTGGCAATCACAACAAGGCATCTGCATTGGCATGCTGTTCTGATCTCTGATACCTGATTTCATAACTATGTACTGGTAATATCAACGCCCATCTTTGTGGGCAACCTGGTGAAATGATGGAATTCTCTGATATGGACCAAAAATTGTTTTCAATGGCCAGCTGTTGTTCTTATGGTTGGTCAACAAAGTAAATCATCTACGCGTGCCTCTGGTGATATCACAGCATGTCATGTGACTAATCACACCAAGATGCATTGTTTTTCAATACATAACAGCACTAAACTTATATTTTTGCTGATGCATTGTTTTCTGTGAGCCCCGGAGACAGTGGTACATCAAATAGCTGTTCATGCGGCTGTCAGCTCTCTTAATTAAATTCCATACCTGCTGGCACCTTCAGAAAAAGTCTGTGGCTGCCCTGAAAAGAAACGCTAGGTGGATATGACTTATGACAGTTTAAAATGCAGTTAATATGAAGCACAGTCTCTTTGATTCAAAAATGGCTAAGTGTGAAATAAATCACTCGCTCTGTTTTGGCAATGCATTGGAGCTGCTACCAGCAGAATGCAAATAGGCTCAATTCTACAAATCTAGACGTCAGACAAATGGCAATATGTAATGCAAAACGTGTTCAAATTTCATTACACTCAGCAATGATTGTCACAGGACCATAAAACAGACCATAAACAACAAACCAAAAAACGTGGAACAAAATAATGTGGTGTGGGCCAGTTGGGCAACAGTAAAATAGGGTATGAACCATCCTTATGGATCACTATGTTATTCCTGCACCATTTGTATATATTTTTTGCATAAATTTCTGAAGAGATTCATCCTTCTCATAATTAATGCATACTCTCCATTACTAAGTTCTACATATTGAATTACAGAGTTATTGCAAGATGTATACTTCCGCACTCTGTGCTTGCAAATTTTACGGAAACAATGGGATGATTTAAGTAAAATTACTAAAGTATCCAGTTTAGGAAATTACATACATTTAATGGAAACTAAAATTCTTAAAACATTACTCTTATTAGACTCTCTTCAAAAATACATGAACCCCATACTTCTTTCTTAAATAAATTTGCCTGCACTGTAAATGCATGCTGAATAGCTGTTTAACAAAAAAACATAAAGATTAACACGTGATCATGTGCGATAGTAAATAGCTGTCTTTGGGTGTGTAAATAGTCTCTCTGGTTACAGACAATCAGCTTGCTACCATCATGTTCAACTGGCATGACAACGAAAGATATAAGGGAGGGAAAAATCTTCGGGCTAACGTGAGCAACGACACACACAGTAACTATTTTGTTATGGAAATCTTAAACTGTTAAAAATGAAAGTCAATGTCCTGATAAATGTTTCAATCTCCTTGAATGCTGCAATGATTCCTGTGTTTGCTGTGTGGTGTTAGGAAGTAACAAGCTTCACCAGCAGAACGTTTAGACATTTCTGCCAGGAAAGTCTGACAACAGCAAACTGGTGAATCTCAGCCACAGTGCGTATAATGATATATTTTAAAAATTAATTTCAGACTTTCCATTCCCACATTCAATCCACATTTTCATCATGCATTCTTTTTCCCCAGTGACACAGTAAGCTTTAACATCAGCACAGCCAAAGAAATGCTACTACTGTCTTGCAAAAATACAATTAGTTTCTCAATGGATTACAAAACCAAGGGGATGGAGTGGGCTTATTATGTCGATCTTCAGTGAAAGGCTCTTATTGGCCATGACTGTCCATCGAAAATACATTCAGGATCTTCAAGGAATTGTGTAATTCCCTGCTCGTTTGTTGCTGCTGGTTTTGTTTATCTTAAATGATTTAAAGGTGGCTAATCACATCCCGTTGGTCTGCGTTGTTGGAATTTTAGAACCATTAAATGCAAACTTATTCAATATTCTCTTTTAACTCTTTCCAGTCCTAATTTGTATTATGCAGCATCTTAAAGCATTATTTACACATATGTTTAAAATTCCTGCTTACATTAATTGGCAAAGTGAATTTCATAAAAACACTGGAGAAAATGGTTCATGATTTTGAATTTGTAAATAATACATAAAAGCCCAAAGGTCAGAATTTCTAATTGGAACAAAAGTAGGCACACTATTGGACATGCTTCCACTACACCTTCCAAAGGCCACAGACAGGGGGCTGGTACAATTTTCAGCTTCATTTAAATTTTGCCAGCGGGACATGGGCATCAAACAAATGCTATACTTCAACAGACTATGACCCCACTGCCTGTTGCCCACCCTGCCTTGCCAAATCCAACTCTTCATCTTCATCACCAGATCTTTGTCAACCTGACTCTGGTGAAGCCCTGGACGTATTGGGTGTCCAGTAACATGGTTCCTCTTCACTGGGACTATTTGCAATCACTGCAGTGACAAGTTCTCCTTGTGGCATTGGTCGGGACTAGAGAATGGCCGACCATTCAATTAGCTGGCAGCTCTCAGAGGCCAGACTTCCTCCCCAATTGGGTCTCACTTTGAACAAACTAACAAGCCAACAGCTGTGTAAAATTCTGCTTATAATTTCAGGTTTGAGAAAATCTTAAAGTTTGGTGAGGTTTGCAACTGGTGACTTAGGAACATAGGAATACAAGAACAGGAGTAGGCCATTCAGCCCATCAAGCATGCACTGCTACTTAATATAATCATGACTGACTGGACACTTCAGTGCCTTTTCCAGCCACTATCCTCATAACTCTTTATGCTTCTGTTATCAGAAATCTTTCAATCTCTGCTTTAAACATACTCAGTGATTGATCTCCTATTCCCACTGCGGTAGAGAATTCCTTAGGCCTTCACACAACCATCTGTGTGAAGGAACTGTTGCTGATCTTGGTCCGGAGTGTCAACACCTTATTTTAAAATTGTGCCTCTTGATTTTAGACTCCCTGACCGTGGTAAACATCTTACTTGTGTCCACCCCATCTAGTCCTGTAAGTATTTTGTAGGCTTCAATAATATCACTCTCATTCTTTAAAACTATAGAGAATACAGATTCAGTTTCCCCAATCTATTTTCATAAGTCAATTCTGCCATCCCCAGAAAAAGCCTAGTGAATCTTTGTGGTATTCCTTCTAAGGCAATGATATCTTTTTGAAGCAAGGAGTCCAAAACTACACACAATACTCCAAGAGCAGTCTAACAAGCTCCTATATAACGGAAGCAAGACCTCACTACTCCTCTACTCAAATCCTCTTACAATGAAGGATAACATTCCATTAGCCTTTATAAAATGTGCTGCACTCGCATGCTAGCTTTCAGTGATCGATGGATAAGGACACCCAGGTCCCTTTGTACATCTACACTTTCTAATTTCTTATCATTATGCTCGGTTTCTTCTACCAAAATGAATTAGATCGCATTTTTCCACATTGTATTCTATCTGCCACGTTCTTGCCCATGCACTAAGTCTGTTCAAAACCTCCTGTAACCATCTCCCTCACAACACAGATTCTCATTTGTATCATCTGCAAATTTGGAGATCTTGCATTTGGCCCCCACATACAAATCCTTATTATATATTGTGAATAGCTGGAGCCCAGGTACAGATCCTTGTGCTACCCCAATAGCCAAAGCCTGCCAACACGAGAATGATCTGTTTATTCCTACTCTCTGTTGTCTCATTGCCCGTTAGCCAATCCTCAATCTGTGACAGTACGTTATCTCCTAACCCATAATCAACCTCCTATGTGGTACTTTATCAAAAGCCTTCTGAAAGTCCAAATATACTAATGTCTATTGCCTCTTCTTTATCAATTTTATTAGTAACATCTTCAAAAAAACTCAAACAAGTCCGTCAAATATGATTTCCCATTCATAAATGCATGCGATGTCCACTCAGATTATGATTATCCTAGGATCCTTTTGACACATGCTTTATAATCGATTCCAACATTTTCCCCACTACTGATGTAAGGTTAACAAGTTTGTAGTTACCCATTTTCTTTCTATCTCCCTCCTTGGATAATGGACAACATTTGTTACCTCCCAATCTTCAGGAACCATTCCAGAATCTATAGCATTTTAGAAGATGATCACGAATGCATCCACTATCACTAAAGCAGCCTCATCCAACACTCTGGAATGCATGATATCAGGCCACAGGGACTTACCAACTTTCAGTCCCGTTTATTTCTCCAATACAACTTTCTTATTTATACTTAGTATTGTCAGTTCTCGGCCATAACTGAAGTTGACACTTTCTGTCTATCAAAGGAAGTTAAAGTGATTAGCAAAAGAAGCAACACTGACACGAGGAATAACATTTTTAAACAGCTCACGTTTAGGATCTGGAATGCTGTTCCTGTGAGTGTGGTTAAAGCAGATTCAAACAAGCTCTTCTGAAGAGAATTGGGTAATTATCTGAAGCAAAAAGATTTGCAGGATTCAGGGAAAAGGCGGAGCAGTGGACTAGGTGAGCTGCTATTGCATGAGGCGGCATAGATTCATCTGTCCTATAATTATTCTATAAATCTATGAATCAAAGCAAGGAGCGAGAAAAAGAAAATGCGCATTGATGATAGATCCAAACCCATAATAGTGTTACAATAGCCTGCAGCTAGAATTCATCATGATACTTGGGCCTCAGCCACCTACAAGTGATATCAATGATTGAGATGGTGGAGCAGGTGTTATGTTTGCTAACAGTACAAAGTTAGGTGGGAAAGTAAGCAATGAAGGGAGTGTGAATAGACTACAAAGAGGTAAGGACATGTTGGGTGAATGGGCAAGTACATGGCAGATGGTAGGGAAAATAAAAAAAAACTTCAATGGCCTTTTTTGTGATAAGAACCTTGTTTAACTATTTTACAAGTCTTATGTGCTTTAAGCTGACCCTACTTCTGCCTGCAGGTTAAACTCAGGTTGATTTTCAACCTGATAGGTAACCTGAAGTAAAAGTAAAATACTGCAGATGCTGCAAATCTGAAATAAAAATGGAAAATGCAGGAAAAACTCAGCAGGTCTGGTAGCATCTGTGGAGCGAGAAACCGTTTCAAGTCCAATATGACTCTTCTTCAGAGCAAGGGGGAAAAAGAGATTCATATGAATGCAAAACAAACTGTTTCTCTTTCCACAGATGCTGCCAGACCTGCTGAATATTTCCAGCATTTAATTGTTTTAACAATGGCAAGTAACATTTTATTTTAATTCCCCACTATTTTAATGCTTCCATTAGAGGGCAATCCTCCCCATCATCCCATTTCAACTCATAAAAATAATGGATTGCCAAAGAAAGGAATTATATAGAAAAGAAGGACAAGAGAAAAAAAGAAGCTTGCATTTATGTAGCATTTTTTAATAAAATGCTTTCTTTTTAGGTGTAGATACTATTGTAATTGCAGGAAAATATGAAGGCTGGAGCACAATTTTAAAATTGGGCACATTGACCATTAACATCAGTTCAGTCATTCATTGAAAAACCAACAGGAACTTACCATTCTGAATTCTAACCAGCTCTAGTGAGCAGGTAGTAAGAATACACACCCAACTCAATGGAACCTTTCTTTATATGCATTGATGATGAAATTGGAAGCTGACAGCAATTATAACTACTGCCAATATAACTTGCCCACGGGCTGAAGATAGCACGAAGAGTAGCCAGGGACAGGAGGCCAAAACAGGTGCGAAACAACAATGGTGTGCCTCCGGGACCCAAAACGTCCCTTCCCAAACATAAGACATCAAATCACTGCAGTAAGTCAACCTCCTAACAGCCAATCCTGCTACATGCCTTAATGATGATGAACAATTGAATCAATGAGCTTTGATTTTCCATTATTTCCTGCCAAAACCCCAAGCAATCCCTGTGGAAGGTTTGACAGCAGAATTTAAATGAGGTCCAGGATTGAAAATAACTGGGCCTCATTCCTGGAGTAGTTAGTGCATTCCTGACGAAATGGTGTCAGAAATCATTCTGAGAAGAAAAAAAATTCTGAAGAATCATCGCTAAAAATCGGCTTAAAGACCAACAAAGGTTAGGATTCGATATGCTTGTGATCCGAAAGCGTAGTGCTAAAATGGAGAAGTCTGCAGCAAGTCAGTTTAAGCAAGCATGGGTAATACCTTTGTCTTCAGATTAATAACAGTACTACCTTGAAATTTTGAAAGCTCTTAAGGAAGAAACTTGGTGGGCAATTCTTCCATCGCGATCTGCACATTTTCTGGCGGGTCGGGTGGGAAGATGTGCATGTCGGCCGTTTCATGGGATTCGCTCGTGTGTTCTTGATGCACGCAGTAGCAGTTGGAAACCGGCGGATTTACAAGTGATGTAAATCTTTTTAAAATGTATTTTAGATCTATTTTAAGTGTGATTATCAGGTCCAGCATGGAACACGCTGGGCACAGTTGAATCTCCCACCCTGCCAGGAGTACTTTGCTCCAACAGGGTTTAGAGTAGCTCGCCACATTCGGGGAATTAGTGGGAAACTCCACTGGTGTGAAGGGTGGCAATCGGGCCCGCCAGAGGGTCGGGCGGCAGGGGGGTGGTGCCTCCTGGACATGGGCATCGTGGCACTGCCAGCTTGCACCCCCGGCACTGCCTAAGGGGCAAAGTGTCCATGCCCAGGGAGCGCATTGGCATCAGGTAGTTCCAAGGGAGTGGGCCTATTGTAGGGAGGGGTTAGGGGTGATCGATGGGAGTGGGGTCCTGCTGCCACTCTGCATGGGGATCGGTCTGAGCTGGAGGGAGGCCAGTGATCAGGGCAGGCTGGGGGCGTCATGTTCTGCCTGGGGGGTCGGGGGGGGGTGGGGGGGGGGTCTGCCTCCCATCGGGGGGAGGGGTCACTGGGGTGGGGAGAGGTGGGCTTCTGCCAGGGTGAGAGGGGGTGGGGGATCCACCACTGCTAGGTGCGCGGGCCCAACATCAGGGCGTTCCGGGACAGGGCCGGGGCCGGGGCTGGCCCAGGAATTGTTGTGGGGGCCATGATCGAGTTATTGGGGGGTTGGGGGAGGGGGGGGGTGGGGGAGGTGTGGAGGATGCTGGAAGAGCAGTACTGCGGTGGTCCTGGACAGACCAGCAATCGGACTGGCCAGCAAACAGGGAGCCTGACAGATCGGGACAACTGCACATGTGCAGACTTCCAGAACTCTTAAACTCCAGCCTGAATAGCCTCCACCACAGCCCCCCACCACCCCCCCACCCACCCACACCCCCACCACACCCTCCACCCCACACTCACACCCCCCACCCCACACTCCCCACACCCCCGGGTTTTTAATGAGATTCCCGATTGCACAGACTGCGGAGATTCAAGTCTGAAGTTGCACTGACGAAACAGTCGAGATCTAGAACAGTTTTCCCGTCAATTCAGCACTTTTGGAGAATTACCACCTGCGCCCACACCTCCCCCCCCACCCCCCCCACCCCTCCCACCCCTCCCACCCCCCCATAGATTCTCCTAAAAGTGCTGAATTGGTGAGAAAACTATTCTAAATCATGGCTGTTCTTTCAGTGCAACTTCAGACCTAAATCTCCCCACTCTATGCAATGCAGGAACATACCGGGCCCAATAATGACATTTAAAATATGTTTTTTAAAAGATTTAAATCACTTACCTTTCTTCCCAGTGGTTTCCAGCATAGTCCTGACTGCACCTGTTCCCTGGCTCTGGGAGACGCGTATGCATCAGGATCGCATGCATGAATCCCGCGAAATGGCCGGCACGCGATTTTCCTGACTGGACCCGCCAGAAAAATTGCGGGTTGCGATGGGAGAATCGCCCCTCCCCCATGTTTCAAAAAAATAAGGTTCATAATTCTACATTCCAAATCATTTCAGACTAATCTAAGAGCCAAACCAGACCCAAAATTGGGCATCATTGGAAAGAAGATGTTTTGCTTGCAGGAATATGTCAGAATTATACAAAAAAAACACAAAAATTTAAGTTAATACATTTTTACACTTATTTGGTTTATGAGCAGATGAAATAATCATAATGCAAAAAATTGATACCTCAACCAGATTCAACTAAATATGAGAAGCCTTTGATGTTTGTTTTAATCTAAGGAGCAATGAAACTCAAAAGAGTCAAGTAGTAAAGAGAACCTGTCAACTCATTCATCAATGATTTGTATAGGATGGCAAAAAGTTGTCACTATGGTGACTTAAAATCTGAACTCATCAGAAACAGCATAGCAGATGAACAGTAGAGTAGTGAATGACACACTCTTTGATTTCACGCAAGCAAAGATCTAACTCTTGCTATGACGATGGAGGAAAAAGACTTGAATTATGTATAGACGTGCTGAACTTTTCATAGAATCATATTTACCCTGCTAGTCCCTCTGAACACTAAGCAGCAACTGAGAATGGCCAATCAACCAAACCCACACATCTTCAATGTGTGGGAGGAAACTGGAGCACCCGGAGGAAAGCCATGCAGACCTGGGGAGAACTCCACACAATTGAACCTGGTCTGTGGCACTGTGAGGCAGCAGTGCTAACCACTGTGCTGCCATTTTAAGTAAGACCTGTGATTTTAAAAATAAACATGTGAGCAAAAGGCGGCTAAGGATGTAAATTTGGCCACTGGCTGAATTGCTAATGGGTGATGTTTAGTGAAGGATAATGGGAATGCTCCCTGTTTCCAGACAAGGATACATCAAAAGCATGAAAGCCATAAAGAAACTAAATGCCATCTCCTGTGGAGATAATTGGAGTTCATTATCATCTCAGCAGGAATTATGTCCTGTGAGCAATGTCTCAGACCAGTTTGTGAATTTGTCCCTTCTAGGAATCTACAAAGACTTAGAATAAAAGCCAAATGCAAAAAAAGTGCCAGGTTTGTCCGCATGTGAGAAAGGAAGAAGGACCAAAGCAAACACCTGCAAATGTTTTTGGGCAACTCTGTCAGTCTGATTGCTGAAACAAAACATTCAGCAAAGCCACAGCCTTCTTAACCAGGGTTGGGGCTAAACTCTGGTGGGTTATGTCTTTCTTGGGGCAAACTCTGCCACCTTCTTGTCCCAACCCGTATTACATCCATTGTGGGAAGGTCAGTGGATGACCTTACTGTCTCGTCACTAATTGAGGCCTTAGAACGGTCAATTAATGCATATTTCAGAGCCTCATTGCACTGCTGCTGATATTAATCCAGAGGTGAGTGGATAGGCAGAGGGCTCACCATGCATGGAGCATACAAGGAAACCCTGGTGTGTTTGGTCATCATGCATTATAAGTAATCAATACCTGATCGAGGGATCCAACATTGCAAAATGGCAGGGTGGGGGAGTTGAGCTGGGCTGCTAAGAGCCACACCGCTCCTCTTGCTATCAATTCCTGATCCTCCCCCCATAATCCCCAACCCATGACCCACTTCCCTCCATTGCTCACCTGGTTCCCTCCTTGATCCAAGGCCTCAGGTGAATGTCATACTTGTAGCATCCATTGCTACCTCATTAGAGTTGCTGAGTACAGAGGAGCTGCTGACTGCTCTTGGCAGGCAGGGTCCTTGATCCTAGGGGAAGGCATGCAGCTGGCCTGCTCAGTGCCTGATCAGTGTGAAATGTAGCAGGCATTGCTGAAAAGAGGAGAGGAGCGGTTTCACCGCCTCTCAGCCAGCAGTTCAGCAACATCACCTGCACAAGATTCTACCCCACATAAAACACAACACGGAGGATGAAACAGAAACAGAGAATGCTGGAAAATCTCAGCATGAGTGACAGCATCCGTGGAGAGAGAACAAAGCAAACATTTTGGGCAGGATTTTACAGCTTCATAGAGTCATAGAGGTTTGCATCATGGAAATAGGCCCTTGAGCCCAACTTGTCCATGCTGCCTTTATTTTTTTAAAATCTGTAAGCTAATCCTAATTGCCCGCATTTGGCCCATATCCCTCTGTACTCATCATCCCCATATAACTATCTAAATGCTTTTTAAAAGATAAAATTGTACCCGCCTCTACTACTACCTCTGGCAGATTTTTCCAGATACTCACCACCCTCTGTGTGAAAAAATTGCCCCTCTGGATACTTTTGTATCTCTCCCCTCTCACCTTAAACCTATGCGCTCTAGTTTTAGACTCCCCTACCTTTGGGAAAAGCTATTGACTATCTACCTTGTCAATGCCCCTCATTATTTTGTAGACCTCTATAAGGTCACCCTTCAGCCTCCTACGCCCCAAAACAAAAAGTCCCAGTCTATTCAGCCTCTCCTTATAACTCAATCCATCAAGTCCCGGTAGCAGCCTAGTAAATCTTTTCTGCACTCTTTCTAGTTTAATAATATCCTTTCTATAATCAGGTGGTCAGAACTATACACAGTATTCTGAGTGTGGCCTTACCAATGCCTTGTACAACTTCAACAAGACGTACCAACTCCTGCATTCAATGTTTTGACCAATGAAACCAAGCATGCTGAATGCCTTTTCACCATTCTATCCACCTGTGACTCCATTTTCAAGGAGCTATGAATATATATCCCTCAATCTCTTTGTTCTGTAACTCTCCCCAATGCCCTACCATTAACTGAGTAAGTCCTGCCCTGCTTCAATCTACTAAAATACATTACCTCATATTTGTCTAAATTAAACTCCATCTGCCATTCGTCAGCCCACGGGCCCAATTGATCAAGATCTTGCTGCAATCGGAGATAACCTTCCTCACTGTCCACCATGCCACCAATCTTGGTGTCATCTGCAAACTTATTAACCATGCCCCCCCCACCCCCCACATATTCTCATCCAAATCATTAATATAAATGACAAATAACAGTGGACCTAGCACTGATCCCTGAGGCACACTGCTGGTCACAGGCCTCTAGTTTGAAAAACAATTCTCTACAACCACCCTCTGGCTTCTGTCAAGAAGCCAATTTTGTATCCATTTAGATACCTCACCCTGGATCTCATGAAAATTAACTATATGCAACAACCTACCATGCGGTACCTTGTCAAAGGCTTTGCTAAAGTCCATGTAGACCACATCAACTACACTGCCCTCATCTACCTTCTTGGTTACCACTTCAGAAAACTCAATTAAATTTGTGAGACATGATTTTCCATCACAAAGCCATGCTGACTGTCCCTATTCAGTCCTTGCATCTCTAAATGCCTGTAGATCCTGTCTCTCAAAATACCTTCCAACAACTTACCCACCACAGATGTGAGGCTAACTGACCTGTAGTTTCCAGGTTTTTCCCTGCAGTCTGTTATAAACAAAGGCACAACATTTGTCACTCTCCAATCTTCAGGCACCTTACCGATGATTATCGATAATTCAAATAACTTGGCTAGGGGACCCGCAATTTCTTCCCTAGCCTCCCACAATGTCCAGGGGTATACCTCATCAAGTCCCGCAGATTTATCTACCTTGATGCGCTTTAAGACTTCCAGCACCTCCTTCTCCGTAATATGTGCACTCTTCAAGACATCAATATTTATTTCCCCAAGATCCCTAACATCCATGCTTTTCTCAACAGTAAATACTGATGAGAAATATTCATTTAAGATCTCACCCATCTCTTGTGGATCCGCACATAGATTACCTTGTTGATCCTTAAGAGTCCCCAATCTTTCCCTTGTTAAGCTTTTGCCCTTTATGTATTTGTAGAAGCTCTTTGGATTCTCCATTGCCTTATCTGCCAAAACAATTTTGCGTCCCCTTTTTGCCCTCCTGATTTCTCTCTCAACGCTACTCCTACACCCCCTATACTCTTCAAGAGATTCACTTGATCCCAGCTGCCTATGCACGTCATATGCTTCTTTCTTCTCCTTGACCAAGGCCTCAATATCCTGAGTCATCCAGGGTTCCTGACTTCTGCCAGCCTTGCCCTTCACTCTAAGAGGAATGTGTTTACCCTGAACCCTGTTTAACACACTTTTGAAAGCATGCCACTTACCAAATGTCCCTTTTCCTTCCCACAGACAAAAAGCTGTAATTGGGGTCAAAAAGACAAATAAAATGCAAATAAACAAGCAAGACGAGTTGGATTACTTTTCGTCCATGTCAGCCCTATGCTGCTGCTGAGGTCACACTGATACAAAGCTCCAGAAGCTTTTTGACTTAGTTTTCTGAGTGAATCCTTTCAGTGAACAGCCATATGGACAGATCCACACCTGCAGATAAAAGCCAGGATGAGCCTTTCTATAACTGAGCCTAATTGGAACTATTCTAGCATGTCTGGCATCAGTGTAGCAGGTGCAAGGGAACCTTTTAAAGCTGGCAGTATCACTGTCATTATGGTAATAGCGAGTTTGAAATTCTGCACACACGCAAGCATTCCTCCCAGATCTAAATGAGGCTCAGCAGTTCAATGCATTGCAAAGATAATACATGCCAGAAGGACTTTATATGTTAAAGGATGTAAGATGTTCCTGCTGCCTGCTTATGCCCTACAGATCGTCACTTAAGCCCTAATAATGGAGACATGACCCACACGTTTTGGCTGGCAGTGATATGCCACATTCTCCATCTGTGCGTGAAATCAGGTTTGCTGAGTTTGGGATTCCAAACCTCATTGGGAATTTATGCCTGCCATTCCGTCTGTCTGCTGATTATTTCCAAGGTACCAGTCAAGACCTCCTCTGACGCTTGCTGTTCGTTTGCAGGGAGAGCTCACGCTGGCTTGAAAATGAGAATGAACAATTTTCCACATAGGGGTAAACTATAAATAGTGCATATAAAATGGTAGTACAGTGCTGATCATCTTCAAATGGCGTCACACAATTTCAAATCCAATGAGAAGTGCCCTGCTGCCATTCAATCAGCAATTCCTTGATATTATGAAGTCAATGAAACAGCAGAAAGTCAAGCTGCAGTCCTGGTTACATTTACTCTAGCTCCCTGTGTGGCATGACATGCCTGTGATGTAACAGAAAATGGTCTTTAACAATTTGTTCAGTCTGTGCTAATGGCAATGCTCAGCGTTAAAATGCAGCAGTGTAATAAAAATAAATCAGTGACTGCTGGCTACCAGTCACACAGGGCAACATAGAAAAAATACATTGTAAAATTCACCCGAGGACCAGATATTTTTCATACATATTTAACTTGCTCATAAAATCTGTTGCATAGAAATTGCAACTTAGTACATTGAAAACTCACTCAGAAACTCTGGTCTAAAATGTCATGAAGAATATTAAGGCCAGGGAGCTGTACAGGGTACAGGTTATTCACTTTTGACACCCACCAGCCACTCTGATATTGTGTCTAACATAATAGAATACAAATCCTGCCTTAACAGATCTAGTGCAGAAACCATCGAGAATAGCAAATTTTTTTATTGTCCTTTGCTAATGTGAAATGTTGATAGGACAAGTGGGAGGAGGTTTTAATGGAGCATGAACACTGGCATAGACTTGATGGCTTGTGTGTGTGCTGTAAAATCCTGTGTGATTCTTTGGATGGAATTCAATGCTCAGCCTGGAGGCAAATTTAGGGGTGGGGACATTCTGGCTGAAGGATGCCCATACCCTGCCCACCTCCATCTGATTAAATCCAGGATTGAAAGGCTGGTGGATGGCTTTAATTCCTACCTAAATGGCCAATTACTGCCCACTTAAGATCCCCAACCTGCCACCACTGGTATTCAAGCAGTGGCAGGCGAGATATTCAACATGCAGAGGGAGCTCCCAAATAAATGCTGTGAGATTTTCTTGCAGTTTCCAGTGGGAGAGGTGTCCTGTTCAAAGAGGTTGAATGCCTCATTGAAAGGCCCAGCATCAGGAAGGCTGAAGACACCACCTCCCTACCCTTCCTTCTATCCCACCACATCACCGAAACCACCCTCCACCCCCCCGCGCCCTCCCCGCCACGTCCTCAGCCAACAAGTCCCTTCCTGCAATCCCCTTCTCAACCTCAATCACCTATGGCCCTGGGTCAATGTCAATTAGCAACTCTAGGCCTTGTCCTGGGTGCTTTACTGACAGCAGCCATCATTCCCGGTGGCACGACCAGCGATAGAGAGCTGCCGGACTCCAATTTTTTAAAAAAATTTTGCTCTATTGTTAAAGCCACAAAGCCAGCGCTCAGTATGGACCGGGCAAATCCAAATCCACTCCCACCCACTCCAAAAACTAAACTCAAAATCCAGTTGAATCCAAGTCAAGGTCTCCACAAGAGAGACAAACAAGATCCAAGCTGTTAAGACGAGGCACTGTACTCCATTCTTGGCCCGATCCAACGCTTGCCTTCAGGGTCCTGAATTCTGGGGCTGGCATGATACAAGTCAGTTAAGTGCCTTATTGAAACTTAAATTTGTTGGATCTTTCCCAACAGAGATGATGTGGGAGTCCCACTGGTTCTTCAAATAGCGTGCAAGACCCTTGTCATCAAGATTAAATTCCACCTTATGTTATAGTCCATCAATAAGTATTCAATAATGACATTATATCTTGCACTAACACAGTAATCATCACTACATAAAAAGTCATAGCTAACAGACCGTAACTAAATATGACTTACAGGAGCTGAATTGCTAATGAAAATGTTCCGGAGCTTTCGATATTTCATGCTGTCAAATTCTTGTGTAGTTAGGAATGCTGCAATCTCTGTTTCTGGGGTCAATATAATATTCTGTGGGTTTTCTCCTGCCATCAATTGGACTCCCACTTGTAGGAAATGATGTGTTCTTACAAACATTAAAGGCCTCCAGGAGTTTATTAAGGCATCGCTGCTTCTGGTCAGAAACAATAATCAACAACAGAACTTGCAATTATGAAGTGGTCATGAAATTTATTTTCACTGGAGGTGGAGCTATAGGAGACCGAAACACAAAACTGCTGGCGCGATGGCTTCTGGCCACTTGTCACATGGCACATGCATAGTGGCCTTACTGCAAGAGTGTTTCTAGCACCAATATGCTGCAGAAGCATGCAAATTGGGTGGATTCTAATGTCAATTTTTTTCAAAGACTGATTTGCCAAACAATCTGCCATTTGAACTGTGCAAAACCAATTAATGTCCTCTCTCAATAACCTCAAACTGGATATGGGGCCCTCACTGGTTCTCTTTAATGGACTAATCATTGCTGTGGAAATATGGCAGCTCTCCTCTTTTTGTTCTCCAACATTAAGGGCTCCAGCATTACATCTGAAAATCTGGCAGTCCTGTCTCTGCTCTGTTGCTTTATTTGTTGTCGTATCCCTTCCACAAAAGTCTTTTGCTGGTACTACTCAAGCAGTTCCTGCAGCAAGAGTGCAGGTGCTTTTTAAGACAGGCAGGATGTCTTCAAGAATTAGTTTGGCTGCACATTCCAAGTGTGTAATTTACTCTGCAGGACATAGTATATACACAGCCTGCCTAAAGGGGAATGGGTAAAGGCTAATCAGGCAATGCAGCCCTCAGTTAAGGGACACTGAGGTTTGGAAAATCCATTAGAAAGTGGTAGAGGGAGGGTGGAAATAATGGATGCAGTCACTTCAACCCCCATCAACAGCCAAGAACTGTGACAACGGGTGGAATCTTCCATTTTTGGAAAGTGTTATATGCACTCTCTGAAAAAACAACAAGACAACAAGAGGAAGGCGCACCACATTTTCTGCCAATCAGGAACTCAAGAGGACAACAGAGGTCTTCCTCCAGAACGCCAGGATATGAGACCCTACCCATGTAGATCTGATGACCAATTAGAGGCCAGCAACTCTTGCACAGTGTAGTATCATGGAGGAGGCCCAGCTGCTGCTGAAAACAATAACCCCTCTCCTCCCTCAGCACCCAACCAGAGTCCGGCATCATGCAGGAACAAAGGTAGTTGCTGTTGGCAGAGGGAAATCTCTTGCAGGATTGGATCTGTGTGGCGAGTTGGTCTTGAGGCTGGAGCCATCATTAGTTACTTAATTTTAGTCATCGATTTAATATCATACTGCTTCCAGACACAATTATGAAGTGGGCCACTGGAAGGTTGCATACATGGATGTCTTCATCAATAGTGGCATCCCATAGGGAGCACACCACCAATATATGAGGAATCTTTGCAGTAAGAAGTCTCATAACACCAGGTTAAAGTCCAGCAGGTTTATTTGGTAGCAAACACCACCAGCTTTTGGAGAAATGAAGGAGCAGCGCTTCGAAAGCTAGTGGTGTTTGCTACCAAGTAAACCTGTTGGACTTTAACCTGGTGTTATGAGACTTCTTCCTGTGTTTACCCCAGTCCAACGTCAGCATCTCCACATCATGAGAAATTTTAGAACATAGAACACTACAGCACAAACAGGCCCTTTGGCCCACAAGTTGCGCCGATCATATCCCTACTTACCAGGCCATAGAACTATCTGTAACTTCCAATCCCATTAAATCCCATGTACTCATCCAGAAGTCTTTTAAAAGACCCCAGCAAGTTTGCCTCTACCACCACCGATGGCAGCTGATTCCACTCACTCACCACCCTCTGAGTGAAAAACTTACCCCTGACATCTCCTCCGTACTTGCTCCCCAGCACTTTAAACCTGTGTTCCCTCATAGCGACCATTTCAGCCCTGGGAAATAGCCTCTGAGAATCCATCCTATCTATGCCTCTCAACATTTTATAAACCTCTACCAGGTCGCCTCTCAACCTTCGTCTCTCTAGGGAGAAGAGACCTAGCTCCCTCAACCTATCTTCATAAGGCATGCCTCCCAATCCAGGCAACATCCTTGTAAATCTCCTCTGCACCCTCTCAATAGCTTCCACATCCTTCCTGTAGTGAGGCGACCAGAACTGTGCACAGTACTCCAAGTGGGGTCTGACAAGGGTCTTATAAAGTTGGAGCATTACCTCCCGACTCCTAAACTCAATCCTTCGATTAATGAAGGCCAGTACACCACACGCCTTCTTGACCACATCCTCCACCTGCGAGGCCAATTTAAGAGTCCTGTGGACCCGGACCCCAAGGTCCTTCTGCTCCTCAACACTGCTAAGACTCCTACCCTTGATATTGTACTCCTTCATCCCATTGGTCCTGCCAAAGTGGGCCACTACACATTTATCCACGTTGCAGTCCATCTGCCACTTCTCCTCCCAGTCTTGCATCCTATCTATGTCATGCTGCAACTTCTGACAACCCTCCAGACTATACACAACACCAACCTTCGTATCGTCGGCGAACTTACTAACCCATCTCTCCACTTCCTCATTCAGGTCATTTATGAAAATGACAAACAGCAAGGGTCCAAGAACAGATCCCTGGGGCACTCCACTGGTGACCGACCTCCATGCAGAATAAAACCCAACCACAGCCACTCTCTGCCTTTTGCCTTTTCTCCGGCCTTGCAACTGGTGTCATCAATGATTATGTCTGGTGTTTCATTCTGTGCTTCTGGTGCCAGCTGAAACATGAACTCTGTCTTCGAGACACTGATTAGGAGAGCTAAAGTTTTGGCAACATCCAAGAATGAGTTTGCCATAGTCTGGCTACCTTTGGTTTTGTGGGTAGATCAGGTACAGTCATCTGTACACAGCAGCATCCTGATGACAGTTTCTGTGACTTAGGTGAAGGCACAGAATCTGGAGAGATGTTGATCCCTTCAGGCATGGCACTGTTAGCTTCCTTGAGGATTACAGCAAAGAAGGGATTGAAGAGTTGGAGATCCATGACACATCCTTGCTTTACATTACTGGTTATCACAAAGTCATTGCACTTCTCACCACAGGCATAAGCACCCCCAACCATGCCATCCTCCAACAGGTACAGAATTTAGTCCAGTAGTTATTCCACAAATGAAACAGATTATTTGATCATTTATTATTTTGCTATTTGTCTGTGACTTGGGTGTGTGCAAATCAGCAGCTGGGTTTGTCTGTTATATAAGTGACTGCATTTTAAAAGTTCTTAATTGGTTGTGAATCACTTTAAATCATGCTGGGGTTACAGAAGAAATATTTCCAGAAAATAGGAATTGCATTCATTTTGAAAAATGCAATTTTGCAGAAATACTAACCACTGAAAGCCTTCATGAATGAGTTTCAATGAATGATAATAAAGTATACTGCACTCTTATGTAAGACAGGTATTATATAAAAATCCTCTTTGAAAACAAATATCATTTAATATTGTAAATCTTTTGGAATATTCTAAGAAATAGTACCAACAATATGTGGAATATTCAAACAACTAGGGCAGATCAGACCTTTCGTCAAAGATACAATGATAGACCATGGCAGTGTGAGAAACTGAATGGTAATCCTTGGATTAGCAAATTAACATTTTTCAATACATTATCAACAAGAAGTGATTTGTGTGTTTTATTGCTGCACCACAAAGCCACTACAAGGAAAAAACTTGTAGCTCATGTTGCCAGATGTTTGTGCAATATGTTGTGGTTTCAATCTTGATTATTCTTCTCAGCTATATCATAATTTAAAGTCAGATTAGGATTATGAATACTTGGAACACTGGGCACCACATTTGGCATTCCTTGGCATTTCCCTTGCAATCACCTACCATCCATTAAAACATAAACCACATAGCAAACTGCATTGACCAGTAGAATGCTTCTGCACTGCCTTAATAACAAAGCAGATTGTATAACATACTATGCTCAATTAAAACTGCTTAAATTAACCAGAGGCCTCATTTTTGACTGGAACACCTAAGCATGGGTTCCACAAACGTAGGCATTAAACTGTCCCTGCCTAAGAGCATAAGAATCTTGAATGGAAACTTTAAATGGCTTCAAAATACTGTGGAGACATTTTCACAAGGACCAAATCTATAAATCTCCAAACAGCTTATTCCTTGAAAATTATGCATTAGGATGTGAAGGGGAATCACCCGAGTTCAGCAAGTCAAAAAATCATGTAACATTGGTGAGTATTCAAGCCCAAGCTGATGTTATTGGCAGTAAAATAGGTGATGAAATCAGACTGAAATACATGAAGATGCTGAAGTAATTCTACAAGAGTTTAAAGGGTCAACTGACTTGCTAAGTGTGAATGGCTGGAATTTTACTTCTCCACCTATCATGGGAAGCGTAGTGGGCAAGTGACCTAGGCTGGGATTTTACAGTTTCAGGATGAGCGAGGCTATAAAATCCCACACAATGTTCAAGCATGTTTTCTTATCATTTTTAAGCATTTCAGCAGTGAATATTAGCAATTATAAGACATAGGAGCAGAATTAGGCCACTTGGCCCATCAAATCTGCTCAGCTATTCAATTATGGCTGATATTCTTCTCATCCCCATTCTCCTTTCTTTTCCCCATAACCCCTGATCTTCTTATTAACCAAGAGCCTATCTATCTCTACATTAAAAACACTCAATGACCTGGCCTTCACAGCCTTCTGTGGCAAAGTGTTCCACAGATTCATCATTCTCTGACAGAAGAAATTTCTCCTCATCTCTGTTTTAAATGATCATCCCTTTACCCTGAGGTTGTGCCCTTTGGTTCTAGTTTTTCCTACTAGTGGAAACATCCTCTCCATGTCCACTCTATCCAGGCTTCACAGTATCCTGTAAGTTTCAATAAGATCTCCCCTCATCCTTCTAAACTCTAATGAGTACAGACCCAGAGTCCTCAATCATTCCTCATATGACAAGTTTTCATTCCAGGGATCAATCTTGTGATCCTCCTCTGGACTCTTTCCCAGGCCAGCACATCCTTCCTTAAATGTGGGGCCTGAAACTGCTCACAATACCCCAAATGTGGTCTGACTAGAGCCTTGTACAACCTCAGAAACACATCCCTGCTTTTGTTCTAGACCCCTCAACATGAGTGCTAACATTGCATTTGCCTTCTTAACTGCTGACTGAACCTGCATGTTAACATAGAACCCTGCAGTACAGAAAGAGGCCTTTTGGCCCATCGAGTCTGCACTGACCACAATCCCACCCAGGCCCTACCCCCATATCCCTATATATTTTACTTGCTAATCTCCTTTAACCTAAGCATCTCAGGATACACTAAAGGACAATTTTAGCATGGCCAATCAACCTAACTCACACATCTTTGGACTTAATAACCTTAAGAGAAAATTGAACAATGACTCCCAAATCCCTTTGTGTTTCTGATTTCCCAAGCATTTTCCCATTCAAAAAATAGTAATAATAGAAACCAGAATTAAAAGAAAGAATGTCAATTAATTCACAATATTCCTGGATTAAACAGCATAAAATTTACTTATCTTTTAATTTACCAATCCTTGAAGAGTTAAATAGAACAGGCACTGACAGGTTATAGTTTTGTCTTGGGCAGAAGAGTAAAACAGGCAATAGCAAATCAAGAACTCATTTTACACCTGTTTGATTTTCTGTTCCATTGAAGGCAAAATGGGGTTGCTGAGTCATGACTGCCTGTTTTGCACTCGCACACAAGAGGAGCTCGCACCCTGCGTAATGTGAGCATGGAGTCAGATTTAGTGAGGTCAGAGATTTTGATATCTAATGGCAAATTTGGTAATGCTGCCCAAGAATTTAGAACTGCTTACCTTTTAAGCAACCTAACATTAGTGTCACAAGCAGCTTTCGATAAGCCACACTCCAGATGCTGATGAATTACTTCCCTGCAATTGGAGTTCAGATGCTAAGGGAAAAAAATTAGAGCTGGAAACATTTAAGAGATTTTACTCTTATAACCAAATTGTACTAATGAGTGTGTTCATGTATTCAATTAATTATAGCACTTGGATGAAAGATGTTTCCTAAAGTCTCATCCTACATTCCAGCCACTTTCTATTATAACCTGATGAATATCAAATACGTTTCTTTATTATATGTACACATATATGCTTCTGCTTTTACCCTGTTATTGCAATAATTTTCCAGACCATGTATACTAGACTTCATCTCATCTATTCTTGTTTCCTTTCACTACAATCAAAGATTTTAAAACTATTTACTAGCTTTCGTGTTCACCAAATAGAAGGAAGTGTTTTAGCAGCAATATAACAGACATATATTTAACACAGTTAAACAATATAAATAATGCAGCCCTTTTAAGTCCAACTGTTTCCTGAAAGAATAAAATCTATATCATTTGGATGATAATGTAAACATAAAGAAGGCAGGGTAATCCTCTGCATTGCCCATATTAATATTGCCCATATGGACCCTTAGAGGATGAGAGGGGGGACTTAGTGGTAGGGGATGGGGAAATGGCTGAGGCCTTGAATAACTTTTTTGTATCGGTCTTCACGGAGGAGGACGTGAATAATTTGCTGGGTGTTAGCGATGGAAAGATGCTAGGAGTGGAGGGCCTGAATGACATTATTGTTACTAGAGAGGCAGTGCTTGAAAGACTGGAGGGACTGATTGTGGACAAGTCCCCAGGACCAGATGGAATGCATCCAAGGGTTCTGAAAGAAATGGCGGAGGTGATAGTGGATGCCTTGGTGGTTATTTTCCAAACGTCACTGGATTCCGGGGAAGTGCCAGAAGATTGGAAAACGGCTAATGTTACGCCGTTGTTTAAGAAGGGTGGCAGGCAAAAGGCAGGGAATTATAGGCCGGTTAGTTAAACGTCAGTTGTAGGTAAAATGCTAGAATCTGTGATCAAGGAGAAAATAGCGAGGCATCTTGAGGAGAATTGTTTGATAGAGCAGACGCAACACGGTTTCATTAAGGGGAAGTCATGTCTGACAAATTTATTGGAGTTCTGTGAGGATGTGTCTAGGGCAGTGGATAGAGGAGAGTTGGTGGATGTGGTGTTTCTTGACTTTCAGAAGGCGTTTGATAAGGTGCCGCACAAGAGGTTATTACAGAAGGTCAGGGGGCATGGAGTTGGGGGTAGGGTGTTAGCGTGGATAGGGGATTGGCTGTCAAATAGGAGGCAGAGAGTGGGGGTCAATGGGTGCTATTCGAATTGGCGGTTGGTGACTAGCGGAGTGCCCCAGGGTTCAGTGCTGGGGCCTCAGCTTTTTACCATTTATATAGATGATCTGGAGGAAGGAACCGAGTGTATGGTGTCGAAATTTGCTGATGACACCAAGATTGGTGGAACAGCAAATTGTGCGGAGGGTGTGGAAAGTCTGCAGAGGGATCTAGATAGGCTGGGCAAATGGGCCAGGAACTGGCAAATGGAATTTAATGTTGGCAAGTGTGAAGTTGTCCACTTTGGTAGGAATAATGGTAGGAAGGACTATTACTTACATGGCGAAAAACTGCAGCATGCGACGGTGCAGAGGGACCTCGGGGTCCTTGTGCATGAGTCGCAAAAACCCAGCCTGCAGGTACAGCAGGTGGTCAGGAAGGCGAATGAGATGCTGGCCTTCATAGCGAGGGGGATTGAATATAAAAGTAGGGAGGTCTTGCTGCAACTGTACAGGGCACTAGTGAGGCTGCAGCTGGAGTACTGTGTGCAGTTTTGGTCGCTGCACTTACGCAAGGATATTTTGGCCTTGGAGGGAGTGCAGAGGAGGTTTACTAGGCTGATACCGGAGTTGAGGGGGTTGAACTATGAGGAGAGGCTGAATAAACTAGGCTTGTACTCATTAGAGTTTAGAAGAATGAGGGGAGATCTCATTGAGACGTATAAGATGATGAATGGGATGGATAGGATAGAGGTGGAGAGATTCTTCCCGCTCAGAAAGGACAGTAGGACTAGAGGGCACAGCCTCAAGATAAAGGGGGGGCAGTTTAGAACGGAGTTGAGGAGGAACTTCTTCACTCAAAGGGTGGTGAATCTCTGGAATTCTCTGCCCGTTGAAGTGGTGGAGGCTGCCTCGCTAAATATATTTAAAATGCGGGTTGATAGGTTTTTGATAAGAGAGGGGATTAAGGGTTATGGGGAGAGGGCGGGAATGTGGAACTGAGACACGACAGATCAGCCATGATCTTATTGAATGGCGGGGCAGGCTCGAAGGGCTAGATGGCCTACTCCTGCTCCTACTTCTTATGTTCTTAACAGAAAAATTGATTTGAGTGAACCAATATCATTTCTCAGAGGAATATGATCACATTTTTATAAACTAATTCTTTCTTTCTGTTACTCCAAAAAATTGTTAAGTTGATCATTTATTTGACTCTCTCTCTAGAGAAGTCAGAAGCAATGCAGACAAGAGCAGCACAACGGTTAGCACTGCTGCCCCACAGCGTCAGAGACCCAAATTCAACCCCGGCCTCAGGTGACTAAGCAAACTCCAGACATGCTCCCTGCATTTCCTCCCACATTCCAAAGACGTGCAGGTTAAGTTGATTGGCCATGCTAAATTGTCCATTAGTGTCAGGGGGATTAAAAGGGTAAGTATCTGTGATGACGCGGGATTGTTGTCAGTGCAGGCTCCATGGGCTGAATGGCCTCCTTCTGCACTGCAGGGATTCTATGATTCTATGAACAATCATTATTTCTTTTTTTCCAGTTGCTTCTTCACATGAAAGATCACAATGCCTGTAAAAGCCATTTTGCTTTTTTTATTTTTGTTATGAGTTTGGTATTGAGGTATCCAGAGGCATGAAACTTGAACTTCAGAAATAAGAACAGCTCATTCCTACTCTGTAATCTTAATGCTCTGTTAACAAGCGCACCTCAGTGATATTTCTTAAGATACCCTATAATCTGCAATGTATCACCTGCATAAAAACAACAAAAGGTTACTGACAATGATGGTGACTGTTTCAGTGATTATTCACAAGTTCAGCTGAAGGTCATTCGAGCAATATACTTTTCAATTGATTTTGCCTATTGACCTGTGACAGAAAAAAAAGGAAACACCAGTATGTTGTGGTACTAACCAAATAGAGCATGTAAGTTATGAGGGGCACTTGTGTGGCTGCAGCACTCAGCTGCACCCTGAATTCATCCTGCCGTCTTCATGGTTCCCATTTCCTAATTAGAGTGCAGTGCTGTCATTTAGTTTAAGCTTTTAGACAAAGTTCAAAAATAACTCTGGTTCGACGCTGATGGTTTATGACATTCAATGTTATTGATCAAAATGACAAATTCATGCTCTCTGACTTTTCATCAGCAGTTCTACAAAACACAACAATTCATAAGGCGCTGTCAAACCTTTCTCCCTTCGAAGGACTTAACTAAAATGTACTCCTTTCTGAATAGGGACAAGGTAAGTGTGGGGTAAGCCTGATTAAAGTCCTCGAATAAAGTTTTAGTGAATTTGCGTAAAAGGCACAAACAAGAAGTCAACTTGAATTGCCTATGAAATAGTTATTGGGATTTAACAAAAGAGACACAACAAATAGATATATCTAAAGGCTCACGCTTTATTTCATTTAAATATTAGCATCTCTCCACTTAAATATTTTGTCTGGTCGGGAACTAACAATGATTAATGACATGTGTCTTTTGGTGTCCGGGCTGATGTGATTAGTTTATGTTCATATTTCGTGAAATCTTTGGCCTCACTTACTTCACCTGAATTAAAATTTCTTCTACCATCGCATTTTTGATTGGTGACTAGGTCCTTTTGATAATTTAAAGGCATTAGGGAATCAGTTTGGTAACAGATGCCTCTGTACTTGTGCTGCTGCACTGTAGATGTTGGGAAGGTAATCTAAAGGCAATGTTTTTGTTCCAGTATTTGCGGTTGTCTAAGTCAAGCTGGGAGTAATGTTACAAAGTTAGCTTCATGTAACTGGCCATTATTACACTGCTATTTGGGTGAACTTGCTGTGCACAATTTATGCACTGTATTTCCTACTTTGCAACAGTGGCTGTGCTTTAAAGATACTTCATTGGCTGTGAAGCATTTTGGCACATCTGGGGGTCATGAAAGGCATTTACAAATGCAAGTATTTCATTTTTCTTTTTCTATGCTTCCACATTTCTGTGTAACAACTAACTTCATTTAACACCACAGACTCAGAATTGTTACAGACCATTCATACCAGCTATCTGAATGAGTAATTCACTTAGTGCCCTCTCCTTGTAACCCTGTATGTTCTTCTTTTTCAGATAACAGTGTAATTCCCTTTTGAATGCTTCAATTGAGCCTGCCTTCAGCACATTTCCAGGCCGTACATTCCAGACTTCAACCATATGAAACGGTATGTGAAATTTCTTCTCGTGTCACTTCTCTCCTTTTAACAATCAGTTAAAATCTGTCCTCTCATTCTCGCTCCTTTCACAAGTGTGAACAGTTTCTTGCTATTTACTCAGTCCAGATCCCTCATGATTTTGAATACCTCTGTCAAATCTCCTCCTGGCTGCTTTTTCTCCAAGGAGAACAGTTCTAACTCCCCTAATATATCTTCATAACGTCAACCTCATCCCTGAAACCATTTTCATGAATTCTTTTTGTTGTGACTAATGTGTAACTAATGGGTCTGTTCTATGGTCATACGGGCCTGCATGATCACATGGATCTATTTGCGATGTAAAGACCTTAATGTTTTCTATTTTTCTCCTAATAGAACAAAGCTATATCTTTGTTCCTTGCCGATTGATGAATGTACCCATTCAGTCCTCACACACAGAGACTGAGCAAAATAAAACATGAGACATAATTATTTTGTGAAAGTTACTGATGACTGTGTGTGCGATTTCCTAAAGTTATTATTTTGCTTGTAATGTTTTTCAGTTAATGTCGAGGGGATGCAAATGATTAGCGATAGTTTTGACACACACTAACAAATTTAATTACTGAGTTGACTGGCGAGTTGTTCATTTTTATATCCAAATCAAAGGATCTAGAGCAGAAAGTGCTGAGACCAATAAGGACTGTCTCCTTATGATCTTGTATTGTCTGGTTACTGCATCAACCACATCTAGGCCTGCAGGAGATTGCATGATCTGAGCATTTTGTTACATTGCCTTCTCTGCTGGGGAGGTGTAAAGTTAGTTCAGTAATGATTGCCTGCAGTTGAACATGTGTTAATCTTACTCATTGCAACAGACAACAGAAAGCCAACAAATAAGGTTGTGATGGAATGTCTTTTGCATTTCATTTGAGAAATTAATGACTGAAAAAAAATTTTGGAACTCCGAAAGTTGATTTTGAATAATTTGAAATATTGCTACACCTTATTTGAGTACACGTTGGCAAGGATATGGCACGTATTGAAAGAAGGACATTGAAGGCATCTTTGGGTTGTTACAACCAAGTGAGGAGAAACGAACTGGCACTTCAGTATTCAGCCTCCTCCTCTTCTTTCATTAACATACAGAGGAATCTGGGCATGCATGTCCACAGTTCCCTAAAAGTGCCAACACAGGTGGCCAAGGTGATTAAGAAGGCATGCTTGCCTTCATTAGCTGGGCATTGAGTACAAGAGTTGGGGAATCACGTTGCAGCTGTATAAAATCTTGGTTAGGCCGCATTTGGAGTATTGCATGCAGTTCTCGTCACCACACTACCAATAGGACATGGAAGCTTTGGAGAGAGTTCAAAGAAGATTCACCAGGATGTTGTCTGATCTTGAGGGTGTTGGCTATGAAGAGAGGTTGAATAAACTAGGATTGTTTTCACTGGAAAGACTGAGGGGAGGCCTGATGGATGTCTATAAAATTATGAGAGGCATAGACAGAATGGGTAGATAGAGTCTTTTTCCAAGGGTGGAAGTGTCAAGGGTGTTTGGGACATGCTGCCAGAGGAGGAGATGGAAGCAGGCATGTTACCAACATTTAAGAGACATCTGGATGGATATATGAATAGGGAGGGAAAAGAGGGATACGGTCCTTGTAAGGGCAGAGGGTTTTTTAAAATTTAGTTAGGCCATCAGGGTTGAAGGGCCGATGGCCTGTTCCTGTGCTGTACTTTTCTTTGTTCTTTGGTCACATTAAAAGTTTCTTAATGTATCTTCCTCCTGGATTTTTTGTTCAAATCCAAATGCATTCTCTACTATCAATGCAGCAAACAACAAAGGGTTAATCAGCAAAGTTTTCTGTGTCAAAGAAAGAGGAAATTTATTAACCACTGAACCTGAGCAGAAAATAGTAAATTACACAATGTCATAAAAACTCAGGTATTAGAAGTAATGAAGTTAGAGTCCAAATAAAAATTAAAAGAGTATACGGTTAGAACCCGTTGCTTGTCTTTGAGGACATTGATTTGTTAAATATTGCAGATGATTTAAGTTAACTTATTCCTTCAAACAGGTAGCTGTAGGAAATCTTGCAATTCTTTTAACATCTCTGTTTGTTGGTAGGTTCCGAAATGCTGCTTTCTGGAACTGGGTGCTATGTTTTTTTTCCCAGCAAAGAGAGAGACCTTCCTCACTAGTTCATGAGCAGCTTATCCAGATCCCTTGCTTCTGTCTGGCAAACCAGTCCTTAAAGTCCTGTTTGCTGTATATATTCCACAGTAATTTGATTCTGCTGTAGTCATTGGTGTTGAATAAGTAATCACATTTTGATATTTCATTCAGAAACCTTTGACACATTTCAAGATCGTAAAAACACAGAAATTAGGGTTCTTTCATCTTCCACTGGAGGAGTTTAAGACTCTCTTGGTTATATATCCTAACTGATTGTAATAGTTCCACATTGCCTTGATATGCTTATAGTTGATTTTGAAGTTAATTTTTAATATCTCCCTTTCAATCATCTTTTCCTGAAGTCCTTGACATTCCCAAATGTGAGATTCCATGAGAAATATGTCAAGGCATGTCAGCAGTGTAATCCATAGACTACACTTTGAGAAGTTCTCTGCTTACAATTCCAGAGATCAGGTGACTTGTGCCAATCATCTTTGGGTGGTATATTTTCTAGTAATTAAAGGTCCTCTGTTCAGTTTTTTTGGTTAGCTAGTTAAGTTATAGGTAGATCTCACTCAGTCACAACTTTCCATCATTGTGACAGGGGACATTGAAAGAATTCAACACAAATAAATACTACTGATGTGATTAGAAACACATTTTACACATTTGGCTGAAAATAAATAAACTAGGAGATGAAGATAAAGTGAATGTTTACCTCATCAGATGCTCTTGAGATGATGCAACCAATATTGCTTGGGCAACTCCAGCGCTAAGGACTTCTCTGAAATTAATGAGATTGTGGACTTAGATTATAGTGCCAGATCGAAACCTGGTAGATCTAAAGGTAGTTTAGAAGTCTTGAAATCCTTGAATGCCCAAATGGTAGACAGGGAAACAAAAACTGATGTAACTGAGCAAGAAATTGAAGCGTTTTGCTTAATCAGAGAAATACAACACATGGAAGATGGGAATAATGGGCTTGAAGATCTTATTTCAGAACTCACAGTAGAAAGAAAAGTCAGAGATTTACAACTTACCTTGATATAGCTGCATTGGTTCTTATATTTCAGAAGGAGAGCATAAGAGTATCTCAGTCACATTCCCTTACTTAAAATTGACTTGTTATCCCAATATTAATATTCTACAGCAAGGTCAAGTAAGATACATCTAGCTATTTCCCTTTGATAGCATGGAACATTTTATAACACAGCAGCTTTTGTATTTTAAAAATATTGAAGGTCAGTTTATTTCACAAATACTTGCTCTGAAGGTTAATGAAAATGCAATGTCTCACTCACACAACTTACCCACACTATTGCAAGCACAAAACTAGATACAGTTGAAGATAAAATGGTAATTATAAAAATGGAATTAGTTTCAATCCCGACTCCAGTACAGGTCTGATGTTTTATGGATGAGTTGTTGCTTCAGCTGAAAGTTAAGGTCTCAAGAATGCAGAGATTTCCCCATAGTTGTGATCATTCCTCAAGTGGATCTGTTCAAAGCAGCACTCCATTCAGCAGCAGAAATGTTCTTTTTTCCTTGATAGGAGCTGCAGGTGTGAGCAGACTCCTTTGAATTCCTCTGACAGAGAGGAGATGGGGGTGGAAGAGAGAGTACCATTCTGTACAGCTGTGCACTCAGTCCCAATATATGTACACAGCTTTGATTTAAAGTTGCTAAGGCTTCCTATCAAACTAACATCTTTGAAACCCTCTTCATTTTTCTTGAAGCCTTTGATCTGTAACAAATTCATTGTGCAGTAAAAGATTTGTCTGTCAGTTCAATGGATGTCTACCATCATCCAGCTACCTGTATTTATTTTTATTTCCTGAATGCAGCTCAAGTACCCCATTGATCTTGACCGCAATGTTGACAGACTCTAAGCCTGATTCACAGTTTGTGGTTTAACGTCGGGGCAAGTGGCCATTGGACCTATCTTCTCAAGTCCCCTTAGGGCCCAAGGTAACAGGCCAGGGTGTCAGTGTCAGGGTGCTGGGGGCTGTGCATTGTTGGCACTGCCAAGCTGCGGGGCCCAAAGGGAGAGTGAATGGAGGTTTTGAGGGAGAAGGAGACTAAGTGGGAGGTCTGGGGAGGGGAGGGTTTGTGGGGTCTGGTCATCCTCATATCGGTGTGGTGTGGTGGGGGGAAGGTGGCTTACCTGTTATTTATGGGTGGGGGAGAGGATGCCCCTCTTTGGTGAGGGGTTGGTAGTGCTCTTCTGGTGAGTGTAGATGTCAGCATTTTTTTTGCAGCAGAGTGTCTGTCTCCGAGCACAGAGGTTGGGTCGTCCTTTAAAAATGGTGGCCCTGTCTCGGAACAGCAGGTCTAGCCAGTGGATTGCTCAAATTGAGCTCAACTGCATCTCTCAGGTGAGTGAATCCCCCCCCGAAAGACACAGCCAGAGGGAAACTTTCTTGTTTTCCCGCCATGTGGGCACTTAGTCTCAATTCAGAAGAACTGTGGACTTTAGATTTTCCCAAGACGAATTTTGAATTTTTACAATGAAGGTGTCAATGGAGTTTCGTTTATCACCTGGCTAAAAGCACAGCGGGCCAAAATCAACAAAAGTATCTTTTTCCTCTTGAGAGATAAAATGGTTTAATTTACAAATTGGTCTGGTAGCTCTGAGGAACCATCTTCCGTTCCAGTTTTATTTATTCTTAAATGTAGTATTTAGGTTAGGTGGATTCACCATGGAAAATGCACATGTTACGGGGATAGGATAGAGAGGAGGGCCTGGGTGAGATGCTCTTTCAGAGAGTCAGTGCAGACTCAATGGGCCAAATGGCCTCTTTTAGTGGTTCTATGCAGGTATTGTGTCATAACGCAATAAATAAGATGAATTGTAAAGAAAATGATAATAAGCCACTGCCTAACAGTGAAGATTTGTCTTCTGTTTCTAATTTAGCTAATGGAAAAATGTTCACTAAGGCAGATTTGTCAAATGGATATTTGCAATTAGAATTAACTAACAGGAGCAAGGAACCACATACCATTTATTCATACAAAGGGCTGTATCAGTGCAAAATGTTGTGGACAAGATGCTCCAATCTTATCCATGACCACCCTGTTGCAAGTGAGAATGGAGAATTTGGCAAACTTCAGCGGCACTGGAGAATCCCAGCCATGAGCGAGGATGGAGATTTTTCATAAATTCATTTGGGGTGTATGCTGCTACTGCAGTGCTTTATGACTATTATGTGTTGTAATAGTCAAATATTATAAGATCATAATCCCTTCTCAAGAGCAATTAGAGGGATGGGCAATAAATGTTGGATGAAAGAAATGCATTGTTTCTTAGACGGCATTCTACTTGAGTAGTAAGGAAAGGAAAGTCATGTTGTAATGTTGAACAAAGTCCGAGATTTACTACAAGATTTTGGCTTTAGAGTTAAAAAGCACAAATGTTGCTTTACAGTGGTGATGATTCATTTTTAACCACTGAGTTACCTGTAAATTACTTCACATACACAAATAACATTCCAATGTCTGCACGAAAAATTAGTGAAGAAATGCACTAGGATGCGGTGCTCAATAACATGGTTCAATTATGCCATGAATAGCTGATCTAAACAGTGTGATGATGAGAAATTGCATGAGTATTTTAAATGTTGAAATGAACTGCATGTGGATGAAAACTAACTCCTATGGGGTTTAACAGCTCTTATTCCACCAAGATTTAGTGAGAGATTGTTGGAGGAGTTTTATCAAGAGCACACATAAGAACATAAGAACATAAGAAATAGGAGCAGAAGTAGGCCATCTAGCCCTGCGAGCCTGCCCCGCCATTCAATAAGATCATGGCTGATCTGTCGTGGCTCAGTTCCACATTCCCGCCCTCTCCCCATAACCCTTAATCCCCTCTCTTATCAAAAACCCATCAACCCGCGTCTTAAAAATATTTAGCGAGGTAGCCTCCACCACTTCAACGGGCAGAGAGTTCCAGAGATTCACCACCCTTTGAGTGAAGAAGTTCTTCCTCAACTCTGTTCTAAACCGCCCCTCCTTTATCTTGAGGCTGTGCCCCCTAGTCCTACTGTCCTTTCTGAGCGGGAAGAGTCTCTCCACCTCTATCCTACCCATCCCATTCATCATCTTATATGTCTCAATGAGATCTTCCCTCATTCTTCTAAACTCTAATGAGTACAAGCCTAGTTTATTCAGCCTCTCCTCATAGCTCAACCCCTTCAACTCCGGCATCAGCCTAGTAAACCTCCTCTGCACTCCCTCCAAGGCCAAAATATCCTCGCGTAAGTACAGCGCCCAAAACTGCACACAGTACTCCAGCTGCGGCCTCACCTGTGCCCTATACAGCTGCAGCAAGACCTCCCTACTTTTATATTCAATCCCCCTCGCTATGAAGGCCAGCATCTCATTCGCCTTCCTGACCACCTGCTGTACCTGCAGGCTGGGTTTTTGCGACTCATGCACAAGGACCCCGAGGTCCCTCTGCACCGTCGCCTGCTGCAGTTTTTCGCCATGTAAGTGATAATCCTTCCTACCATTATTCCTACCAAAGTGGACCACCTCGCACTTGCCAACATTAAATTCCATTTGCCAGTTCCTGGCCCATTCGCCCAGCCTATCTAGATCCTTCTGTAGACTTTCCACACCCTCCGCGCAGTTTGCCTTTCCACCAATCTTGGTGTCATCAGCAAATTTCGACACCATACACTCGGTTCCCTCCTCCAGATCATCTATATAAATGGTAAATAGCTGAGGCCCCAGCACTGACCCCTGGGGCACTCCACTAGTCACCATCCGCCAATCCGAATAACACCCATTGACCCCCACTCTCTGCCTCCTATTTGACAACCAATCCTCTATCCACGCTAACACCCTACCCCCAACTCCATGTCCCCTGACCTTCTGCAATAACCTCTTGTGAGGTACCTTGTCGAATGCCTTCTGAAAATCAAGAAAGACCACATCCACCGGCTCTCCTCTGTCCACCGCCCTAGACACATCCTCATAGAACTCCAATAAATTTGTCAGACACGACTTCCCCTTAACAAAACCGTGCTGCGTCTGCTCTATCAAGCAATTCCCCTCAAGATGCCTCGCTATTTCCTCCTTGATGACGGATTCTAACATTTTACCTACAACAGACGTTAAACTAACCGGCCTATAATTCCCTGTCTTTTGCCTGCCACCCTTCTTAAACAACGTGTAACATTAGCCGTTTTCCAATCTTCCGGCACTTCCCCGGAATCCAGCGACGTTTGGAAAATAACCACCAAGGCATCCACTATCACCTCCGCCATTTCTTTCAGAACCCTCGGATGCATTCCATCCGGTCCTGGGGACTTGTCCACAATCAGTCCCTCCAGTATGTCGAGCACCGCCTCTGTAGTAACAATAATGTCATTGAGACCCTCCAGTCCTCCCACCTTTCCATCTCTAACACCCGGCAAAGTATTCACATCCTCCTCTGTGAAGACCGAAACAAAAAAGTTATTCAAGACCTCAGCCATTTCCCCATCCCCTACCACTAATTCCCCCTTCTCATCCTCTAAGGGTCCAACGTTCACCCTGGCCAGCCTCTTCCTTTTTATATATTTATAAAAACTCTTGCTATCCTTTTTTATATTAAGCACTAGCCCAGCTTCATAGTTTCTCCTACCCTTCTTTATCAAATTCTTTGTCAATCTTTGTTGACATTTAAACCTCTCCCAATCCTCTTCTCACACAGGAATAATTTATATGAAAGCAATAAGAGAAGCTATTTTTGGTATCCAAAGATCGATAGATATTTAAGAGTTGGTGTAAAAGTTGTGAAATATGTCTCAGAATGAGAAATAATTCAACAAGGGTGTCTTTTATTACATGGTCAAACACAAGAAAACTGTGGGAATAAGTACACATTGTTTTATTTGAAGCAGAAGGGAAATAATGGCCCATGACTTCTGACCTGAACATCGTCCTAAGTTGATTTTGCCTTGCACACATACATCAGGGCAATACAGAAGCCCTGGTGTACGCACATGTGCACTGAAAAAGCACCAAATTTGAACCTCCAAAGGAGGTTCTGAAAGATGCTGGTGTTGAAGCACGAAGCAACAATTGTGCCAAAACTACCGTCACTTACGCTAATGTTAGGTGAGCTTCTTTATGTGCAGTTATTTTTCGAGCTAGCTGCAGCAAGTAGAGGCAGCAGACATTTCTTTGTAAATATTTTAAAAAGATGTTTACAGAAAGTAATTTTTAAAAAAAAATTGTTTACAACTTTGCCATGAAAACTAATGTTTCGGCTGAAGTGCTTTCAGGTGTAGCCATATATTTTAAGCAGTATTTATCCCAATTTTAAGAGTTTCCCTGTGCAATGTTTATCCTTGTGTAACTTGGCTAGTTCAAATACTTCAGGTAAATGTATTCCTTATGATGATGTATGCAAGTCTCCTGTGATGCATATCATGTTTTGAGCTGGTTGGTTTAAGAGCCATTTATGTACTTTAAGTATTCAATATTTGTTGAATTATTTGATAACCTTTCCTGTTTTCAACAGTTAGCACGCACAACACATAATAGTCAAATATTAAACCTGTGGGCATAATCCCTAATTTGTAGCTCTTTCAGTGCACATGTGCATACACTGGGGCTTCTGAATCATCCTGATGCACGTGTGCAGGGCAAAATCGACTTAGGACAACATTTGGGTCAGAAGTTATGGGCTATTATTTTTCTTCTGCTTCAAATAAAACGTGTACTTATTCCCACAGTTTTCTTGTGTTTGACCATGGAATTAAAGACACCTTTGTTGAATTATTTCTTGAGCAATTAGGCATGGCCAATAAATGCTGACCTGGCCAGTAATGCTCACATCCATGAAATGATTTTAAAAATCTATCATTGGGACAACAATAAGACCAATATGATTATTGGAGAAAAGGGCGATTAATATTCAACCCTTCACTTCAGTGGTGCTTGAAGGCCTGGAGGGTTACCCAGTGATATTTTGCAACATTGCAAATGCTCCTCTAAACGTCTACTGTTTTCATCATTTCACCTGAGGAAACACACCATTGAGAAAATGATCTGTAAAGTCATTAACTGAAAGGTAATGCTGCGTCCCATACTGGGCTCTCAGGGGAAAACAAAATGGGCATTGATGGTATAGCCATCTAGTTTTTTTCATTACTGTCACAAGTAAGCTTACATTAAAACTGCAATGAAGTTACTGTGAAATTCCCATAGTTGCCACACTCCATCGCCTGTTGGGAATACTAAGGGAGAATTTAGCATGGCCAATGCACCTAACCAGCATGTCTTTTGGACTGTGGAAGGAAACCACAGCACCCAGAGGATACCCACACAGATGCAGGGAGAACATGCAAACTCCTCACAGACAGTGACCCAAGGCCAGAATTGAACCTGGGTCCCTGGCACTGTGAGGCAGCAGTGCTAACCACTATGCCACCATGCTACCCAGTATGGTGCAGGAGGAAACTTTAGCAGGACTTGGAAATCAGATGAGATTTTCTTTCAGATTCCAGCATCCACAGTTTTTCCTTTTATATTAATCAGATCAGAAGCCTATAGTTCAATTGTTGATCAATTCACCGGATCATTTCACAAAGTTTAATAGGCATTGAGTATGATCTCAGTTTCCTTTAAAACAAGATATCCCCTTGAGCTACAGTGTTACAGATGACTGCAAGTTTCTTGAATAATAAGCAAAATATTTCTGCCAAGATTGCCTTTGAACCAAAAGACATTGACAGCTGAAATTCAGAATGTTACAACCGTGTATTCAGTATCAACAGAAATGTTTTGCCTATAATGTTTGACCCTCGGTTCAATGCAAATGTTCTTTCAAATAATGTCACAGATGACTTTAGGGGTGATCTGATGTGGGAGGTCTAGGCTATCAAAGCACAGTTTACGCAGATTGTTGTGTGCAACAATCAATTTTCTGAACTTCCAATTGGATCTTCTGGATCTCATGTTTAAAATCTGGATGTAATAGCTTCAGTGTTACTGTGACTGAAGCTGTCACATCTGAACGGAATTTGATGAAATTCCATCTCCTTCACATAACTACAGAGATGGCATGAGATGTATTACCCAGGGAAAGGAAATGAGACCATGTGGCCATTTCTCTTCCACATTGAAGTTTGCCTGTTACAATTCTCGTTATTCATATTTGCAGCAAAATTGAGATTCCACAGCCAGATGTGCACTTCCTATGACTGAAAACATCCACCCGTATTTATGTTATCAAAGTAAGTAGTGCAACAGGAAATCAGTGAATACCTATTTATGGGGATCACTTGCACTGTTTGTTGCATGGATAGCTCATCAAATGAATTGTATGCTTTAAAAGGCACAAAAATTATTGGGCGCAGTTTTCCCTGTACAATATGATAGTGGGTGGGCAAAGCACATGGAAGCAGCAACAACAATGGTGGTTTTCTCCATTGAATCGTTGTGAATATTAAAAAAGCTGTCAAAGGGTGGGTACCCTGACTGCGAGTTGGGGAGGGAGTGCAGGCACTTAGGTTTTAAAGATAGGTGCCTCATTTTTAAAGATCATCCAGCACACCCCGTCTGACACACCCACCATCATACTCCCCACCTATCATCACACTCCCCACTCAGCCCAAGCAATCCCCCCCGCCATCCAGACACTTCACTGATGGGGGCAGGACAATCGTGTCACGCTTATATATGAGCATAAAATGCAATTTGGACATTTCATGAAATTTTCCGCACGGATCACTGATCCCAAAATCAAACCCCTCACCACACTCCCAAAACCCCACAATCAGAGCTAACGAAGGATCACCTAGACTCAAAATGCTGGCTGTATTCTCTACCATGGATGCTGTCAGACCTGCTGAGATGTTCCAGCATTTTCTGTTTTTGTTTCCGATTTCAGCACGCGCAGTATTTTGCTTTTACCCACTCTTACACTACATAGTTTGAAATAAAATTGGTATTTTAATTCATTTGTAAAAGATATACCGCAGTCTAATAGTATATGAAAATGCTGAGCTGCACACTGCTTTAACGTATCTCACAAAAAGAGATGAAAATTAATTTTGGCAGTAACAAAATATGGGAATGGCAAATCAACATTTTACAAAAGTCCAGTGTAAAACAAGATGTCAATTCATTCTTACCTGTTTTTCACTGTGTCAACATTATGAATTTCACCCCCAAAGTGTTCAAATCTTCTTTCTCTTTCTAAAATCTTTGAATTGAGTCTATAGTGATGGAAATGTAGATGCCTCTTTGTTCCGTGGAATGCTATCTCGTGGCTGGAATGTGAACAATAAACAAATGACATATGAGAAACCATGCGAATATTCGAGGACTGCTATCCAGATATTTCCTGGCTTCCTTTGAAATTGTGGCCAGTTTCTTTGAAGAATGTCCATCCCAACCACCACCCATTCCCTTCCCCCACTAAGCCCTGATCAAAGCAACAGTTCCATGCTAGTGTGAAATCATGTTAATAATGATCTTCATCTTCCCAATGTTAGCTGCTGAATTTCAACGTTCGAATCTTTTAACACTTAAATTACACATTTAAAAAATTAGTCCACAGCCATCCCAAATGATCATATTGCACCTGTTAACTGTGCAATGTTCTACAGACCTAAGAGAATTGTATTGCCAAATAACATGTGGTTAAGAGACTGGCTGGCCATCACTTCCAAATATCAATAGCTCACTGCTGGCAATTAGTTGTCCCAGAGGTTTGATGTTTGATGCCCATGTTTCAGTACTTAATGATCTCCCAGGCCACCAACAATTTACAAAGCAGATGGCACAGGCTCAGTACAAGCTGGGAATGCACTTCTGGTCTACCATATTTAGAGAGGCAAATCTGTTGACGTCAGGTCCACGAGGCTGAATATTCCTGTGAAGGCAGGTTTGTGGGGGGGGTAGGGGACCGGTGAGGATGTGGTGAAGGGGAAAAGCAGCTTACTGATGCTGTCCCACCTCCAGCGAACTGTCCCAGGATTTTATTTAAGATTCAAAACGGAAGCATGTTTCTGCCCATTTACTAGACCATCCCGGCCTCCTCCAAAAGTCCCCAGCCAGTTTTCAACCAATTTAGTTCACTCCATGTGACAGCAAGGCATAGCTGAAGGTACAGGATACTACAAAGACTATGGGCCTGACAATATTCTGGCAATCATACTCAAGACTTATTCTCTAGAACTAGCCAAGCTGTTCCAGCACAGCTACAACAAGGGCATTTACCCAGCAATGTGGAAAATTGCCCTGTGTTCAGTTTTTTTAAGCAGGAGAAAGCTAACCCGGCCAATTACTGCCCCATCAGTCCATTCTTGATCATCAGCAAGCTACTGGAAAGGGAATCACCAGCGCTATCAAGCAGCACTTGCTCAGCAATAACTTGCTCACTAGTGCTCAGTTTGGATTCTGCCAAGCTCACTCAGCCTACTAATTACAACCGTGGTTCAAACGTGGATAAATGCACAATTGACAAGAAATTAACATGTCCAACAAGAGAGAATCTAATCATTGCCCCTTGATGTTCAATGGCATTACCATCACTAAATCCCCACAATCAAAACCCTGCTATTGCCTTTGACCAGAAACTGACCTGGAGTAGCCAGATAAATACTGTAGCTACAAAAACAGGTTAGAGGCTAGGAATCCTGTGGTGAGTAACTCACTGCCTGACTTCCCAAAGCCTGTTGGGCATGTAATGGAATACTCTCAATTTGCCTCGATGGATGGGTGCAGCTCCAACTCAAGAAGCTCGAGACTGTCCAAGACAAAGCAGCCCACTTGATTGGCATCCCTTCCACAAACATTCACTCCCTCCACCACTGACGAACAGTGGCAGCAGTGTGTGCCAATTAGGTATGGTCAATAAACACTAGTATACACCCACATCCCATGAATGAATTTTAAAAACCATTAATAAATTATTGGTAATTGTAAAAAGTAGCCAAATAACACATAAGAGAGTAACTTCCTAATTAACAAACAGATTGTCAAAAATTGACTATTTCTAAGATTCAGAATAAATATGTTGTATGGTGTTATACAGAAGCATACCAATCAGGGAGATTCTGTATGCCATTCTGTACTAAGTTAGCCCTTAGTTGGCCCGAATGCCAAGGAAAGAAATTCATCAGTTCTTCTGCTCCTGTGTGAATCCTGCTGGACAATGTGCCAGATTAATTGCTTGGCTCCGTTCTTTGCACTCATCCCCTAAAAGGAGCATGGCAGCCTTTGCATGGCAAAAATTGCTCTCCTCTTGCTGACCTTGGCAAACAGTCCTCAGAGTAACACAAACTCTAAGGTCCACTTACGAACAACATGCACATTGGTCCCAACCGGAAACACAAGCAACAACATGGTCCACTTTAATTTGATCTATGGCACCCTCTCAGTAGCACTGAAGTTTGCAAAAAATCTCACATCCCTATTTCTGACAGCTGCAAGCAATGTTAAAAAGTGGTGACCTCTGATGACATCAGATGACTGAATCAAAGTGTACAACGCTGTTGTTACTAGACACTGGTGGGCTATCAGAAACCTTGCCAACATCCAGAAACTTGACCTTTATATACCTTGATTCTGACCACTGAGGAGAGCAACCGAGAAGTGTATGACTTAGCATTGAATTGTTGGAAGGTTCACAATATGGGGCCTGGACACTGGGTTGAGATTGCCCAAACTAATTCCATTACATCAGCCTTGATTGAATTCCAGGCAGAACTTAAAAGGCAACTGGAAATAACCCATTTTATTGCACACTTTTTGAAGTAAGAGATTTTATAAAATTGAAATGAAAAAATGTATAACTGTCCAAATAAGCTAACATTCTAAATAATGTAATTACACAATGCACACAATCATAACACAAACTGGTTTTCAGTTTGTTATTTAGTACGGCAGCCACATGATCACAGCTGCCTGTGTGTCCCTCAGGATATAATGATATGTGGGTTATTAAACATTTTATAGTTTACAGGGTGGAAAACAGATGCTACTGTTTAGACAATTTAATTTACAATAGTATTCATTTCAAAAACCAATTATTCTAACATGTCAGAAGAGTGGTATTTTTACAAATGCATATAGAAAAGCATTTCTTCAGCATGAGAATGAATCTTTTGAATCCATGCTGTAGGGAAGGATGGTATTGTTCTCTGATGGGCAGGATTAGCTTTCCCTTCACATTGCTTGTCATGAAACAAATGGATCTCACTCTCAGCATGTTTTTTTTTGTGCAGTAGCTAATCAATTTTTCATTTGGTGGTTGACAAGTTCTCATATTATCTAATGGATAATAACAAATAACTTGCATATTGCACTGTCAGGTGCCTCTTTTAACCTGTTAATGTATAAGCTGTAAATTCTGCTGCTGCCTTAGCCCATTTCCCTTCCTTGCACTGCTTATCAAATTTCTTTCATGTGCTTATCTGGATCCTCATGATTAGTAAGAAGTCTCACAATGCCAGGTTAAAGTCCAACACGTTTATTTATCATGGCCTGCTCATGATTAAGCAGATAAAATAAGGCCTGCATTCTCCAGGGATGACTTCCAGGATTCTAAAGTGCTCTGTCTTGAAGTAGTAATGGCAGATTTGTCTTCAACCCAGAAGTTGACTACGAATGGCCAGAGTCCACATTATCTTTGCAGTCTACACTTTCCTTTGGAAGCCCTCCAAGACTGAACAAAAGTCACATTTTTGTGCAAACCTTTTATTTATGCAAACTGTTTTCACTTCTAACTCTCTATGGATGAAATGAATAATGTGGTCTCTTTTCTCCCCCTTCTACTTGAAGACAATAATGTCTATAGTTTCTCAGAGGTTACCCTAATTAGCATCATAATTAATGCATGTGTCTTCTAGCTATTCTGGAGAAATTTAACCAGAACATTAAGGTGTCAAGCAGCTTCATTCATTCTTCATATGAAACCTTGTGTTACAATGGAATCATTGAAATTCAGTTCAATGCTAATTTGGAGACTGAATTTCCTCCTTTAATAAAAAACAGAATTTTTATTTCTTCATCAATGATTTGCACCATAGGAGTATATAGCTTTTAAAACATGGATTTTTGGAGATATGATTTTGTTTGCAGGCCCTTGGTTATGGAGAAAAAGAGGTTTAGTTTTCTTGTCCCTGAAATGTGGGCCTTAATCGTTATCATATAAATGATCAGTCTGGCATTTGACTGAGAAATTTTAAGCTTTTATTATTACCTGTCACCTTTTGAATGTAAATTTAAGAGCTTAGAACTGCTGAGTGTCTTCACATTTGTGATGATGCCTAATAAGATGCATCCGCTGCCACATGAACACACATCTGGGAGGCTAAAGTACCAAGTTTCTCCACTGTTGCTTCTTCCCCTGAGTGACAACTCTATTAAATCAAAGTGCTTCAAATGCTGAAGGCATCCAAGCTGAAATACTATAATGTTGGACAAGTAACTATTTTGATTATGAATGATCACAGCAGTTGAGGAGAACGCACGTGGTGAAGAGTATAGAGAAATCATTTTGAAATGTCAATGATGCGAAGCAAAGCTTATGATGTTGTTTGTGTCTTCAACCAAGGAATTAGTGAAAACCCGTGGAAATAATTAACCCCCTGCTGCTAATAAGGCCAGAGAGGTCCCCTGGCTAACTAACTGATTTTATCAGCTTTTAGATTATGCTCTGTGCCACTGAAAAAAAATGAATGTCTCTAAATTATTGTCTGTCTTGTTTTTCAGGGTACAACACATTTCATAGAATCCCTATATAGCAGAAGGAGGCCATTCTGCCAATCAACTTCTGCACTGACTCTCTGAAAGAACATCTTACCCAGGCCCTGTTCCTGTAACCCCATGTATTTACCCTGCTAATCCCCCTAACCTAAATATTTTGGGACACTAAGAGGCAATTTATTATGGCCAATCCACCTAACCTGCACATTTTTGGATTGTGGGAGGAAACTGGAGCACCCAAAGAAAACCCACACAGACAGGGGGAGAACATGCAGACTCCACACAATCACTCAAAGCCCAAATTGAACTCTGGTCCTTGGTGCTGTGAGGCATTAGTGATAACCACTGTACCATCATGCCACCTTTACTTTCCTTTAGTTTCCATTCCTTTCCTGTTCTAAGCACAGCAAATTGCTGGGGACAAACACAAAGTAGCTTCATGGATATAAGGTAGCTGAAGTCGTAACACACAACTTGTGGTATTTCCATTGCTGTTGACCCACGATACATTGTATAGAACTAATGATCACTATAGTGGCAGAAGGATGTAATAGAAATTTGTTAAGTTAGCACTTCAGTCATAATTTTCTACAACATTGAATACTAAGTCATTTCACTTAGAAGGTAATAAAACGTCAATCATCCAGACACTTTAAAGTATCAATAACAGAAGTCACAAACCTGTGAAAGTGCTTTGTGAATAAACATTGTGAAATTGACAGCAGAGGTCAGAGAGTCTAAGCTGTCAATCAAGCAATGATTTCTCTGGGGTGCAGGTGTTTCAATTTGCATAATGGATGTTTGGGCTGTCAGCCAAACACACACAATAAGACTCGGTTGAGTGCTCCTGCATAGAGTTCTTCTTCCCCTTCTTTTCTTCCCTCTGTGAGAAGTTTGTCCCTCTGCCTCATCTCCCTGTCATTTTGTACACTAAGGGAACTGCCAACTACAGCACCCATGATTGGGAGAAAAGTGGTGTTACCAGAACCCAGCAAGAGAAAACCAAAACCTTCACTGTGTGTAACAAAGATGCCTGTCAACATTACCAACTTTAAAGCACAAAGACACTCACAATACTTCTACAGATTCAGATGGTGCCAGCAGAAGTAGTCGGTAAATGCTTTAAATAGACATGTGTGGTTGCTTTTGGATGCTGTCCATGTATTCAGCTGTTCTTATTTAAGACCTGATATTAGTTTGAATTGCGATGTCAAAGATGGTAGTGCTGGTGCCAAATCAGCATGACTGACATCATAATCTGCTACACTTCATACTTTTGGTGCATCCACCTAACATTGGCACAAACATCTTCACCAAAACGAGATCAGGCACAAGCTGCACTGAAAGTGTGTGCATGCATTTGAGTTCGGGAATGGCACACAAAGTGCTGGAATAACAGATGATATTGAGCTGAGTTTTGTGGTCTTCCAGAATACAGCATCAACACCATAACATTGTAGAAATTATTTTCTTTGTAAAAATCTACGTGCTTAAATTGGGTGGAGTAGTTTAGGTTTAGAGCATAAAAAGTATTTCTATAAAGCAGTGGGAACTGGAGTCATACACAATTTCTGGTTATCATGACATAATGTCCATTTGCCACTAAATACAGACAAAATATCATTGTAGGAGCAGACTTCTACAAATATCTATGTGAATTATCTTTTTGTCAACCAAAAGTACAGGAATGGGTCTCCAGACTTTATTGGAGTTGGAAATGTCTCATAAATTGGACGACAAGCATTTCTGTTCTCAATTACTTTCACTTACATGATTGTAGAATTTTTAGTCAAGTTGCAATAGGAACAGCAATAAGAATGATTAACAGAAGATAAATGAATCATTCGCAAACAGTGTTCCATATCTTTATTTGAGTAGACAGAAAGATCAGATAATAACACTGTGTTATATATATTGAAAGGTCAGATAATACTGCTGTGTTGTGTATACAGCATTCAGAATGAAATCTTGACAAGTGACTTCAGAGCAGTAATAGTTTCACAATAACTTGATTGCAATGTTAACGTAAGCCTACCTATAACTAATAAATAAACTTTAACTTTTCATTCCCTGTATACAGGACTGCTGGAGAAGAATGTTAATGGAGACCAAAAATGAAAGGACATATCTGGGAAAATTCACACATTTTGGGTGAGATATCAGTATGGTAGATGTATTGGAAAGCACCTTGTTAACATGCACACCTCAGTCTTCAGTTCACAGAGTCAACAGCATTTTAAAAGTGCAGACGCCTTCACCCAGAAGCAAATTGCATCGCTGAACTTGTGGGACTTATGATTTTGAGGAAAAGTTTTCAAACTACCAGAATTTTGAGGAAAGGTTGAGGGAGCTGGGGCTTTTTAGAGTGGAGGAGGATGAGAGGCGACTTAATAGAGGTTTATAAGGTGATGAGGGAGATAGATAGAGTGGACGTTCAGAGACTATTTCCTCGGGTGGATGTAGCTGTTACTAGGGGGCATAACTATAAAGTTCACGGCGGGAGATATAGGAGGGATGTCCGAGATAGATTCTTCACTCGGAGAGTGGTTGGGGTATGGAGTACACTGCCTGCTGTGATAGTGGGGTCAGACACTTTAGGAACTTTCAAGCGGTTATTGGATAGGCACATGGAACACACCAGAATTATAGGGAGTGGGATAGCTTGATCTTGGGTTTGGACATAGCTCGGCACAACATTGAGGGCCAAAGGGCCTGTACTGTACTGTACTTTTCTATGTTTCTATGTAATTCTTTGGAGCAGTCAGGTACCTCTTCAGATTGCTAAGTATGTACATAAAAGGTGGATAAAGTCTGTGGAACTATCAAGCCATTTAACTCAACTACATTTTAAATTCTGGGGGGAAGAAAGCAGGACCTGATATGATTGTTATTGAAAAGAAATCAGTGCCTGTTATTTCAATACTCTTCACTAGCCCTAAGCCTGAGGGTTATCCTTATAGGATCTGTACCTACTATTATTAAAGTGGAGAGCTTGTGAATTGACAGTTTGTTTGATAGCTCCAAATGGTTTTAAAAGGATTAACTGTCATTGTTGTAGGTCTAAATGTTTGTTTGTATAAGGTATTAAGTACATGAAGGGATTTAAATTTATTGAATAAGAGTTCTTTTTAGATATAGTGATGTTTGTAACTGATATTGAGAGCTTTACGTTGTTTCATCTCAGTATGATTCCTGAGGTCTGCTGTAAGTGCTGTGCTAATCCAGTTTATTGAACACCTTATAGAAGACACCAGGATTAACATGCTATTTGGTCATGGACATCTTACTGGTATGAACATAGAACATAGAACACTACAGCACAAACAGGCCCTTCGGCCCACGAGTTGCGCCGATCACATCAACACCTACCAATCCATAGACCTATCTATAACCCCCAATCCCACTATGGATGAGAAATAGGAGGAAAACATGAGGTCAAGAAGAGCAGCATCAGCTGTTGAAGAGAGAGAGACAGGAGGGTGAGGTGGCATCTTTCCCCACTGTGGTTATAGTACATCCCTTGTCCTTGGATGTCCTCCACCAGGGACTCCACTGCTGCATCATTGAACCTGTGCATCCCTTCCGTTGGTACATCAGCCATCCTGAAATGTGCCACTGGATGTGAACAGAGTAATCCACCCCTTTAGTGAACGTATGCATGAGAAACTACTGCTCCATGAAAATTGTGTCTAATCAGCACTTTAGTGTTAAACTTGCAGATATCAGATTCAGTATTTCCAGGCAACTTCAAATTATGGTATTCAACAATTATGCTAAATCCAGACTTTCAAACAGGCACCTGCACCAATTATAGCAGCTATTTTTTACCTTTTCGCCACAATAACCCCTATGGTCGTTGCTGTGCACAATGCACTCATCCATTTCATAATGTTGAGTGGAGTGAAATGAATTGGCTGAACATAATTTGGAACAATCAAGAAAAGCTTTTTTTCATTGAATTATTAGACTTGTAAAGAATTTATCTGAAGTAGTCCCAGAGGTCAAGGCATAAGGATGGGAGGAACAGTATTCCAAAATGAAAATGTTGATCAAAGGGATCACACAATTTGCATTTGTTCTTCTTTTTGGCAGTTTTAACTTCTGGACTTTATTTATATGCTGTCACTCAACTGTCCACTTGAAATGGGAGCAGGGCTGATAGATACAAAATGAAGTTCATGTGGCCTAGGACCTCGAGTCAACAGACCAAGCAAAGACTTTCTTGTGAGGGGTTAGTTTAAGGGGGAACGGTTTCGGGAGGGTCTTGTCAGAAAAATAGGTAAGGGGAAAGGTCCAGAGGAGAGAGTTGACTTTTCTTGTCAAGCACAGATGTATACTTCTGCTCCTTTTGGCCCATTACAGAAAGCATTTCCCTTTTCTTGGAAAGCCTTTTCTCTACTTGAGTTTCTGTAGACTTCCCGTCACATGATGGAAATGTGTTGCTGTTCCCCTGCTCAGGCTGCCAAAATGGTCTGTGATCTGTTTGACATTACAGGACCCTATTTTGCACAAGTTCATGAATTTCCTCTCCTGCTTTAAATGGGCACCTCATCCACTCTCAGAATTTTATGACAACAATGGTTTCATAGTCACCATAAGACTTTTAATTTCAGATGCGTTATTGAGTTTTAATTCCACTGTCTGCCATGGTGCAATTTCAACCTCTGGGTCCCCCAAAGCATTACCCTGGGTCTCTGAATTAAGCAGCAATACCATTATGTCAGCACCTACCCTTCATGCCTACTGAATGAATGAGGTTAAAGCCAACTCTTCTGACTTACTTTATGAGACTATTTTTGTGGATGCATTATTGGGATGTATTTGTAGATGCTGTCAGATAGATTGCAACATTTCTTAATAAATATTGAGAATTTTATCAAATAGGAAGGACTGATATTTTCAATGTAATTGGTTGAGATGTGTGTTTCACAAGCAAGTTAGTCAATATAGATCATAAAATTTAATTTACTGCTAATGTTTTCCAAGTTAACCTCTTATAATAAATCTTGGGAGGTCTATCACTTCTGCTGTATTAATCCCAGAACCCCCTCCATGTTTTATAAGGCACTGCACTTCAACATTTTTGGCATTTCTATGGTACTGGTAGTAATTTAATAATGATGTAAAAATAATGGGACTGTGCCTGGAATTTATGCAGTGAGCCAGGACCACAGAACAATCTGTAACAAATTTAAAAGATCTGTTTGAAGCTCTTAAAGCCCTCTTCTACACGAATATTGGAACTAGAGCAATACTTTGAAATCTTCCCCTTTGTTTAGCTCACTGACACCAAGGCTGACCTGGAGTCAAATACTTGCTTCTTCGTTTGATTATACAGCTGCAGGATGCTCTTCATGTGTCTCATTATTGAATTTAAAGCCTGGACAAATTTAAGTTCACCTTCATAAATGTTTATTAATCACTTTTGGAGGGGTACAAATCTGATTGATTAATCAGAACTAATAGTTAGTGCTTTCTACTGAAATTATACCATCTCTCATTCACATCTGCTTTCAATTTAAAATTATGCAACAGAGCAAAATATTGCTCTTAGTTATGTTCTCTGATCTCTGTGGGTGGGATTAAGTGGTTTTGGTAAGAAAACCAGTTTTCAAGAAAATAAACAAATACTGTAGCAAATGGCCTATTAAGAATGCTTTGGGCCATTTCTTGGACTACTTAAGTGGTGCTTTTAGGTAATGACAATCCTTCTAGTTTAGCAATGATTTTTCACAAATAAAATGATAGGGTAAAAGTTCTAATGACAGTGATTAAAGCCTGCATGATAAAGTAGTTTTTAAAGGGAATTCAATCCAACAGAATTCTACTCCTGCAGTCAAGTGTATAATGGATCACTTGGATAACTCTGAGGAAAATAGTCTAAAACTTTATCAGCTGTGCAATGGGCAATGACATCATGAGACAACAGGGACAGTTGTTTGTCTTCAACTTTCAGCAATGACACAACACATTTTACACTGTTAACATTCTAAATTAGGTTTCCAATCAAATCTAATGTAAAACATAATTAAATTTGTCATGCACAAAATCTTATGACTGTGTGTGTGTGGAGGAGGAAGGAACGATTACCATTGCACAAAATGATAGGACAGCTTTGTATACCAACCTCCTCTCTCTCTCTCCACACTTTAGGATCCAGATTCTTTTCCTTCTTGTGGTCCCTCCTGCTGAGCACACCATTAGGGAAGTGGTGGCATAGTGGGATGGATTAGTAATCCAGTAGACCCAGGGTAATGCTCTGGTGACCTGGGTTCAAATCCCACCAAGGAGGATTAAAAGTCTGATGGTGACTTTGAAACCAGAGTCAATTTTTGTAGTAACACAGCTAGTTCACTAATGTCATTAGGGGAGGAAATCTGCTGTCCTTACCTGGTACATGTGACTCCAGCCCTTTAGCAATAGTGCCTTCTGAAATGGAAGTAAGACACTCACTTCAAAAACAATCAGGGATGTGCAACATTGTTAACAATGCCCACATCACATGTAAGGAAACAAAAATTCTCAAGTCTCTTAATGCTATTATTAACCCAACATCTAAAATGTCAGTCTGAATGACATTTGGGTTGAATTTAGACTAGCAGTTTTCTTTTCTACATCCCAATTATCAGCACTGCCCACCATCTCACATCACACAACTCCACCAACGCCCCACACAGCTCCCCCCGCCCCACAACAGGCATTGTCGGCACCCCCTGCTCCTCCGTTCCCTCCCAACCAGCACTACATCTAAAAGAATCCCCCCTTCTAATGAGGCCCCCATTGTCCCACTGGGGCTCACCACTTGGCACAGTTTACACTGCCAGTTTTGGCAGTACCGACATGTTCCAAGGGACAATGCTGGAGGCAGTGCCAGGCAGTGGTGGGAGGGAGCAGACATGGGAGCTATGGTGATGCCAGCAATGACTATTTGGTGGGGGGAAGAGGTCCAATGCCAGCGATGTTCAGGAGGACATCTCTATGATGGGATTGAGAAAGGTTATTTTTCAGTCTGATCGGGGGCCCTTTAAAAACGTGTTCCGATCTCAGTGCTGCTGGCATATTTAGGCCCCGCCCCTTAACGTAACACCGATCTGCTTTTTTTGACAACGTGTCATAAGATCTGGAGCAAAACATTTGATTTGGTTTATTATTATCGCATATATTGGTATACAGCGAGAAGTATTGTTTCTAGCATGCTAGTCAGACAGCACATACTAATCATAGGAAAGGAGAGGGTGCAGGATGTAGTGTTACAGTCATAGCTAGAGTATAGAGAGAGATCAACTTAATGTGAAATAAGTCCATTCAAAAGTCAGACAGCAGCAGGGAAGAAACTGTTCTTCAGTCAGTTGGTACGCAACCTCAGACTTTTGTATCTTTAACTGACAGAAGAAATTGGAAGAGAGAATGTCCAAGGTAAGTGGGATCCTTAATTATGCTGGCTGCTTTGTCGAGGCAGCAGGAATTGCAAATGGAGTCAATGGATGGGAAGCTGGTTTGCGTGATGGACTGGGCCATGTTCACAACTCTTTGTAGTTTCTTGCTGTCTTGGTTAGAGCAAGAGCCATACCAAGCTGTGATGCATTTAGAAAGGATGTATTGGTTTTTAGTGAGATCCTAACACTTTGTCATTTTTTTGGTAAGATTCAGCTCTATATGGTTAGCACTGCTGCCTCACTGCACCAGGGAATTGGTTTCAATTTTGACCTTGGATGACAGGAGTTTGCACATTCTCCCCATGTCTGTGTGGAATTCCCCTGAGAGCTCACGTTTCCTTCCAAAGTCCAAAAATGTGCAAGTTAGGTGGATTGGCCATGCTAAATTGTCCTTTACTGTGCAGAGATGTGCAGGTTAGGTGAATTAGCCATGGGAAACATATGGGGTTATGGGGAAATGTGGGGGAGTGTGTTGGGTAAGATACTCTGTCAGGGTGTTGGTACAGACTTGATGGGCCAAATAGCCTCCTTCTGCTTAGGAATTCTATATGCTATGAAATAGAGACGGTTGAACAGAATCCATCTTTGGATTCCACCTTGAATCCACCTTGGTATATGTTGGCAGGACCAGGGCACTAACTCAGAAGTGCAGGAGTGTGTTATTTCTATCAATATATGCTCACTGCTAAGCCAACTATGACTGCGCTGGCTTAGGCACATTCATCGGATGTATGACAGCTGAATAACCAAAGACTCTGTATTGGTGAATTGGCCGCTGGGCCAGAACCCCCTGGGCATCCTTACCTCTGCTACAAGGGCACCTGCAAGTGAGATATGAGGATGACGGACATTGACAAGTGAGCGATAGTTGCTGATGACCATGATGACCTCTGGAGACTGACTGGCAGAATATTGGAAAAGGAGAGCAGAAAGGAAAATCTCAACTAGCAGAGTAGAGGGTCCAGAGAAAACAATTCATGCATTTTCTCAGCCCACTTCCTCTGCAGCAAATACAGCAGAGATTACCATGCCAATAGTGTGCAGTTCCTAAGCTACATCAGCTGATGCCTAACTCAACAATGACCACAAAGACACTGACCATTATCTTACAAGATGGAAGGCAGGTACAGATATTGGCCGGACTTCTTTGGTCTGTACATCCTGCCAACGCTGCCAGTGGAGAACAAAGTGAGCGAGTACTTGGCACTCAACTAAATTCCCATTCACTGCAGCGGGATCTGAGAATCCCAGCCATCATCTTTTTCAGGATTCCTTTGCTGGAGAGAAGTGTTACTTCCTATCAGTTTTCTTCTTTTCTGTTACTTCAATCATTTCACCCATTAACTTTTTCTACTGCACATTGAATGTTTATGTAAGGATGGATTTTACAGGGGGTGTATTTCTCACTTCCACCCTCCCACCACTCTCAGCAGAAAAGTTGGTTGGCAGGTCACAGACTTTTAAAAGTGGTATCACACTGCGAGCAGCCTTAACAAAGTGAGACTTCCTTCCACGCGGGAAAGAAGGAGAGCTACTGCCCATCAGATTGGCTAACAGTTGAGAAGTCCCAGCAGCACTGGAAGTAGATAATGACCACAACTGAGACAACAGGGATTCCTGAGAAGAAGATCCATCCATTCCAAAATTCCAGGCAACAATAAGGCTTTTGGTAGGGGAGGGATTGGTGATCCAAGTAAATAGAAGGAAGAGTTTGGGGTTAGGCTCTGGAGCCCAGGGTGTGGGGGAGAAGGCACATCTCCACAATGGCACATGGGTCCCTGCGAATGAGATACTTTCCTTCTTGTCATTTACCCTGAGTTATGAAAGCAACTGGCTGGCCACTTTCATTCCACCTTTCATGTCATGGTGACAGAGACGGAAAGAGGCTCATATGTTGCATTTATTTGACAATTTAAAGGCCTCGAGGCTGGGGACAGGGCAGACTGGCTGGCACCTTATTCATCCATCATTTCTTTTTATTCTTTAGTGGGATGTGGGCATTACTGGCTAGGCAAGTATTAGTTGTCCATCTCTTGAGAATGGGTTAGTGAACCATCCTCTTGAACCACAGCAGTCCATGCTGTGTAGGTACACTCTCAGTGTTGTGGGAATTCCAGGATTTTGACCCAATAACAGTGAAGAAATGCAATGTAGTTCCAAGTCAAGGTGGTGTGTGATTTGGAGGGGACTTTGCAGGTCGTGATGTTTTCATTTGTCTGAAGTCTTTGAACTATGAGGTGATAGAGGTTATGGGTTTGAAAGTGCAGATGAAAAAGACTTGGTGAGTTGCTGCAGTACATCTTGTAGATGGAACACACTGCTACCATTATGCATGGTGGAGCGTGTGAATGTTGATGGTGGTGAGCTTGTTGGTAATCAAGTGGGCTGATTTGCCCTGAATGGTGTTGAGCTCCATGAATGTTGTTGGAGCTGCTCTCATTCATAAAATTGGAGACTGTTCCACCGCAGTCCTGACTTTGGCCTTGTAAATGGTGGACTGCCTTTGGAGAGTCACGAAGTGAGTTACTTACTGCAGAATTCCCAGTCTGAGACTTGTTCTTAGAGCCACAGTTTTTATATGTTGAGTTCAGTTTTCGTCAGTAGTAACCCTTAGGATGTTGATGGTGAAGCTCCAGCGACCCTAATGCCATTGAATGTCAAGGAGAGGTTGGATTCTTTGTTGTTGGAAATGATTATTGTCTGGCACTTGCATGATGCAGATATTACTTGCCACTTGTCAGATCAGCCTGACTGTTGGCCAGGTCTTGCTCCATATGGCCACGGACTGTTTCTGTACTTGAATAGTCACAAATGGTGTGAACGTTGCGCAATCATCAGTAAACATCCCTATTTCTGACTTGATGATGGATGGAAGGCCATTAATGATGCAGTTGAAGATGTCTTTTGATTGAGGTGTTTAATCTCCAACAGTTACAACCACCTCCCTTTACGCTGGGTATGACTCAAACCAGCATGGAGTTTTCCCAATTATTACCATTGATTCCAGTCTTGCTCAGGTTCCTTGATGCCATCATCGGTCAAATGCTGCTTTGATGTGAAGGGCAGTCACTCTCCATGTCTTGAATTCGGCTCTTTTGTCTATGTTTGGACCAAGACTATAATGAAGTCAGGAGCTGGTGGCTCTGGCAGAAGCTAAAATTAATGTTAATGGGCTGGTTATTGCTGTGTAAGTGCTGTTTGATTGCTCGGTCATTTCCATCGCTTTTCTATAATATAGGGGAGAGCTTTGGTGGGATGGGAAGGCAGTGGACTATCCATCTATTTTATCTTCCTTCTCCTCCCTCCTTCAAATATGCCAGCAGGGGGCATAAATGTCACCCCGTAAGCTCACAATGTGGATGATTCCTTTTATTCTAAAGTATGATTGCTGAACATTCTATAAAACTAATGGTCAGTCAGCTCAGTTGACTGCACAGCTGGTTTGTGATTTGGGGGACTGACACCAACAACATACATTCAAATCCCATTCTGCCTGAGGTTATTCATGAAGATTCTGCCTTTTCAACCTTGCCCCTTGCCTGAGGTGTGGTGATCCTCAGATTAAATCAGTATCAGTCAGCCTATGGTCATCTGGGACATCGGCAATTTCACCTTTTAATTGAACCTCTTTTTAAATATTTTGGAGAAACTTAGAAGTTTAAGTTTAGAATTTACAGTATGGTTAAAATTAAAACGAAGCCAGTGCCACATGATGTAACTGAGATTACAATTCAGTATAAGGGGTCTTATGGAGTAGAAGATGCATACTCTGACCTCCATCCCCAAGGCCCAACCCCACATATAACCCCAAGGCCTGAGCCGATTTACCTGGTTTACGGCAACTGGAGAGTGGAGTTCATTTCCTTTTGACTCTGCAGACCTTTGATGGCCTCAGGAACACACAGCCTAACCAGGTTTCAACTAGACTAAGTCAAAAGGTTGGGCATGATAGGATCACCTACATTTTCAAATTGGAACATTCAAGCAAAGTGGCAATTTGACTCAATTACCACTCCATCGGAAGCAATGGCCCTTCAGATTGCACACTATGAAGGAATAGTAGTGGTGTTATCCCAGGCCAATATTTATCTCTCTATCAGCATTAAAATAGATTATCTAGTCACAATCACCTTGTTGTTAAGAGGATTTAGCTGTGCCCATATTGTCTGCCACATTTCTTGCACTGCAAAAGTGGCTGCATTTCAATAAGTGCTCCATGGCTACAAAGCACTTTGGAACATATCCCAAGTCATTTTGGAGTTTAGATGGTATAACACTTTAAGTAGATCATTGTTCAGCGCGAGCAAATCCACAGTAAATAGGACCTCAAGTGGAAAGAAAGTATTTTTTTATTCATGAACAAATTTTATAAAACCCTTGAGCACTTTGAGTATTTCTGTACATTCTGCTGCATGCACTATGACCAGGAAGTCAGAGTGGGTCTTTTACAACAAGGTGACTGAGGAGAGTTAAGAGTTTGCAATGCTGGGCGACTTTACATGAAGGGATGCCACTAGGGGTGTCTGTTAGTAGAATTTAGTGGCTGATATATTCAGGCAATAAAATTTGTCAGCATTCATTGAAATGTATAAAATGACATTCAGCCAGTATGCCAACAGAAAGCATTCAGTAAGGCTGCAGTAATAATAAGGCATAATAAAATATTTGAAAGAACAGATCATTTTAACTTAAATATTGCAAGAAAAGGTGAGATGTTCATGAGTTCTGACTTGTCTGACAAATTTATTGGAGTTCTATGAGGATGTGTCTAGGGCGGTGGATAGAGGAGAGCCGGTGGATGTGGTCTTTCTTGATTTTCAGAAGGCGTTCGACAAGGTACCTCACAAGAGGTTATTGCAGAAGGTAAGGGGGCATGGAGTTGGGGGTAGGGTGTTAGCGTGGATAGAGGATTGGTTGTCAAATAGGAGACAGAGAGTGGGGGTTAATGGGTGCTATTCGGATTGGCGGTTGGTGACTAGTGGAGTGCCCCGGGGTCGGTGCTGGGGCCTCAGCTATTTACCATTTATATAGATGATCTGGAGGAGGGAACCGATTGTATGGTGTCAAAATTTGCTGATGACACCAAGATTGGTGGAACAACAAATTGCGCGGAGGGTGTGGAGAGTCTGCAGAAGGATCTAGATAGGCTGGGCGAATGGGCCAGGAAATGGCAAATGGAATTTAATGTTGGCAAGTGCGAGGTGGTCCACTTTGGTAGAAATAATGGTAGGAAGGACTATTACTTACGGGGCGAAAAACTGCAGCAGGCGACAGTGCAGAGGGACCTCGGGGTCCTTGTGCATGAGTCGCAAAAACCCAGCCTGCAGGTGCAGCAGGTGGTCAGGAAGGCTAATGGGATGCTGGCCTTCATAGCGAGGGGGATTGAATATAAAAGTAGGGAGGTCTTGCTGCAGCTGTATAGGGCATTGGTGAGGCCGCAGCTGGAGTACTGTGTGCAGTTTTGGGCGCCGCACTTACGCAAGGATATTTTGGCCTTGGAGGGAGTGCAGAGGAGGTTTACTAGGCTGATACCAGAGTTGAGGGGGTTGAGCTATGAGGAGAGGCTGGATAAACTAGGCTTGTACTCGTTAGAGTTTAGAAGAATGAGGGAAGATCTCATTGAGACGTATAAGATGATGAATGGGATGGATAGGATAGAGGTGGAGAGGCTCTTCCCACTCAGAAAGGACAGTAGGACTAGGGGGCACAGCCTCAAGATAAAGGGGGGGGCGGTTTAGAAAGGAGTTAAGGAGGAACTTCTTCACTCAAAGGGTGGTGAATCTCTGGAATTCTCTGCCCGTTGAGGTGGTGGAGGCTGCCTCACTAAATATTTTTAAGAAGCGGGTTGATGGGTTTTTGATAGGCAAGGGGATTAAGGGTTATGGGGAGAGGGTGGGAATGTGGAACTGAGCCACGACAGATCAGCCATGATCTTATTGAATGGCGGGGCAGGCTCGAAGGGCTGGATGGCCTACTCCTGCTCCTATTTCTTATGTTCTTATGTTCAAATTGACTAAAAAAAATCAAGATCCTGGAGCCCAACAGCTGGGAAGTACTATTGTCAATAACATTCCAATTGTAGGCTTGAAACTCTTGAGTCCACATAATATAATATTTCATTCAGCTACAGCACAAATATCTTTCATAAAATTTCGGGTCCCTGTAATTTTCTCTATTAATTTTTGCTAAGCCTGGTCCAATACCCAGGCAAATACATGACCTAGGCATTACCCAACCAATGTATAACACAGGCCAGTACCTGACCCAGGCACTATCCGGGAAAGTGTATGACCCGAGTATTACACATGCCAGTGCATGACCCAAGCTAGTGCATAACCCATCACTATACAAGTGTAACCAGCATCTATACTCAGTACAAAATGCTTGTGATAGCGCTATGTGAGTGGTGATACAAATGATAAGCTCTAGAATAATTGAAAGCTGCCCAAGCCTCTAACATGTTGAATGTGTTATACAATGATTATGATTGTAAACTATGACAGTCAAGCAAGAAAACTGTAATGCTGTTGATTTCTCCTCAGTGGGATGTTACATAATTATTTGTTGCAATTCTTTTAATTCTATCACTGGGTGGAAATCAATAGTCATGCAGAGTGTAGGCAATTATGTTTAATGGTAAAGAAGGCAATGCGTTTTCGTGCAAGTATTGAGAATTAGAGCATAATTAGTATGCAAGTGCATAGATTTTGCAAAGCTTGATATATTTGCCTTAAAATTACTTACAACAGTGAATTGTTGAGCTATGACTGTGCTGAGGTTGAGGTAAAGCTTCTCATCTGTTTTTAATTGTCAGTTAATATTGAGTTGCCAGGAAGCAGGAACATTTCATCACAAAGTAAAAGCAAATCTACAAGCAAATTTGCATTCTCCATGAATGATCACTGCTCTGCTAAAATGGCTGGATTGTATATCATGCATCAACATTATATGAACGCAAATTCATCAAATAAAATAAAAGCAAAAAACTGCGGATGGTGGAAATCCAAAATCAAAACAGAAAATGCTGAATAAACTCAGCAGGACTGGCAGCATCTGTGGAGCAGCAGCTCGCTCCACAGATCTCATCAAATTAAAGTTCAGCCATTTTTTAATTAAATTATTGGCTTTGACCTATTTTGTTAATTTCTCATATTTAACTCAATAAATAGCCATTGGACCAGGCGTAAAACAATCAGCTTATTTCATGTTTTAAAATCAATGCTGTATTAAGAATATTTTGTGAGTGGAATGATTCTAATTATAAATGTAAATATGCGGGTTAGTTTGATTGGCCAGGCTAAATTGCCTCTTAGTGTCAGGGGGATTAGGAGGGTAAATATGTGGGGTTATAGGAATAGGGCCTGGGTGCGATTATTATTGGTGCAGGCTCAATAGGCCGAATGGCCTCCGTCTGCACTGTAGATGCTATGGTCCTAAGTAAAAGATATAAAAGATACAAAGAAAGAAAGCACTCAAATGAGCATAACACACACAGAAACAACTGACAATTAGTAATTTCTCTTGTGAGGAAGCTAAATGAAGTTTCCCGATAGTCAACATTGCCGGTCACATCTGAAAACTGATTATCCGTCAGTTATTTCAACATAAATTTGTCATCTGATTGACTGGTGCAGCACATTAAGCCAAGATGTATTGACAGTTGTCTAATGGGTGCACCATTATTGAAGGTTACACTCATTAACTGCTGCTTAAACTGTAAAGTAATAGAGACAAGTTATTTTATTTAATTAAATGATTAGCATTAACTTTGCCACTCTTTTCAAGTACAGGGGTAGTTGCTTTTGTGTTCCATAGCTATCCTGATGGCTCACCCACTCTTAGGCAAAGGTGGTGATTGGGTTACCATTATAAGCCTACTTCAGCTGAAATGGCATATGGTGAGAGAGAAAGTGAAAGTGTTCGAAACAGATTTAATTGAACATTGAAAGACAATGGAGGAAGGAGGGGCATTCTCTGAATGTTAGACAATGACCAACCCTAAGATTCTCAGAAGTAGAATCGGAAGTAATAATGTTGGCAGAGTTAAGGGCAACAGCACAAAAATTGTTTGATAGCCAGAGAGTCAAAGTCCCAGGAATAGCATTTTTAAGGGAGCTGGTTCTACTAATCAATGGAAGCTTTATGATCTTATAAACAACTGTTCATTGCTACAAACATTTCAATAACTTCAACAAACTGACCAAAGTGATATTAATATTTTCAGCACAGAATTACTTGATGATGTAATGGAGGATTAGTACCAGTACATAATGAAAGAACAAAATAACATTAAGCCTGGATATTTCTGGCAGTGTGTTTGTGCATTTTCCTGGAATGGCTTCTGATTATCTCTTCCTCATGGCTATTATGTCCTCTTCCAGAATGGATAATTTGAGTATTAAAGATTAGCTGAATGGTCATTTAAAGGAAAAGGTGAGCCTTCTTGAAGGACTTTATTGTGTTGTGAAGTTGAAGGGCACACTCTTTATTGGAAGAAGTTAGTGATCCATAAAACATTAGATAGGGGTTGTGGGTAGAGAGGTGGACTGGCGGTGTTGGGATGGCGGCGCAGGCTCGTTGGGCCGAGGGGCCTGTTTCCCGGGCTGATTTTATTTTTGTTCTTTGTATCTTTTTCCTGATGTCATTTGCTTCAGGCATTGGAGTGCTTGGGTCCACCTCATGTCTCTTGAATACTTTAATTATGAGCGATGGATTGATCTCCAGCACTTTATTCATCTTCACCTTCTTGATGGTTAACTGATGGAGAATGCAGCAAGCCACTAGAATTCTGGAAAGCCTCTAATGGTTGGAACCATTATCTTGCAATTGTCTTTGTTTATATATGCCGCATTCGTGAACCCTACCTCTCCACTCACCTGATGAATGAACAATGCTCTGAAAGCTCATGATTTCAAATAAACCTGTTTGACTTTAACCTACTGTGCCCACCCCAGTCCAAAGCTGGCATCGCTACATCATAACAAATAGAGTCACGCAAAATCCAGTAGGTGCCTTGAACATCAATTTGTCTGCCATATTCTAATCTCAGGCAAGCCTTTAAATGGCCAGCATGTCAGCACACAACATAGATGGGGCATTATTTCAATATGCAAATCAGATTCTTTGCCAGTTGAAGGATCTTGATCGAAATTTTACAGGTAAAATGTGTAGAGCACGGTGGCACAGTGGTTAGCACTGCTGCTTCACAGTGCCAGGGACCTGGGTTCAATTCCAACATCAGGTGACAGTCTGTGTGGAGTCTGCATGTTCTCCCCATGTGCTCTGGGTGTCCTCTGTGTGCTCCGGTTTCCCCCTACAGTCCAAAGATGTGCAGTTTAAGTGGATTGGCCATGCTAAATTGCCCCTCTAAGATATATAGCTTAGATGGATCAGCCACGAGAAATGTGTGGAGTTACAGGGATACGGTTAGGGAGAGGGCCTGGGTGGGATACTTTGTCAGAGAAGCAGTACAGGCTGGATCGGCTGAATGGCCTCTTCAACACTGTAGGGATTCTGTGATTCTGTGGACATGTGAAATGCTCGACTTTTCCCAGGCATTGAGCAACCTGACCGGGGGGTCCTTGAAAGGAACTTAAAGCTAATATAGTTTTAAAGAATTTTGCTACACAACTTAAAGCTAATATATTTTTAAAGAATTTTGCTACACTTGCCTTATGAAACCATCCTGTCAACTGCCAGCAATCCTTTCCCTCAGTCCCTCACATCAGCTCCCACTTCTCACCCTGCCTGATAAGCCAAACCTGCCAGAGAATTTCATATAATAGCCTAATGATTTTCCAACATCCCACACTGGTGAGCTGCGGTGGAATGAGGCTCCAAAATGAACCTGGGCCTCCCAGCTCTGGCCTCGGGCGCACTGCCAATTTGAACCATTTCCAGGACCTGAAATTAAGACCTCCCCCACTGTGACAGGAATGATTTTGCTACATTTTTGAGCATTCCTCTGCTTAAATTTAACATTTGGTGATAACACCTATATATATTGATTCAATAATCAATACACTGGATAAAAATGTAAATTCCCATAAAGGTGCGAAAACACTAATGCTATTGAGAAGCTTTTGCTAATTAGCGTGAAGCTTCTGTGGCCTACTTTGGTGAACAAACACACATGTAAGAATTTTCTTCATGAAATTAGTTTAAAGTGCATAACTCACCTCCTGCCTAAAGTCATATATTGTCACACCTCCCTATGTAGCTATTATTTTTCTACCTAATGTCAAGATTAGATAAAGTGCATTGATTTGAGTGATTTGGAGGCAGCAATGTTGAATGCCTTTAAAGCTTAAAATGTAAAGCTAGCATTATAAAAATAATGTCACTTGAAATGACAAGCAAAACTGCAGAGGAGATGTTTGGATCTTCAGTGGAAAGTTGATTAAAGTACATTAAAATGCCTAGCAAATATAATTTTCGGCAGAAAAGTGAGTTGTTTTAACCAATCTTTCAAATGCAATAATCAAATTTATGGGATTGCACAGTTTAAGTAATTGCTTGATTGGTGAGCATTTCTGATACGGTTTAGGAGTTACAGCTATGTCATAAATCAAGTGACTAGAGTAATCAAATTTGTCTGAAACATTCTGTCAAGATCGACCTGCTAGCTTAAAAAATGAGCATTGTTTAATTTACTTGAAATGATTGAAATATGGTAGACTGGGGATTTATAGCCCAGCATCTGTCACAGATATTTTTGTTTCAAAAATGTTTTGTTTCTGCCGGCCATCCTGTTTCTTCAGCTGGAATTTGTGTGTGGACAATAATTGAGGAAATATTTAGTGTAGGTGTCCACCAGCGTGACGTGAAATGCAAACACGCTGGTACAGTAAACTTTGGACAGCCTAAAATATTCATCCAACAATATAAGTGTATTCGGCAGATCTGGATTATTTAATTTGTGACAAAGTAATAGACAGATGTTCAAGTATTCTCTTGCTAAGATGTGAAGATGCTAATGACCCTTTTACTAAGCAAAACTGTAGACTAAATGTTCTATTTAAAGTTGAATTTCACTGATTATTTACTTTGAAAAAATGAAATAAAACAATTATGCTCCCGAAAGAATATGTGAAATACCTGCCTTTGAACAATACAATCCCACTTCCCATTATAACCATTAATCATTTGGACACATTTTTAACTGCTCTAATCACAGACCTCTCCTTTATTCCTATCTCTGCTCCCTTTTCCGAATTGTAATCTCCTTGATAACTGTTCATTCCTGACATAGAATCATAGAATCCTGCAGTGCCATGGGCCATTAGGCCCATCAAGTTTGTACTGACCACAATTACACCCAGGCCCTATTCCTGGAACCCTCATTTACCCTGCTAATCCCCGTGACATTAGGGTCAAGTTAGCATGGCCAATCAACCTAATCCTCACGTCTTTGGACTGTGGGAGGAGCACGCAGAAGAAACCCACGCAGACATGGGGAGAAAGTGCAAACTCCACACAGACAATGACCCGAGGCTGGAATTGAACCTGGGTTCCTGGTGCTGTGAGGTGGCAGTGCTAACCACTGTGCCACTGTGCAAATTGGCGTCCTGATTTTTAATGGGGAGTTGAGGAAGATTTAGGTGAGGCTAAAAACAAGGAGGGAGAGGCAAAAACAGAAAACGCTGGAAAGTCTGACAGCATCTGGAGAGAGAATAGAACCAACAATTCAAGTCAGAATGACCCTTCATCGGAGCTGGAGCTGAATTGGGTCAAATGTTCATCTTGGGGTCAAATATGACATCAAGGTTATCAACAGATTTGTTTAGTCTCAGACTGTTGTCAGGGAACTGGAAGGAGTCAGTAGTTAGGGCAAAGAATTTAGAACAGAGTCAGAAGACAAGGGCTTCAATTTTCCCAATATTTAATCAGAGAACATTTCCACTCCCCCAGGATTGGATGTCACATTAGTAATACTGAAGGAATTGAGAGAGGTGGTGGTGAGCTAAACTCTCAGCATGCACATGAAAACGAATGCTGTGCTTTGGATATCACCAAGGAACAGCATGTAGATAAGAAATAGGAGGGAACCAAGAACATATCCTTGTGGAATAATGAAGTAATGGTGCAGAAACAGGAAGAGAAACCATTGCAAGTGGTATTCTGGCTATGATTAGATAGATAAGAATGGAACCATGTGAGAGCAGTCCCATCCAGCTGGATGAGCCAGCGCTGGAGGAGGATGGCATGCTTAAAGACTGCAGAGAGACTGAGATGAATGACGAAGGATAGTTCATCTTTGTCCCTGTCACACAGTCTAGGAGATCACAAGGACCATGTGTTACCTGGTAATCTACAATCTCTGCCTCAGGTACCTAAGGAATCATGGTGGTAAAAAGATTAGATTGATTGTAAGCATTTTGGATTTTAAAACAAACTGCACACATATAAAAGCAAATTACTGCGGATGCTGGAATCTGAAACAAAAACAGAAAATGCTGGAAAATTTCAGCAGGTCTAACAGTGGAGAGAGAACAAAGCTAATGTTTTGAGTCTGGATGTCTCTTTCTGTGTGCACTGATATAGCACTTTGTTATTAGGATGTTAATCACACAGGAAATGTGTACTTGTGTGATGATAATTAAGACAGTCATGAAGGGGCTAAGAGAGTTCATACATAGCATGGGTAATGGTTTGAAGAAAAACCCCTTCATTTGAATGAAGTGACGTTGTGCTGTCAAAAGTAGACTTGTTGAAAAGGAGGAAAGATCTTATTCATGGAGCATGCTGTGGTATTTCTTAAAGCTGGAGTCTTTGCCCCATCCTGAGGTGTTGCCTCCGCTCCAGTCGGTGTATGCCCATTGAGAATGCCACACCCATTCTTGAGAACCCTTGACTACGGGTTGTTCAGGGAGATGGGGAAGTGTTAAAATCACTGGACTGGCTTATGCTCCAGGACCATGGATTCAAGTCATACAATGGCAGCTGGTGGGATTTAAATTCAATTCCATTAATTAATTAGATAAATCTGGAGTTGAAAGCTAGTCTCAATACAGGTGGACCATGAATCTATCATTGATTGTTGGAACAATTTATTTGATTCATTAATGTCCTTTAGGGAAGAAAATCTGCTGTCTTTACCTCTCTCTCAATCTCTCTCCTGGAAGTATTGTGCTCAGATTTACAAAGTAACCATCCTGAGATGAGAAATCTATTGCATTTTTTGGGAATAAAGTATGAAAATCTGCTTTATACAACTGTACCCATTAAGACAACTGGACAAAATGGCCACAACATGGAAGCTCCACATCGAGACCAGCCAAAGAACAACCCACTGTACAATCGTTTATCTTCTTCATGAGCTGTAAAATGATCTTAAGCTATTGTCTTATTTTACCATCTGTATTAGTTTTGTTGCGGACCAGGTGAGTGTGTATAATGTATGAATAATGCTTGCAATTGACCTCATTTTCGATAATTTGGGAAGTAGTTTCAATAAACTTATCTTGTTCATTTTTTCATAAGAAAACCTGCCTAATTCATTATGAACTGAAAATGTAAATAATGAGACTTCTACATCATTGATGAAGATGTCCTCTTTAAATTCACAACATTCCATGGTGTGTTCATACCTGGAGTGGTTGAATCAATGAGACATTTCCCTCCTCATGTGGCTGTAATGCTGCTCCCTGTCAATGACTTCAGTTCAGTTACGGATGAGCAACAAATGTTGTCCTTGTCAATGATGCCCTCATCCCACAAAATAGTTCTTTTAAAAAAAGCTCAACTTCACAGACAATTCTGTGTTTGAAAGTTAAAATGACTTCTGCCTACCCTGCACCTGAAAGCATCTTCAGAATACAGAGCCTGAGTGAAATGATGTCTTGAATTATTCAATTACCTTTTTATGTCCTTACCATTCCACCTTATCATCAATCATAAAGAATCACTATGGGTGGTGGTTCAGGAATCATCAGGCCATTATTAGGCGTGGCCAGTAAATGATAACCTGACGTTACCACTGATGCCGACATTCCAGAATTACAGAACACAGGAATACACTTTTTTAAAACCAGGCCTTCAGTTGGATTTCCCATTGAAGCAAACCCACACTGCTGGGAAATTCACACGTGAGAATGCACTACCAGCATCTAGCTGAGAATTCAAAATCCCGCTGCTGTGAATGAAGATCCCATGACAACAGAGCAAGACTGAGATAATGTTATGTAGATTCTCGGGCTAAGTTTACAAATATAACTCTTGTGCTAAAATGATCAAGGGATAGGGATGGGAAGGCGGGATCAGGGGATTAAATTTGATGATCAGCCATGAATCAAAATCAAAATGAATAGTGGAGCACGTTCGAAGAGCCAAAAGGCCTTCTTCTATTTTCTATGTTTCTATATTCTAAATAGTTAGAATAATGTCCAATAAAAGGTAGAGTCTACCAACAGCCTTGCCTCCAGCGTTATCTGTATGCCAGTATCACAACTATCACATCTAAGGCCCTCAACCATAATAGCAGACAAGTCTCAATGTAATAACTGCAATTTTATTACTTTTTTATGAAAATGAAGAGAGCTCACTTGACTTTGCAGTGCTATTCATGACTTGGTGTATTATGAGAGAGTTTGAGATCAATCCCTGTAATGACTCAGGAAGCCCAACTGGAAAAGAACATAGTTTATTACTGAAGGCAAAGTGAAGCCATGACCATGGCGTGCACACACGAGTCCTGCCTGGGATGACCATTCAGCAGGCCCAGTCCTGGGCCAACCTTATAAAAGGCTCAGGTAATAAGTTCCAGCTGGGCAGGCCACTGTCTTTTTCAGGGGAACTCATACTCAATGAGCTCTACACGCAGGGAGATGAATCAATGATTTCCCATGGACCTCATGTAGATTATCAGACTTCCCCCCACCCCCTCTCCCACCCAGTTGAAGAGTTCCCCCTCGTTCCCATGATGATGGGTCCTTCTCCGTCTCTTTGCTCGTGGCCTCACCTCCATTGCTGGTAGGGTCTGGTCGGGGGCACGTAATGGAATGCCCCTTCCACGAAGAGCATCATTGGTGATCTCTAACTGGGTGCCTGCCTCCTCTCTCTCTATGCGTGAGCCAGGATCTTCATCATCCAGATGACTGGCTCCTGAGTTTTTAGAGGGCAGAGTTTCCCATCCCCATGCCAGTGTGAAGGACACTGATGGTGGGACGTCCTTAGAAACAGTTGCCTCTTCAGGGGGTTCCTTGTGACAGAGGTGATCTATGTGCTTTTTTAAGGTCTTCACTCTGGTTTTTACTGTGCAAGACACCAGTCCTGTATACGTATCTCCTAATTTAAAAACTCTATCTGATCTCTGACCATCATTGTCCCTTCTCTGGGTTTCTTGCTTTAACTCAACATTGCCGGCCAAATTTGACAAACTCAGGCTAAGCCTAGTCCAAGGTGTCAGCCCATCAATAGCTCTGCTGGGGCTATTTTCATCATCATATGTGACATAGTCCTATAATTAAAAAGGACATATGAGCTTTGTGTCTAGAGAACCTGTGGTTTGTTACTCTATGCCACCTTTAGAATGTCTGGACTGTCATTCAGCCAGGCCATTTGAGAACGGGTGATAGGATGTCATACGGATGTGCCTTACTCCATTCGTATTCATGAAGATCTAAAACTCCCCGCTGGTAAATGTGATCCAGTTGTCAGTCACGAGACCCTTGGGTATATCATGTTTACTAAAAGATTGACAGAGTTTATCTATGGTATTATAAGAGGTAGTAGAGGCAGAGTGTCTATGAAGCTCAAAGTCATGACGACTTCATCCATCTTTGGAGAAGGTAGGCCGATAAATAGTGGCAGGTGGCTCAAGCCATTCGTGTTGGTTATATGTTTCCCTGGATGATGTTTTAAAGTATATTCGTAGGTACCTAATAGCAGTGTCCAGCAAATACAATGGCCTAATCTTTGTTTTCGATCTGGGCACACTTACTCTCTGCATCTAGGGTTTGTGATACATACGTGGATGTTCTGTCCCATTATCCCAATAGTGTGATAATACTGCTCCTATCCCATTGGGGGAGGCATCACCGGTTACAATGAGTAGTCTTATAGGTTAGTAGATTGTTGTTTGATGTTTGTAAAAGCTTTCTCTTGTAGTATTTACCATGACTATTTCTGATTTTCTTTCAGCAGTATGTCAGAGGTAAGTGCCAGCAGGTTCAGCAAGATCAGCACCAACTCTCCACAGTAACTTACGAGATAAAAAAACAAAGAAAAATACAGCATAGGATCAGATCCTATGGCCTTCCAAGTCTGTGCCAATCATGTAGCCCTAACTAAACTTAAAAAAAACTTCCTGCCCTTATTCAGTCCATATCTCTCTAATCCCTCCCTATTCAAGATCAAAGAACAGTACAACACAGGAAAAGGCTCTTCGGCCCTCAAAGCCTGCACTGATCATAATACCTGTGTAATTTAAAACCATACGCACTTACAGAATTCCATTCCCATCCTATTCGTGTATTCGCCTAGATTCCCCTTAAATGCCACTATCGTACCTGCTCCCACCACCTTTCCGGGCAGCATGTACTAGACAGTCACCATCCTCTGTGTAAAAAAACTTGCTTCGCACACCTCCTCTAAACTTTTTCCCTCACACCTTAAACATATGTCTCCCCTATTTATGTATCCATCCAGCTGCGTCTTAAATGTTGCTAATGTACCTGCTTCCACTACCTCTTCTGGCAGTGCATACCAGGCACCCACCACTCTCTGTATGAAAAACCTCCTCTGCACATCTCCCTTAAACTTTTCCCCTTTCACCTTGAACCTGTGCCCCCTTGTAATTGACACTTCCACTCTTGGAAAAAGCTTCTGACTATCCATGCTGTCAATGCCTCTTCAATGACTTTCTATCAGGTCTTCTCTCAGTTTTTGTCTTTCCAGTGAAAACAATCCTCATTTATTCAACCTCTCCTCATAGCCAAAACTCTCAAGACCAGACAACATCTTAGTGAACCTTCTTTGCACTGTCTGGGTCCATGTAGATATTGGCCCTGTTGCCTCTAATCTTCCCGAGGCCTTTTTAGAACACATCAGGATACTTCCCAATGACTTTGTATAAATTACCAGTAACTATTTTAAAGATCTGTTGCCAATCCTGCCAGATTTTCTGTAGCCGGTCACTTTCCCAAAGGCTGGGCCTTGCTCTTTGCACCGCTAGGTGGGGGAATCTGTTACAGTGGTCCCACCAATACGTAAAGGCTCCCCAGTGTAGGTGGCCAATTTAACCTTGGTGTCCCACAGGCTTAAAGGCAAGTTGCTCAATTGGAATCACCTAAAGGTTTGCTTCCCAATAATAAATACAGCAGCTCCTGTGTCTACCTCCATGTTTAAGAGGTCACCATTTACCTAATCCTTAACTTGATTGGAGCCACTTTGGGTGCAGTGATGCAATTTAGCTGCATCAGTTCCTCATCCTCAGGCTAGTTTATTAGTAAAGCCGCGTCATGAGATGACTTCACCTTTTGTCCTTTGGCCAGGAATGTGAAGACACTTCATATCTAGTTCTGGAGCTCATGGCCTCCGACTCCAATTGCCTTCCCTTGGCAGCAGATGGGAGAAGTGAGTGTTATCCACTGAGGATTTCGTTGTGCAGTATGGGGGTCTCCAAGGGTGAGAATGGTACCATTTATGGACCCCTGAAGCTCCTGAGCCACTTTTCCCACGTTTCGCTGGAAAGGACCAGATTTGTAGCTTTCTCAAGATGCAGAGTTGGTTCAGTCAGTAGCTCCCTTTGGGTCATAATATTAATAATTTCATATATTAAACAATCCCTTAACATTTCTGGAAATGCTGACCCATACACACAGTGTTCTGCCAATTTCCATGGTCTCATTAAGAATTCAATGACTGGTTCCCCAGGAAGTCTCTTTGTCTTATTAAACCTGTAACATTACAATATAACAGATGGTTTAGGTTTGTAGTGGTCTAATACCATTACTACCTGTTTATTAAAAAGTTTTGAATCCGGGTCTACCAGGTAGGTTAAACTTTTTATGATGCTGAAAGTTAGGGCCCACAAGAGGTCAGGAGGATGACATTTTCTGGTCATCCTCTTCTATCTCGGTTACCTGAAAGAAATATTGCATTCTTTCAGCGTACTGGGGTCAATCCTCCACACTTGTATCATAAGTTTCAAGTTTCCCAAACAACTGCATTTTCAATATCTCCCTACCACTGTCTTACCAGGTTCATTGAAAGACAAGGTTGTCCAAAACTTTTCTTGTTCCTCGTCGCCAATGTAATGACTTGAGAAGTCTGTCTGGAAAGGAACATTGTTTATTACAGAATGCAAAATAAAACTACTACTATGGTTGCCTGCCTGGGACTACCATTCAACAGACCTAGTCCTGGGCCAGCCTTATAAAAGAGTCCAATGATGAATCCAGTTGGGCAGGCCACTGACTCTTACCAGTGGAACTCATACACAACGGGATCCAGAAGAAGATCAATCAGTGATTCCCCACAGATCTCGTGGGGTTATCACATTCCTTGAGCTGTCTTGAGTAAATGATGGGGAACTAGCTTCAACATTAGGTCCAAGCCTATCAGGAGTGAATTCAGAAACACTTTTACATGCAAAGTGTCGGAGAAAATGAAACTTGGCTCATCAAACAGCAGCTGATGGTGCATCAATTGTTTATTTTAAATTCTTGATTTGAAAGTTTTCTGTTGACCAAAAGTATTAAGGGCAACAGTGGGTGTAGAAAAGTCAATTACAGATCAACCACAATCTCACTGAATGGAGTAGGATATGGGAGTTAAATGGCCTACTCCTGATCTTACATTCTTGCTTTATCTGATATCATCAAATATCCAGTGGATGGGCTACAATGCCATGAGTATCACTAGAATAAGAAAATAATAATAGTTACCACTCTTTCAGCTTTGATTTCTCTCCAGTTGTCACTCGGTTGTAAAGTAGGAGAGGTAGGTTAACATTAAATATAGACCTTTGTCCCTTTACAGTTGAATAGCTTGTCAAATACGTGAATTCATTGCCTTGGCCCTTGGATGAACGAAAGTTATGGAACCATGAACCAGAACCTTCAGGAAAGGGCAGGAATATAAAACATGTTCAGAAAAGAATGTTTTAGTCGGAGCCTGCCTACTTGGATGCTTTTGGATGAAGTGGAGGATATTTAAACGTGTGGTAAAGAAATGGTCAAAAAAACTCCTCCATTCTAACTTTATTCGGGTGAGTACAATATTTAAACAAACAAAAGAAAGTGGTTGGCATACAAAAAATAATCATTTGTCATTACAGAACGATGTTAGACTAAACAATTTGAATAGGATGTACTTTCTTATTTTAATAAATCCTACTCAGTTCAGTGTGTCCTCTGTTACAATTCTCTTCACTACATGTCCACTTTTTACAGATGGTTTCAATGTTAAAAGTCTACAGGTTGAGCAAATTCGCATGCCAGCATTTGATCACATTTCTGCGCTTTATTTACTGCTGACACTTAAATACAATCACTTCATCTATGTTGATCACATTTCTGCGCTTTACTTACTGCTGACACTTAAATACAATCACTTCATCTATATACTTAACAATACTATTAGAGCTGTGTTTTAAGGTTGATATCACATATTTTGAATGTCAAAAAATATTAAAAATGAGCACTTGGTTTGAATGTTTTACAAGATAAATAGATGAAGAACACATTTTGTTGTGATGAAGAACCACATAAAACATTGGGGGAAAGAAACAAGTATAGGAGGAATGTTGGATTTTGTTTATTGCCTTCCCTTCAACTGACTTCCATTAGTACTTTAAGGAAGTGTATATTTTCCCTTGGGAATTGTGGAATGAGGTGTAAAAACATATCCATCACATGCACAGTCCACAGCAGGACAGAGAAGCAAAGTTTAGCAGGTACAAAACAAAATCCTTTATTGAAACCAACAAGAAAAAAAAAGCTATTCTCTTGACAATTGCTACAGCACCATCAGTAATTGAAGAATACTATTCATCACTTAGTGATTGTGGAATCATCATTCCAGTAACATATCCTCATTTCCACACTTCATTTCAAACACATTCTTATTACCGGCTAAATAGATTAAGGCTAATGGATCTCACAATAATTTTTATATAATGTTGCTTGAAATTGTACAAATGAATCATTCATTCTGCTCTTTATTTCTGATTAATTTTATACCCAACTGTTTTCAAAGTTATGAAACCTGCTGAGCTACATAGGGATGATCTATGATGTGCATACTACACGTTTAGCCATTTGGAGGCCAAATTACAAAGACTGTTGCTAAAAATATAGAAGTACACCTCCTAAAGCAAGGGCAATGACTATTATCTGACATAACCAAGAAATTGGACAGCTTCCAAAAGCAGGGTACTGCCATAGAACCTTACTTCATTTTTATGTGACTTCTAACTGTCAAGGGAACACAGAATGAATTGAACTCCAAGCATTCATAAATCATTTTCTGCAACTGGTTGTTAACAGCCATAATGATTTGTGGCACCTTAACATTTCTTTGGATGAAGGAATAGTAGCATTGCGGTTATTTTACTGGATTAACAATTGAGAGGCCAGAAACAGGAGTTCAAGTCCCACCATGACAGTTGGGGAGTTTAATTAAGTAAATATGAAATTTAAAAGACATCAGTAATAGTAGTGAAAAACTAACTGATAGTGTATAAACCCATCTGGTTCACCACTATCTTCAGAACAGGAAATCTGTCATCCTTACCTGATCTGGGTTACAATAATGAAAAGCCAATAGAAATGTGGTTGACTCTGAAATAGTCTTAGCAAGTCACTCAGTTAGAATCATGATTTGAAATTACAATAAAAATAAAACTAGATGCACAATATTCAGACGTAGATGCACCCAGCTGACCTTGTAAAATCCTTCTCACCACAGACAAGTCAAATGACAACCTGACATAGCAATTCTCACAGAATCATAGCTTAGAGCCAGTATAACTGATTCCTCCATCACCATCCCTGGGCATATACTGTCCCACTGATAGTGTTTATAATCAGCAAAGAGTGGCCTAAGATTCCTCAATATTGACTCTGGACCCCATGAAATATAGTACTGGGTCAAAGATGATCAAGGAACCATTCTGCTGATCATTACCTACTTCCCACCGTCAGATGATGAATCTATACCACGCCCCAACACCCCCCCCCCCCCCAATTTTCAACATCCATTGGAAGAAGCACTGATGGAGTATAACATACCCGTCCAAAAGGCAAGTCTTTGCAGTCGTTTTTTTTTAGCCAGAATTGTCATGTGAATTGTCCATGTTGGCCTTCTCCTGAGGGCCCCAGAATTACAGATGCTAGATTTCAGCTAATTTGATTTGCTTCACTTGCTATCAAGAAATGATTGAAGACACAGGATACAGAAAACACTCTGCTATTGAAAAAAGTTTTGGCAAGTGGCTGCAGTGCACAGTATAGCCAGGATGAACTGATGGTGGGGGGAGTGAATGTTTAAGGTGGTGGATAGTAGTTGATGAATCAGATATGACTCTTCTGAACAATTTATCAATGATTTGCTCTCTATTATAATGTCAGGAGTGGGTGTGTTTCCTGGTGGCTGTAAAGAATTCAGTTCCAGTTTCCTACTCCACAAGTACTGAAGCGGTCATGTCAATATTTAACAAGACCTGGACAACACCTGATAAGTGGCTGGTAACATTCTGGTCTAGATGTGACTCCAGACCCACAGCAATGTGATTGACTCTTAAATACCCTCTGAAATGGCCCAGCAAGCTATTCAGTTGTATCAAACCACTACGAAGTCTAAAAAGGAGAGAAACTGGTCAGAGTGTCCAGTGTCAACCAAAACATCAGAAATGACAACCCTGAAAAGACCTCCTTACGAGCATCTGGGGACTTGTGTCAAGATTGGGAGTGCTGTCTCACGGACCAGTCAAGCAATAGCTTGACATAGTCATGCTCATAGAATTATACCTTACAGTCCATATCCTAGGCACCACTATCACCAGCCCTGAGTATATCCTGTCGCAGCAACTGGACAGACCTACCAGAGGTGACGGCAGCATGTGGTATACAGTCAGGTGGAAGTTGCCCTGGGAGTCATCAACATTGACACCATAAATTCTTATGGCATCTGGTTAAGCATGGACAAGGAAATCTTCTGCTGATTACCACCTCGAGTCCCCTCAGCTGGAGAGTCATACTTTTCCATGTTGAACACCAATTGAAAGAAGCACAGAAGATGACAAGGGCACAGGATATACTTTGGCTGGGAACATTTAAATGTACACACTAAGAGTGGCTTGACAGAGCCACTATTGTCTGAGCAGGCTGGATCCTAAAAGTCATAGCTGCTGGACTCTAGCTACGGAAGGTAACAAGGGAATTAACAAGAGGGAAAGTCCCACTTGACATCACCTTCATCAATCTACCTTTCACAGTTGCATCTGTCCATAACAGTTTTGATAGGAGTGATCAGTGCACAGGCCTCGTCATGACAGTCTTGCTTTCACATTGAAGGAACCATCCATCGTGTTGTATGGTCCTTTGAACAAACTGGGCATCCATGAGGGACTGTGGTTCATCAGCAGCAGCACAACTGTATTCAACCACAGTCTGTAACCTCATGACCTCGCATGTCACTCAGATCATACCATCCAGCTGGGGGATCAACCCTGGTGCAGGAGTGCCAGGTGCAACACCAGGCATACCTAAAAATGAGGTATCAAACTGCTGAAGTTACAACTCAAATCTAACTGCATGCCAAACAGCAGAAGCAGCAAACAATAATCAGAGCTAGGTGAACCCACAACCAGCTGATTAGATCTAAGCTCTGCCACATCCAGCCATGAATGGTAGTACTCAATCAAACAGCTAACAGGAGGATGAGGCTGTACAAATATTCCCCTCCTCAATGATGGGGAAGAGGAGCACATCAGTGCAAAAGACAAGGCTAAAGCATTTGCAACCACCTTCAGCTAGAAGTTCCGAGTGGATGCTCCATTGTAGTTGGGTGGCCAATGGCAACAGCAATATCAACAGCAAGGGTAATGGTGACAATAAAGGTCAAGCATGCAGGGAATTTTAGTCAAGTTATAATTAAACACAGATGCAGGTTAGAAAGGCTGCAGCAAGTCATGACCTGTCCTGTGAGATGCGACCTAATATTTCCTATGGTAGCAGAGTGGTTAGCATTGCTGCTTCACAGCGCCCCAGATCCATGTTCAATTCTCCGCCTGTGTCACTGTGGGTGTGGAGTTTGCATGTTCTCCTTGTGCCTGCGAGGGTTTCCTCCCGGTGCTCCAGTTTCTTTCCACAATCTGAAAGACGTGCTGGTTAGGTGCATTGACCCGAACAGGCGCTGGACTATAGCAACTAGGGGAATTTCATAGTAACTTCATTGCAGTGTTAAGGTAAGTCTTACTTGTGACTAATAAATATACTTTACTTTCCTATCTTAATCAAATAAGGATAGTTGTTAAGACAATGATAGGCATGCCAAATCTATGTTGCCATATATGATAATTTACATACGGTTTGGCATAAACATTTAGGAGTTGTTTACAAGTAACTCCATTTGCTATAATGGAACATTGTGATAAGTTTCCGACAATTTTCAACAATCAGTTTTGGATAATCTAGAGTGCTAGAGAACTTTCTGAAAGAATGTGAGAAGATTAGGATAAAGAGATGTGTTTAAATCTTATTCTTTAGCGGAATCACAAGAATCATCTTTGCAAAGTATGCCCTGGGACATCTTCAAAGAAGACAAAAAAACCGCAAGAAAAGATTTACATCAGAGAGCAACCTGGCCAGTTCACTCAACCTGTGTAGTATTTGTTTTCAATCAAGAAAGCTTAGAGTTAAATTTGGAGTTAAAGGGTTACAGTCGAATGAGTTAGATTGCTGCAACTGATGTGAGTTAATGTTGAACATTGGTACCTAAAGTACTGAATTAAGCTTAAATGCATTTGAGTCAACTCCTGTCTTTTAGTTTGACATGCTAAGGAAAAGAAGCCGGGAAAATGTTTAAGTTTAAACTCAAATAACACCATCTCAGCCTCCTCTTGAGGTCTCAATTCAATTCAATCCATGTGATGGCAGAAAAAGCTGAAAGCACTGGATACTGTAATGGCTACTGGCCCTGACAATAGTCCTTGATTTGATTTGATTTATTATTGTCACATGTATTAGTATACAGTGAAAAGCATTGTTTCCTGCATGCTCTACAGAGAGCTGTTCATAGAGAAGGAAAGGAGAGAGTGCAGAATGTAGTGTTACATCATAGCTAAGGTTTACAGGAAGATCAACTTAGTGCAAGGTAGGTCCTTTCAAAAGTTTGATGGCAGGAGAGAAGAAGCTGTTCTTGAATCAGTTGGTACATGACCTCACACTTACGTATCTTTTTCCCAACAGAAGAAGATTGAAGAGAGTATACCCGGGGTGCATGGGGTCCTTAATTATGCTGGCTGCTTTTCCTAGGCAGCGGGAAGTGTAGACAGAGTCAATGGTTGGGAAGCTGGTTTGCATGATGGATTGAGCTACATTCGTGACGCTTTGTAGTTTCCTGTTGCCTTGGACAGAGCAGGAGCCATACCAAGCTGTAGCACAACCAGAAAGAATACTTTCTATGGTGTATCTGTAAAAGTTGATGAGAGTTGTAGCGGACATGCCGAATTTCCTTAGTCTTCTGAGAAAGTAGAAGCATTGGTAGGCTTTCTTAACTGTAGTGACAGCATGGGGGGACCCAGGACATGTGACTGATGATCTGGACACCTAAAAACTTGAGGCTTTCGACCATTTCTACTTCGTCCTCACTGATGTAGACATGGGCATGTTCTCCACTGTGCTTCCTGAAGTCGATGACTATCTCCTTAGTTTTCCTGACATTGTTGACATCATCACATCAGTTAACCAGATTCTCTATCTCATTCCTATACACCGTCTCATTATTGTTTGAGGTCTGATCCACTATGGTGGTGTCATCAGCAAACTTGAAAATCGAGTTGAAGGGGAATTTGGCCACATTGTCATAGGTGTGTAAGAAGTATAGGAAGGGGCTGAGGATACAGACTTGTGGAAAGACTTGTGCTCCAGAACTAGCCATGCACTGAGCAAAGCTGTTGTAATAGTGCTACAATACTGACATCTATCAGGCATTGTGGAAAGCTGGTATGTCCTGTTCATCTTCATCAATGACATGTTGAAGGCTCCAGAGAAGATGTCATAGCTTCTCCGCTCCAGAGAAGTACTGGATGATGAAGGATACTCTGCCTGCCATGTCCCTTGTTTGTCTTCTGAAGAGGTTGCTGCAGTTTTTCGCTGTGGTGTATCGGAACTGTCGATCCTGGTCTTATGAAGTCATCTTTCAGCGTCTGGAGGTGTCTGTTGCGATCCTCCTCATCTGAGCAGATCCGGAGGGCTTGTCTGTAGGGGATGGCTTCTTTAACGTGTTCAGGATGGAAACTGGAGAAATGGAGCATCGTGAGATAATCCATGGGCTTGCAATACAGTGAGGTGCTGAGGTGACCATCCTTGATGGAGGTGCATGTGTCCAAGAATGCAGTCGATTCCGGAGTGTAATCCATGGTGAGTCTGATGGTGGGATGGAACTTGTTGATGTCATCATATAGTTGTTTCAGTGGTCGTTCATCATGAGTCCAAAGGAAGAAAATGTCATTGATGTATCTAATGTATAGCATCAGTTGAAGGTCCTGTGTGGTGAAGAGGTCTTGTTTGAACCAGTGCATGAGGATGTTGGCATATTGAGCTGCGAATTTGGTCCCCATGGCTGTTCCATGTGTTTCGATGAGCTTGTTGAAGTTAAAGACATTGTGGTCCAGGATGAAGCAGATGAGTTGTAAAATTGCACCTGGAGATTGGCAGTTGTCAGCATTGAGTACTAAGGCAGTTGCAGTAATGCCATCATCATGGAGACAAAAATGGACAAATATGGACAAAAAGCAGGACAAATACATTCTGGTCAATTACTGATTTGATTTCATTTCATTTATTATTGTCATATGGATTAGCATACAGTGAAAACTATTGTTTCTTGCGTGCTATACAGACAAAGCATACCGTTCATAGAGAAAGAAATGAGTGTGCAGAATGTAGTCATAGCTAGGGTGTAGAGAAAGATTGACTTAATGCAAGGTAGATCCATTCAGAAGTCTGATGGTAGCAGGGAAGAAGCTGTTCTTGAGTCGATTGGTGCATGACTTCAGACTTTTACATTTTTTTCCAGACTCAAGAAGTGGAAAAGAATATGTCCGGGGTGCAATGGGTCCTTAATTACGCTGGCTGCTTTGCCAAGGCAGCAGGAAATGTAGACTGAGTCAATGGATGGGAGGCTGGTTTGTGTGATGAATTGGGCTACATTCACAACCTTTTGTAGTTTCTTGCAGACTTGGGCAGAGAAGGAGCCATACCAAGTTGTGATTCTGTGATACTGTCCCTTCAGTCTATTCTCGTTCATCAGCAAAATGATGGAAGGGGTCATTGACCGTGCTGTCAAGTAGTACTTACTCAGAAATAGCCTGCTAACTGATGCCCAATTTGGGTTCTGTCATAGTCACTCAGCTCCTGGCTTCATTACAGCCTTGGTCAAAACATGGACAAAAATGTTTAACTCCAGAGGTTAAGTGAGAGTCACTTGCCCTTGAAATCAAAGCCAATTTTGACCAAGTGTGGTAAAAAGGAGTCCTAGCAAAATGCAGTCAGTGGGATTCATGGGGAAAACTCTCCACTAGCTGACATCATACCTAGCACAAAAAAAATAGTTCTGGTTGTTGAAGGTCAATCATCTCAGCCCTAGGGCATCACTGCAGGAGTTCCTCAGAGCAGTATTCTAGGCCAAACCATCTACAACTCTACATCAATGACCTCCCATCCGTCATAAAGTCAGAAATGGGGATATTCACTGCTAATTTTACAATGTTCAGCACCATTCATGATTCCTCAGATATAGAAGCATTCATAAAGATAAAAATAAAGTTTATTTATTAGTTGCGAGGCTTACATTATCACTGCAATTATGTTAGTGTGAAATGCCTCTAGTTGCCAAACTCCGGCGCCTTTTTGGGCCAATGCACTTAGCCATATATCTTTCAGATTGTGGGAGGAAACTGAAGCATTTGGAGGAAACCCACGTTGACATGGGGAGAACTTGAAAATTCCACTCAGACAGTGACCCAAGCTGGGAATCGAACCTGGGTCCCTGATGCTGTGAGGCAGCAGTGCTAACCACTGTGCTCAAATGCAGCAAGATCTGGGCAACATTCAGGCTTAGATTGCTAAGGAGCATTCATGCCACACAAGTGCCAGGTAATTACCATCTCCAACAAGAGAGAATCTAACCATCTCTCCTTGACATTCAATTGTAATCATTGAATTCCTCAGTATCAACATCCTGGGGGTTTCCATTGACCAGAAACTGAACTGGACCAGACATATAAGTACTTTACTTTTTAGCACAGATCAGAGGTTAGAAATTCACCTGAGTAACTCACTTGCTGACTCCACAAAGCCTATTCTTCATTTACAAGGCATAAGTCAGGGGTGTGATGGAAAACTCTCCACTTGCCTGGATGTGCGTAGCTCCAAAACACTGAAGAAGCTCAACCCCATCCAGACGAAGAAGTCCAATTGATTTCCACCCCATTTACCACCATAAACATTCACTCTCTCCAATGCACAGTGGCAGCAGTGTGTATCAAGTTCTCTCCAAGTCACTCACTTGGGACAATATCACCATTCCTTCACTGTGTCAAAATCCTGGAACCTCCATCAGCACTGTGGGTGTACCTACACCACATGGATGGCAGCAACAGTTCAAGAAGGCAGCATACGTCCAGCTTCCCAAGGACAGTTCAGGATAGGCAATAAATTTTGATCTCAGCAGTGACCCTCTCAATACCCCGTGCATGAATAAATAAAATAAAATTGAAACCAGCTGTTTGGAATTACTCAATGGGTGATTTTATACACAAGAACCAAAACAGAACCGAAAACTGTTAAGAATTCTATTTCATTCGGAATAATTTGAAGGGTGAGCACATAGACGAGTGTTAGAAACAGGAGGGGAGGCAGGAGGTCAGTTCAAACAGCACTGATTTTCCTCTTACTATCTGTCTTTAAACAAAAAGGGTGTTGAAATAGTTTGTTTAAGAGAATGAGCAGTGACATATCCTTTTCTAACCTGTCAATTTTTGCATGATCCAATTTTAATAATCCACAGCAAACTCGAGTTAGGATTAAATAAGAAAGTTAATTTATTTTTACACATTAAAATCTGCAAAAAGAGTGTCCAAAGTATCCTACTCTGCATTCACAGAGTAAAGGGAGAATAGAGGTTTACAGGACACGGACCACAGAGAAATGGAATATTGGTTCATGACAGTATCAGAGTCCCAAAGACAGAGTCGCCTGCCTCGCCCAAAGTGACTGCAGCTGTGCGACATTAACAAGGGGGAGCTGCGTTTAAATGCCCCGGTTGTAACCACAGTCAGTCATACCAGGAAGATGGCACCTTGCTTCAATGAGGGAGAGCTGGGATGGCTGCTGGATGTTGTGGAGGAGAGACAGCCATCTTGTACCCCCCGGGATAGTACATGATCCAGGGGTGGGGCCAGCAATGCAGCCTGGAAAGCAGTAGCAGCAGCAGACAGGGTCTGTGCTTTGGCATGGAAGACCAGCAGCCAGTGTCACAAGAAAATTAATGACCTTGTTTGGGCAGTTAGGGTGAATGTCCATCCAGTCCTGCAATGAGTCCCACCTGTCACTCCTAGAATGCCCACATCGATCCACTCCCTGACACCCCCTGGCCTTCCAACACTTGACCCCTTAGCAGTGATACTCATCTCCTCACTTTGTTACTGCTGCACCTAAACAACGCTTTTCAAGAGCAGTACTAATTGGCACTGGCGTGACGTCTTGCCAGAGGTGACAATTTAGGAGGTGGGAAGCATGCTTGCTAAACTCGTTAATGATATTGACATCCAGTCAGTCTCCATTTCTGGGCATGAAGCAGTTTGAGCCATTGGAAAGGGCCATGAACATAGCAAACCATTTGGCACCAGGCACAAATCAATTTATAGCATTGCACACTAGTTTCCCAGTTCCCCTTCCTTTTCGCCAGGCAAAAGGTGGATGCTTTGCTAAATTTGGAACATGGTTATACATGATGATGAAATCTTCATGTTGATGCAGTTAACCCTTATCTATCATAAAACTGAATCTATTTTAAATGAGCGTAGTGTTTTTTACCATTGCCTCAACAATACCAAGCTCTGTTAAGAAAACTGCAATGCACTTTTTTTATTGTAATGCATGAACACCATACATACACATCTATTTCATGCAGAATGAGTTTTAAGAAGTATTTCTAATTGTTGATTTGCTTCTGCATATTCCTGCACTATGCCAGAGTAAATCATTGAAAACTAATTATGTGATAGGTAAAATCAAAAAAAAAATTGGCCAAATTTCCCATTAAATATTGATGCCAAAACAAAGCTGTAGTTAAGGTGATTTTCAAAGTTGACAAGTAAAAGGACATTTAATTAGTTCTTTATAAAGACATATGGTTCAATGACAAAGTTACTGAAATACTTAAAAATATCAATACAAATTTGCAGGGGTTTTTTTTGTCCTGGTCTCATTACATTTACAGCTATATTGGCAAGTGGAAGTTGAAAAATTGGCCAGGGACTCAAAATGCTTTGGTCTCTATTCTTTCTGCACCCATAATAATCATCCCATGGTACTCTTGTTGGATCACAGAAGAAGCTACCGACATGAGTATTTAACCAAGGCAGCATTAACAGACGGTAATTGTAATCTGGAAATCTTGGGGGTGATTCTCCCATTCCACTGCGCTGATTTTTTAGTGCAGCGGGCCCGGAGAATCGAAGTGGGGGGGGTGCAAAGCCCTGGGATTTGCACGAGAGTTTGTGTCCCGCTTGCATCTCCTAGCGCCAGATTTCTGGCACGGTCTGCTCTGCTTTGGAAATCGGTGAGGAGGTGGAGCTAGCATTTAAATAATATTCTAACTATCACTTAAGTGCTGTGAGCTAGCCTGGGACTGAATTCTCCATGCCCGCTAGCCTCCCCCACCCTGCCAAAGTGTTTCACTCTGGAGGGGTTTAGAGCAGCTCCCCACTTTCGGGGCACTGACGGCCTGACCTTGCTGGAGTGACAGCGGGGCAATCAGGGCTCCACAGGGGGTTAGGCAGCAGGGGGTAGTGCTCTCTGGGCATGGGCATGCTGGCAGTGTCAACCTATGCCCCAGCATGGCTCAAGGGGCAAAGTGCCCATGCCCAGGGAACACCTTGGCACTGCTCGCCAGGAATAGGGCAGTGTCAAGGGGGTGGGGCACATGGGAGTGGGCCACAGGGGGTTATTGCTGGGGGTGGAGGGTCCTGCTGCCACCCTGCCATTGGGATCGATGGGGGCAGGATGGAGACCAATAAGTGTGATGGGCTGGAGGGGTGTCTGCCGTTAGTCTCCCAGGTGGAGTGGATCTGTCTATGGCGGTGTCTGCACTGCCAGGGGTAGGGGCATTGGCACTGCGGGGGGAGGGGAGGGCTGGAGTTTGGGGAGGTTTGGGTCGGCAAGGGTCGAAGCTGGCCCGGGAGTGGTTGGGGAGCCAAGTTCGTGTCATGAGGGTGTTGGGGGGAGAAGCACTGCAGAGGTCCCGGGCTGGTCAGTAATCGAGCTGGCCAGAAAATGGGAGGCTATAGTTTGTGGCCTCCGCACATGCATAGAGGTCTGCTAATTTCAGTCTCCCAGATGGGAATAGGTCCCGCCCCCTGAAATCAAATGATATTCGTACTGGTGGCCTCTGTAATGCACAGAGTTCAGGAGATTCTAGTTTGAAACAACCAGCGTGAATTACTCCAATTCAACACTTAGAATATTTTTGGGAGAATCCCACCCCTTGGTCTTTAGAAATCAGCATAGAAGTGGTGGGTATGGGTCGAAAATGACTTGCAATTATACTTGGTCAAGTTTCCACCATAAATGTATCCAGTCCTTTTGATCTCCCTCCCCTTTGAACAGAGGGTTCCTGTGACCCATTCTTTATTTTACCTCCTAAAATGTATTAGCTCACACTGATCCTCATTGATCTTCTATTTTTCTACTCATTGTGCTGACCTATATGTTTTCCCAAAGCTTTCTTTCCCACAATCACACTCACTGCTTGACAGATTGCTTCCTTTTGATTTCTCATTAAATTACAAGATTGTTTTCCTTGTTCAAATCCCACCCTGGCAAGTTGTGAAACTGAATTCAAAATTTCACAGAACCATTATTGAATCATAGAATTAAACAATGCAGAAGGATGCCATTTGGCCCATTGTGTCTGGACTGACCACAATCTCACTCAGGTCCTATCCCTATAACCCGGTGCATTTACCCGAGTTAGCCCCCCTTTCACTAAGGGACAGTTTAGCATGACACTAAGTGCCCTTGACACTAAGGGGCAATCCACCTAACACGCACATCTTTGGACTGTGGGAGGAAACTAGAGCACCCAAAGGAAACCCACGCAAACAGGGGGGAGAATGTGCAAACTCCACACAGGCAATGACCTAAGCCTGGACTCAAACCTGGGTCCCTGGAGCTGTGAGGCAGCAGTGCTAACCACCATGCTGCCAAAATTTACCATGCAACTTTTGAATTATTGTATAAATTGTTGGATTACTGTAAAAACGCAACCGGTAAAATAACCCTTGTTCTGGTCTGATTGATATATACAACTCTAACTCATACGATGTAATTGAGTCTTAATAGACCAGATGTAATGTAAAGCTCCTTCTATTCTACTCCACAATGTACCTTAAATTCGTTGTCAGATTACTTTTCCTCCATCAAGTGACACTTTAATTTCTATGGCAGTCATCATGGAAATTTTGTGAGCTTTTTGCGAAAAATAAGATCTGTGTTAAGATTACATAAACCCATTCCTAAAAGACTCTTGGGCCCATGAGACAGAGAAAACTTTAATATGATCTTTACTTGGATCTCTGAAAAAGAAATTCACTTAACTTTTCTCATTTTGAGACATGTGCTGATCGCTTGGCGTTGAAATTTCAGATGGAAATCTCCTGTACCTAATCTGTCCTACCACTAAACTGGTCATCATATTAAAAGGCTTTTAGGAATCCAGGACGCTCCTGTAAAATGGAACTTGATGCCCTGCAAGAAAAATTGCAGTCTGAATGATATTTAAAAAGGACCTTTTAAAGGTGAATTTCTACTGAGCCAGGACATTTGTTCTCCTTGCTCTAAACAAGTACTGCTGGCCACTATCAGTGCTCTATTTCTGTTCCCCTACCTGCATGTTGGTCCATGGCTTGTTGAAATTTTAAAGGTCTCCTTTTTCAAACTGCATCAGATGCCCTAATTAATGCTTGCAGCTTGCTGATTTCATTCAAATGAGGCCTAATGCTGGCACATTCTGGCATGCAAATCAATTGCTTCATTGACTTGCCATTCATTTTGGGCACAAGTCCAATTTCTTCTCCGAATAGGCCATGTGAAAGGACAGTGCTCAAAACTTCTCTGTGATTTTTGTTTGAAAAACTTCTCATTGTAAGTTCAGTGACGCTGTTTAGATTACACTTAGAGTACCGTGCACAGTTTTGATATCCACATTACAAAAACAGGACATATAGAGTGTGTGAAGAAAGAATTATAAACTTGACTCATAGCTTATAACTAACTGAGCAGCTGGGGATTTTTTTCTTTGGAAAAGAGAGGTTGAGACATAACCAAATAGAAATGTGAAAGAGCTTGATAGGATAGATGTAGGGAAGATGTCTATGCCTGTGAGGTAGTCCAAAATGAGGGATTATAAAAATAAGAAACTCACTAATAAATCCAACAAGAAATTTAGGAAAAACTTCTCAATCCAGAGAATGATTTGAATCCGGAACATGCAACCGTAGATGCAAATAACATAAATGCATAAAAGGGAAAGATGGATGTATGCATGAGGGAGAAAGGAATATAATAATATGCTAACATGGTGAGGTGAAGTCAGGTGGGATGAAGCCTATATGGAGCAGAAAAATCAATAGTCTATTTCTGTGCTGTAAATTCAATGCAATGCCATATAAACCTCCAAATATGTAATGAAGAAACTTGCATCCACAACAATTAATGGAAATATTAGGGAAAAATGTTTAATAAAACAGATATCTTTGTTCAAATTATTGTCGTGAGAACTTCAATGGATATAATTCTGCCACCTTTTGTGTGTAAGTTTGATAATGGGTTAACATATTGATATTTCTTAATGGTCATACATAAAAGTGTTCTAATTTCTCGCATCCAAAGTGATGGAAGTAAAATATATTTAAATGTGAGAACTGTCACAAATTATTAAATAATAGCTGACAGAAACACTGAGGTTACACTGCACTATGACGGAAAATAGTTCCATAGCTAAGTCAAAGAAGCGGCTCATATACTCAGCCAAGCACAACTGTTCCTAAATATCCAGGGTAGGGCCTAGCTTTTGAATAAATATCTGGAACCATTATTTTTCTTGTTAGCTACTTATTGCAGTCACTCACAACCACGATTTTTGCTCTGACCCTTGTCTTAAAATCATGATTTCATTCTCATAAAACAGCCTTTGTTTGTTATTGTGTCCTGGGCTTTTTGGATGAAGAGGGATTGGGGATCCTGGAAGGAGGGAAGTTGGGGGGGCAATGAGTTGGTTTTGGAGGCCAGCTGGGGAAGCAGATAGCGGGTTATGTTCTTCAGTCAGTGGTGCCTCTGATGTACACGGGGTACCTCACAAATGATGCACCCCCTTTCCTTCCTGCCTTTGCACCAACAAGATCTTGTGGGAATTGGACCATGATTTTCACTCTTTACTGAACAGTTCAAGGGGTGGCCATTTGCTTCCTTTCTGAGGTGGAGTCTTATCATATATATAGCTTCTCCAACAATTCTTCAAGAGACATCAGAAGACATCCATTTCCTATATACTCAGGAGAGTTGGGGCAGGGGGCTGGATGTGGTACACGGCTGGGAGTGGTGTATTAGTGAGCGCGTCATCAGCAGAATCAGGAAGAGTGACTGACTATAACAAATGTTTTCAGGCTCCCAACACAGAGGAATAGGTGAAGGCTCAAAGTTAATTATACCCAGACATGCAAAAGTAAAACTGGCAAGAATAAACTGCCGTAAATTAACGATTTCGTCACAAGATAAAGACAAATTTGCTGACTGTTGAGATGTGGCTCTATAACTTTCATAGCCTCTCAAGTTGAGAGTCATGTGTTGACTATAAATCACATCAATGTTGGGCCACCCACGTCAATCTAACTAACTGTGGTGCAAATAATGGCACAAATCCAGAAAATTGGCAAATGTATTGAGAGCTGAATGGTGAGAACTGACTTTATCAGCTTTGGCTTTGCAAATGGCAAAGTGGCACAATATGTTAACAAACTGTGGCACTCAGGGGCACAACTCACTCGTTCCATTATTTCCTGGAAATTGTATCTATTAATAATGGTGCATTCCAGTAATAATGTCATGACTGTGACACGAGTCTGCAGCAAAGTCAGACCCATTTTAATTTGATGTTCCATTCTTTAGCAATTGCAGTTGGATTACGACGTTTACTTTATATTTTTACTCATAAAAATGCTGTGTGCAGGGTGTCAGCTATTTAAGCTAGGAGTCATCATTATAAAGAGCTTTCAATAGTTTGTTATTTTGCCGACTGGTAACTAAAGCTATTAATTGATCCTCTGTAATATCCTCCATCTCTGCATAGTTGCAATTTTGATTGTAGTTTCTGAAAGAGCTGACTTTTTTTTTAAACTGACTATGCAATTTCTCTGGCAAAACTCCAGCACATCAATAGTCAGCCACAGCATCCCTAATTAGTTTTCTTTTCATTTTTATTTTCAGCCTGTCTGCCAATGATAGAATTAGGTGAAATAAGCCTTCAGTCACAACTGTCTGCGTTCACTGATGTGTGGCGGCATTCAGGGACTGCAAGTTAAAAGGAAAATTTAAGTGGAGAAATGCTTCTTGATTATTGAAACACTAAAATGTCTCAACTGGAATAAGAAGGCTCTGCCTAATCTTAAAGTGGATCATTTCTTACTCACCAGACATTTTTTTTCCAGAGGAAGGAGATACGCTGACCACTGAGAAAATTGATTACGCCTGTCCTTAAATGTGCAGCAACAAAAGAAAATCTCAAGGCCACAGACATATCTTCAACTCCATGAGTGATTAAAAATATATCTCTTAAATGAATACTGGAACCAACTATCAGTAACTATTCAGACTAATATTCCAGTGGGAACAGTTAAACTTTAGGATAATTACACTGACACACTCTGAACAGACCTTGTAGAAGTAGAATTCATAGGCCTGAATTTTCAGGATGATGGGGTTCAACCACTGCCATCACTTGGCCTCTTTTAAGGGTCTCTTTTAAGGGCCATCACTTGGTCCAACTTGGTGACTTGCTGGACAATCAGATTGGCCGGCAGATCTCCTGTCCCTCCAGGCACACTGCCTCAATGGCCGGAAGAGGCATTGCAGGCATCTGCCTGGTACTAAGTCCCTGGAGCTGGAGCATGAACAAAACACAGTAAGAAGACTCACAACACCAAGTAAAGTTATGGTGTGCCTTTATATGCTCTGTTTGTGATCAGAACTCCCATTCACCTGACGAAGGGGAAAACCCCGAAAGCTAGTGGCGTTTACTACCAAATAAACCTGTTGGACTTTAACCTGGTGTTGTGAGACTTCTTACTGTGTTTACCCCAGTCCAATGCCAGCTACTCCACAGCATGAGCTAAATGATAGGGGTCCTAGGGCAATGAGTCTAATGAACAGCTGGGGAGATAAGAAGTCAGGGGAGGGTGAGGGGTGTCACTGGTATCTCAGGGACTAGGCCGGTGGGGTGGTGGTGGGGGGGAGGGGGGAGGGGCACGGAAGGGGGTGAGGGCGGAGGTCCCAACGTCACCAGGCCTAAAGGAAAGGGTGCTCCCTGTGATATGGCTGCTTTTGATGGGGCCCTTCCTGACAGAGCACTAACTTCGTTTCTTTTCATGTCCACCCCCCGCATCCCATCCTCTCCCTAAGTTGTCTGCAACCCATCAGCCTAAAAATTTAGGCTGGGCTGGGAATAGTCCTTAAGTAGCTACTTATTGGCCACATAAGGGCCTTCACTGGGGCAAAGGTGGGTCTCTCATCTGTGATCCTGCACGCCCCAACTTCAAATCACTATCCAGTCAGGGTGGGATCCCAGAAGGAATCACGGAGGGAATCCCATCCAAGCAATTTCATGCTACTCCAGCACCTCTGAACCCATCATGGACAAATCATAAAATTCTGGCCATAGGTACAAAGAGAATTTCAACTTCAGTCCAGGTGCTCAAAACCACATCAACATCATGGTGGTGAGAGCTGGTGCAGGAGACAGGGGTTTAGATTTTTGGATCATTGGGATCTCTTCTGGGGAAGAGGTAACCTGTTCAAAAGGTACAGGTAATACCTGAACTGGAGGGGGAATAACATCCTGGTGGGGAGATTTTTTTTAGAGGATTTAAACTAGTTTGGCACAGGGATGGGGCACAAAGCAGTAGGGAGACAAGGCAAAAAGTTGAGGACAACATGGAAGTTAAAGAGAGCACATTAAATAGTAAAGGCAGTATCAGTAATCTTAGTACTGGACAGACCAGGCAAAAGAACGACATTTTCCATTGGTCTCGGGGGGGATCATACAAACCTCAGGCGGACGGGCCGGTAGAATTCAGCGCTCTGTCACAAATGTTGAGACGAAGGGAATGTACTCAAGGCCAGAATTGGAAGACTGAGATCGTTAAGAGCTAACAACATAGGCCAGGCCTGGTTGTGAGGTAGGATCCTTGCCGTTAAAGACAGCAGTGAACCAACTTTTTTTTATGGAAAATTGCAGCTTTTATTTTCTATACAAAACCCACTGCTTACTGTAACAACTCAGCAGGGCTGGCAGCATCATTCAGCCAGACCTGCAGGGTTTTTCCAGTATCCTTTGTTCTTGTTTCAGATTTCAGCGTCTGCAGTATTTTATTTAATTCACTGCTGACTGGATTCATTTACATTCAATTTCATTGACTGGTGAGATTTGGTTATAAATCCAGTACTATAGTTATTGGATTATTGCACACTGTCTTGTGTAATGTTAGCTATGTTACTGGGCAGGATTTTCCGTGCAATCTACTGCACATATCGCAGAGATGGTCTGCCATTGGCTGGCAGCGGCATCCTCCTGTCCCACAGTGATCAATGGAGTTTCCCATCGAATGCACCCCTCACTGCTGTGAAATCCACAGCATGAGTGTACCATTGGCAGGAACCAGAAGCCGTGAATGGCCAGTAAGTTCCAACCATCATCTTTGTCCAAACAGAATTTATTCCCACTTGGAAATAAGTGGACGTATTTGTCAGAAGCAACATGGTTTTGTGAAGGGGAGGTCGTGTCTCACGAACTTGATCAAATTTTTCGAGAAAGTTATGAAGATGATTGATGAGGGTAGGGCAGTGGATTTGTCTACATGGACTTCAGTGAGGCCTTTGACAAAGTCCCTCATGGCAGAGCTGGCGAGGTGGATACAAAACTGGGTCCGTCAAAGAAAACAGAGGGTACCAGTGGAAGGGTGCATTTCTGAACGGAGGACTGTGACAAGTGGTGTTCCTCAGGGGTCAGTGTTGGGACTTTTGCTGTTTGCAATATATATAAATGATTTGGAGGAAAACGTAACAGGACATAGACAGGCTGGTAGATTGGGCAGATAGATGGCAAATGGAATTTAATCCGGAGAAATGCGAGGTGATGCACTTTGGCCGGAATAATGTGGAGGGGAGTTATACGATAAAAGGTAGAACTATCCGGAGTATAGATACGCAGAGAGACCTGGGGGTGCAAGTGCACAAGTCCCTGAAGGTGTCGGTGCAGGTGCAGAATGTGATGAGGAAAGCGTATGGTATGTTAGCCTTCATAGGAAGAGGTATAGAATATAAGAGTAGGAGTCTGATGTTGCAGTTGTATAGAACGTTGGTTAGGCCTCACTTGGAGTACTGCGTCCAGTTCTGGTCGCCGTACTACCGGAAGGATGTAGAGATCCTGGAGAGAGTGCAGAGGAGATTTACCAGGATGTTGCCTGGTATGGAAGGGCTGTCTTACGAGGAAAGATTGAATGAACTTGGGCTGTTTTCCCTTGAGAGACGTCGGCTGAGGGGGGATCTAATAGAGGTTTATAAGATTATGAAGGGGATAGATAGAGTAAATGGTGGTAAGCTTTTTCCGCTATTAGAAATGGATAGAACGAGGGGTCACGGGCTTAGGGTGAGGGGGGCTAGGTATAAGACAAATATTAGAGGGCAGTTTTTCACGCAAAGGGTAGTGGGGGTGTGGAATGCACTGCCGAGTAAGGTGGTGGAAGCAGGCACGCTAGGGTTGTTTAAGAGTCACTTAGACAGCCATATGAGCGGGCTACATATAGGGGGATATAGTAGGCCTTACTAAACATTGTAGGCTTGGGAATACGTTTTGCCTCAGGGATGTTAGTCTTTGCCTGTTTAATAATGAATTTTTTTGTCTCCACAGGCATTTAAGTCCAGCAAGGGGCATGCATGCGGCAGGTTGTAGTGGGCTGCTCTTGGACGTTGCTTCGGGAGTTGCCTATTGCTTCATGTCGTTAGTGTGCTTAAACTGGACCATCTCGAGGGCAACATGACAGCTCAGAGACTATCTCTGTTGCTGTGCGGACACATGAATTTGGGCCTGTGTCTGTGGGAGTTTGCACGTTCTCCCCGTGGTTGCGTGGGTTTCCTCCGGGTGCTCCGGTTTCCTCCCACATCCCCCAAAGATGTGCTTTTAGGCTGATTGATTGGGTACTAAATTGTCCCTAAATTGGACCTCCCTGATCCTCGCACGTTAGGTGTAGACTAAAATCATGAATAGGTCACAGACAGTGGGACGGCGGCGCGGGCTCGTTGGGCCGAAGGGCCTGTTTCCCATGCTGTGTTGTTCTTTGTTCTTTGTTCTTTGTAACTGGTTTGATTAGTAAGTTTGCAGACGACATAAAGGTTGGTAGATTTGCGGATAGCGAGGAGGACCATCAGAGGATACAACAGGATATAGATCAGTTGGAGACTTGGGTGGGGAGATAGCAGGTGGAGTTTAATCCAGACAAATGTGAGGTAATGCATTTTGGAAGGTCTAATATAGATAGGAAATATACAGTAAATGGAGAACCCTTAAGAGTATTGATAGGCAAAGGGATCTGGGTGTACAGGTATACAGGTCACTGAAAGTGGCAATGCAGGTGCAGAAGGTAGTCAAGAAGGAGTGGAGCATGCTTGCCTTCATTGGCCGGGGTATTGAGTTTAAAAATTGGCAAGTCATGTTGCAGCTTTATAGAACCTTAGTTAGGCTGCACTTAGAATACTTATAGTGTTCAATTCTGGTCACCACACTACCAGAAGAATGTGGAGGCTTTGGAGTGGGTACAGAAAGGATTTACCAGGATGTTGCGTGGTATGGAGGGCATTAGCTATCACGAGAGGTTGGCAAAACTTGGTTTGTTCTCTCTGGAGCGACAAAGGTTGAGGGGAGGCCTGATAGAAGTCTACAAGATCATGAGAGGCATGGACAGAGTGGATAGTGAGAAGCTTTTTCCCATAGTGAAAGAATCAATTACTAGGGGGCATAAGTTTAAAGTGCAAGGGGCAAGGTTTAAAGGAGATGTACAAGGCAGATTTTTTACACAGGGAGTAGTGGGTGCCTAGAACTCGTTGCCGAGGGAGGTCGTGGAAGTGGGTACGGTAGTGACTTCTAAGAAACGTCTTGACAAGTACATGAATAGGATGGGAATAGAGGGATACGGTCCCCAGAAGGGTAGGGGGGTTTTAGTTAAGTTGGGCAGTGTGGTTGGTGCAGGCTTGGAGGGCCATAGGGCCTGTTCTTTGTTCTTTGTTCTTAAATAACTGCAGTTACGTCATTTAAGAACATAACATAAGAACATAAGAAATAGGAGCAGGAGTAGGCCATCTAGCCCTTCGAGCTTGCCCCGCCATTCAATAAGATCATGGCTGATCTGTCGTGGCTCAGTTCCACATTCCCGCCCTCTCCCCATAACCCTTAATCCCCTCGCTTATAAAAAACCCATCAACCCGCGTCTTAAAAATATTTAGCGAGGCAGCCTCCACCACTTCAACGGGCAGAGAATTCCAGAGATTCACCACCCTTTGAGTGAAGAAGTTCCTCCTCAACTCCGTTCTAAACCGCCCCCCCTTTATCTTGAGGCTATGCCCCCTAGTCCTACTGTCCTTTCTGAGCGGGAAGAGTCTCTCCACCTCTATCCTATCCATCCCATTCATCATCTTATATGTCTCAATGAGATCTCCCCTCATTCTTCTAAACTCTAACGAGTACAAGCCTAGTTTATTCAGCCTCTCCTCATAGCTCAACCCCCTCAACTCTGGCATCAGCCTAGTAAACCTCCTCTGCACTCCCTCCAAGGCCAAAATATCCTTGTGTAAGTACGGCGACCAAAACTGCACACAGTACTCCAGCTGCGGCCTCACCAATGCCCTATACAGCTGCAGCAAGACCTCCCTACTTTTATATTCAATCCCCCTCGCTATGAAGGCCAGCATCCCATTAGCCTTCCTGACCACCTGCTGTACCTGCAAGCTGGGTTTTTGTGACTCATGCACAAGGACCCCGAGGTCCCTCTGCACCGTCGCCTGCTGCAGTTTTTCTCCACGTAAGTAATAATCCTTCCTACCATTATTCCTACCAAAGTGGACCACCTCGCACTTGCCAACATTAAATTCCATTTGCCAGTTCCTGGCCCATTCGCTCAGCCTATCTAGATCCTTCTGCAGACTCTCCACACCCTCCGCGCAATTTGCCGTTCCACCAATCTTGGTGTCATCAGCAAATTTCGACACCCTACACTCGGTTCCCTCCTCCAGATCATCTATATAAATGGTAAATAGCCGAGGCCCCAGCACCGACCCCTGGGGCACTCCACTAGTCACCAACCGCCAATCCGAATAGCACCCATTGACCCCCACTCTCTGCCTCCTATTAGACAGCCAATCCTCTATCCACGCTAACACCCTACCCCCAACTCCATGCCCCCTGACCTTCTGCAATAACCTCTTGTGAGGTACCTTGTCAAACGCTTTCTGAAAATCAAGAAAGACCACATCCACCGGCTCTCCTCTATCCACCGCCCTAAACACATCCTCATAGAACTCCAGTAAATTCGTCAGACACGACTTCCCCTTAACGAAACCGTGCTGCGTCTGCTCTATCAAGCAATTCTCCTCAAGATGCCTCGCTATTTCCTCCTTGATGACAGATTCTAACATTTTACCTACAACAGACATTAAACTAACCGGCCTATAATTCCCTGCCTTTTGCCTGCCACCCTTACATAGAACATAGAACACTACAGCACAAACAGGCCCTTCGGCCCACGAGTTGCGCCGAACACATCAACACCTATCAATCTATAGACCTATCTATAACCCCCAATCCCATTAAACCCCATATACTCATCCAGAAGTCTTTTAAAAGACCCCAGCGAGTTCGCCTCCACCACCACTGACGGCAGCCGATTCCATTCACTCACCACCCTCTGAGTGAAAAACTTACCCCTAACATCACTTCTGTACTTTCCTCCCCGCACCTTAAATCTGTGTCCTCTCATAGCGACCATTTCAACCCGGGGAAATAGCCTCTGAGAATCCACCCTATCTATTCCTCTCAACATTTTATATACTTCTATCAGGTCGCCTCTCAACCTTCGTCTCTCCAGGGAAAAGAGTCCCAGCTCCCTCAACCTAACTTCATAAGGCATGCCTCCCAGTCCAGGCAACATCCTTGTAAATCTCCTCTGTACCCTTTCAATAGCTTCTACATCTTTCCTATAGTGAGGCGACCAGAACTGCGCACAGTACTCCAAATGAGGCCTGACAAGGGTCTTATAAAGTTGCAGCATTACCTCCTGACTCCTAAACTCAATCCCTCGATTAATGAAGGCCAGTACACCATACGCCTTCTTGACCACCTCCTCCACCTGCGAGGCCGATTTAAGAGTCCTGTGGACCCGGACCCCAAGATCCTTCTGCTCTTCAACACTACTAAGACTCCTGCCCTTGATAGTGTACTCGTTCATCCCGTTGGTTCTGCCAAAATGGACGACTACACATTTATCCGCGTTGAAGTCCATCTGCCACTTCTCCGCCCAGTCCTGCACCCTATTTATGTCCTGCTGCAACTTTTGACAACCTTCCAGACCATCCACAACACCACCGACCTTCGTGTCATCAGCGAACTTACTAACCCATCCCTCCACTTCCTCATCCAGGTCATTTATGAAAATGACAAACAGCAAGGGTCCCAGAACAGATCCCTGGGGCACTCCACTGGTGACTGACCTCCATTCAGAAAAAGACCCATCCACAACCACTCTCTGCCTTCTGCAGGCAAGATGTGGGTATGCCGGCGTTGGACTGGCGTAAACACAGTAAAAAGTCTGACAACACCAGGTTTTAGTCCAACCGATTTATTCGATAGTAAACGCACAAGCTTTCAGGGTTCACCTGACGAAGGGACTAACCCCGAAAGCTTGTGCGTTTACTATCAAATAAATCGGTTGGACTAAAACCTGGTGTTGTCAGACTTTATTCTGCAGGCAAGCCAGTTCTGGATCCACAAGGCCAAAGGCCCTTGGATCCCTTGCCCTCTCACCTTCTCAAGAAGTCTTGCATGGGGGACCTTATCAAACGCCTTGCTGAAGTCCATGTACACCACGTCCACGGCACTTCCTTCATCAATGTGTTCAGTCACATTATCGAAGAACTCAACGAGACTCGTAAGGCACGACCTGCCCTTGACAAATTCATGCTGACTATTCCTGATCATGTCAAACCTCTCCAAATGCTCGTAAATCTTATCCCTCAGAAGCCTCTCCATCAGCTTACCAACCACTGAGGTCAGACTCACCGGTCGGTAATTTCCCGGGCTGTCCCTGTTCCCTTTCTTGAAAATAGGAACTACATCCGCAATCCTCCAATCTTCCGGAACCTCTCCCGTCTCCATTGACGACACAAAGATCATCGCCAGGGGCTCTGCAATCACTTCCCTCGCCTCCCACAGTATCCTGGGGTACATCCCATCTGGTCCCGGCGACTTATCTATCTTGATAGAATTCAAAAGTTCTAACACATCCTTCTCCTTAATATCCACATACTCAATCTTTTCCATCTGCTGCAAATCCGTAGCAAAATCTCCCAGATCAGCTTCCACTGTGAATACTGAGGCAAAGTACTCATTAAGCACCTCTGCCATTTCTTCTGGTTCCACACAGACCTTTCCCCCTTCACCTTTTATAGGTCCTATCCCTTCTCTTCTCATCCTTTTACCTTTCACATATTTATAGAAGGCCTTGGGATTCTCCTTAATCTTACCCGCCAAGGTCTTCTCATGACCCCTTCTGGCTCTCCTAATTTCCCTTTTAAGCTCCTTTCTACAGTCTTTATACTCCTCAAGATCCTTAACCTCTCCTAGTTCCCTGAACCTTTTGTACACCTTCCTTTTCCTCCTGACTAGGTTCAACATAGCCTTCGTGCACCATGGTTCCCGCGACCTACCAAAACCTCCTTGTCTCATCGGAACGTTGTCATGCAGAGCTCCAGACAAACATTCCTTGAATATCCGCCACCTTCCTTCGGTACTTTTCCCTAAGAACGCCTCCTTCCAGTTTATTTGTCCAAGTAACTTCCTGACTTCTTCGTATCTCCCCTTACTCCAGACAAACACCTTCCTGGCCTGCCTGATCCTATCTCGTTCCAATGCAATTGTGAAGGAGATAGAATTATGGTCACCATTCCCAAGATGCTCTCCTACCGAGAGATCCATCACCTGCCCTGGTTCATTCGCCAGTACCAGGTCAAGTACAGCCTCACCCCTCGTAGGCTTATCCACATAAGCCTTCTTAAACAACGGCGTAACACTAGCCGTTTTCCAATCTTCCGGCACTTCCCCGGAATCCAGCGACGTTTGGAAAATAACCACCAAGGCATCCACTATCACCTCCGCCATTTCTTTCAGAACCCTTGGATGCATTCCATCCGGTCCTGGGGACTTGTCCACAATCAGTCCCTCCAGCCTGATTCAATTCACAGTATTTTTTGTAACCCAGTTTTACATACTTTTGCAAGGAGTTGGTATATTGAAATTTGAAAAAAACTAGCTCATTTTAACTTAAATTAAAGTTTTATTTATTAATCACACGTAGGCTTACATTCATACTGTAATGAAGTTACTGTGAAAATCCCTTAGTCGCCACACTCCAGCACTCGTTCAAGTATACTGAGGGAGAATTTAGTACGGCCAATGAATCTAATCTGCATGTCTTTTGGACTGTGGGAGGAAACCAGGGCACCTGGAGAAACCCATGCAGACACAGGGAGATCATGCAAAGTCCACACAAACAGTGACCAACGCTGGAATCGAACCCAGGTCCCTGACGCTGTGAGGCAGCAGTGCTAACCACCATGCCACCGTTTCTCTGTACCATTTATCTAGTGCATCATCAGATAATCCTAAAAATTGGTGTATAAAATGGATGGAGATTAGTCAGGAATGATTTTTGTTCTCTTTTACCCTCCATCATTCCCCAACTGCAGTGGTTTCTGGGCTTCAACAAGAAACTAAAATGGCTCCCACCTCAGTCCAATTCTCTAAGTGAACTCTCAAACTATCTGATCCTTTCAAAGTGCAGCAGTTCAAGAAGGCAGCTCATCATCCCTTCTCAAGGACAATTAGGGATGGGTAATAAATGCTGGCCTAGCCAATGATGCCAACATCCTATGAATAAATTGATAAGAAAAACATTGAACTACTTTCCATTTACTCTCAGCAGCTCCTATTTTTATTCCATTATGGGATTAATTCCACCAAGTCAGACCAAATAATATTTCTTTTCTTTTGGCTTTTGCGTTAGATACCAAAACAGCAATGGAGTGGGGGCAGGGGTTATTACTTTCTCTGTACGATTTTTGTAATGAAATTGCAGACCTCTGCTCTTTATAAATTTTATAAATGGTTTACAATTTCATTACCAGCAGATATCAAGAAAATCTTCAGCCTTATTTGCATTAGTGGTTTCCAGATACACACTGTCAGTTCATCAAGATCCTATTCTCAGTCAATATCCCAATATACAGCATTTCATTTCCATTTGATAATTCATTTCGTAGCTCAACTGGGCACTGATTATATTAATCTAAATCAGAAAGTAGGTTACAATAGGCCAAACCCAACATGCATTTTATACTTTTGTAAACATTACGTTTATTTCAGATAAATGGCTGGAATCCAAAACATTTTCCCACCAGCATTGCATGTGTGATAAGTATCTTGCATGATGTTATATGAGATACACACATTTTAGCTCTTATCATGAGTTGTGATTTGTGAGTCAGACATTAATTCTGTTATTTTACTGCACTTGAAGGTTGAAGTTATCATTACCTGCAGTTTGATAAATTTGTTTGTGCCTGCTACATTGAATTTCACTTCTAGTAAGCTTTTCCATGTTGCACAAGTATTGATCTTATGCTCATTTAAACAAAAAGAAGGATTTAAAGAAAGTCGGGAGGCATTTCTTACTGTTGCAGTGTGACACGTTATATTGTGAAATTGTCAGCTCAATTTGGAAGGGTTTCAAAAGAAGTATCAGGTTTGTACCTGTTTGTTCAGAGCTATATTAATTAAAGCCTCCAAACTTGTGGTCACTCTTTTTTGGCCAGATATTCTTGATAATTGGTCAGTGAGAAAATAGGAACATGGTTGGTAAAATTCTCTTCCTGTTCACATTCCTTAGTCTGTGCTATTGCCTCACAATAATTAAGAGGCAACTAAACTATTAATTAAAGAATAAGATGCATTAAAAACTGTCCAGTTACTACTTTTTATAATTAAATCAAGGCTAAGCTATTTGAGGTTAAATATATCTTTGAACAAATTTTTAACATTTCTGCATCTTGAGATAACCTGTGATGTAGAATAAACCTAATCTGTATGTATTTCTTTTTAATGCCAGGAGATTATTGCACTTTATTGTCAGGCAATGCCAAGAGATTGGTCCACAATTTGAATACATTTTGAACATTACTAATATTTACTATTTTTAAAAATACAGCTGCAAAAGCACTTTTACTAATATTTCATAAAAATGTGGTTAACGTATCATATCATAACAAAGATACAAGTAGAACACCTTTAAAAATCTAAAGAAACCAGGAACACACGTGAATCTCAATTATGTGTAGTTCACTAATTTGCAACTTCCAAAAACCAAATCTGTCCATATTAATTCTGAGAAAAATTGACATCATGGAAGTTATGAAGCCATAATAGCAATCAGCTACCAAAGATCCAGGCAAAAAAGAGATAAGAGACAGCTTTCCCATCCCTTCATCCACTGGGTAAATGAAAAGAGGAAAAATGAACTTGATCATTCTGTAAATCGGTTAATAATTGATCATAGACTGTACCAATAGAAATTATATACCAGGTAAAAAGGGAATTGTACTTTTCAAAATTGTTTAACAAAAAAGACAATACATAACTTCTTGAATTGACTCCAGTCTGGTGCAATATGTTCTCAATACCTGCTCTCGATGACCTGCATTAAGCTTATGTAAATTAAAATAACAGTTATAGTCAAATGGAAAATGTGTTGAACTGTAAGACCACTTATACATTGCTTTAGTGCACTGTTCTCATTTCCTCTTAAAAAAAACTTTCATAGCAAGCCTACCTATGGAGTCAGTACTGCACATTCAAAAGTATCCTGTAACCGAAACATTTTCAAAGCTTTTAATACTCCACAGTCACCTATCATAACATTGTTTCAGTCAGCAGCTGTAGACAATTTAATACTTACTTGTTCATCAAAGTAGGACTGCTAGTAATCTACCAGCAAACTATTATTAATAGTGTAGTCAATAATGACCAGAGTAGTAGGCTCGTTGTAGCAAAATTAGAGGCATCTGTAAATTAATCTCTGTCTACAAGGGGAATAATTACATGGTAGGAATCATATTGAAGTTATTTTTTTCAGAAGTTGGACCAGTGGGCATCTAGATTAGTATGGTTAAACGTCTCATGAAGACTGTACAAGTCTTCATGGAGACATTAACCATATAATCAAATCTTGGCAAGGTGCCTTCCCTGGGATATCAGAGTGTGGGCATAAATTTTATAGAAAGATCAGCAAACAAAATCCATTGATATACAATTCCCTGATTCTACCTGTTCATTATATATATTTTGCATGTTCTTTTCATATCATGTGAAATGATGTACATAAATGTTGCATATTAATATAATGCAATCATCAGAATCCAGTTTCAAGAAGAATATCACTCAGAAAAGGGCAGCACAATGGTTAGCACTGCTGACTCACTGTGCCAGAACAAAGGTTTGATTTCGGCCTTGGGTGACTGTGTGCAGTTTGCATGTTCTCGTTGTGTCTGCATGGGTTTCCCCTGAGTGTCCCGGTTTTCTCACCAAGTCCAAAGATGTGCAGTTTAGGTAGATTGGCCATGGTAAATGCACAGGGATAGGGCAAAGGCGAGGGCAGACTTGAAGGATCAAATGGCCGCTTTCTGCACAGTTCTACGGATTCTAAGTTATTGTGAGGTTCTCCCCACCCAAAATGAAACTCTTAACAAAATTGGTTGAATTTAATTTCGACCCAATGGGAAATTACTTCAAATTGTACGCGATTGAAAGGAGATCATCGAAATAATACCTATACAAAAAACATTTCTAGATATATGTTACCCAAATGCATAGAAATAAGCTCCCTACTCATAGATCCTTCTTTTTTCATTCAAATATAAGTCAATAACTTAGTATTACTTAGCAGTCAAATGCATATATACCAAAATCATGAGTTGCATTTGAGAGCAAGAATCAGCTTCCAGGTGAAAGAACAATGCTGGTCATAGAGGGAAGGGGGTTGTCTCCAATTTTTAAAAGTTTTCTTTATAAGGCAGGAACTATACAATCATTTTTAAGAGGGTTTTCTGGAGAAAGTAGTTTGATGACATTCCCAGTCTAAATTGCGTAAAAGTAAAAAAAAACAACAAATGCTTATACACAGCAGGTTTGACAGGATATGAGAAAAAAACAAGTTCTAATGTTTCAGGTAGAACATGTTATCAGTTAAGAGGCTACAACTGAAATTTTATCCCAGCATCTCTGATGTGGATGGGAGTTCCAAATATTTCCAGCACTTTCTGTTTCTATTCCCTATCAAATTGGCATTCTTGTTGAGATGAAAACGTGTCTTCCCCTTTCTACTCTTGATATGAGTTGTGAACTTCTGCTACTTCTCCTTTTCAATAAGAAAACACATTTCTTCAGCAATAACCATGTTCAAAAGTTACAATTCTGATGCAGTGGAACAAAATAAAGCCACGTATGGTACACGGCAAACAGAACATTTTTCTGTAACTCATGATCCAAGTTAGGAGTGCTCAAATCATTCACCATTACTTTTATTAAGATACTTGTAATACTAAAGGAATTCACTGCTGTCACTCTGCTAAAACATTTCAAACATTTTTTTAAAATGAGTAATAACCTTTATTCTTGTGATGTAATGTGCCATCTCAGATAGCCACTTCTAATCTGCAGCACCTTAGCCTTAGTGGAATAGCAGCCTTCATGGCCCACAGTCTTTATGAACTGTACCTGCAGCTCTCTGCACCAGTTGTACAGGCACAAAGAAAGCTCTGGTGACAGGGGCAGGGGGGCATGGGGACTGAGATTTTACACCCAGCACCAGTTCTACACTGGTTCTGTGTGGAAGCAGAAGAGACCTGTGCTGCCCTGTACCAATATTTCATTATTTCATGCATCTCTGGCATTCTGGAGGCTGTGTCTTATTTTTTTCTGTGAATTGGACTCATCCCAGGTCTGTGAATAAAATTGGAAAGTGTAGAACAACATAAGGTGCTTCTTTGCATTTATTAAAGACATTTCACTCTCAGGTCATCACGGATGCTTGTCATGAAATTATGCCTTTTGCAATGTGTTATTTAAATGCTTTTTTTTGTAAGGCAAGACAAGTGTTATTCAGCTTACTGGCTGCACAGCTTGCTTTTTCTGTCATATTGTCCAACACTTTAGATGAAAAGTATCCTGAAGGCATGCCCCACACTGGTGAACAGGGTCTGAAAAAGCCAGCAACATTGGTTTTCCAAAGACTGGCACACCATCTTTAAAGGGCACCATGATTTGTGGGTTTAAAAAAAGGGAGTCTACCCCCCCCCAGTACAAACAGAGTCATCCCCAAATGCTCATGGGTAACCAATTCCACCATGGACTCAGGATGCTCCCCCTCCCCCATGAACACTGGGAACACCCCACACGCCTCTGGCCTCTCATGGGACTTTCCTCCCACATGCTCCCTCAGGACTATGGGCCAAGTGCTAGCAGATGGGGTTCAGTGGGAATTCAAGTGTATTTAATGCGTCAGTGCTGACTTGAGCCTCTTTTGCGCTGTATGATTCCATGATTCATCGGCATATAAACTCAACCAGGGACTATTAACTGTTGGTTATCCCAGGTACATAATTAATCAGGTTGGGACAGGAAGCTATGATTTGCCCTCAAGAAGACTTAGTTGAAGGTGGAAAATTTCTCATGAAAGAAGGCCTAACAAACCTCATTATCCACCGAGGAAGCTAAGGGCCGCATCTCTGTTTTGATGGTATCTTGGTAGCTTTGAGAATGGGAAATTGAAACTCTTTTGTTATATTGGATTGCCCTTCATTGCATGCCAAATGCCAGCTGTCAAATACCCACACATTAAAGTTGTGCATATAAGTTTGTGTGTTTGTTTTAGAAGAAGAGTCTGCAGAAAGTAACATCCAGAAGAAGCACTGTCTCTCTGCCATTCTTAAGTTCGAGGTCCGATATTTGTAACATATCAAACACATCACAGAGATAGAGCATTTCAATTAAAATGAACTTCAAGTACCATAATATCCACTTTGGAAAAAGACATTAATATTTAAAAGTGATTGTTTACAGGAAAAAAAACTTACATCGGCCACAGCCCTATTAGAATTAAAGATCACTAAAGGAGAATCATTTTGCATATTTTATATTTTTTCCAACAGACTTTAACTTTTATCAATTCCAGTACTAGAGAAAAGCCAGGCAGCATGTCTTAATGTTGATTGTCTGGTAGCTCTAACATTCATCATTATGAAGTGCTTTGAAAGGTTAATCATGAGTCAATTCCAGTCTCCCAAACTACATGAATCCACCACAGTTCGCCTACTGCCGCAATAGGTGCACAGCAGATGTCATCTCCCTGGCCCTGTACTCAACCCTGGAACACCTAGATAACAAGGACACCCATGTCAGACTCCTATTTATTATCTACAGCTCAGCCTTCAACACCATTATTCCCATTAAACTCATCTCTAAACTCTATAGCCTGGGCCTCGGCACTTCCCTCTGCGACTACATCCTGAACTTCCGAACCCACAGACCACAATCAATAAGGATAGGCAACAACACCTCCTCCACGATCATCCTCAACAGTGGTGCCTCACAAGGCTGTGATTTCAACCCCCTACTATACTCCTATGACTATGTGACCACATTTCCCCTCTAACTCAATTTTCAAGTTTGCTGACAGCACCACTGTAGTAGGATGGACGAGACAGGTACAGGAATGACATAGAGAATCTGGTGGGCTGGTGCAGCAACAATAATCTCTCCCTGAATCAACAAAATGAAGGAGATTGTCATTGACTTCAGGAAGTGTAGTGGGGAACATGCCCCTGTCTACATCAACAGGGATGAAGTAGAAAGCTTCAAGTTTTTAGGTGTCCACGCTGACACGATAGTTAAGAAAGCTCACCAACACCTCTACTTTCTCAGAAAACTAAGAAAATTTGGCATGTCTACAAGTCTCATCAATTTTTACAGATGCACCATAGAAAGCATTATTTCTGGTTGTATCACAGCTTGGTATGGCTCCTGCTCTGCCCAAGACCACAAGGATCTACAAAAGGTCATGAATGTAGTCCAATCCATCATGCAAACCAGCTTCCCATCCATTGACTCTGTCTGCACTTCCTGCTGTCTCAGCAAAGCAGCCAGCATAATTAAGGATCCTATGCACCCCAGACATTCTCTCTTCCACCTTCTTCCATCAAGAAAAAGATACAAAAGTCTGAAGACATGTATCAACTGACTCAAGAACGGCTTCTTCCCTGCTGCCGTCAGATTTTTGAATGGATTTACCTTGCATTTAGTTGATCTTTCTCTGCAACCTAGCTACAACTGTAACACTACATTCTGCACTCTCTTGTTTCCTTCTCAATCAACAGTATGCTTTGTCTGTATAGTGCAAGAACCAACATTTTTCACTGTATACTTATATGTGTGACAATAATAAATCAAATCAAATCAAAATCAAAAACCTTGTACCTTGTTTTGTGTGTGTGTGTGTGTGTGTGTGTGTGTGTGTGTGTGTGTGTGTGTGTGTGTGTGTGTGTGTGTCCTAGGCCTCATTGGGGACAGGAACCAGACTGTCCACCTAACTCAACAACATAAGCCATAGTGGGCATGACATGTAAGATTTTCCCAGGTGAGAGATTCTTGGAGCATGGCCAGTGATCTGCCAGGATGCCAGGGGATAGATGAACAGGCATTTTACACAAAATACTATTCATATCCCTTAAGTACTTCACCAATACTGGGAACTATTAAGTCCTCTAGTGATCTATGTTGTTGCTGCTGTCCCAGGCTGCATGGTTCTACTTTTTTTACCAACACTAGCCCACCTACCCCAACCCCCCCCATAGTTGGCAACTTAGACGCACCCATTGTGTCAATAGTGCGCACGAATTTTAGACATATTGAGCAACTACTATCTCCAAATAAAGTCTAAGCAGCCAATGGCTGTAGACTGATGAGTCAATGTTGATTGGTGCCATATTTTGGGAGAAATTGATGAACTGCATTGGTGCTTTGTAAGGCACAATACAAGAAAGATTCTTCACTTCTCGAAAAGACAATGGCTGTGTTGTAAAGTGAAAAGGTGGGTAAATACTGATTAACCTTGACTAGTTTAGGGCAATCCTTTTTAACTCAGGTGCATTATGCAATGAGATAGACAAAGGGGACAATAGTCAGGTGAAGATCCACACAACTTTATTGAACACTTTCTCAAGGAAAAACAATATTTATTAGAATCTACTATTGTCCTTTCATTAAACTCAATCAATCTCTTTGCATGACTCTTCAGTAAACAGTATTAAATCTCTAAGTAAACATTCTCTATCGACTACCTATCTACTTTTGACACGCACTTCCAAAGATTCGCTACACCCTATCCACAGGTCCCAAGCACTGTACTTGAACTGTTTGTTTGAAAAGACTGGTGATACCCATTCAATAAGGCAGGGAAACGCTGGTCCTTGGTCTTTGAGCATTGGCAGATATTTCAAGATCTACAGCTGATGATTTGGGTTTCCTTTCTTATCTGGTCTTTGGAGTGGTCTTCTGTGTCTGGTCAGTTTGATGATGCTAGCCTTAAGGTACAAGGAGCTGGAGGTGCTGTGCTGCCCAGCTGCCAGTTGAAGCTGCTATCTGGAGATGTCGATGAAAAATCAGAGAACTGGCCCCCAGGTTGCTCCCTTTTTCTCCCCCTCCTATCGCTCTTCGAGAAGATTCTCTGGCTTGTTTCAAATATTAACATCGGGCAGGGGCAGAAAGATCTTTTGTGGTGATTATGTTCCATATTTGGAAGTCGCAGAACATAGATTTGAATTTCATCTGTCAAGTGCTCTCTGTGTCATGCTATACCGCTGGCCTCCTACTAAGCTGGGTGCCATCAAGTCTAAGCAGTTCACTGGAAGTATAAATAATGGTTCATTCTGAAACAATGTGACCTTTAGCACCTGGTCAGACAGTTCCAGGCCTGGCTGGTTTCAAGGGGAAGTTGCTTGTCCGAGGCTTGGCTGCATGAAAACTCTGCTCCAGCTCTGCAGTTTGCAAATTGCAGAATGTGGCCAGCTTTAAACTTGGATCCGCATTTTGAGTTTTTAATCCATGCTCATGAAAAAATGCTCAATATTCCTGTAACAATCCTGGAGGTCATGGGTCACCTGACCACAGCTGAAACTCTCCTGCTCTTCATGTTGGCAGGATCTTCTGGTCCTGCTAACAGTGCATTCCCACTGCGGGTTTCATGGAGATGTGGGGTGAAGTCAGTGAGAAATCCAGAGGCCAGAGCCTCCTCAACCACCCTCTCCCCCTGGCCAAATGAAATTTGAGAAGTTATGTAAGGAGAAAAAAGAGCTGTCGTTTTGAGTCCAGATGACCCTTTGTCAAAGCTTTGACAAAGGGTCGTCTGGACTCGAAACGTCAGCTCTTTTGTCTCCTTACAGACGCTGCTAGACCTGCTGAGATTTTCCAGCATTTTCTCTTTTGGTGTCAGATTCCAGCATCCACAGTAATTTGCTTTTATGAAATCTGAGAAGTGTCTGATTTGAAGAAATAAATTTTTCACAGAATGATCGTGCAGGAAACAGAGGGAAAGCCATCTCCTGTGTTATATTAGTTGAGACATTCACACAAATTTCTTTGCTTTTTCCATCCCCCAAAATCTGCTCTCTAAATTTCCGTCTTAAATTTGGAGGAATATTTTTATGTACAAAGAAGAAGGTATTTCTTTCCTTTCACCTTTTTCTTTCTGACCAGAAAGGAAACAGCGTCGAGTGCAAAACATAGCCTCACCTTCTAAAGTTTCTCCTAATACAATTTCCATAACAGTTGGCAGTCACCAGATACTATCTATCCTTCTACTATAGTTTATTATGGAGAGGTAGTTTCTGTCTCTTCTAACTCTTGCATTTACCAAGATTGCCTTTGGGAACAGAAGTTTTTAATTAAAAGCTAGATGATGGAGAACAAACAGAGTAAAAAGCACTGTGACTATTGGCATTAAAATCCAGATTTATTCATAAAATCCAAATCTCCATCAACTGTAGAAAACACATGTTTGATTTTCTCGAGAGAAATCGGTTTCTCTCTCTAAAAGTGATGGCAATTATTAAATTCCACAACTTGCAATTATAATGAGGAGATCACACACACACACACACACACACACACACACACACACACACACACACACACACACACACACAGATATAACATTTATATACATACACATTTTCACATTGAATTGTGCATTTTGTCCTTCCAATAACCTTCTTCTCCCTTTCTGTCCATTGATAGATGTCCATCTCCATGACATTAAGGGACAGGAACTGAGCAGTTGATTAACTGGCAGTGACTGAACATGAAATGATGAGCAATTTACCATGAGTGCAGAAACATTTAGCAAGTCTAAATTGGGTCAAAATACACAATAATAATTCAATGTTTTAAATATGCAAAAACAGCAACATATATTTTTATAGTATGTAATAGAACAATCCAAGTAGCTTCATGAGAACATTATAGAAAACCTGGTGAAGGAGCAGTGCTCCGAAAGCTCGTGATTCCAAATAAACCTGTTGGACTTTAACCTGGTGTTGTGAGACTTCTTACTGTGCCCACTCCAGTCCAACGTCGGTATCTCCACATCATCCTCACAGGTAAGAGTATTCTTCTCAGAGCACAGACTGTGGTGTCAAGACACCTAACCTCATGTAGTATATTACTGCTACCAATTTACCAATGTTTATTAAAGAAATCACAGTTGTACAGGTCTTTGTATTCTATCATTTCTGGGGTTTGGTGCTGCAGAGAATGTACCCCTGGATCAAGGTGGGTTAGTCCTAATGTGACACCATCCCCAAGAACCAATAACGGCTTATGTTCTGGTTGACAATATGGAGTTGAAGCTGCCCTGTGTAGAATAGAGACTGACCAGACCTTCTGTATGGATGCCATGAGGCATCTACTTGGGTGTTAGGGTCTGGTGCAGTTTATGGGTCTAGCTCTTGTAGCATTTGCCTGGGCAGATTGCTCCAGTATCAATCTTTAGTTTTGCATTGCTGCATTTAATGTTGAAGGTGGTGAAAATCGCAACCTTCCCTGTGATGGTGTTGATATTCTCACAATGGAGTGTTGTTGCAGGCTTAGTGGTTTGGTTTCTCTGATTGAGCTCCAGTTTATTTACTTTGTTCCTGTTCTAAAGCCTGGAGGAGTGACCAGTTACAATATGACAGGTGGCATAGGAAGCCTACTGTAGTTTAGATCTGCGGCATTTTGTAAAATGGCTCCACTTGTTACATTTGTTGCAGCATTTACCAAATGCCAAACATGCAGTTCTGTCAGTAATGGCCACTGCAATCGCACACCGCATGTCCTGCCCCAACTGCACCCTGCACCGCAAGATCTTTTGTTTCCTGCTTTAACTCTTAGCTGCTTCTTTCTGACTGCGCAGTCGGTGTACAGATACCAGTGGAACATTGCAATGTTCAATCTTTTGTGTGAACAAGATGCTTGTGGATAAGATCACTGTGGACCCTAGACAGAATGCAATCCCTAACAAGCTCATCAGTAGGGATGCCACACGCACATTTGTTTTGCTAGGATTTTTAGAGTTTCGATGTACAACTGAATCAATTCATCAAATTTTTGGTCAGTTGTATTATATGTCCACCGAATATAAAGCTCTTTCCCAGCAAGCAAGTATTCTCAAACATTTTTAACAATACCTTGGGGTCTTCTTTCACTTCCTCTTCGGAAAACAAATGATTCAAATACCTCGACTAAATTTAGTAAAGTGTATGCCTGTGCCTCGTTGATTTGTTTGATAGACTGGCACCAGAGTGGATGCGTCACTCTTTTTCAAACTTTGCCCGATTGTCTGCAATATTTTTGTTGAACATGAACAGGTTGATGTGGTGAAGGTCTTATGCCATTCTGCCAACTCCTGACATCATGTAGAAGTGCTGGGTTCCAATGACTGGCAACCAAGGACTTAAAGCAAAATTGTTTATTGAATACTCTGAGCATCTCTTGCAATTTTTTATTAATTCATGGAATGTGGACGTCACTGGCTGGCCACCATTTATTGCCCATCCCCAAGGGCATTTAAGAGTCAACAGATTGTTGTGGGTCGCATGCAGGCCAGACCAGATAAGGTCAGTAAGTTTCCTTAAGGACATTAGTGATCCTAATTAGTTTCTATGTCAATCGACAATGGTTTCATGGTTGTCATTAGACTTTTAATTCCAGATTTTTATTAATTCAAATTTCACCATCTGCTGTGGTGGGATTTGAACCTGGCTCCTCAGAGCAATGTCCTGGGTCTCTGGATTACTAGTTCAGTGACAATACTACTGTGCCACTGCATTACCATGTTGCTTGTCTGCCCGTGCTCTGGACAGAACTCCAGTGTTCTCAACATGTGACCCCATACCATCACAGCGTCCATGTGACCACCCGCCTACAATTTCAAAATTCAAATAAATTAGATGTAAGTTGTAGTGGCTTGATTTTGATACCAGCAAGTAACAACAATTGAAACTGAAGCTTCATTTGATTGGCCTGAGCAAGAAGTTCATACCCACTCACCTTCAAAGAACCAATACTTTAAGCAGCTTGATTTCAAAGATTACTGGGATTTTGTCCCAAAGAAGCTGTCTGCCGTCCCCTTGCTAAAAATACAGCAGCATTAGTAATAATGCTAACTGAAGACAGTCTTTAAAATGCATGCTGCCTATAATTATGACATCAATGAAGCTATCAAGCTAGTATCTAATTAGGATATTCTGTTTCTGCTTTGCCTGCCATGAACAACAGCAATATTTCTCCTTTGAATGTTCATTAATTTTCTTCTTTCTCATTAAGTCCAGGTTTTTCTATTCTAATTAGTGAATGATAAAACTGAAATAACCAAAGACATTACATACTTGATCGTGGGACAGGGCACACCCAGGGATGGTGATGGAGGTGTCTGGGACATTGACTGGAAGGTACGATTTGTTAAGTATTTCTATGTCTAGCTGCTGCTTAACTAACCTGTGGGACAGTCTCCCAATTTTAGCACAAGATCCCAGGGAGCCATTATCATTTTTGGTGCTGAGATCAGTACCAGGTAGTCTGCCTGGTTTTATTCATTTCTGAGTTTTTTACACCTACTTAGTGTAGTGGAGTAGCTTGCAGCTACATTGTTTTATGTCCGGAGACATGAAGACTAGAGCAGGGAAGGATAGGAAATTTCCTTCCCTAAAGGACATGAGTGAACCAGATGGGTTTTTATACCAATCCAACAGTTTTATGGTCACCAATAACGCATTTAGCTTTTAATTGCTGATTGAATAATTAATTGTTTGAATTCTAGAGATGATGTGAGAGTGACATCAAGGTAACATTTGATCAAATGTAGCATCAAAGAGCCTTGGCAAAACTGTAGTCAATGAGAATCAGGAGGAAAACACTCTGCTGGTTGGAGTCAGGAAGGAAGTTGATGATGATTGTTGGAGGTCAACCATCTCAGTTCCAGGTCATCACTACAGGAGTTCCTAGGTCCAACCATCTTCAGCTGCTTCATTAATGACCTTCCTTCTATCATAAGATTAGGGGTGTGAATGTTCACTGATGATTGTTCAATATTCAGCACCATTTATGACTCTTCAGACACAGAAGCATTCCATGTCCAAATGCAGCAGTACCTGGACAGTATCCAGGCTTGGCCTGACAACAGCAAGGAACAATCACGCCACACAAGTGCCAAGCAATGGCTATTTCCAACAACAGAGAACCCAACCAATTCCCCTTGACATTCAGTGGCATTATCATTGATGAATCCATCACTATCAACATCCTAGGGGTTACCTTTGACCAGAAGCTGAACTGGACTTGTCATTTAAATACTATGGCTACAAAAGTAGGTCAGAGGCTAGGAATCCTGCAGTGAGTAATTCACATCCTGATTCCACAGAGCCTGTCCACTATCTACAATGCACAGTTCAGGGGTGTAATGGAATACTTTCCACTTGCCTGGATGAATGTATCTCCAGCAACACTCAGAAGCTCTATACCATCCAGGGCAAAGCAGCCTCCTTGATTGGCACCCATCCACTAACATTCACTCCCTCCGACACGCAGTGGCAGTAATGTTCATCATCTATAAGATATACTGCAGCAACTCATCAAGCCTCCTTTGACAGCACCTTTCAAACCCACACCCTTTAACATCTATAAGGACAAGAGCAGCAGATAGCAGGGAACACCACCACCAGGAAGGTTCCCTCAGTAGTAACTTGACCCTTGAAGGGAGGTGAGTTTGGAGGGCTACATGACTGGCAAGGACCCTATGGATTGGTCAGGTGGGAAGCTGAACCAATCGGCAGGGGGGCGCAGACCACAGGTCGAAGAGGGACTGGCAGTTGGAGCCTGGGAATCCAGAGATGCAGTCACACTTGTAGTCTAATCTTACTTTGTTGTTCTTGTATATAATTACCATATTGGTGAGGAAGTCTTTATAGTTGAAACTCCATCCAAGTCGAAAGTCTTCCTGACTTGGAAATATATCTCTGTTTTTTCAGTGTTGCTGGGTCAAAATCCTGGAACTCCCTTCCTAAAAGACCATCTGTTAACCAATAGTACATGAACTGCAGTAGTCCAACAAGGTAGCCTACCACAACCTTCTCAGTGGCAGTTGGGGAAGAGCAATAAATGCTGACCTCGCCAGTGATGTCCACATCCCCAAAATGATTATTTTTTAATTCCACCAGCTGCTTGGGTGGGATTTGAACTTGTGGCCCAGGGCATGAGGTTGGGAATCTGGATAACTAGTCCAGTAAAGTTATACCACCTTCCCACTGAACTCATTGTCAACAAAAAGATATCAATTGATAATGTTTGAAAAGTCAAACTCTTTCAAGATTTTTTTATTGGTCTTTAAGTCTTTTAGCAGTGTAAGTGGTGTTCATATAATAAAGAAAAAAATTCTCCAAGAAGGTACGCCTAAACATTCATGCATTTATACTGAGAGTGGACTATGCCGTGAACACCACAGAACTCCACTGAAAACTATCCTTTGCTTCCTTGCACTGAGGCAACATTGAATCCAACTTAGCCCGCATCTTGGATCCCAAGAAGTTTCACTTTTCTGACCATCCTCCATGTGAGGTCTTGCCAAAAGCCTTGTGAAAATCCATGTAGACTGCTTCAAATGCACTACACTCATTGACATCCTTGTTATCTCCTCAAAACATTAAGTCAAGTTAATCAGACATGCATTTCCTTAACAGATCCAAGTTGACTGTCCTTAACTAAACTGACTTTCTAAATGACGATTAATACTATTTCTCAGAACTTTTCCAATTATTTGCCCACCACCAAGGTTAGGTTGATTGGCCTATAATTACTCACATAACCATTTTCTCACTTTTTAAAGGACAGTACAAAATTAACAGCTCACCAATTTTCCAGCACCATGCCTGGAGACAGAGATCATTGGAAAATGAGGGCAAGAACCTTCATTATTTCTTTCTTCATTTCTCTTTCGTTAGCAGTGAGAAACATTTACACTGCACCTTGTTATTTATCCATCTTCAAGGACATCTGAATGAAATTATCATGTGAAATGAGGAAGTGGTAGAGGCATTTATTTGTCTTCACAATAGAAGACATGAGTTTGATACCAGAAATAGATGGCAGCCGAGAACAAATGAGGAAAGGGTGGCACAGTGGTGCAGCGCCAGGGATCTGTGTTCGATTCCCATTTGGGTTACTGCCTGTGTGGAATCTGCATATTCTCCCCATGTCTGCATGGGTTTCTGCCAGGTGCTCTGGTCTCCTCCCACAGTCCAAAGGTGTGCTGGTTAGGTGCACTGGCATGCTAAATTGACCCTCAGTGTACCTGAACTGGCACCAGAGTGTGACAACTAGGGGATTTTCACAGTAACTTAATTGGAGTGTTAATGTAAGCCTATTTGTGACACTAATATCTAAATTAAACTAAATTAATATCAATAGGATTGGAGTATGTTGGAGAAGCTTAAGGGACTATGATCGGGCAAATCCCTTGGAGCTGATGATCCAAACCCTTGGATTCTAAAAGAGATAGCTGCAAAGATAATGAAGCACTGACTATTATTTGCTTGCATTCCTTACATTAAAGCCCAATACACCATTTACCTTCCGAATTGCTTGCTGCGCCTGTAAGCTAATGTTCTGCATTCCTTGTACAAGTACTACCCAGTTGCTTTGAACATAAAAACGTACAAGTTTCATACCTTTTAAAATATTTTCTGCTTTTCTATTCTTACATTTATCATTTGAATTGATCTGTTAGTCTTTAGGGCAAATGGTAAATGGGCTCTGATTGGTCATGGTGTTGCCATGGATAATGTACCAATTGATGGTAACTGAGAGTTAACTGCCAAGCATTGTTTGAAATTTAAACTAGGCAGCTTGACCCTGATTAGTCAAGACATTGCCCTGAGGAATGAATCAGCGAATAGCTGTCACTTACTTTGTTTAACTAAAACTGGTACAATGTGTATATTTTTTTTCTCTCTGCAAATAACAGCCCCTTGTGTATTAATATATGAAACTTCCAGTACAAGTAAACCCGGCACGCCGTGAGTCTGACTGACAATCTTAAATTGGTTGTCACTGTGATTCTTAGCAAACTGGGGATTATTTAGCAAATGTTGTCCAGTCATGGAATCACCTTGAATGTTGGACACCGTGTTTTGAATTTTGCAAGCAAGGGCTTGTTGCATGTGGCCTGTATTTTGCCTGTTGTGAACAGAGCTTGGGACATGCTGTTTGACACAATCCATCGATCTTTGGGATGTATGACCCACATCCCTAACATCATACTGAAATTCATATAGCACATTACTCATTTGTGTGATAGGCAGAACGTCTCTTTGGCTTGACAGCAGCAACATGTTAGTGGCAAGTGCAACTCATGTTGCTCCTGCATAGTACCAGAATGAAGCAGCTAACTTCACCTGTTGCTTAACTTCTCCTTTGCTGTCGCCGCTTGATCTCTCCCTCCTGCTGCATTTCCAAGATATATTGTAATAAACACACCTGTGAGCAGGGGGAAGTTACCTGACTAGACACATTGCTGTCATAGCCAAGGCTTTTTCTACTCTGGCAGATTTCAGTAACTTCAACAAACTCAGTAAACCGTCAGGCAGTTGGGGGGCTTTTAGTTGAGTTGGGCAGTATGGCCGGTGCAGGCTTGGAGGGCCGAAGGGTCTGTTTATGTGCTGTAATTTTCTTTGTTCTTTGTATTTCCATAAACTTGTAATGAGCCATTAGTGATTGATGAGCAACTAATCTACAAGCTGTTGATGGTCCCTTTAAATAGCACATTCATAGGGTGCGAAGGTGATCTTCCTGCATTCACCTGTTCATGTTTAAAAGTAGATAAAAGCTGGAGTGGCGAGATTGAAAATGTCTGTGTTGCTATCAAATCATTGATTTGCATTATGATCTGCCTACTCTACATATGTCTAGTGAATGCACCTAACGCCTGTGCCAACATCCTCATCAAGATGGCATGCTGCTCATGCCATGATAGAGATGTATACGTGGTACCAAAATGACATTTATGAAACTATGGGCACTTGGACTATGGAGCCCAGTTTTATAGACCAGGCATTTTGGAGCCATGCTTTACTTTGAAAGACATAAAAAGCATGTTATTTGTGGTATTTCAGTATTATGTCAAGTGCTTAATGTGTAACCCACTGAACAGACAAACAACTACATAATATACTTAATGCTGGTGTCACTCCAGAGTAAGCAGATCAATCTCTTAATGTTGTACTGGTTTCAAAACAAATTGATTCCTAGTACACTGAAACTTGACTCAAATCCCTATTTGTTTTTTGCTGCTGTGTTCAGATGAATCACAAAACAAATCAAAGTGGACGCTTTACTTTCCACCTGCACTGTGGAAGCTGTATCAGCTCTACCATGCATACATAAAGTAGCTGCTGCCTAAGGATCATTATGCTGCTCATATGCACACATTGAGCTGACCACTTCACATTGTGGACAAGACTTTGTTAAGCACTGGCTGATTATCATTAATTACACTTCCATGAAAGGGGTCACTTATAAGTGTGAGTGACAGGCTCCAACTGTAGTGCATGCAGCAGACAGCTACCCATCTCAACTGTTCCCTTTCTACTTTGTCAAGTGAGGCCCTTATATTGTCACTTCCCATTTGCCAGCTAAGAAAATGCGGATAATTGAGGAGTAAAAAAAACCCTTGCTCCCACAACATTGTTTGCCACAAATAAATGTTTAGACTTCAAATGTCTGTGATAAATTCACAGGTAATTTTGTGTGTCATTGAGAGTGACTAGTACTACAACTTAATTCTAGTTACTTTCCCAGTTAGAAGGAGCAGTGATTTTTGTGAATTTACAACAAAAGTGAATAAAGAAAAAACGAAAAGGATATATTCTGCTGCACTTCTTGCATCCCATTGCTTTTCCTTTTTAAGTGGTGTGAAGGCTTTTCCATTGCTAATTATTATTCAAGTCAGATGGCTATACTCTGGGTATTGTACATCCTACGCACAGCTTGCACTACTGGGCCTTCCCAGGTTGGAATGTTAAGTAATACTCATGTGTGCTCAGAGCCTGGGTTCAAACTCTGAAGACCTTGCTGAATTGGTTTGGGAAATTTCCAGCATTGTTGTAGCTTTTAAAGGGACTTAGCAGCCATTCTATAGGAAGGTTTATTCTTTGGCAGTATAAAAAATCTACAGAACTTAGAAATATCATTAAACAGTGTAGTTAAGGCATGCAGGGAACCCACACTTGCACAAATGCAGATGTGGCTCTTAAGCTTCAGGAAGTTCAGTGTGCCAGGGCCTCCTGCCAACAGGAGAACTGTTTCGACTGCCTGGGAGGTGGTGATGGAAAGAATGAATGTTGTATCCAACATCCAGAAGTGCCGATGAGAAGAAGAATGTTAGCAGTCTGAGAAAATTTGCCAATGTAAGCCTATCCAGCATTTCCCTCCACCAAGTAAATGGCCAATGTGTTTCTACTTGTGAACACTTTAATGCAGGCTTTTGACAATGTATAAAGCAGCATGTAGAGTTGAACAGTGTCTATCAATCATTTATGTTATACAGGTTAGATGGCTGCTATTCCCATCTAGTGAGGAATTTTTCATCTGTACCATGTTGCATGACTATCAATCAACTCCTGTCCAGCATGGAACATATGGGAAGTCCAAGGTCATCTGTAAGGGTCTCAAACATCTCTTCCCACAACAGGATGTTTTTTCTTGTAAATATTCACACTCCGGGATGAGGTCTTGTGCTCCAGTATCTCAACTGAATGGAAAATCCAGAGGAGAAACATATTACTCATTGACAATATCCACTTCTGCTGATGAAGATGAAAAATTTACATCTGAACGAGCAAACACATTCACAGGATTTGTTGGAGAGCTCTTATGTTCCATATAGAAATATGAAGATTTGGCTCAAATACAAGCAATTTGAACAGGGCTGCCCCAGTTGTATTTTTGGAAAAGATTGATAGTTTGGTTACATCTTGTCTATGTATGTGGGTGGATTCTGATATATGGTATCAAAGCATCTTCTCCTCAGTTCTTTTTTCTGGATGTTTTTGGACTGTATTCAATCTGAGGAAGGAAGCATTTACATTGTACCTACATTTACTTTAAACTTTAGGTTTTTATAATCCAGTTGCAGAGGGGAAAGATACCTAACATTGATTTGAAATGACTCATCTGTACTCTGCAACTTCTGTGTGCTTTGATTAGTGCAACTAATCTCCACTTAACTGTACTTAACATCAGACCCTGAGCCCATTATTTTTATTCTTCCTTTTCTCTTCTTCTCTTGTGCACTTCTCCCCTGTTTCTTCCTCTTCCTGTCATTCAGCCATTCTATTTTCCACTTCTCCTCTCGTGGCTATTTTAGATTCGTATTCCCTGCGCCTATTCCTCTGCCTTCCTGCTTCCCTGTCACCATCCAAGTCATGAATCGCTCTTGGATAAGTCCAAAATTACCTGTAGTGACACTCTGTATTTTTCAAATAGCCCTTGAAGTGTGTATCCTTGTCTCTTTATGAGCAGTAATCCAATTGCAACAACCCTTCTTTTTGTTGTCCTTTGCAACCAGTAATCCTGCTCAAAGCTAATCTTACCAACTTCCATCCTGTCTCATTCATTTCATCTACCACAGATCTCTTGGGCTTTGCCATTAAAACAACAATCACCACCTATCTTTATATTTCTGTGTGAAACATCAGGTCACTTATGAAGAACCTTATCCTGGATTGACTTTAACTGACTTTGATGACACTTGGCTTATGAAGGGGAACATCTTGTTCTTGAATGAACCTTCCCTAGCTGGATATTTTCACCATTTGCTCCCTTTTAAACCAACTCAGGAGCAACAGTTTACCTTTTACCATCAAATTGCACTCTATTTGATCTTTACTCTTTTGGTACTTCCTCGCCTTTAAAGATGTTTCCCTTTGTTTTCAATATTCAAATTGTCATTCACTCCTGTGCCATCCTGAGCTTGTTACCTAGATTTCAGCAGTCCTTTCCTTCCTCAACTTCTGCACCGATGCAGAAGACGTTTCAATCCAACCATCTCAACTCTCTGTATAAAATGTCCTAATGTGGAGATACTGGCGTTGGACTGGGGTAAACACAGTAAGAGGTCTCACAACACCAGGTTAAAGTCCAACAGGTTTATTTGGTAGCAAAAGCCAAAAGCTTTTGGATCGCTGCCCCTTCGTCAGGTAAGTGGGATTTCTGTTCACAAACAGTGCATAGAAAGACACAAATTCAATTTACAAAATAATGGTTGGAATGCGAGTGTTCACAAGTAATCAAGTCTTAAAGGTCCAGACAATGTGATTGGAGAGAAGGTTAAGCAGAGGTTAAAGAGATGTGTATCGTCTTCAGCCGGGACAGTTAGTGAAATTTTGCAAGTCCAGGCAAGTCATGGGGGTTACAGATACTGTGACGTGAACACAAGATCCCATTTCAGGCTGTTCTCATGTGTATGGAACTTGGCTATCAGTCTCTGCTCAGCGACTCTGCATTATTGTGTGTCGTGAAGGCCACCTTGGAGAACACTTACCCAAAGATCAGAGACTGAATGTCTGTGATTGCTGAAGCGTTCCCCAACAGGAAGAGAACACTCTTGCCTAGTGATTGTTGAGTGGTGTTCATTCATCCATTGTCATCGCGTCTGCATGGTCTCCCCAATGTACCATGCCTCGGACATCCTTTCCTGCAGCATATCAGGTAGACAACGTTGGCCAAATTGCAAGTGTATGTACCTTGTACCTGGTGGATGGTGTTCTCACGTGAGATGATGTCATCCGTCTCAATGATTTAGCACATCTTACACAGGTTGCTGTGGCAGGGTCGTGTGGTGTTGTGGTCACTGTTCTCTTGAAGGCTGGGTAGTTTATTGCGGACAATGGTCTGTTTGAGGTTGTGCAGTTGTTTGAAGGCAAGAATTGGGGGTGTGGGGATGGCCTTGGTGAGATGCTCATCTTCATCAATGACATGTTGAAGGCTCTGGAGAAGGTGTCATAGCTTCTCCAGGGAAGTCCTGGATGATGAAGGGTACTCTGTCCACCGTGTCCCATGATTGTGTTCCAAGGAGGTTGTTGCGCTTATTTGCTATGGTGCGTCGGAACTGTCGATCAATGAGTTGAGCGCCATATTCTGTCTTATGAGGACATCTTCTAGCGTCTGGAAGTGCCTGTTGCAATCCTCCTCATCTGAGCTGATCCTGTGTATACAGAGAGCTTGTCCATAGGGGATGGCTTCTTTAAAGTGTTTAGGGTGGAAGCTGGAGAAGTGGAGCATCGTGAGGTTATTCTGTACAATGAAGTACAGAAGTGACCGTCCTTGATGGAGATGCGTGTGTCCAAGAATGCAATCGATTCTGGAGAGTTGTCCATAGAAGTCTAATGGTGGGATGGAACTTGTTGACGTCATCATATAGTTGTTTCAGTGATTGTTTGCCATGAGTCCAAAGGAAGAAAATGTCATCGATGTATCTAATGTATAGCATCGGTTGAAGGTCCTGTGCAGTGAAGAGGTCTTGTTTGAATCTGTGCATGAAGATGTTGGCTTATTGTGGTGTGAATTTGGTCCCCATGGCTGTTCTGTGTGTCTGGATGAAGGACTGGTTGCTGAAGGTGAAGACATTGTGGTCCAGGATGAAGCGAATAATTTGTAAAAGTGCACCTGGAGACTGGCATTTGTCAACATTGAGCACTGAGGCAGTTGCAGCAATACCATCACCATGGAGAATGCTGGTGTAGAGTGCCGAGACATCCATTGTGACAAGGAGTGCTCCTGGTTCAACTGCTCCATTGTGCTGAGTTTCTGTAGAAAGTCCGACAAAAGCTGGGGGTTCTTCGTACAATGGGTTATAGGATGCCCTCGATGTAGCCAGAGAGATTCTCGCACAGTGTCCCATTGCTCGATACAATGGGATGGCTGGGTGTGTTTACCTTGTGTATCTTCGGGAGGCAGTCGAGATCTCCAGCGCGGGGAGTATGTGGGATGAGAGCATAGAGGTTGCTCTGGGCTTGCAAAATCTCACTAACTGTCCCAGCTGGAGACAATACACATCTCTTTAACCTGTACTTAACCCTCTCTCCACTCACATTGTTTTCAAGACTTGATTACCTGAGAAGACTCGCATTTCAACCATTATTTTGTAAATTGAGTTTGTGTCTTTATACGCCCTATTTGTGAACAAAACTCCCACTTACCTGATGAAGGAGCAGTGCTCCAAAAGCTAGTAGTTTTTGCTACCAAATAAACCTGTTGGACTTTAACCTAGTGTTGTGAGACTTCTTACTGTAAAATCTCCTACGCAGATTGACAGATCTTCCTTTGACCTCATGTGGCTCCTCTACTCCTATGGTATTGATCACCAACATAACAAATTCTGATCATTTCCACGTATCCCACATCACACTAGAGAGATTTGAATTTTATGTTAAATTCCAGAATAAGAACATTCTTGTTGAGGAATAACCATATTGGCAAAAAGGATAATCATTAATTTCGAACACAAACTAACAATGTATATTGGACAATAAAGATTGATAGGGCGAGACATGGCATGATTCATAAGTTCAATGCATCAACCTGTCTTTCCCGTGGATCCCGGGACCTCTGTGTCTCTTTTGAACTTCTTGAATCTGGTCTCTTCTTGACTCACAATGTCTTTCCATATTCTACCATAGCCAACTTAACTTTAACACAATACAAGCCATTTTGCAGATTAAAGAGTTCAGCTCTCATGGATCCTTTATCAACTCACAATTTTTCTGTCTACCTTAATTGCTGAAGGTACACACTTCACAGCTGCCTGCTGAATGCTCTCCCTCTCTTAATACAATTACTTGAGCCCTGGCAATCCTGTCTATGTTGGATCTACTGATCTTTAATACTGGATACTTACATCAGTTCTCAGCCTTGCAATAATCACTTTAGATATTGATTAAATGTAATACTGAGCTCCTACAACAACCCCTCAGCCCGGTGAAAGATACTTTAATCATTAACTGAGCATAATACTTGGGAAGATGGTCATGTAAAATGGGACCACCATCTTCCAGCCCACCCACAATATATTAGGTGAGCAGGCACTGAAATCAGCAGCTCACTCACCAGATGTAAATAAATAATTAAAGTTCTATTTGACTTGTGGGTTTTTTTTCCAGAACAGCTCACTAGCCTGTCACCAGAGGCTTATAGCATGAGGGGCACCACTCTGTATCAAGGATCTCTTCCACCCATACCAGCTGTCATTGATGTTTTGGGAAGATTTTGCCACTTCATGCTCAACTTGCTTGTCTGTGTTATGAACACACCTTCTTCGCCCATTAAGACCTGGGACTTGAGTTTCTGACAAAGACATTACTCACTGTGCCACAAGACCTTGTCCCTGTGAGTAATGTCCCCAATTTAAAATTTTCATGATCTCTTCAAGACTTCACTTCTCCCTATCTCTTTTTATCTCCTCCAGCCTCGCAGCTCTTCTAGAATATTGCTTTCTGCAGACTGTTGGTCTTTGCATCCCCAACTCCTGCTTCTATTTTCTATGTTTCTATATTTCTCTCCATTATTGGTAACCTACTTGGGCTACTGAGAACTAAGATCTGCAAATTTCCTCTGAAACCTCTCCACTTCTCCATCTCTCACTCCTCCTTTATGACTCTCCCTAACAGTCATCCCTCTGAACAAGTTGAACCTCCAAGCAGCACCGTCTTTGATCAACATCCATTTTTACCTGATTGAGCTTCAGTGCAGCACCTTCAGATGTTTTGCATTAAAAGCTATTATAAATGTAATTTGTTGTTAGTATTACCAAACAGGCCAATTATCCTACACAGCTTGATTTATTGTGTTGCATAACTCCAGGAAAAAAGTTCTTCATTTAAATTCTGCCACGCAACGTTACAGTTGCTCAAGGAGGCAGTATCACTCTACTTCGGTTCTACAAAAACAGTGTAACTGCAACCGGTAAAGCATAGACTATTTAAAATATTATTTATATTAGCAAAGTGCTGACTTGTTGATTGCTTCTTCCTTCATTAAAAGTAGTATTCTGGAAGTTCTGCTTGTACAGAAATCTACTTCATCCAGCTTGGAAGATTAGAAGAGAGGGTAATATATGTAAAGTAACAGATCCATTCTGTCAGGTTACCGACTAGGCAGTGAAGCTGAAAATTATGCCCAAGATTGGATTTTTGCTACAACAGGGAGCCGCTGTATCATGATGAAAATGGCAGAAGAGGCTCAAATCAGGAATTCACCTGCTCGCATACAGTAACTAACATTTTCATGGGGTGAGAATGGGCACAGATCAGAATTTGTGCATGAACTTTTCATGGAGGCAGCTGCCCACAGAATACCCATAGCTGCCTTCACTCATGCAATTATGATGAAACCTGAGATGCGCAGATTAGAGCCAGTTGGAGCAGGTCTGAGTTTTGTGGACTTGTTTGAATAGCCAGAGTAACTTTTGTTGAGATATGAGGTACCCCCATGTATATATCCTGGAAAGCTGTCAGGGAGGTAAGGTGCCCTTTAGGATTTTTGAAAGTAGACCTGAATATGTGATAAAAAGTGCATAAACTCACTACAACTGTGAAGCTCGTTGGGACTCTCGTAAACCACTGTCAAAAATATTAAGATGAACCGTCAAAGGGAGCATTTAAGATGTCAAGACATTTAAAACTCCTGTGCTTTAACTCCTTGAAAACAAAAATGCCTAGAAACTTAAAAAATGATTATTTGCGATTTCATTCTGTCTGTTAACATTGGGTTACCACTACTGGGTTCATGTTCTATGACTGATTACGCAACTGCTGATTATCAGGGAGGCGATGGCCTAGTGGTATTATTGCTAGAATATTAACCCAGAAACTCAGCTAATGTTCTGTGGACCTGGCTTCGAATTCTGCTATGGCAGTTGATGGAATTTGAATTCAATAATAACAAATATCTGGAATTAAGAATCTACTGATGACGATGAAACTATTGTCAATTGTCAGAAAAACCATTTGATTCACTTTAAGGAAGGAAATCTGCCATCCTTATCTGGTCTAGCCTACGCATGACTCCAGAGCCACAACAATGTGATTGATTTTCAATGGCCCTCCAAGGGCAACTAGGGTTGGGCAATAAATGCTGGCCCAATCTGTGACGCCCATGTCCCATGAATCAATAAAACAAATCAATCGATTTCAACCATTTCACAGTTTGATTGACTGCTCCAAGTGGTTATGGATTCCATGAAGTGGAAATATGATTTCATTTTATAAGGATTTATGCAACTAAATTAAACATTTGTTGTTATAAGGGATGATGTAATTGAAGGAATGCAAATGTCAAAAATGTGTTTTATGAATGAGAGGACAGAAAATTCTAGCCTTGCTTACTCTGAGAAAATCCAGCCCGAAATCAGTGGAACTTTCCATGGTCTGCCCCTCACCCGCTCTGATTCCCATGGCAGGTGGGATGGTAAAATGTACGCCAGAATGTTTTTTTAAAATATAAAGATCTGTAATAGACACTTGGAATCTTATTTTGTTTAGTCTCAGCATAGGTGCAGAGGTCTGTGTATTATCGATAATGGATGAGTAGGCATGGTAGGTGTAAAGGAAAAGGGTGGTGAGCAGTAGGTGAAGGGAGTAAGTAAGGGAATTGACTATAGAAGTAGGGAGGTTGTCCAGGGCACTAGTGAGGTCACATATGGAATGCATTGGTCAATTTATTTAAGGAAGGATGTAAATACATTTGATAGTATACAAATCTGAAAACAGGAAAGGGAAAGTTGTCTTATGAGGAAAAGTTGCACAGGCTTGTATCTTCTGGAGCTTAAAAGAGTAAAAGGAGACTTGATTGAAACATATGAGATCCTGAGGGGTCTTGACAGAGTGCAGGTGGAAAGGATGTTTCATTTTTTTGGGAGAATTTAGAACCAGGGATCACTGTTGAGAAGTAAGGGATTGCCCATTTAAAACAGATTAGGTGATCTTTTTTCACTCAAAGGGTCACGCATCTTTGGAACTCTCTTCCTGAAAAGGTGGCAAAAGCAGAATCTTTGAGCCTTTTTAAGGCAATGGTGGATAGATTCTTGATAAACAAAGGATGATAGGTTATCAAGGGAGGCAGGATAGAGATGTAAGCTAACTATCAGATCAGTACGATCTTATTAAACAGGGGAACAGGCTCGAGGAACTGAATGGCCTACACCTGCTCATTATTCCTAAGGTTGTTTGAGTTGGCACTAAGTTTACATGTGGTTATAAAGGCTGGGAAGGGGATATAGATTGACATGGAGGGTATGAGGGATCGGAGGGTGTGGGTATAGGCGGGGTCATATTTTGGCATTTGTTGCCATGAATGGGGCAAGTGGAGGGTATGGGACCTGTGACGGTTGAAGTCTGTTTCTGTTTTTTTTTAAGAAAAATGCTTTAATACAGCGCCAGGACGCAAAGGCTGCCCTTCTGCCCAGCCGCATCCTCTGCACTCACTCTGGGGTCAACTGCTCTGACTCCTAACATAGCCCATCATCCTGGAACAAAAATCTGGTCTTCAGTACGACATTTTTAGGAGTCAGACTTGTGCAGCCAGGAATTCTCCTGACTCTGTGCACCCAATGTGCCAGTGAATTTCTAGATCCATGTGTCTTTAATTAGTTACACAGGTAAACTCATAAAACTAAAATGTACAAAATCTTTCAAGAAAATATTCTTCATTGGAACTGATAAAAGTTTAGCATAAATCAGTCAGTAGCATTGTACAAGCAATTAAATTGGGGTTGGATGGAGTAATAAGAGAGTTAAGATACAAATCAGGTAATTACCATCTGTAGCCAAAAAGGTAGGCACGATATAAAACAAGAACAGGAATTTTATTCTCACCCGATTTCCACAAAAAGTAACACAAAGAAAAGAAATCCATGAATAGTGCCAAATTTAATCAAGTGCTCTGCTAATCACTTGTACATAGAGTTAAACATCTCTGATGAATTATTACAACCAACATTTGACTGACAAAGCACAGTACAAACTGCAAACTCAGAATGATTGAAAATTGAACGACTTACAATCAGTGAGTTGTGAACAAGAGTCATCCTGGACTCAGAACATTAACTCTGTTTCTCTTTCCACAGATGCAGACCAGCACTTTCTGTTTTAGTTTACATTCATTTACGGGATGTCCCTGTTTGGCCATACTATTGGGTAATATGCTTGCTCCTTTAAATAGTCATGCTGCGCATCTGCATGAGGACAAAAGTAGTTTCAATGCAGAGTCAACGTGTTATTTTTCAGAAAATATCCATTTTCATGGTGGGACATATTGTAATCTTAGTGTTCTGGTTATCTCGTGATGTGTATGTATCTGGTTTAATTGGACATGAGGTATGAATCTTAACCACAAGCAATGAATTGTGAACGTGTACCTAAACTGGCCTTGCCAATGCACTCCCATTTAATCCAGTGATGATTGTGTGTCTCCAATGGCAGTGTCAACATACTCCTAGGTGGGTGTGCAAACTAGCAATTTCAATACATTATTAGGTGATCCAGTGGAGAGTAAAAGCAAAATACTGTGGATTCTGAAGATCTGCAATAAAAACAGAAAATGGGAGAAAAATTCAGTAGGCCAGGCAGCATCTGTGGAGAGAGAGAGAGAGAGAGACAAGACTTAAAGTCTTGAGTCCAATATGACTTTGTTGGCGCATTCTGGTGGTGAGCATGTGCCTAATCTGGCAGTGCCAATGCAGTGCCAATGAGATGGAACAGGGGCACAGTGGTTAGCACTGCTGCCTCACAGCGCCAAGGACCCGAGTTCAATTCCCACTTGGGTCAATGTCTGTGTGGAGCCTGCACATTCTCCTCCATGTCTGCATAGGTTTCCTTTGGGTGCACCAGTTTCCTCTTACAGTCTGAAAGACATGCTGGTTAGGTGCATTGACTCAAACAGGCACTGGGCTGTGGCAACTAGGAGAATTTCACAGTAACGTCATTGCAGTGTTAATGTAAGCCTATTTGTGACTAATAAATAAACTATACGTTGCTTTACAATACACTCCCAGATTATCCTGTGGTCAGTGTGTGTCTCTCGTGCTACAATTCATTCAGATCAGTCCATGTTCATTACTTGTCGGATTATGTGCTGTCTGCATTATTTGTCTGAAGCCTCCAAAGAAAACTGCGGATCACCAAGTTTAAAAAAAACAAAACCCCATTTGGCTCCAGGCATTGTGATACATACCTCTTTTAAGTGCAGCACCTTTCACAACCTCAAAGCGACACAGCTAATATTTTAAACTGTGTGAAAAAAAACTACTTCAGTGTTACATCAGCAAATCATTTATGATCAAGCTACAACTAAAAAGACAATGTCAATGAGTTACAAAGCAGCAATGTCCGAAAGTGGAAAGTGCGTTGGAAGCAAAAACAAAAAGTTAATGTAGTTAAATGAAACTAAAGAGAACCATCTGTGCAGCTGGAATCTTTGAAATGGAACTTTCCAACAGTCATCAGGAAAGGTTCATGCACCTCTGGCAAGAGTACAGCCTGTCAGCTGGCTCAACATGCAGGGTCTCAATTTCTGTTTCCTTTATCCGATATCATTCTTTCTGTTGTGTTGCAGCCTACTGAATCAGATCAGTTTTGACCCAACATACTTCCCCAAAATGGGCAATGAGTCATTTCAGTTGTGATTTCCACATTTGACACTTGCAGAGAATTCAGCAAAGATTAAAGTGTACTTCAAGAGACTTGGGTCGGAAACTGCACATCAAAAATGATGTCTGAATGGGTCAAGCAGTGATGTGGATTTTATGGAATTTTCAACATTCCACCATTAAATAAACAGTATGGCTTTCAAGATCTCTTCCCCCTGATTTATAGATATCAAATGTAGAATTTCTGATGACTGGGTAATGCAGAGAGTTGGAACATAGGGCGGAAGTTAATGTGGCCTTCAGGAGTGGGTAACATGGCAGTGGGTGTCATGAAATCAGGATGGAAGACCGGGGATGGGTTACCCATTGCCTGCCTGATGCAATGTAATTTCGTCAGTGGTGAGGAAGGTTCAGCATAGCCTTCCTGCCCAGAAGTCAGTTGAAATTCTTGTGTGATTAATTAAAGGCCACTTTGCACCACTGCTAGAATCCTACCAGGGGTGGTTGGCTCTCCACCATGTTGTGGGAATACCAGGTATACCCTGGTGAACTCCTTAGGGACTTGGAAGAGGTAATCTGCTGCTCAGGTTCATGGACGACACCCCTGACAACAAGGCCACTTCTGCAGAAACACCCCCCGCTGCCCCCACCCCTCCACCTTCAACATGACATTCCCACTCACATTGGGCAGGACCGTCCCATTGGCCGACAATTCTAGGAGGCAGGATCTCCACCTTTAAAAGGAAAGGAGCCCTGACTCAATGCATTTAATTGTCTGATGGCCACAGAATCACTTTGGAGCCAGCAGAAATGGCAAGAAGTGGTTCTCCCGGCTCTCCGGCCCACTGTCGCCCCAACAGAATTCAACACATTGATATTACACATCAGTGATACTGCTTGCTATCCAATCCAGATAGACAAGCTGTTTTTCTCCGAACAGAGTTTTTTCAGGTGAAATGTGATAGGGAATCATAAGCTAGTACATAACCTTGTACAAAATCGCAGCAAATTCTTCAGTTGCTAGCACTACATTAGTAATCTCAAAAACACTGCAAAGATAGAGAGTGTGGGCATCTGCTATGACGGCAAATTAACTTTATAAGATTGTAGAGAGCAGATAAAGCAACCAAAGCATTGTGCTGTGTCTCGCATTGAATCAATGGCTGGATTTTTCTGGCCATTCCGCTAATGGGATCTTTCAGTCTTGCTGACGGCCAACCTCTGCTGCGGGTATCCCAGTGATGGGTGTGGATACGGTGGGAAGCTCCATTAACAGTGGTGAGGCCAGAAAATCCTGTCGTTGGTCAATGGCAGGCCAGTTCCACCACCATCAAACACACTGCGGGGGGTGGGGTGGGGGCGGGGCGGGGGGGGGGGGGGGCAGAAAATCCTGTGCGATGAGTGTTCAATTTATTTCACTGATATAAATATATGCACACTGCCTTTAATCTGGTGATCACAAAAACAAAATTATTTGAATGTTCTTTGGAAAACAATTAGTACTTAGAAGCAAACACCTGCACTAGAAAATGTTAATGTTTGAGATTTTTCTAGCATTTCAGAAACATTGCAAATTAATTCATTAAAAATGACAAAAAAGGAAAAAGAAACTCGTAGCACCTTGATTTCTGGAGCTACAAAGGCCGTTTACACTTCAAAATAGCATCCACTTCTGGTGCTGGTCAACACCAGATGCCTATTTGGTGAGGTGCTAGCACATAAGCAGGAAGCATCCGCTATAAGTATGCAAGGTAGGTAAATCATAGGGTAAGGGTATTTGTTTTGAGGTCAAGATCCAAACCTTGGGGTGATTTCTGGGCCATGACTTCACCGGAGTGTCCTTAAACAGTGAAACAGAAATTTGGCCAATTGGCTGCTGTTGGAAAGCTGTCTTCTTTCTCAGTTGTGTTTCAGCCATTGCAGAGACTGTGCTGGCAAATTGACAGGAAATTCTGAACCACACTGCTTGTGCCCCCATCTGTAGCAGCCTTTTGAAATTCTGCTTATGACGTCACTCAACATTCGGCATGTGTTTGGGAAAGGTGGCTGTCATTTTTCAATCATTGCCAGTGCGAACAAGCTATGAAATGTGAGGGTTGCAGCAATGTTAAGTATGTGAGAGTGAATGTTAGGCATGCATTGCAATTGATAGAGACTGTTGGTAGATGACTGGTCGACTGTGATGCATTGAGCAATGTAATATTAGAAACAAAGACGACTGCAAACAAGGCATCCAAGAAAGTCCAAACATTTACTAATTATTAACTATTTTTCCAGGGACAAATAAACACAACGTACCTTCTAAATTTAGAGACATTCCCTTCTGAGTTCCAGAGACAACTGATCTGACATAATCAATGATGTACATTACCTATTAGCACAATAGCTATTAACACTATTAATATGACACTTTCCCCAAGATTTTTATTCTATTCATTAACATTAACTCTTTACATATGCTACACACATACGTACACACACACAAAGCCTGGAATTTTCCAGCTCCTCACGTTGGCTGTATCTTAAGAACGTAAGATCTAGGAGCAGGAGTAGGCCATCTGACCCCTTGAGCCTGCTCAGTAAGATCCAACAAGATCATGCCTGATCTTTTCGTGGACTCAGCTCCACTTACCCACCAGCTCACCATAACCCTTAATTCCTTTACTGTTCAGGAATTTATCTACCTTTGTCTTAAAAACATTCACTGAGGTAACCTGCACTGCTTCACTGGGTAGGGAATTCCACAGATTCACAACCTGTAAATCATTATCATGAAAGGATTTACTATATCATTATTACAAAAGAGGCAGTGTTGGGCAAATTAATGGGGCTAAAGGTAGACAACTCTCCAGGTCCTGATGGAATGCATTCCAGGGTGCTAAAAGAGATGGCTGGAGAAATAGCAAATGCACTCGTGGTAATTTACCAAAATTCGCTGGACTCGGGTGGTTCCCGCAGATTGGAAAACAGCAAATGTGAAGCCACTGTTTTAAAAAGGAGGTAGACAAAAGGCAGATAACTATCGGCCAGTTAGTTTAACTTCTGTAGTAGGGAAAATGCTTGAATCTATCATCAAGGAAGAAATAGCAAGACACCTGGGCATAAATTGTCCCATTGATAAGATGCAGCATGGGTTCATGAAGGGCAGGTCATATTTGACTAATTTGGTGGAATTCTCTGAAAACATTATATGTGCAGCGGACAATGGGGAACCTGTGGGTGTGGTGTATCTGGATTTCCAGGAGACATTTGATAAGGAGCCACAGCAAGTATGAAGCCACTGTTTTAAAAAGGAGGTAAACAAAAGCAAAGACTTTTACATAAGATAAAGGTGCACTGTGTTACGGATAATATATTAGCATGGATAGAGGATTGGTTAACTAACAGAAAGCAAAGAGTGGGGGTAAATAGATGTTTTTCATGGTGATGGGTGACTAATGGTGTCCCTCAGGGATCAGTGTTGGGACCACAATTGTTTACAATTTACATATATGATTTGGAGTTGGAGGCCAAGTGTAGTCTGCCAAAATTCACAGATGAACCTAAGATGGGTGGAAGTGCAACGTGTGCAGAGGACGCTGAAAGTCTGCAAAGAGATATAGATAGTCTAAGTGAGTGGACGAGGTTCTGGCAGATGGAGTACAATGTCGGTAAATGTGAAATCATCCATTTTGGCAGGAATAACAGCAAAATGGACTATTATTTAAATGGTAGGAAGTTGCAGCATGCTGCTGTGCAGAGGGACCTGGGTGTCCTTGTGCAGGAATCTCAAGGAGTTGTTTGCAGGTGCAGCAGGTAATTAAGAAGGCAAATGGAATTTTGTCCTTCATTGCTAGAGGGATGGAGTTTAAAAACAACAAAATTATGTTGCAGCTGTATAAGGTGTGGGTGAGGCCACACCTGGAGTATTGTGTACAGTTTTGGTCTCCTTACTTGAGAAAGGATATAGTGGCACTGGAGGGGATGCAGAGGAGATTCACTCGGTTGATTCTGGAGTTGAGAGGGTTGGCTTATGAGGAGAGATTGAGTAGACTGGGGCTATACTCATTGGAATTCAGAAGAATGAGGGGAGATCTTATAGAAACATATAAGATTATGAAGGAAATAGATAAGATAGAAGCAGGGAAGTTGCTTCCACTGATGGGTGAAACTAGAACTAGGAGGCAAAGTCTCAAAATAAGGGGAAGCAGATTTAGGACTGAATTGAGGAGGAACTTCTTCACACAAAGGGTTGTGAATCTGTGGAATTCTCTGCCCAGTGAAACAGTTGAGGCTACCTCATTGAATGATTTTAAGGCAAGGATATATAAATTTTTGAACAGTAAAGGAATTAAGGGTTATGGTGAGTGGGCCGGTAAGTGGAGCTGAGCCCACAAAAAGATCAGCCATGATCTTATGGAATGGCGGAGCAGGCTCGAGAGGCCAGATGGCCTACTCCTCCTAGTTCTTATGTTCTAACCCTTTGTGTGAAGAAGCTCCTCCTCAACTCAGTCCTAAATTTGCTCCCCCCTATTTTGAAGCCGTGCCCCCTAATTCTCGTTCTAGTTATCTGATGTGAACAGAGATTTCAATGACTCATCAGGCTCCGGCACAGGGACAGACACCTGACGGGAGCTGGAAAATCCTTGCCAAAGACACACACACACACACACACACACACACACACTCTTCTCAACTGCACACTCCCCTATCCCATCATAGGCTCTCTCACTCACTCACTTACTCACTAGTCCCTCTTTTCAAACCTTCCATTCACCCAATCCCCTCCCTCACACTCATTCACTCACTCATTCAGCAATCCCTCTTCCCAAGTTCCCTTCTCCTTCACTCAGTCACTCAGAGTTCCTCTACCTAATCCCCTCCCATCACTCACTCACTCAGCCTCCCCTCTTCCCTTCCTCATTTGATCTACTTGCTTCTGCCTGTGAAGCAGGGCTGACATCCTTGATTTGGGGATCCTGTAACACAGGCAATCAGGAACAGAAATGTGGCAAAGTTTGAAGCTGCCACACACCTTCCTGCTCAGCCACATGAACTTTGGGTTTTTCCCACACTTTGGACACAGTCAGTCTCTGTCTCCCCCAAGTTGATTCACAACTATCCCGGGCGATCTCAAACTCACCACTATTGGTGTTTCTGAAATTATAGAGCATTTAGCTCACTGTCCACTCACTATTTGGTCGAATTGATTGAGTGAGTCCAGAGATGTCCTGACGGCGCCTCCAGACCGGGCAGATCTCCTCTTCATAGTTGTTATTGCTGTTCAATGGATGGGGAGCTGGGACGCCACTGGGAACCCCTGGCTGATTATTACTTCACCGTGGTAATGAGGAACTACTCAACTGTCCAAGGTGCCCCTTTCAAATGAAATGTTAAGCAGAGGCCTTCAATTCCTTTTCCCATGGCTGTAAAAGATCCACTGGCACTATTTGAAGTGAACCAAAGGCATTCTGCTTTGTCTCCTGGTCCTTAAACAACATCATTAAAAAATATCTCATTGATTGTAAAGCACTTTGAGACCTCCAGAGGTCATAGAAGGTGCTATATAAATGCAGGTTATCTTTGGGGTATGTTGGCTTTTGTGTTTCAAACAATTCTTGGAGGTGTCCTTCCCTACCTCACCTGCAAACTCCCCCTACCCCCGTCACCACCCCCATCACCATCCCCCCTCCCCCCCACTCCCAAAAGTCATGAAAGTATGTGCTGTTGATTTGCTTTCTAGGTACATTTTATAGTGAGCCCATGTAACGAGGAGTAAATCTTTCAATAAATTGTATCAACACTTTGTGCTAATGCCACAATAGGATTCTTCGCAAGGCTCTGAAGATCAGTAGGATGATCTTCTTAGCCTTTAATTGTCAGGTGAGTCTTATAAACAGTAAATGCTAATGAATAAATCACAGAAATATGTTATATATTTGCAGCAGCTATTGGATAAATGTTAGTTCCAAGTGTAAGGAATATAGGTGGCTCCGCATAAACAGTTCACTGTAATTTGATTTTAAATATGCAGTTGTTCTTTTTATATTCTTACCAACCATGTGAATATTCCATTACCTAAAATTTTCAAAAGTTTCAGACAAATGCAGTCAAAAGATTCCTGAAAATGATTCTTCGTTCCAGTACAAAACTCTCAGGTCAATTCCAATATATAAACTGGGGCAAACTAGAAAAGATTAGCCACCAGAGCCAGCTATAGTACACAACTGTCTGTTCACAAAGTTTCTAATCATGCACATTTGTGCATAAGCCACACAATTAAGTTGTGTTTGAATTGTGGGCCTTGACTCCTCCCTCAAACAAACTACTTGGATAGAATTGTTAAATCCTGTCAATATTGTATTAAATTGTGTAGTGTGGAAAACTTTGCAACATGGGATGCTATGACAAATGTCAATTAGTAATGAATCAGCAACTAACTTGGAAATTTTCCATCAGCAAGTTCATACATGAAGCATGAGGTTAGGAGAAAAATAAAACTCAGCTGCTGCCAGCACTTTCTGAATCCTGTCTTCTTTTCACAAAAAAAAATGGGCCAAGCTTTTCTGGTACCTTTGCAAACAGCCTTGGAGACGGTAAGGTGGTGGTGGAAGGTGCGAGGGGTAGGGTGAGAACAGTGAGAAGCCATGTGGGATTACAGCAGCATTGAGTCCTGCATGGCTACTCGGCTGGCTGGAGGTTCAGGGGATGGCTGAAGCAGGTATGAGAAAAGATAGCTTCCTGGATTGAACCAGGTCTTTGGCTGTCTTCCTGTGCTCGCACTGGTACATTTGTTGGTAACAACTGCTGACACGGCTACTGCCTAACTATCCACTTCCAGACATTGAATGGCAGCTATTAACTGGCAAGTTAGCACCAAGTTTCTGTAAGATTGGGAATTGTAGGCTCCTTCCAGCCTGGCCTTCCCTTACTCACAAATTCATGCAAAATTATAGTGTTGATTAAAATAGAATGTGCTGGAAATACATTACGCTGAAAATCAGGTTTTTATTTTCAAATGCTGATGAACTTGATTTTTCTCATTAACTTTATAGTTGACTAATTGGGGCAGAAATTCCTCTTCTAATACCTGGGCAAAAGACGTCAGGTAGAGAAAAGAAGTGGGTGAAATTTGTGTTAAGGAGATAGTATACGCTTCTCTTGGTGCTCTATCTCTAATTCCTACTTTTACTTGCACCTTAAAACTCACCTGTCTGAGTAAACTTTTGGTCATCTGTTCTAATACCTCTTTGTGTAATATGTTGTCTGATTTTATTTGATAATTCTCCTGTGAAGCACCTGCAAATGGTTTTGCTATGTTAAAGTTGCTTTATAAATGCAAGTTGTTGCTGTTGCTTATGCCTACGCATTATTGAGGAAATCATCAATTTTACCCTGAACTGTACTATCAGCAGTTCTTAATCTAGCTGCCATGTAGTTTTATGATTTAAATAATATTAGCTGAGTACTTAAGATATCAAATTTACAAAACTAGTAACAAGTAGGTCAGTCACAGTTCATATCTTAGGTTCTTCCTTTTCCCTACGCTGCTTAAGGTTGGGTTTTCTGTCTCATTTTCCCTGGCCATATTTCTCGCATATGGTCAGTGGACATTGGAAAATTGTTGTCCAACTTCCCAAGGTGCTCTCTTCATTGACAATATACCAGAAAATCACAAGTGAAGGTCATTGTAAGTGAACACTGCTTTGCATCATTATAATGGTTGCAAAACCAAACTTATATGAAGTATTATTGCCACAAGTAGACCTAAATTAACACGGCAATGAAGTTACTGTGAAAATTCTCTAGTTGCTACATTCCAGCACCTGTTCGGGTACACTAAGGGAAAATTTAGCATGGCCTATGCACCTAACAAGCATGTCTTTCAGACTGTGGGAGGAAACCGGAGCACCCGAAGGAAACCCACGCAAACACGGGGAGAATGTGCAGACTCCGAACAGACAGTGACCCAAGCAGATAATCGAACCCGGGTTCCTGACACTGTGAGACAGCAGTACTAACCACTGTGCAGCCCAATTTTATATATATAGAATTGAACTACAATAGGGAATAAGCCATGCTATATTTATTGTAAATTATTACGTAAGAAGTAATGATATTGAATAAAAGCTGATAATTGTCTTCATTGTATTCATTCTTGACAGAAAATAACTGTAATTTGTAAATCTCACAAAGTCCAACTTTGTCACAAATTTCTCTTAGATTCTCTGCACCAAATCTTTTGTACTTGCCAACAGATTTTACAATCTAATGTATGATTCCGCCAGTATTTCAGAGGACAATCCTGTTAAAAGATTATGTACAAGGCAGCTGATGACACTCCACATGACTTGACTGTCAGACCTCTTGCGTCACTGTTGCTGACATTCAGTTTCTGTTTTTAAACCAAGACTGGATCATCTTCCTTCCTCTCACATTTAGTTGTGGTAATTTTTAAAAATTCCCTCAGTTCCTCATTGAAACAAAACTATTTGTATTTCTGTCACTTGGATACATTACAGTATTTTCAATAGTTATTACAAAACACAGCAACATATAAATAGAACATTGATTCAAAAGCCACAAAATTTTCCCCATTGGCACTTGCTTTTGTTTTGGTGGAGGGGGGACAATAACTGCTCCACTGCCTCCAAAATGGCACCCAACATACAACAGACTTAGAATACTAGCCAGATGCCGTGATGCCATTTTGATGAGTGTATGAGATTGCCCACCAGACACATCAGCGCTTAACATTGTTATCATGCTGTCATTGCCATTTTGGATTAGAAAGTTGAGAGGAGATTTGATAAATGGTGTCCAAAATTGTGAGGGGTCGGGACAGAGTGAGGAGAGGGAAACACTCTTTATTGGTGGAAGGAACAAGAAGCAGAGAATATTGATCTAAAGTGAACAGCAAATGAACCAAACCTGAGAAAAAACTTTTTTTTAACACACTAAGTTATCATGAACTGGAATGCACAGAGTGCAGTGGAGGCAAGCTCAATCATAGATAGAAAACAGAATTGAATCATTATCCAAACAGGGAAAAATACATGAAAAGGGCAAATCTTTGGGATGAGCTGCTTTGCATCTGCAGAGAACCAACACAGACACTTGGAATGAAATGGACTCTTTCTGTGCTGCAGCCAAGGTGGGTCATCCCTTCTCTGGGTACTCCCCTGTTTCTGACAGGTGGTTCCTCCTCCTTTTCCAGGAGGGATGTAGAGGAAGGGGGGCCTCCATATCTGCCTCCAGCTTGGCATCTTGCCTCACACACCTGAACTGAAGTATTGGAATGTGAAATTTCCGCTGAAATGGACATGGTCTCAGGATCAGGTATGATCACAGTGTTACATGTGAGAACTTGCAGGAATACAGGGATCACTCTTATTCTGGTTTGAACTAATGTGGGGACTCATCTTAAGGTGCTTGGATTTTCACCACCCCTTCCTTCCATGTGTCTGTTACTCTCTTCCCTGGCAGCAGCCACGATGAAATTGACCATCAAAATTTTCTGCAAACTCAAGGATTCTGCTAAGGGAATAGGAGAGGAGGAAGGGTAAAGGTGTCAGTCTCGGACAGTCGGATTACTTGGGCCCCCACAGAAGACAGGATAGTTTTAGCATCAGATCGTCACCTCCCTACTGCCGTGCCACTGCACATAGTCTAATCTACAAAAAATGTAGTAGATGGCTCCGTGATACTGGATAGAGAATGCACTCTGCATATCACCCTCCCATGCCATGTCCGTGAACACTCTGCACCATTTACGCTGAAATTAAGGAGAATTGGCACATTCCTAATCTCACCTGCCCCAGTTTCCAAATGTGAAGTAAGATGAGCTAGAATAGGATAGAATCCACACAATGCAGAAGAGGCCATTCAGCCCATCAGCCTCCACTCTACACCTACAACCCCAAACATTTAATGCGGTTAATCCTCCTAACCTACACATTTTGACACTGAGGGGCAAGTTAGCATAGCCAGTCCACCTAACTTGTACATCTTTGGACGTGGGAGGAAACTGGAGCACTTGGAGGAAACCAATGCAGACACGTAGAGAATGTGCGAACTCCACACAGATAGTCAACCAAGGCTGGAATTGAACCTGGGCCCCTGGAGCTGTGAGGCAGCAGTGCTAACCATTGTGCCTCCGTGCCACATTGCGGAGCTTAGCCAGGATAAAGGATGGGCCATTTGAAATAATGATCTGCTGCACAATGACATCAAGGGACTCCACCAGATGGAAGGTCCCACCTTCCCCTTCCTGAGTGTCAGGTGCACTACCCACTCTATTTTCAAAATAAACACAGCATTCCCATACATCTTTGAGCAAAATATAGAGTACGTGCACATCATTCTGTTTGGTAGCCAGGTATTCCAAATGGTTCTGCCTTGTGCTATATTACTTGCAGAATCAATAGACAGTTATCCATAGAACCTCTACTACCATCCTGCTTCTCAGATTGACCTTGACAAAAAATTGGAACTCGACCTCTTTGACTTTCATGGAAAAGCTTACCTCTTGATAGTTCATTGTTATTTCAAGTGGTTAGAAACTATCAGACTCAGCACTGTGATGGTTGAGACTATGATAAGGGTGTTACAGAGCACATTCTCCTCTCACAGGTTGCCAGATGAAATTGATTAGGATAAAGGGACACAATTTGTCAACCAACTCTTCAAAAAATTGACAGATGACTTTGGGATCAGCCATATAACCAGTTCTCCTCCTCCCTACCAATAACCAAAGGAGCATCTGAAAGAGCCACAAAAACCATCAAGATGTTAATGACCAAGAATCCTGACTGGAATTCAGCCCTGCTGAACTATAGAGCTATACCTTTACTTAATGCCTTTTCATCAGGCAGATCTGCTGATGGGCTGAAGGCTGAAAGCACAAGTCCCTTTGCTGGAACAGGACCTGCAACTCAATGTTCCAGCCACTGACCATAAAAGAGTGAGGAACACGGAGACAAGCCAACATGAAAAACAGAAGAACTGATATAACTGCAGACATAGGTTCAAGATCTAGCCCCCTTAATACCAGGCCAGACAGTTTGAATTCAGGATCGAAAATCTGAAGGCACAATCCTTCAACATACAGAACTACGGCATCCCTACCTCATCTGAACACCAGCCGAAACTTACAAAAGAAATAGAAAAATCCTGATGACATTAGCACTCACAAGAACACGTGTTTGATCATCATACACTTTGGGAGGAAGGTTCAAAGGATACAAACATATGACTTAGGAGCAGAAGCAGCCAACTTGCTCCTCAAGCCTGTTGAGCCATTCAGTAAGATCGTGGTCAATCTAATTTTAGAAACATAGAAGATAGGAGCAGGAGGAGGCCATTTGGCCCTTTGTGCCTGCTCCATCTTTCATTACTATCACGGCTGATCATCCAATTCAATAGCCTAATCCTGCTTTAATAGAAACATAGAAGATAACCTCATCCTCAACTTCACATTCCTGCTGAACCTTTCACCCCCTTGCTTATCAAGGATTTATCTAATTCTGCTTTAAAGATATTCAAAGGTTTTGCTTCAACCACTTTTTGAGAAAGAGCACACTAAACGTCCTTATCTCTTAAGTTTTAAATAGGTGATCCCTTATTTTTAAACAGTGGTTCCTAGTACTATATTCTCTCACAAGATGAAACATCCTTTTCACATTCACTGTATCAACTCCCTTCAAGATCTTATATGTATTAGTCAAGTTGCTTCTTACTCTTCTAAACTCCAACAGATACAAGCCTAGCTAATCTAGCTTTATAAGTCCATTGCAGGTATTAATCCAATAAACCTTCTCTGAACTGCTTCCAATGAATGCATAGCTTCCCTACTCTTGTATTCAACTCCCCTTGCAATAGATACTAACATTTTGTTAGCGTTACTAATTACTTTTTGTACCTGCATATGAACCTTGTGCATCCTTGCACAAGGACACCCATATCCTTCTGCATCTCAGAACTGTGTGATCTCTCACTATTTAGAAAATATGCCCTTTTTATTCTTCCTGCCAAAATGGACAATCTCATTTTTTCCGACATTATGTTCCATTTGCCAGATCTTTGTCCATTCACCTAACCTATCTATATCTGTTTGTAGCTTCCTTATGTCTTCTTCACAATTTACTTTCTTACCTATCATTGTGCCAACAGCAAAGTTAGCAATAATACTATTAGTCACTTCATTCAAATCTTTTCTATAAGCTGTAAAGATTTACAATTTATAGAAATTGTACATCTTCTGTAAAGGAGAGGTCCCAGCATTGATTGGTGTGGCACTCCACTCATCCACCTTGCCAACAAGAAAATTGCCCATTTATGCCAAGTCCTGTTTCTTGTTAGCTAGCCAATCTCCTATCCATGCCAATATGTTATCTCCTACACCATAAGCTCTTATTTTCTGAAATAACTTTTGATGAGTCACTTTGTTAAATGCCTTCTGAGTACAGTACATCCACCAGTTCCTCTTTATGCATTGCACCTGTTAGTTCTGCAAAGAACTCCGATAAATCAATTAAACATGATTTCCCTTTCACAAACCATGTTGACTCTACCACCTTGAATTCATCTAAGTGCCCAGTTATAAATTTTTAATAATAATTTCTGACAATTTTCCTATGACATATGTTAAGATAACTGACCCGTCATTTCCTACTTTCTGTCTTCCTCCCCTTTTCAATAAAGCAGTTACATTGTGTATTACCCAATATAATGAAACCATCCCCAAATCAAGTGAATTTTGGAAAAATAAAATTAACTTACAAACTCAGACAAATATATGAAATAAGGGAAGAGATAGGTGATTTGGCTCCTTGTGCCTGCTCTGTCATTCAATAAAAATCACCTGATGAAGGAGCAGTGCTCTGAAAGCCTGTGATTTCAAATAAACCCATTGGACTATAACCTGGTGTCGTGTGACCTCTCATCAATAAAATCATATTTGATCTTTTTGTGTTTCAAGTTCTACATTCTACCCCCAACAACTTTTGACTCCCTTGCCTAACAAGAATCTATCTACCTCTTTTTTAAGAGTATTCAGTGGCCCCACTTCCACTGTCTTCTGAAGCAGAGAGTTCCAAGGTTGTCCAGGGCCAGAATTCATGCCGGCAGGATTTTCCCATTCTGCTGCAGTGAACAGAGGTTTGGCTGGGTGTCAATCTCTGACCCTGCTGCAGTGGGACTGTGGCATGAACGGCCAGTAAGATCACACCTATAGACCATTGGCTCTATAGAAAATTAATCTGGGAAATTATTAATGAAAAACAATTAGATGGCAGATAATTGAACAATTATTTTGCATCCATCTTCACTATAAAGGATACAAGTAACATCCCAGAATTGGCTTAAATCAGGAATCGGAAGGAAGGAAGGAATTCAATAAAATTATAATTGCCAGGTAAGCGGCCTTCAGTAGATTGTTGGAACTGTGGGTTGACAAGTCCTTGGGTCCCAATGGATTTCATCCTAGGCTCGAAGTGAAGTGGCCAGTGAGATAGTTGATTCACTAGTGCGATCCTGAATGATGTAAGTGGAACGGATGTTTTCTTTTGTGGATGTGTTCAGAATTAGGTGTTATCATTATAGGACAGAGATGAGGAGAATTATTTTCACTCAGAGGGTAGGGCAATCTTGTCTATATTTCTAGCCATCTTTCTCTCATAATGTAATATGCCAATCAATGAGCAGAAACCTGACCCATCCAACGAATCAGTTCAAGACTACCAGTCCTGTTCAATGGCTATAACAACAAGATCAGGGGTAGTTGTGAAAGCACCACAGAGACTTAACCTGTGACTTTTGGTCTTTTGGAGTAAATAAATGTAAGGTAAATAGTTACGAAACAATTGTGGGGGGGTGGGAGGAGGGAGATATAGTATGGGTTAATATTGATGGTAATAAGTTAGTGACATGCTTTATGTTGTATAGATGTATCAGAAGTCATATGCTAAGTATACTGGAAAGCTGATGGAAGAGCCTGTATTCAAATACCTGGTTGCTTATTGTATATACAGTATACAGAGATAAAATAAAGCAGTTTGAAGGGACCACCTGAGTCAGAATAGAGTTACTCAAGATAAGATAACTACGTGACTTATATACAAAATGAACTGAACGAAGAAGAGGGGATGCTTCATTGAGAAATGTGCCTCTGCGTGTTGGCCTAGGGAGCAAACAAATGGTTCATCTTACAATCAGATGGTAAGACGAAACAAGTGGTCTGTCACATGCTTGTTGACCACCAGTCCCTCAAGATTTCCAACTGAAAATATGGGTCTAGCAAGATAGTGACCCTCTCTGAATTGGAAATGATATGGCTGATGTAGGCACCTCCTTGTCACTCCAAGAACCAAGTGCCTCATCTCCCAGAATGCTATGGATTTCCTGAAGGAAGCACACCACCCCTCATTAAGGAGAAAGAAGTTGAGAAAATTTTGCTGTGCCTCGATGCTGCCATTGATATCCTTTCACAATTTTTTGCTCTCTGCCCACATGCTCCACCACCTCAATAGTGCTGGCTGCACACTGAAGTCATTTAAATTAGCAAGTAGCATTCATACCACACAAGTGCCAGGCAATGACCATCTCCAGATAAAGAGAATCTAACCATCTCTCCTTGGCATTCAATGGCATTACTATTGCTGAATCACCCACTATAAACTTGGGGGTTAACTTGACTCGCTATATAAATTCTTTGGCGAGAAGGGCAGGTCCAAGGCTGTGAATTATGTGATGAGTAACTCACTTGCTGACTCGCCAAAGCTTTACCACCATCTATCTGCAGGATACAAGTCAACAATGTGATAGGATACTGTCCACTTGCTCTGGTTGAGTACAGCTCCAACAACACTCAAGAAGCTTGATTCCATTCAGACAAAGCTGCCTGCTTGATCAGCATCCCATCCACCACTTTAAACATTCACTGCCTCCATCAATGACACATAGTGGTAGCAGTGTGCATCATCTACAAGTGCACTGTAATAATTCACCAACAGTCTTTCAACAGCAACATCCAAACATGCCAACTCTAACATCCTGATGAACTAAAGATCACCATCTACAAGTTCCCTTCCAAGTCACACGGCGTCCTGACTTGGAACTACATTGTCATTCCTTCACATTATTGGCTCTAAGACTTGAAACTCCCTAGTAATAGCACTGTGGGTGTACTTATCATAGAATCATAGAACCCTACAGTGCAGAAAGAGGCCTTTCGGCCCATCAAGTCTTCACTGAATACAATCCCACCCAAGCCCTACCCCCATATTCCTACGTATTATACCCACCAATCCCCCTAACCTACGCATCCCTGGACACTAAGGGATACTTCTTAGCATGGCCAATCAACTTAACCCGCACATCTTTGGACTGTGGGAGGAAACCGGAGTACCCGGAGGAAGCCCACGCAGACACGAGGAGAATGTGCAAACTCCACACAGACAGTGACCTGAGCCGGGAATTGAACCCAGGACCTTGGAGCTGTGAAGCAGCAGTGCTAACCACTGTGATACCATGTCACCCACTACACTACATGGACTGCACCAATTCAAGAAGTTAGCTCATCACAATTTTCACAAATTAGGATAGGCAATATATACAGGCCTTACCAGAGACACTCATATCCCATGAGTGAAATCAAACATAAAGTTTGTGTGCTGCCTGCATCGGAGTCAATGGGGACAGTGTCTTTTTTTGGACCATGTCCAATTTTGAGATCATTGATTTTTGTTGTCTTCTTTAAAACAATACTTTGAAACACTGGTTTAAAAAAAATCTCATTTTTTTCTGTGTTTTCAAATAATATTCCCATTAAAGAATCACTTTTTGATAAGTGTGAATCGTTACTAGTCCAAATGGTTTTTAGGATAGCCAAGACTCACTCTCTGTGCCTATGCAATTTGTCTACACTCCATTGGATTCCATAATATGTATCATTTCAATATTGTTCCTTTATGAGTCTTGCAAAGGGAGCTTTGGGAGTAGAATTCCAAAAAATGAGAAGTGTACAACTCCAAACAGCTGCTGCACTAAATTAACGGAAAAAGCCTGCATGTAAGGAGAAAATGTTAAACGTTCCAAAGGTGAAGTAATGAGATTTTGACATTTGCTAAAGCTGGAAGTGAAGAGAGCAAATAGGTGCTCATTCCCAGTGAAGGCATGTGCTATTCCAAACTTCAAACCTGGACTGAGATTGTATATAACTTTTCAGAACTGTCTTTTATTTAAAAGTACCCGCTGCCAGGATTGTTCAAGATGGCTGCCAAGGTCAGGTGACTTTTTCAATTTCCCCCTCAAACCTTCCAGAAAGCTCCTGCTTGAATAACCATGGATGGGGACCTCCCCCTTGAATGGATGCAGATGGTCAAGCAACTAAAATCCATTTGCGATAACAAGCTTTTGTTTAAAACTCAGAAAGAGCTGGACAGTTTCTAAAATATTAAAAGAGACAGCAGCTGCAGCAACGGCTGTGTTATCTTTGCCTTAAAAACCAGAAGGCTTTACATCTTAAAAATGCCTCAAAGCCTGATTCCAAAATTGCAAGTCCATCTGTAAATTGGATCTCCTGCTACAAAATCCGCAAAGGTCCATCGCTATGACCTGCTGAACATTCATTGCTTCAAGGGACTCCTGCAATAATCATTATATCCCACTTCAGCTATTTGAATCCATCTAAATTCTAATTCGAGTGGACAGGGACTATACTCTTTATTGGACTCAATGCAATTGTTCTTCCACCATGCACCCGACATGTGAACTATGAACTGTTCTTTTGGTTTACAACTTGGAAACATATACCTTTTTTTAACTGCGCCTTTTTTGTGTGTGTGAGTGACTGACATAGTATTTAGACTTTCAGTTTGAATGTGTGAATGAATAACATTCTTTATTTAAACCCATGAAAGCTTGCTGCTTTTATTTCTAAATAGATCATGCACTCGAGGATCTAAGAACCGCATAGCTCCCTTTCCCAACCATAGTAGTTATCATAGAATCTTAGAGACTCCATGTGCAGAAAGAGACTGTTTGGCCCATCAAGTCTGTACTGACCATAAACCCACTCAGGCCCTATTCCCATAATCTCACAGATTTACCCTGCTAATCCCCCTGACACTAAGGAGCAATTTAGCATGGTCAATCAATCTAACTTGCATATCTGGATTGTGGGTGGAAACCGGAACACCAAGAAGAAACCCACACAGACTGGGGAGAATGTGCAAACTCCAAACAATCACCTGAGGCCAGAATTGAACCCGGGTCTCTGGCACTGTGAGGCAGCAATGCTAACCTCCGCCCCCCACCCCGGCCTAAATTATGGATTATGGATAGTAAGGGAAAGGAATTGGAGGTTTCAGTTTATCTCCCCATGTCTGCTTACTGCTTACGCCAAAGGTGGCATGTAACTTCCATGCTCTCTGCCTTTTTTATAACACTAATCAAAAATACTACATACTTTCTACTTTCTAGTGGCAAAGGCACACATGCATGATTGTGAAAAGGCATGTTTACAATAGGTTAAATAGAAATAGCATGATAGAAATCACAAAAGTATAATGACATTGAAGGATTCTAAAGGTCTTGAAGCATTGATGTTATTTCAGTTTATGTGCCAAACTACAATTCCGAAGCTAGCTTTTTAAGCTTTCCGTGCAGCACAGCCTTGTTTACTCTGAACAGGTTTCATCATCCCCTTCTCCCAACTCAGTTATAACTGTGGAAAATGAATGGGGAAAGTGACAAAGCAAATGCTGAGGTCTGAGCCCACTGCAAGCTGCTTCCTGTAATCACTCATCAACACGCACTTTCACGTTCGCTTACACACGTTCATTTACTCATGCCTATTCTCACTCTTTCACTAATTCACACTCAATTCCAGACTTTCACTCTGTCTCAGAATCAGTTAGTCATGCACACACACACTTTTACTATCATGTCTACCTCCTCTCACACTCTTGCTACGAGTCTCCCATTCTGGTATTGAAGCAATCATTCTTTCATTCACACTTTCCTTCACACACATAGAAAATAGAAACAGGAGTTTCAAATCAGTCTCTGTGAGATATCGCTGTAGGCCTGTTACTTGAATTCTTTTTTCCAAAATGAAGGAGTTGAAACTTGGAGGTTTGGATTTTCAGTTGAATTTACAGTAAAATTTAATTATTATTCACAAATAGGCTTACATTAACACTGCGATGAAGTTACTGTGAAAATCCCCCACTTGCCACATTCCAGCATCTGAGCGGGTACACTGAGGGAGAATATACTATGGCCAATGTACTTAACCAGCACGTCTTTCAGGCTGTGGAAAGAAACCGGTGCACCCGGAGAAAACCACGCAGACATAGGGAGAACGTGCAGACTCCACACAGACAGTGACCCAAAACAGGAATTAAACCGAGGCTCCTGGCACTGCAAGACAGTAGTGCTAACCACTGTGCCACTGTGCTGCCGTTATCATGTCATGATGTGGAGATGCCGGCGTTGGACTGGGGTAAACACAGTAAGAAGTCTGACAACACCAGGTTTAAGTCCAACCGATTTATTTGATAGTAAACTCACAAGCTTTTGAGGTTTCCCTCCTTGTCAGGTGAATGAAGAGTTCTGGCCTCAGACAGAACATATAACAGCACAGACAGTTTACAGATTACTGTAAGTCTTAAGTCTTAAGACTTGAATAGCAGGTTAGGTGTAAAGATTCGCATTCTAATCAGTAATCTGTAAACTGTCTGTGCTGTTATATGTTCTGTCTGAGGCCAGAACTCTTCATTCACCTGATGAAGAGGGAAACCTCGAAAGCTTGTGAGTTTACTATCAAATAAATCAGTTGGACTTAAACCTGGTGTTGTCAGACTTCTTACTGTCCTTATCATGTCAGCAGGCATTGGGAGAGAGCGAGGTTTCCTCTGCCTCACCAAGTCTGAGGTTATGGCAATTGGAGATTCACAGGTCTCTTTCGGCAAGAACCGTAGTTGATTTCTTAATGCCCTCCTCTATGCCCTCCCTTGGCAGAGATAACCGCCTTCTGAGGACACTCAGAGATCTTTCTGGTGGTTCAGCACCCTGCCTCCAAAGATGAATTTCATTTGGCCTCCTTTATGCAGTTAACAAGGACAAAACTGGCTGCTGCGTTAATTTTAAAGGAGTCATTTTTTCCACCAAATAAGTTAATTACATAATTACATTGTGGCCCTTGAAGTATTTTCCTTTCTCCTGTTCCTTATGAATTAAAAGGGTTTTTCACACCTTTTAGATGATTCAATGGACATCCCTGGAGGAGTGATTTGCATTTTAATGACTCTTCACAGCCACATACGAGCTTGAAAGGGTTTGAACAAACACAGAAAAGTGCCACATGTTGTCAGCTGTCCATACTTTGGCCATTCTGGAAAAGGCTTTTAAATTTGATGTGGAAGTTTGAAAACAGAAATGTCCCATTAAAACAAATTGTTCTTAAAACCTATAATACCATAATTACATGCTTGTGACAGTTAACTGAATTGTTGCACCATTTAGATACATTCATTTTATGTCCTCTGCATACAAATTTACATTAGCTCAAGATATCAAGAAGACCAATGGCTCAGAAACAGACTAAGAAGAAGTCTCACAACACCAGGTTAATGTCCAACAGATTTATTTGGCAGCACAAGCTTTCGGAGCACCACCTCTTCATCAGGTGAACAGGAGTTGTTTTCACAAACTGGCCATATATAGACACAAACTCAATTTAGAAGACAATGGTTGGAATGCGAGTCTTTACAGATAATCAAGTCTTAAAGGTACTGATAATGTGAGTGGAGAGAAGGCCAAGCACAGTTAAAGAGATGTGTATTGTCTCCAGCCAGGACAGTTAGTGAGATTTTGCAAGCCTAGGCAAGTCATGGGGTTACAGATAGTGTGATATGAACCCAAGATCCCGGTTGAGGCCATCCTCATGCTTGCGGAACTTGGCTATCAGCTTTTGCTCGGCGATTCTGCATTGTCGTGTATCACAAAGGCCACCTTGGAGAACGCTTAGCCCAAGATCAGAGGCTGAATGCCTGTGACTGCTGAAGTGTTCCTCAATTGGAAAGGAACACTCCTGCCTGGTGATTGTCGAGTGGTGTTCATTCATCCATTGTCATAGTGTCTGCATGGTCTCCCCAATGTACCATGTTTCAGGACATCTTTTTCTGCAGCGTATCAGGTAGATAATGTTGGCCAAGTCACAAGATTGTCTATCAGGTGGATGATGTTCTCATGTGAGATGGTGACATCCGTGTCGATGATCAGATCCCAGGGAACGCCATGGCTGGAATTCTCCAGCTGTTCATGCTAGTGGAATTCTTCCAGAAATCCCATTGACGATATCAAATAACTTGCCACCTCCTGCCGGTGGGAAACATGCAGCTGGGAGGCCGGAGAATCTTGCCCCATGTCTATATCTCCTGAGCCCATAAACTATCCATGAATGACTACTCTTGCAATCCTTTTCCAGTTTTAAAAATGTATTCATGTTTGGGATGTGATCATCACTAGCAAGATTTGTATTTATTCCCCATCACTAATTGCCCTTGAAAATGAAAATGGTGGTGGGCTGTTTCAGGTATTGTGGGTAAAGTTGCAGTGCTGTGAGGCAGGAGTGCTAACCACAGTGCCAACATTGTCTACCTGATACGCTGCAGGAAAGGATGTCCCAAGGCACAGTACATTGGGGAGACCATGCAGACACTACAACAACAGATGAATGGACACTGTTCAACAATCACTGGGCAGGAGTGTTCTCTTCCAGTCGGAGAACACTTCAGCAGTCAAGGGCATTAACCTTTGAACTTCAGGTAAGCGTTCTCCAAGGCGGCTATCAAGACATATGACAACGCAGAATCACTCAGCAGAAACTGATAGCCAAGTTCCACACACATGAGGATGACCTCAGCCGGGATTTTAGGGAAAAGTACCGAAGGAAGGTGGCGGATATTCAAGGAATGTTTGTCTGGAGCTCTGCATGACAACGTTCCGATGAGACAAGGGGGTTTTGGTATGTCGCGGGAACCGTGGTGCACGAAGGCTGTGTTGAACCTAGTCAGGAGGAAAGGGAAGGTGTACAAAAGGTTCAGGGAACTAGGAGAGGTTAAGGATCTTGAGGAGTATAAGGACTGTAGAAAGGAGCTTAAAAGGGATATTAGGAGAGCCAGAAGGGGTCATGAGAAGACCTTGGCGGGTAAGATTAAGGAGAATCCCAAGGCCTTCTATAAATATGTGAAAGGTAAAAGGATGAGAAGAGAAGGGATAGGACCTATAAAGGGTGAAGGGGGAAAGGTCTGTGTGGTACCAGAAGAAATGGCAGAGGTGCTTAATGAGTACTTTGCCTCAGTATTCACGGTGGAAGCTGATCTGGGAGATTTTGCTACGGATTTGCAGCAGATGGAAAAGATTGAGTTTGTGGATATTAAGGTGGAGGATGTGTTAGAACTTTTGAATTCTATCAAGATAGATAAGTCACCGGGACCAGATGGGATATACCCCAGGATACTGTGGGAGGCGAGGGAAGTGATTGCAGAGCCCCTGGCGATGATCTTTGCATCGTCAATGGAGACGGGAGAGGTTCCGGAAGATTGGAGGTTTGCGGATGTAGTCCCTATTTTCAAGAAAGGGAACAGAGATAGCCCAGGAAATTACCGACCGGTGAGTCTGACCTCAGTGGTTGGTAAGCTGATGGAGAGGCTTCTGAGGGACAAGATTTACGAGCATTTGGAGAGGTTTGACATGATCAGGAATAGTCAGCATGGATTTGTCAAGGGCAGGTCGTGCCTTACAAGCCGAGTTGAGTTCTTCGATAATGTGACTGAACACATTGACGAAGGAAGAGCAGTGGATGTGGTGTACATGGACTTCAGCAAGGCATTTGATAAGGTCCCCCATGCAAGACTTCTTGAGAAGGTGAGAGGACATGGGATCCAAGGGCCTTTGGCCTTGTGGATCCAGAACTGGCTTGCCTGCAGAAGGCAGAGAGTGGTTGTGGATGGGTCTTTTTCTGAATGGAGGTCAGTTACCAGTGGAGTGCCCCAGGGATCTGTTCTAGGACCCTTGCTGTTTGTCATTTTCATAAATGACCTGGATGAGGAAGTGGAGGGATGGGTAAGTAAGTTCGCTGATGACACGAAGGTCGGTGGTGTTGTGGATGGTTTGGAAGGATGTCAAAAGTTGCAGCAGGACATAAATAGGATGCAGGACTGGGCGGAGAAGTGGCAGATGGACTTCAACGCGGATAAATGTGTAGTCGTCCATTTTGGCAGAACCAACGGGATGAACGAGTACACTATCAAGGGCAGGAGTCTTAGTAGTGTTGAAGAGCAGAAGGATCTTGGGGTCCGAGTCCACAGGACTCTTAAATCGGCCTTGCAAGTGGAAGAGGTGGTCAAGAAGGCGTATGGTGTACTGGCCTTCATTAATCGAGGGATTGAGTTTAGGAGTCGGGAAGTAATGCTGCAACTTTATAAGTCCCTTGTCAGGCCTCATTTGGAGTACTGTGCGCAGTTCTGGTCGCCTCACTATAGGAAAGACGTAGAAGCTATTGAAAGGGTACAGAGGAGATTTACAAGGATGTTGCCTGGACTGGGAGGCATGCCTTATGAAGTTAGGTTGAGGGAGCTGGGTCTCTTTTCCCTGGAGAGACGAAGGTTGAGAGGCGACCTGATAGAGGTTTATAAAACGTTGAGAGGAATGGATAGGGTGGACTCTCAGAGGCTATTTCCCCGGGTTGAAATGGTCGCTACGAGAGGACACAGATTTAAGGTGCGGGGAGGAAAGTACAGAAGTGATGTTAGGGGTAAGTTTTTCACTCAGAGGGTGGTGAGTGAGTGGAATCGGCTGCCGTCAGTGGTGGTGGAGGCGAACTCGCTGGGGTCTTTTAAAAGACTCCTGGATGAGTATATGGGGTTTTATGGGATTGGGGGTTATAGATAGGTGTTGATGTGATCGGCGCAACTCATGGGCCGAAGGGCCTGTTTGTGCTGTAGTGTTCTATGTTCTATGTTCTATGTTCATGTCACACTGTCTGTAACCCCCTCGACTTGCCTGGGCTTGCAAAATCTCACTAACTGTCCTAGCTTGAGACAATTCACACCTCTTTAACCTGTGCTTAACCCTCTCTCCACTTGCATTGTCTGCACCTGTAAAGATTTGATTATCTGTTAAGACTCATATTCTAACCATCACCTTGTAATTGAGTTTGTGTCTACATATGCTCTGCTTGTGAAACAAATCCTGCACTCACCTGATGATGGAGTGGCACACTGAAAGCTTGTGCTACCAAATAAACCTGTTGGACTTTAACCTGGTGTTATGAGACTACTTACTGTGTAGTAGTCTTAGACAGGCAGTTCCTGGATTTTGACCCAGTGAAGAAACTGTGGGACATTTTCAAGATGTGGATGTGCTGGCGTTGGACTGGGGTAAACACAGTAAAAAGTCTGACAACACCAGGTTTTAGTCCAACCGATTTATTTGATAGTAAACTCACAAGCTTTTGAGGGGATTCCCTCTTCGTCAGGTGAATGGCCCATTCACCTGACGAAGAGGGAATCCCCTCGAAAGCTTGTGAGTTTACTATCAAATAAATCGGTTGGACTAAAACCTGGTGTTGTCAGACTTTTCACTAGGACATTTCCAAGTCATGGCTCCAAGAGTGGTAAGTGACTTGCATGGGAGCTTGTAGATGGTAGTGTTCCCATGTCTTGATAGCCCTTTTCCCTCTAAACAGTGGAAGTCAGGATTTGAAAGGCAGCGTTGAAGGAGTCTTGGTGACTTGCTACCATGCATCTCATATATTATGGGGTTGGGTAGCTCAGTTGCCTGGACAGCTGGTTTTGTGATGCAGAGTGGCATCAACAGTGCAGGTTCAATTCCGTAGTGGCTGAGGTTATTCAAGAAGACCACACCTTCTCAATCTCAACTTTAGGGGCAGAATGGTGGCACAGTGGTTAGCACAGTTGCCTCACAGTGCCGGGGCTGGGGTTTGATTCTTGACTTGGTCACCATCTGCGCAGAGTTTACACGTTGTCTGCGTGGGTTTCCTTTGGGTGCTCTGGTTTCCCCCCATAGTCTGATTTCCTTGCTCTTATATTCAATGCCTCTATTAATAAATTTGAGGATACATATGTTTTGTTAACTGCAATTTCAACATGCTTTGCCATCTTCAATGGCTTACGTATGGAGACGCCAAATTCCCTCTGTTTCTGCCCCTCCTTTAGAGTTTCTCCCTTTATTTTATGCAGTCTCCCCACATTCTTCCTGCCAAAAAGTATCACCACACACTTCACTGCATTGAACTTTATCTGCTGCTTGCCTGCACAAATGAGTGGCCCTGGTGGAACCCAAACTAAGCATTAGTGGGCAGGTTGTCACTTTAATTAATTTTATTCAATTCAATTAATTTAATGAATTTCTTATATGTGATGCCTCAATCCTTTTATCCATGAGTTTTAATTTTATTAGCACCCTCCTCTGAGGTACTTTATTAGACATCTTTTGTGCATATAGATAAAAAATAATCCATGCACCCGTGCATTTTAGTTTTGCCATAGTGAAAAAAGGCAGGAATTTTACCATTGTTCACACTGGTGGGATTTTCCCATCACGCTGCAGTGAATGAAATGGGAGCCTGGCATGAATGGGCAGTAAGATCTGGGCCCAGAATACCTGTAGGATGGCATACTTCCATTACTTCACTATTGAATATCACCCGTGCTTCTCCTGTCGTTTCCTGCCCTCACCCACCAAGTTCTGCTGAAAAATTGGCAGACATAAGCCAGAAAACTCGAGCCTCAAGATTTCTGTAAGTATATAAACTGGTTATACGTGCAGCAGTTATAGAGAATGAGGATGGAGAAGTTGAGGTCTTACTGCTACAAACGAACTATAAGTGGTTTTGAAATCACCCCAGAAAGTCAGCCAGTCATACAACAGTAATAAAATTTGAGTAATCATTTTTACGCTGTCTGTTTCACAGCCAATGATTCAATGGCGCCATTGCTGCTCTTGGCAGAGTATTCAGTTATTTTTGGTGAAGGCATTGACACATGTTCTTTGTCAACATACAGATGTAGTGTACAGAGTTTCAGTGGGAGGGTGTGTGGAAGAAGGAAGAAAATAAGCAGGGATTAAGTGTGTGTAGTTGTGACAATTAATGAAGCACATACAATGCTATTTTAATGTTGTGAAGGAATAAGGAGACAACCTATTAATATCAGAGCACAGTGCTTCAAGCAGACCAGGAATACTACAAATGTACATGATGCCAACTTATGTCCAGCTTGCTTGTATGATTTAAGCCACCCATTTGAGGGATTCTTTGTCATCGTCACAGAGACAAAATCAAATCAGATATCCTTTGAAATAGTCTCCATAGAAATGTGCATTGAACAATTAAGGAGCTGGTTAATTGTGCTGAAAGTATCTTCAGTTTCTAATGTATTTATCACAGAGATGCTGCTATTATGGCATTTGCCATGACAAGAGTCTGACTTCTCATTTCCTCTGTTTTCTTTCCCTTGCATCCAACAAATGAGAATCTCAATTTTAAACTGCCCCATTTAGCAGGTAAAATCAGAGAAATCCTCACCCTGAGCTGACTTTGTGATGTCTTAATAGACCTTCTGACTCTGTTTCAAGAAATTGAGAAGGCAGTGAAGGGATTGGGAGCACAATGAGATTTTAATTGGACATAACACAGTGTTCCCCAACTGCTAATCCACTCATTAATATGTCATGGGATTGCCTGATCAGAAACTGACTGATATAATTAATTAAAAATGCTAATGGAATATGGATCTTTATCTCAAAGGAGTTGAAATCAATTGGAAGGAGGTGATGCTCAATTGGTCAGACTCTTATCTGGAGTGCTATATTCAGTTTTGGACACCGATGCTCAGGAAAGATGCGTGGGCCTAATAGGGATTAATCAAAATAATCCATAAATTTAGCTTGCTCTCTGAGGGATGAGCTAATCATGTTACTTAAATGATCAACAGATTAGATATAGTTAAATTACCTTCTCTGGTGGGGGGAAGCCCAGAACAAGGGGTCAATTTTGTACTGAGGCATCTGAATTGTACACATTCGTGAGAACACTGAGTCATTTTCTGCACTGTAACCAATCCTGAAGGTGGCATGTCTGAAGCTGGCGATTTCTGAAATCACTCTTTATGCCTGGTGGACTCAATGTTTAGAAACCTTTCTGGTGCAGCTGGCTGGAGAACAGAAGGAGTTTACTTCTCTCCACAAGGACCTCCACGAAGGCCTCTGAGGATCTGTGTGCTAGCTGCAATTCAGTTAATAGAAGATTCTTCTTACTATATATTAGTGGTAGTTTTGAGGATAGGTTGTTGATCACAACACTAGGGGATCTCCCTGTTCTTTTGGGTAGTGCTATGGATGCTTTATACCCCTCTTAAAGGACATACTTTTTTTAAAAAAATATTTCATTTGAAAGATGATGCTTCTGACAGCAGAACATTCCCTCAGTACTGCACTGAAGTGTCTGCTTAGACTATATGCTCAATTACTGGGGCTTCAATCTACAACCTTCTTATTCTTGGCTAACCTTCAGTCAAGCTAACACTGCTTCTAGACACGCTGTTACAATATTACCACTTGCTTTGTGCGAACGCAATGTATTTAAAATTGTTTTGACAATTTGCTATCATGTGTGTTTGAAATCATTCTGTTCAAAAACAACATGGTTTTAAATATCCTAGAGTACTGAACATCATGGTCAGATTGGGCAACTACATGAAATCTTAGTTGCTTCACTTCAAATGTTTGCATCATCTTTTGAACCAATTGGACTTATTTTTGTATTATATGTAAGCTGCATGAATAGTAAATAAAACGTATTAGCACAGCTGCCTCACAGTGCTAGGGCCCCAGTTCAAATCCAGCTTTGGATGACTGCCTGTGTGGAATTTGTACGTTCTCCCCATGTCTGCTTCGGTTTCCCCTAGGTGCTCCAGTTTCCTACCACAGCCCAAAGATGTTCAGGTTAGGTGGATTGAACATGCTAAAATCACCCTTTAGTGTGCCAAAGATATAGGTTAGAGGAATTAGCCATAGTAGATGCATAGGCTAAGGAACAGGATGGAGGAGTGAACCTGGCTAAGATGCTCCTTCAGAGAGTTGGTATGGGCCCATTGGGCTGAATGGCCTCCTTCTGCACTGTATGGATTCTATGATTCTATATTTGAAAATCAACAGTGTATAGTCAGAGCAACAAATATGCTCCAAATTAACATAAAATTGATATTATCATGATAAACCATTACTGCTTTCATAAGCTTGCTTTAGCTACCAGAACACTGAGAGGAAGTAAGCACTCCAACTCAAAATTCCCATGTATCATAACTTGTGTCATTAAAGTGTGCTACTTGCAAGACTTTGCACATAAATCCAGATATCAACAAAAATGATGCAACTTCTCTTAGCACACACGTGAAAAATATTTATCCTTACTGCCATACGATTGGAAATAGAACAATAAAACCATTATACTGATCCTAATTTATATGGTGATCTCAAATATTGTAACCCAGACTCTGTATGAAGATTATGTTAAATTGTTTCCCCAGAGAATTACCTGAGTTACTGTTGAAATGGAACAGTGGGAAATTAAAACAATTCATTGCTGAGATTGGATTCTGATAAGATTTGATGAATGAGATTTACATATCATTGTGTCATTATTTAAACAGAAACAAGATAAAGGAAAGATTATATTGAACTCAATTTATTTAGAACTCTACCTATTTAAACAATGAATATTTTCTGAATTAATATCTAATTCAGATATTGTACTCAATCTAGGAGATAGCTGGTGGCATTATAACATGGAGTAAATAATATCCCTTATACACCTTTGGAGAAGTAAATCTCACCTATTGGCGTTATGGCAGTTCATCGTTTTGACAATGACTTTCATAGTTGAATGACACCTCAGGCAGCCTTAGTGTCTCCAAGTCACTTAAGTCAATGTAAGTACGTAATGCTGACTTCCATTTGCTCTGCATTTACACTATTAGATTTCAAAGGACATGGTGCTAAAATGAAGTCCACTGCAATAGTTCTGGGTAGTAATGAGGTAAGTTGTTATTGTGAGATGTAAGAATAGTAAGAGGAGTCTGTTTTGACAAGCTTGTCACAGCAAGATGTATATCTCCTTCAGATCAGCTTGCCTTCAAACCTCTACTGCTATTCGGGTGTCTTTTTTCATTATCCTCTTCCCTTTTACTCAGCACTAATCCCATCCAACGAGGAGTGACTTGGGTCCTAGATTATTCTATGAATGTCATTCTAAAGTGGCTGGACAGGAGGCCTAAATGAAATTGACATAGGAAAAAGAGATCTTTTTATCTTTTAATTAGAGTATCTTGTTAGTCAAGCTGGCACAAAAACTGTTCAACATGGTCCACTGGAGGGAAAATGGAGGCCTTTCACCTTGGGAATATAGTGATCTGTTACTGGAATACACTGGGCCACCCAATGTGGGAAGGTTTTATTTAGAATTAACACCAATAATACATTTAAATTGTTGCTATGACTTAAACTCTTGTTGTCATTTTCAGGATGAATCTGAATTTATGACTGTTGTATAAGTCAACAATAAGATTCTACTAAATTTCAACCATTGTCATCAGCCTTCAAAGCGGTGTTTGCTGATATCAGCAGCTAGATATAATAACTGATAGCAGAGAATAGCTGATGGAAACCTTTTAACATAGAGGTCAAAACTGGACTACTTGTGTTTACTTATAAAATACTTCTCAGTTCTCTGTTATGAATCTTAGCTTGCTCCTTAATCAGACTTGTTTTCACAGTTGCTTCCAAAATGCATCTGTGCAGTTACAACCAGTAGCTATGTAATGTGTATTGACTGACAGTGTTTAGCTGCTCAGAATGTGTCTCCTTGAGATTTTCTAAACACAGTAAATTGATTGTTTACAACAAAAGGATGCAGCCTGATAGCGTGTACAAATAAAAATCAATCAGTGTCCTGGGCCTTTCCTCAAGGAATTAATTAATAGCAATGGATCCTTGTGTCTAAATGTAAACTTGTTGTTGTTAGGCTTGCTGTTGTTTCACAATCAACATTTATTTACTGGTCAAAAGTAGAGGAAACGAGCTGAAGGTATTGTTATGGGGATAATTGTTTCCTTCCATTTCTGTGACAGGTTTAATCACTTCCATGATCATTGATTTTTTTTCCAATCTGCAATCATCATTTAAAATGGAAAATACTATGTCTGTCCACGACTTTAACTAATATATAACACATTGTATCTAACGTTTAACATAAATAGTTCATGTATAGAATCAGCACTTGGAGTGGTACTGCAGACAATCAAGACAGCAGGTTTGATCTGCAATCAATTCTGAATTCAAAGGTTGAAATGGGCCATTAACTCAGTGTCTGCGTTCAACAGCTACAGAAGTGAAAACAGTCGGTCAAGATTGCTGTCCCTAACTGCTATCCAGCAATGTTTGTTAGAAAACACACACAGGGTGAGAATTGAGCTTGACTGTGATTACAACAGTCACATTCACACAACATGCTAACACAGAAAGGTGACCACTTGTGCAAGTTACTACAGGGCTCCTGTGAACACCAGATGAGTAACGCTCAGTATTTTCAAATCATACTGTAAAAGGTAGAGATTGAAAATTATTGATACACAAGTGCATACCATAGAAACAGAAAAGGAGGTCATTCAGCCCTTCGAGCCTGCTCTGCCATTCATTATGATCTCAGCTGATCACCCAACTCAATAGCCTGATCCCAGCTTCTCTGCATATTCTATGATCCCTTTTGTCCCAAGTGGTACATCTAACTGCCTCTTGAAAATATACAATGTTTTGGCCTCAACTACTTTTTGTAATAGCTAATAACATATGTGGGTTTATGTTACTGAGTTTTTTTCCATTAGTGACCTTCACTATTCTCCTCTGAACCGTTCATCATGTCAAATTTACTGGTGTGTAACAGTAAATAAGAAAAGTTATATTAATTTCAGTACTTCAGGGGTGGTTTCCCAACCTTGCATTCCTACCAGGGAGCTTTTCTTATTTATTGCGCCTCTACTTTCTCAGAAGACTAAGGAAATTTGGCATGTCAGCTACAACTCTCACCAATATTTAAAGATGCACCATAGAAAGCATTCTTTCTGGTTGTATCACAGCTTGGTATGGCTTCTGCTCTGCGCAAGACCGCAAGAAACTACAAAGGGTCATGAATAAAGCCCAGTCCATCATGGAAAGCAGTCTGCCATCCATTGACTCTGTCTACACTTGCCGCTGCCTCGGAAAAGCACCCAACATAATTAAGGACCCCATGCACCCCAGACATTCTCTCTTCCACCTTCTTCCTTGGGGAAAAAGATACAAAAGTCTGAGGTCATGTACCAACCAACTTAAGAACAGCTTCTTCCGAGCTGCTGTCAGACTTTTGAATGGACCCACCTCACATTAAGTTGATCTTTCTCAACACCCTAACTATGACTGTAACACTACATTCTGCACTCTCTCCTTTCCTTCTCTATGAACAAAATGCTTTGTCTGTATAGTGCACGAGAAACAATACTTTTCATTGTATACTAAAACATATGACAATAATAAAGCAAATCAAATCAAAATCAGGTGAGTGGCACATAATCTTTTCATGACTTATAGTAAAAATGGAAAAACAATGCATTGCATGCACCCCATTTTCCATCCTACCCTCTTGCAGGGTTTGACTCAGTGTAAGTACGATCTGATGATTATACCTTGATGTAACTGTTTTTAAGGAGAAACATCCCAACAAATGTTTGCACATTTTTGCTTTGGAAAATTTGCACCAAACTTATCAAAAATAAAATAAATACAATCTAAGTTATAGCAGCAATAAGTAGTTAATTCTTCATTACTGAACGATATTACCCTGCTGGTTAGTGTTATGTTGTGGCTGTTATGGTATTGTCAAAAAATGTCAGGCTTTGTTAGAGAAGGTATTTATTGATAAGAGAAACTTAGATACAGGAGAATTTTGCAACATGAGGCTGCCTTGAGCAGGATTTCAGTCTTTGCTTGTTTCTTCCATTCTTGCCACAGAGAGAACTCCCTCTCTCTGGTGTGATCGCTCACTCTCAGTTCCCATTGGTCCCTCAAGTCAGGTGATTCACTTTTACTGTATTGTCTTAAAGAGACATACACACAGATGGAAGAGAAAAAGAAAGATAATGATCACTAATCAGTCAGTCTGGCAATATTAGTTTCAGGGAGTGTCAGAAGTGTATCTTTTTCCATTGAACCAACTGACTGTCTGGATCTGCAAAATGCATAGAAACAGTAAAGATATGTAAAACAACAAAGTGCAAGCTCATCTCAGTACTGTGTCAAAATATGATGATATACCCTTGCACCATGTAGTGGTCAATATTGGGTCCACCGAGGAATGGGATTGGGGAGACTTCTCCATTGGCTTTCTTGCCTCAGCCTTAGCTTCAGAAGGGCACTGGCTACACATCAGAGTCATGGCGTTGGACTGGGGTAAACACAGTAAAATGTTTCACAACACCAGGTTAAAGCCCAACTGATTGGACTTTAACCTGGTGTTGTGAGACCTGTTACTGTGTTTACACATCAGAGTGACATTTTCTATTATACACTTCAGCATACTGTACAAAACTCTGGCGCTGCCGCACTTGGAGTATTGCGTACAGTTCTGGTCGTTGCATTATAAGAAAGATGTGGAAGCACTGGAAAGGGTGCAGAGGAGGTTTACCAGGATGTTGCCTGGTACGGTGGGAAGGTCTTATGAGGAAAGGCTGAGGGACTTGAGGTTGTTTTCGTTAGAGAGAAGAAGGTTAAGGGGTGACCTAATTGAGGCATACAAGATGATCAGAGGATTAGATAGGGTGGACAGTGAGATCGTTTTTCCTCAGATGGTGATGGCTAACACGAGGGGACATAGCTTTAAATTGAGGGGTGGTAATTATAGGACGGATGTCAGAGGTAGGTTCTTTACTCAGAGGGTAGTAAGGGCGTGGAATGCCCTGCCTGCAGCAGTTGTGGGCTTGCCAACTTTAAGGGCGTTCAAATGGTCAGTGGATAGGCATACGGATAATACTGGAATAGTTTAGGTTAGAGGGTCATTAGATTCATTCCACTGGTCGGCGCAGCATCGAGGGCCGAAGGGCCTGTACTGCGCTGTAATGTTCTATGTTCCCTGTGCTCCCCTGAGTAAGATTGCCAATCAGTGCATCATTATTGGCAATTTTGTACTATGTGCTTTCAAGGATCAGGACTGAGATTATCCAAAAGCATCTCATGTCAGATTCTCAATCAGCAGCAGAATTAGACTACCACTGGTTTCAGCTGGATTTGAGTTCAAAGTATATTACACTAGCTACTCCTACAACACTACTGATATATTGGCAACGATTTATTTATGAATGAGACAATTGACCCTCTTGTGACTCTTCTTAGTTTTACTAATGAACAGATTAAAGGTTGTTTTGCTTGCATTTTTGTGTGGAGTTTGCACGTTCCCCCCATGTCTGTGTGGATTTTCCCCAGTGCTCCAGTTTCTTCCCACAGTCTGAAAGACATGCTGGTTAGGTGCATTACCCATGCGAGGTTCTCCCTCAGTGTATCCAAACAGGCGCCAGAGTATGATGACTAGGGGATTTTCACAGTAACTTAATCGCAGCGTTAATACAAGTTTACTTATCACTAATAAATAAACTTCACTTTTCAAAACATATCAATATCAATCTTCAAAATTGTGGCATTTGATTGATTGATTGGCTTATCAGTCAGATTTTTAGCCAGCTGCCACTGAGCAAACTATTCAGCCCCCTTAACTGGTTCAAACAGATGTGGTTATTCTGTAAGAAAACTCAATTCTTGGCTCCAATTCTTACCGACCAATCTTATTTTTCCAGTATTCCACTGACCAAGCCTCAACAAGCTTTTAGTGTTTAGGTTCCAGATTTCTGCTTCCCTTTTATGTGAAACAATTCTTCTTGATGCCATCACTCGATGGCCGAGCTCTAATTTAAGATTATATTCTCTTGCTCTGGACTTGCTCCCCTATGGAATAGATTCTCTGTTTCAAACCCTTGAATCATCTTTAGGTGGATTGGCCATACTAAAGTTGCTCTGTCGTGTCCCAAGATAAAGTTTTAAAGTTTGTTTTTTTCTAAGTTTACTTATTAATCACAAGTAGACTTACATTAACACCACAACAAAGTGACTACGAAAATCCTATGTGTAAATTAGGGGGATTAGTGGGGTAAACACATGGGCTTATAAGGATAGGGCCTGGATGGATGTTCTGTCAGGGATTTGGTGTAGCCTCGATGGACCAAATGGCCTCTTGCTCTGTAATTACTTCAATTCTGTGGTTGTGGAAATGGAAGTAATTATTTTGAGTTACAAAATGCATTTTTTGGCACTTTAAAGGAAAAGTAAATAATTACTTCCTTAAGTTCAACAAAACCTCTTCCTATATGCTGCTAGAACTTTTGTTGAACACCAGTAATTCTCCAAAGAATTTACACAGCCATCTATGTGCCAACTCTGAAAGGTCTGCTGTCTCCTCCCAATTGATTGGACGAGATTCTGCAGACCCTATGGTCTTTATGCATCTTTCAGTAGCAGCTGAAGGCTCCCTACCTGCTCCTGCAGACTGCTCCCAGCACAACAGGAAATCAAGCTTGCCAAACAGATTTGAGGGCAGGAAGCTGCCAAAGAAAAAAGTTGCACAACATGGAGTCAAAACACGTGGGGCGGCACAGTGACACACTGGTTAGAACTGCTGCCTCAAAATGCCAGGGACCCAGGTTCGGTTCCCGGCTTGGTCACTGTCAGTGCGGAGTCTGCACATTCCCCTCTGTCTGTGTGGGTTTCCTCCGGATGCTCTGGGTTCCTCCTACAGTTCAAAGATGTGCGGGTTAGGTGAATTGGCCATGCTAAATTGCCCCTAAACTGCAAATGGCGATGGGACTTTGTGTCCAGTCATGTAAGTCCATTATGTGTGTGAATTTCCTCAGCGGGTGCGGGGGGCTGGGGGGGAGCAAGGAGCTATTTTCCTGTCGTTATGCAGACATTTTTCAGGATGTGGAGATGCCAGTGTTGGACTGGGATAAACACAGTAAGAAGTCTCATAACACCAGGTTAAAGTGGAGATGCCGACGTTGGACTGGGGTAAACACAATAAGAAGCCTGGTGTTGTGAGACTTCTTACTGTGTTTATGACATTTTTCAGGCCGTTGAATCCACAAAAAAATAGTTACATCATTCCATGACCACACAACATCCCAAAGCACTTTACAGCCAATTAAATGCTTTTGAAGTTAGTCACTGTTGTAATGTGGGAAGAAACAGCAACTAATTTGAACCCTGTAAAGACAAACTGCTTTAGTGTTGAGGGATAAATATTGGTCAGGACACCAGAAAGCATGTTCCTGCTTTTCTTCAACAAAATGTCATGGGATTGTTACTGTCAACTTGCAAGACCTGTTTTAACATTTCATCTGAAGACAGCAATTGGAAAGCCTAGCACTCCATCAGTAGGGTTCAGATTTCATGCTGAAATCTCTGGAGGAGGACTTCAATACATTACCCACTCACATGAAGTCAAGCATGCTAAAAACTGAACCGCAGTTTGGTGGAATGGCCCCACCCTCTTGATTGTAGCTAAAAGATACATTTCCACTTCTTTGGATCCTGTACTTTTTTAAAGCAAAATTGTGAGCATGACTTGCCAGCAAAGGATGCCACAGAATGGTAACTACGATGATCACATTCCTATCTCACTGAGTTCCCTTTTTTTTTGTTATGCCGTAGTAAAAAATATCACCGAATGAAGTCCAGCAAGCTATTCCCCAGAGGATGGGAAAAAATTGCCAGGGACATTGTTGTTCACATCTTAACTCCAGACATCCCACTACAGAAGCCAAGGTAAATAATTAAATCTTTGGCTGATTTAAAAGTGGGGAAAGTAAGATAGCATCAAGCATGAACCTCACTGGGCGAGATGAGAAAAATCACGGTCACTCTTATTGTTTCAGGTAACATATGATTATAAGGAATAGAGTCATAGAGTTGTACAACATAGAAAAGACCCTTCGGTCCATCGAGTCAGTGCTGACAATAGATACTATTAAAGTCGCACTAATTCCACTTTAAAGGACTTGTCTGACACCCTTGAATGCTATGATATTTCAAGTGCTTATCCAAATATTTTTTAAAGGCTTGAAGGGTTCCGGCCTCCACTGCCTTCCAAGGCAGTGCATTCCAGATTTTCACCACCCCTCTGAGTGAATCCCCTCTGAATCTCCTGCCCCTCACCCAAAAACTATGCCTCTTTGTGATTGACCCGTGAACCAAGTGGAACAGCTGCTTCCTATTCATCTGTCCATATCCCTCATAATCTGATACACCTCAGTCATGTCATCGGTCAGCCTGCTCTGCTCATAGGAAACAGTCCAAGTCTATCCAGTCTCTCCTTGTAACACAAATGTTTCATCCCAGCCAACATTCTGGTGAATCTGTACACCCTCTAGTGCAATCACATCCTTCCCATAGTGAGGTGACCAGAACTGCACACAATACTCCAGCTGTGGCCGAACCAATGTTCTGTACAGCTCCAACATAACCTCCTTGCTCTTATACTCTATGCTACAGCTGATAAAAGCAAGTGTCCCATATGCCTTTTTAACTACCCCATTCATGCATTATGCTGCCTTCAGGAATCTGTGAATAAGTATCCCAAGAGACCTCTGTTCCTCTGAGCTTCCTAGTTCATGAAATACTCTCTTGTTTTGTTACTTCCAAAGTGCATCACTTGTACTTATCAGCGTTAATTACCATCTGCCACTCCTCTGCATATCTGACCAACCCATCTGTATCTTCCTGTAACCTATGACCTTCTTCTTTGCTATTACCCACCCTTGGTGTCTTAACCATCTTGGTATCATCTGCAAACTTGCTTATCATTTCCTCCACATCGTCATCTATATCATTTTTTTATATGACAAACAATAAGAAAGGCAGTACTGAACCTTGTAGTGCAACTAGACACCGGCCTTCAGTCACTAAAACAACCTTTTACCACCACCCTGTGTGTCCTATTACTAAGCCAGTTTCAGATCCATCTCGCCAAGATTCTCTGAATTCCATTTGCTCCAACCTTCTCAATCAGAGAGAAATAGGAATAATCTATATCAGCTCTTGAACTGGTCTGCCATCCATTCAAATTGTGGCGGATCTTCAACTTGAACTCCCTTTTAGACTCTCTGATATGTCAGCATCTATCCTATTTAGTCCCCTCAAAATCTTACGGTCAACATTTTACAGCACTGTCATCGTGGGATCCACCACAGGGGATGCGGCAGGGCAGCCAAAGTCTGTTGACTTTCGCTGTGACTGAAAGATCCCTGTAATGGGTGGGGATGGAAAATCCTGGCCTATATGTTTCAATGAGATCATCTCTCATTCTTCACCTGAGAATACAGATCCAAATATCATCTCACAGGGCAAGACTCCTATCCCAGGAATCAATCTAGTGAATTGTCGCACTAGTCTAAGTTAAGCATATCCTTCCTTAGGTACATAAATTAGAGTTGTGATTTCTCCCAGAAGTGAATTAGTGGGAGAACAGTTCTAGATCCTGGCTTCCCACCTGAATATCCACACTCTGTGCATTGCAATGGTCCCAATCAGCAATCACATTAAAAACCCAGGTGGGTGGGGCCTATTCACTCCAGAGTTTGACAAGTCTGGAACTCTGCACATGCGTAGTGGTCCTGATGTGTTAGACTTCCCATTTGCTGGCCAGCTTGATCGCTAGCCAGCCCGGGACCCCCACAGTGCTGCCCCTCAAACCCTCCCACTCCCCCATGGCCCGATTGTGGCCTCCACAGCAATTTCCAGGCTAGCCCTAACCCTCCCTGCCCTGAAGTGTCCACTCCCCCAGCAGTGGCGATTCCCCCACCTCACTTCATCCCACAGGCCATCCCACCCTGCATCGCTGACTGACCGCCCCCCGGGTCAGAAGGCATCCACCCCCCAGCAAACCACCCCCCAGGCCACCCCAATCACTGCCATCCCTCCATCCCAATCTGATCCCCTGTGCAGAATGGCAATGGGACCCCCCCCCACCAATCACCCCTAGGCCCCACCCACAATAGGCCATGCCCCTTGGCACTGCCCAGTGCCCAATGGGCAGTGCCATGGTGACCCCTGGCCATGGGCACTTTGCCCCTTCGGCAGTGCCATGCCCAGTGGGCACCACTCCTCTGCCCCCTGACCACCTGGGGGTCCTTGATTACCCCCCCTTTCATTCCGGTGAGGTCTCCCGCTAGTTCCCCGAATGTGGTGAGCTTGTCTGAACCCCGCCAGAATGAAGTACTCCTGGTGGGGTGGGAGATTCAAATCTGTTCATTAGTTCATCTATAATGAACTAATAAACATATTTCAAATACATGAAAAATGATTTAAATGACTTACCTGCCTTCCTGCTGGTTTCCAGCGTGGTCTGACTGGTGACTGTTCACTGGGTCTGGGGGTTGTGCATGCGTTCCCGGCGTGCGCACTAATCTCTGTTCAAGGCTGGAGATGCGTGTCTCTCACCGACAGAAAAGTTGGGGGTTGCAATGGCAGAATCGCCCCCTAGGCATGGTCTCGCCAAAGCCCTGTACTGTTGCAGCAAGATTTCTTTATACCCCAAACTCCTGACAATATCAGAAAACATATTGGCCAAAATTTTCTCGTCATTTCCACTGGTGGGATCTTCCTATTCTTCCAATGGCAACCCCTGTGACATGTTCTCCAGTGGCAGAGGTGTGGGGCTTGTAAAATCCTGCAGACATCAATGGAATTGGAAGATCCCATCACTGGCCAATGCTTGGCCATCTCCACCACTGGAAAATACAGCACTGAGGGGGAATGGAAAATCCCACCCACCATGTACCTTCTTAACTGCTTGTTGTGCCTGCGTGTTCACTTTCTGTGTTTTGTATGCAAGGACAACTAAATCTTTCTGAATACCTACATTTAGTAGCTATTTTAAAATGTATTTCTTTTTTTCTATTCTTCTTCCCTCATATTTCTTTACATTATGATCTATCTGAAATGGGAGCAAAGCGTGCGCTCGAAACTGAACCTTAGGCCACAAGGTGACCTCACACTGCCAGCTGGATTGTTAAAGGGAAGTGGTAGGTATTCCCCAAAGGGGAACTGAAGATCAGAAGATGATTCATCCCGGGTTACTTTTGTTCATAGTTTTGTTGAGCATCAGCAGAAGCAAATCTGGATTTGCTGTCCTTTTACAAAGACAAGTTAAGGCCCTAAAAGGAGAAAACAATAACTAATTAAATTGAATTGAAAATAGGATCCTCACTCTCAATGATTAATTTGCACAATCTCAGCTCAGGCTGCAGAATTTGGCCTTTAGTGCTTAGTTGACTTCTGTTGCAATATCTGAAAGTAAACAAGGCATTATGTATGTAAACTCCCCCACCAAAGCCACTGCCTCAACCTCATCATCTGCAAAGGCCTTGCTAATTCTGAGGTTTCTATTTACCACAATCACCTCCTTGTCTTCTCCAACATTTGCACCATTCTGCCTGCTCCAAATGCTTCCACAATCATCCTCTCCCCTGTGAGAAAATTCATCCCCCAGCTCCCTTTCCAAAGTCTTGCCCACTCCCAACAGTCTCTTCTTTAGCCACCATCTGTCTCAATACATTAGCAACCCACTTGCCTTTACCTTGACATTCACAGGCCCCATCACCATCATCCTTTGGAAATGAAAATTAGCTGATGGTAATGGTAGGTGGTGAATTCACAACTGCCCATTTATTGCCATAACTAAAGAGTAAAGTAGATCCTTGGGTCTCCATTTGCTCTGAACATGTATGTGTAACATAGGAAACCCTCTGTAAATGAAAGTAATGGATGGAATTTTGTCAAAAAAATGACAGGTTCTAACTGAAAACTTGTGTGTTTCTTTTCTCTCCAGATGTTTGACAAAAAAAAACAGAGGTTGTGTCTCACATTGTTTTATTGAACACACTGGCAAAACTGGTTACACTGAGATTGGGGTGCTGAACATTATTGACCTCGGATCTCTACTCACCCATCCCCCACCCACCCTCTCATTCCAAACAGTCAATGCCAGCAGCCTCACTCCCCCTGGACATCAGATCCTTTCCACCCAATCCCCCACCCCACTCCTGCCCCCAAATCGTCAATGCCAGCAGCAATTTCTCCCCCTTGAACATTGCTGGCATCAGACTTCCCCCCCACCACGCCACCTAATCACAAATAGTCAATGCCAGCACTTAACACCTTTCTCCCAAACATCTCCAGCATCGGACCACTTCCTGCCTCTCTCCCACTACCCCCAGTCAATGCCAGCATTCTCAGCTCCCACATTCGCTCCCTCCATCATCACAAATAAATGAGTCCTCCCCCCTACCCTCATGAGGCTCTCACTAGTGTTTGCCCCAGCCACTGCGCCCTGGCAACATGTTGGCACTGCCAGATTGAAAACCTGACAGTACTAGCATGTGTCAAGGGGCAGTGCTAGGGTACTGCCTGGCCATGTCTCTCTCCCCCAGGGGCTATACTCACCTTTATGCTCCCATTAGGAACTGCACCACAGGTTTGTGTCTGGGTGAACCAGTTGTAAACTTTGCTGATGGGATGTCACATTAGCGAGGTTCAAAAATACGCCAGGGGAGAATGTATGGTGAGGGGATCATTAATGATATTAAAAATTATTAAAATGTATTAAATCAGGTTCACGCCCATTAACGTGATTACATCACCGATGATTTTGCCACCACCATTCTTGTACACGGAGAGCTCAAGATCACTCCGATATATGCTAAATTCCTTCAAACGTGTATTGTCGCCTTACCATTGTTCTGTAATCTAATTATAGTTTTAATTTCTGTGGGTTGCACTGAATTCCCAAAGCAAGTTTGTATCTGTTTTAATTGTCACTCTTTTCATTCTTACGATGAAAGCTGAGCTAGCTGATGTTAACTGGGATACTAGGCTGAGGGGTAGATCAATAGAGAAACTGCGGCAGTCAGTTAAGAGGATGTTTCAGAATTTTTTTTTGTTCATTTGTGGGACATGGGCACAGAGGCTGGGCCAGCATTTATTGCTCATCCCTAATTGTCCTTGGAGGGTAGTTGAGAATCAAGTACACATTGCTGTGGGTCTGGAGTTACATGTAGGCCAGACTAGGTAAGGACAGGAGGCTTCCTTCCCTAAAGGACATTAGTGAATCAGGTGGATTTTTCTGACAATCGACAATCGCTTCATGTCATCAGCAGTTTCCTAATTCCAGATATTTTTTATTGAATTTAAATTCCATCACCTACCGTGGCAGTATTAGCTGAATTTTCTGGATTGATAATCCAGCAATAATACCACTAAGCCATTGTCTCCCCATGATGAAACATTATATTCCTACTATAAAGAAAATATTTATGGATTGGACCCACCATCTGTGGTTAACTAACAAAGTTAAGGAAAGCATCAATCTTAAGGAAAAAGCATTTAACTGCATGAAGATGAGTGGCAGGTGAGATGACTGACCAAGATATAACGAATGGTTGACCATGACCGAAAGATTAATCAGGAGGAAGCAAATAGAGTATGGGAGGAAACTAGAGTTTCTATAGGTATTTAAAAAGGAAAAGAGTAAGTAAAGTGAGTGTTGGTCTTCTAGAGTGACAATGGAGAGTTAATGGTAGATAATAGGGGAATGGCGGATGCAATGAATAAATATTTTACTTCTATCTTTACTGTAGAGGACACAAAAAACATTCTAGCATTAACTGTAAATCAAGAAGTGGAAGGGAGAGGGGGAATGTGTTGAAATTATAATAACCAAAGAAACTTTAATGAGCAAGCTGATGGAGCTACGGACTGACAAGTCTTCAGATACTGATGGACTTCAGCCCAGTGTCTTAAAAGAGGTGACTAATGAGATAGTAATTGCATTGGTGTTAATTTTCTTAAATTTGCAAGATTCTGGAAAGGCTCCATCAGACTGGGAAATGGGAAATATAATCCCTCTATTCGAGGAGGGAAGGAAGCAGAAAACAGGAAATTATAGGTCAGTGAGCTTGACGAATGTTGTGGGGGGGGGAATCAAACATTAAGAATGTTCTGACTAAACACTTAGAAAAACTCAAGATAATCTGGAATAATCAGCATGGTTTTGTGAAATCATGTTTAACCAATATATTGGAGTTCTTTGAAGGAGTAACATCTGCTGAGGATAAAGGCGGAGCCTGTAGCTGTACTTAGATTTCCAGAAGGCACTTAATGTGGTGCCACATCAAAGGTGCAGAAAATAAATGCTCATGATGTAGGGAGTAACATTAGAATAAGATGGATTTAAGATTGTCTGACTGGCAGAAAACAGGAAGTATGCATAAATGGGTCTTTTTCAGATGGCAGGAAGTGACAAGTGGAGTTCTGTAGTGGCCTGTGCTGGGGTCTCGACTTTTACAATTTATATCATTTACTGAGACGATGCAAAAACGTGGTAGCTAAGTTTGCAGATGAGGCAAACACAGGTAGGAAATGGAGAAGGCACAAATGCCAGAACTCTACCACCCTGCCTGGCACAGGAATTGGAGCAGGTGAGGGGAGGACAATGGGAAGGTTCGTTGACCGCAGGCGGATTTTCCAGTCTCGGGTCAAGCCATAAAATCCCACCCAAAGAGTTTGCAGGTGGATGTACATACATTGACTGAATAGGCAAAGAGATGGCAGTTGAATATAATGTGGGAAAATGTTCACTTTGGCAGGAATATTAGATAAACTAAGTATTACGTAAATGGAGAACAAATGCAGAACTCCAAGGTACAGGGGGAATCTAGGGAGTCTAGTGCATGAGTCATGGAAAGTTAGTATGCAGGTACAGAAACTAATTAAGAAGGCCTATGGAATGATGGAATTGAAGTAAAGGTAAAGATGTTTTACTTCAGTTATACAGGACATTGGTGAGACCACTTCTCGAATATGATGGTAGTTTTGCTTTCCTTATTTGAGGAAAGATATAAATGCATTGGATGAGGTTCAGAGAAGGTTGACTAGATTGATTTCTGGAATGAGGAGGGCCTTATGAGGGCTTGTTTCCATTAGAGTTTAGAAGAGTGAGGGGTGACTTTATTGAAGTATAAGATCCAGAACAGTCTTAACAAAGTAAATGTGGAAATAATGGCTGCAACTCTCCCATTGCGACCCGCAACTTTTCTGGTGGGTCACGGTGGGAGATGCACATCGCTGGCCTTGTTCTGGGATTTGCACATGCACCAGGAATGCACGTGCCTCTCCCAGAGACGGTGAACAGTTGCAGGTCAGACCACACTGGAAACTGGCAGGACGGCAGATAAGTAATTTGAATCATTTTTTAATAATTTTAAATGCTTTTTAAATGTAATTATCGGGAACTTACCAGTGCCGACTGAATCTCCCAACCCACTAGGAGTACTTCATTCCGGCAGGGTTTAGACTAGTTCCCCACATTGAGGGAACTAGCGGGATACCCTGCTGGAATGAAGGTGGGGCAACTGGTGCCCCCCAAAGAGGTCAGGCGGTGGGGAGGTGGTACCACCTTGGCATGAGCACCCTGGCAGTGCCAGCCTGTGCCCCTTGGCACTGTCCAATGGGCAAAGTGCTCATGCTCGGGGGCACCTTGGCATTGCCCATCAGGCATCAGGCAGTGCCAAGCAAGCAGGACATCTTGTGGGTGATCAGTAGGGTGAGGAGTCCCTCTACCACTCTGCATGAGGATTGGTCTGGGATGGAGGGAGGGCAATGACTGAGGCAAGCTGTGAGGGGCCTGCCTCGAGGCGGGGTCTGACTCTGGGGTGGGAGGGTTAGTGGGGTGGTGGGTTCTGGCAGGGTGAGGTGAGTGGGGGCCACTGCTTGGGGGGGGCAGGCTGGACATCGGAGCGCTCTGGGGAGGAGGGGTGTTAGGACTGGCCCGGGAATTGTTGTGGAGGCCATGATTGGGCCATGGGGAAGGGCTAGAGGGGCAGCGCTATGGGATTCCCAGGCAGGCCAGTGATGGAGCTGGCCAGCAAACAGGGAATCTGACAGATCAGGGCCACTGTGCATGCACAGAGTACCAGAACTGTCTGGTGTGAATAGGCACCGACCCCCTGGGTTTTTAATGAGATTCACGATTGGGACCTCTTCAGTGATGTGGAGATGCCGGCATTGGACTGGGGTAAAACAGAAAGAAATCCCACACATTTTAAACTGGTGTTGTGGGATTTCTTTCTGTTTTACCTCTTCAGTGCACAGACTGGGGAGATTCAAGTGAGAAACTGAACTGACAAAACAGTCGAGATCCAGAACAATTTTCCCGCCAATTCAGTGGTTTTAGGAGAATAGCAACCCATGTTTCCTCTTGTGGGTGAGTCTAGAACCAAGAGGCACTGTTTTAAAGTTAAGGGTCAACATTTTAGAACAGAGATGAGGAGAAATATTTTCTCTCAGATTGTTGGGCAACTTTGGAACTCACTGCTTCAAAAGATGTTGGAGGCAGGGTCACTGAATATTTTTAAGGCAGAAGTAGATAACTCATTGTTGTGTAAGGGAATCAAAGATTATCAGGGGTAGATGGGAATGTGGACTTCAAAGCAGAAGCAGATCAGCCATGATCTTAATGGATAGTGGAGCAAGCTTGAGGGGCCAAATGGTTTATGTCTGCTCCTATTTTGCATGTTCGCATGTACACTATCCAGAATCTGGCTGCCCAGAATTGTCCAAAAACTAGACATTCTTCTCTCAGGAGATCTGGGCCCATTCCCAAGACATTGCTTCAACCATTTCTTCCTTCATTTGTTTTTCATTCATACACAAATGCTTCCATACATAACCTTCCAGTAAAAAAATAATTTCAATAGATTTATGGCCATTATAATTTTGTACAGTGAAAATTTGGGCTATCACATGAACCCTAAAATTTTACACTATTTATGTAAGTTCAGATATGTAACTGCTTGTCACACAAACACTGAAGTCAGTGTCCCTTCACTGTTGGATAAGCAGTGTTCTAGTTCAAAAAGCTCTGACCTGAGTCCACTGCAACACTTTAAGATCTGTCTTCCACTCGCCCTCCAAAACTTCCTGTGCCACTATTGGGTAATCCAAAATGGATATGATCAGCGCAACTTGTGGGCCAAAGGGCCTGTTTGTGCTGTAGTGTTCTATGTTCTATGTTTTAAAATCCGGGAAAATCTGAAATCCAACACAGCACCATTTCCAAGCATATCGTGTTTTGGAAATTGCAACTGTAAATTCGCAAAATGACTTAGGGCAGGATTTTCCAGACCCATCCGCTGCCACGAATGTCCAGTCTTCCCTTAAGTCAGTGGAGTTTTGGTGGGGCTGCCACATCCCCATTGGCAAGTCCCATCACAGCAGTGATAGAAAATCCCAACCGTTGTATTTTACAGCATAATAACAGGCCATTTGGGACAGCATTTGACCAGTGTTTATGTTCAACACAAGTATCTTCTCACCTAAATTCAATTTGTACAACAGTTCTAATCAGTCTAAATAGCCAACACCTTCTAGCAGGCACCATCAAGCTAACTAGTTGTCTCTATGGTTGTACTCAGGAATTCCCCCAGTGACAGTCATCACAAAAGGACAGAAAACTGCAGGTATTACCTCTGCTGAGGTTCTAGAAATCAACAGTTTTGTCCCTGGTTAAAAAAAGACAATTCAAGCTGCAGACAGTAAGCCTACATTCAGGAAATGCCCAAATTAGTCTAATCACTTCAGAGTATCAGTTTTCTCAGATGTTTTATTTTTCACTTATGTTATTAATTTAGAGGAAGCGTTAACCTTCTTTACCGAGATTCAAGATTATACAACAAAATCACTGAGAGTTGGATTTTTCATTCACAATAAATTTGCAGTTCATGAAAAATCATGCAGTTTGAGTTGGATGATCGTGAATGTAGCCAATCCACCCTCCCTTCCATTGACTCTGTCTACGCTTCCCGCTGCCTCGGAAAAGCAGCCAGCATAATGAAGGACCCCACACACCCCAGACATTCTCTCTTCCGCCTTCTTCCATCAGGAAAATGATACAAAACTGACTCAAGAACAGTTTTGTCCTTGCTGCCATCAGACTTTTGAATGGAATTCGCACTAAGTTGATCTTTCTCTACATCCTACCTAAGATTGTAACACTACATTCTGCAGTCTCTCCTTCCCTTCCCTATGTGAGGTATGTTTTGTCTGTATAGTGTGCAAGAAACAACACTTTTCACTGTTTACTAATACATGTGACAATAATAAATCAAATCATTTTGCTAATTTACATTCAAATAGTGTCAAGATTAGTGCAGTTTGTCCAGGGGAAAACAATGGCCATGGGAAAATAATGCCACTATTAATTCAAACAAGGGAAGCTTCACCTAGGACTGATCTTAAAAGAGGCCCAGTCCCTTCTTTGTCATTTGGTGGACTGGTGCCCAGTTTGACTAAATGATGTAGGTGCTATCATGATAGATTTTATTCTCATCAGAAAAATAACGGGGGGGAAAAGAAATCATGATTTTATCACATGATCTTTTTTGTGATTAACAAGTCAGGGCAAAGATACAAACGATCTTCCAAATGCCACATTCTTGGCTTTTAGAATGAAGAAAAGGGAAAGGTCAGTATGTTGCCAAAACAATTTTAAAATTGTTGATTTACATTCATGCTAATCTTCTGTCCTTAGTGAACCTTTCCATCCAGAGCATAAGCAAATCTTTTGCAGTTACGAGTCTGGTGTAACTTAAATTGATATTACTGGTTAACATGAAGCCTATTCACTTCAGCCTATTGCCATCCTCAGGAACAAACTTTAAATCATGGCATACAACAGACAGCCCAGATAAACTGTTGTGGTTTGCTCCTGTATTAGACAAATATTGAAGTATTTGATCTGCTTTTCTCTCAAAATATACATAGTAGACAATTCTCATGCTTTGAATTCCTCTGATCAGTCTGTTTTAAAACATAAAGCTTTTTTCTAAAGCTCCCTGCTTTGCATATGTGAAACAAGCCTTTACTCACAATACTGTACTTAATCAATCTTAGTTAAAGGTCTTTCTCACCTCTAATGCACATACTTCCACTGGGATCAAATTCTGCAAATAATTCTGAAATTGTACTTTAGTTAATAATCAGTTTTCTGACATTTCCCAGTTAATTTTGTTACAATTCTTGAATGGATTAGGTTGGATGTGACAAGAAATTCTGTTCTGAGGAGGAAAGGGGAGCAAAGGCACAGCATATTCCAGCACGGTGGCACAGTGGTTAGCACTGCTCCGTTACAGTGCCAGGGACCCGGGTTCAATTCTGACACTGTCAGTGTGGAGTTTTCATGTTCTCTCCGTGTCTGCTTGGGCTTCATCCGGACGCTGTGGTTTCCTCCCACAGTCCAAAGATGTGCAGGTTTGGTTGATTGGCCATGCAAAATTGCCCTTTAGTTTCTCAAGAGAAAACATTAGGGGGATTAATGGAGTAAATACATGGTGTTATGTGGCGAGCCTGGGTAAGTTTTGATACTGACTCGATGGGTTGAATGACCTCATTCGACACTGTAAGGATTCTAGGATTATTTAAGCAAGAGGCACTGTTAATGAAGATACTTTGCTGTGCCTTTTGCTGCAGAACTTCTCCTGCTCTGGAATATTGATGATCCACTGATATCTTCCTTTAAAACGTAAAAAGGAACCATAGCAAGAAATTGGTGTGCAGTGAGGAGATAAGCTGTACAAACTCGTTCACTTAGACAAGGAAGAGATAGCAGGGGCTCTGGCCACAAGTTCTAGATCTTAAATAACTAAATTGTGGTATGCAATTAGTGAGTGATTGATGTCAGGATTAGTTGGGTAACTGTTGACCAGTTAGTCTATTATTATAAATGCAAAATACCGCAGATGCTGGAATCTGAAATAAAAACAGAAAAATGCTGGAAAATCTCAGCAGGTCTGACAGCATCTGTGGCAAGAGAATAGAGCCAACGTTTCAAGTCTAGATGATCTTTTATCAGCGCCATAGTCTATTATCAGTTTGGCAAATGCTTAGAGATAGATTGGAACTTTTGGTGGTGGCAGAATACAGGTTAATCTCACGTTTTAAACATTGCCCAATTTTCCATTCAAATGTTTTCTATTCTTGATGAAAATTAACATTCCCATCCTCAGAATCTTTAAATTGAGATGAAAATATGAGGTATGATGATTGTTGGATACAAATAGTAATGCAGTACATACAGGGCTAGAGCATCTGAGGAATTCCCCAAATCTCCCATTGTCACTTTGGCAGAAGCCCAAGAGAATAATATAGTCAACCACATGTTTCTTGGGTTTTTTTGCTGGGGATTCCGCTTACCTTCAGTCAAACATGTGGCAAAAATTTTGTATGCCAAAGAATTTCCAGAAGACATTAGAAGGTTTTTAGTGTATGGTATAATAAATGTGTCAACAAAAAAAAACAGTAGTTAATGACACTAAGCTCACATTGCTACCATCTTTCTCAAACCCTTCCCTTCCACTGTGTTGCCACTGCTTATCCAATATCCAATCTAAATGAGACACATTTTTTTCCAATTAAACACTGGGAAGGCCAAAGTCACCATCTCGGCCCTTGCCCAAAAATTCAGCTCTGTAATGCCACTGGAAGCCTGAGAGACACAAAATGACACACACACAGCGGGCGGAATTCTCCCATTTTGAAAACAAGTGCGCTGGCGGGCAGTTCCGGTGGTGCCTTGCCTGCTGGCCAGAATGGTGGGACCCCATACTAGACTTTGTGCTTAGAACCTCAATAATTATGCAGAGGTGCATACCCCTCCATGTACCCTGGCAGGCAAGTGGCTGATTCAGTCAACCACTATCAGCTGGTGGGTTCAAAGATCCCAGCGCCATATTTAAACATCAATCCAGCACACTCATATCACTTTTTCCAGTCCAGCTGTCTTCACCAGTCTGTGCAGGATGTCAGCAACCCAGAGGGAAAGCCTCAAGAGGAACCCTGTACCTCGATTCAACTACCTCTTCCCGAGGCCATCATGTGCCCCACTTGGGCCAATACCCAGCACATCTGGAGTCTTTGTGTATCCCCTTCCAGTAAACAGGTATCTCTTTGACCTTCTTGTTTATGGGTTTTTCATGCAGCCTTGTTGGAGTCCAGCTTCCCTCCCCTTAGTCTTCTCTCTGCCTTCCATTGTTCATCATCCTCATCCACCTCCTCGCCTCTCTGCTGGCCATTGTGAGCCCTTGTCCTTCCCCCTCCTTGAGCAACCCTCATTCCATATTCTCCCTTGTCCTCATTAGATTGCCCCCCGCCCCACTGCCAATCCCCACCAGCCTATTCTCACACTGTACACCCAGTTGAACTTTGAACCAAGTGACAGGTGGCTGTATGAATCCCATAGCGCAGGGCTGTACAGATAGACACTGGTGTGTGTCACCAGGCATAAAGGAGATACCTGTACTCTCCAACCCCAGGCACAATACTGATCTGAGACAGTGACACAGGTGGGTCCATGGAACCAGCAGCTTGGCATTGTCGATGGAGTGGAGATGCCGACATTGGACTGGGGTAATCACAGTAAGAAGTCTCACAGCGCCAAGTTGAAGTCCCAACAGAATTCCCACTCACCTGACAAAGGGGCAAACCCCGAAAGCAAGTGGTGTTTACTACCAAATAACCCTATTGTACTTTAACCTGGTGTTGTGAGACTTCTTACATTGTCGATGAAGACAGCTCAGCATGGAGATGGAAGACAGGAACCAGTCTTCTTCCATGGCATAAGCTTTTATGTGCTTATAAAGGTAGTTCTGTTGAAAAAAAAGACCCTGAATTATCAGCTCACTGGATGGGTGTGATTGGTCTTGGATACTGCAAAGGTTATGGGCTCTGAAAATACTCAGACAATGATACTGAAGACTTGTATTCCGGAACTTGCCGCACCCCTAGCCAATTGGGTTACTCTTGATCATGGTTGCACAATGGTTAGAACTGCTGCCTCACAGCACCAGGGATCCGGGCTTGGTTCCAGCCTTGGGTAATTGTGTAGAGTTTGCATATTCTCCCTGTGTCTTCATGGGTTTCCTCTGGGTGCTCCAGTTTCCTCCCACACTCCAAAGGTGTGTGTGTGTGTTAGTTTGATTGACCATGCTGACCTGCCCCTTGGTGTCGTAAGATGTGTAGGTTAGAGGGATTAGTGGGGTAAATAATGGGTTACACGGATATGGCCTGGGTAAAATGCTCTGTCTCAGAGTCTGTGCAGACCTGATGGGCCAAGTGGCCTTCTTCTGCTCTGAAGGGATTCTATGAAGTTGTCATCACAGAGTTATCAAGTGGCACTTACTCAGCAATAACCTGCTGACTAATGTTTGGTTTAGGTTTTGCCAGGATCACTCAGCTCCTGGCTTCATTACAGCCTTTTAAAAAAGTTTTTAAAGTTTATTATTTAGTGTCACAAGTAGGCTTACATTAACACTGCAACTAAGTTACTGTGAAAATCCCCTAGTCACCACATTCTGGCGCCTGTTCAGGTACACCAAGGGAGAACTCAGCACGGCCAATGCACCTAACCAGCACGTCTTTCGAATCTGGGAGGAAACCATAGCACCTGGAGGAAACTCATGCAGATACATGGAGAATGTCCAAATTCCACACAAACAGTAATCCAAGCCAGGAATCAAACCCAGGCCCCTGGCACTGTGAGGCAGCAGTGCCTCACAGTGCCAGGGACCTGTGCTATCCTGCCACTTTGGTTGAAACATGGACAAAGGAGCTGAATGCCAGGGGTGAATGTGTCTGCCCTTGACATCAAGGCAGCATTTGATTGAGTGTGGCATGAAGGAGCCCTAGCTCAGCTGGAGTCAAATGAAAACAGAGGGAAACATTTCTGCTGGTGTAAGCCATAGCTGGCACAAAAGAAGATGGCTGTGGTGGTTGGAGGTCAATCATCTCAGCTCCAGGACATCACTGCAAGAGTTCCTTGGGATAGTGCCCTAGGCCAAACTACCATCAGCTGCTTCATCAATGACCTTTTTACCATCATAAGGTCAGGAGTGGAGATGTTCGAAGATGACTGCACCATGTTCAGCACCATTCACTAGTCCTCAGATACTGAAGCAGTTCATGTCCAAATGCAGCACGACCTGGACAATATCCTGCCATGGGATGACATTTGGTAAGTAACATCTGCACCATTCAAGTGCCGAGCAATGAACATCACCAACAAGAGAGAATCTAACCATTGACCTTTGACATTCAATGCATTACTATTACTGAATCCTCCATTATAAATTTCCTGGTTACCATTGGCCAGAAGCTGAACTGAACTATCCATACAAATACTTTGGCTAAAAGAGCAAAGATTATGAATCCTGTGGCTGATAACTCACTTCCTGATCCCCAAAGCCTGTCCAGTGTCTACAAGACACAATCAGGTGTGTGATGCAATACTCTCCACACAATCACCCAAGGCTGGACAATCAACTTTCTCGGATGATTACACTCAAGAAACTCAATGCCATCTAACACAAAGCAGCCCACTTGACTGGCACCCCATCCGACAACCTGCACAACTGACAAACAGCGGCAGCCATGTGTATTGCAGGAACTCACCAAAGTGCACTCTTTGGACAACACTTTCCAAACCACAATTGCTACCATACAGCAGGACAAAGGCAGCAGATACCTGGAATACCACAATCTGAAAGGTTCCCTTCCACTTCATCCTGACCTGGAAATATATCATCATTCCTTCATTGTCATTGGACCAAATTCTCAGAACTCCCTTCCTAACAGCACTGTGAGTGTCCCTACACCTCAGAGATGCAGGGGTTCAAGAAGGCAGCTCACCACTACCTTCTCAAGGACAACTAGGGATGGACAATAAATGATGGCATAGCCAGCAATGCACACATTCTGTAAATGAATTTTAAAAATAGATAACTCCGGAGGCTCATCAGCTGCCTCGGGTTCAGTATCGTCCTGGTATACAACTATCCTCCGACTGTCAGTGCCCAGGGGACTGTCTGCCTCTGGCAGCTCCTCAGGTGAGTGTGGTGTGCTTTTCTGAGTGTGCTCAACCATTTATTCCAGAGTGCTCAGTCCAACAACATGCCTGAACCTGAAGTGGTGAATATTGCAGAGTAAAGCTGTGACATGGGAATATTCATGATATTCAAATCAATGCAAATATAATTCCTGACATGTTGCGGTGGGCTACCCAAACCACCATGAATGCCGGGAGCAAAAAATGGTGAACTATTTTTATGCCAGCGGGAAAAAAACTTTTGCTTATTCTCCACACTTTCCCGTGCCCCCAACTCACCACTAATGGGACCAGAAAATCCCACCCATCATGCTAAAAGTCTGACTTGCACATAACTGGTATAGCCCCAGATGGAAATAATTATCATGGCAAAGTTTTATTAACTGTGCCTCTTTGTGGGCCTTCAAAAGGGTTGTTTAAATTAAACTGGACTTTTTTAGGTGTGAGGAATTGGGCACAATTTATAAATTTTCAAAGATTGGAAATTAAATTTTGCCTATTGAAAACAAATGAAACAAGTAAATTCTTCTGTATAATATTTTTATGGTCATTTTTGTTTACTCACAGGTGCTGGACTAGACACATTAAAAATGCTTATTCATTGGAATGAGCCCATTTTCAGCTGAAGTGCTAAAACCACACCAGTTACCACTCTTGGTTTGAACACAAACTTGAACCATATACTCGCTTTGGAAAACTTAATTGCGAGGGTAACTGTGACTAGATTGTTGACTACACCCAAAGAGGAAATGCAATCCTTTTATCTTTATTCATGAATTTTTAATGTCTTTATTGCTATAACATTAATGCATATAAAAAATAGTGTGACAACTCAGGGCAGCTGTTCTTCTATTCAGTGTTGCTTTTTTTTACTCGGGAACATCTGCGTATTTTCTTTTAACAGGAAAATTATTTGCTCTACTTGTACATACTTTTACAAAACATAAACTGGGTAAAAGGCAGTAATTCATTCTTGCTTGATACTGTATGGCTCCCCTGTGTCTCAGTGTCAATCATTATACATATGTTCTGCATAAATGAACTGCATACCAGTCATAGCAAAGGACCAGATATTTAAGGGTAGGACAAACTAAATTACTGATAGAGTAGCTGGTATTCATTTCATTGCAGCCCAGTTTAACATCACAGTTGTTTTAGTGACATCTATCTCTTGTACAAATGTTGTCAGCCACCAAATGATATGTTTATTCATTATCTGTACAAAAAATAATGTTGAATTGTCAGCTTTCGTGCAACCTGCGTACACAAAAACAAAACCAAAGCATCTCTCAGTGTTGAACCTCAGAACATTGGCAATGAGTTATTCCACGAGGGTGAAATCAGGAAGCCTCAGAAAGAGCTTTTTCAGCAGAAGTACTGTTTCCTATTTTAACACCACAAAATGGTGGGACAACTTAGTCACAGGATAAACATAATCATGTCAACCTTTTTGCTCCTGAGCCTCCATTAGCTGAAAACCCCCTCAGAGGCAGTTTCCAGTCAATCCGATGTTAAATTTTGCGATTTGACTTTTTTCCTACTAAATGTTAGGCTTGGTTAAGGGAGGAGAAAGACGTCTTCCTCACTTTGTGAATAATGATTACATTTCACAAATTAGTTTTCATAAACATCACATCAACAATCAATCTAATTATTGTGCAGGTCTAGGTTCCATCCTGTCAGATTCTTGCCTCATGCGTTGATTATTCTTGCCTGGCGACAACAGTTAAACATGTCCACTGCTCCCATGTCTCACTTCTCCAAAAACAAATTGCATAAGGAACTGGATAAAAGAATCAAAATGCATAAATCTAGCTTCTTACTGACAAATATGTGAAGATAATAAAGGGTGATTCAAAAATCTTTTCCATTGTAGTGAGCCATGTACATTTTTGTTCACGTAGTTGCAGGCAGATTTAACCTAACTTCACTGGCATCAGTCATTTCACAATCCACCATGCACAACTCCTCCTCACACATTGCCCCAGAATCCTCATCTGTCTTACACCTCACCTTGCCAATAGAACCATAGAATCCTGATTGTGCAAAAGGAGGCCATACAGCCCATTGCATCTGCACCAACTCTCTGAAAGTGCATCTTATGCTAGGCCCCATTGCATGCATTTACCATGGCTCATCTACCTAACCTGCGCATCCTGGAACATTAAGGGGCAATTGGCATGGCCAATCCATCTAATCTGCACATCTTTTGACTCCAGGAAGAAACTGGAGCACTCAGAGGAAACCCATGCGCACATGGGATGAATGTACAAACTCCAAACAGTTACCCAAGGCTGGAATCGAACCAGGATCCCTTGCACTGTGAGGCACCAGTGCTAGCCACTGCGCTACCATGCTGCCCACTCTATTCCACTCAGGACCTTCATGTTAATATGATCGGTGTGAGCCTACACAGTTCCAATAACAATCATAATCTTCAGTGTCATTTTATAGAGGAAGGTATCCAGGTTTTCTAACTGAATTCAGGGACATACAGTCAGACACTCACTCACACCATCGATGCTGCTGAACTATTCATCAGTCTGTTTATCAATGGTCCACAGTGCAAAGAATTTTGACTCCTGACTGTTTTCTCTTCAACAAATTTGATGGGAAAACCTTGTTTAATCTGGGGATTATCTAGGTATTCAAAGTTAAGGATAACTGTTGGGGGTTGGGGTTGAGGGTGTGGGCAGAACATGCGTACTGCATCCACGGAATGTAATCCTTGTGTTAATGAAAGTTTCTCAGTGAATCCAGCCCCTTGCATGGTTTGAAAACAGGAGATTGATATCTTCTGAACAATTCCCTCTTCCCTGGCAAGCCAGCCCTGTAATCACAAAGGTCTTTCAAAAATCTGCAGCACCTGTAAGGTGCTCAAATGTAAGAGCTGAGCCTGTCCACCATGCCCAGCCTTCATGTAGCTTGTCCCACCAGCCCCTGTATGAGTGGAGCTACTGACCTCAAAGGGTGGCACAGTGGCACAGTGGTTAGCACTGCTGCCTTACAATGCCAGGGACCTGGATTCGATTCCTGACTTGGGTCATTGTCTGTGCGGAATCTGCACATTTTCCCCATGTCTGTGTGTCTCCCGTTTCCTCTGAGTGCATCGGTTTCCTCCCACAGTCCAAAGATGTACAGGTTAGGTGGATTGGCCATCCTAAATTCTCCTTCAGTGTACCCGAACAGGCGTCAGAGTGTGGTGACTAGGTGATTTTCACAGTAACTTCATTGCGAAGCTAATGTAAACCTACATGTGACTAATAAATAAACCTTTAAGTTGTAAGGCGTGGATGAAGTCAAGTCCAGTAAAAAGTCTCACAATGCCAGGTTAAAGTCCAACAAGTTTATTTGATAGCACATGCCACAAGTTTTCGGAGCACTGCCCCTTCATCAGGTGTGTGAGGAGTTGTGTTCACGAACAGGGCATATAAAGACACACACTCAATTTACAAGATAATGGTTGGAATGCGAGTCTTTACAGGTAATCGAGTTTTAAAGGTACAAACAATGTGAGTGGAGAGAGGGTTAAACACAGGTTAAAGAGATGTGAATTGTCTCCAGCTAGGACAGTTAGTGAGATTTTGCAAGTCTAGGGAAGTTGTGGAGGTTACAGATAATGTGATATGAACCGAAAATCATGTGAGGCTTCTTACTGTGCTTACCCCAGTCCAACGCTGGCATCTCCACATCATGAAGTGAAGTCACCAGGTGTGCACCAACATCATAGTATCTATAGACTGGGAGTGTCTGGAAAAGATATATATGAACTAAACTTGTATTTTGTAATGAGGTCAGCTAGCTAGATCAAAGATGGACCATATGCACATGTAATACCTAAGGAAATCCAATCCCTATCCAGCTTTAGCCAGAGCATTGCGTGATTCTTTTTAAATAGTATGTGAAGCCCATGGAATAAATGGAGTTTAAACTCTTGATGATTGCTTTATCTTTTGTGCTCAAAGCCTATATCTCTGTTGTCTCTCTTGATTGAGCTGCTGATGTGTCTGTAGCCTGGATGGTTCACCTGTTAATGTGCTTTCCCTGCTCTTCAACCTTGTTCCTATATAATAACTTTGTCACCCATGTGTCACTATTGAGCTTATGACAGGTCAGCAGTAATACAGGGCAACTTGCCATCTTGGACAAAGACCTTGTGTAATTTCTGAAGATCATTTCCTAATTTGACTCCTGTGACATATAAACAAATGAATTTTAGTTTCAATAAGCAGGTCAGAGGACATCTTTCACATTGAATTGTATGAGTTGCTGGTTCTCTTGTGGAGCAGCCACAGATTAACACATGTTCCTACAGCTGCTGCCTTCTTCAGGATGCACTTTGGTGATGTGAATCTCTCACAAATATTGGCATACAGCAGTGCAATAGATGTCATTACTACTCTACCATATGCCACATGTCTTGGAAGAGGTTACTCAGCATGTGTTTAATGCTCTGCTAGGATTTTCAATTTCGTATGTACATGCTCTGTAGCCGAGAGCTGACATTTATAAAGCTTGTGTGGCTGTATCGGGCTCCACTGCTTCTATGATTCTGTTCCATCTGCATGCTCTGTGGTCCTTGTTTTCTCTTTCAACATGTGTCATGTCCAGTGTAGGCATGAAGATAGTATAAACTTTAAAGCTATATTTCTTAGAGTGGACACCAAAAGCTATTTAAGATGAAGGTCGCATATCATGTGACTTGGCTGTGTACAGCTCCAGACAGTCCAGAAATTCAAGTTAAAGTATTTATTAAGAAATGGTGAATCACAGCCACTTGTGAAATTTGCACATCCCTTTTATTAAGGATGAACCATCAACAGAAAGGACCGTGGACAATGCAGACCTTGAAAATCACTGAGTGCTCAACTCTCAAACGAAGGGTCATCTTGACTCAAAATGTCACTCTGTCCTCTTTCCACAGATGCTGTCAGATCTGCTGAGATTTTGCTGCAGTTTCTGTTTTAGTTTCTGATTCCAGCATCCACATATTTTGCTTTTATGAAATGGACCTCATCAACCTTTCATTTATTGGCTATTCATCCGAAATGCAGTCATTGCTGTTTGAAACTTTCATGGTGTGAAAAGCGACAGCAGGGCGTTTAGCCATCCAATACCTTATTGAGAAAAGGACCTTGGATGTGTCACAGGTCACATAGATAAGGCAGCCATATTTATTTACTACTGCTTTTAAATTGTTCTGAGCCATCAAAGCAGCTGCAAGACAACTACACAGCCGAGGGAAAATACAGCTATGCCTTTAAAGTGGGAGAAGACCTCTTCCCCCCATATTGTTCCAACTTCAAGTTTACGTGAGGGCTGACCTCCTGAAATTCAACTACAATAAAATCTCAAAGTTTTCTGTTGAATCTTTTCCTTTTACTAAATCTCTCCTCCACATTACAGCATCAATTCACTGAAGGAACTGTAGACTTACTATGGAGTAGTTCCAAAATGTAATCTTCTTTTAACTTCTTTTCAGTCTAACCTTTGTGTGTGATTGTGTGTGAGAGAAACATCATGTTAATCCTGCAAGCAAGTGTGTGACAATAGACCATTTCTTTTTTTTAAATTTATTTCACAAAAGCTTGCTGTTGGAAATCATTTAAGTTGGGACAAACCACCCTGAGGGTAAGCAAATGCATTAAGCTGAGCCAGGTGGACTGGAATGAAAGGTTGTTGGGAAAAACTGGAGCCAAAAAATGGGCTACCCTCAAAACAGAAATGATCTAGTCATAGTCAAGGTATATTCCCTTAAAAGGGAAAGTTTTGATCCACAGCTTCCTGGATCAAAAAGATCAAAAAATTAAGCTAAGGAAGAAAAAGTGCCTTTGTGACAGGTGTCAGGTAGAAAAAAACAATTGAGAACCAAGAGAAATACAGAAGGTTCAAAGGGGAGGTAAAAAAGTACTTAGAGAAGTGAAGACGGATTAGGAGAAAAGATGGCAGCCAACATAAAGAGGGATGCCAAAGACTTCTTTAGGTATATCAATAGAAAAAAGGCTAGAAAAGGAGGAGTAAGGCCAATTAGAGACCAAAATGTAAATCTACACAAGTATACAGAAGGCAAGGCTGATGTATTCAATGATTATTTTGAATCCATCTTTACTGAGGAGGTGGATGCTGCCAAAGACAAGGTATCAGAAGAAAAAACACTGTCCTCAGAAAGTTTCAAAATTAAAAAGGGGAAGTGTTGAGTAGAACTGTCGTTGCTGTCAGTTGACAAGACACTGGGACCAGATGACATGCATCCAAGGATATTGAAGGAAGTCAGAATGGAAATCTCAGTGCATTGGCCATAATGTTCCAATCTCTAATTCCCTGGTTCATCTCTACCACCGTTCTTGAAAAGTGGAATCACAGATCGTCCTCCAGTCCTCTGGCATTTACCCCACGGCCAGGGAGGAATTAAATATTTGCATCAGAACCCCTATAATTTCCTGCCTTGCCTCCCACAGGGGCTTCCTTCTGGGCTCCTTTTGTGCCGTAACAATTCAATAATTTTGTGATGTGATTGCTTGGCTGGGTTTCAATTATCTGAGAGGGTCAGAAGCCATCAGCTTATTTCTTCCTTCATTGTGGTTTTTTTTTCTTTTTTTTTAGCCTCTGTCAGCAGATTGCAGTGATTAATAAAGAAGTGGCACTGGGGACGAAGGGAGGAGGTGAAAATCTTTAATCGTGATGCCTCAGCTATCATGGTACGGGGCAGGTTTGATGGGCCAGTTGATCTTTTCCTACCCATCAATGTTGTATATTCATAATGATTAAAGCCAGAGATACCATGATGAATATAAATATTCTGCAGTTGTTCTGGGACCCCTGCTGTTTACAACAGTTGTAAACAATATGGAACATGTTGTTTTTAGTAATATTAGTAAATTTACTAAAGACTTACAAATTATCACCAACTGCCCTTCGATTCCAGGCTGATGTCTACTCAGGGTCATGAGTTTCTGACAAGGATTTTTATGTGACTGAATAGATCTTTGGCAATATGAGGCATTTTGAAGGGTGGGATTGGGAGGTGCCATGGCGTACAGTGATTAGCGCGGCTGCCTCACAGTACCAGAGACCCTGGTTTGATTCCGGCATTGGGTTGCTGTTGTGTGGAGTTTACATGTTCTCCCCGTTTCTGCGTGGGTTTCCTCCAGGTGCTCCAGTTTCCTCACACAGTCCAAAAGATGTGCAGGGTAGGTGGATTGGCCATGTTAAATTGCCCCTTAGTGTCCCAAGATGTGGGGCAGTATACCCCATGAGGTGTTGGGATCCGAAGTGCAGGATTTGTTTTTTCTTCTGCTGCTCTGCCTCAGCATTAAGACCTTGTGACTCAAAGTGTGTTGCAGCTTGATGGACAGGTTGTAGCCATTTTGAATGTCTAGTAGTAAAGTTTCTTTCGATCATTAATGTCAATGCCGTCACCTTTGAAGGAGAGCCTCTGAGTGTCGTTGAAGAATCTTCTTTATTCTCCATTTGAATGTTGACCATTTGAGAGTTGAGGAAACAGACCCTGACATGGTAGATGGTGTTCAGGCATCTGGACACACAGTTCAGCCTGTCTGAATGCTTGGAGATCTAGACCCAAAAAAGACATTAGCATTTGTTCGCAGTCCTGCCATTGAATTTAAAGGATGTGGCAGTGGCACTGGTGGTGGTGTTTCTCTGCCGCTCTTATATGTCACTGATACACAGTCCAGGTTTCCCTGCAATACGCTGAAGTGTAGCGATAACAATCTCTTTGTCCATTAGAACTTCTGTTGACTTGCAGATATCTTTGTTGTCTAACACTGGTTGCAGTAGTTGTTGGATCTTTAGCTGGTACAACTGATCTCTTCGTTAGTTGTGGCCTTTTGAAAGAGGCAACTGCAAGGGTATAGGAAATGATTAACATATTCCATAGTCCATCCTTCAGTGTATATGGTAGTAGGATGTTGTCTATGTTGATATATGAGTTTAGTTTTGGCTACATTCAAGGACTGTTCAAGTCCCTTTGCAGAATTGAAGAGACTGAGTGTGGTTTGCAAATCTGGTATAGAGTGGGCAGTGGCACTGCAGTCGTCCACAAGTTGGACATCATGTATATTTAGGGTGGTTAGTTTCATTTTGGCATGGATGCTAAATAGGTTAAAGACATTTTCATCTAGTTGGCATTTAATACTGATACCAGGGGTCAGCTGATCTTTGAAGAGGTAAATACTTTTTGGCAGGTAGATTATAAATAGTATGGGTCTATCACACAGCCTTGCTTGACTCTGGTCAGGAATTTGAAGGCATTTATTTTTTATCTCCCACTCTCAGCAGTTGAAGGCACAGATAAGAGATTGGTCAATAGTGAAAAACATGATTCATTATCTTCTGAAAGATTTGTAGATGAGCTAAAATATGGCAGGTGAATTTTAATATGGACACCGTGACGTATTTGTTTTGTTTGTTTGGATATTTACTTCACTACTTCATCTAGAATATTTCAGCTATTGTATCTGCATGCATTCTTATGAGTGATTTTCACGTTGCCATTCCATCAGAGATGTTTATCTTTGCTCTAAAATCTGGGTAAGCTTGTCTGGGAACATAAGCAACAAGCCTTGTCTGAAAATTGCTTTTAGCTGTGGGCATATCCAATATCGTCATAAAACAGCACCCTATTCTTTGAAAGCAATTGAACATCACATCTGACCTCATATTGGGTTTCAAAAATCAAATCAATTCATTTTACATAAGATGAACATGTAACAGTCATAAGATAGTGCTGTCTATTCAGTTCAGGCATCTGACTAATAGCAGAAGCTGAAAGGGAAAATAACATAGGAGAGATCCCTGAAAGCATCTATGAGCCTGAAACAATAACCAATCAAATAAATTGGGTATTGGCTGGGTCAAGGTTGGAATAATATTATTGAGGTGTGGGGATCAATGTCATGGGTGGTGAGCAACATCAAGGATGCAGGGGGTGAGCATTGTTGGGAGGCGACCTACCAATGTCAGGAGTGGGTGATGGGAAAAACACTGGAGTACAGTTTCATCTCTTCAATCAGTGTAGGAATTATGGTGAAATGTTCCAAGACTCCACATGACTGCTGGGACCTCAGGCACAGTGAACAGCTTGGAAATTTGCATGTGCGCTGGCTATGATTTTCTAATAAACCGTCCACTGTGAGCGAGACCCCACCAGTGACTGGGGTTGGGAAAATGTTGCTGATTGCATATAAATGAAAAGTTCAATGATGCATGGCATATAATACGCTTGCCAGTCACTTACGTTATGATGCAAGCGTATGTTTGATTTTTAAACCAGCTGTGTATAAGAGTAGAGCTTGCTCAACCAGCCTCAGTGAGAGATATGGCTGGATTTGATTCTAATTTGGCCTGTTGCATTGAATGACTGTCTGTTTTCCTATCTGATTTATTGTTTTATTATTTTCATCCAAATCTGATGATGAGGAAAAGGGACCAGTGTGAGATCTGCAATGTGAGATTTCAATGAGAGATCCTGCAGTGAGAGATTATGGGCGGCATGATGGCACAATGAATAGCACAGCTGCCTCACAGTGCCAGGGACCTGGGTTCAATTCTGGCCTTGGGTGACTGTCTGTATGGAGTTTGCACATTCTCCCTGTGTCTGTGTGGATTTCCTCCAGGTGCTCCAGTTTCCTCCCACAGTTCAAAGATGTGCAGATTAGGTTGATTGGATATGCTAATTTGTCTATTAGTGTCAGTGGGATTAGCAGGGTAAGTAAGTGGCATTGCAGGGATAGGACCTGGATGGGATTATTGTTGATGCAGACCCGATGGGCTGAATGGCCTCTTTCTGCGCCGTACAGATTCAATGATTTTGACATGAGACCATGAGTATCTGCAGTACATTTTTCTTTCATTCATCGGAAACCAGCACTTATTGCCCATCTCTAAATGATGCTGAGCCACCTTCTTGAATGGCCACAGTCTATGTTGTATAGGTGTACACACAGTCCTGCTAGGGAAGAAGTTCCAGGATTTTGACCTAGTGACAGGGAATAAGCAGTAGTTGGAGCAGCTATGTGAGAACTTTGGATTTGTCAGTATTACTAGCTTTCCAGATATTATGGAAATTGATACTTTGTGTGAAATGTCAATGACTTGGGAAATAATTTTCGACTTTACTGACTGGCAGAGACTGAAAGATACTCATAGTATAGAATGTAAACACATTAATCACTGGGGCCAATGAAGAATGATTTGCATGAAACTTATATTCTAAATCCACTTTGAGCATGGCACTTACCTTTGCACAGTCTTTGCTTATTAAACCTAAATTCCATGTGAACAGTTGGTGCCAGGCAAAGCAATAAAATGCATGCACCTGTAAATCCTGAGGGATTTCCCTCTTCCCGTGTGCAACCAAACTCCTGGCAACCACTCACCATCCTGAATTCAACAAAATTAACTTGAAAACCCCAGGTCTCTGCATGGTATATTGAAGAGCCGATAGAAACCAAAGATATAAAATAAGCTTTTGCATGAATAAAGTGGCATTTTTTGAGTTAAAATGTTCTGCCTTATGCATGAAAAGATGTTTTAAAGCCTATTTTACCTTTCTGACAATGATCCACAATACCTAGGTGAAAACAAATTACTGTGGATGCTGGAATCTGAGACATAAACAGAAAATGTCGGAAAATCTCAGCGGGTCTGACAGCATTTAGAACATAGAACATAGAACATAGAACACTACAGCACAAACAGGCCCTTCGGCCCACGAGTTGCGCCGATCACATCAACACCTACCAACCTACAGACCTATCTATAACCCTCAATCTCATTAAACCCCATATACTCATCCAGAAGTCTTTTAAAAGACCCCAGCGAGTTCGCCTCCACCACCACTGACGGCAGCCGATTCCACTCACTCACCACCCTCTGAGTGAAAAACTTACCCCTAACATCACTTCTGAACTTCCCTCCTTGCACCTTAAATCTGTGTCCTCTCATAGCAACCATTTCAACCCGGGGAAATAGCCTCTGAGAGTCCACCCTATCTATTCCTCTCAACATCTTGTAAACTTCTATCAGGTCGCCTCTCAACCTTCGTCTCTCCAGGGAAAAGAGTCCCAGCTCCCTCAACCTAACTTCATAAGGCATGCCTCCCAGTCCAGGCAACATCCTTGTAAATCTCCTCTGTACCCTCTCAATAGCTTCTACATCTTTCCTATAGTGAGGCGACCAGAACTGCGCACAATACTCTAAATGAGGCCTGACAAGGGTCTTATAAAGTTGCAGCATTACCTCCCGACTCCTAAACTCAATCCCTCGATTAATGAAGGCCAGTACACCATACGCCTTCTTGACCACCTCCTCCACCTGCGAGGCCGATTTAAGAGTCCTGTGGACCCGGACCCCTAGATCCTTCTGCTCTTCAACACTACTCAGACTTCTGCCCTTGATAGTGTACTCGTTCATCCCGTTGGTTCTGCCAAAATGGACGACTACACATTTATCCGCGTTGAAGTCCATCTGCCATTTCTCCGCCCAGTCCTGCATCCTATCTATGTCCTGCTGCAACTTTTTCCATCCTTCCAGACCATCCACAACACCACCGTCCTCAGTGTCATCAGCGAACTTACTTACCCATCCCTCCACTTCCTCATCCAGGTCATTTATGAAAATGACAAACAACAAGGGTCCCAGAACAGATCCTTGAGGCACTCCACAATACCTAGGTAATGATCCACAATACCTAGGTAAATACAAATTACTGTGGATGCTGGAATCTGAGACATAAACAGAAAATGTCGGAAAATCTCAGCAGGTCTGACAGCATTTAGAACATAGAACATAGAACACTACAGCACAAACAGGCCCTTCGGCCCACGAGTTGTAGACGGAGAACAGAGTTAACGATTCAAGTCTGACGAAGGGTCATGCAGACTCGAAGCATTAACTGTATTCTTCCTCCAAGATGCTGTCAGACTGTTGAGACTTTCCAGCATTTTCTGTTTTTGGTCCTTGATACATAATTTGGTCTATACTTCCAAAATGAGGTCAAATTACGGTAAAGAGGCAGGTCATAAATTGATGAGGAAATTAATGGCACATCTAGTATGACTAGAAAGTTACAGAATCTAAACATGTCATCTGAAACTCCTTCCCTAACAGTACTGCGTGTGCACCTCCACAATATGGACTGTGGCTGAGGGGCAGTATGATGGCACAGTTGTTAGCACTGCTGCCTCACAGCACCAGAGACCCAGATTCAATTCCCAGCTTGGGTTACTGTCTGTGCAGAATCTGAACGTTCTCCCTGTCTGGGGTCTCCAGTTTTCTCCCACAGGCTGAAAGACATGCTGATTAGGTGCATTGGCTACAATAAATTCTCCCTCAGTGTACCCAAGCAGGCACCAGAGTATGGCAACTAGGGGATTTTCATGATAACATCATTGCAGTGTTAATGTAGGCCCACTTGTGGCTAATAAATAAATTTTAACTTTTTATGAACATAAAAATCACTCACTCCATTTGCAACTTAATGGTAGCTTAGATGGTGGGGGGGGGGCACACAATTTTTCTGCAACCTCTGAAGGCCATCGAGTAAACCCTGTTGGGTTTGCATGTGGCCTTGTCAATGGTCCCTTGTACATGGGTGCTCTTTACCTGTACTGGGAACCCGACATTGGGAAAGAGCAGGTGTGTGCTGAATGCCACCCACCAACACTTGTGTCCGACCCCTCTGCTCTCTCCATAACCCACATCCTGCCATCACCCACCTTTACCTAGGCCTCATAATGATCTAAGGCCTCTGGGAGTGCTATGTCACCAGCAGCCACCACTCCTGCTGGTGCTGGCAGCACAAGGGACTGCCAGCCTCTGAGTGGCTTCCAACTACCAGGAACATTAATCTTGGGAAAGACACATCACTGGCCCCTCAGAGGCACTTGATTTCATTAGGGCTTCCTCACTGAACTAACCAGGGTCCCGACCAGTTCTTCACCCAGTGAGAAAGGCCCCTGTCACCCAACTGAATGCCGTCTTATATTCCAGATAGCTCTACAATTGAATCTATTTAGTTTGAGTTAAGAAACCGAGGAGAAGCTGCTATATTGCTGGGGGTTTCTTTCAGAGTTTCAAAGTTAAGAAAGAGATAGACGTATATTTTTCAGTAAATTTCAAAGGAGTGTAACAAAAATACTAGACCAACAATAGGTGAATTTAATTACTGTGAGATAATGCATTTTTTTTTCCCCAGCCTAAGGACAAGGAAAGAGAAAAATAAGGAGTGTGCAGGTACAAGAAATTTATTGATCAATAGTCTCCAAACCAAAGAAAGCAGTTTAGTTCTGGGAAATTAAGTCAGACAAATGGAATGTGTTACAGGAAGGATTGTCTAGATAATAGTGGCCCCAACACAACTTAATTTAAAGTAATTTTGGAAGGAGGCTTGAAAATATTGAAGGTAAAAATGTTCAATCTATCGGAACTAATTTCAGTCATTTGAGAAGGAACCTCACATAGGAAAATTAAAAAATATGATTGCATGGTGAAGTAGCAAGGGTTCAGAGAAGATATGGTTTACAATCAGGTATAAGCCTTTGAAAGGAAACGGTAAAGCATCCATCCTGGATGACGAAGTAAATAAAAGTTAAACTAAAACAGAAAAAAGATTCCTGACAAATGTCATGAGCAAGATTTAGTTAAAAACCAAAAAGATTATAGAAATTTCAAGAGGGAACTGAAGAAGTTAATACAGGTGACAAAGATACATAATGAGGAACAATTATACCTGAAAACGTTTATAAATATTGCAAGCGATTTTCTAAGGAAAAGGTTGGACCTATTAAGGATCGAAGGGAAATTTTGCCTTTATGTATAAATTTCCCTTCAATCCTTAATAGGTCCAACTTTTCCTTAGAAAATTGCTTGCAATATATATAAACATTTTCATATTCTCTGCCTTTATGTATGAGAATATGGCACAGTTATTGAAAGAGTACTTTGCAGCTGTCTACTCAAAAAAAGTGAACAATGTGAAGATAACATGAAAGGAGGAGAGCGATAGGATAGTAATAGAGGGAGGAGGTACGCTCAAAAAATTAGCATCGCTGAAAGTTGGAAAGTTACCTGGTCCAGATGTATAAATCCTAGGATGATAAAAGAAGTACAGATAGAATAACAGAGGCATTTTCACAATATTTCAATCCTCGTTGGTTAGAGTGATCATGGAAGAATTCTAGAGGTTTGCTAATATTATATCATTATTCATCTTGTCAAGAACAAGCATGCCAATGAAGTGGACATTATCTACACCCTATAGGATGGACGGAAAACTTTTCAACCTCAACCAGTTGAAATCCAAAAAGAAAACAATACTGACATCATTCGTGGAACTTCAGCATGCAGATGACAAGGCCATCTCGGCTCTCTCAGAAGACAATCCCAAGCCATGCTTAATGCTTCCGTGGAAGCATAATGAAGAATCATTCACAGCCTCAAACGCAAGAAAACTCAAGTTCTTTACCATCCTGCCTTAGGGCAAGATCCAGTCAATCCAACCATCAAGGTCAAAGGAGAAATCCTCCCAAACATGGAGCTTTTCCTCTACTTGGGAAGCCATATGTTATCTAAGGCTGACGTTGATGCAGAGATCCAACATTGTATCCAAACCATTAACAGACATATAACTTCATTTCATGTCAGCATGTTTGCTGAAGTTTGCTCATGGGATACTAGGTAAATGAAAATGGAGGAGGTAAAGGCTGGTGGGTCGGGAGCATGAGTTGGTACAAGGGGTATTAAGGACCATGAAAGGCACATAGAGGGGCATAGGTTGTCATAAGAAATATTGTGGATAGGTAGAGATGCATAGGGATAATGGGGGACCATGCAATCTCCACGCATGCAATTTTCTTCCTTCCTTCTGCCTTTCTTCATCCACATATCCATAAATACAAGTGGATCAACAAAAGTGATTCTGTTGAATGCTAGGTTTACTGCATCACTGACTACACAAGCATCCCAATCTTTCTTTCACCAATTGAAAAAGAAGTTATTATTGTACTCAGAGATTTGCTAATTCACCATTTTCTTTCAAAATGTCAACTTTTCTGTAAATCAGGTATAGATACAGTGAATTTGAAACATTACTGATGGCTTGTCTGTCATTCAACCTCGGTAGAAGTGTCTTCTATTGTCAACAAATTGATCCACATCAAAATCCTTTGTTGTGAGGTTGTAACATTTCTTTATGAGAGTAACATCAATGTAAGTCATTTTCAATCTTTACCCATTAAAACTCATGTAATGTTTTATTAGATTGCCAATAATGTCATGGCTGGCACAATACAAATTTTATCTAAGCTTTATTTTCCAAACACACATTTATTGTGACATTTTTACTATTGGCATTATAAGCTGAGTGTGAGCTTGATTCACAATGTTTATAATTTCTTAAATTATTAGATTGTAAAACATGACTATAGTGCAAAGTAAAGGCTGCAGGATTTGCAAATCAAATTTTCCATGATTTGATGGAGGCATTGAAAGTCATGATAAGTTAGTTTATTTTCTGAAAAAAATATTGTTGTAAACACAGCCTTGCCATGTGGAAATCAGTACACACCAGTTAGAAATTTCAGGCTAAACACTCATGGTCTGTCTTGGCAACATTTACAACAATTGCAGGTTTCTGAACAAATAATTGCTGTACTCAATAATCCATGATCAATTTAGTTGTTGGGTGAACCATTGGTCTGAAAATAGTCAGTGTGATTGTTATGAATGTTGCCGGGACAGACCATGAGTGTTCAGTCTGAGATTTCTAATTGGTGTGTTCTGATTTCCACATGGCAAAGCTGTGTTTATGACATATTCCAAAGGTCAGGTGATAATACTGAGTATAACTGATTTACCAGCTGCCGCTGGGCAGAATAATTAAACTCAGACAAATCCGACTACATGAATTCTAGGTGCCTTTGATAATTTAATTGGCAGCTGTTACTCACAGACAGAATTTGATGGACTTTAATAGTGAATATCAAAGGGACAAAATATGGGGCGATTCTCCATTCTTAGCGCAGCTGGCTGGGAGAATCTCACGGCGGGCGATGCATAGGATTTGCGTATGCATTCTCGCCACGATAACGTCGCCCAGTGCCGGATTTCCGGCAGCATCTGCTCCACGCCGGAAATCAGCGGGGACACAGAAATTATTCAAATAATCATTTCCCTCTAATGTAAATGAGATTAGCAGGTGTGGGACTGAAGTCTCCGGGCCCACTAGCCTTTCCCATCTTGCCAGAGTGTCTCACTCCAGCAGGGATTGTATGAGCTCCCCACTTTCGGGGAACTAGCAGCTCAACATTGCTGAGTGAAGGGGAGGAAATTGGGACCTCCAAGGGGTTGGGCAGCAGGGGAATGGTGCTCCCTGGGCATTGGCATCTTGGTAGTGCCAGCCTGTGCCCCTTGGCACTGCCCAAGGGGCAAAGTGCCAATGTCCAGGTGCATCTTGGCACTGCCGATCGGGCATGGGCAGTGCCATGGGGGTGGGGCCTATGAGGGCAAGAGGGTGGGACCTGATGGGGTGGGGCAAAAGAGGTGATCAGTGGGGTCGGAAGGGTCCCACTGGCACTCTGTATAGGGATCAGTTGGGGAAGGAGGGAGGTCAGTGATTGGGGCAGGCTGGGTTGAGGGCAATCAGCTGGGAGGGTTCAGCCTGCTGTGTTTGGGGGGGAGGGGTGGTGCGGCATTGAGGGGGGTGGTGGGTTGGGACTGTGGAGGAATTACTGCCGGAGAGGCAGAAGATCACGGTGGGCCGGGAGTGGGGGGTTCGGAACTGGGTCCGGGAATGGTTGGGGAGTAGTGCTCAAGCCGTGGGGGGGTGTGGGGGGTGTGGGGGATGGGGGGCGGGGGGGGCAGCAATCCAGCGTTGTGGAGGGTTGTGGCGCAGTCCAGCGATTAAGCTGGCCAGTAATTGGTGAGGCTGTCAGTGCGGGGCTACTGCACGTACGTTGTTATCGGCACTGATAGATTGGCATATGCACAGTAACCCACTCAGCACGCTGACGTCAATCTCTCCAGCAGGAAATTTAATGATATCCATGCTGGTGACCTCCGCAGCGCATGGGGTGGCATGGTGGCACAATGGTTAGCATTGCTGCCTCACAGCTCCAGGGATCCAGGTTCGATTCCTGGCTTGGGTCACTGTCTGTCTGGAGTTTGCACGTTCTCCCCGTGTCTGCACAGGTTTCCTCCGGGTGCTCCTCCCACAGTCCAAAAGTAGCCACGCCAATTTGCCACTTAGTGACCTGGGATGTGTAGGTTAGAGGGATTAGCAGGGTAAATATGTGGAGTTACAAGGATAGGGCCTGGGTAGGATTGTTGTTGGTGCAGATCCGATGGGCCGAATGGCCTCTTTCTGCACTGTCGAAATTCAATGATTCTATGAGTGTGGGAGATTCTTCTCTGAACTCCCACTGAAAAAACCCAACATGAATTACCCCAGTTATCACACAAATTCGAAACTTAGGGTTTTTTCGGGAGAATTCCGCCCATGGCCTATTGCAGTAAAATACAGTGCTTAATGTACAAATCATCTGAACACTGCTTTAGAATCTGTAGCACGACATGCAGAGCTGGCTTGATATGTGCCAGTCTCTGCCACAAATCATCACCAAAACCACAAAGAGCTTTGATGTCAAGTGTATCCAGCATACAGACGATTTATTCCGACTACAGAGAAACAGATTTCCTGTTCTGAGCAAGCGATGCATTCATTCAGCGTGTGAGAATTGTCTTGCAGCTGTTCCCGGTTAACTTGCTTGCTGGGCATCTTGTCAGTGGTCAAGGTCTCTCCAGAAGAACAACAGGAAAACCTCACACAAGGCAGGACCTTCAGTCATATCCTTTCAGAGGGGGCAAAAAATGTATAATCTGTCTCGCATGGCTAAGCGCCTCATTAGATTCAGCCAGCAAGATTGTGTGTGTTTATGAACTGCAGGATGGAAAATAAGTATCTGTAACTTCAAATGTTTCTGGCTTTGGATAGCCAGTTTTTCATTTATAACTGGAGATAATTCCAGATAATTGAAAACCCTATTTATTTTGAGGGCGAGCAAATAGTTGAGCAAAGATCAAGTGCATTCCTTTTTGTTGTGCATCTGATGTGAAAAAGTTGAAGGAGGCACTTTAACTCAAGTTTTCATGGGTGGCTCCACTAGCCACTTGGCATCAAAATGGTGATTCAAAGTCCTTAATGTCGACAATTGTAGTAGTGCTCAAGGCTCTTTTGTATGATACATTCAACAAGAGCGAACAATGTGATCATCTCTACTTCAAAGCCTGGGATGGCTTTAGCAGCCCACAGGTTACCTGAGTAGGAGGTATGGGCTCACTCTTTTGCCATCGGAAATATGCATTTAAAAATTTGCCTCTTAACCCTTGGGATAGGTTCGGATGTGGGAGGTTATGAACAAAGCTGTTAAAATTTTAAGTGTCACTTTTAGCCCGCTGGTTAATACATGTATTTTATTTAGGTTTGTGTGGCAGTTGTAGTCAGCAGTAGCACTCTTGCCTTTGAGAGTTAATTGAAACCTCCCTCCCGGAGTGGAATAACAGGAGGGGGTGGGTGGGGGAGGCTGTGGGTGGCGATGGCAATGGGATGGTGGAGCAGATGGCATCCCCACTCCTGGAAACATAGCCAGCATTAAACCAACATGTTCCACACCAACCCGCTCTGCATCCATAAAATGCCATGATGTGGGTATGCCGGCGTTGGACTGGCGTAAACACAGTAAAAAGTCTGACAACACCAGGTTTTAGTCCAACCTATTTATTTGATAATATTCTCACAAGCTTTCGAGGGGTTACCCTCTTCGTCAGGTGAATACTACTCTCCATTCACCTGACGAAGAGGGTAACCCCTCGAAAGCTTGTGAGAATATTATCAAATAAATAGGTTGGACTAAAACCTGGTGTTGTCAGACTTTTTACTCCATAAAATGCTGCAGGATGGACTACAGAGGACCAAGTGGGATACCACTCTTCATTGGGAAGGAAACCCTGTCCTTTGGAGCTGCCAGCCAATCAGATTGGCCAACTGCTCCATCAGTCCTGAGATGGGATGGCCTCTGCTGGGACCAAGAAGATCAAAGCCCATAGCTTGAGTAAATCTAGATTCTTGGGCCAGGAGGGTTTGGGTAGGTTCGGTAGAGGGGTGGGGGTGTGCTGATTTTGGGAGGGGTGGGTTTAAGGGATGAAGCCGCTAGGGAAGGAACGGGAGTGGGTTCCTGCCCTTTAAGCTTTTAAGTTTAAAAGATAGGCTTCCCGCTCCCGCTTTGCTGCTCTCACCAAACATTTTATGGCATGGACAGTGTATTATCAGGGTCAATTAGCTTGAAAATAAACCTAACTGATTGTTTAATTATTAATTTAAATATGGAAGGCAGGATGATGATTTAGGCATCTGCCCACTGATTTTAATTGTAGAGTTACCGCAGATACATCTGCGTGGGCAGCAAGGTGACACAGTGCTTAGCACTAGGGACCTAGGTTCGATTCCCAGCTTGGGTTACTATCTGTGTGGAATTTGCATGTTCTCTCCGTGTCTGCGTGGGTTTCCTCCGAGTGCTCTGATTTCCTCTCACAATCCAAAACATGTGCTGGTTTGGTGGATTGGACATGCTAAATTCTCCCTCAGTGTAGCTGAACAGGCGCCGGAGTGTGGTGACTCGGGAATTTTCAGAATAACTTCATTATGTTGTTAATGTAAGCCTAGTTGTGGCTAATAAATAAACTTTAAGTAACGTTATAGCTGGTGAAACCAAAAGGCAATTTTAAAATCTGTGAGAGAGAGAGGCATTTGCCATGTATATGCAGGTAAAGTTACTTTCCTTGTCTCAAGGTTTGTTTGGCTGAAAAATACAGTGTGCTGTATCTTTCGGGAGTGTGACACTGCAATCTTCACATTAAATTTAGAGGCCCAAGTCTCATCCTTTTTCAGTTTGCAGCAGGTGAAAAAGTCATTTTAAAGCCAGAGAGAGAGAGATATTTGCTCAAGGTGGGGCAGAGAAACCATTTTGCCGCCGTTTGAGATTGCTTCATGATATGATTTAGAGCTTCAATCGCCCGCAATCACTCATAAAATGAGTCAGACAGTGAAACTGGAGGTTTTATAGCGAGTTGTGCCCTGAGAATGATTAGTTGATATTGATAAAGCATCTGGGATACCACTAGTCCAATGAGAACAATACGTGGCAATGCTAACAATATTAATCAAAGGAAAAAGTGTCACACCTTAAAGCAGTGTAATTCAAACTGGAAACAGCATCCTTGAAAATGATGACCAAAACCAGAATCTGGTCTCTTATCTTGAAGATTATCTAAGCAAAAGTCAAAAGTCTTTTGTGGTGGCTTGCAGAATGAGTAGGGTGAGTTTCAATTCCAGTCCTGGATAGTTTCTGCATTTCAAAAAGTGTCCAGCTTTTTACAACATTATAGTGGCTGGTGAAGAAATTTGTGCCAGTATAAGGGTGGGATGTGATGGAAATGCTTGCATCCAACAAAGAGGAATGTCCAAAGAAGACTTAACGCAGTTGGAGAGTCAACGTGCTGAAGTGAAGACAGTACTCCGAACATCCCACCCTCAAAAGTTGTCAATGAAACCACTGTCAAAAGCTTTCCAATTTATGGAAGAGGCAATAGAAATCTTCACAGAGAATCAAGCAAATAGAGACCACAGCGTCAAAGTGAACAGGGTGATAAACAATGGCACTAACTACTACAGGGAGATCTGCTAGCAGAAGGAAAGATAAACACTCTATTAATCCATGGATGTATTTCTCCACATTGTTGATGGTCCTGTGCAGAAGATGCTTGTGTCTGTGCTCACTCAGAAAATGTATAAGAAAATGGGGGAAGGTGGGGAATGGGAGGGGCAGAGGAATCCTCCTAGCCTGTTGCACTGCTCTAGCAAATTGGCTAGAAATTGGTGCGGAGCTGATTTAAATATTAAAATCTAGATTTTAATATCATTAGCGGACTCTGGACTGAAGTCTCCAGGCCCGTTCACCAGTCACCACTTCCCCCTCCCCGCCAGGAGCGGTTCACTCCAGCAGAGTTTACAACTGCTTCCTTCTGATGGAGAACTGACAGTTGACCCTGCTGGAGGGAAGTGGGGGCGGCCTCTGTCACTACTCAAGGAACAAAATGGCAATGCTCAAGAGGCACCTTGGCACTGCCCATCGGGCATTGGGCAGTGCCAAGGAGGTGGGGGCCAGAGGGAGCCTATTGGGGGTGTGACCTTTAAGAGTGATTGGTGGGAGTGGGGGGATCCTGCTGCCACTCTGCAGTCGGGGTCAGTAGATCATGGGCAGAGGAAGGGAAGAGGTTGACTGGGGGCTGGCCATCCATGTGTGGGAGTGGTCAGGGCTGTTGATGGGCAGGGGGTTGTTGGCGCTGTGGGGTTGGGGCTGTGGGGTGGGGTTGGGTACTAGTCCTGGAGGAGAGCAGTTGAGGCATGGGAGGTCAGTCAGCCAACAATTTGGGATCATGGGGCTGGCCAGCGATGGGAAAGCCAATAGTGCAGGGTTACTGCGCATGTGCTGATCTCAGTACTGATAGATCGGCACGTGTGCAGTAGCCCACTCAGTGCTATGCTGCTGGCCTCTCGGGTGGGAATAGATCCCGCCCCAGATTTTCCATGAACTCCATGATGCAGAGTGTGGGAAATTCATTTTGAAAATCCCACCTAGAAAAAACAACGGGAGTTACTCCTATTTTTCACATGAATTTAGCATTTTTTTTGAGAGAATCCCAGCCTGGATCTTTTATTACCAAGACCTAAAAAACAAGTGCGAAATTTTCCAAAGAAGTGGCAAAGTGTCAACTTCTGACTGAAAACCAGTGTGTTTCTCCCCCAGAACACAGCCATGTTTTCCCTCCTGGGGCACAATTTTCCCAGCCCGCTACGCAACTCAAATAGTGCAGCAGGCTGGGAAAAGTCAGCAGGAGGCCTGTAGCGGGAGTCACGACTGGCGTCTAGTCGATTGCGATATTCCCAAGCCCTTCGTAAAAATCATAGGAATTTAAATCATAGAAACCTTAAGTACAGAAAGAGGCCATTCGGCCTATTGAGTCTGCACCGACCACAATCCCACCCAGGCCCTACCCCCATATCCCAACATATTTTACCCACTAATCCCTCTAACCTAAGCATCTCAAGACACTAAGAGGCAATTTTAGCATGGCCAATCAACCTATCCCGTACATCTTTGGACTGTGGGAGGAAACCCGAGCACCCAGAGGAAACCCACGCAGACACGAGGAGAATGTGCAAACTCCACACAGACAGTGGCCCAAGCTGGGAATCAAACCCAGGTCCCTGGAGCTATGAAGCAGCAGTGCTAACCACTGTGCTACCATGTTGTCCGATTCTTTTCAACGTAATCAGCCTCGCTCTGGAAATTAGTGCGAGGCTGATTACCATATGGAAATGTGAATTTCCGTGTCATTAGTGAGCCCGGATGGTATCGTCTGGGCTTGTTAATGCCTCCCCCCTCCCCTTTTCCAGGAGAGACTGCCTTAGTAGGGTGATCTTCTCACATTTTGTACGAAAAAAGCAGGGGTGTATTTTATGCCACCATTTGGACAAGGCAGGGCTTGGCGAGGCCTCAAATTGAAGTGATAGGTCAACCCCCGACCACCGCCCCCCCCCCCACCCCAACCAATCCATGGACATCATGACCACCCTGCAGACAAGGGGAATCCTTGACCACAAAGGGTCAAATTCTCCCTCACACCACTCAGTGTGCAGGCCACAGTTCCTCAACACCACGCAGGCTGACCCAACCGACCCCCATCCATCCTCATTAGTATCAGTCCTTACCACTCCTTCATCACCAACACAGAACATAAACAGCAACCCCCTTCCCCCCGCCCCAATAAAATGGGATCCGTCCCGATGGAATTCCCTAGAGACCCTGCCCCCTGGTCTCAAGCCCCACTCCTGCATAGCCCACCCATGATCCTGATCATCCAGTGGCTCCGCTGGCCTCTGTGCTCCCAGAATGGTCATCTCAACTGCTGGAAACCAGCAGTGATTCCCACTGGTGCGACATCATGCCTGCAGGGGGAAGCATTCAATGCTTCCAAAATTTTAATTAAATTAGAATTTAACCAATTTCATGGTAATTGGGTTTACGTTCTTTCTGGGCATGAACCTAATTATGTCACCAGTGGGATGGGTGGAGAAGCTATCAAACTGAGAACTCCTTGCCGCAAATTCCATTACTGCACTCTTGCAAGAGTTTGCGACCATAATGGTATGTGTGCTCAAGGTGAATGGTCCCTGAAAATCCACTCTGAAGGACCCTCTTCAGAGCAGCTTCTGCAACATCCCCTCCATCAACTAAGGTCAACTTTGAGCATTTAACAAACATTGTGAATTAATCATAGCGAGCGGGACACAGACCATGCAGAGGTCCATTGACCTCAGGCAGGATTTTTCAGCTTTGGGGGAGAGCCCCAGGTCAACATGTTCAGCATCGAGGCACTGATCACTCAAACCCACCTCCACTGAAATGCTTTAGTGATGTCCTTAAAGCATTGCCAAAGATGTCAAACATGTCCACCAACTCCTGGTGGCTGACAAAATGAGAGATGGTTCATTTGGGAAGGCAGGGAACACAGAGACAATTTGTCAGGAACTTGCAGACATTGAGTTAAAATGGCGGATGAAGTGCCTCCAAACAACTCATCAATTTGACCTTCTAAGCAACACTTGAGTGGCATGTATAGTAGCAGATTTTGCAGACTGTACATTGGACTAATAATTCATTTCAGAACCCATCAAACCAAAATGGAAGCAAGTCATCCCTGAATCCCAGAGACTGCCAAAAAAGCGAGAGAGACAGACTGATGAGTGATATCAAATTTGAAATTATACAGCTTTTTCTTTTATATTTAATGATTTATTTTGTAAGATATTTCAATTAGGAATGTACAGCATTGCACGTAGCAGTATTTCAATTTATATCTTTCTTTTCTGGATGAGAAATGTCCAAATCAGGTTAAAATACTGATTCCCATGGGAACCTATGATTCACTTAAAGTCGTTTTACTTAAAGCCAAAGTTTGATGAAACAGAGTCACAACTTTAAATGAGGACTTATGTACTGACAAAGTGTTTTCAGATAATGCAAAATCGAGGACCCCCTATTGGCCCTCTCAGTCGGATATATAAGATCACACCACATTACTTTATTAGATTTAGGAAATTTAAAAAAATGTCTGAGGGCTAAAGGGATGAAGGGAGATGGGATGGAGGGCAGGATCAGGGTATTGAATTGATGATCAGCTATGATCAAAATGAATGACGGAACAGGCTTGAAGGGCCAAGTAGTCTACTGCTTCTATTTTCTATGTTCCTATGTTCGTTAAAAGGAAAGCACGGGAGTTTTTCCTGGCATCCTGGCTAGCACTAATTACTCAATCAACACCTAGAAACTGATTATCTGGCCATTCATAGTGCTGTTTGTGTAATCTTGCTCAGTGCAAATTGCCTGCTGTATTACAACATCATAGTGGTCTTGCTTCAGAAAATATACTTTTTTTGTCTTTAGGATGTCCTGAGATTGTGAAAGGGGCTATATAAGTGCAAGTTCATGGACAAAAAAATGAAGTTTGGTAGGTAACTTTTTTGACGCAAGACAAAGGAAATAGTTGTGAACGCATTGACGAGTGCACCAAAAATGAAGCAAAAAAGTCTAACTTCTCATTGGGAAACTGATTCATGAGCTTGGGAGATTCGTGCAGAAGCCGTCACAGACAACAACAGAATAGCTTTGGGAAAGCCTTCACAATTTGGATGTCCAGACTCTGCTTGGCAGTTGTGCATATTACAAAAGAGGGGAACAAATGGGGGAGGATAAAAGCCACATCACTGACGCCACAACAGCGATTCACGTTGCTAGGAGACTGACAAAAGAAATCCAATGAAGTGGTGAAACAGAACAGAATTATGTAACACATGACATCAGAAAATATATAACCTACTATTTTCCCACCTATCGCTCCTGAAATTATTTTCTGGTTTTTCAGCACTCTGCAAATTGGTTACTTTACTTTCCTCACAGTGTTAATATAAATCTATTATTTATACTGCCAACTGACATTAATGGTTCTGAGGTGAACTGAGGTTGTGTAATGCTGTCTGCATTGCCTTCAGCTTACCTAATAAATGCGAATCTCAGAGTGCAGCATCAGTACAATTAGAGAAAGGCAGCAATATAAGAAGTTATTCCTGGTGTTGCTTGTTGTTACTAAATAAAAATGATTAAAATAAAAATAACCTTCTCTTGATTACGGCAAAATACTATTCTATAAATAAAATAGGTGGAATATTTATTTATTTGTCTGACATGTTGATTATTTCTGGACAATTTCCCGAGAAACACTTAGGCAAACTCAGTTATGGAGCAGCTAGATTAATGCTGATAGCAACAATTATTAATGAGTGATAAAAAATGCAGGAGTCTATTTTAATATATGGCACCCATCAAGCAGTCTGTGGGCAGGACATCTATTGAGTCTTCCTGTATAGGAACTTTTCACTGATTTCAGCTCATATCTGCTTTTGGTTCGCAGTCTGATGCTGTCCATTTTGAATCAGCCTTGGGACTCCATCTAAATTCAAGGTAGAGAAAGGCCATGTTCTTGGGGAAGTGAACTAAGCAATCCTTTGTACCCTTCACATCGGGTCAATCTGTTTGAAACTGCTGGGGATATGTGCCAAATACTGGAAGGCAGATATAGACATTGTGAAATAGAAACTGGGCATTTGGGAGCACTCTTATTGCGGGTCAGAATCTGGTCATCAGGTAAAAGAAATTTTCAGTGTTGTTTTATGTGGCACAATTGTGGCCCATACCCTACTCCTGTTCCTGCGAAATGGCAGTCACTGGAGTCACCTTTTGTTTTATTTAGAGATCAGAAATGGACCCTGTCTATAGGTACATGAGGTAGAAATCTCTGGAGAGAGAGGCAGGGGGAGGGGGAGTGGGTGAGGTGATGGTGTTGGGAAAAATGTACTCAACAACACACTCATCCTGATGGCCTTCATCTTCTGCAGCAGCATTAAGCTTGTGCATAATCCCTCAGGACATAAACAGCCAGTGTCACTGTGAAGGTTCTATCTATGCCCAGTTTTGAGAGGATGGGTTTGGCTGCATTGCCACTGAATGTTTCATTTAGTAAAAAGGTACAGTGGTCAGATTCTTCTGCATGCTCAGACTCTCACCATCTTTGCACACTGCCCTCAAAGCAGCCCCAGTGGGGGAGATCCTGTTACCTACCTCCTTCTGGTATGTGCCTTTTCAAAACACAACTTCAAAGAAATACAATGTTTTTTGCCAAGCAGATCTGTAGCACTCTATGCTCTTTGGGTTGTTTCCTGACATGCACACTGAGGTAAGCATCAACGGCTTCTGGAGGACCATCAACTCAATGAAAGATGCTCTTTGATGTACCTGAAACTTGCTGGTCTTCCAGTGCAAAACGTTATTGATGATCAATTATTACAGACTGACATATTCCAAGGTCAAAGATCATGTACTGAGGGATGAACTAAAATTAAGGGATGGTCACCCCAAAGGCTCAATGAGGAAAGGCCTAAGGCCTTCTTGCTGTAATACACTGAGGGAACCAGAACTTATAAAAACTTCCTCAGGATATATGTATCAGAGCATTTGACATAAAACATAAATATACATTGTAAATATATCCTATGCTGGCAACTGTAGTGAGACATTTTATTTCAAATCCAGTCTGACCAATTACTACTCACTTTCAGTCATTGGCCAATTGATAGAAGCAGTCTTCAACATGATATCAAGTGGCACTTACACACTAATAACCTATTCATTGATGTTGGGTTGGGGTTTTGCCAGAAGTGCTCAGCTCCAGACCTCATTACAGCCTTTGTTTAAATGCAGCAGCTGAATTCCAGAGGTCAGACAAGAGGTGACTGCACCTGACATCAAGGCAACATTTGATTGAGTGTTGTACAGTGGAGTCCTGGTAAACCTGAAATCAAGTGGCATCATGGGGAAAACTTCATGCGGGGAATTTCAACCAACAAAGGATGGCTAGGCTTGGGACAGGTGGGAGCTTAAAATCTGAAATCTTTTGACTGAAATCTACCTTCAACCCATCTATTTCCAACTTTAAGTGAGGTTGGAAAGTGGGTAGATGTCCAATTGGCTCCAACAAGGCCAGTTGCAAATTTAAATATGATAAGGAGGCTTTCAGCCTTCTTCACATTCAGGTTTTGAATTTCACTGTTGTTGGTTGGATTTTCTGAGAGTTGGAACCTTCATTGAGGTGAAGCCTTTGTGGATTTAGGAGCTAAAAAGTGTTTTCACACCTCCCTGTTGTATTGAAGCTCCGTCCAAAGTGGCTCTATGATCAGACAGCCCCCACCGACTAATCTTTTGCCTGAGTCTCCAATCCCTTTAGAAGTTCTAAGACCATCTGACGCACTTCCAAATTTGACCTCCTGGCCAGGCCCTCTGATCACTCCTGCACCTCAGACCTGTGATTATCCCCACCATGGAACCTCTAACCTCTTTCACTCTACAAATCACAACTTTCCCTTTCCTACCTGATCATATTCTTTCCTCCTTATCACCCATCACCCCCCCTCCACTGCACCCCATTGACCTCCCTCCGCCTGATCAATGTGAATTGTAACCAACCCGCAACTGCTTCCAAGTTCCTGATTAGCCCCTGTAATCAACATGATTCCCTAATTGAAATTCTTACAATCAAACCCTGTCTTCCTCCGATCAACACTTTTTACCACCTTCCCCATGATCAACCATCGTCATCTATGATCAACTCTTCCACCCCAACGCTGTTAAAAAATTACCTGATGTTGCATCCATCACCAACAAGCTCCCCATCTCATTGGCGGCCTTATCTGTCATTCAAGCTGACTCCTAGGTAGAGAAATCATTGGTGCCTTTACTGGCATACCGTTGGGTTTCTCATTGACCTTCTCCCTACAGGTCAGGTAAGTAAAACCTCCCCCTTGTTTTTAGTAGGTGCATTCATACTTCAGATAGTGCAGTTGCCAGGTGTCAACCATACCTCTCAATTTGATGGGTTTCTGCCAATGCCTGGGCAGTTTGCCAATGCCTGGTGGGTAGCTTGGCAATGCCTTGTAAAGACGGGCCTTTCAGTCACATAATCAGGCAGTTGAATCCACTGCATCACTCAGTGGTCACCTCAAATCTTTTCTCTGGCAAAACATGCATTGAGTTCAGCATTACATTACATAACTGAAATACAGGACACCACAGTGGTGACATCAGTAGCCCAGTAATCCAGAGGCCAGGATAAATGTGAGTCTAAATCTTACTATGGCAGGATAAAATTTTGAATTCATGTAGAGGGGAAAAACAATTAATACAAAACTGGATTGGATCCATATGATAGGGAAAGAAATCCAGAGCTTTATTCTGTTGCTGTGTTTAAGAAATGAACTTTAGGCTGAAGCGAAATAAATGGCTTCTGCAAGTCACATGAACACAGGACAAAAAAAAAACCCTCTTTCAACCTAATGAAAGCACACCTCATTTTACAAACCACTTGTAATTAACAAAACCAATGATTCCCAACCTGAGCTATCACAAAAAAGAGAGATTGAAACCCAACCACCACTGTGTCTTTCTCCTAAGGAGGGATTCTGGCCAGAAGCACAATAACTGAGTGTGAAGCCCATTAATGGGCCATGTCACATGACCCAAGCTGTTTTTGCTGTTTTAACATCAACTGGAAAGGGCTCCAGCCACCAGGCTGTTGGTTACCATCTCTCATCACCACAAAGCCTGCTTGATTTTAGATGTCATTGATCAACGCCTGACAATTGGCTTAACCAAAGAAATCTCATCATGTTGCAACACCATTTGTTTTAAGGGTTTTCATGGGGTTGTATTAAACCAGGGACTGAACTTAACCATAAAGGAAACATCCTCTAGACTTTGACTTGTTGAACTCTGAAAATCTTGAGAACAAATATTAATTTCTAGGGTTCTTGTACCGTTAGAGTTTGTAGTTGTAAAACCTTTTTATCTATTGCCCCTCTTCTGTGTGTGTGTGTGTGTGTGTGTGTGTGTGTGTGTGTGTGTGTGTGTGTGTGTGTGTGTGTGTAATGGAGTGGGAACCTTGAAACACTCCTCCCCTGTGTTTTCAATGTGAAATAAACTAACCTTCTGAGTTAATCATAATGCAAATTTGCTGTAGCTTATTAGTAAATTGGATCGCACAAACTGATGTCTGGGGAAATCATGCCACTGCATACTTTAAAAATAATTCAAAACACCTTCTGCTTATGGACAGTTGGTGAGAGGAAAAAAGTTGTTTGTTTTTCTGTCTATCCTGGCTGTAACAACTGCTATCAGTGAAAATGACCATAAAGCTGCTGGAAAAATTTCAAAATCCATTTGGTTCACTTGTGCCTTTAGAGAAGGAAAGCTGTTGTCCTTTCCTGCTCATGTATATGTAACTCCAGCCCCACATCAAAAGTTAACTCTTAAATGTTCCCTGAAATGACATAGCAAGCTAATCAAGGGATAAGCTGGGATGTGCAAAAAATATTCTCCTTACCAGAGACTCATTTTGAAAATTAAAAGAAACACATTATGGTGTAACTTTGCACATCACTGAACAAAAGTGCCTAGTGTCCTAATGTTTTAGGCTGTTGGAGGTCAGGTCAGGCCACCTGTGTGGTGACAGTTTAACTCAGCCAATATCTGAACACTTAAGAATAAGTGTTTTATTGTGTTGTATAGGGAATGAAATGTGTATTGTGAATAAATGAAACAGATCATTCTAGTAGTGGCTTTCAGAGTTGAATTGGCATCAATCCAGCGGGCAAAGTATTTTCTACCAACAATTGCAAGAAGTGGCCAAAGTTATTTTAGAATGCACACAAGACAAAAATTGCTGTGTGGACTGTATTGAGATGATTGAGTAAACTAAAACACGCAAGTACTGAAGTTGCATTTTTACCATTTAACAGACCAAAATGTATCTGACAATCTGCAGTAACAGAACATAGAACATAATACTAAGATATAAAAATATTACTTCATAAGTGTGATCATTGTCATTTTAAGGATCAATCAACAGAGGGAAACCAATCTGGAAATAGGGTGGGGGATCACCCTGGTGACCTGGGTTCATGTTCCAGAACATTCTCAGGAGCTGGCCATAGGTCTCATTATAGCTTTTACCTGTAAGCAAAAGTGTTGTTCTTAGCCAGTGGACAAGAATTAATCCAAAGGCAATGAGACCACAGAGTCTTGAATGTGAGTATACAGTTTTCATTGAAAATGAGTGCCTCCATGGAGGACTGGACATAATGCACAGAGCATTTAGGTTATTACTTGTAGGCAATCAAAATAGAGGAGGAGGGGAAAAAAAACGGCAATCCTCCCGAGTGCATGTGGGACCCAGGCTTACAATTTGCTTTGCAGTCTCACAATCCCAAGTATACCCAGCTCCAAGTCACTCAGTGAGATTGTTGAATTGGTAAACTTACATTTCCATCTGAAACCATTGGTCATATTACAGAAATTTAAGTTTTTAATTCAAAGGGGAGAACCCCAGGGAAAACTATTGTAGCTTATATCACCAAGTTGAAGCAAATCTTGGAACACTGTGACTTTGAAGCTATTTTGAATGATATGCTGTGACTAAATTAATGTGTTAAATATTTAATTATCTTGGACTGTGTAAAGTGAGTATTGACATTTGTAGAAAAGGATTTTAGAGGGAGAGGATGTGGTGATTGTCCCGTAAGATTCAATCTGCAGTGTTAAGAGTCACATGATCTGGGGAGGGTGCTGAGCTTGGGTTTCTGTTCCAGAGCCTTCTTGCGAGCTGGCTGCAAGCCTCTGTCTAGTCTTAACCTGTGAATAAATGTGTTGTTGTTTTTCCCTTAACTGGTGAATAAGATTTATTGCACTAAGTGATACAGCAAGAATTAATCCTTATTGCAGGAGGGTAGATGTCTTGTTTTCCCCCGTACAGGTCAAATAATTCATTGAATCAACTGAATCTTCCTTCAGTGTCACTAACCAGTATCATTTTAAAACTATGTTCCACCACGGTCGGCATAATTTCCAACTTGTGAAAATGGCAAGGATGTTGGGGGGAATGTCAGGAAAAGGAAATGAAGGGCAAGATCACCCAGGCCACTCTGGAATTGCCTGTTAGGAAGCACATCCCATGAGAATGAACCATGGCTCTGATTGTTCCTTCCCTCCACTTGTAATCATCAGTCTCAGGTCAGATAATTGCATATCTTGAATTCACTGTCAACACCCCGTCAACACCCTTGAATACCCTGTCAACACCATTGTGTTGCCCATTATTGTGACAACATAGGGTGCAACTTTCAAACTTACAAATATTTGGTAAAAGATAGAAATGATTTTGCTATCAGTTCACAAATCTGTTAGGGAGACGAGAATCTTCAACCAAATTAGAAGTGACTCAAGTTGTTCTAAATTTGTTTTCAAATTGCTCTCTGCTAATTGTGCCGCCTACAAGGTTAGACTGAGGTCATGTATGCAGATTTAATTATATTACTGAACTGCATCTGGATGCAGCCCTCTAATACAGATAAAAGTATAAATGTAGGAACATATAGTGTAGGCCAGTCAGCCGCTTGAACCTGTTCCACCAGTCAGTTAAATTATGGCCCATCTGTACTTCAATTCCATTTACCCACTTTGATACCACTACCTGATATAAATTTATCCAATTCAGTGTCAATTTTCAAGTCATCCAGCATCACAAGCTTATGGGAAAAGAATTTCAAATTTCCAGAAGGATGTGTTAAAAAGACTATCTTAAAATTAAGGTATCAGACTGGATAAGATATATCCAAGGGTGCTGAGGGAAGTCTTACAGTCACATAGAGGTGATGCCAGATGACTGGAGAATTGAAAATATTACACCCTTGTTCAAAAAAAGCGTGCAAGGATAAGGTCTTCCATCGGACCATCCTGAGACCAGAAAGATTTGAACCATTCACCAGAAATCTATCGCTTTGCCAGCCACGAAATTGGAATGGGTGAGGGGTGGACAATGGGAAGGTCCCTTGACTTTGGGAATGGTTTTCCAGTTTCGGGTTGAGTGAGGCTGTAAAATCCTGCCCATTCTTTTGTGTCAGCACACAATATGTTCCCTATCCATTAACTCCATTACCTTCCCAGCCACTTACTGAGGCTGAATGATACCGTCCATAACCTCATTATTTGTTCTCAGCCTGAGTTGAGCTTCCAACTCCAAACCCTCTCCATCACATAGACTGCTGACTTCCACCTCCCTAATATGTCCTAGTCCTGCCTCAGCCTATCAATGCTGAAACCCTTGCCTGTGCTTTTGTTACCTCAAGACCCAACTATCTGAACTGTTCCTCCATCTTTCACTTTCTGTGGATTGAATGCATCTAAAATTATGCTACCTGTATCTAACTGGCACCAAGTCTCATTCATCTAATTCTGACCTACATCAGTTCCTAGTCTAGCAAAATCTTCAGATTTAAAATTCTCAATCTTTTTCACACTTGTCCATGGTATCACCCCTTCTCATCTCTAACTGTCTCCTGCCCAACAATCTACCAAGATCTCTATATTATTCTAAGACAACCCTCTTGCACGTCTGATTCCTTGTGCCTTGAATTATCAGCCTTAATTTCTAGAATTCATTCTATCTTTCTCCTCCTTTAAAATGCTCTTAATCTACCTTTTTTGACCTAAGTTTGGAGTTCCTTCTGTGATGTAACCATTATCAAAATCTTTATCAAGTAGGCCTGATAAAGGTGCTGTGGTGTGCATGAAAGTGGTATACTATATTTTAGAGGCTTATATTTCATTCCAATTCTCTTCCTGCATATAGAAACATGTCACTGATGTATTGCCAGGGGCTTGTAGCTTGAGGGGGCACCACTGCATATCATGCGTGGCTGACTGTACTCTCTTCCACTCCTTCCACCAACCAGTGGTGTGTTGGAAGGATTTGCAGGTTGATATGCACGTGTTGGGCCACATTATGAACACTGCTTGGCTTGGGGTGGGACTTGAACCTGGAGCTTCTGGCTTAGAGGCAAGATGTTACCCATTGTGCCACAAGGCCTGCTTTTGGGGCTTATACGCCACAGCTAAAATTATAAATATTTCAGGGATTGCAAGAGTAGATCTAATTTAAATATGTTTTTATTTTAACTTGCAGCCGTTTGCCTAAAAATACATTGCCCATTAGTCCTTTTCAAATAAACCCTCCAGGTAATTACCCCATTACACATTTATTAGGACACTGCACTGACACTTGCATACTGAGGGATTGTTGTAGATGCTGTATTTCAAATGAATAGTTACTGAGGCCTTGTTCAGCTGCTTGTAAAATACTTCATGGAACTATCTGTAGAATAGTATGAGGTTTTCCTGGTATACTAGCTAACGTTCCTCCCTCAATCAACATCACCGTTACACAGATTACTTTTACTTCATTGCTGCTGTGGGACATATTGGTATGAGAAACATAGAAACGTCGAAGGTAGGACAAGGAAGATGTCAATTGGCCCTTCAAACCTGCTCCAGCATTCATCACAATCATGGCTGATGGTCCAACTGCTTTCTCCAACTGCTTTCTCCTCATAATCTTTGATCCCATTCACCCCAAATGCTACATCTAGCCACGTCTTGAACACATTCAATGTTTCGGCATCAACTACTTCCTGTGGTATTGAATTCCACAGGCTTTCCACTCTTTGGGTGAAGAAATGTCTCCTTATTTTCATCCTAAATGCTCTACCCTGCATCCTCAGCCTGTGACCCCTGGTTCTGGACACCCCCACTATCAGGAACATTCTCCTTGCATCTACATTGTCTAGTACTATTAGAATTTTATAACTCAGTAAGATCCCCTCCTCATTTGTCTAAGCTCCAGCGAAAACAATCCTAACCTAGACAATTTCTCCTCAAATCAGTGTTCCCATCCCCAGAATTAGCCTGGTAAACCTAAATTTTCTGCCACATTTAAACAACAGTGACTGCATTTCAAAATTTTGGGATAGCCTGGGGATGTGATAAAGATATCATAAATGCAAGTTGATGTAGAGTTTTCTATTTGTTTGCATTAATGATATCAGAGTAATCGAAGTGGAATGAGCTGGAGCAATGCAAAAGATCAAGGAATTTTAAACGCAAATCCACATACATTAAACCACTTACATTTGGGTTTCTGGAATCTTTAATGTTGTTCAAGATTCATTTTTCTGGATGAGGCCAAATATGTTCCTGAAAAATGCTGTCATCCTCAGGTCAAAATAGTGAGATTCCACTAACTGTCCTGGCTTGGATGCACTCTTTAAATTGCATCTATTCTTGAAAGCAATTTGAATTCCAAAATCCAAGTAATTTATTTTTAAAAGTGATCAACCACTGATCCTTGATATATAATAAATATTATATACACATACATACATATACATATATATATGTACATATATAATAATTTTATAAAAGGGAGAGAAAAAGAGACACCAAGATGGTCAGATCACATGTTTAACAACGCCATCACAATGGACATCTTCATAACATAGGAATATGTTAAAATGCTCCGCCATTTTAAAGAAAAGGGTTTTTTAAAAAATATATATTTACAAGCACTAACTGTAAAACTTCAAAATCAAATAAACAAATCTCTGTAAATACAGGTACTTGGCATGAACACAACAGACCCCAAATTCTCCTCATAAGCCGATCTATAAATCAAATTTAGTGACTGTTTTTCTTACAATTTTTGCATAAAATCAGGTTTTGGACAGTCTGATTTTAGCTCAGGATTTAAGAATATCTTGATCTGGATTTTATGTTTTTTTGTGTTCCCTACCACCCTTCTGTCTAAAAAGATCGGGGAGATAGCCAGCCCACAATTCCAATGGCTCTCCTGCAGCAACTGCACACAGGAAAAAGCTTTCATTGCTTTTAAGGTGAGGTGTCTGGATGTCTGCCCTTTACTCGGGGGATGGGAGGGAGTTGGAGCCCTGTCTTAGAGAGTTTCCTCCGAATCTGTTAGCAGGTAGCCTGTAGTCCCAGCAGAACAGCAAGAACCAATGCTGAGGAACCGAGGTGAGTCCAGGAGTCAGGCTTCTTGGCAAGTTGATTGAGGTGTGTGTGGAGCCAGGTTCGGGAAGCTGCAGAGGGTGGCAGGTGTGGGATGGAGGTGGTGGTGGTGGCAAATGGGTGGATAACATTGAGTGGTGTCTCCAAAGGGTCTAAGGGGTGCTCTCCTTATCTGACAGCAGCCAAGCTAAGATGTCAGACTTCCCACATGGTGTGGGCCTTCCCACTATGGGTGAAATCCTGTCTGACACAAAATTTCAGGCAGGGGTAGACAGGTAGCTAGTGATGGGAAGGCCACCCATTGGAATTTATCCACCACTTGGGCTTCAAACCCATTGGCAGAGAGTAAAAAATCCAGTCCCTAGTTTCTTTTTCTGAAACTGATACTCACACTTCGGCATAGCCTTGTCGTCACATGGATAATGCTCAACAACACATAATGTTAAATGGTTGTTCTTCAGACATGAGAATGTCTGTTCTCCAAGGGTCATGTTAGGATCGCTGCTTTAAGAAATAAAAAAAACTTGGATTTTGGAATTCAAAATAAAAATCAAATATTGCTAATGGTACCAAACTTGGAGGTGTGGCAAATGGTGAGGATGATACCCATAGGACATGGGCTATCAGAATGGACAAAGTGGCAGAAGGAATTTAGTACAAAGAAGTGTGAAGTATTGCAATTTGATAGCAATATAGAGAGAGGCAATGTAGCCTTAATAGCAGAGATTTAAAGAATGTGCAAAGACAGAGTGTCCTGGGATCTTAAGTGCATAGATATTTAAAGGTGGCATGAAATATTGAGAGAGTAATTAGCAAAGCCAATGAGATCCCAAGGTTCTTAAGTACAGGCACCGAGTGTAAAAGCAGGGAAGCTATGCTGACTCTTGATAAAGCCCTGGATGGATCACAGCTAGAGTACTGCATCCAATTCTGGTCACTACACTTCAGAAAGGTTCTGAGCATCCTTAAGAGGATAGAGGCATACTTACCACAATGGTTGCAGGTGTTAAGAACATAGGTAGTTTCAAAATTACAAGTTTAAGTGTGACAATCACTTTATAGTTTGAATTAATATGTTCTCAGGCATTTTCTGCTAAAATTGATGGAATCCAATTTGAATGTGCTGCCTAAGCACTGTAGCCATTTTCCATCGCAATTTTTTTTTGCAGGTATGCGACTTTAAGAGACCTCGCAGTGGTTGTCCCTTGAGGGAGCACATTAAAAGTGCCACCACATGCCTTCTCTTTACTGTGCTTGTCCTCTTCCCAACCTCCCCTGCAACACTGTGCCTTTTCTCACGTGTGTCTTGTAAGCCTTCTCATCCAATCCATGCCCAAGTGTGCAAGATGAAGTTGTTGAAGAATATCATGTCACAAAGGTGGTGAATGGAACTTCTTTATTCAACAAGGGAGTGAGACAGAAGGTAGAAAATTATAGGCCAGCAAGCCTAACATTTGCCATAGGGAAAATGTTAGAAGTTATTCGTAAAGACATTATAGCAGGACACTTGGAAAAATTCAAGGAAATCCGGCAGAGTCAACATGATTTTGTGAAAGAGAAATCACGTTTAACCAGTTTATTGGAGATACTGAAGAAGTAAAATGTGCTGTGGATGAAGGGGAAGCAGTGAATGTACTCATATTTCTAAAAAGGATTTGATAAGGTGTCACATCAAAGGTTACTGTGGAAAATAAAAGCTCATGGTATAGGGAGTAATAGATTGTCTGGGTAACAGGAAACAGAGATCACAGGGATCAGTGCTGAGGCCTTACATTTTACAATTTATGTAAATTAATTGGATGAGGACACCAAAGGTATGGTTTCTGAATTTACTGATGGCACAAAGATTGGTGGGAAAGTAAGTTGTGAAGAGGATTAACGAGGCTACAAAGGGATATAAATAGGTTCAGTGGGCGAAGACTTGACAAATGGAGTGTGATATGGGAAAATGCAAAATTGTCCATTTTGGCAGGAGAAATGAAAAAAAAGCATACTATCTAAATGTTGAGAAATTGCATAACACTGAGGTGCAGAGGGTGTCCTTGTGGATGGATCACAAAAGGTTAGTATGCAGGTGCAGCAACAATTAGAATATTGTTGTTTATAACGAGGGGAATTTAATACAAATGTGGGAAGGTTATGCTTCAGTTATACGGGACACTAGTGAGACCACCGGTGGGATTTTTGGCCACGTTTGCCCCAAAAACCAGAAAATCTCACCCAAGGTCAACAGACTTTTATATGGTCCACCCCCTTGTCCGCTACAAGTCCCATGGTGGGTGGAATGGTAAAATTTGCCCCTGTATCTGAAGTACTGTTTACAAAGAACAAAGAACAAAATCAGCCCGGGAAACAGGCCCTTTGGCCCAACGAGCCCGCGCCACCGTCTCAACACCACCAGTCCACCTCTCTACCCATGACCCCTGTTGGGGTCTCCTTATTTAAGGAAGAATATAAAAGTGGAAGCAGTTCAGAGAAGGCTTACAAGACTAATACCTGGAATGGAAGGATTGTCTTGTATGGAAAGATCGGGCAGGCAAGGCTTATATCTGCTTGGACTTGATTAAAACATGTAAAATCCTGAGGATTTTGACAGGGTGTATGTTGAGAGGATATTTCCTCTTTTGGGAGAATCTGAAACAAGGAATCACTGTTTAAAAATAAAAGGTTGGTCATTCAAGACAGAGCTGATTTCTTTCTCTTTCAAATGGTTACAAGCCTTTGGAACTCTTCCTCAATAGGCAGTCATAGCTGAGTTTTTGACTATTTTGGAGGTAGATAGATTCTTGATAAGCAAAGGGGTACATGAGGATGTGGAGTTGAGATTACAATCCTAGAAGCCATCATTTTATTGAATGTAATGCAGTCTCAAGGGGCTGAGTGGCCTACTCCTAATTTGAATGTGTATGTAGTTATGTTCATTTCTAAAGACATATCTTCTATTTTTGCAATGTTAAGCACGCTTAACCAATTTATTTGAGTTACTTGAAGAAGTAAGGTGTGCTGTGTGGCTAAGTGTGTCTGATGTGGTCATCAAGTTACCTAGCTTATATCTGATCCTCATACTCATAACCTTTAACATCTTTAACAAGAGATATTGCAATATTGATGGCATGCTAGTCAATGAGTTTTTCAAAATCATTCAGTGTTGAAGCAGTTATGTTACAAACAGGTTTTTTAAAGCAAATGCAATTGGTTTGCCTTTCATAGTATAAATGCTCCCAGACCTTTCTCTGAAGCGTTTATCTCCATGGCGGTTGTTTCACTGAGATCACTATGTAGTGGTATTGCTACTGGACTAGCAATCCAAAGGCCCAGAGTAATGCTTTGGGGACCTGGGTTCCAATCCCACCATGACAGATGGTGAAATTTAAATTCAATAAAAATCTGGAATTATAAATCTAATAGCCATTGTTGATTTTTGTAAAACCCTTCTGGTTCATTGATGTCCATTAGGGAAGGAAATCTGGGGCAATTTAATTGGTTCATCAAGCCGGTCAGTTGAAATGGCGAGCTGGTAAGATAAGGCAAGAGGTAAGAAGTCTAGTTCGCGCCTGATTTCTCGCCTCTCGCGATGTTACCGGACTTGTTCTGCCGGCATAATCAGCCTCATGCCCAGGAAGGGTGTGATGCTGATTTAAATATGTATGAGCTGATTTTAATATGATTAGTGTGTCCCAGACGCAATTGTCTGGGCTCACTTGCCTTAATGACCTTGCTGGTGGAGGTCCTCACTGGCAAGGATCACGTATGGCCCCCGTGAAACGGGACCTGATGTGATGGCCTTGCCAGTGAGACTGGAGGCCATTGAACCCCTTCGGTGATCGGGGCAGGTGTGCGTAGTGCTCCTCAGGCATTGCCCACCCTTGGACAAATGCAAGAGCAATTGGGGTGGGGCCATGTCCACGGGGGCATTTTGGTGGGGGGGGGGGAGGGGTGAGATGCCTGGGGAAGTGACAAATGTTCTACTGCACTGTAGAAGATGAGGGTGCATGCGCAATGACACCCCTACATCTCAGTAGCCAGCTTCCCAGCATGAATAGGCTATGTCCACTCCCTCTCCTGGTAAGAAGCATGCTTTGCTGAATTCTTTTTCTAAGTGCCGTACTATTGTGTCTCGGAGCCTATCCAAAAGATGGATGTGATTTTCTCCTGTTTTCAGGCTCGTTTGACATTTAAATGTATTTGGTAAGATCACCACCTTGTTCTTGCCTTGCCTGCGTGTGACTCCAGGGCCACAGAAATGTGATTGACGTTTAACTGCCACTCAATTCAAAGGCAATTAGGGATGGGAAACACATGCTGGCCTTGCCAGTGATTCCCTCATCCCATGAAAGAATAAAGGTGAGTCTCTGTTACCAATTTTTTGCAAAAATGGATAGGTATGAAAATACATGGTTCCAAACATTAAAGCTAATCTTGAGGCTAAAATGTTGTCTGATTTCCAAAAGAAATTAGATATAGCTCTTGGGGCTAAAGGGATATGGGAGGAAGAGGGGGATCAGGATATTGAATTCAATGATCAGCCATGATCAAGGTGAATGGCGGAGCAGGCTCGAAGGGCTGAAAAGCCTGCTCCTACATCTAGTTTCTATGTTCCCCACTCAATGTTGGAGCAGTTATGTTACAGGCAGAGATTTTTTTAAAGCAAATGCAATTGGTTTGCTTTTTCATAGTATGAATGCTTCCAGAACTTTCTGTGAAGTATCCATCTCCATGGCAGTTGTTTCACTAGGATCATTAATTTCAATGTCAATGCTTCTGATAGTGACTACTTCAGTGCTTCAAAGAGGTATTGATGGTCTTCGTGCCAAAGGAAAGGAACGTTCTTTCTCAACATTTCCATTAGTCATTAATATTTTTGAGCATCATTGGGAGCAGAAATCAAAGAGATCTATAAACCTTCGAAGATCATCCTTGTTTTGAATTAGCACAGCTTTAATATCCTCTATTTTACTTGGACAGGGAATTTTTAAGCACTGGAATAAATAGAATCGAAGAAGTTGATCTGCTGCACTTTGTCACATTTCAGACTGTTACGTGACACTTGCATAAATAAATGCATATTATGGTCATATTCTTGCTTTGTTCTTCCCACAGCAGCTATATCATCTGTGATACAGATGCATCCTGGCACAGGGTTAGTAATGGGGTCCATCTGAACTTGAAAGAGGTCTTGGCTAACAGATAACTCAAAAGGAAATCATTGAAAGCGATATCATCTGAAGATTTTTGGCTTTCTCCACAAGATTTTCTGATCAATAGCCATGCTTGGCAAAAAGTTCCGAGAAACAGTTTTCATCTGCAAATTTTGCATTTAACTTTCATAGTGTGGGTATTTTGTAAGAACAATGTTTTGCAAGTTGCATTTAAACATCATTTTAGACGCACATTCTCAATGATTGATCCTTCTTTATGACACATGTGATTGAACTGCACCAATCTGTGTGCTTTTGCACTGTTCATCTTTTTCCATTTTATCTCTAGTTTGATCTTTAATTGCTTTTTAATCTGACAGGCAGCACACTTTTGTATGGGGAAAGCCATGCCTCACCAAGTTGATTGAGTTTTTTTTTAAAGAGGTGACAAAAATAATTGAATGGAAGTCTGTGGATGTAGTTTATATGGACTTTAGTCCCTGTCTGCCAATGTCCCACATGGTAGACTGGTACTAAAACTCAAAATCACATGGGATTCAGGATGGGTTGGCTTGATTATAGAAGACAGAGTAGCGGTGAAAGGGTGTTTTCAGAATGGAGATCTATAGCATGTAGTGTTCCATAAAGAGCAGTGCTGGGACCTCTGTAGTATATACAAATGATCTGGAGGAAAATATAGGTGGTCTAATCAGTAAATTTGCAAATGACAAGAAGATTAGCTGATAGTGCCGAGGGATTGTCAAAGGATACCACAGGATACAGATAGATTGGAGATTTGGGCACAGAAATGGCTGATTGAGTTTAATCTGGACAAAAGCAAGGTGATGTATTTCGAGGATCAAATTTAGGTCTGAATTACACTGAAAATGGCAGAACCCTTAATAAACAGAGGGATCTGGGCGTACAGGTCCCAGTTCCCTAAAAATGCCAATACAGGTGGCCAAAGCGATTAAGAAGGCATATGGCATACTTGCCTTCATTAGCCAGCCATTGAGTACAGGAGTTAGGAAATCATGATGCAGCTATACAAGATCTTGGTTAAGCTGCATTTGGAATATTGCAAGCAGTTCTTTGATGTGATCTGATTTATTATTGTCACATATATTAGCTTACCGTGAAAAGTATTGTTTCTTGTATGCTATATGGACAAGGCATACCATATGTAGAGAAGGAAAGGAGAGAGTGCAGACTGTAGGGTTACAATCATAGTTAGGGCATAGAGATAGATCAACCTAATGCGAGGTAGCTCCATTCAAAAGTCTGATGGCAGCAGGAAAGAAGCTGTTTTTGAGTTGATTGGTACTTATATCTTTTTCCCAGTGGAAGAGCCTGTCTGGGGTGCGTGAGGTCCTTGATTATGCTGGCTGCTTTTGAGGCAATGGGAAGTGTAGACAGTGTCAATGGATGAGAGGCTAGTTTGAGTGAGTGACTGGGCTTTGTTCATGACCTTTTGTAGTTTCTGGCTGTATTGGATAGAGCAGGAGCCATACCAAGCTGTGACACATCAGGAAAGAATGCTTTCTATGGTGCATCTGTAGAAGTTGGTGAAAGTTGTAGTAGATATGCCAAATTTCCTTAGTCTTCTGAGAAAGCAGAAGCAACATGAGTTGCTGAAAGTAAGCGTGCAGTTACAACAAGAAGTAAAGAAGACAAATGGTATATTAGAACATAGAACAATACAGCGCAGTACGGGCCCTTCGGCCCTCTGTTGCACCGACCTGTGAAATCAATCTAAAGCCCATCTAACCTACATTATTCCAATATCATCCATATGTTTATCCAATGACCATTTAAATGCCCTTAATAAGAACATAAGAACATAAGAAATAGGAGCAGGAGTAGGCCAACTAGCCCTTCAAGCCTGCCCCGCCATTCAATAAGATCATGGCTGATCTGTCGTGGCTCAGTTCCACATTCCCGCCCTCTCCCCATAACCCTTAATCCCCTCTCTCATCAAAAACCCATCAACCCACGTCTTAAAAATATTTAGCGAGGCAGCCTCCACCACTTCAACGGGCAGAGAATTCCAGAGATTCACCACCCTTTGAGTGAAGAAGTTCCTCCTCAACTCTGTTCTAAACCGCACCCCCCTTTATCTTGAGGCTATGCCCCCTAGTCCTACTATCCTTTCTGAGCGGGAAGAGTCTCTCCACCTCTATCCTATCCATCCCATTCATCATCTTATACGTCTCAATGAGATCTCCCCTCATTCTTCTAAACTCTAACGAGTACAAGCCTAATCTATTCAGCCTCTCCTCATAGCTCAACCCCCTCAACTCCAGCATCAGCCTAGTAAACCTCCTCTGCACTCCCTCCAAGGCTAAAATATCCTTGCGTAAGTACGGCGCCCAAAACTGCACACAGTACTCCAGCTGTGGCCTCACCAATGCCCTATACAGCTGCAGCAAGACCTCCCTACTTTTACATTCAATCCCCCTTGATATGAAGGCCAGCATCCCATTCGCCTTCCTGACCACCTGCTGCACCTGCAAGCTGGGTTTTTGCGACTCATGCACAAGGACCCCGAGGTCCCTCTGCACCGTCGCCTGCTGCAGTTTTTCTCCATGTAAGTAATAATCCTTCGTACCATTATTCCTACCAAAGTGGACCACCTCACACTTGCCAACATTAAATTCCATTTGCCATTTCCTGGCCCATTCGCCCAGCCTATCTAGATCCTTCTGTAGACTCTCCCCACCCTCCGCACAATTTGCCTTTCCACCAATTTTGGTGTCATCAGCAAATTTTGACACCCTACACTTGGTTCCCTCCTCCAGATCATCTATATAAATGGTAAATAGCTGAGGCCCTAGCACCGAACCCTGGGGCACTCCACCAGTCACCATGTTAATGTTGGCGAGTCCACTACTGTTGCAGGCAGGGCATTATTATTGAGTGAAGAACTGTCTGACATCTATCCTATATCTATTACCCATCAATTTAAAGCTATGTCCCCTCATGCTAGCCATCTTATCTGTGGAAAAAGGGTCTCACTGTCCACCCTGTCTAATCCTCTGATCATCTTGTATGCCTCTATTTAGTCACCTTTTAACCTTCTTCTCTCTAACGAAAACAGCCTCAAGTCCCTCAGCCTTTCCTCATAGGAACTTCCCACCATACCAGGCAACATCCTGGTAAATCTCTTCTGCACCCTTTCCAATGCTTCCACATCCTTCCTATAATGCAGTGACCAGAACTGTACGTAACACTCCAAGTGTGGCCACACCAGAGTTTTGTACAGCTGCAACATGACCTGATGGCTGCAAAACTCAATCCCTCTACCAATAAAAGCTAACACACTATGCGCCTTTTTAACAACCCTATCAACCTGGGTGCCAACTTTCAAGGATCTATGCATATGGACTCTGCATGTGGATCTCTCTGCTCATCCACACTACCAAGTATCTTACAATTAGCCCAATACTCTGATTCCTGTTACTCCTTCCAAAGTGAATCACTTCACATTTTTCCACATTAAACTCCATTTGCCACCTCTCTGCCCAGCTCTGCAGCTTATCTATGTCCCTTTGTAACCTGCAACATCCTTCTGCATTGTCCACAGCTCCACCAACTTTAGTGTCATCCGCAAATTTACTAACACATCCTTCTACACCCTCATCCAGGTCATCTAGAAAAATGACAAACAGCAGTGGCCCCAAAACTGATCCTTGTGGTACACCACTAGTAACTGAACTCCAGGATGAACATTTCCCATCAACCACCACCCTCTATTTTCTTACAGCTAGCCAATTTCTGATCCAAACTGCTAAATCACCCCCAATCCCATGCCTCTGTACCTTCTGCAATAGCTTACCATGGGGAACCTTATCAAATGCTTTACTGAAATCCATATACACCACATCAACTGCTTTACCTCATCCACCTCTTTGGTCACCTTCTCAAAGAAGTCAATAAGGTTTGTGAGGCATGACCTATCCTTCACAAAACCATGTTGACTATCCCTAATCAAATTATTCCTTTCTAAATGATTATAAATCCTGTCTCTTATAATCCTTTCCAAAACTTTGCCCACAATAAAAGTAAGGCTCACTGGTCTATAATTACCAGGGTTGTCTCTACTCCCCTTCTTGAACAAGGGGACAACATTTGCTATCCTCCAGTCTTCTGGAACTACTCCTGTAGATGATGATGACATAAAGATCAAAGCCAAAGGCTCTGCAATCTCCTCCCAAGCCTCCCAGAGAATCCTAGGATAAATCCCATCTGGCCCAGGGGACTTATCTATTTTCATACTTCCCAGAATTGCTAACACCTCCTCCTTATGAACCTCAATCCCATCAAACAGTATTGGTGGGCTTTCTTAACATGGAGGGACCAGGACATGTTGGTGATCTGGCACCTAAAAAGTTGAAGCTCTCGACCATTTCTACTTTGTCCCCATTGATATATACAGGGGTATTCCCTCTTACTATGCGTCCTGAAGTGGATGACTATCTCCTTTTTGTTGACATTGAGGGAGAGATTATTGTCATCGCACAAGTTCACCAGATTCTCTATCTCATTCCTGTACTGTGTCTCGTCATTGTTTGAGATCCGACCCACAATGGTGGTGTCATCAGCGAGCTTGAAAATCAAGTCATCACGTTATTAGAAGGACGTAGAAGCTTTGGAGAGAGTGCAAAGAAGGATGGTCTCAAAGGTGTTGACTATGAGGAGCAGTTAACATAAGAACATAAGAACATAAGAAATAGGAGCAAGAGTAGGCCATCTGGCCCTTCGAGCCTGCCCCGCCATTCAATAAGATCATGGCTGATCTGTCGTGGCTCAGTTCCACTTTCCGGCCCTCTCCCCATAACCCTTAATCCCCTCTCTTATCAAAAACCCATCAACCCGCTTCTTGAAAATATTTAGCGAGGCAGCCTCCACCACTTCAACGGGTAGAGAATTCCAGAGATTCACCACCCTTTGAGTGAAGAAGTTCCTCCTCAACTCCGTTCTAAAACGCCCCCCCCTTTATCTTGAGGCTGTGCCCCCTAGTCCTACTGTCTTTTTTGAGCGGGAAGAGTCTCTCCACCTCTATCCTATCCATCCCATTCATCATCTTATATGTCTCAATGAGATCTCCCCTCATTCTTCTAAACTCCAACGAGTACAAGCCTAGTTTATTCAGCCTCTCCTCATAGCTCAACCCCCTCAACTCCGGTATCAGCCTAGTAAACCTCCTCTGCACTCCCTCCAAGGCCAAAATATCTTTGCGCAGGTGCAGCGCCCAAAACTGCACACAGTACTCCAGCTGCGGCCTCACCAATGCCCTATACAGCTGCAGCAAGACCTCCCTACTGATTGTTTTCACTGGAAAGACAGAGTCTGAGGGGAGCCCTGAAAGAGGTGTACAAAATTGAGAGGCATAGACAGGTTGTATAGTCAGAGGCTTTTTCCAAGGGTGGAAATTAAAAGGGGGTACAGGTTCAAAGTGAGAGGGGGAATGTTTTAAAGGGAGATGTGCAGGGGAATTTTTTTCAAAGTGGTGGGTGCCTGGGATGAGCTGCCAGGGGATGTGGAAGCAGACACATTAACAATATTTAAGAGGAATCTGGATGGGTACATGAATAGGGAGGAAATAGAGGGATATGGTCCAATTCAGCTCTTGGTATTGTAAATATGAATTGCATTCAAAATACTGGCAATTCAAAAGCTCGCTGAAATATCCTGAGCTTTGGGTTCTTAAACTCTCAATTTATGTTTTTATACAAAATTATGCTGTGAAATAAGTAATTAGATATATTTCACAATAAATCAGTGTCTTAATTAAACATAGTGTTAATAAATAAATGAAGTCGACCTCAGTCGTCACTAAGTACAAACATTTCAGCAATTCTCTTGATACGAATAAAACCTTTAAGGGCCATATTAGGAGGATCGGCAAAGAACTTGAAGCATTTTAGTGTTTCATGAGTAGTGCTCTGGTGCTGCAAGATGACCTAGAAGCAAATTATATATTTGTTACAAAGTCAGTGTGTTAAGCAAAAAAAGATTTTATTAATATTTGAAAAATGAACACCAAAAGCAATATAATGCAACCTCGCAATTTTCTTTTTGGGTTGGGCTCCACAACTGCTGCAGCGCTATTCAAAAGGTTCAGTGGTTCCCATGATGTGAAACAGGAAAAAGAAAAGAAAGATAAAGAGGAAACGGAAAATAGCGTTTTCTTCTCTTTAAAGCTGCTATTAGATTGACGTGCTCTGAGTCGTCATATGCTCCCCTGCTTAAAGCACAGTTGTGCCATGAAGCAGCACAATGAAAAGTGTGCAAATGGTATTTGCATCGTAAGGTGCTTTGCTGAATTCGATTAACGATATTTCGGTGTGAAATTTGAGAACATATAACTCAAACCACCAAAGGCAGTTTTCAGAATCGTCTATTTATAAATTTCTGTCCCTGTCTCCGGACTGTTGCCACCAGGTGTCTTTCTGAAGGCTAGCTTTGTCCGCCAGCATTAACTGTTATTCCCTCAGTGGGAATATGCGCTGATCCATTCTCCTGTAGAAGCTTTTGTTTCCAACCCCCTCTTCTCTTTGAATGGTTTCCATGACACCCAGGTCATTTGCATATGAAAAAAACCAAACACAAAAGGTTGCAGCAGAGACCATGAGCTGTTTCAATAGAAAAGAGGGGAAAATGTGAAAGTGAAGCAAAAAAAAGTTTGGGGAGGAAGGGTGCAAAGGTTTTTTTTTATCAAGAAGTGCTAAATCAAAAAAAAATTAAAAGGTTTGCTGTGGCCCCTCAGTGCATTAAGTATTAACGCCTGATGGTTGTGCAGAGGCAAATGAAAGGCAATAATTACCACATGAGTCATAAGCTAAAAATGCATTATATTCATGCAGCCATATTATAACTTAATTCTGCTTGAGCTGGTACGAGGGTTTCAGCTATCAAATTCTCACGGTCTTTCTTCAAAATAAGATATCAGACAGAGATACCAGTAACCCATACATTGCTGAATAAAGAACAGCCCCATTTGGCTGTAAGCATGGCAACTGCTCAACAGGTGCTTTGAGGGTTAAAGTTTCTTTCAGGAACTCTTTCAGGAAATCAGCACTGGCGTACAGTGTGAAATGATAATATCATTCTTACTTGTTGCCAGCAGTTTTTCTACTGCACCTGTAGGTGATGTAAGCACTTGGACTCTGAATGCAAGTTTGGAAAGCTGCTTCGCATCTATCTTTCATTCTCAATGGGGCACCTCCGACATTGTTGTTATTTTATCCAGGTGCAAATAGTATTGCATGTCATCTGGTCGATTTTGCACATTGCTGTTGCTGGGACCTTGCTATGCACAAATTGGCCACTGCAGTTCTCTGCTTTCCAAAAATTATTCTATGTCGTGGGGTGGAACAGTAGTTAGCACTATTGCCTTACAGTGCCAGGGACCCGGGTTCAATTCCCAGCTTGGGTCATTGTCTGTGTGGAGTCTGCAATTTCTCCTCCTGTCCATGTGGGTTTCCTCCGGGTGCTCCAGTTTCCTCTCATAGTTTGAAAGACATGCTGGTTTAGTGTGCTGGCAATGCTAAATTCTTCTTTGGTGTACCCAAACAGGCTCCAGAGTGTGGCAACTGCAGGATTTTCACAGTAACTTCATTCCAGTGTTAATGTAAGCCAGTGACGTTAAGTAAACAAAGAAAACAACTGGAGGGCTTTGGGCAAGCTGAAGTCTTAAAAGAGATATCTAAATGCATATTGTTCCTGTAATCTTATTTTGCATGCATTGGAGCGTTGGTTCACATTTTCTGATACCAGAATCTTAGGAATGAAGTTGTGACAGTGATAGCTCGCTTACAGAAAAATCCTGCCTTTCTGAGCTAATAAGTTGTCTAGGTTTTCACCTTGGCACTGTGATCCAGAAACAAACCTAACTCTTCTCATACAAACACAACTCGAAAGATAAGTGCATCCTTGTATCAGCCTTAAAATATAACGATAAATAGCAAGAACATTTTATGTAAAAGAATGTGCATTTGTGTTGATTTAAAAAAAAACTTGTACGTGCCTTCCTCTGTTCTCACTTTTTAAAAACTTAATTTGATTTTTTTCCGAGTTTAAATCTTGCCTTATCCTCCTGGTTGATTGTAAATTGATTTGAGAGATCAGATATTTAGCTTAATAGGGATACAAGACTATTAACATTAAAGCAAAGTTTACTTATTAGTCACAATTAGGCTTACATTAATACTGTAATGAAGTTCCTGTGAAAATCTCCTCTCTCCCCCCTGTTATGTGTTCATTGTTATCACCTTCTACTTGCTGAACAGCTGACCGCCCAGCTTCTCTGCCTGATCTCACATTATTGGATATATTACCAGCTCCTTCTCATCAGATACTGGCCTTTTCCCTTGAAACTACAATTACCTCTTCAAAAACTCATACTTCATCCCTCTATTCTTTTGAATTATTGCTCTACCTCAAACTACACGTTCCTCATTAAGGTCTTTGAGCATGTTTTTGCCTCACAAATCCATGTTTATTTTTCTCTGAAAACTATCCAATGAGCTTTGTTAACAGACTTCTCAATTTCCCTTCTTACTGACAAGGGGAAGATAATGTCACAGTGGTAATGTTGTTGGGTTAGTAATCCAGGAGTCCTGGCTGATGCACTAGAGACTTGGGTTCAAATTCCACTATGGCAGCTAATGAAATTTCAATTCATGTAATAAACCTGAAGCATAGTCTCAGTAATTGTGACCATTAAACTCTGATTGTAAAAACCCATTTGGGTCACTAATGTTTTTTAAGGAAGGGAAACTGCAATCCTTACCTGATCTGGACTACATGTGACTCCAGACCTACAGCAACTCTTAAATGTCTACTGAAATGGCCTAGTAAACCATTCAGTTCAAGAGCACTTTAGGCTGGACAACAAAGACTGGCTTTGCCAGAAATAACAGCATCCTGTGAAAGAAAAAAGTTTATACTGTCAAGTCTCCCTGTTCCATGTGTTTTATGTTCATATTTTCCCCAACAAAATCGTCACTTCAGGCCTGACTGCATTAGTTTGTCTGTCCATTTCACCAACCTACTTGGAATTTGTTACCATCTTTCCCACTGTTTCCCACATTCTCAAGTTCTGTATGATCCGAACACTTTGCAGTTACACTCTATACTGTGTCCAGCTGATCAATATGAATCAGACCAGGGATCCTTTAACCAACCCTTCAGGATCTAAATACATACATTCCTCCACTCTGAAAAATAGTTGGCCACCATTACTTTTTGCTTCCTATTTCATAGACAACTTTGCATCCGTATTGAGGGGAAGCAATGACCTAGTGGTATTATTGCTAGACTATTAATCCAGGAACTTAGCTAATGTTCTGGGACCCGGGTTCACATCCCGCCACTGCAGATGGTGGAATTTGAATTCAATAAATAATATCTACTGATGACCATGAAACCATTGTTGATAGTCAGAAAAACTCATCTTGTCACTAATGTCCTTTATGGAAGGAAGTCTCCTATCCTTACTTGTGACTCCAGTGCCACAGCAATGTGGTTGACTCTCAATGCCCTTCAAGGACAACCAATGATGGGCAATAAATGCTGGCCAGCCAGCAATGCCTACGTTCCACTATGAATTTTTTAAAAAATCGTTTATATAGATTTTTTGGGGGAGTTCTATTAGAAATCACCCCATTTATATTATGGAATCATAGAATCCCTACAGTGCAGAAGAAGGCCATTTAGCCTATTGAGCTTGCACCAACAACAATCTCTGCTAATACATCTAATACTAAGGGACAATTTAGCTTGGTCAATCCACCTAACCTGCACACCTTTGGAGCGCAGGAGGAAACTGGAGAACCCGGCAGAAACCCACACAGACGTGGAGAATGTGCAAAACTCAACACAGACACCTGAGGACAAAACTGAATCCGGGTCTCTGGCACTGAGGCAGCAATGCTAACCACTGTGCCACCATGGCATGGATAGTAGATAAGGAAATTATTGCCAGATTCTCTGACTTTGCCCATAGCTGGGATTCTCTGGTCCCACTGCAGTGAGTGGAGATTTGACTGAGCACTGACAGTGGTGTTAGTATGTTAACTACCAGCCTGCAGGTGCAGCAGGTGATCAGGAAGGCAAATGGGATGCTGGCCTTTATAGCAAGGGGGATTGAATATAAAAGCAGGGAGGTCTTGCTGCAACTGTACAGGGCACTGGTGAGGCCGCAGCTGGAGTACTGTGTGCAGTTTTGGTTGCCGCACTTGCGCAAGGATGTTTTGGCCTTGGAGGGAGTGCAGAGGAGGTTCACTAGGCTGATACCGGAGATGAGGGGGTTGGACTATGAAGAGAGGCTGAATAGACTGGGTTTGTACTCATTGGAGTTTAGAAGGATGAGGGGGGATCTTATAGAGACGTATAAGTTAATGAAGGGGATGGATAGGGTGGAGGTAGAGAGATTCTTCCCGCTTAGAAAGGATAGCAGGACTAGAGGGCACAGCCTCAAGATAAGTGGGTGGGCAGTTTAGAATGGAGTTGAGGAGGAACTTCTTCACTCAAAGGGTGGTGAATCTCTGGAATTCTCTGCCCGTTGATGTGGTGGAAGCTACCTCGCTCAATATATTTAAGACACGGGTAGATAGGTTTTTGGTAGGCAAGGGAATTAAGGGATATGGGGAGAAAGCGGGAAAGTGGAACTGAGCCACTTCAGATCAGCCATGATCTTATTGAATGGCGGGGCAGGCTCGAAGGGCTAGATGGCCTACTCCTGCTCCTATTTCTTATGTTCTTATATGTTCTTAACTGTCGGTGAATTCCAGCCTATAGCTGCCCTTTCTTTCAATTGCAAAGCAGGCTGGCACCCTCATGACTTGATTTTCTTCACTTATGTTTATCACTGACTTGGGACTGATTGAATAAACATCTCTTAAAAACTTAATGCAACCTTGTGAACCATTGCCTTTGTGGTGTTAATTTGCTAAATAATAAAACCTTGCCTCTTTTATGGCTAGTTGTTTTTCACAGCTGGATTGTGCAGAGTCCATATGACTCCTGATTGCATCTACTGGGAGAAGGCTGATGTGGAAAGGACATGGGGAGCGGGTCTTGGGCAGATCAAATTTAAAGCATAATTTTTCTCTGCAGGAATCCTTTTGGATCTGGGAGCCCTGATCTCATACCGTTATGATTATCAGTTATGTGCCTAATCAACGCATTCTGGAACTCATCATATGATGTAACCTATAAAATGACAAAGAACAGCAATTTGATATCAGGTTTTTTTTTTCATTTCACAGTTATTAATTACATCACTTCATTTTTCTAAGGCTGTAGAAATATTCTTAACTTCCAGATACTAATCTGACTGTGAATAATCATTTCACTGCTGGCAGCGTGATAACTCATCACACCAAAATTAATAAAGAATAAGAAATTCACAGAGAAAGCTTTATAGGTAGCCCAGAGTCATTAGAATAGAATCTGCAATTGGTCAAGGTCAAGTATGGATGGTTAATACTATGTAAAGCTAACACAGGAAGAAGCAGTCCATGTCCAAATGCAACAAGACCCAGACAATATCCTGATTTGGGCTGAGAAATGGCAAATAAAATTTGTTACACAAGAACTAGACAATGACCATCTCCCACAAGACAGACTGTAACCATTATCCCGTGGCATTCAATGCATCACCATCACTGAATCCCCCACCATCAACCTCCTAATGGTTGCCATTTATCAGAAACTGAACTGGGCTAGCTATACAAATACAGCGGCTACAAGAGTAAATCAGAGATCGGGATCCTGCAGCAAGTAACTCATCTCCTTACTAGTAGTTAGTGAGATTTTGCAAGCTCAGACAAGTTGTGGAGGTTACAGATAGTGTGACATGAACCCAAGGTTCTGGTTGAGGTCGTTCTCATGTGTCCCATGACTTGCCTAGGCTTGCAAAATCTCACTAACTGTCCTGTCTGGAGACAAATCACATCTCTTTAACCTGTGCTTAACCCTCTCTCCACTCACATTGTCTGCACCTTTAAGATTTGATTACCTGTAAAGACTCGCATTCCAATCATTATCTTGTAAATTGATTTTGTATCTTTATATGCCCTGTTTGTGAACAGGACTCCCACTCACCTGATGAAGGAACAGTGCTCTGAAAGCTTGGTGTTTTGAGACTTCTTACTCTGCCTACCGAAGTCCAACGCCAACATCTCCACATCATGGCTACTTTTTAACAGCCAATTCAAGCCTTCTATTCTTTGTAGTGAAATAAAACACAGTTCTGCAGTCAGGTGATATTATATTGTTGTCGAGCATGCAAACTATAATAGAGGTATATAAATATTGCAAAATTGTTTTCACCTCCTATCATTTACTTCTCCAAACAGCTTGAATCAGTTATGCTAGTTTTGCTTTTGTATCACACTTCTATTTGACCCTCATGAACATATTTCTTAATAAAATGCCACTATTTTTCCTAATTGAAAAACTCCAAGACTTTTATAGATTTATGCTTACGTAACATTGCAGTTGCATTACATTATAATTAATGCAATCAGCGTAGCATCTTGCATTCAATTACAAATATTATAAGCTCATGTGGCTGCCTATACCAGTATTGTTTTTATCAGATTTAAGAGCTGCCAATGAGCATTGCAGTGTAATGAATGCATCCAGCAGCATTTTGTCAGATGGGTCATTATTTAGTATTATGGCAGTTGAGTAGAAACTTGACCTTCTCCTCAGGAAAAGGTAGCAACTTTTATTACCATCAAGAAATGTTCTCAGAGAGACAATGCTACCTGGAAATCTCTCCGGGTTTGAAATGAGAAGGCTTTTGGCATTATAGTATCTTTATCTCATTTTACTATTGGGGTCAACAATGTGCATATGGTTGTCCAATGTGGCAAGGATGTATGTCATGCCAAAATGGAAGCAAGAAGTGCTGGAAATTCTCAGCAGCTGCAGACAGCAACTGTGGAGAGAAACAGAGTTGACGTTTTAGGTCAACTTGACCTTTCATCAGAACTGAAGAAACATAGAAATCTAACAGAGCCAGTGGGAGAAGGAATAAGCAGTAAGTACAGAAGGGAAAGACTGTGACAGGATAAATAGGGATTTAATAAAATATTTTGTGGTGCTAAAGAGCATCGTGATTGGTATAGCAAAGAAACAAAAGATGTGCGCAGATGAATCATGTATGGCTACATAGCAGCCATCTAAATGCAACATCAAGCAGTAGGAAAAATGAGACAAGGTAGAACAAGCAAAAACCAAACTATATAGGACAAGATAGTAGTAAAGGTTAAGTTCTGAAATTGTCCAACTCAACAAGTCCAGAAGGTCTCCATCTAGTCTTTTTTTGCTGGGTTGGCCTTTTATTGTTTCTTTGTTCCCTTACATTACATTCAGATGATGGCTAATCAGCCATTCATATCTTTTTTTAAAAATTCACGGGATTTGGGACCAGCTGGCTAGGCTAGTATTTATTGCTTATCCCTAGATCCCTTGAGAAAGTGGCGGTGAGTTGCTTTCTTGAACTGCTGCAGCCCCAGAGGTGTAGGTACATCCAGAGTGCTATTAGGGAGGGAGTTCCAGGATTTTGATCCAGGGACAGGGAAGGAACAGTGATGTATTTCCAAGTCATGATGGTGGGTGACTTGGAGTTGAACTTTCCAGACAGTGGTATTCCCAGGTTTCAGCTGCTCTTTTCCTCCTAGATGATAGTAGTTGTGAGTTTGGAAGGCGCTGTCTAAGGAACCTTGGTGAGTTTCTGCCATGTATCTTGCAGATGGTGTACACAGTTGCCACTGTTCCTCAGTGCTGGGGGGTTGAATGTTTGTGGAAGGGGTAACAATCAAACGGGTTGCCATGTCGTGGATGGTGTCCAGGTTCTTGAGTGTTCTTGGAGCTGCACTCATGCAGGGAACTGGAGAGTATTCCGTTACACTCCTGACTTGTGCCTTATAGATGGACAGGTTCTGTGGAGTCAGGTGGTGAGTTCTCACTGCAGGATTCTTAAGTTTGACCCGCTCTAGTAGCTAGAGTATTTATATGACTAATCTGGTTCAGTTTAAGATCAATTGTGACCTCCAGGTTGTTGACAGTGGGGGATTCAGCAACGGTAATGCCACTGAATGTTAAGGGTGATGAGTAGTTCCTTTCTTGTTGGAGATGCTCATTGCCCGGCACTTACATGGCATGAATGTTACTTGCCACTTGTCAGCCCAAGCCTTGATATTGTCCAGACCTTGCTAAATTTAGACATGAACTGTTTTAATATCTGGGGAGTCACAAATGATACTGAATATTGTGCAATCATCAGCAAACATCCCATCTCTGATCTTATGATGGAAGGAAGGTCATTGATGAAACAGCTGAGGTTGGTTGAGCCTAGGACACTAACCTGAGGAATTCCTTCAGTGATGTCCTGGCGCTGAAAAAATTTACCTCAGATCACCACAACCATCTTCTTTTTTGCCAGGTATGACTCCCCCGATTCCTATTGACTCCAGTTTTGCCACAGCTCCTTGATGTTGTACTCAGTCAAATACTACCTTGATGTTAAGGGCAGTCACTCTCATCTCTGGCATTCAGCTGTTTTGTCCCTGTTGGAACCTAGGCTGTAATGAGGTCAGGAGCTGAGTGACTCTGACAGAATCCAAACTGATCATCCATAAGCAGGTTATTGCTGAGACAGTGCTGTTGACCCGTTCCGTCACTTTACTGATGGTTGGGTGGACTGATGGGGTGGTAACTTGTTGCGTTGGATTTGTCTTGTTTCATGTGTACAGGATGTAATTGAGCAACTTTCCCCAATGCTGGGGACATGCCAGTGTTGTAGCTGTACTGGAACAGCTTGGCTAGGCAAGTGCAAGAATTGGAGCACAAGTCTTCAGGACTATTGCTGCAATATTGTAAGGGCCATATCTGAACATACATCTTGTGGTAAGTAGCATTCAAATCACATAGCACCAGGCAATGACCATCTCCAACAAGAGAGAATCTAACCATCTCCTCTTGATATTCAATGGCATTACCATCACCGAAGCCCTGACATCAAATTCCTGGGGATTGTCAATGACCAGGAGCTTAACTGGAAGTAGCTTAACTGAAACTTGAAGACACATAAATACTATGGCTACAAGAGCAGCTCAGTGGCTGGGAATTCTTTGGTAAGTATTCGGTCCATGATTTCACAAACTTGTCCACCATCTAGATAGTGAGTTAGAATAGTCTTCACATGACAGGATTAGTACAACTCCAACAACATTCAAGACAATTGACACCACACAAGACAAGCCCCACCTCTCCGACCCCTCCCCAAAACATGTTCTCCCTCCATCACTAGTGCACAGTGACAACAGTTTATACCATCTACAAGATACACCATAACCAAGTAATCTTCCATAGTTCCTTCCAAAGCTTATAAGAACGTAACATAAGAACTAGGAGCAGGAGCAGGCCATCTGGCCCCTCAAGCCTACTCCGCCATTCAATAAGATCATGGCTGATCTTCTCATGGACTTGGCTCCACTTACCTGTCCGCTCACCATAACCCTTAATTCCTTTACTGTTCAAAAATGTATCTATCCTTGCCTTAAAAACATTCAATGAGGTAGACTCAACTGCTTCACTGAGCAGGGAATTCCACAGATTCATAATCCTTTGTGTGAAGAAGTTCCTCCTCCGCTCAGGCCTAAATCTACTCCTCCTTATTTTGAGGCTATGCCGCCTAGCTCTAGTTTCACCCACCAGTGGAAGCAACTTCTCTGTTTCTATTTTATCTATTCCCTTCGTAATCTTATATGTTTCTATAAGATCTCCCCTCAGTCTACTGAATTCCAATGAGTACAGCCCCAGTCTACTCAGTCTCTCCTCAGAAGCCAACCCGCTCAACTCCGAAATCAACCGAGTGAATCTCCTCTGCATCCCCTCCGGTGCCAATACATCCTTTCTCAAGTAAGGAGACCAAAACTGTACACAGTTTTATCTAATACCTAGAAGGAGAGCAGACATATGGGAACACTGCCACCTGCAAATTCCCCTCCAAGGCACTCATAATCTTGACACTGAATTAAATGACCATTCTTTTACTACTACTGGGTCAAAATCCTGCATCGTCCTCACTAACAGCTTTGTGGGTATACCGACACCACATGGACTGCAGTGTTTCACAATGGTGACTCATTACTATCTTCTCAAAGGCAATTAGAGGAGGGCAATAAATTCTGGCTTTGCTAGCAAAGCCATTATCCCAAGGGTGAAGTTAATATGTGACCTTCATCATTATTATTACAATTTCATAGGTGGATGCCCTTTGGCACCTAATTTCCTGCAGGAGCCCTCCGACAGCATTGTTTCCAATGAGAGGAAGCTTTAACTGCCCTCATTGCCTATTTACAAACATGTCTTCTTTTAATATGTTGCTCAGTTCAATAGCAGATTGCAGACTCACTTACCCTGTCTTTAAGACTCAATCTCTTATGCTAGGTGATTCATGTGAGTACCTACTTGAGTCCTGCTGGGTGTCCCAATTCTCTTGAATGCAATGTTGAACTCCCTTTTCCATACACAAGCTTAGAGAGATAATTTTTCCCTCATACCTGCTTCACATCGAATTGATGGGTAAGCATTGCTCTAATTATTCGTAGCAAAACATAAACACTGCTTTCCCAGTTAAACATTAGGGTTTACAAAAATCCAGAATAAATGACTAATATCATATTACAGTGCAAAGATAACTAATGGGAAATTCAGTGTCCAAGAAAGTCATTCAGAAATCAAAGCTAGGACTAAGCATTAGTTACTCCAGGTGTGACCATAGACAGTTTGCTCTAAAATGTGGAGCTCTCCTTGTTATAGGAGAATGAGTACTCCTCAGGTATTCTTGCTAATACAAGATCACTTTTTTGTAGAATGTGTACAGTTGTTGCAGGATTTGAGGGTTTTCTTTATGCATGAGATGTTATTTTGACTGTAATCTAAGATTTAGCATTGATTTGGAATTTTTCTTTGAACACATGCAAATTATTTTTGAAAGTTTGGAAGCTTAAACTCGCGCTGATATATATTGGACTCCCTCCCAAAGACTATTGCAATGATCATTGAATATTACCTTTTTGAGATTCCTTTTATCCTGTGTTTAAAAATAGGATTGAATTTTATTTAATTTGATGGGCTGTGAATCATACAGACTGTAGGCTACAAATTTAGATTAATTTAAATTAATGCACTCTGCTTTGGGTTCAATAATGGATGGAGTCATAAACTGCTGAAAAATAACTATTCAATATTAATTTTCCATCTGTTCAATTACTCTTTTTTAGAAATCCATCAACTACCCTACACTGAAATAATTTGGGTCTACGTTTAAGGAACACTGCACTAGGATGACCATATTGGATTAGTGCTGGTATTTTCTTTAATCTGAAACTACATGGGGGAATTCTCCTGCCGTGGATGTTGACAGGATTCTCTGGTCCCACTGGCAATGCGCCCCCTCCCAAAGTTTCACCATGGCACGGGACAACAGCAATGGGAAATTCCATTGACGGTGGCAGGACCAGAGAATCCTGCTGCCAGTGAACAGCGCGCCACCTCTCACTGCTGAGAAACACGTTAGCCACTCAGTTAATCATCCAAATCAGCATTATAATCCATACTTTCCTGGTCCCAACCTACTCTGACACCTTGAAGATCACCAATTCTGGTAGTTAGCACTGTAAGTGTGTTTACATTACATGGGCAGTAGTAGTTGAAGAAGGAGCTCGCCACCACGTTCTCAAGGGCAATTAGGGATGAGCAATAAATGTTGGCCTAGCCGACAACATTCATATCCCAGGAAAGAATGAATCAGCAAAAAATTCAATTTCCCATCCATACTTGTCAACTTAGGCAACCAGCAAAACTGACCAATAGCTTCACAGAAGCTGTCCACTGCAAGTATACCCAACACACCATTCCTTTTATTCCAGTGTGTAAAACCTGTTCTCAAAAATGTTGATTCAGAAATTAGAGGACCCAGTACTGAAGACATGAGTATTAATTTCTTTGAGGCATTTCCTGCCAGAATATTTAATTCTTGTTACCATTTCTTGACATTTAGGTGTAATCCTAAGTGTGAAGTTCAAAACCTTTTTTTTAATTAAGTAAATCACCAGTAGTATCCCATCCCATATGTTGTTGTCAACTCAATGCAATTTTACTTGGTGACAGAGGTTCTCACATGAAATCAATGAATGCATTCACATCTGGAAACACCTATCTTACCTAAAAAAAATCTGCAAAGAGCGTGGAAGAAATTTAACAGTCGCATAAATCATGCATGTCCTTTGTGCTAGTGCATGACGCGCTGTGTGATCAGTATTGGTATTAAAATGATGACGGGCTCAGAAGCTTAAAATACAAGATCAAAAAGACTAATGAATGAAGGAATGCCAGAAATATGAAGAGGCTTCAAAGAAAACTAAGGAGGGGCATTAGCATATTGCGGCTGCTCCGGTGAGATAGTTAAACTTGAGGGTTGGCACTAGGAAAGTAACCAGCTGAGAATTTTAAAAAAATTGTTGATATAAAGGGTGATGAAGCAAAATTGTGATGACCCAATGTAATATGAGAAAAGCCAAGAGAGAGAAAAGAAAGAAAGGAGGAAAGGAAAGAAGAGAGGAAAGTGTGATAATTAAACTTCTTTCTGCACGACAAAAGGTTCCTTGGTTGTCAAGAAAATGGCACCAATTGGCATAGCTATCTCAATCCACATTTTTGAGTTTTCAATGCCTGACCAAATTTCAAATTAGTCTGTCTCTCCTGCTCCATGTTGTCTTGGTGATGTGATAAGCGCATGTATAATAATAATCTTTAATTCCATCAGCTGGTTGAATGGATATGCTGGACTTATTTGAAATTACCTTTTTCAAGCAACAACACTGATTAAAATGGCTGCCATAAGTCACCGGGTATTACAAGTTGATCAGTTTCTGGCAGTTTCCAATGTGGGTTGCCAAAGCAAACCTCACATGGAATCTCACCAACTGATGTCACAAATTATTTCAAAAATGAACTGAAATTTGTAACTAGCTCTCAATATTTGCATTTCTATAAATCTATTTTTAAGGCTGAGATTTGGTCTACTGGAACAATGGCTATGTAAAAGGCATTGATTTGTTCTTTCTTGCTCATGTTAGGGAAAATGGTCTTTTCTCAAGTGATGGCTCAAACATAAAAGAAATTATTCACTAAGGTCATTACATAACAGTAAAGTTCAATCCAGACATGAGCACCTTCTGTGCAATGCCCAACTCATTATGGAGAGAGAGAGATCATTTGATCAAAGCAACCATTTTGAAACATATTTTATTACAACATCCTGGTTGCTTTTGGATTTAGAAGAAGTCTAATGAAGCAGTAATAGTATCTCCCACTCCCTTGTTCTCAAATTCAGAGAGCTCTATTACATTTTGAAATCTATCACAGAGATAGGGAATTTGTCAAAAGGAACCTAGGTACAATAGCATTGACTTTTTGAAAAGATGGACCACAGGTTAAAAAGATACTGTCCCCAGAAGTTGCAATTTATATTGGTCCCAGCTCCATTGGAAGTTCAAGAGCCCAATGAAAAGAAATCTGTCTCAATCATGAATACAGTAAAAAGTCTGACAACACCAGGTTTTAGTCCAACCGATTTATTTGATAGTAAACGCACAAGCTTTCGGGTTAGTCCCTTCGTCAGGTGAATGGAGAGTTCTGGCCTCAGACAGAGCATATAAAGCACAGACTGTTTACAGATTACTGATTAAATGCGAATCTTTAACCTGCTGTTCAAGTCTTGAAGTGGCCGACAATGTGAGTGGAAGGAGCACTGATCACAGATTAAAGAGATGTGTATTGTCTCCAGACAGTACAGTGAGTGAGGTTTTGCAAACCCAGGCAAGTGTTGGGGGTTACAGATAGTGCGACATGAACCCAAGATCCTTGTTGAGACCGTCCTCATGTGTGTGGAACTTGGCTATCAGTCTCTGCTCAGCGACTCTGCGTTGTCGTGTATCGTGAAGGCCGCCTTGGAGAATGCTTACCCGAAGGTCAGAGGCCGAATGCCCGTGACCACTGAAGTGTTCGCCAACAGGAAGGGAACAGTCTTGCCTGGTGATTGTCGAGCGATGTTCATTCATCCGTTGTCATAGCGTCTGCATGGTCTCCCCAATGTACCATGCTTCGGGACATCCTTTCTTGCAACGTATCAGGTAAACAATGTTGGCCGAGTTGCAAGAGTATTTACCGTGTACCTGGTGGATGGTATTCTCACGTGTGATGATGGTATCCGTGTCGATGATCCGGCATGTCTTGCAAAGGTTGCTGTGGCAAGGTTGTGTGGTGTTGTGGTCACTGTTCTCCTGAAGACTGGGTAGTTTGCTGCGAACAATGGTCTGTTTGAGGTTGTGTGGTTGTCTGAAGGCAAGAAGTGGGGGTGTGGGGATGGCCCTGGCGAGATGTTCGTCTTCATCAATGATATGTTGAAGACTCCGGAGAAGATGTCGTAGCTTCTCCGCTCCAGGGAAGTACTGGACAACGAAGGGTACTCTGTCCCCTGTGTCCCGTGTTTGTCTTCTGAGGAGATCGGTGCGGTTTTTCGCTGTGGCACATCGGAACTGTCGATCTATGAGTCGAGCGCCATATCCTGTTCTTAAGAGGGCATCTTTCAGCGTCTGGAGGTGTCTGTCACGATCCTCCCCATCTGAGCAAATCCTGTGCATACGGAGGGCTTGTCCATAGGGGATGGCTTCTTTAACATGTTTAGGGTGGAAGCTGGAGAAGTGGAGCATTGTGAGATTGTCTGTGGGCTTGCAGTACAGTGAGGTGCTGAGGTGACCATCCTTAATGGAGATGCATGTGTCCAAGAATGCAACTGATTCTAGGGAATAGTCCATGGTGAGTCTGATGGTGGGGTGGAATTTGTTGATATCATCATATAGTTGTTTCAGTGATTGTTCACCATGAGGCCAAAGGAAGAAAATGTCATCGATGTATCTAGCGTATAGCATCGGTTGAAGATTCTGTGCAGTGAAGAAGTCTTGTTCGAACCTGTGCATGAAGATGTTGGCATATTGAGGTGCAAATTTGGCCCCCATGGTCCACATCAATCATGAATAACAGTGAAAAACTCAAATAGCAAACTCTCTGTTTTAACCTTTTATCATTGAGTCTTAATTAAGCCAAAAGTTAACATCCACTGTATTATTTGTAACTTTGCCTACTTTTATGTGCCTACATTACAAAATTTCATCATAAGTTTGCCTTTCAAAGTACCTTTATATCTTTACCTGGGTGGCTCTTTAGCTCAGTAAAACATACTCCTTTGTGCTTAATGTTATAAAGCCTGTCAGACTGAATTGTTTGCAAGCAGCTCATAGATGGTTAAGTATGGACACTGAATTAATACTTATGTAGAATCACAGAATTCATACCATGCAGAAGGGAGCCATCCTCTCCATTGAGCTGGCACCGATCACAATCCCACCTTCTAAATTTAAAAACGCAATCAAAGTGGGAAAGAGAGGTTGAGTTGACCCATGTCCTCATCAGTCATAACAACATCTTCATAAGGAATACACAAGTCAATTCCTCTGAGGGTATTACTTTGCTTTTGACCATTGCCACTCAGGTTGTCTGCTTCCTCCAGTAATCCATTTCCCCTTTAAATTGCAGCAGATATTTTATTCTTCTGCTGCATGAGGCCTATTGCCTTTCTGCCATCTATTTTCCTCCCCCAATGCTTCTGGCAATCGTTAAAACTTAACTTGGGATTCAGCTTCTATCCCCACCGCCCAATCCCTGCTGGAACACTTTGCACATTTCTGTTAATGTAAATGATCCAATCCTACAATCTATGACAGAAGTCAGCATGAGGGCATCCAATAACCTAACAAGGAGGAGGAATTCAAACAATACAAATGTTACCCTTTAGATAACCATATCAAACATTACATTTTGACCTGTGTTCAAACATTATCAGAATGGAACTTGTCTAATAATATGTAACCACCTTTTTTATCACTACTGTACTTAACATGTTGACACACGTGGCACCAATTATTTCTGGCTTTCAAAAGTTATTGAACATTTTTTTAATGCTCAGATGTCAATGGGTCAGCAAATGATTAGTTCAATTTGACCAAACTGGTTTCAGAAAAGAGGAGAACCAACACCACGGGATACAGAAGGACAGGTGCACTAAGCTATATTCTCCCATTTTTAATGCACTTTGAACATTTTGTCAAAAAATAATCTTCTGGCTTTTGTTAGATTTTAAAAATTTTGCTGCTTTTGGTTATATAGCATTGGTTGGCTTGACTAATGGGCTTCATTTTCATAGAACTCCTACAGTGCAGAAGGAGGCCATTTGGCCCATCGAATCTGCACTGACCACAATCCCACCCAGGCCATATTCCTGTAACCCCACATTTTAACCTACTGATCCCCCCGACAGTAAGGGGCAACTTAGTACAGCCAATCAATCTAACCTGCACATCTTTGGGAGAAAACCCACACAGACACAGGAAGAATGTGCAAACTCCACATGGACAGTGACCCAAGCAGGGAATTGAACATGTGTCCTTGGCGTTGAGGCAGCAGTACTAACCACTGTGCCACCGTGCTGCCCCCAGTACCAATGAGAACAAAATAGAGAAGATGGACAACAGGGAAAAGGAAGTGAAGGAAGGCTTGAATATTAACAGCAAACAGAGAAATGGAGACCTCCCAAAGGGTAAGGAAGAGATGAAGACAGGTTTAAGTTGTATGTATGTAAATAAATGGAGTATTGTAAGAAGTATTTGGGAACTGGAAGCAGAAATTGCTCTAGAAGAATGTGATAAAGTAACATTGACAGAAACATGGCACAAGCCAGAACAGGATTGGATACTTAACATCCTGGGTTGTAAGGTTTTTAATAGAAACAGGGTGGGGGGGGGGGGGGGCGGTGGTGCAGGTGGAAGGGAGGAGGTGTGGCAGTCTTAGTCAAAGATAGTTGCATAGCCATAGTTCCTGAATTAGAATCTATATGGTTGGAGGTGAGAATCAGGAGGGGAATGGCAACCTTGTTAGTGTTTGGTATACTCATGGCGAGGAAGTAGAAGAGAGCATTTGTAAGCAGATTATGGAAACGTGAAGGGCAAGTAGGGTTGTGATAGTTGGGAATTTCAAATACCTGAAGGTAGACTGGGAAAAGGGTAGAATGCAGGGCATGGATGAAGAGAAATTCCTACAGTGTGTGCAGCAGAATTTTTTGGAACAGTACATTTCCAGTCCTACTAGTGAAGAAGCTGTGCTGGATCTGGTCTTAGGAAATGAGGCAGGCCAGTGGATAACATCAGAATGGAGTAGCAGTTGGGAAATAGCGACCTTAATGTAGTAAGGTTCAGCATTAAGTTGGAAAAGGATAAAAATTAATTGCAAGAGAGGTAGGAGTGAGAAGAGGAGAAACTTCTTTATTCAAGGTTGTTGGGATTTGGAATGTGCTGTAGGGGAGAGTGGTAGAAGTGGATTCCATAGGAGGCTGGATACATATTTGAGAGTGATGAATTCAGAAGGCTACAGAGATAGGGTTGGAGAATGGGACTAGCTCTTTTCAGAACTAGTGCAGACACAATGGGCCAAATGGCCTCCTCCTGTGCTTTAAAATTCTATGGTTTTATGATTTTTAGGCATCCATAATAGGTTGCCTTACAAAAAATGGACCAAGTTCCACGTGAACTACACAGTACCTGAATGAGACCAACAATGAGAAATAAAGCAAAACAAAAGCAGCCTGAAGCATACTGATTCACAATTGAAACCAGGTCAGTGTGATTTTTCATAGCCACTGCAGCCTGAATGGAAAAACTGACTAAAGTAAAATGTTTGTGGCAAAATCAGGCATGTGGGGAAGTGCATTATCAGCACTGTAGCTCCAATGCATGCCAACAAAATGTATCATTTAATTTCCACAATGCTGGCACATTTACCTGGGCTAACCACCATAGACGATTACACGTTACGAATGTTTCACCACAAGCTAAAGATATTCATTTGTAACAATAGCTTTGGTTAGAAAGAATGTAATTGCAGCATGGGCATTATGGACAAGCTGAGTCCATTTGCACGATGTACTATTGCATCACGCATATCTTTCTCCCCCTCATTTCTATTACATTGAAAAGCTGTGGGCTATCTTGTTGCATATTGACAGCTACTTGGCATTGGCACACTGGGCATTTAATGGAGTGGGGGGGGGGGGTAAGGCAAGAGGAGGGATTGCGTGCCCACGCCGATGCCAAGTGCGAAAGGCAAAGCGCCAGAATGTACACTGGCTGTGATTTTCTTAAATACTCATGGGCCTACTGCTAAAGTCACTGTGCTGAGCAGAACTACTTCCACAAAAATTCAACCCTCACAGCAATTCAAAACCCAAAACTTGAACATTTACTGCAGCATTTCATTTTACACACAACTTCTTAGTTAAAAAGTCACATTAAATTTGCCTAAGAGCTTAAGAATATATGGCAGTATATAGCTGATAAGACCAAAACTGGTAATTTACTTGATGGTTTGAGTAACATAACTGTAATAGCAAAGATTGACCTATTATGTTATTAAAATTCATGATTAAATTACAGCTTTAGGTCCATTGAATCTTCTTCACGTTTTAGATCTTAGTGGCTGGGTTTTAACTTTAAAAAGGCAAACAGGTTTGGGTCAGATGGCAGGGGTTAAAGTCTCAGTATTCTGTTTCTCAATCTAAACCAGCCCTTAACTGAGCTTGATGTAGGCTGACGGCTGACCTGACAGTTGGAGGCTGTGAACCTCATTGTCATTCAGCTCTTGATCAATAATAACTGTCAACTATGTTTTTTGAGCTTCGAGAAACCTGACAATTTTATTGAGGTGAGGACTAAGAGGACTTCAAGAGGTAAGTGCCTCAAGGTATCTGCCTGAGGAGTCTCCTTAATCCTACCCTGTCTTTCCCATCGGTCCTATTCATGGGGCCTCTGACTTCATTCCCTACCGCTTCCAGGCCCAACCATCCCAGAACTGGGTTCCAATCAACATTTCCCCAACGTCTTTGATTTTCACCTGGGCCAAGACCCCAACCTCCACTGGGGAATTGGCAGCTATCATGATTGCACCCTTCCAAGTGTGTCCACTCTGATGCAACAGCATCACCTTCAACTGAACTCCTCCTTTCCTCTGGTCAACCCCTATTACTATCCCTGATCGAACCCTGTAGCTGGCAGAGACTCACTTGTTGCTGTGGCTGCCAGAGACCAGTTCCTTGCCAAGCAGGAAACCAATCCGTGAAGTCCAAGTAATTCTGACAAGGCTCCACTGTGTTATGTGGCACGACTACCATGGTAAATGGGATTGATTTTCAACAGATTTGGCAGCTCAAAACTGGGCAAGCATGGAGCGCTGTGGACTATCACCAGCAGCAGAACTGTATTCAACCACATTCCCTAGCCTTATGGTTGGCATATGCTCCACTCTCCCTTAACCATCAAGTTGGGGGCTAAACTCAGTTCAGTGAAGAGTGCTGGAAGGCATTCCAGGAGCTGCAACAGGCATACCTAAAATGAGGTGTCAACCCAAATAGAGGACCATTTCCATGTCAAACAGCCAAAGTAGCAAATGATAGACAGAGCTGAGCAATTCCACAATCAACACATCACATCAGGTGCCACAAACACCTGGTTCCTCAGTGATGGCAGAGCGCAGTAGATCAGTGAAAAAGAAAAAGTTGCAGCATTTAAAACTATCTTCAGTCAGTCAGAAGGGCCGAGTGGATGATCCAGCTCAACACTTTTGTGGTCCTGAGCATCGCAAATGCCACGCTTTAGCCAATTTGATTCGTTCCATGTGTTATGTGATGCAAAAGCCAATCTACGCTCATCCCATTTACCAGCACTTGGATGTCTTGTTGCAATTAGACAGGCTATATCTGAAATACTGTGTGCAGTTTGGACTTCCTTATCTGAGGAACGATGTCCTTGTTATCGATGGAGTGCAGAAAAGGTTTACCAGACTGATTCCTGGGATAGCAGGACTGATGTATGAGAAGGGATTGAGTTGCTTAGGATTATATTCACTAGAGTTTCGAAGAATGGGGGGAGGAATCACATAGAACTCTATCAGGACTATACAGGGTAGATGCAGGAAGGATGTTCCCAATAGTGGGGTATCTAGAACCAAGGGCCATTATCTAAGGATATGAAGTAAACCTTTTAAGACTGAAATGAGATATTTCTTCACGCAGAGAGTGCTAAGCTTGTGGAATTTTGCTGCTGCAGAAAGCAATTGAGATCAAAGTATTGTATGTTTTCAAGAGGGAGTTAGATATGGCTCTTGGGGTGAAGGTGATCAAAGGATATGGGAGAAGGTGGGATCAGGCTATTGAGTTGGATGATCAACCATGATCATGAATGGACGAGCAGGTTTGAATTGCCCACTCCTGTTCCAACTTTCCATGCTTCTATATCAAGAAATGGCTGAAGGCATTGGATACTGCAAAAGCTATGGGTCTTGACAAAATTCTAGCTAAATATCTCCACTTGCCACTCAATGGCATTACCGCCATTGAATCCTGCGATTTCAACACCCAGGGAGTTACCATTGATCAGAATCTGAACTAGATTATCTATATAAATACTGTGACTACAAGAGCAAGTTACATGCTGTAAATTCTGGGGAGAGCAGCTTATCTCCTGACTCCCCAGAGCCTGTCTACGAGGCACAAATGATGAATGCTATAGTGTATTCTCCACTTGCCTGGTTAAGTGCAGCTCCGACAATACTCAGAAGGTTGACATCATCCGGGACAAAGCAGATCACTTGATTGGCATCTTATCCACTACCTTGAACATTACACCTCCTGCACCGACACAGTGTGTTGCAATATTAATCCTGGGGCTTGCCCCTTGCCATGTACTTTTATTTAGTGGTCTTTATTTTACTCATGGCAGAAGCTCAAGATAATCATGGTGAAGGCCATAGATTTAATCTGGCAACAAAATCTGCTTATTTCTACAACTGGAACATGCGTTGGTTTGTTACCTGAATATTGCAACATTACATCAAGTCCCAGAGGTGGTGAAAGTGCTGCTTTCAGAACTGGTTCAAGCGATAACAATTCACACTGTGCCATTTATCCTAATCATGGCATGGGAGTGAAGGTCACAGCGTCACACAACTGGAAGACTGAAACATTAGATCTACCCCCCCCCCACCACCACCTGCCTCACCCTCCTTGTAAAAAACAAAAAAAACATAATGCATGCTTTTGTTCCAACTTACCAGAATACATTGTATCACTATATGTGATTTTGTAAACAAACTAAAATGTTGTGGTATATTTTAACCTATAATTGTTGAATGCACTGGTGTTGTAGCGAAAGATGCACTCCTACACTGTCAATTAAAATAGAAAGCAAATTTTAATCAGGATCTTGTTGATAAGAATAAACATTGAAATAGGCATTTTGCTAATGTATGAGTTAATTTACTGTATCCAGTTGTCTACTGATTAGAAATAATGAAATGGAGGGAATTGCATTCTTGATAAATAATATTTCTTGTAAATGTGTCAGAGTGGTCGAATCTCTAATAAGAACAGAAGATAATAAATGATAGTGTTTAAACCAATTTTAGCTGTTACCAATTTTAGCTGTAACTGATTACTGTATTATCGCCAACTCTGTAGGGTAATTTTGTAAAATTGCAACTCTGGTACACAGCTTTGCTCAGCAGGAATGCAGAACAAGAGAAAACCCAACAACAATTCTACAAGCAGCTTTCCCATTAGGTGAGATTCCACACACCAGAATCAGAAGCTCAGTAAATTGGTCTTACATGTACATTCTGGATGGCAAAGTGCCTGTTATGGCTGGACGGTTGGTTCATGATGCAGAATGCCCCCATTAGCACAGGTTCAATTCTGGCTGAGGTTATTCATGCCTTCTCAACATTGTCCCTAGCCTGAAGTGTGGTGATCTTCAGTTTAAATCACCACCAGTCAGCTCTTCCCCTCAAAAGCCACGCAACGTATGGTCATCTGGGACTACAGCCACTTTACTGATTTTCTGATGTGTGATCCCAAAAGCTGAGATTCTTCATCATCATTGCAGATTCAAAAACCTGAAAGCATTGTACTTTCTACCATCAGTGCCTGGTATCTGTGCATGCCACATTGGGTGGAATTTAATGCCCTTCTCTGGAAGTAGTTTGGCAGAGGGCATTTAATCAGGAAAGAGGCAGTTGGGGACCCTGCTGGCTTTCTGCCTTTGTCCCAATGAAATCCATGACATGAAAATCTTTGGATGTCCTTCTTAACCCACCACTCAGTGAGGCCCTTACTGGGCAATTGATGCCCATTTAAGGGACTCATCCTGCTGCTGCTGCTGGTAGTCACCTAGTAGCAAGTGGGGAAATTGCCATGCAGGAAACTTGAAACATTCTGGTTTACTTGTTGGCTTCTAATGGAGGTTCCCTCATTGTCAGGCACTCAGCATTTGATCAAGGGATCCCATGTCAGCCACAGGGGGTGGCCACTCAGAACATTTGCTGTCAACCCTCCTCTACGCAACTCCCCCTCCCATTATCATTCACTTATTGCTTGCATCCATGGTGATTCAGGACCATTTGCGGCGCCAATCAAAGGTGCTGCTGATCTCTGGCCAGCAGCTCTTGGAAGGCAGGACTTTCTGCCCCACCCATCCCCACTCTTACAGAAGGTTTGACACTGCCTAGTTAAGTGTCTGATTGGTACTTAGAGAGGTCACACAAGGTTCTCACCAGGTGGACAAACTGTTCAACAGGGCATTAAGCCAAAACAAACGGTTGCCGCCCTTCCTTGAAATTAAATCAAAATGCTTTAACGAACATCTGACAGCCATTGCATCGTTGTTTTGGTGAGGCTCCAGTACTCTTGTGTTACCTGTGCACTATTAAAGTTCAAACTCGTTAATTGTTTCCCAGTTTCTGCGTGCTTATTTGCTCACACTTCCATGAACAGAATCCCCACTTAACTTGTCACCCACCCCTGGCGAAATTATGTTCTGTTGTAATGATATTGGGGGCCCAACCCAACACCATCTCCCACAATTTTATGGTTCTATCCTCACCCCCACTTCTGTTATCATCCATCTTGCAAAAGTAAAATTATGGCCACTTATGCAAGGCTGGGGTCCGAGGTTGCCAGACTAGATAGGGGAGGCAGTAAGCCGTTCCGTTCAAGGATAGTGAAGCAGTTGGATTTTTAGTTTACACCAGTTTTCATGTGGATTTGCACCAAAGAAAATAACCAATTTCCCAAATTTACCATGATAGGCTGGGTTCCGAGTTCAATGTCAGTATCATTACTTCATTATACTTTTGAATTTTACAGATATTAATGTTCAAACAATATTTGTTATTGTCTTGACCCGCAGTCTTATCCGTGACTTTAACGAATGACAGAGAAAAGTTTATTGTCCATTTACATCACAAACCAAACTAACTTTCACCTTGTTAGTGGCCCAGTCATCAGTCCATAAGTATGGCTTATTTCAGGAGATTTTTTAAACTTTTCAATTATTAATACACCTTCTGGGAATCAAGGAATGAATATTTGTCTATTGAGTAACAAAATTGGCTCTACTGAATTAATTGTATAGATTCAGTTTTGGTATTTCAATCATGGGAGGTGGGCAGTTGATTAACCCTAGTTGCCCTTTGAGGGCAGTTGAGAGCCAACCGCATTGCTGTGGCTCTGGAGTCATATGTAGGCCAGACCACGTAAGGATGACAAATTTCCACTGCTAAAGGACATTTTTGAACCAGATGGGGTTTTTCTGATAATTGACAATGGTCTTGTGATCATTATTAGATTCTTAATTCCAGATTTTTTTAAAATTGAATTCAATTCCGCCATCTGCCATGGTGGATGTGAACCCATGTCCCCTGAAAATTAAACGAGTTTCTGGATTAATAGCCTAGCGACTATACATCTAGGCCAATTCAAAAGAAGAAATAATAGTCAGAATTCTCCAGCCTTGTATGCATAATGCCACGGCCAGCGAGAACGGAGAATTTGGTTCTCAGCCAAAGTTCTGTTCATGACAGCGGGCATGATGTGGGAATGCGCCCAGAGAATCTCAGCTGCAGACGAGGTCAGAGCATCCAGCACAGTATGTTCAGATGCATAACATGCAGTTGTAAATTAATAACTCTGAAATGCAATAAAAGTGTTCATATTTTATGTTAAGTGTAATTGTTTCCCATTCTATTTTTGAATTCTATATAACAAATCTATCATACAAACTGGAATCAAAACACTATCTGTACTGGCCACACTTCAATTGTTCCCTTCAGGTTTTTGATTAAATCCTGTTTAACATCTATGGAGTTAGCTGCAAATTGTATTGGCAGTAGCGTATGATTAATATCTCAAACTGCAAAAGTTCTCACAATGTGCCTCATGATTTATTGATATGCACCCACTGCCCTGGGAGCAGAAACTTCTTTGGCTTGTCCACCATAACTACCATCCCATCACAATGAATCCCACAATGGGCAGGACTAGAAAATAGGCCATCACTTTTTTTCAGGCCAGCTTAAAGGAATGCAGCTTCCAGCCTGCCATTAGATCTAAGTAGCACAGCCAAAGCGCCTGCCATGAACACTTGCAACCATTCTCTTGGGGTTCAAATTGGAATTGTACAATGAGACCAAATTCCAGTGACAAGAATCCACTTAATACAACAATCGATGTAATGAACCTGTAGCGCATAAATCAAACCATAACCTGCCTAAATCATATTGAAATCCTCTTGAGTCTGCCACTAAATCTGATTTTCTTTTCATTCTGAAAACTGTGCTCCAGCAATCTAACTGTTTTGGAATGGTCTTGTCATCTGAGGTATTTCAGTGAGTTGAATCAGCTAGTTGGAATTGTTAGTACTCCATTCAGATGTTACCATTATCTGAAAATCTTTGATGCCCATAATCTACATTGTAAAGATTTTTCAATAAGATTCCAAACTTCGGCAAGCACCTCTACCATTATGTACCATTTCAATAGGAAGCTTTCATCTTGGTATCATTCAACAATCATCTCCAAGAGAAAAACAAATGCCATGATAAAATCTTAACAAAAATCAAAGCAGAGGAGATAAAGTGGAATGGCTGATTACCATTGCAGACTTGTTTTAATAAATTCCAGTTCTTTTATTTGAGATACCATTGTATCTATTGTAATCCTGGATTAAATGGCACATGCAAGTATGAAAGTTTAATCCCAGTTTACACAAACATGTTGCCTGGATTGCTTTTTAAAGGCAATGCATATTCTTGCTCTGTATGAAGTTGTCTTTTCCCTTGAAGAATTTGGGCTGAAACCTAACTCCAAAAAAAGGGTGGATTGGGATCATTGCAGAAATTAAAATACAAATATAATCTGGAACAAGACACTGACCTGCTTTGAACACGTCCATTTCCTTTTTTAACAGAGTGGGGGCAAAGACCAGGTGGCCAATTTGCTCGTGGGAAGCAGTTTAATCATTTCAGTATTATAGTAAGACTTCCTCCTTCATTTTAACAGTCATTTTATTTTTAACTACAAACAGATTCCCTAGGCTTCTAGAAACTCAGCAGCTTGAAAGAGGTGAGAGAAGCTGAGTTAATCTGAGGCATTTGCTTGTCCTCTTTGCATATGGACCAGGAGGAGCAGGGATAAGAATTGGTACATGCAGGGTTAATGTGGGACTGAGTAACATAAGATTATAAAGCCTACTTTATGGTGTAATATCTGAGGAATTGGATGATCTTCTAAAGGACTGCTTAGTGGCAGTAGATTGGTCAATATTTAAAAACTCTGCGGCCAACCCAAAGAAGTACACCACTACAGGAACTGACAAAGAAGCTACTCCGTGTGTTTTTCCTAATTGGAGATCATGGATGAACAGGGATATCTAGTGAAGTCCAGGTCTAAGGCGTTCAAGTCAGGTGACCCTGACCTTTACAAGAAAGTCAGATATGATCTATGATATCCATCAAATATGCCAAAACACAATACCAGACCAAGCTAGAATCCCAGGTTAGCCACATGGACTCCTGTCAACTATGGAAAGGTCTGCAAGACATAAAAGGCTACAAGATGAAGGCATGTAAAATTGCTGGCACCAATGCACCCCTCCCCTATGAACTCAATGCAAATTTTGCATTTTGATCAAGAGTCAGCTAGAGCATGTCCTCCACCTTGGAAGCCTCAGATGAACTTGCATCTGGGGGTCACCATTGCAAATGCCAGAGCAGCCTTTTTGAAGGTCAAACCATGGAAATCAACTGGCCCAGTTGGGGTACCCAGATGCATATTCAGATCCCGCGAAGAACAGCTGACGATGCGATTTGCAAACATCTTCAACCTCTCTTTACAATTATCTGAGGTCTCTTTCTGCTTCAAGAAGATGACCATCAGCCCGGTACCTAAGAAAAGCCAAGCAGTGTGCCATAATGACTATCGTCTGGTGGCTCTGATATCCATCACTATGAAGTGCTTTGAAAGGTTAGTCATGGCATGAATCAATTCTAGCTCCTCAGATTGCTTGGATCCACTACAGTTTGCCTACTGCTACATCAGGTCCACAGCAGACGCCATCTCCCCGGCCCTGCACTCAATCCTGCAACATCTAGGTAACAAAGACACCTATGTCAGACTCCTATTTAACAACTACAACTCAGCCTTCAACACTATTCCGACAAAACTTGTCTCTAAATTCCATGGCCTGTGCTCGACTCCTCCCTCTGTGACTATACCCTGAACTTCCTAACTCAGACCACAATCAGTAAGGGTAGGCAACAACACTACATCTACAATCATCCTCAACACCGGTACCCCACAAGGCTGTGTTCTCAGCCCCCAACTATACTCCTTATAAACCTATGACTGTATAGCCAAATTCCCCTCCAATTCGATTTTTAAGTTTGCTGATGACACCACCGTACTGGGTCTCATCTTAAATAATGATGAGACAGAGTACAGGAATGAGATAGAGGATCTGGTGAACTGGTGCAATGACAAAAATCTCTCCCTCAATGTCAACAAAATGAAAGAGATAGTAATTGACTCCAGGAAGCATACTGGAGCACATGCCCCTGTTACATCAATAGGGATGAAATGGAAATGGTTGAGAGCTTCAAATTTTTAGGTGTCCAGATCAACAACAACCTGCACTGGTCTCTCCAAGCTGATGCTATAGTTAAGAAAGCCCATTAATGCCTCTACTTTCTCAGAAGATGAAGGAAATTTGGCATATCCGCTACTACTCCCACCAACTTTTACAGATGCACCATAGAAAACATTCTTTCTCGTTGTATCACCACTTGATATATCTCCTACTCTGTCCAAGACTGCAAGGGACTACAAAGGATCATGAACAAAACCCAGACCAGCCTCCCACCCATTGACATTGTCTGCACTTCCAGGTGCCCCGGAAAAGCAGCCAACACAGTTGAGGACCCACATACACTCTTGCATCTTCTTACGTTGGGAAAAAGATACAAAAGTCCAAGGATACATACCAGTCGACTCAAAAACAGCTTCTGTTCTGCTGTCATCAGACTTTTGAATAGACCTACCTCCCATTAAGTTGATCTTTCTCTACATCCTAGCTATGACTAACACTATATTCTGCACTCTCTCCTTTCCTTCCCTTTGTCTGGTATGCTTTGTCTGTATAGCACACAAGAAACAATACTTTTCACTGTTTACCAATATATGTGACAATAAATCAAATCAAACCTTTCCAACATAATAACTGCTCTTACAGGCTTTGGCCATATGAAGCAGGCTTTCTGCTCAAAAGGCCTCTAGCCTGAAAATCAGACTGACTGAGAGCTTACATGAAGTAAGTTTTAACAACATTATAGTTAAATTATGCAGAACTTTCAGAAAACATAAATCTCCCAAATTAACCTCCAGGTTAAAAAGCAGATAATTTCTGATTTCTAAGTCTGGAAAGATTATGGGGCTGCATTCATTGTGGTTTGAGTGTACCTATGCTGGAAGTGAGAATCTTGGCTTTGTGGAATTTTGTGAAGCAAACCATTCCCTGCACGGAGACAGGCAGACCAGTAGCAGCCACAAGCTGGAAACCAGAAAGAATTGCTGGATAGCCAGGACACATAAAAGACCCTGCTGCAGAGACTGTAATTAAACAGGGCAGGCTTGGTAGAGCAGAAGGCTACATTCACTATAGTGATGGAAGCAAAAGCTCCAGAGTGAAAATTTTCCATGTTATATATCTCTCGCAAGCTCCAATACAGGTACATTCTTCCCACCATCTTTTTAGTAAGTCTGAGGAGCACATGAGTGAAACACTGCATAAATGATGAGTGACTAAAGGTACCAGTACAGAAATGTAAAAGTAATAACTGGAAAGTTAGTTTATATCCTTTTGCTGCAATCACTAGGGATTTAGATCGCATATAAAAGATCATTATAATAATATCATCGAGTGGAGTAATTTCAATTGTCTAAAATTCTATGCAAGGTCGAGTTACATATGAAGAGGAGTCCACTAACCAGATCCGCATAATAGAACAAGAAGACTTCCAGGCATTGAGGTGCACTATGAAGTATTTAGCAATTCCAATCATATTTTCAAGGGAGTCTTCAGACAGTGACTGTAGCTAAATTAAGTACTTTGTGCATGCTCAGGCTGCAGCATTAAGCACAGGTCTGTAACACGTTCTTTTTCCAAGCTTCAATGTGTGAGAATGCCTGAGGATAGGCATTCACAACTTCCTTGCTGCCTGGAGATCTTCTCCTCCTGAACTGGGAGTGTAGGAAAGGGAAATTCAATTGTGGCTTTCAAAAGAGAATTGGATAATAATCTGAATCGAAAAATTAGTGCCCAGCAGCATTATTGAGTTTAAAAAAGAAAAGAAAAATGCCTTTCCTTGCCAGAAAAATGCAAAGGCTTATTGTCAATGATGCTTGAATTATAGAATCATAGAATGCTTACAGCATTGAAGGTGGCCATTCAGCTTGTGTCCATGTTGGCTCTCCATTAGAGTAACACAACCAGTTCCCTTTCCTTATTGACCTGCAATGTTTTTCTCTGCAAGTGGTCACCCACTTCCATCTGAAAAACAATGATTGAATCTGCCACCATCACACCCCCAGGCAATGCATTTCAGGTCCTTACCACTTGTGGCCTAAAATAAGATGTTCGTCATGTTGCTCTTCTTTCACCAATCACCTGAAATTGAAGTCTTCTGGTTCTCGACTCAATGGGAAGTTTCTCGCTATTTACTCCATCTAAGCTGCTCATGATTTTGAGCATCTCTATCAAATCTCCTCTCAACCTTTTCCTCTCCAAGCTTCTCTAATCTATCCATGTAAGCAAAGTTCTTTATCCCTAGAACCATTGGGTGTAGGGCTTTCTGAAGCCTTCAAATGATTCCAAAAGTGGCCTGAATTGGATACAATGGATGAGATTTTCCAGTTGAGTCTGCCCCGAGACTGGAAATTCCTGCCAGAGGTCAACGAACATTTAAATGGTCTGTCAAATTTTCCATCCCAGCTGCAACATTTCCCACGGCAGGCAGGACATGAACCCACAAATTTCTAGCTGAGAGATAAGCATTTTGCAATTATCTATTTAAGAGCATTACTCTCATTGGACCATCAAATTGACTCTCCTCTCACATCGTGATCATTGCGATGCCAAAGAGCAGATCAGATCCATGCAGCTGTAACAACTGAACATGCAAAAAGGCAAGTTCAAGGATCCTCAAGACAAAGAGAGCTCTAGCTGCTACTGAACACCCAGACACTGCAATGTTACCTCTCTCTGATGCAACAGTGAAAGGAAGCAGCTTATAAATTAACAGGTAAGCACAGTACATCAGTGGAAGGGGTAATTGCCAGACCAAAAATCACTCAACCCGCACACATGCTGCTGGATTTTATGGAATGTGTTCTCTACCCCTTGGCTGAAAGGTCAGAAGGAGCTCACCCAGCAATTCAAAGCTAGGGACAGCATTAACTGGTTTATGGTGGGACCTCTGCGCATATTTCAGGAGAAAGTCCAATGTGTAGTGTCAGCTGAGAGGGCAACAACTACGACAACTACAGAAAGCCCTCAATGCCGAGGAGCAAGCATTGGTCTGCAGCAAGATTCTCAATGGTGGGGAGGGGACGGGAGGGGAGGGGGAAGTTTATTGGGGAATTACCTGATGGTGGGGCCTACTTCACAGAGGGCCCACTAAAGAGGTCATCCTCTTGTCCAACATCAGCAGCAAAAGCTTCTGGGCTTCCTGCATGGTAAGGCCTAATTGCCCTTTAGAAGGTGGTGCTGAGCAGCCTTCATGAACCACTGCAGTCCAGGTTATGTATGCACACCTACAGTGCCATTAGAGAGGGAGTTTCATGATTTTGATCCGGTGACAGTAAAGGAACGGTGATATAGTTCTAAGTGGGTGGCTTGGAGGGGAACTTGCAGGTGGTGGTGCTCTCATTGGTCTGCTGCACTTGTCCTTTTAGGCAATAGATGTCGTGGGTTTGGAAGGTTGAGTCATTGCAGTTCATCCTGTAGATGGTGCATACTGCTGACACTGCATCAGCGGTGGAGGGAGTGGATGGAGTGTCAGTCAAGCTGCTTCAGTGTTATTGACACTAAGATAGTGAATGATCTGATTGGCCTCAGATTGTGTTTAGGAATGGGATGGAATCTGTAGTTGGGGAACTAAAAACAGTCTCAGAAGTGTAGTGCTTTATGGACATATTAGCAACTGCGATATTGGAAACCTGCTTTCTTTAGACTTCTTTTCTTTTCCATTTGTACATTGCCTTAATTCTGTCAGTGATTTATTTGATGAATCATTCAGACATTCCACCCTCCCCCCCACCAATTTTGGAGAAAAGGAATTTCAATCTCATTGTGGTGATGGTGCTCTCTACGACAGCTTTGTAATTATATGTTTGACTATCATTTGTATATAAGTGCACAAGATTTCTAGTAACAGGTCTTTCTAGTTTAAAAGCCAACACTCCTTGGTTTTTAAAAAATTATTTAATGGGTTGAGGACGTTGCATTTATCATCTTTGAGGCGATGGTGCTGAGCCACCTTCTTGAACTGCTACAGTAGGTACACCCACAGTACTGTTCAGGAGGGAGCTCCAGAATTTTGACTCTGACAATGAAGGAACAGCAACATAATTCCAAGTCAGGATGGCGTGTGCCCTGGAGGGGAATTTACATTTACCTCCCTTGTCTTTTTGAGGTCGCAGATTTGGAAGGTGCTGTCAAAGCAGCCTTGATGAATTGCTGCAGCAAATCTGGTAGATGGTACACACTGCTGCCACTGTGTGTCAGTGGTGGAAGGAGTAGAATGTTAAAAGTGATGGATGGAGTGTCAATCAACAGACTGCTTTGGCCTGGATGGTGTCAAGCTTCTTGAGTGTGTTGGAGCTGTGTTCATTCATGCATGTGGAGGGCATTCTATCACCCTCTTAACCTGTGCTGTGTAGATGGTGGACAGGTTTTGGGGAGTTGGGATGAGTTACTCTCTGCAGATTCTCCAACCTCTGACCAGCTGTTATGGCTATAGTTTTTACATGACTAGTCTGTTCAATTTCTGGTCAGTGATAACCCAGGGTGTTGACAGTGAGAGATCCAGCAACGATAATGCCAAGTTCAAGGGCATTCCATCCAGTTGCATTTATTTTTGACTTTTCTTTAGTGATTTGTTATAACTGAGTGGCTTGTTTGGCCATTTAGAAGGCAATTAAGAATTAACCTCATTGATGTTGCTCTGGGGTCACATGTAGGTCAGACCAGATAAGGACAATAGATGTCCTTCCCTCAAAGGCATTAGAAAAACAGACCAGTTTTTACAACTATTGACAGTAGTTTTATGATCATTACTGAACATTTAGCTTCAGATTTTTATGAACTGATTTTAAATTCCAACTGTTGCCAAGGTGGATTTTGCCACAGAGTATTAGCCTAGGCCTCTTAGATTGCTAATTCAGCACCTCCCCCTCTAAACCAGTTCTTCGCCAGATATTTAGGGGTAGTTTTGTGATTAAATCCAAGGTTGTGCCATTGGGACTGAAAGCAACAGCCACTATCCCTTAGGTTAGTAGCAGACAACAACTTAATTGCTGGTGGATGGAAGCTGCTGACCATTAAGATGGCAAAAGCAGTGTGGCATCAAGCTGCTGGAGGTGCCAACGCCAAATCTAAAGGACTGCCAACACTCACTACCAACTGGTCTCCCAGGACACCTGCAAGAATTGAAGGCCTGAGGGAGAAATTTGATGAGACAGTGACAAAAGCAAGATCCTACATGACCCCACAGTTCAACCATGCCACCCTGCATGTTCTTTTCCTGGCTGTTCAAGCAAGGTATGAAGTTCCCTTTCCCTGGGACAGGAGGAAACCAGCCTATTTCACCAGTTGGAGATTGCCGAAGAGGCCAGCAGTCCTGGGGATATCGCTAGAACCTAGTGTTGCAAGGTTGTCAATAACCTCCTTCAGTCCACTAGGATGGGTCATTGGTACTACTTTCCTCTTTGCAACCTGAATGTGGCAACACAAAAAGGGTGTGTTTGGTGAGGGGAAGTGACCACCCAGTCAGTGGCAAACAGGTTCAGCCAGTGGTGGGCAACCCATAGCCCACATATGGTCCATCCTGGTTGTAGCCCACAAGATGGCCCACTTGCAGAGTTGCCACATTCTGCTGATGTCCATCTGTATAGTTTCTTTTCCTTGTGGTATGAATGAAATGACACGCACGTAAAGAAAGGACAAGTGAGGTGCATACTGATTGCACACAACATTGACTGAGAGCCGTGCATTCTCATTACTCCCAAAGTGTAAATATTTCTTTTGTTATCATTTTGAAGTTGATAGTATATAAGTGATTAAACATTTCCTAAAAACTTGTCACAAAATATTTGGTGTGTATTCAATATATTTAATCTTATTCATGGGGTCACAGTCAGTGAACAATCTTGATCTCAATCTTGCAGTCCACTGGAATGAAGGAGGACCATTCATGCAGCTCACTCATTAACCTAGATTGCCCATCATGAGGTTGAGCAGTAACATATCCTGCCAGAGGCTTGGCTGCATCTCATTCAATGATGCATCTTTGTCAGTGTTGACTGTAACCACATTGCTCCAAGGAGGCTGTACCTTGGAGATATTCATGCATTCCCACCATGGACAGTCAGCACTCTGCTGGCATGCCCCTTCAGTGCTGGCACCATGCTCCCCACTCCCAGACTGTAAATGTCAATGCCTGTACTGCTGCTTTCCCCACCAAGCTACACAGGCTCTACCAATGACTGCCAAGTGAAGCCAGCACTCGCCTCCTATTTGTTTGTAGCTTCATTTTACCAGATGAAGTTCTGAAGTCTCATGGGTCCTGTATTCTCTTCACAAAATCTAGAAGCCCCATTAAAATTGCTACAATTAGCTGATTAGTTGTCTTCATTACCTTCCACCCATGTTATAGCACAAGACCTTCCCACCTTTGGAATATCTAATTGTGACATGAAAGCATTCGACTTCTTCCCTGACATCTTCCATCCCAATATTCCATGTTTTCCTGCCTTCAAAAGAACTAGGAAAATTCAGCAATTGAGAAGGCAGTAAAATGATGTTCTACAAAATAGTTCAAGTAGAATTATGCACTAGGCGTTGTCCTGTCAATACTTACTAAAGTAGAAAAAAATTGATTTTACAATTAGCTTCAGTTGTATGAGAATTTTATCTTTGCTTGTATCATTCATGCTGGGTCGTCTGCTAATGGGGAGAGAGCCCTGTCTCAATTGAAAGAGAGTCATTCGTTACCACAATGTGGTGTTTTATCAGAACTAAAGCAGAGAATGCTGAACATACTGAACAGCATCTGTGGAGAAATACAATTCAGTCATCCGATGTGTCGGGCTGAATTTCATGGCGCCATGCTAGGCAGGAGTGTAAGTCCACATTCACCTGCTTGCACCCAAACTTCTCAAAACAAAGCGATATCACACTGGAGGACCATTTGAGGCCTGCTCAGCATGGAACTCACCTGTTGGTTGGGTCAGCACTGCAAAAAGGGGTCAGGATGGGAGGACATCAGGCACAGGCAGTGGAGGATTAACTACCACCTGGACCCCTAGGCTGAGCTTTAGTAAGGCCCCCTGGTCTTGCCCCCTGCCCCACCCTTCGTTCAATAGAATAAAGTGACATTAGATAACTTGTATCACTGTACTATGTATAGTTATGAAAATTTATTCACCCTTAAAAGGGTTAAACCAATTTTGTTTTTGCTCTCGGGGGGCCCCCCTCCCTTCCAGGACCCTAGGCTTAAGCCTAATCAGCCTAATGGTTAATCTGCCACTGGGCGGAGGGTCTCAACAGCATTCCCCAGAAATTTAGTAACTTCCATTAAGGTTCCAGTAGAAAAGCAGACAGGTCCAACAACAAAGAGCAAATTTGGTGTCAATACTGTGTCTTTTCGGCTATGAACTGATCCTGACTGAAACCTGCATTAATTCAATGTATTTACACATACTGGCCGGAATTCTCCCATTCTGCCACCGCTGGAATTTTAGCGGGCGGGTTGCGGACAATGTGAAACCTCTTGACAGTCGGGTGGGAATCTCTGGCCTTTAAAACAGCACAGCTGGAGAATTCCATCCAGTATCACTGAAATATGCCTTGAAAACTTATAGGTCCTGCCCAGCAACTGCCATTGATCAAACTAAACTTTGTGGCAGCCATGGGTGAGGGGAGGAGTTGGGGAAGGGATTTCCATCATGTAATTACATTAGTGAAGGAAAAAAAACCAATAAATTAGCATTTCTCCAATTAGCTTTCATGAGTTCAGGATGTTCCAGAATGCCTCACAGCTTTAAGTGTGGTCACTGCTATAATGTGGAAAATGTGCTGGCCAGCCAAGTTCCCGTAGCTAGCAATGTCAGACCTTTTACACCCATCTGAGAGTTTAAAGTGTATTTATTAGTGTCATGAGTAACTTACATTAACACTGCCATGAAGTTACTGTGAAAATCCCCTAGTTGCCACACTCCAGCACCTGTTCAAGTACAGTGGGGGAGAATTTAGCATGACCAATGCACCTAACCAGTCTTTGATTTGACACATTATTGTCACATGTATTAGTAAACAGTGAAAAGTATTGTTTGTTTTTGTGCATTGTACAGACAAAGCACACCATTCATAGAAAAGGAAAGCAGTGCAGAATGTAATGTTACAGTCACAGCTAGGGTGTAGAGAAAGATCAACTTAATGCAAGGTCGGTCCATTCAAAAGTCTGATGGTGACAGGGAAGAAGCTGTTCTTGAATCGGTTGGTACGTGATCTCAGACTTTTTTTATCTTTTTCCCATTGGAAGAAGATGGAAGAGCCAATGTCAGGGATGTGTGGGGTCCTTAATTATCTTTCAGACTGAGATGCAAAGTTTATTTATTAGTGTCACAAGTAGGCTTACATTTAACATTGCAATGAAGTTACTGCAAAAAACCCCTAGCCGTCATACTCAGGTGCCTGTTCGGGTACACGGGCCATGCTAAATTCTCCCTCAATATACCTAACCAGCACATCTTTTGGACTGTGGGAGGCAACCAGAGCACCAAGAGGAAACCTACATGGATACAAGGAGAATATGCAGGCTCCACACACAGTGACCCAAGCCAGGAATTGAACCCAGATCCCTGCTGCTGTGAGGCAGTAGTGCTAACCACCGTGCCAATGTGCTGCCATGCTGAGGGTAGATGTCTCATCTCAACATGTCACCTTAACACTGACACCACAAAAAGGGCAGTTCTACCTTAGGACTATAATGGGACTGTTTGCCCACATGCACAACTCCCTGGAGTAGGACTTGAATCTCTAACCTACTAAACTCCAGAAAGCAGAATCCTCCAACCTGGTAGACACCTATGTCATTAAAAATGCATCTGGTCTATTTGCCAATACAGCAGCAGGTCTGGACTAGTGGCCATGTTGGAGGGCCAAGTGAAGGTGGGAGAGTTGGGGGGTGGGGGGGGGGGGGGGGGGGGCGGGACAGGGGCGCTGAGGGCTGCAAACAAAATGTGGTTATTCCTTTTTGTAGGGGGAATCCTTTTGAAAAACTAGTCATCTACATCTATTGCTGGATCAGTTGGGACACCCCTGATAAACCTGCAGTATTTGGAGGCCAGGTCATAATGAAGGGAGTCTGACATTCAGAGAGCCCTTCCACTCAGCTCAATGCCCCTAATCCCACCTCCCTTCCCCTCCCCCCCAATATAATTTCAGTGGCAATATGCCAGATGGCCATGGATTTTCAAGGCCAATATCTTTTATAAAGTTAGTATTCCCCATGGTTTGTACAGACTGATCTATTTTGTTAGAACATTGGCACAGATCTGTGTGAGAACCAGCTTAGAAAGCTAAATCTAAAGGAAATTTGGGAAAAGTCAGAAATATGACAGCAGCAGAATTGTAAATAAAATAAACATACTTGTACACTGGGGCCTTTTATGCCCTTGGGTGAAAATTGATTAAAACTTAATACCCTCTTGCCCTTTTTGTCCATGCAACGAGTGTAAAATTGCATGGACAACGTAAAATCTCAGTCAATAGGCTTTTTAATGGCCTTAATTAGCCCTCCATTTGTCAGAGGGCACAGCTTCGTCATATTTGCTGCTAACTTCAATATTGCACATGTGCACAACGATGTCAGGACACGCCCAGCAGAGCACTGTCAAAATCTGGCCCAGGCCAATCTTTACTCATGATCTAGTATGTCTGACCTTTCCTGACCTGTTTTTAGATTTAGTTGTAGGTTTCCTGCACCAGAAATGTGTTTCTTCAGACAGTTTTATATTTTGCGACGAACATTCTTTGGGCAGGATAGACAGTTATCGAGATTTCTAGCAAAGTGTTCAGTTCCACAGCGACAATGGGGAATATTTCATCTGTACACTAATCTTAAAGTACATATTTATGACTTGGCAATGAATAGCAAACATTTGTTTTAATATCACCCATGTCAGCAGTTAATGATGGCTTTGCAAGAAATCTAAACCCTCGGCTGGTCATTTCTTATTATAGCTCACTGCGGCAATATATATTGATTATTTTATTCATTGAAAATGAATTTGAATTTATTTGAAAATAAAAAGACAGATTTCCCTCTGGTTGTGTGAATGGTGAAGGACACATTGATATTTGCCAGTTTCCCTAACATTCGGACAAATTGAGAAAGTACTTTGCACGCTTAGCAGAAATGTGTGCTATTTCACTGTGACCATAGAATGTTTATTTTTCGCTAAGACGTTGTTATTCTTAATTCCCAGGATAGGGTGGAATGTTGAATTTGCAATATGCATTGGATTGTACAACATCCATTCAGGTCACTGAGAATCTATCCATGACAAAAAGCAATAAATAGACAAGCAGTGCAGATTTCAGCTGGGCATAGTTTCGCCATTTCTTTAGGGATAGCCTCAAAAGTTTTTGTTTCCACCATAAAGGTATAAGATGGAATTGCGGTCTGTAAAGGGTTCACACCCATTACAGCGTTTGCAACTGCATGGTAATTTTGCCATTAACCCTACTTCATGTAAATACTACTGACTCTAATTTTACACAGTTAATTAATCACAGTTCTAATGCATTACTGTCCAAGTATTAAATTCCAAATTAAGCCAGCTATTAAGAGACACATCCAACTAAAATAAACTTTAATTTTAAGCAATCTTTTCCATCACTAATCATGTGTCCTATCAATGCACTTGAAATATAAGTTTTCATAGCATCCATGCGTAAGACAAGCAATTAATCCAAAGACACTAAAAATAGTCTATTGTGCATGAATTAACTTTCATTGATTTAGTCAGTAAAATTGTGTCAGAAACATTCGAGATCATGCTTTGTCTTATCTGGATGTTTTACGGAAAAATATTGTTTACTACACTACTCTTAGCATGGATGCCCAGGGAGTTTGGGTTAGAAATTTTCCTTTCATGAACAGCAGGGGAGGTGGGAACAACAGCAAGTCCTGGCATGCTCCCTTTCAACAATAGAGGATTGTGAGGTGGTGAACACTTAAGTACCTTGTTGAGTCACCTCGTATAGTTGACAGTGATGGGTTTGAGAATTCACATGAAGTTACACCCTTGTTTTTTTTTCAGGAAGGTACAGTGCTCAGATGGAAAGCATAACTACAGATATTGAAAGTAGGTGAGCTATCCCCACTTCCTTGACTTAGTTTGAAAAGAAGTTAAAGAAAGGACAAGAGCAAAAATAGCATTGCATCATTCTGACTACTTCGCCCACAAGCACGTAGATTCTGAAAGCATTCTACAAATGGTGTATGTGAGGGCTTAAAAGGGAGCAAGGCTTTGATTTTAACCTAGACGTCAAGAGTTGGTAAGGGGAATATAAACTGCAATTCAGAGCAGGTTCACCAGATGATTCCAGGGATGAAAGGTTTGACTTGTGAGGAGAGATTAAACAGTTTGGGCTTATATTTGCTGGAGTTTGGAAGGATGAGAGGGGATCTGATCGAAGTATATAAAATGCTAAAAAGGTTTGATAAAGTAAATGTGGATGAAATGTTTCCTCTGTGGGGCAATTTAGAAAAGAGGACACAGGTACAGGTTGAGAGGCTATTGATTTAAAACTCAGATGAGGAGGAACTACTTTTTGCAGAGGGTGGTGAATTTGTGGAACTTGCTGCCCTCCGGCATGGTGGAGTCTAAATTGTTGAATGCTTTCAAGAAGAAATGGATAAATTTCTAATAAAAAAGGGTTAAGGAGATATGGAGAACAGGTGGGGAGGTGGATTTGAGATCAGCCATGATCTGATTAATGGCAGAGCAGGCTCGAAGGGCTGAAATTGCATAACTTCTGCTCTTAATTCCTGTGTTCCTTAACTGAAATATGTAAATCCTGCCTCCAAGCCACTACATTCCTGGCTAGGTGTAAAAGATTCAAGCCAGAATGAAATCTCGCTAAATACAGGCGGGCAGCCCACTTAACATTCATAACCTGATCATGTAATCAGTGGTACAATGTAATTTTTACTTCAGTACATGGGAAGTCCTGTGCTGATTATTACCTAGAAAAGGCAACGCAATAGGAGGAGCTGTCTGGCCAGAAAAGGCCTAGGAAAGTTTTAAAATGTAGCCTGTTTCCGAATTCCTTTTGGGCCAAGATTAGGGGCAGTTCTCCTCACATTCTCACAAGGAAACCTGGACCCTCACCAGCCTGACTGTAGCCATATCTGTGCAGCCGCTTCCTACATCGTAGCTGGTTCACAAGTCTATGAATCAGCAGGACTGTGTCCATTATTCACACTAATATGCCAAAGATTCCCTCCACTGACTGTCAAGAAGTGCTCCTGTGTGTTACCAGCCACAGCCTGCTGCAGATTAAATTCCCACTCCTTCCTGCCAATCAGATCATCAGTCTGGCCTACTGTCAGATCGCACATACTGGAAAAGCTTGTTTGAATCAGGCCTGTTGGTAAGATAGGAGGGCTTCCAAGTCCCTGGCCTTTTCAGGCACCTGGTGGGGAGGGGGACACAGAAGGTGAAGGACCTCCTTGTGAACTTGCACCTGGACCTAACCAAATGAGCTATAAACAGGTTCAGGAAAAGGGTGGCCAAGGAGGTCGTTCAGTCTGACTGTCTAACCCTCTACTGTGGCTATATTCGCAGCTGGGTGTCCCGGGAGAGCGAGCATGAAATGTCCAAGGCTGCTGTCGAGGCCTTCCATGCCCATTGGGTACCACAGGGGTTGGGGTGGATCATCGACCCCCTGAATCACATTTTGATTTAATGTTTTAAGATTCCTTTCTGATTTGTTTTTTGTTTGAGGCAGTTCCCTTCTCTTTGAGGCTGCCCTTCTTGCTCTGTCTTTCAGTTCATTCCATTTACCCAGAAGACAGTGCGACCTGCTAACAAGCACACATGCCCCCCTATAAAAATCAAGACCTAGTGCCTGAAGGATGACGACAAATTGAACAATTGGTGCTGCACAACTGATATCACTGCCTATCATTATCAATGTGGACTGACTGTCAGTTCACGGTTTGATTGACAACTCCAAGTACTTGTAAAGTCTTTGGACTGGAATTATGAATATGAATGCTTGTTTTCATAAGGCATTAAAGAAACTTAAATGTAGTGAATGGATTTTTATCATTGAGCTTGTTTGTCCTTGGAATAGTAAATTAATCAATGGACATAACTTTATTTAATCTCAGCTTCACCCTGGAAGGATACAAGGTGAATTGGCATAGTGAGTGTAAGAGCAAGGAGTGGTGGCGGCATGGGTCGGCATGAGTTAGCACTGTGCATGGGGCTATAAAGTGGAATGGAGACATGGGTCGGCATGGAAGGTATGGGGCCATGGGGGTTGGGCAGAGGTCATAAGGTGGCGTGGGTTGGTGTGAGGAATGTGGGGAGGTGAGGGTGGATGGGGAATGGATGGTTGTTTTGTCTTTTGTTTTATTCCTTTTTTTCATAGCTTTGACTAAGTGCCAGAGGACCAAGGCAGGCTTTCCGCCCAGTCCACCTCCACACCTGACAACCTGTGAATTATTTCTGGAGGTGGCAGCAGCTATAAACATCTTCACCACCCTTGTAGCAACCACTGGTCCACCCCACAGGATCCAAAGGATCGGGTTTACGGTACTGAGAATTGTCTCTTTCCCTAGGAGCAAAATCTCAGGCTATTATGACTATAAAAGCAAAATATTTAGGATGTTGGAAAGCTGAAATAAAAACAAAAGATGCTGGAAATACTCAGCAAGTCAGACAGCATCTGTGTTTCATGTTTCATATTGATGACTTTTCAAGTTTGAAATGTTATATGCAAGTATGTAGAAACATCAATGGGGACAAAGTAGAAAATGTCGAGAGCTTCAAATTTTTAACTGTCTAGATCACCAACAATCTGTCCTGGTCCTCTCATGCTGACACTATAGTTAAGAAATCCCACCAACGCCTCTGCTTTCTCAGAAGACTAAGGAAATTTGGCATGTCAGCCATGACTCTCACCAACTTTTATAGGTGTACCATAGAAGGCATTCTTTCTGGTTGTACCACAGCTTGGTATGGCTTCTGCTCTGCCTAAGACCACAAGGAACTACAAAAGGTCATGAACGTAGCCTAATCCATCACGCAAACTAGCCTCCCATCTATTGACTCTGTCTACACTTCCCGGTGCCTCGGCAAAGCAGCCAGCATAATTAATGCACTCTATTCTCTCTCCCACCTTCTTCCGTTGGGAAGAAGATACAAATGTTTGAGGTCACATACCAACTGACTCAAGAACAGCTTCTTCCCTGCTGCTGTCAGATTTTTGAATGGACTTGCCTTGCATTAAGCTGATCTTTCTCTGGCTATGATTGTAACACTACATTCTGCACTCTCTCATTTCCTTCTCTATGAACAGCATGTTTTGTCTGTATAACACGCAAGAAACAATACTTTTCACTATGTTAATACATGTGACAATAAATCAGATCAAAAATGTAGCCATGACACTTCTAATTGTTTCCGTGCTGAGAAATGATCATCAGGTTGAAATGTTAATTTTTGTTTCCCTGTCTATTGGTGCTGCCAGATGTGCAAAGTATATCTAGCATTTTCTGTGTAAGAAGGGTTTTTAAAAAGTGCAAACTGGGCTAGATTTTTGAACAGAATCAGTAATCCAGCATCCAGATGAATTCCAGATCTTGACCCACACTCCCAAGTGCCGACTCCCAACTAGTCAGGCTGAGCAACTCTAAGAGATGGAAGCTGCCTGCCTGGCACCAATGGTGCCGCTTGGCAGCAGCTTGTTTGGGATTGTTGCTGCCTTGTCATTTAGAGCAGGTAGCTCATCAGATGGCCTGGAGATCAAACACGGTGGAAAGCAACCAAAGAGAACAAAGTTATGGGCCGGTCTTCTGCTGGCACCACTTAGCCCCAAACATTTGAATAAATATCAACCAATATGCACAAGACTGTTTGGCCTCATCCAAAAAAAATGAAAATTGCAGCACTGAGTGGATAAGTCCCTTAACAAGCTCCTTAAGGAACTTAAGAGATCATTAATTGGCAGTGAACCCCTTGCATGCACCCTCCCCACTGCTGGCCTTTCAAAATTCAAAGCTATCCTGCAAGTGTCGAGATCCCGAAACAACTGCCTGGGATTGCAATTTTTAATTCCTACCACATCAAGTCTTGACCCCACAGCCCTTTGAAAATCCAGACAATGGCATTTACTTTTGTTTCTAAGTATTTCTCAGCTTTGTGATAGAATGGTTTTCCTTTAATATGTTTGAATGAACAGAATACATAAATGCCCTGAGCTCCCACGTCAAACAGGTAGCTTAAGGGAGGGTTGCTTCTAACTCGCACCAGTTCGCTTCATCCCCATGTGCTTGATGAACTACATTGGTTCCTGGTCTCAACTTTAAAATTCCCTTCCTTGTTTTCCAATTTCTTCATGGCCTTGTCTACCCTTCCCTATCTCCGTTACTTCTTAAAGCCATGCAACCCTGAGCTCACTGCGCTCCCCAATTAGTTTCTATTCCATTCCATTTCCATTGCTCCACCATTGACACTTGTGCATTTTGTTGTCAAAACCCTAAGCCCTGGAATGCTTTCCTAACCCTTTTTTGCCTCATTGCCTCTCTCCTCCTCCTTTAAAATGCTCCTTCAAACTTACTATTTTGACCAAGCTTTCAGTCCTCTTTTCCAATTCCTATTTTTGTGGCTTGGTGCCAAGTTGTGTCTGATAATACTTCCATGAAGCATCTTATAATACTCACTATGCTAAAAGGGTTAAATACATTCAAATTATTGTTGTGGACAGGTATCTAAATGGGCCAGACCTCCACAATCAGAATTGAGAAAGAATCACAGGATTGTCTCTTCTCTTGCCTGGTCAGACTGTGTCAGTCAGAGATACTAACAAAAGCTCCAGAGTGGTGTATAAATGGATGCAACCTGTAACAACAGAAAAGTAATCAGTGCCCTTAGACAGTGCTAGCTAAAAAGTAAGTTCTCATTATATGTTCCATTATTTTCCTATTACAAAGAAAGAAATGAGACTCACAGTGAAAGCTGAATTCCGTGCACTGTATTTTATATCAAATAAACCAGTTTGAATGGGTTTGCTATTATGCCTGATCTCACTAGTATGCTTTTAAGTCCATCTTATAGATGGCGCCGGAGTGAGACGACTTCTTGCAAGCTGTGCCCAGTATACTTTCTAATTCTTTCTTTAACTCTGGTTCTATGCTTCTAAAAACTTTGTCCAAACTCTCTAATAATGCTCTAATTAAATCCTTTACAGATTTGGCGATGATCTTTTTCTACACCCTAGCTATGACTGTAACACTACATTCTGTACTCTCTTCTTTCCTTCTCTATGAACAGTATGCTTTGTCTGTATAGCGCGCAAGAAACAATACTTTGTATGCTAACACTTGTGAAAATAATAAATCAAATCAACCTTCTGCATGCAGGGGAATGTTGGCACATGCATGTTCATTTTCCATATACACAAAGGATTTTATCATTCCACAGTACAATGAAATGTACACCGCAATAGACATGCTTAGTTAAACTGTTACAACTCGGTGTCATGTATGGACAAGACGAAAATATGCATGATGCAATCCTATTTAATGAGGTCATTTTATTTAACAAATATCTCTTCAAACTGAGCTACTGAAGGTTTTTAAATTACTCACGATTTAAGTTCATTTTGTAGTAAAATGGTCAATAAATCCAGTGATGTAACAGCATTTCAAAGCAGTATCTTGTTTGTAATGAGTCCCAGTTTCAGCTTGAATGTGTGAGGCCTCCTAGTCTCACAAATCAGCATCTTAATTTACCACCGGCTGTAAATTAAGATATCCAGAGAGACACCAGTTATCATTTTCAAATTTATCACCCCGACAAGCACTTTTAATATGATAATACATGTAAATAAATGCAAATTAATGTGACTGGCAGCAATTGAGCAAAATGGATTCACAGAAGAGACAATGTCCTTCTTTCTCCCGGCTCAAAATAATTATTTCAGTTAGATTTCGAAAATAGCATTGTGCCTTTTTTTTACAAACATCCATTCCTCCCAAAGGCCAAAGAAAAATCATATGCATGAAACATGATGCATGGATTATTACTGAGGCCCACTGGATTATCAACAAGGAAAATGTTTTTGGGAACGAAATGGATTTGTGCTGCCAAAGGTTGAAAGGGCAGTTTTAAGGCTCACTGCACCACAGTAATTTGGCCTGAAAGTAAGATTGGAAAGATCCTCAGGGTTATTCCAAAGGACGAAATATTTACCCAGGATCAGTGGTAAATTTGAATTACACATTTTGCTTTAAAGTGTTCCTCTAGTACAGTGCTAATTGGAAAAGCCTAAACGTGCTTAAATGTAACATGTCGATAGCAAGCTCTAAAATCTTTAATATACACTTCATAGTCCACAGTTATATTTCACTTACATTCCCTGTCTCTAGTGTGGCAGCATGTGTTCCTCAGAGTAAGTAATTGCTTACATATTGCCCTTTTAGTCTCCACAGATGAGTTATCATTCTCTTCAATCTCTATTCCATCCATTGCAGAGGCTACATTTATTCCTGAGGTCACTAGAAATATCAAGGTATGGATGACTAGTGTTTCGAATAGCCTCATTTTTAAATGTGTCTCGTCCAATAAATTGACTGTTCACTTAACAACGTGGTGATGTTCTAACCTCGAAGGCCAAATGATGGCAAAAGAGGAAGAAAAAGCACTAAACAATGCAGACAAACCACATTCTTCATGTTAAAGACATTGTGCTGAAATTTGTGCCTCAGCAGCAGGTCCTGATGTTGGGAGCAGAACCGAGTGTTGCGATCTTCCAGCAACTGGCCAACTAATACTGGAAAGGCCCAGGGGCTAACTACTGAGAATGCAGAGGCTGGATCGAGGTGGCACAGGCAGTATCAAGTGATACTACTAAAGGGCTTCCAGCACTGCATGTAATGGGACCACTTGGAAAGGTGAGATGTTTAAGGAAACCTGCATCAGGAATGGTAGAAAGAAGATGCCCACGATTCAGCGATGTCTTCCTGCAGACTCTGTTCCAGGCTGCAAAGGCAAATCGGGAGGTACTCCTTCCCAGGAGCAGCGAAGATGACAGCCTCAACTGATCGAGTCATTCTGGAAGGTGATTGTGGAAGTAGACAGCCGGGGATCACCCCCACTATAACCTTACTCTTCGAGATGAGGACTCCATACCACTTCATTCCTTTTGGTTTGCAAGTGGCAAAATGAGAGGATGAGTTTAGTGGAGAAGTGGTGGTAATGGGATTAAGCAGTAATATGTGCTGCTGGAAACATGGCTGCATCTCAGTGACAGGAACCCATCTCTCTTTGTTAACCCCCCACAAGCTCTCGAGAGAGCTGCCACATGGAGGACACATTTGCATAATAACATAGAAGTTGTGCCTTTCACTGTGGGAAGCCTAACAGTGTTTAGCTTTGTGTTTGCAGAAGACAGCCCATAGCCTAAAAAAAAGGCTAAAGCACTGGAGGCATAACTTTCCTTTTCATCCTAACCCCCATGGAAGAAGAGGTCTTCAAGTTGACAGGGCACCATGGCAACTACTTTTCATCAGCTCATCCCCACTTGAGACATTGGGGCCCGATTTTGCCATCAAGTTGCACCATGGAGAGATTGGTAACTCTCATGGAGTGCCAGATCAAGCAGGCCATATGGTGGCTGCTGGAAATGTGTGCAGATCTCCACCATTGCCTTGTCTGTGAGCTCGATGCACAATGATGAAGTGAGAGAGAGATGAGAGGGCTGGTGTCTCCACCAAGTTCTCCCACTCCTCAGGTCAACAGGGCGATTCAAGTCTGCCCTTAAGGGAGGAGGAATGCCTGCCTCTTGCATCTGGAAGGTCCTCAAGGATGCTCCGAGTGTGAACAATAATTCCTCAGCCTCTCTGTCAGCGGCATCTCGAGCAGCCATGATGATGGAGAAGAGTCCTGCACCTATGCAGGAGTGCCTCAGCATGAAGGTACCCACCAAGGTTAACTCAAAGCACATGTCAGCGAGGTCAGCAGCTTGTGTCCACCTCTGCTTCAAACATAAAAGCGGCACCACTTAGGAGCATGAGTAAAGATCTTGTGTCCAGCTGCCAGTGGATTTGGTGGAAGAATAGAACATCAAAATGTTAAGCATTATGTTTCTTATGTCTTGTCATCCTGAAGACTGAGTGAATGAAACTTGGTTTCAACTGAGTGAATGAAACTCAGTCTCTTGGTTTCCCAGGTCTTTTATGCAAACCAGCCTCTCCCCACCCAACCTGGTTTTTCTGCTCAATGCCCAGTTGTGGCTTTAATGACATGCCCTTTCTCCCACTTCTGCCAGTGATTGCCCATGCCAGCACTCTTCACTCTCTCTGGTACACCACACTGGATCTCTCACTTACTGGGTGAAGACAGCACTGAACTCATTTTGTTTGCTGCTCCTTTCACCAGGCAAGACACTGAAGCCCTGAGATTCCCGTGCATTATTTGCAAAATTTGAAAAACCCTTGGATAATTGCTCTTAGTTGGCCAATTAATTACCTTAATTATCTTACTGCAGTGTCTGGAGCGATATCTTCTTATTACATTGGCCACTGTGGGGAAAATACAGAAACAATATGACAAGGTCAGGCTTCCAGTTCAATGTCTTCCATCTCCACGAGTCCCCACATTGCCGCTTCTAAGCCAGTTCCCAAAGGGTCTGGACAATTCGAGCAGTTATTTACATTATTTAGCAATAGTGAAAAGGAAACTGATTAGTTCTATTGGCTTTCATTAGCAGGAGAATTCCAATGAAAATAAGGTTTTAAAAAGGTCATAATGTTGTTATGGGGGTAGAAATATTTAAGTCACCCTCTATTCCCATCAATGTGGAAATTTGGAACAAAATAGGTTATTTATCACTGGTGTCCTTGTATGTATAGGTTGACAGTTTGATATACAGTCTATTGTTCAAGGCCTGTAGGTGATGTTCTTTGTACAGCTTTGTGCTCAGACTTTGTAGATTAATTGCTCCCTATTCTATTTGAATCCAGTCAAAGCATGAAATTCTGATTTATTGCAATATTGCTGTCAATCATATTACAGCAAACTATGCTGTAATCCTAAATGTCAGTGTAAACCCATTTCAGGAGGTTACACAGTTAATTAGCTCAGTTTCAGAATGTTTTGGTCTTATCTGATGACCGAGCAGATACATTTATTCGTGAACAACGATAAGCTGTTGACTCATTGTTTAAATATCCTGATATTCCAGGAATAACGCTTTGGGGAAAATGGCAGGAATTACATTCTTAGGATGTTTGCTGAATATAAGTTTTGGAAAACCATTTTTCGTCACACATTGTTTGATTTTGATGATTTATCTGAATTTATCGTTTTGTTCTTAATAAAACATTTGATATTGGAAACATGGCATATAATTAACCTCTGTTACTGCATATCTAGAATAAAAGTGCATTAATACCAAGACTGGGGTCAGGGTGTCCTTATTGCAGAGAGCTGGAAACCATGCTGTTACTGACAAGTGAGCGTTTATTGACTATTTACATTATTTACAGAGACAGACTTAAGCACATTCTTCCCTCAGGCTCCAGTTATATGCAATATGGCATCATCTATAATCATTGATGATGCACTTTAATAATGACCATTATATCTATTAATGCCTTGATAGCTATTAACCCTTTAGACCACACCTTTCCCCAAGTTTTTCATTCTACCTCTTAACGTTGAATATTTACATACCCTACTTCCCACCCCTCTCTGTCTCTTGCACCGAAGCCATCAGTCTACGATTGTGTTCTCAGCTCAGGAGGTGGAGGATACATATTCTCCATTATCTTCCATGGAAGGCACAGATCTTCTTGGATGGAGATTTCTGCTTTTGATCCATAAAGTAAAAGCAATGAACAGAGATTTTCCTTTGTTTCCCTTCTGTTTGGTACTCTCTGGGGGAAGGTTGGACTGCTTGCTGTTCTTACATGAAAGAATGAAGTTTTTTCAGCTCCCAGGAACATTTGTACAGCTGTAGAGGGCCTACAAACTTACACTGCTGCAACAAACAAAGTATTACGTAATACCTCATCCATAAACAAATCAGGTGGATGAAAAGAAAGATGAAGAATATTTTGAAGCAAAATATTGATTGTCCTGTTAATACTGTTAATTTATTTTTCGATAAGTAATGGTTCAACTTTCAGACTTAGTGTGAGTTTGCATTAAGGTCTAATTGTGACCATGAAATCATTGTCAATTGGTGTAAAATCCCATCTGGCTAACTGATGTCCTTTAAAGAAGGAAATCTGACATCTTTTTCCTCCTCTGGCCTCCATGTGATACCAGACTGACAGCAATGAGTTGGCTGTGAAATGGTCTAGAAAACCACTCATTTCAAGGACTAATAAATGCTAGCCCAGCCAACGATGCCCACATTCCCTGAATGAATAGAAAAAAGATGGATCTCCCAACTTTGAGGAGTTCCAACTTCTGTATTCGATGATGGCTTAATTATGTCTGGATGCCTTTTTAAAAATGGCGCCTGGATATGATGGTGGTGTAAGAGTCATCCATGCAGCCTACTCTGCAGTGTGCAATGCTGCAAAACCTTGATGCATATTTAATTAGGTCAATCACACAATACAACATATATTCCCACTGGCCTCTGCGGCAGGAAACACTTTCCACTTTCCCCATCCCCTATCCTGCCACTGGACTTAGTCTCAGAGGGAAAACCACCCTATATTATAATTGCCCCATTGACTCAGTTGGCTTGTATACTCCACAGCAGCAGCAGCACATAACTAGAAACATTCAAAGTTTAACTCTAACTTTGTGCTTGGTTAATTGATTTTATCCAGTATCGTGGTTAAGATTGCTGCAGGTTTCATTATTTCTCTGCACTGGGGAGCGGAAACAACAGATTTATTTTCCTCTCTTTTTTCAACGGTAGCATTCATCTCTGTGTCAGACACTTGTTGGTTCTAATCTATTCCAAGACTTAAGCACATAATTTCAGCTCGGTGCAATGCTTTGGAGGTGATGTTCTCCTTATAAAACATTACTTAGGTCCCTCAGCTTGTTTAAATGGATATTAAATATCCCCTGGCGCAAGTCAAAGCAGTACAAGGAGTTCTCTTGCTGTCCTGGCCAAATTTCACCCCTCAACAAATAGATTAGCAAGCTCTTCTTCCTATTTGTGGGATATTGCTGTTTTAGAATGATGGTTACATTTGTTGACAGCTTTTTTAAATGTTATGATGTCTTAGCTATTTTTAAAAACAAGTAGAGGACAAAATAATACTCAAGTAGGGTTCTATAAATTCTCTTGCCTCTTCTGGTTTCCACCTCTCTGAATTCCACTAATGCACCTAAAAGCTACATTGATCAACACGACCGCATGCCACTACCCATTAGGGGCCCTGTTTTACATAATGAATCATTTAACATGATTCTCATGTGATCAGCACAATACACTGAGATGATTTACCAGCCTATTATTTAATAATATATTGACACAAACAGACATTCTCCTTTAGACAGACATTTGCATGTTCAGTTGTTGCCATTCTTCTTTTCTTTATGTCTGTTTACATTCTAATTTGGGGGGTGTTCAGAATTTAAGTAAAACAATGTGATGGTTCAACTGAAGAGGTAATTAAATGAAGTGCCTTCAAGGATGGGTTCTATAATCCAGCGTGCACAGTAGGGACTCATGCCTGCTGGAAGCAAATGTGTTCGACTGTTCGCTCGATTTTTCTGTCCAATAATTAAACTTAGTTTAAATGGATGGAAAATTAGGCAGGCTACATAATGGCTGTGCAACTTTCCTTACCTAATATTGATGTTTTGTACTGGTTGTGGAAAATCCTACACTGCAATGACTAATCTGATATTTTTCTAAGTGTCTCCATTAGTTTGTTTCTTAATTAAACTGAAAGGTATGATCCAGATTGCATTCCAGAAGGAAAGAAAGCAAGAGTTAAATTGAAAACGGGATTGAATATTGATGTGGACTTCACATTCCTCACAGAGTCAGCTAATTAATTTGATGGTGCTCAATACAAACCTAATGAATGCATTGCCTACACTTGCCTGTATGTAAAGGTTGGGACACCTGCATATTAAAAATTTTCCCACAGAAAAATGCACCATTAAAACTAGGGAGGGAGCACATTGGTCACAAAGGCATACCCCAGTTGCAAAACTAGGGAGGGAGCCCTTTGGTCACAAAGACATATCCCGGTTTCCATGAAATGTTGAGATCTACCCATTTCTCTTTGATCTGGCATTTGTTTATTTGAAAAATATTTGAAATACAATACACTCCTGTCTTGAATTACAGCCATAGCTGACATGCACTGAATATGTTTGGGACTACTGTTTTCACCAGTCACTCATCTATCAGTTCTGACCACCCAAATTATTAGGTGGCAAGAATTATCTGTTGCTTCATCTGTTCTTAAAAAAAATAGAATTTCACAATCTACTGTATTCCAATGCCTAAGGTTATGCTGTTTGTTTTTATATGGGTTTTTTTTGATTTGCAATGTTAAACCATTCTGAACAATAATTCACATATCATGCAATTTCCTTTAATTTACCACAAGGTCTAAATCACAATCAAAGTGCTAGAAATGCACAGTAGATCAGGCAGCGCCCAGGGAGAGAGAAACAGCCCCAGTAGTAACAGGGATAGGTTTTCTGAGAGGGAGCACAGAGCTTAGGTCCGACGTACAGGCCTGGAACTTTGCCTCTGGGTTGGGAGCGCAGAGTCGGGACATTTCCTAGCTCCACAAAGTGCACCGGGAGCTGAGACTTACGTTTTCTGAGAGCTGGGCTGGATGAAACTGGAACAAATTGTGGAAGCTGCCAGATGTGGAGGTGACATCCCAAGATAGCTGTAAGATAAAAATCAGCCATTCACCACTCACATTTCACCAACCCCTCCCTTCTCTCTCTCTCTCCACACACACACACACACACACACACACACACACTTCCTAAACATGCCAGCTCATGCCACTACATTTTCCACCACCCAACCCCCCCAAGGCCCTTTATAGCCCCCGATGCAAACTAACTTGCAACCCATGCCTCCCACCGATCACCCTTCACCCTTACACCTACCCACAAGTTGGAGGGGCACCTGGACTTCCCAAAGCAATACTTAACCTCACCCAAAGGTTTTCTAGGGTATCTCAGGTATTTCAGATATGCAAAAAGATACCCTACCTCACCAAAAGAGTATGCCACCTCTCTGAAGTTTGGACCTGCTCCTATCTGGTCTAATTTTCACATTTTGTGTTCCCAATTCCTGGCTAAATGAAAATCAGATGGAGGTGGCTTCTTCCATGAAGTGTAAATCCAAACCTTAACTCATTTCTGCCCTCATGAAAATGGTAGCTGCCATGTTCAGGATTTTCAGCTTGTTTCACCATTTCCATAGTAATAGAGGGGTTCTTTGTTGTTGCAAAAACTCCAGCTATACTGTGAAATTGTAGAACCCTACAGTACAGAAAGAGGCCCTTCAGCCCATCGAGTCTGCACTGAACACAATCCCACCAAGGCCCTACCCCCATATCCTTACATATTTTACTCACTAATCCCTCTAACCTATATATCCCTGGACACTAAGGGGCAATTTCTTAGCATGGCCAATCAACCTAACCCACACATCTTTGGACTGTGGGAGGAAACCAGAGTACCCAGAGGAAACCCACGCAGAAATGAGGAGAATGTGCAAACTCCACATAGACAGTGACCCGAGCCAGGAATCGAACCCAGGACCCTGGAGCTGTGAAGAAGCAGTGCTAACCACTATGCTACCGTGCTGCCCTGTGGAGCTTTAACTTTACAGGGTGTGTCTTTTTTTAACATTGATACTGATAGTGGGTCAAATCTAACAGTTTCACAGGTAGCACTTCAGAAAATGTTGGAGATGGAGGAGAAAGAAGGGATACTGAAGTCCACCTTATACAAAAATAATAACAAGCTAGTTTCTTGTCCATGAGTTGCAGTATTTCTGTCAAATCGCTATCAGTTCACAGAGGCCAAACTGATCCTAACCTACAAGTGCAAAAGGTTCCTTGTAAAACTGGCTGGGTATTTGGACCTCATTGTTAATATTGTCTGAATTTTAAATGGAGACCTTGGGCCCGATTTTACCATTTTGATTCTAAGTGCTGTTTCTGGGCATAGTACAGATGCGACTTAGAAATCTGCTTTCAGGCGCCCTCGTACGCTCTCAGCCATCTCCAGTCCGATTCGCATTGGGGGTGGGGCTTAGCACTGAGCGCGCCCATATCAGATCGCTCCCGAGACGCAGAAAGCGGAAAAAGCGGCCTAGGAGCAAAAAGCGGGACAGAGGGTATATCTCGGGCAGGGGGGAAGGCGGGTAAGATGTGTCTCGGTGGGGGGGAGGGGGGCAGATGCATCTCTGGTAGGGGGGGCAGGGGGATCCGCTGCCACTCTGCCGGCAATTGGTGGGGGGGAGCGGGGGTGGCAATCGGCCTGGGTAGTGGGGGCATGGATAAGGGGGACACACCATATCACTACCTCCCTTATCCACCCCCCTACTACCCAGACCGATTGCCATCCCTTCCCCCCTTCCCCCCAACCAATTGCCCGCAGAGTGGCAGCGAACCCCCCTGCCCCCCCAATGGAGATCCATCTGCCCTCCCCACCAGAGATCCATCTGACCCGTCTCCCTCCTCCCCCCTCAAGACAATGAGCTGGCCTCACTCCCCCCCCCCCAACAACGAACTTGTGTCACTCCCCGCTCTCCCCAGAGAATGCTCTGACCTCATGCCCCCTCCCCTCCAGAAGAACAACTGACCCACTTCTTCCCCGCACCGCCAGACAACGATCAGCCTCCCCCCTCATCAGAGATACATCTGACCCGCCTCTCCCTCCTCCTCCTCCTCTCCCCTAACCAGACAACAATCTGACCTCACTCTCCTCTTCCCCCCTCCAACCAGAGAATGAATCTGACCCGCCTCCACCCCCACCCCGCCACTGATCTGAGCCAGAGAGCCGTTGGAAACACTGAACGTGCTCTTCAGAGGTTGGAGCACCCGACTCAGACATTTATTCAGCAGGTCCCTAAAAGCGCGGTTCCGGATTGGTAAATGCAGTGGTAAAGGGGGAAATGCTGATAGAGTTGGGCGGGCAGTTCATTAGTTCAATTTAAATGCATGCAAATGCACTTAAATCGTTGTTGCGCCTAATCTGAGTGCAGAACGGGTCCTCACCATTCGCGGGTCTCAGTAAAGTGGCGATCCGCCCAGACTGGGTACAAATCGCAATAGAGGCCTCACACCTGACTTTACTACAATTTCGCACCCAAAAAATCAGGCCCCTTGGGTGGGACTTTTCCGATTACACTAGCCCCAAAACTGGAAAATCCCACCTGAGCTCAAAGGGCCTTTGCATGGCCCGCCCCACCCATCCACTATGATTCCTGCAGGCAGGAGGGCGGGATGGGAAAATTCCAGTGCATGAATGTCAACTTTGGGTGTAGCATCCTGCTTCCTATTTGTTTTTGGGACTGGAGTCATATTTGGACCAACGGGGTATGGTGGCAGGGTTCTCTCTGGACGACATTAGTGAACCAGTTGAGTTTTTACAATTCAGAAGCTTTCATGATCACCAGCTAGCTCACAAATTACAATATTTATTGAATTCCATTTCACAATTTGCCCTGTTGGGGTTTGAGCTCCTGACCTTTGGATTGCTTGTCCACAAAGCAATTTATTACCTGTTAAGTTCCTTTTGTAACTATCCCAGTAAAAGACAAGCTGTGGTCTGTGTTACCAAAATCCCCTTCTCAATACAGATGAATCCAGTTTTCATTTCTAGGTATCAGTATGTAGGAATCTTTCTTACACAGTCCCTATCCAAGACTCCATGAATTTTATATTAGTGTACTCAATCCCTAAACAGATTGTCCACTATCTTATCCACGCTTTCCATTATTTTAAAGATCCTAATCTGTGGCAAGAATTATTTACTAATGCAACATCGGCCCTTTATTATGCTTTTGTCATTCTCAGCACAGAATGACTCATTGCCTCATTATGAGGCATTTTTACAAATGTTATGAATGCACCCAGTTGCAATTTTACAGCAAATATGTGAAAATCCTTCGAAAAAGAGAAGATATTAGTTTATATATATTAGTAAGCTGAGTTCTAGTGGTGAATTTCAATGATGAAATTAAAATGTAATTGGACTATAATTTCTAGGTCAACGAATCACTCCAATTGTGTTATAATGTTTAGAATTGAAAATTAATAGGAAATGACTGTTGCTCTGGCCAACTCACACTCATATAATTTTAGGTAAGGTTTGTGACTGATTGAGCAGCAGTCATTGAATCCCGATAATAGTCTTTTGACTGTAAAACAACAATGTAAAATAGTAATGGCAACTTTAACATTGGTGTCAAGAGGAAGTAGTATTCCAGTCATTAGTCAATAGAAAACATATATACACACACAAAATCCTGACCACAGAATTACAGTTACAATGTAAGATTCATGCTCAAGCAGAGAATCTGAAGTTAATTAAAGTGTTTGCCTCTTGCCTAATGTTTTAATTAGTTCTCTGTTCTCTGATCCTGACTAAAACCTAATGGGCCATTCCCTTAATGGATAAAACGGACCAGAACTTTCTGAAATGGTTTTCTAATTCTTAAATAAAAGCTAAAAAATCACTAGTGCTGACAAGCTAGAACAACCATTCTAAGCTACCTATCTCCATAATCACTGGACTTAGGTCTGGGGATGTGTGCCTGTGATAAAAATTAAGAAAAGCTTTGCTGGACTCCATAAAGCAATGAGATCTTGTGATGTTAATAGACAGAGTATTGCAGGAAGGCTTCTACAATTTTCCAAAATGCAAGGGTGGGGATTTTCCACCTTCACTGTACCTGGAAAATAACATGCAGGCCTAAAAATTGATTCTACACCCAGTGCCAAATGGTTTGCCATTGTCCCAGCTCCTTTCTACAGGCTTAAACTGACCTGAGTGGCTGATTACCACAAGATTGACTGGATTTCAATTTCATTAGTAAGTTTGGTATGTGACCGTTCCCCCTCCAGAATGTTCCCACCGCCACAACAAACAGAATGAGTAGCAATAAGATTGTCAATGGTCAAAGAAAATCTTACACCAATTTGAAGTTAAAATACAGAAACTTGTCATGAAAGGATCAAAACAAATACAACAAACACAAAGATGAGTAGTACAAGACTAAAGGAAAAGAGAAACAGCTTCAATATTTTCTTAAATTCATCGAGAGGTATTGAATATTATGAGATAATTGAGGAATATTCAGCTCAAAACTCTGGACAAAGTCACTTTATTAAGTCTAATCCTATCCTAAATCCTAATGAAGAGGATTACGTAGCTTCAAGGCCATTTGAATTGTTAATTCATCATCATAGATAGGGATGAGCAGACGGGTTGGAACCATCACTTGGTGATAAGGCACTTCTTGCATTTTCTTGATTAGATGCAATGTTTAGTGCAACTTGTAGCACATGAGTACTCCTTGCCTTTGATCTCACTTCAGAAGGACCATATGCAAATTTAAAAGGTTATGGAAAACTTATCACAGTAGTGACAAAGAACTGGCAATAGAAAAGAAAGGTGTATACTAATTTATGGACTAGGGGAAAGAATGTAGCAATTTTTGATATAGGTGTGTTATTGTTGAGGGATCATGTTCTGCAAGTTCCTCCAGATGATTTAAGGGTACAATTGCATGGTTGTGAGGTCAGGGTTCTAGTTAGCTGTCCATCAAGTCAAATATTAAGAGCAGCTCTTTGCTGTGGCAACCTTTTTACTATAGCAATTTAAAACAAAAGTCTATTCCCCTGTTCCGTCGCCAAAGCCCAACACACATTGTTTCTTTCAAGCAAAGACCCACTTTTTTTTCTGTTTGATATAGGAATTTTTGACCACTCACCCAAGGGCAGGATTTGAAGTCAATGGAAATAAAAATATTTGTTTTCATACTGTGGTTGATATTTCTCAGGAGCAGGCAGGAGACTGGGCCATCCTTCTCAGCACCATACACAAGATGGTGACAAGCATCTTGAAAATGTTGACAGAACAATGAGGATGCCAATGCAATTTTTGAGGTAGTTCCTGCTTAGTTTAGACCTTGTTAAACTTGGTTGGCCCTTGCTTTTTAGCCCAGGCTTTTCCTTTAGTAGTGCTGCGTGTTTCACATACTGTATTTTGCTTCATAAGGTTGAGCTCCTCATAGATGTTTCCTCATTGGTCAGGCCAACTGGCATCTGGGGTCAGTTCTGAGGATTGTGGAGCTCTCTTTGTGTATTAGGCTATGTGATGACTCTTCAATTGCCTTTGAGAGGTGTGCTGCTGCAGTTCCTTCTCAATAGTCAGCATCTTTCTAATATAAAACAAAAAGCTCGGAATGTAAAAACAAAGACAAGATTTTATGGCCTCTGATAGCATATTTGAAGAAGGAGGAAGACAACCTACAGCATGTGGCTTTCCCATCATCCATCCCCAATCTGTCTCCTGTACTACAATGGGTGGGGAGGTGTCCACCATCATGGGCCCATTGAGACCCTTAAAAGGAAACCAGACGCAAAGCAGATAGCCTGGCAGTTTTCACCTGGCAGTGCCATCCTGGTAGTGCTGGGTTAGACCCTTTGGAGAGCCCCATTGGAGGTGTTCCCTTTATATAGGGTGTGGAGGAGGAGGGAGTGGTTGCCCCAGTGCTTGTGGGGTATTCCATGTCTGTTGGGAAGGGGTAGAACTGTTTTCTTACGGATTGGAGTATTCTGACTGTGAAGCCAGCTTTGATAGCTCTCTCAGGCCACACCCTGCCAGCATTGAGGCAAAAACCATGCCTTAGATTTTCAGTGCACAGGGTGCCAGATAATCTGGAGTGAAAACTTTGCTGTGCAGCTGGAGAGCTACACGTTGGTTTTCTCAGCCCAGCCAGCAACCTGTTTGCAGAGTATAAATGGCCACCCAATGCATGCATTAGTTGTAATCTTCCAAAATTCAGTGTTCTATACATTAGTACAGGTTGGATTGTGATCTGTATTGAATCAGCTGATCTCAAATGATGCAGAATTGGACTCAGCACTCTTGGGCTGAGGAGGAAGGAAAAACTCATAACCATTGTACCTACTGTTAAAAGTATCAATTCACGCTGAAAGACATTGACAAGCAGAGCTCTTTTAAGGACATGATAAGGACCCCACCCTTCACTATCACCATCAACCCGACCTCATATTAAATGGTCTTCTACTGCCCAGTGGCTTGGTTTTCATAGTATAAGCATGACCACCTACAGGGAAGTGCTGTTGACGCCTAAGGAATCTTACCCTTTTATGTGTTTCATTTTCAAGAGAGGAAAGGAGAACTTTTTTTATTCATTTGTGGGACATGGGTGTCGCTGGCTGGCCAATATTTATTGCCCAGCCCTAGTTGCCATTCAGAAGGTGGTGGTGAGCTGATTTCTTGAATCGCTGCAGTCCATATGCTGTGAGTTGATGCACAATGCCATTAGGGAGGGAGTTCCAGGATTTTGACTCAATGACTGCAAAGGAACGACGATATATTTCCAAGTCAGGGTGGTTAGTGGCTTGGAGGAGACCTTACAGGTGGTGGTACTCCCATGTACCTGCTGCCCTTGTCCTTCTAAATGGAAGTGGTCATGATTTGGAAGGTGCTGTCTAAGAAACTTTGGTGAATTGCTTATGGGGAGGCAATGGCCTAGTGATATTATTGCTAGACTATTAATCCAGAAACCCAGGGAATGTTCTGGGGTCCTGGATTTGAATCCCACCATGGCAGATGGTGGAATCTGAACTCAATAAACAAAATTAAGTCTGGGATTATGAGTCTACTGATAACCAAGAAACCATTGTCGATTGTCAGAAAAACCCATCTGGTTCACTAATCTCCTTTCGGGAAGGAAGTCTGCCATTCTTATCTGATCAGGCCTACATGTGACTCCAGGGCTACAAAAATGTGGTTGGCTCTCAACTGACCTCTTAAATGGCTTAGCAAGTCATTCAGTTGTATCAATCATTACAAAGTCTCAAATCTGTGGACAAGGAAATTAATTCTAAAATTTCTGGCTCCAGGTGACACAATACAAAGAACAAAGAACAACACAGCACGGGAAACAGGCCCTTCAGCCCAGCGAGCCCGCGCCACCATTTTAACATTATGAGTCCCCTTTCCACCCACGACCCTTGTCTATGCTTATGGCATTCCACATTGAGGGAAGACTAATTTAGGGACAATTTGTTACACCAATCAGCCTAAGAGCACATCTTTGGGGTGTGGGAGGAAACCAGAGCACGCGGAGAAAACCCACGCAAGCCACGGGGAGAATGCGCAAACTCCCACAGACACCGGCCCAAATCCATGTGTCTGCACAGCAAACAGTGATAGTCACTGAGCTGTCGTGTTGCCCAGCATCTGGTCTAGTTTAAGCGTACACTAACGACGTGAAGCACTAGGCTACTCTCGAAACATCCAAAAGCAGCCCTCGTATGACCCATCGCACGTATGCCCCTTGTTGGACAACATGGCGGACCAAAGCACCTGTGAACTAAAAGAGAAAAACATCAATACCATGCACATCCTTATACAAACATTCAAGGGAATGCCCAGAAGCTCAAAAGTAAGACAAGTGAGTCAGAAAATATGTTGGAAGGTCCATAAGAATCAATTGATTCCCAGGGGTGTCCCAAGGCTCCTGAACCTTATTTAAAACAGTCTCCTATATCCCTCCATCTCCATCCCGCTCATGTGCCTATCTAAGTAACTCTTAAACAACTCCAGCGTGCCTGCCTCCACCACCTTGCTTGGCAGAACATTCTATACGCCCACAACCCTCTGTGTGAAAAACCTCCCTCTAACATCCGAATTATACCTTGCCCTCCTCACCCTAAGCCCGTGGCCCCTCGTAATGTGTGTTTCCAATCTAGGAAAAAGCTTACCACTGTTTACTCTATCCATACCCCTCATAGTCTTATATACCTCTATTAGATCTCCCCTCAGTCTCTGTCTTTCTAGGGAAAACAGCCCCAATTTGCCCAATCTTTCCTCATAACCCAGTCCTTCCATACCAGGCAGCATCCTGGTAAACCTCCTCTGCACTCTCTCCAGGGTCTTCCCGTCTTTCCGGTAGTAAGGTGACCAGAACTGGACGCAGTACTCCAAATGCGGCCTAACCAACATTCTATACAACTGCAACATTAGAATCCAGCTCTTATACTCTATACCCCTTCCTATAATGGCTGATTTCAGTCAAAATCTAACTGAAAACATGCATCTGCTGCGATGAATGAAGGCAGACACAATTGTTCACTTAATGCCAATTAAATAGTACATTCTTAGCCTGCGTATTCTCCAGATAGAGCAGGCCTGCTCCATCACTCATCTTCTCCTGTTTTCTCACTGTGCAAAAACACATGAATCTGTTAGAGTGGACATTGTTGAAATTAGTCAGAAAGATTGTGTACACTGGTATTTAAATAAACTTCAGTCGTGATTTATAACATACTTGAAATGTGAAGGACCTTTAATGAGGAAAATTGGGAAGTGGTTTATTTTAATTCACTTCCTAATTGGTTTAAATGTTTCTTTAGTTTTACTACTAAAGGGGGGGATTTTCCATTCCTGTTTATGGAGGGGGGCAGGATCAGCAGAAATGGCAAAGAATCATGCCACACGGCAGTACTGGAGTAGTGCCAGGGGTTTCATTGGAGGGTGGGTGTTGCATGGGGCAGTTCCATTTCTGTGGGGAGGGGTTGGGGATAGAGTTCCGTGAGCAGAAATGCCAGTGGGGGACAATTTTGTGGTGTGGGGGAGAGAGAGGCGGTGGAAGATCTATAGTGGGATGGATTTCCGTGGTGGTGGGGAGAATTCAGTAGTGGTTGTGTGTGGATTGGCGGTGGGGGGGGGGGGGGGGTGGGTTCAGTTTGTAGTTTTATATTAATTTATAAACCACGCCCTGACCTTTTGAGGGACCAAGTTGCAGGCAAGATGGGCTCTCCATGATGTCATGGGACCCATCCCTTTAAATTTTTTCGGCAAAGTGTTTAAAAATATTAAGTAGTCTCACAACACCAGGTTAAAGTCCAACAAGTTTATTTGGTAGTGCGAGCTTTCGAAGCATCACCCCTCCATCAGGTGCCGTGCTATAAAATATTACAATATTACAATATAATAATACAATATTACAAGAAAAGGAGCGACACTCTGAAAGCGCGTGCTACCAAATAAACCTGTCGGACTTTAATCTGGTGTTGTGAGACTACTTACTGTGCCTAACCCAGTCCAACGCTGGCAACTCCACATCATGTTTAAAAATATGGCAGGAAATCCCACCAAAGCCACTGACAGCATACCCTCCATTCTTCCCATGCAGGGTGACACTTTGCCAAAAAATGGCAAAATTTTGCCCTAAATGTGGAAGATATAAGTGGCAGTTTTCCAATTCACTTGGAGTTTTCCAGAATTGAGGGAGTTTTGGAAGATTACAACCAATGAATCAATTATCTATGCACTTCATTTAAGGTCAGGGAATGAAGGCCATCAGGTCTAGGGGACTTTTCAGCAGCCAGTCCCATTAGTTTTTCAAGTATTTTTTTCTCCAATGATCATGATATTTTAAGTACAACCTGTCTCTGGGGTAGCACAGTGGTTAGCACTGCTGCCTCACACCACCAGGGACCCGGGTTTGATTTCCGCCTTGGGTCACTACCTGTGTGGAGTTTGCACATTCTCCACGTATCTGCATGAGTTTTCACTGGGTGCTCTGGTTTCCTCCCACAATCAGAAAAATATGCTGGATAGGTGGATTGGCCATGCTAAATTCTCTGTCTGTACCCAAACAGGCACTGGAGTGTGGCAATTCAGGGATTTTCATAGTAACTTCATTGCAGTGTTAATTTAAGCCTTCTTCTGACTAATAAATAAACTTTACTTTTGCTTTACTTTTTCTTTTGCCCCTCAATTTTCTCTTATTATTATTGGTATACTTCTTGGGTCTTTTATAATGAAGAGAGATACAAAACATTTCTTCAAAGCTTCTAACACTTCCTTGTTTCTATACTTAAATCCCTAGTATTTATCATCTACGGGATGAGAACATCTAAGGTACCTTCTTCAGCTACCCTTTTTATATAGTTTTAAGTTTAAGTTTATTTGTTAGTGTCACAAGTTGCCTTACATCAACACTGAAGTTACAACGAAAATTCCCTAGTTGCCACATACTAGCGCCTGTTTGGGTATACTGAGGGAGAATTTAGTATGGCCAATGCATCTAACCAGCACGTCTTTCAAACAGTGGGTAAAAACCGAAGCATTACTCAAAGCACTTATACTCTGTTTATACATTTCTTGCTTGTTTGCTATCTCCCTTATAATTTTCACTTACCCCAAAACTTAGCACGATCTGCTAATTTTATAATATTACGAAAAAAGGACTATCCTTTCAATTTCTGGATAACATCATGGTCAGGAAACCCTGAATGGGCCCAGTAGAACACTGTTATACATTGATCCTCCAGACAATCATCATTTTCTGTGTTTTGTTCCCATACCACTGTTTAACCTGGTTAGCTAATGTCCCATCTATTCTACAAGCATTCATCATTTCTGACAGAACTCATAATGGATTCAAAAAGAGTTGCATTGTGAGAATGAATTTGCAATTGAGCAATATGACAATAGTTAATTATAACTGTCCCCAAATGTTTCTTTTGAAATGGGAACTTTATGCTGATGCTTACGCTCATTGTGTTCTGTCACTAATTTGAATACAAAGTAGAATGAAAGATTTATTTTAATCATAACAAAGAACTTTGTTTTTTTCAACGTTGTAAAATTGAAAAGAACTTGGAAGTTATAAATATTCAGCACAGTAATAGTGTCTGAAAAGTTACTCTCATCCAATTCTGTGCTACAGATAGATGTTAAACATTTATTTTCCATACAGGGGCAATATTTACCAAGTCAGAATTATTATCCACCCAAAATTGCTGTGAAAAATTAGTGGTGGACTCATTCCTTGAACTCATGTGATTGTTAATGAAACATATGATTTATTTTACATGTAAATAAAAGAACTTTCCTGTGCAGCCAGGAGAAGCAGGGTTATTCTCCTCTCCTGGCTTTATGATTACAATCCCCTTCCCCCCACACTCCCCCAACCCCTCACCAACCAATGCCCTGGCATTTCTAATTCCAATCCTTGATCTCCGTGGACTTAGCTTTGAGCTGCTATTGGCAAGGTTAACAGGCTGACATTTAGCATTTGCATTGCTTGAGCTGCCTGTGGAGGCATGACGGCCTGTGACACCTCATGCAACATATTAATCAGGTCCATTTTTTGTTCTTGTCTCTTGCTGGGTGATCATTTGAGCCCAAAATAGACCAGATGACTTTCTATCCTATAATCATATGAATTGATAAACTGTGATGGAAAAAATATCCCCTTGAGATCATAGAACCAAAGAATGGTTCCATCACAGACAATGGTCATGTGGCTCTATCATGTTTATGCCTGTTCTCATTAACACTAACTCTGTTAGTCCCACTCCTGCCATTTCCCCAGAGCCTTGTATTTTTTTTCCCTTTTGATAATTACCCAGTTCTCTTGAAAGCCATAATCACAGTCGCAGGCACTGCATTCCAGATCCTAATCACTTGTTACATGAACTTACCCCCATGTTGCCTCGTGTTCTTTTGCCAATCACTTTATCCTGATGTGGTCTGGTTCTCAACACTTTTACCAACGGGAACATTTTATCCAGACCCTTCGTGAACATGTCTATCAAATGGCTTTTTAATCTTCTATTCTCCATGCAGAATAGACATCAAATTTGTAGTCTACTTGATCCAATCTTTGTGGGTTGTCAAGGGAGCTAATGAAAAACGTGCCAGACATAAACAGACGATGATGGAAACCAGAGCTTTGATTTTTTGGTTTTACCAATATTCGCTGGTATGAATTTCAACTCACTCAGGGTATAAAGGGTAAATTCCATATCCTAAACTGACAATGGAGAGCTATTTTCATACAGCGGGTGAGTTGAAAACTTGGGGTTGCAATTATGTAAACTGGGGCTGAATTTTCCCAACCCCATGGAGATCATATTGGAGGCAGTGGAAGGATGGGGTGGCTTGGACAGATTCGGATCCCCATGCAGGTCTGATGCCAGAATCCTGATGTCTTCCTTTGAATATGGCTTCCTCATTGGGAGTGTGGGATTGCGGAGGTCAATCTTATAAATCTTGTGTCTGTCATCAATGTAAGGAATAATGAGAGTAGCAAAACCTTTTACTTGTCATTAGTTAAGTAAAGCGTGGCACAGTGTTTAGCACTGCTGGCTCACAGCGCCAGGGACCCGGGTTCAATTCTGCTCTTGGGTGACTGTGTGGAGTTTGTATATTCACCCTGTGTCTGTGTGGGTTTCCATCGGGTGCTCTGGTTTTCTCTCACAATCCAAAGATGTGCAGGTCAGGTGGATTGGCCACGGTAAATCCACAGGGTTATGGGGATAGAGCAGAGGGGTGGACATGGGTAAGATGTAGACTTGATGGGCCGAATGGTCTCCTTCTGCACTGTTGGGGGTCTATGGATTCCATAACAATAATGTTAATTGAAGGATTAGCAGGCATTTGTCTTAGCAAATATTTCTTCATTGGACGAGCACATATTCAATACTAATGTAAACTTTAGGAAGCTTTTGTGTGCTAAAATGTTCGATATGAGCATGACTTCAATTAACTAATAAATACATTTTTAAAAATTAAAGCCATAATCACAGTCGCAGGCACTGCATTTTGTAAAATTCACTGGCACGGTTACCTTCAAACCAAAGAATGAACTCCATTGATGAGCTACCTTGCAGGGCATTCTTCCTTAATCGATTATTTCCCAAGCCAGACTCGCTTGCACTGTTGACTTTTCGGAAAACAGTTATTTTTGTTACAGCATTTTATATGCAAAACACAATGGGAATTCTAATCCGTGCTCCATAGCCCTTGGCATCAACTGCTTAACAGGAGTAAGAAGGGATAGAGAATTAACGTAGCACCAGACAGTATTGTCCAAAACAAGCACTTGGCTATCCATTGGACTTCCCATTCCAAGCAAAGTTTCCAGTGAATTATAGAAGAGCTGTGCCTTAGGAACTAGATGTTCTTTCCTTCTTCCCTTTACAGCAGTGCAGGAAATGGGGCCTGGGGCTGGCAAAGACCTGTATACGCAAACGTGAGAGAATTTAAACAGAAGGATAAGAAAGGAAATAACACAGAAAAAGAAAAAAAGTAAAGGGAACAAGAAGAAGTAAAAGAGAAGAGACAAGACAGAGATGAAAAGAAGTTAATGAGATGATGGAAGGAAAAGGTGAATAAAAAAAAGGAGGAGAAAGGAGGTAAAAGAGAAATGAATGGAGAGTGAGGGGTGCTCTTCAGGGACATTGGAAAGGGAAACAGCAAAACAGTGAGATTTAAAGTTATTAGTCACAGGTAAGGCTTACATTAACACTGCAATGTAGTTAGTGTGAAATTCCCCTAGTTGCCACAGTCCAATGCCTGTTCAGGTCAATGCACCGAACCAGCACACCTTTCAGATGTGGGAGGAAACCAGAGCACCTGGAGGAAACTACACAGACACAGGGAGAACATGCAAACTCCACAAAAACAGTGACCCAAGCTGGGAATCGAACCCATGTCCCTGGCGCTGTGAAGCAGCAATGCTAACCACTGTGTCGCCCATACCATACCATGCCATAATTAGGAAGGAGGTTCAGTGGTATGGATGGATGTACAGACTAAACAACAATAACTTGCATTTTTATTAGTTTCTTCAAAAGAGTAAAACATCACATGGTGCTCTGATGTATTACATTTATTGTTAGTAGCCTTTGATAAAACTTAGCATGGTTTAGACTGGGGAGAAAATTTCATCCAATAAACTGCTTTTGTCATTCAAAATGTATCAGACATTATTTACAAACTGTTGATTTAGAGCACACTAAGGAAATTTGGTATGTCAGCTATGACTCTCACCAACTTTTACTGATGCACCATAGAAAGCATTCTTTCTGGTTGTATCACAGCTTGGTATGGCTCCTGCTCTGCCCAAGATCGCAAGGAACTACAAAAGGTTGTGAATGTAGCCCAATCCATCATGCAAACCAGCCTCCCACCCATTGACTCTGTTTGCACTTTCCTACTGCCTTGGCAAAGCAGCCAGCAAATTAAGGGTCCCATGCACCCTGGACATTCTCTCTTCAACCTTCTTCCATCGGGAAAAAGATACAAAAGTCTGAGATCACGTACCAACCAACTCAAGAACAGCTTCTTCCCTGCTTATGTCAGACTTTTGAATGGACTTGCCTTGCATTAAGTTGATCTTTCTCTACACCCTAGCTATGACTGTAACACTACATTCTGCACTCTCTCCTTTCTTTCTCTATGAACAGTATGCTTTGACTGTGTAGCACACAAGAAACAATACTTTTCACTATATACTGATACATGTGATAATAAGTGAAACATACTTGGGGGGGCAATTCTCTCAGTCCGGAAATCAGCATGGAGCCGTCTAATTTATTTAAATTAGGATTTTAATATATTAGAATTTTATTAGTGGGCCTGGGACCGAAGTATCAGGGCCTGCTAGCCTCTCCCCCCTCAATTCCCGCCAGGAATGTTTCACACCAACGGGATTTATTATAGCTCCCTATTTGCAGGAAGCTGGTGGCACAACTCCACTGGAGTGAAGGGGCGGGCAATCAAGGCCCCCCAGAGAATCAGACACTGGTGGGGAGTTCCCCCTGGGTATTGCCACCAAGCCCCTGCACTGTCAAAAGGGCAAAATGCCAATGCCCAGGGTACACCAGGCATTGGACAGTACTAATGGGCAGGGCCTAATGGGGGTGGAGCCTGATGGGGGCTGGCCTCTATGGGGAGATCAGTGGGGTGCGGGGGGGGAGGAGGTTGGGGTGGTTGGTGGGGGTCCCACTGCCATTCTGCATTTGGGTTGTTACGGAGGGAGGGAGGCAAAAGATCAGGGCTGGCCATGTGGTGGGAGGTGGTGAGCCTGCTGGGGGAGATGGGGGTCGGGACTGCATGGGCGGGGATTGGGACTATTGGGAAGGCAAGGCGGTGGTTGGGATTGCCAGTATTGGGGGCGGGGTGGGGCTAGGGAGGTGTGAATCGGGAGATCGGGACTGCGGGGACAGGGCAGGGGGTGACATCAAGGCTGGCTGGGGGCGGGAGAGTTTGAGACTGGCCCGGATATGGGAGGTTTGGAGTGGTAGTGTTTCAGGGTCATGGAACTGGCCAGCAATCAGGAGACTGGCAGACAGGGGGCCGTTGCACATGTGTTGACAGATCAGCGCATGCACAGGCCCGCTCAGCACCATGCTGCTGGCCTCTCCAGCGGGAATAGGCCATGCCCCCTGATTTTTGGAGTGACTTATGCTGAGGCACTCTGCAGTGCACTGAGTGTGGGAGATTCATTTTGAAACTCCTGCTGAAAACATCTGTGGGATTTACTCTAGTTTTTACGTGAATTCGACACTTAGGCCCTGATTTTACCAACACAGCTGCCGTGAAATCAGGGCGGACAAGGCTCACAGAACAGCATTCTCCATTGGCCTTGGGTGTAATCTTACGAGCCTTGGGCAGTTGTGCCATAAAATCAGGGCCATAGAATTTTCTGAGGAAGAATCACCCCCATTCTTTTCACATTGTTCCAAACATCATGTGTTATTTTCTGCAAATTTTTCATGTGTTTAGTTTGCCAATTGTGAGGGCTTGTTTTGCAGTTTAGATTAATTTCCACAGGGATCTGACTGGGATCAGCTCAAACTCATTTCAATTAGAGCCTTTTAACAATCTCCGGAGAGAAAGAAAAACCATCATTCCATCTGTCTGAGCTGGAGTGGAACCAGATCCCATTGGTGCACCACCCAGTTCTCTTTACGTGTGATTTTGCACTTAACGTACATTTGATAAATAAAGCAGACTTTTTTCATTTCAATTACAGAGTAAGTTGAAGCATCATGTTTAATTTTACTAAGTGCACAATTTGCTGAGCTCTGACCCTGATTACATTTGTAACCGAATTGTGACATCATTAGCTTCTTTGAACTAATTAAACTTTCAAATAGTTCTAATCAGGAAATATAATTAGTTCATTGAACCTCAGGTTGATTTTTTGTAAAAGTAGCTCAAGGAGTCAGATAAAATGTTTAACTAACTGATTAAGGTTGTGCACAGATATTGAATCTTCCTTACAGAGTTTTACAAGAAAATATTAGTCCAACGTGATAATAGATAATGGCCAATAACTTTACAAGTTCGCATTAACAGCACAGGCTAGGAATTTTCAGGTAAGTAATTCAGCAGTGGAATTGAAGTGGGCAAGTTTATGAAACCTGGGAAGGTGGTTCTGGTGTTGGCCGGGTGCTATGCTGAGCGCAAAGGTATCTCTGACTGACCCTACAGTCGCACTCTTGTTGCTGGTATAGATCGTTACCCTCATGAAACAACTGCCAAAATGGGAAAGAAGATGATACCCCAAAAATCTAAGATCAATCATTTTTGGAAGTATAAAACTGCAACCACCTGATGCCAACAAGATACTCGGTTGACATTCCCCTGGATAAGATCATTGTGAATAAGGATGTTTTTAGGGATTCTGTTTTCAGCACAAGGCCAGGCAGAAGCCTGAGGAAAGGTACAGGACAGGAAAGAGCAGGCAAAGTGGTTAGCACTGCTGCCTCACAGTGCAAGGAATCCAGGTTCAATCCTGGCCTCGGCTGACTGTCTATGTGGAGTTTGCACATTCTCCCCAACTGTGTGGATTTCCTTCAGGTGCTCCGGCTTCCTCCCACAGTCCGTAGATGTGCAGGTTAGGTTAATTGGCCATGCTAAATTAATCCTACTGTCAGGGATTAACAGAGTTAATATGTGGGGTTATGGGAATAGAACCTGGGTGGGATTGTGGATGGTACAGGCCCAATGGGCCAAATGGCCTCCTTCTGCACTGTCGGGATTCTATGATTCTATAAGTAAATATTCAATGAAAAAAAACTCACCTCCTGACTTCCCAAAGCCTGTCCTCCATTTACAAGGCACAAGTCAGGAGTGTGATGGAATACTTTACATTTGCCTGGATGAGGTGTAGCTCCTAAATATAGGGTGGCACAATGGCACAGTGGTTAGCATTGCTGTCTCACAGTGCCAGGGACTGCTTGGTTCGATTCCTGGCTTGGATCACTGTCTGCTTGCACATTCTGCCCGTGTCCGTGTGGGTTTCCTCCGGGTGCTCCGGTTTACTCCCACATTCTGAAAGATGTGTTGGTTAGGGTGCCGGACTATGACAACTAGGGGAATTTCACAGTAACTTCATTGTAGTGTGAATGTAAGCCTATTTGTGACTAATAAATAAACTTCTAACTTAAAACATTCTGCAAACTCAACACCATCTTGGAAAGCAATCCATTTGATTTACATTTTATCCACCAACTTAAACATTCACTCCCTTCACCAGCGATGCACATTTGGAGGAAGATTAGAAATATTTGAGGTTGATTCAGAGACAGCTCAGTACCAATACTCAGTGCTATTCATGTGAAGATGCTGCTATTGTGGATGGTTGTAGGTAGGATTTCAGTTTCTGACATTTTAACCCTCTGCCTAATCCTTTCCTGACTGCTTGTCGTGCTGGGGATTTAAAAATGAGGCCAAATAATTCTATGGTTGGTAACAAAAATAGAGATTCTCCCAAATCTGACCTGAAAAATGCTAGATATTCCCTGGTATTTTGGAGTCCAGAGATTTGCAATAATCCACCGGAACTTTCAACTTTGACAGAAACACAAAACAGACGATATTGGATTGACTGTCCAAAATATACTGGACTGAGTTTCCTTTCCGTCAAATTCTCCTGTATTACATGCAAAATTCAAGTAAACTTAACATGGCGTGCATAATAAAAGAAAAGCAAAATTCTGCAGATACTGTAAGTTTGAAATAAAAATGATATCACAGTACACATGCATGAAATGTATTTATTTAATTTAAAATTGGTGAAGCTCTGCATTTGTGTGGCAAAAGGGGAAGATTCTCTGTAGATTATGCAGGATTACCCTGAATCAATTATTTTCAACATTTAACAAGCTGACCTTGATGCAGAATCTTCTAAACGATGGGTGGAATAATGTGGCGGATTGCCAAAAGAAGCAAAATCAATGTGGAGTCGACCCATTGTACACTGGCCTACCCTGCAGCCAAAACACACTGTGGGCAAGCTTGACAAAAACCAAGGACTTTAGCAAAGGACTTCTGCCCCCTCACTCACGGGGAGGTCCTACCCTCAGGAACTATCAGCCAATCTGGCTAGCCAGTACCTCCGTCAATCCCAGCAGTGTCAATAGCATGTTAGTGGCCAATGTGGGGACTGCAAAAAGAGGAGCAAGGAGGCCAGTAAATTTGGGGTCTTGGGCAGGGAGAGTGACTGCAGATCAGGGAGGGATGGATGGGGAAAGCTTAGGCTGGGGATGTAATGGCGTAGTGATATTGTCATTGGACTAGTAATCCGGAGACCCAGGGTAATGTTCCGGGGCCCTGGGTTTGAATCTCACCATGGCAAATGGTGAAATTTGAACTCAATAAAAATCTGGAATTAAAAGTCTACTGAGAACCATAAAACCATTTTTAATTAACGTAAAAACCCCATCTGATTCCGTACTGTCCTTTGGGGAAGGAAATCTGCCGTCCTTATCTGGTCTGGCCTACATGTGATTCCAGAGCTGCAGCAATGTGGTTGACTCTTAATTGCCCTCAGGGATGGATGATCAATGCTGGCCCAGCCAGTGATGCCCACATCCCATGAATGAATAAAGAAAAAAGCTTAAGGCAGCAGGGTGTTAAGAAGAAAGAAGTTCCACCTCAGGCGAGCCACCCCTGCAAAATAAAGGACAGCTCCTGAAGATCAGACCCCCACTTTTGTCCCTCCTTTTTTGAATGCAGTTTAAAAACAAATCAGGCCACTTGCTGCCCATACAAAATAATTTATGGTATGAGCAACATATTAGGGTTAATTGGCTTGAGAACAAGCCTAGTTGTCCTTTGATTAGCGCTTTAAATTCAGTGGGAGAGCTTCCGATTTCAGCACCCATCCAAAATGCCTCTCCACCCCTTCCCCATATTTATGGGTGAACTCGGGCAGTGGCAAGGTGGCGAGGTGTGTTGGGCACTCTCACCTTATATAACATTGCCCAAGCCAGAAACAAGCCCAGCATGGGCATATAAAATGCTACCTGACGTTCACTTGCATAATGCTGTTTAAAACATCACCATCACAAGGCCTCCCTCAAAGTTAAAATACAAAGTAGTGATATTAAACTTGACACCGTGAGCTGGATTTTGTAACACTGCTTGGCATATCTTTTGCTGGGGGGGTGGGGGGGGAGCATGTAAAATAGGGCTGGTTCCCAGCCCACCACCCTCCCACCACCCTGGAGCCAAAATGAGCAGTTCACCCATTAAATGTAAATCAATAATTAAGAGAGAGTTGAGCTTGTTGGCTTGCCAACTAACCTCATTAATACATTAACTATGCCATAAGATGGTTGGTGTAAGCAATTGGGTGGGAGTGGGCAGTGTTTTTTAAAATTAGGTTTTAAAGGGGCATAACATGTAGGTACTAAATTCGAAGGATCTCCTTTGCAAATTGGGGGAGCCTCCCTAAGTTAGTTCCTTTCTACCCACTTGCTTTGTAAAACTCAACTTCCCCTAGCCTGCTTCCCTCTCCCTAAACTGCTCAAACCCTCCCCGCTAAATACCTTGGACTTACCTTTAGGATCCACTTGACCTTCTTCTTGGGACGGTTGCAGTTGTGGTAGGGCCCACTACCAAGCCGTTAGCACTGCTGGAACTGCTAATGGTGGATTGAGCGAAGGGCTTAAGTTCCACTATGAACAAATTTAGCCTGCTCACAGCTTGTTATGGCTTGCATAGCCCCTTCCCATAAAGCGTAGCTCCATATTGATACAAATTAATAGAAAATTAAGACTCAAGAAATAAATGAAATATATATTTGTTTATGTGAGCCATCCATAAAAATGGAATGTGAACATAATTGTGGATTTGGCATCTTTATTTTTTCTATCCGCCTTTTGTTGTTTCTCAAGTTTTGATGTTTTAAGTAAAAACTAGTTTCACTAAATTGTCTCAGGGTTTTTGAACTAAAAGTAAAAACAAATAAAAATCCAAAAGATAAAATGGGTGTTTAAATTAGCAGTAAAACTGTTCAATGATTCTCAGAAATTTTACAAAGGTTCTGTTAAATCAGTGACTAGTTGGTTGAACACTATTTAATCAGCAGAATGGAATTTAACAAAACATTAATTGTTACATAATGGGTACAATTAAATAATAAACATGGGTTACATCAATCAGCACTGTAACTATTTCTTAATCAACAAAGCACATTCCAGGGTCAGGAGGGCTTTCTCAGTTAAAATTAAGGCTGACAAGGGAACAATTCTCCTCTCCTCTTCCACATACACATTCTAACTTATTTCTAATCATGGGTTGGTACAAACGTATCTCTCCTTTCTTTCTACCTCTTGATATTTGACTTTAATGGCCTGGCTGTAAAGTAAGTTGACCTTGAACATTTTAGGAGGTTCATTTAAAAGAAACATTTAAACACCAAATGTAGTTGCTGACTTAACACTATCATCTATGTGTCCTCATGTAAGGGCATTCAATAAATCTTTTCCTAATGGATTATAAGCATGTGACTTGATCATTTAATTTGGGTTAAAAATGTCAACTCATGTTGCACGACAACAGAAGTGACACCTCCAGTGTCTAAGAGATGCTTGTCATTATTTTTTAATAAACTGCGCTTTCCACATTTTTTAGGGGGATCTAAATCTCATATCTGCCCAGCCTATTCAGTTTATACATTAGTGTCACAAGTAGGCTTACATTAACACTACAATTAATGTGAACTTCCCATAGTCGCCACACTCTGGCACTTGTTCAGGTACACTGAAGGAGAATTTAGCATGGACATTGCACGTAACCAGCACGTCTTTGGAGTTTAGGAGGAATCTGGAGCACCTAGAGGAAACCGCCATGGACATGGGGAGAACATGCAGACTCCACACAGACACTGACCCAAGCTAGGTATCGAACCCAGATCCCTGGCACTGTGAGGCAGCAGTGCTAACCACTGTGCCACTATGCTGGAAGTATCTCACTGCTGATGGTATCTGCCCACCAGAATGGTGCCTGTAAAGATCCAGAGGCTGAAATTCCGTGAGGGTTCCATAATTCTTCCTTCGGCTCTGCTTGCAACCTTGCCAACTCTGAGACAACAGGGCAAGATACCAACTTTATTTTCTCACTGGGCAGGCTAGGTTAAGGTAAAGCTTCCCAAAAATACCAGTGGGAGGCAGGTGAAATCCCTGCAGAACTTGAGCTCCAAAACCTTTACAAACATCAAATGAATCTAAGTACTTGAAGAATGGGTATGTTTTGTGGCAAGTACTACATGCCTATGTCTGAGTAAATTGCCATCAGCACACGTTTTATTAGCCTTTTAAATCTTTAGTGAGCAGACAACCCATTTATAACTAGTGTAAGGTCTCCTGTGTACACAGAGCTATTGCCAAATTTATTAAAGCTCATAGGGTTGACATCTGCTTTTAATGTTCTGTTTTGAAAGCACAGTCACCATGTCGTATTCACTTATTTGTGGCTCGCATTACTAATTCTTTTTTACGCTCTTTCAGTCTTCATGCCTCTCCTTTCACCAGACCTGATAACAAATGTTCATGCACAAACCAAGTACATGTGGTTTCCAACTATATGCAGAAAGGTTTTTAACTTAGTCACTCTGTGTTGTTTCTTATTTTACAGGAATGCTTTTAATATGAAACCAAATTGGTTTGCAGAATCAGCAGTATGCTAACCTATTTATTGGAAGGTGGTGAGTTTTCTGATAAATACATAATTTTAAGGGAGCAATCTTGTTTCGCTTTTGTTGTAAAATATAATAATTTTACTGCTAATAGCTCATGAAATCCAATATCACATGTTGTCATTTTAAAAAATGTGCTATTTTTCTGCCTCCTGTTAAGGGTCTCCAGGAAGCATGCCCATCCAAGGACTTTCAATTCATTCAAGTGTGTTGAAATGCATTAAATAATTTGCCCCATAGATTGGCACCAGAATTTTCCATTCGTTCAGACCAGCAGGATTTTCCGGTCTCACCAATGGCACCTCCCCATCGCGGGTTTCCAGTGATGAGGAGCGCATTCAACAGGAAGCCCAGTTGACAATGGTCAGAAGCTCCCGCTGCTGGCTTGAGTTTCTTTCTCTTCAGAAAAATGTGAAATGGCTGGCATTGTCAGGTGAATTCCCAACCCCCATCCATTTCTTTACATTGAAACAACTTGTCCTGACAATCCAGAAAGATGTGAAAAATTAAAGGAAGGCCTTCTGCTTCTCTGCCAGCTCAGTGAGGTGCTTCATTTTAAGTTCAGGATCTAGATGGGGTTCTTGATAGTTTGTCTGCTTCCAAAATAAAACTTTTTTAGACTGTAGTTATTAAAAAAAATCTGGTTTATGTACCAATCTGTGTACATCTCAGTAACTCTCCACAAGCTCGTACTACTTCTCTCCAGATCTCTGTTACTTAATCATGCATCACTACATCACTGTTACATCAGCATCATGTGCTTCTGATGCTAACCCTTTGTTTTACATCTCCCCCAAGTCTTTATCTCAACTATATGCACTCTCATTCATCTCCCCCTAGACTGTCAGATTGCACAGGATTAGTCTCTGAGGTGCCTTGACCAATCCCCCTGAGCTTGTTCTGATCTCTTTATAAGGCCGAAGAGATTCTGCACTTTCACTTTGTTCAATATGAGTGTCCTTCTCTGAGGAGGCTGTTGAGGTTTGTCTTGTTTCTGATTCCATTTCCCCTTCTCAATCTTAATAGTAATCCTGAGTTTCTTTCTTTCCAAGTATGTTAAGGCTCAGCAGTTTCTCCTTGTATGCACCAAGTCTGTTTCAATCTTGTAAAATCGCGAAAGTGGGCCTATTTCCAGGAATGACCATGCTTTGATTCTGTTGGTCTCATCTTCTGCACCTTTGCCAGATCTGTGCAGGATTGTTCTGTCGGTCCATATTCTCTGTCTGTATCTGTAGTTTGATCCAAAGAGGTAGTTGTAGATAAGGAAATTCATTCGTTCATTGTAATCCATTCATCCAGAGAAATTCTAAAATCTACCTTAAAAGGGAATGCAGGCATCTCGGCAGGGAGACTAGGCAGGCACTGTGAACACTCCTCCAGGTGCCCGCCTGCTGGGTTTCTCCGATCATATAGAGGTCGTTCAGCCTTACTGGTCACGATTGAACTCACTCATTGCTGGTCGGAGGTCTGGCCTTACATTTATGAACCATGCTGAAGGAAAACGTAATCGATGCAGGTTTCAAGTTTTGAATAATAAGAGCATATTTATTACATACAATGAACCTAAATATAACAAGCAATGCTAAATGTTCTTATGTGGTCATTACCAAAACCGATTACTTCCCAAGGAATTCACTGAACTAAGCCACTCCAGATTCTCTTACTCATGGTTCTTAAACCCCCAAAATTAATTAAAGTTTGGTTGGAAGATGTATGGCCACTCTCCACACAGCATCAGGCTGAATATTCTGCAGGCTACAGATGAATCGTCCACCCCATCATGTCTATTCTGGACAAGGTTTTTGGGACTGTATTCATTCCTTGGGGTGTGTGACTTCCTTTGGCCCTGGTTGCAGAGGTAGAGAGAGTGCCAGAAGCTGCTCTGATATACCAATTGTACTGAGCTGTATGCCTCGTGTCGGACTCCAAGGTTCAACCCCCTCTTTCTCCTAGTTATACTGTTTACTGACTGATCTCCACAGATGGTGAAAACAAAACCAATAATTGTATCGATTGGTCCTCTTAGTTAGAAAGCTTTGATCAAATGTGTATTTCTTGCCCCTCGTCTAGCTGATATTGCAGAACAACGGAACTCTGAATCTTGAAGATTACACAATATGTGAGTTGCTTTCTGATGGGTCTGCCATCTCCTTGGTCATATCAGAGTAGTGAATATCATTGTCTCCTTATCCAATTTGGAGCCAGTGATTGGGTGATCAAAGTCCCTGTCGGATGGGGTTTGTTTTGGTTTAGCATTTGAAAAGTTTTGTTCTTTTTTGGCCTTGGGGCCAACAGCTTGTGTTTTAAACGGAGCCTCTCTGCAATTGGCAGAGGGACGGAGGGAGGATGGTGATCAGGGTTGGCCATCCAGGTTGGGAGGAGTGGTGGTCATGGCTGCCAGGGATTGTTAGAGCTGCTGGTGGGGAGGGAGGGGGGAGAGACGTGCTATTGTAGTCAGGTGGCAATAGGGGCACGTCAGGGCTTGCCCAGGGAGGACAGTGATCAGAGGGTGGGGAGGGAGGGAGGAGGGGGGGTGTTGGTGGGGTGCTCTGCAAGGGCAGCAATGGGGGTAGCAGGGCTGACCAGCAATCAGGCGGCCAGCAGTACAGAATCACTGCGCATGTGCCGATCTGTCAGTGCCGAGATCGGCACATGCGCAGTGGCCAACTCCGTACAATGCTGTTGGCCTCCCCAGCGGGAATAGGCCTCATCCACAGATTTTCAGAGTGAATCTCGCTGAGGCACTCTGTGATGCATAGAGTGTTGGAGACACATTCTGAAAATCATGTGAAAAAAAAATCAGCGGAAGTTATTCCCGTTTTCACACAAATTGGGTATTTAGAATTTTTTTGAAAGAATCCTGGCCAATATTTGTGGTGCAATTTAACTAAAGCACTATACAGTTTGAACACAACCCCCCTGTGTTTTGTATTCTACTGTTTTGGAAATGTATTTTGATCTCTGCTGTATGTCTTATGAGCCTAATAAGACTTCCACAGACAAAGAGGGATCAACAGATGCAATGCCACCTGTGTCATCTCAAGAAGTATCAAAGAGTAAACTTTAGAAGTTCTCAAGTTCTGCTTTAGGTGCTTGGATATATCCATTACAATATAGCTGTAACCACAAGAGAATCAGTGTAGCAAAGATGAAAGATGTGCTACTTCCAAAATCTGGAAACAATTATGGGCCTCCTTCTCACAGCATAAGAGGTGTATACAGGAATGAGAGGAACTATGCAGAATAGCCAGCATTCGGAGAAAGGAGGGCAAACCAGAGTGGCCAACACTGAATGCAACCAAAACCAGGCCCAGAAGCAACGTGCTGAGTGATATTGTTCAGCACAGGATAATATCATCGTATTTGGAGATCCAGCATCATTTGAGAGGCAACATATGAAGAGAGGGCAGAAAGAAAAGCATGAAAATAAACCTTGCCTTTGTATCTCCTCATTGCATCAAAACTGGTTCAAATGGAGAAGGGACCATGCATGAACTGGTACTTTACTAAGATATGTGGGCCAAGGACCAAAATACCAGATTGGAAGCTACATGATACTGGACAGTGGCCAGATTGGCTACCAATCACACTATCTGGGACAAAACCAGTCTGGTATCTGCCTTAGCTAGGCAGAAGTGATAGTCCTGTGCTTTCAATAAAGGTTCATTCATCAGTACATTAAAAAGAACAACACATAGCTGCCTTATTCTCACCACTCTATCTCTCTCCTCATCATTACCATGTTCTTCACTGTCAAAGATCAATGCCAAGGCCAATAAGACAACACTATACATTTCCTGGCCTCATTCCAGCTCTCTAAAGCTGAACTCCAAATTCTATGAGTTTAAACTGTGCTTATTTTACATGACAGCATATTCACCAAGTCTCCAATCACCATATCTGAATTATTCCTTAACTCCCTGATGATCTATAAAGTCAACTATCTTGTTTTTTAATGGCTTTAATAACTATTTCTGCAAGGTGTTCCCTCACTAAGATGTGGTCATTGAGCAATATGGCCCAGGAAAGAGGATGCACAAAGTCCTAAACACCAGAGGCCCATGCTCAAGGGGGCCAGGCCTCATTGGCCAAATGGCTTGATCAGGATGGTCAGTGTCCAAATCAGGCTGATTGATGGGCTACTCTGCCAATGATTTCTGTTACATTGAACATTGACCAAATGGGACACAACAGATTCCCCAGTTTCTCCTCTATTGCTGAAGTTGTGGACTGTTCCGTTTGGGTTTGTTGGGTGTTGCTTTTTTCACTTTTCTTCAGAACAGGCTGGGTAAGGTAAGTACCACAGTAAGGAAAAGCACCAAATGCCTCTATGTTTAGTTTATCCCCAGATGAATCGGCTTTCCTCCGGGTCCTCATCAAGTCGATGATATATGGGTTTGGTCCTCTCGGCCTTCTAGTCACTCCTTAGTCCCTTGATGACGGTGTGGTCATGACCCTAGCTTCCCCTGCATGAGATTGAGTGTGTGAGATTGATTGAGTGAAGGTGAGACTGGGTGAGTGTGCATGTAAATGAGTGAGTGTGTATGTGAGATTGAGTTAGTGTGTGTTTAAATGAGTGTGTGAGAATGAGTGTGAGAATGAGAGTGAATGTGTGTGAGAATGAGCATGAGAATAAATGTGTACGAGTGAGTGTAAATGTGAGTGAGTAAATGTGTGGCTCGCTCCCAGTTTGAGTGTTCCTTCTGTCTCATACTTTCTCACTCTCATTCATTCTCAGATGAACTCTTTACTGAGTAAGCGAGCACGTGAGAATGAACATAGAACATAGAACACTACAGCACAAACAGGCCCTTCGGCCCACAAGTTGCGCCAATCATATCCATACCTACCAGGCCATAGAACTATCTGTAACTCCCAATCCCATTAAATTCCATGTACTCATCCAGAAGTCTTTTAAAAGACCCCAGCGATGAGAGGTCGCTATGAGACGACACAGGTTTAAGGTGTGGGAAGAAAGTACAGAGGAGATGTTAGGGGTAAGTTTTTCACTCAGAGGGTGGTGAGTGAGTGGAATTGGCTGCTGTCGGCAGTGGTAGAGGCGAACTTGCTGGGGTCTTTTAAAAGACTTCTGGATGAGTATATGCGATCTAATGGGATTGGGAGTTACAGATAGTTCTATGGCTTGGTAGGTATAGATGTGATCGGCGCAACTTGTGGGCCGAAGGGCCTGTTTGTGCTGTAGTGTTCTATGTTCTATGTTCTAACTCAGATGGCTGTGGGCTCAAGACCCACAGACATTTGGGCAGATAAGCCCAGCACATCGTGCCGTACAAAGGGACTGCTTTTCGGTCAGAGATTAAACCATTGCCTCATTCATCCTATTTTTGAGAATAAAGGTTCCAATGGAATTATTTTCAAGAAATGGTGGTGGGGGAAGGGGGGGGGTGGAGTTTGGAACTGGGGAGTCTGAGTCAATATCTATTTCTCATAGCCAACACCACTAAAACAGTTTATCTGATCATTATCATATTGTTGTTTATTGGACTTTGCTATGCACAAATTGACCGGCAAATTTCCTACATTGCAACACTGGCTACATTTTCAAAGTGTTTAATTATCTGTGGGGCTCTTTAGGGAGTTCTGCAGTCATGAAAGGCACAATAGAAATGCAAATCTGTTTGCTTTTTCAACATTAAATCAGACAGTCCAAACAAATGGTTTCAGTAGAATTTCTTTCAGTAGAATTGTCCAGATTAAGCTCTGAAACCAAACACATATGTAATTGATTCCCTTGAAAGGCTTTGGTATAAGTCGTGTCTCAGAGTTATTACTGAACACATTTTCCATCTTAAGTGAAAATGGAATTTTAATATTTACCACTTCAGAATTTCTCAGACTGGCGGTTCAGTTCAGTAGCTACTTGTAGTCTTAATGGAGTCAGTTTTCAAAGAGCTATCTTTGTGATCTGAACTGACCAGAAAATAATGTCAGTATTAAGAAGCATTGGAATTCATGATATGTCCTTAAAAAGAGACAAATTATAGACAGTTTAACAAAGAGAGTTAAAAGTCTTGAAAAAGTTGATACCCAATAGTCACGCACAGTGTGACCTCATTCACAGATGACAGTAGAAGTTCTAATTCTACTATAATCACAGGCACTTGCTTTGATTCAAGTAGTGATCATGTTGCTAATAGGAAAGTACTGTTAATATATTATATGTCCCAGTTAAAATGCTTTAAATAAATACAAACCACAGACTTAGAATTCAATCATTCTGCGGTGAGATTTATCTCAGCACTGTCTCTAACTTAAGCTGCGTTCAAAGTTAGAGAACAATTAGGTCAATATTTCATCATACCTACTTGCATGGAAGAAGTGCTTATTCCTAGACCTGGCGTTCTCTGGCACAAACGTGCCGAATGGTCTCTGCACTATAGGTATTCTATCTCTAAAAAAGTTCATTATAAATAAAGTCCATTTTCTTTTTGGTAGAATTTGCCACACTGGAAAAAGCCATTCACACCAACCAATTAGTATTCAAGCTCTGGATGAGCCTCCTCTGATCTCTTTTCATCCAACCCGATTGGCATATCCTTCTATTCATTTACCCTCATGTATTTATCTAGCTTTCCCTTAAATTCATCTGTACTATTCATCTGAACCACTCCAAGTGGTAGAAATCTCCACATTCTAACCATTCTCTGAGTAAACCTTCTTTTGAAATTTTTATTGGGTTCCTTTATTTTTGTGCCAGCCATTTAGTCATACTTGTTGTGCATTTGGAGACATGACACTCAGGAGCACTTTGGGTAAAAATGAACATATTTGTAGTGTGTGTTCACTCTAATATCTGCCGCTTCTCTCTGTTTTTAGCTTTAGATCTTATTACATTGTCCGCACATGTGCACAGGTCAAGTCTCGTGAGAATACAATCCTGCACACATTACTACATCAGGGTCTACGGTGAGCCGAAAGACAAAGAAACAACATTTCCTACCTTCTTAATTTGAACACCCCAAAAACATATTCAACATGAACAACAGTCAATGAGTTGCTTGCACTAATTCACATGGCCGGGAAATTGTCCCTCTAAGAACAGTTGATAGCAAGCCTTTAGCATTTTCCTCTTCATATTGATATCAGTAGTAGCTGGTTTAATCGGCTTTGACGTAGGTATCGGAACAGAGGCTGAAGTGTTGACTTCTTCACCGAATCTGGTGGTGCAGGTGTCATAGGAAAGTTTTGACTTGATAAATCTGAAAACCTGAATTCTGGATAGGCTCGAATTTTAGTGGACCTGTTTTCCCAGCCAGTAACTAGTCTGTAAGTCTGCCCTGGGTAATACCTGTGGTGATAACTTGGTGTAAGGCAGGTTTACACTTACCCTCTCACAGTCACTCAGCCTCTCACATTTACCCCCTTACACTCACTCAGTCTCTCATGCTCACACACAGACTCTGTCACTCACACTCACACACTCACTCAGCATACACTCATTCAGTCTCACACTCACTCACTCATGTTAAGGCCGGCACTTTCAACAGTGCAGCACCCTGGGAGACACCGTGGCACAGTGGTTAGCGCTGCTGCCTCACAGCGGTTGAGTGAACACCGCTCGACAATTACCAGAAAGGAGTGTTCTCTTCCTGTTGGGGGACACTTCAGCAGTCATGGGCATTCAGCCTCTGATCTTCAGGTAAACTTTCTCCAAGGCAGCATTCATGACACACGACAACACAGAATCACTGAGCATAAACTGAGAGCCAAGGTCCATACACATGAGGACGGCCTCAACCAGGATCTTGGGTTCATGTCATACTATCTGTAACCCCCACGACTTGCCTGGGCTTGCAAAATCTCACTAACTGTCCTGGCTGGAGACAATACACATCTCTTTAACCTGTGCTTAACCTGCTCTCCACTCACATTGTCTGTACCTTTGAGACTTAATTAATAAAGACTCACATTCCAACCATTATCTTGTAAATTGAATTTGGGTCTATACATATCCTGTTTGTGAACACAACTTCTCACCTACCTGAAGAAGCAGTGACACTCCGAAAGCTTGTGCTACCAAATAGCCCTATTGGACTTTAACCTGGTGCTGTGAGTGCCAGGGACTGGGGTTCAATTCCTGGCTTGGGTCAGTCTGTATGGAGTTTGCATGTTCTTCCCGTATCTATCAACATTTAATATGACTGAGAATCCTAAATTCCAAAGATTCACAAAGCTTTGAGTGAGGAAATTTCTCCTCCTCTCAGCCCTAAATGTTTATTCTAAGACCATGACCCTATGTCCTAGATTTTATTGTTCAGGTATAATTTCTTTTTGTTAAAACAAGGAATAAAACAAGGAATGAAAGAGAAAGAGAAAATACTTAGAGTGTCATCCCAAACTGTACTCTTAGAGTGTATTTGATTTGATTTATTATTGTCACATGTATTAGCATACATGGAAAGTTTCTTGCATTCTATACAGACAATATACAACTGCTGTACAACTGCTGATCAAAGAACATTTAGGCAGTAATCAAGAAAAGGAGTTGTTTACCTTTTTTACCCATTTGGATGACAATGTTATATAGCACGAGAGATTAATAGAAGCAAACAGAAAGTAATACATCAAGGCCTGATGGTGCAGCAGAGGCTTCACTAAGCCAACTGCCTTCAGCGATATCTTCCTTCAAGTTTTCAAGTGGGGATTTGCAGCATTTGTTGAGGTTTTGGGCATTGAATATGCATTATTTTCTCCCAAGAGGAATGGAGGACATTGGTAGAGAATGAAGACCAAAGAACATTGAAATTCTGCAGAACTTTCAGCATCTCCCCACCTTTCCACTTTGGGTGGGCTGTAACTAGTGTATGAGATGAGTAGCAAACCTCCACATAGAATCTGTTAAAAAAATCCTACTGCCACTTCTCGGACCACAGGAAGGCAAGCACACCATTCAGCCCTTTGAGTCTAGCATTCCACCATATAATGCTGGTCTGCATCCTTACTCTATTCACCCACCTTGATTTCAGCTCTTATTTCCTTTGGCTAGCAAAATTCTATCATGCTCAGATTACAAATTATTAATTGAGCAAGCAACCAGTCGACCTCACACAGAAATGAATATACCAAAACGTGTGTCTGAGGGTAGACTGATAGATTGAGAGGCTTAAACAGACAATCGACTCTTTCGATGTCTGCTAAACACCCGAGTAGTGCACCCTAATCATTATTTGTCACTTGATTCTATATATATACAGGATGAAAATTGTAAAGTGACATTTGGTAGACTTATTTCCCCTGCCCAGCCAGCTGATGTCTATTGACCCAGTTTTTATTGCAGTGATTGTTGAGCTTGTATCATCTTGTTGATGCATGCAAAGTTATTTTACATATAGTAACATGCCAGACCATTAAATCCATGCAATTGGTAATTAATTGTGAAAAGACTAATTCACTATGACCTACTGCCTACAATGAATCTGTATTTGTCATTGTTCTTTTAGGGATGTTAATGTTTTGTGCCTCCGAACGTACAGTTACTATCAGCAATATTTTGTGAATCATTATTTTGTACTGAAGTATTGTGCAAAATCTTAGCATCAGCGCATCATACTAAAACAGTCCTCTTCAAAACATAATGGTAATTTGAGTTAAGCTGTCAGATATTCAAAAACAATGGTTTTATCCTACATAATTGAAAGCAGTCTTCTGCAATCCTGAACATATCTGAATCGAGAGTTCCTGAGATTACAGACATAGGATAATCTATAGGCGCTGTGTTCTATTAGCTTATACTTACTTGTCACATAAGGAATACAGAAAATCATCAGAAACATGTTATCCAGGCTCTTTTTTTGGTTCAATAGGTTTGTTAAGTAGCTAACTTACTGGACAGAAGATCCGGACCAAATCTGCATTAAGTTCATTGATCTCAACTGGAGCTATGTTGCAGGTGAGATCATAGTGCCTCTAGACTAAGGAAAAGGAAATCAATCAGGATTCCTGCTCTTGGTTGTTAACCAGAGATTCTTCATGCAGGTTCACACGTGTGGATGTTGTGTAAGGGCGGGGACCATCCCTCTGATGGAATAATCATTAAAAGGCAATGTGCAGAGATGGCCATGTGAGCTAGTTACTTGAGAATAATGGGATGTGCACAATCATACCCCAACAAAGAATTAATGGCCCAGGTTTCCCATTGTAGTACTGAAAAGGCAGAATGTGCACTTCCATATGTCCATTAAGCTCAGATATATTCAACTGCACAATTATTGGAGGCTGCCCCTGGAGATCCAACAGTGCTTGGCCACACTTGCCTTGTGGGTGGAAGCTGAGACACTGTATTTAAAACTTTGTAGCAGCTTAAAAGGACCTAACAGCAGAAATAGCCGAGCAGAGGAGAGTAAAGTTTCAGCTGAAACATTAAATCTGTTTCTCTCGCCATTTATGCTGCCACACCTGCTGAATATTTTGATCACTTCCTATGTTTATTTCAGACTTCCAGCATCTGCAGTATTTTGCTTTTGATTTAGATCAAACATGATGGCTGGAAGATCCATTTGGTGCAGCACAGCAAACTTTTTCAGTATTGAGATGGAATTACTCTTGAAAGCAGGACTTTGGCACAGCGGGAAAGGAATCACTGGGATTGGCATGAATGGATGCTGGTGACTGAAGGCACCTCTACAACCCCCACATTAGCAACTCGGTGTAGGAGGTTTAATCACAGTCAATGATATAGGTTCCCATTAAAGGGCTCCCCTGCATTATTTATATTTATTGACATGATCCATATCTCAGTGTTTATGTACTGTCAGTATGGAGAAAGATATGGTACGGTAGTGCAATAGTTATGTTACTAGGCTAATAATCAGGAAGCATGTATTGATAATTCACAAAATGTGAGCTTAAACCCCAAAATGGCAGTGTGAGAAATTAAATGCAGTTTTAAAAATCAGGAAATAAAGATAAAAACCACACACACTTCCAACTGCCTCCCAAATTTTGTTGTATCTGTTCTGTGTTTTGCAGATTTCCTCACCAATATGTCAGACACAATTAGGGATGGGTTCTCTTTATTATAACAATCTTTAGCAAAGATTTTGAGGGAAGCCCTGCAGAGGCCACCTACATGAATCCACTTCCTGGATCTTTGTTAGCTAGTCAGAAGCCTCACAACACCAGGTTAAAGTCCAACCAGTTTATTTGATAGTTCCGAACAGCATTTCCAAAAGCTTGTGGGTTTACTATCAAATGAACTGGTTGGACTTTAACCTGGTGTTGTGAGACTTCTTACTGTGTTTATCCCAGTCCAATGCCGGCATCTCCACATCTTTGTTAGCTATCCATGAAGCAGCTCATACTTGTACTATAGAGGCTTTGGATTCCTGCATTTACAGGAACTCCGATCAGGCTCTTTCGTCTCAATGACCCATGGGCAAATGTACCCAACACCTATTGCCTGGAAGGCATTCTTCAAAGATTTGCCACTTTCTCAAATGAACCTCCCCTGATACCAACAACACAGAGTCTAACCATCACTTCTTGACATTCAATGCCATTGTCATCACTGAATCCCCCCACTATCAACATCCTGGGCGACCATTGACATTAAATTGGACTAGCCATAGAAATACTGTGGCCACTAAAGCAGATCAGAGGCTAGGAAACCTGTGGTGAGTGATTCACCTCCTGAACCCCCCCCCACCCACCCACACACACACAAATCTTGTCCAACATCTACAAGGCACAAGTCAGGAGTGTGATAGAATGCTGTTCACATGTCTGGATGAGTGGCACTCCAACAATATTTAAGAAACTTCACATCATCCAGGGCGAAGCAACCCGCTTGATCGGCATCACATCCACAAACATTACGTCCCTCCACCACAGATGCACAGTGGCAGCAGTGTGTCTCATTTACAAGATATACTGCAGGAACTCACCAAACTTCCTTAGGCAGCACCTTCCAAACACACGACCACTACTATCTAAAAGGACAAGGCAACTGACATGCGAGAACGTCTCCATCCAAGTCACTCACCCTACTGACTTGGAAATATATCCTTTCACTGTTGCTGGGTCAAAATCCTGAAACTCCTTCCCTAACAGCACTGTGGGCGTCCCCACACTTCAGGGGCTACAGCGGTTCAAGAAGGCAGCTCATCACCACCTTCTCAAAGGCAATTAGGGATGTGCAATAAATGCTGGCCTAGCCAGCAGCACCCACATCCCATGAATGAATAAAAAACAATTGGGTTATGACAACAGGACAAGTTTGCCCAGCCTCAGTTTCAGAAATTCAAATACAAGACAGTGGTTGTACCAACCTGAAAGGACTCAGATGCATAAAATGTCACTGGAGTGTAAATCTTCACCACCATGCACAAAGTGATGGCCTTCTTTATATTTCAAGATCCTAATGTAGGACACTTTCGGAATCAGAAGACGGAATTTACCTGCTCGTCCCAAAACCAGAAAACCCTGCCTGAGGTAAATGAACCTTTCCATGGTCCATCCCTCACCCACTACGACTCCCGTGGCAGACAGAATGGGAAAATTCATCCCTAAGTCGCTTCAATCACTGCCCTCTAGACAGTTGAAAATAAAAGATTCATGCTCTGTATAGTCTGGTGGCTGAGTAACTCCAACCATTTCTTAGCTTTTTGTGATGCAGCTGCACGTTCCTCAGGACTCTTTATTCCTCCACCCTCTCATCAATGAATACCAAGTACAGAGGAATGTCCTAGGCAAAATCATGTGCATGAGGAATTTCCTTTTCAGCAATTGGTGAAAGTCTTTTCAAAAGCCCAACTGTCAGGTTCAGATATTACTTAACCATTATTGACTGTCTAACTGTAGTACAGCAAATGTATCCTTTCTGTTAACTTTATCACCTGCCTCCACCTCCACTTCAATTCACGTGCTGTTGATTGAACTGGCTGTTCAGTTGGCCTTGAACGTAGCATTGCGGAAGGCAGAATGACAAGAAATCTCATGGATTGCATGAAACTCTTATCCTGTCTCCATTTGTATCTCTCCACTAACTTTCTACCAGCCCCAACTGGCAGCATTAATTCCCATGATGAATAATGCAGAAAATCTGACAGACCACCATGTAGGAAGTATGTGCTGTGTTTTTCTATCTTCCTTTCTGGTGTGGTACTTCTGGGTGGTTTGGAGAGAGAAGTACATTGGCCAAATAAAGTGAGCATGACTGGGAATAAGAAAAGGGTATTTTTATAAGTGTGATAGTCTTATGTAGTAATCTTAGTAAATGTTACAGAGTGTCATAGTAAGCTTCTTCCTACTTGAATGTACGTACTGATGTCTTTAGCGGGTTTGAGCATGCGTGAGTATGTTATGAGTTGAATTGGCTTTTGCGAGACTTGCGTAACTAGCCACTTCCAGTTCTGAGTCCATGCTGTACTGATTTTCGATATTCTTATAAGAAGATTGAATATCACAATGCATTTGACTGCCTTTTTGTGACCATGTTACTACAGGCAATATCTTCTATGATAGGGAAGGTTGATGTCTTACTGACAAAGTTATTTATTCCATGGCCTTTCTTGGATCCTCTCTAATTACATTTGCAAAAATATTCTTGCACTTTTCATTTGCAGAAGAATAATGTAATTTAAATAATGTTTCTATTAGTGTTAGATTTGTTTCAATTGCACAGGTTAGCAGAATTCTGCTGTACAGAAATTGCACACATAATGGTTATGATTCTATTAATTTTCTGGCACATGGGCTGAATGAAATCTGGTTCACCCTAATGGAAAGATATTTCTGTTCTTCCCCGGTGAGCATGCCAGAGATGTGAAGTTTTTTGATTTGGATTCATTTGCAACTCAGCTTAATTTTTCAACAAGCTTATGTTCCATACCTTTTTACTCATTGTGGATGGACAGCCTGCTGAAGTAGTATGTAGAATAGAAATGTTACATTGTGTAGATTGATGCGGAGTTAGAATCTTACACTGTGACTCTGTATACAACTGACGTAGGGATACCAAATATTTACACAGGATACAAACGAACAATTACTTGGGTATCTCCCTGTACTTCATCATGTCAAATGCAAAAAATGCAAACTAAACATTTTTGACAGCTGGCTTCACATTAAAACTGTTGGATCCTTTACATCCACCTGAGAAAACAGATTAGGCTCCTGTTCGGCATCTAATCTGAAAATCAGACCCTTTTAAGTCCAGCACTCTTTCAATACTGGACTGAACTGTTAAGAAAGATTGTGTGCTTAAGTGTGACTTAAACCAACAACTTTCTGACTCTGGGAGAACGATGAACAGAGCATAAGTTTGAGCTACTGTGCATTGCTATTGACACAATCTCTGTAAAAACACTGAATCCTTCCCACCAGAATGAGAAGGTGGCAGCTATAGAGAACAACTGGGGTACAAAAGTGATCCTTGTCACTGCCCCCATGAAAATGTGACTCTCATTCACCATGGAATACCAATCCCACAGCAATGAAACCCTAGTGCAGTGTAAATTGGTGCCTGAGGGAACTTCTGATTTCAGCCTCATATCTCCACATAAGGGTTACCAGTGAGGTGGTGAAACTTTCTCACATTTCTTCCGCCATTCATTTAATTGAGATTTGAAGAAGTGTGTACTGACTTGTATAAATGCAATTGGTGCCATCTATGCAATGAGTTAATATGTCCATTAAAATAGCAGACAAGAATTTAAGCCCAAACCATTGTGTTCATGTGATAACATGCTCATGTAATTTCAGACCTTTTAATGTTTTTTACCTCAGAATGAGAATGGATTTGTTCCCCACGAGGTGCATAGCATTATCTTGGTGTTGCAGCAACACTGCCAGGGGTCATGGTCAGTTCACAGCCCAGATTATCTCATGTTGGAGCCAGAGAATGTCATGTAGCAAGTGATTTTTCAAGGAAAAGGAAAATTGTAAAGGAGCAGAATTCAGAGTTGCAAAAATAAACAGAGCCTTAGCAGCACGGAGTTTAACTGGCATCAACAACAGGATAATTTCAGTACAAGTGTGCAGTCTATTGCCAATTCAGCACAGCATGTAGCTTTTCGTGTGGCCTTTAATTCTGCTTGCAGGCTCAAACCAGATTCTCTGAGATACAAATTGGTATGTATGGCACCCATTTCTTAAGAAGCATATGGGCTCAAAAAAAGCACACCAGTTTACCATTGCAATATATTTCCACTACTCTGCAAAAGCAACTTCTATGTAGCTCACAGTTAGATGGGTAGACTTTTGTCTGATCCCAGTTATGGGTAAAGACTCAATGGTGTGGAACCTCCAGATATCTAGATCAAGACGCATGAGGAATGATGGAAATTGGTCCGTGGGCTTCATCGGTATACTTGCTGCTTGCTGCACCTCCACAAGCAACTCAACTAAACAAAGAGATCAATGTCAGTCCACCTTTCTCATTGGATGCAGCTTTCAGATAAATTCTGTACTTGTCCAGTTCCACAGAAACATATTTTTAAAGTTGATTTCTTTTTAAACTTGGATTTTGTTGTCAGCTATGGGAACTGGGTGAGATAGGTCTGGCACCTGCCCCTTTTGGATAGGTGTTAGATTCCTGGGCCAGAATGTTCCCACCATTCCTGCCAGTGGAGAAGCCCCCCCCACAGGTTTCCTGGCAGCCGGAATTGCATACAATGGGAAACCTTGTTGACAGCGGCGGGCAGGAAGATCCCGCCACTGTAAAACACAGCATGGGTGCGCATAGAAAACCTCATCCCTAACTTACATATAGATAGTGTTTATTTCTAAAAAAAAACCCCATCTCTGTCGCCAGTGGCCACTGCGGAGACTGGGACATTTTATTGATCCCCTTCAGTCACATTTTGGTTTGATGCTGTAAGTTTCCTTTGTAATTCTGTTTCTTTTGTTGCAGTATCCCTTTAAGAGGCTGCTTTTTTATTGTCCCTTAATTTGTTAATTTAGTTTAATTGGTTCACCCAATACACCATTGAATAGTCCCAAGAATTTAGCAGTGGGACCTGGACTATGAAGAGAGGCTGAATAGACTGGGTCTGTACTCGTTGGAGTTTAGAAGGATGAGGGGGGATCTTATAGAGACATATAAGATAATGAAGGGGATGGATAGGGTAGAGGTAGAGAGATTCTTCCTGCTTAGAAAGGACAGCAGGACTAGAGGGCACAGCCTCATGATAAGGGGGGGCAGCTTAGAACAGAGTTGAGGAGGAACTTCTTCACTCAAAGGGTGGTGAATCTCTGGAATTCTCTGCACTTGAAGTGGTGGAGGCTACCTCGCTAAATATATTTAAGACATGGGTAGATAGGTTTTTGGTAGGCAAGGGAATTAAGGGATACGGGGAGAAAGCGGGAAATTGGAACTGAGCCACTTCAGATCAGCCATGATCTTATTGAATGGCGGGGCAGGCTCGAAGGGCTAGATGGCCTACTCCTGCTCCTACTTCTTATGTTCTTATGTTCTTGCCCTGCTTTGAGCTGATTTTATGGCTGAGAAACGGGGACAGCATACCAGAAAACCGGAATTGCGGCTCCCAAACAGTACTAAAAATTATACCAAAAGATTCCTCTTTTATTATGTGTATTTTTCATCAAACTCAATGACTTCAGCATGTTCGTAAATTGAACCAAGTACAGTTTTGGTTTGCAAGACTTTATATTCGTCAGGAAACTGTTACTAATGAAGTAAACTAAAAGAGAAAATGCTGAAAAATCTCAGCAGGTCTGACAGCATCTATAAGGTGGGAAAAGAGCTGATGAGTCAAAGCTAAAGCAAATGTGGACTAAAACAACTCAGAATTGTAGAAAAGCAGAAATAAATAGTGATCACCAAACAGATAAGAGTGTTAACAAAGGATGCATAGCGACCACAGTCACAACAAATCATTGACAAATAATTGCCACTGATCCCATTAATCAGGCTGGGAAGAGCTGATCTATAGTAGTCATGATGTGGGTATGCCGGCGTTGGACTGGCGTAAACATAGTAAAAAGTCTGTAATGTAGACTGTAAAAGTAGACTTTTTACTGTGTTTACGCCAGTCCAAGAGCTGATCTATGTCAGACATTTCAAATTGATGTAACTTGCTCTAAAAGTCATAGTACCACCAGAAAAAAGCTTATAAATAAAAACTACAGGGTTGATTTTGAGCTCTCTTGCCTGTTGGTAACGAAACCATAGCACCCTGAAAATGCTGTCGCTTGATGGCTGTTACTGTTGTGACTACTTCAATTATTCCCCAATCATATGTTTGCCACTTGGAAGCCCAACTGAAATACAAATCAGGATCATTGACATATGCAGGATCCTATTTGCAATTTAAGACTTAACTAAGTGAAGCATGCAACACTCAATTGTCATCTATTTTAATTTAAAAATCAACACAAGTTTTATGGAAATTAACACAAAGAAGTGTGATTCAGCATTTTTTTCATGGATGAAGGGCTTATAAAGCCAACAATTAGCATCAAGCACTCTCTGGGTTGAGGAAGTCCTTGTTTAAAGAGTTAGCAGCTTCTTTGAATCACGCTGCTTGATCAATGCTTGATTTTAGGCAACTTAATTTTTATAAATTTCTAATTCACTGCTTTTGCAGAAGTTTGAGCAGTATCAACCACAAAGCTACAGTTGTTTTCTATCAGTATTAGGTATGCATCAAGATGCACGAAACTGATGTATGCTGATGACAGCAGCTGTTGTAATGTTAAGTACCTTCTCGCACTGAAGCATAATCAGCATATTTATTGGCTGAAGTACTAAATATCATCTTGGATAAGATGCAAGATAAAACAAAATAACACACATAGAATAGCTGTCTGACAGTTAGTGCACATTGTGCCTTAACACTTTTGCATAACAGGATTTCAAGGGAATTGTACGTTGAAATTCCACACGTGAATTATGTTCTTTGAATTTATTTTACAAACTTTCTCTCCCTTCTCTGGTAAGTGTTGAGAACAGTACATGGGACCTGTAGCCCTCAGGCTATTCCCTTTATCAACTCAGAAAGTAAGTGCTGACAGATTATTTGACTGCATCCAAGCCAGATCCTGTCCTGAACCAACATCAATGAGGTACATTTTATAGCAGTGGTCACAGGACAGGGCAATCATCTGGAAGGAGAATTTTAATTTCTGCAGTCAAGCCACTGGCTATTTGTTCATTGCGATGCAATTCATATGCACAAGCAGCAGATGGGTACATTCCAAATCAAAAAAGGTTGATTTTTGCAAATTGTTTTACCTATTCATATTGCACATCAATACATGCAGTTGCCTATGGCAGAAAAAGTGCAACTCCTTTTGCCACACCATCTATTTTTGACTTTTAGATGAATGTCAAAACCACATCCCAGATTGGAGGTGACTTCCAATTATCAACTCCATTTTAGCAGACTGTTTATCAAGTGCTATTGATGAGAAGCATTCTTAATAATGACTATATCACCAAGGGAGTATATTTTCATCCAATTTTGTAGTGCTACTTCGTTATACAGGTATTAGAAAACCTTTCAGGTAATCTCTGTGTCTGAATCCTACATGGACTGATAATTTTGGCCAATTGGATCTGTTGGCCTTCCTTTGCTAAAGCTTGAACGTGAAAGGGTAGAGGTGCATTTAAAGACTAGTAATCTAAACTAGTGAGTGATGATGTGGAGATGCTGGTGTTGGACTGGGGTGGATACAGTAAAAGTCTCACAACACCAGGTTGAAGTCCAACAGGTTTATTTGTTAGCACAAGCTTTTGGAGCACCACTCCTTCAAGGAGCTCCTTCAAACACTCTGAAAGCTTGTGTAACCAAATAAAGTTGGACTTTAACCTGGTGTTGTGAGACCTCTCACTAAACTGATGAGTGTTTTCTTGCCTGGCTGTTCTGGTATAGGTGCTGGGCCCTGTAAGACACTTTATGGGATTCAGTCATATGTAAAATATTTCCACAGGGATATGTGATCCAAATTAATGGAATTACAAAAGTTCAGTGGTGTCGTTGAAATGCATTTGTTTTAACCTTCTGTTCATTTAACTTCTAAATAAACCTGTATCGTAATTTTCAACTTAAGGTTAATTGATTCATTTATTCATCTATCAAAGATTTATTTATTTTTTAAAAATCAATAAGCATCATGATAAATTTCACAAATAATCATTCTAATTAAAGTATAAAATACAAAAAAGGTGGGAAAGAACACTGCAGAATAACACACTGATCATTAGATTAAGGCCTTTAAATTATCTGAGTTCCAAGTTTAACAGCAGAGTTTATTTATCATAAGCTGAGGCGTGGCATTGAACAATTCTGAAATTTTGTTGTTTTACATCTTAACCCAGTTAGTTGTTTTGAATTCTGTGACTGTAACCACTGTGAGATCTCTCTGCAGGTAACAAGTAGTGAAGTTTAGAGATGATTGCATCTGTTCTTGAGTGTCTGCAAACTCCAGTCTTCTAAGGAATCTAAGTAACTACGGTAATTAGGGCCTTTTCTAAGTACTTTTAAAGGCTTAACATTGCTGCTTTGTGATTTCGCTCCACCACACAGGTGCCACATATTCCAATAAGGTGCAAATTAAACATGTAAAAATGGTTACGAGATCATCACTTGAGATGTAATGATATTTCAGACTCCAAAACGTGTACAGACAGCAAGCTATTAACTTGCTTAACAATAGAACTGACATCAAGATCCCAGTTTAAATCTGCCTGGATAAATGATCCCAGTAGTTTGGCAATGTTCTGATGTAGGATTGTGACATGATTCGATGAATAATTGGGAGGAACAGGTTTGTTTTGAGTGAAGCAGATGTCAACAATCATGTATCTTTTGGGCTTAAGGCATCTTTCGTTCTTTACAGACCAGTTGTGAAATTGCTCAAGAGCAGTTTGCATGCAAAATTCAGTGTGGATGCAATGCTTTACAATGACTGCCAGTGTTAACTACTCTGCAGCCGGCATTGTTGATCATGGCAAAAGATATAATGGATCTTATCTTTGTTCCCTGGGGTCACCAAAATCCATGTACATCTATTAGGCCAATTTAGCATTGTCACATTGGTCGAGATCTAATAGAGCCCACCAGAGTGGGCTAGTTGACAGGGACACTGCATAATCTCAGGGAGAGGCTGACTTCCATTTAGTCAGTGGTGGGGAAAAGCTGACATGAGGATTCTACCCGCTGACTAATTAATGAGCCATTTGAAGGTCTTCATGCCTGAATCCACCTGGATTTAATGGTGATTCAGATATTCTGCTGAATTCACGTGGGTTTCCTATGCTTCCTGTCAGGTTTGCCAGCAGCCTCCCAGAGGGTCCCTCTTTCAAATGCACTCAGGATCCAGCATCAGAAGGATGAGTGCCCACTGAGAGCCACATCCCTGCCCTTACATTCCTCCTCACCCCTCCATTCTGGCAACCTCTCTCCCTACACCTCGCAGACTGCTCATACTCACCGGTCTTGTGGGATCCAGCAATGTTTCTTGGTGAAGACCTGAGAGCACGATCAGCAAGAGCCACCACTTCTGATGGTGCTGCCTGTAATGTAGAGATGCCATACTTTGCTTGATCAGCATCTCTCAAAGAGGGCATTTCCACCCGGGGGGGATCTTAATATTATGGGAGACCTGACGCAGCCCACTTAAGTGCCTGATCGCACATAAATAGCATTGGGTGCACTTGGAGAAGTGACACAGGTTTCCCACCAGTTCTGCTGCTAGGATACTAAATCTACACTACCTACACTAAATTTTGTCTATTGTTTGCGATTTAAAATGGGTTTTCCAAGAAACAAGAGATTAATTAATACAATGCTACTGAGTTTGAATGTATTAGACCATCCTATTTTGGAAATACAGTGACTTTGCTGTTTGCAATTCGCCAATTACTTTGTTACGTAATATCTGCAGTGTGGAGATTTTCCAACAAGATGGAAGGCATGTTGACTAGTTTTTAGCAGTCTTTTTGTACAGTGTCTCCACATTTTAGGCGGGGTTTTCTGGCCCGGTTCACTACTGATGGCATTGGTAGACATGACTTCAAACCAATTATAATTGCTCAACCATGCTCCAAACTAGCAAATGTCGCCCTCTCATATGTCTTATGATGCATTTGTGTGTAGCATTGCTACATGGGAGGGGAGCCCAGTCTCAAATTAACACACTGGTGAGTCCCAGGAATGAGGTAATTTGATTTGGATTATAATGATCAGTAAGATTCATTATAATTTGTAATAACTCGAGGATGATTTGATGAGGCTTAAGTAACAAAAGCTTTTATTGCCAATGACCAAATAACTAGTTACATTAACAGGGTCAGACAGATTAACTGCAATTGTACAACACTCCTCCCTGACCTGTGATACGTGGCCTTGCACTCAATTGACTGAGCTTTCCCTCTTGATACTCTATAGATCCAGGCTGATCATTGACCCTCAAAGAAAGCTCCCATAAAGAGGCCACACAGCCACACAATTTTATCTGGTATACCATAATTGAGAGAAGGCTGGTTTACTATCTGCACCATTGAGCCTTGTGGATTATGGATGTGGTGTCTTTCGTAAGTAGAAAATCAGAGATGTTTGATCCACAGTTGTTTCCAGTACTCTTATTAGAGGCAAACTGGTTCATTTCTTACCTGGGATATTCTATATCGCTTTCCTTTATTATATAAAGTCATAGACTCTTAAAGGTTTACAGCATGGAGATAGGCCCTTTGGCCTAATTTGCCCTTGCCGCCCTTTTTAAAAAAAAACCCTAAGCTAATCCCAATTGCCCACATTTGGCTCATATCCTCTATACACATCGCACCCATGTAATATCTAAATGCTTTTTAAAAGACAAAATTGTACCCGCCTCTACTGCTACCTCCGGCAGCTTGTTCCAGACACTCACCACTCTCTGTGTGAAAAAATTGCCCCTTTGGACACTTATGTATCTCTCCCCTCTCACCTTAAACATATGCCGTCTAGTTTTAGACTCCCCTACCTTTGGGAAAAGATATTGACTATCTAGCTGATCTGTGCCCCTTATTATTTTTTTAGACCGCTATGAGATCATCCTTCAGCCTCCTGCGCTCCAGAGAAAAATGTCCCAGTCTATTCGGCCTCTCCTTATAACTCAATCCATCAAGTCCGACTGTGCGACTGTACAACATTAATTAATTAACATTGATTAATACCCAGTGACCACCCCCCCACCCCACCACCACCAACCTCCACCCACCCTCCTCCCACAACCTGTCCTGAACATTGATCACATGTGGTTATCATGCGAAAATCAGAACTTCTTCCTGATGTCTCTATCTTCAAATCACCCACCATCATTCCACATCAAGGCTCCCACGTGACTATTTGGAAGACGGAGCCATACAGCAGAACTCCAATGGCAGTCAGCACATTGAGAGGGGAGAGGAGAGAAAATTGAGTCAGGTTTGGATTTGTAGGTAATGGGGGGGGCACCTTTTAAATTAAAAAAAAGTAAGGATTCTTTCTATCCCAGAAATGAAACAAGTGCCTGAGCACAGCCAGGCTTATTGAACATTGCACTCTCTTCAGTTTAAGCAACCCACAGACCAGATCAGCATTTTGCACAGCAATGGGAGTGAGTGGAATTGTAAACTTGTGCAATTTTGCTCACTGAAGGAGAAAATGACTGCTCTATCATTTTGCTCTTCAATGTGATCTTTCACACAAAAGTTAAATTTGTAGTAGTTCCAAATGAAGTGTGTGTCAGTATTTTCTTGCTGGATAGCTGCCTGTTGAATCTATCAGGGTATTTACAGCTAGAAAATCAAGGTGGTAATCCTGCTAACCACACAGTGACATGTGTATTCACAAGTTATTTGAATCATCTGGTGCTGATAAGAGCATTAATTTCAAGAAACTCACAGTAATATGTCAATGGCTCCTACTGTGCGCTGTCTTTGGCATGGCTCAGTCTGGCCTGGACTGATTGGCATCTCTGGCAGCTGTAAACAGGCGGGGTCAGGTGGAAGGACTGGAATTTAAAGAAGGTCAACAATACTAGCATCTCAGCTGTTTTTCAGTCTTCCACATCAGTGCAGCTGGAACTAGCAGAGAAACAAAATCAACATTTTTCTTTTGCCTGGCCATACATACATCACTAATGGATATTTCCAGCACTGCTTGAAGTGCTATGGTCAACCCCATGCCTAATTGCATACTGAATAAAAACACATGTTAAATCAACAATTCCAAACTGTGAACGTTATGGACATTTGAGTTTGAGAGCTAGGATGAAAACCATTTATAATCTGCAATATCATGAAAATAAGCCATCTGCTACACTTTTGCAGTACAATTTAAAACAGTTTCTGGGAAGCATGAGTGTGAATCTTTACTATATACAGGCCATGGAAGATAACAGCTTCCAAGTAACATGGTATTTGATGGTTTTCATGCACTGAATATCTCAGTCACATAAGGAGAGTATATGACAAGGCTGGTGATTTACAGAATAGAAATCACTTTCTATTGATGTTGCACCTGATAAACCATAAGGATGTTTATGTTGATTTATTTTTGAATATATTATTCATCCCCCAAATTATAGTAAACATTATTTTACTGTAAAATTTGTTTAAAAGTAGCAGTTTCTGCAACAAATTCACACTTGTGTAAAGAGTTGACTAATAATAGCTACTGAGATGTGCGTAAAGAGCTATGTCACAGTGATGTTGATGACTGAGAGGCATCTTGGAGAGTAACTCCAACGGTATCTTGGTCTTACTTAACTTTTGTAAATAGTTTGCAAGCAAATAGATGTGTTTTCAACAAAAGACGATTGTCTCCAGCAGGATTCCTTCTAATGTCAGGAATTAAAGAACCCCAAGATAAAACTATGATAATTAATGGTGGCTAGAGCCACAGAGAAACAGTAGAAAGTGGACAAAAAAGCCTCAAGTGAAGCTGAACAACAGTGCAGATCAGCAGATTAAGGATTTTGAGACCAATCCAACAATCACACTGGAGACAACAAATAACAAGGACAAGCCCAGTGACTGGCAGGACAAGCAGCCAGGAAAAGACAATTTCAAATTAAGTGTTAGAACTGGTTACTATTTTGCACCTGTCAGAATCATTTCAAAATATAGAGGGCCCCAAACAGGCTGAACAATGGCAAAATTGGTGAAGATGTTTTACGTGATACCACAACAACTTGGGCCTTGTGGGTAAACAATAAGGATCAAGTTAGCATTTCATTATACACTGTTTGGAGCATAGAATATATTGTGCTGGCCAGACAGGGGAGTGAACAAAGAAATAGCCTCCTACAAGGATGTCATCAGAGTCTGGGATTCATTGTTCAGTCGTTGTAAATATATTGTGATTGTGAGGCTGAAATGTAATTGGCACAGTCCTAAACAGAGTGAAGGAATTGACTTATTCATCAACTAAATGTAGCACCTAGCTTAAAATTGTGAGTGTAGAACACTAAAAGGCAACCTGATCCAAAATAGAATAGTCATTGGTGTTTTAGCTGAGAATGTCTTTGACTTCTTGCAATCTCTGGAAGATTTTGATTCAAGCAATGTTAAATAACTGGCCAGACAAGTCAAGGAATGAAGCCAGGATATGGATTTTGTCAGAAATGTGAGGGAAAATTCCCAAGAACAACCCAATGAAGTTATGAATTTGGGGTTTGTAAAACCAAAAATAAAGCAACACAGCAAGTGTTTTGATAAAGTACCGATTGTCATTTTCCAATGTCCCCGGTATGACAGGAAGAGTGTCTGCAGGCAGAAAGAATTTCCGACATGAATAGAACAATATTGTGGAAAGTTAAGGCATTTTAAATAGTCTTTTTTTTCAGAAATCTGTGTTTACAAGTCAGAAGGAGAACCTGCTAAAGGAATCTCAATTTAAGAAATTCAAGTCTTTGGCCATCAGGAAATCATCTTCTGACGAGAAATAATGGAAAATAAAAGCCGGTACTAGAGGGCTGACATTGATGTAAATGGACAACTGACTAAATTCAAGTTAAACACAGGAGTTGGTGTCTTGGTGACAGTTGCATGGCTGAATAACATGACGCAGCAACTAACCTCTCTTTATTCAACCCTAAGAACTATGAGAGGATATTGCAGATTTTTCACCTTCTTTGGGGACAGGCTAGAGGACGCAGAAACATGATGTACCAGATGATGGTTTCCACCCGCAAGATGAAAGCCTAGATGTTAATTTGCTCTTTCAGGAAAAATATCAAGAAAATGAAGCCACCACAAAGGCAGCTGATCTTTTGGAAGAAGAAATCCTGGACCTTATTATACTTTTCAACCCTCCTTCCAGTGATTGTGAAATCTTTGTTGTCTCTTTTGTGGAGAATTACATTTATATAGAAGAAGGCAATAAACAGCTGACTTTGTTTGCTTCTTCCACTGAGCCCACCAATGACGTGCATCATTGCAAACATCCAGCAACAGGCTATTCAGGGAAACGAGACATTTAACTCCAAATTGCATTGAACCACGAGTGAAAATGCAGGAGTGATCTTCCAAGAGTCATGTGGACTCACAACATTAATGCTGTTTGTCTCTCTCTCTTCACAGACGCTGCCAGACCTTCTGGGTTTTTCCAGCATTTTTTGTTTTCATTTCAGATTTCCAATATCCACAATATTTTGTTTATATTTTGGTGAAAATTCAAAGATTGTTGATCTATACAAATGTAATCTGGAGTCTTAATTTGCATCTCATCAGCAAATCATGGAAAAACTTGACCTTTAGAGGCAGATGCACAAACTACAAACTTCCCACAGTTACAGAGTACCTTGGAGAAACTTACAGTCAAGCATCTAATGTTGCCTAAAAATATTAAAATTAAGAATGGTGTCACAATAGTTAGACTTCTGCCTCACAGCACTAGGAACCCATGTTCAATTCCAGCTTTGGGTGATTTTGCACATTCTGTCTGTATCTGCGTGGGTTTCCCTGCCCACTGCCCACCCCCCCCACCCCGGGGCTCTGGTTTCCTCACATAGTTCAAAGATGTGCAGGTTAGGTGGATTGGCCATGCTAAATTGCCTCTTAGTGTCCAGAGATGTTTATGTTCCTCCGGGTGCTCCTGTTTCCTCCCACTTCTGGTGTAATAGTCATACTAAATTCTCCCTCAGTGCGCCAGAGTGTGGCGACTAGAGGATTTTCACAGTAATTTCATTGCAGTGTTAACATTGTCTACTTGTGACACTAATAAATAAAATAAATAAATGGACAAAATTCAGGAAATTAGCACGGTAAATATGTGGGGTGATAGGGTTTGGGTAAGATGGTCTGTCGGATAATCGGTGCAGACTCGATGGGTCAAATGGCTTCCTTCTGCACTATTGGGATTCTATGAGAAGACTAAACTAAAAACACAGCCATTAGAACTATCAAGCCATGGGGTGGGATTTACACATCAGGAATAGTGCAACAAAATAAAATGTTGCAAAATAGGATTGTATAAATGCTGTACACATCTAAGGATAATACTAGAGCATCAAATGGTAGAAGTGGCTACAGGGCACCATCTGAAGATGTAGTGACACAATTCATGGGCACAGTGGTTAGCACTGCTGCCACACTGCACCAGAGACCTGGGTTTGATTCTTGGCTTAGATCACTGCCTTCGTGGAGTGTGCATGTTCTCCTCGAGTCTGCGTAGGTTTCCTCCAGGTGTTCCAGTTTCCTCCCACAGTCCAAAGATGTGCAGGTTAGGTTGATTAGCCATGCTAAATTGCCCCTTAGTGTCAGAAGGAATAGCAGGATAAATATGTGGGGTTATGGGGATAGGTCTGGGTGGGATTGTGGCCAGTGCAGACTCGATGGGCTGAATGGCCTCCTTCTGAACTGTAGGGATTCAATGAATCTATCTGCCTTTCCCATTACTACTGAGACTCTTGTAGTAAAAATGTCTGACACTGATATTGAACTTTCAAACAAGTTTTAAACTGAAGTGCTACACAGGAGAACCTCCACGAAATCTTGAAGTTTATTCCATAACTGATAATGGCACAATCCTGCTTTCTTCAGCTAATCCCAAGATGGTATTGTCTGTGGTGGAGCAGCCTCATGCTAAAGCAAATATTAGAGTAATACCACTACCTATAGAAAGAGAAATTTATACCTTAAGAGTAGTAAAGAGTCTTCCTTTCTTTATCTCCAGCAAGATCTTCAGAAGATTCTTTCATTCTTCTTTTCACCTACCAGATTGATTCTTCATTCTGTTATTGAATTCTCTTGTCGTCACAGCAGTGGTGAATAATACAGCTGCAATGTTCTTGATTGGAGCCAAAAGTGCTTCATTTTGTCAAGCAGTGCCTTCACTTTTCCCTAGTGTGCAACGCAGGTGAAAATGATTTCCATTTGTTGTCTTCTTTTTCAAGAGGTTATGATTGCTCAATTCCTGGAGGGTTCTCTCTTGAGTCAGTATTTCCTTGATTAGCCTTCACTGCGTTGCATTCTGGTCAATTTAAGTGTCACAGCCCAGGAGCCAGCTGTCCTGAGAAGATGCTATCCAACTCATAAGAATGTAAGAACTAGGAGCAGGAATAGGCCATCTGGCCTCTTGAACCTACTCTGCCATTCGATAAGATCTTTCAGCTCCATTTACCCGCCCACTCATCATAACCCTGAATTCCTTTACTGTTCAAAAGTCTATCTTTGCCTGAAAAACATTCAACGAGATAGGCTCAACTGCTTCTCTGGGCAGAGAATTCCACCTTTGGGTGAAGAAGTTCCTTTTCAACTCAGTCCTAAATCTGCTCCCTCTTATTGCGAGGTTATGCCCCTAGTTCTAGTTTCACCCACCAGTGGAAACAAGCTCCCTGCTTCTATCTTATCTATCCCCTTCATAATTTTATGTTTCTACAAGATTCCCCCTCATTCTTCTAAATTCCAATGAGTATAGTCCCAGCCTACTCAGTCTTTCCTCACAAGCCAACCCTCTCAACTCCAGAATCAACCTAGTGAATCTCCTCTGTTCTCCATCCATTTCCAGTATATTGTTTCTCAAGTAAGGAGACAAAAACTGTATACAGTACTCCAGGTGTGGCCTCACCAGCACCTTATACAGCTGTAACATAACCTCCCTGTTTTAAACTCCATCCCCCTAGCAATGAAGGACAAAATTCCATTTGCCATTTTAATTACCTGCTGTATCTGCATACCAACTTTTTGTGATTTGCCTTTCAAGGCAACAAAAAGGCGACACCTATACATCCTCCAAGAAAGTTATGGACGCTAATGATGATGGGCGGGGGATGGGGGGGGTAATATTGGTGGTGGAATGGTGGGGGAAAATGCAATGGGATGAAAAGTAAGAGTTTAATGGAAGCTGTAACTAGTACATGGAGTTAACAGATTGTGGGCAGAGTGAACTTTAAGGAGTTCACAGTAGCACAGTGGTTAGCATTGCTGCCTCACAGCCAGGAACATGGGTTCAGTTCCTGGCTTGAATCATTCCCTGTGTGGAGTCTGCACATTCTTCCCATGTCTGCCTGGGTCTTCTCCATTTGCTCTGGTTTCCTCCCACATTCCAAAAATGTGCAGATTAGTTGGATTGGCCATGCTAAATTGCCCCTTAGTGTGAAGGAGACTTACATGGGGTTACAGGGAGAAGGCGTGGGTGGGATTGTTGATAGGCCAAATGACCTCCTTCTGCATTGAAGGGATTCTATGATTCTATGAGTTGTGGAGTAGAGGGTTAACTTTAGTAATAGCTACTTGAGATCATGTGTAGAGAGCTATGTCACAGTGATGCCACTCACTGGGACAAGATGATTGAAAGGCATCTTAGAGAGTAGCTTCAGCTTTGTCTTCGTCTTATTTAACCTGTATTAATAGTTATAATGTAAATGAATGTCTTTTCAACAAAAGATCATTGTCTCCAACAAGATCCCCCCTGGAGTAAGGAGCTAATGAATCCTAAGATAAAACCCTAATAACAGATGAAGAGAAAAGATTAAAAATAATGGAAAAGTTCAAAACTGGAAAAATTAGGTAAAGAATGTCTTCTCAGGTATTTGAGTGAAAGCGATTGGCAACAGATTGCAATCATTTATATTTTTAATTTTTTCTTGTTTTTCAAAATTTGGCACATATGTTTTGTTCACACAGTGCCCTCGGGATATTATTTTAGTTATTTTCTTCTTTTGTGTAGTTATCTGTACAATGGCCTGTTTACCAATGAAACATTTTGTTTGGCTGTGGTCCTGGAGTGATGGGAGGGACATTGTGAGGCTGGTTTTCATATTTAACCCTGGAAATGGGCTGACAGCATGAACAAAACCACAACACATTATTTACTACACTGCCCTGCTGCAATGCCGGCTGTGACCATTTTGCTGCGGGCCTTGAAATGGTTGCCAGAAACAGGATTGAGAGCATCATTTTCTATTGCAAATTGAAGTCCTATAACATTGATAGGATCACAAGGCAGCTTGCATTTCTAACATGCAGAATGTTTGCTGTGCATGCCACGCCCATTGGTAATGAGAACCCATCAGTGATTAAAGAGACTGCTTTCCTGGCTGCTTTGAAAAAGGTAAATTTGAGGCTGTTCAACAAGCTACTAATGCATTTAGGTACGGAAATGAGGACTGAACATTAAAGAATATTGGGTCTTAAACCATTTCCTTCAGGCCAATGTGCAGCTAACATCATTGCCTCTCCCTCATAATGTTTATCCTCATGGAGTCCTGCTTATATTGAAAGTCAGCATTACCAAATTGTCTCATTGTCCTTTACCAGGTTCATTTGGGAAAGACAGTTCAGCTACAGGCACTTCTCTCTCACTCTTTATATCAGTTTATTTTTTTCTCCTGCGATAGGTGTTGACAAGAGGCTCAAGTTATTTTGCATGGTTCCTTAGAATGGGATCCAGACTCTATGATGGTTCACTTGCTTGAGGCAAAGGTCATAAATCACAGGATTGGTGTAAGTCCATAGCTGGCTGAGGGAAGAACAAGTTTTTTTTCATTGCGGGGCATACACTTTGTGCTTTTGGCAATGGGAAATGAGCAAGTCAGCTTATTGGAAAGGAAGCCTACCTTTTAGTAGAAGTCATACAATGGTGGAATGATGTTTATAGCTTCCCAAACTACAAAATTCATAATTATAAACATTATGGCTGAATGTATATAGCAATATAACTGTAACATTGCAGACAAAATATCAGGTGAGGAGGGCTCTCTTCTTTTGCCACTCATCATTTGATAGCAATGGGACTTCTGTGAAAATGATATTCTTGCCAACCCAATGAGAGTTTAACTGTTGGTTCTGTTACACAACTGTCACCCGGTGATTCAGACGTGATTGTTACTAGTGTATTCCGCCTTATAAACTAATCAGTTCATGTCTATCTCTCTCAACCAGAGTCCTATTGTTCAAATGATTGGGTTTAAAGCAGTCTCATTATAGTTTGATGAGTTCATGTCTGGGAACCCTTTTAAGCCACTATCCCATTGTCCAAACAATTAGGTTTAGTAGTTTATCTCCACCAGATGAATATCTCAGGTGGTTGCCTTGATGTTTTGCTAATGGGGGCAGGATATATGGTTCAATCATATTTCCCTGTTCATTGTCCTTGATGGGTCTTTGCAGAGGTGTCTCCCACTGTCTTTTGCCAATATAATGTGGCCACACAAGACAGCCATCTGTGCGTGTGCACGTGTCTGTGCATGCACAAAAATCCAACATGTGACTGCTGGAGCCTTCAGCCTGAAACGCAGAATGGCAGAAGTGGTAGGGCAGGGTTTGCAGATATGAAACAAAAATCATTCCTTGTGGGATGTGTTACTGCGATTATGTTGGTTAGTGTTTCTAAACTCTGTCTCAGTGAAGCGAGTAGATTGTAACTTGCTCAGTGTTAGACGAGAGGCAATATAGTTGAACAAACAACCTACAATCCATTTACATTCTTGGGATAGTGAGACAGATTCTAGAAACATTGATGAATGTGACTGCAATAAAATATCCCACAAGGAAAGCATTACAGATCCTCATCTGCAAATCCTTCCCTCCTAACCGCTTGTGAGCCCAGGATAGAAATTCACATCCTCTCCTGCTGCCGGGGACAGTGATGACTGAGCATGGAGCCTGCTGGATACTGCCCTCTGGGAAGATGGTGACCGTTAACCCAGGCCTGTCATCAGCATGACACTCTACATGCACAGAGTTGGCAACAAAGACAGCAATGTCTCTATTGCAATTATCACTGTTAACTTCTGTTTTTAAAATGTTCATCTGACGAAGGAGCAGTGCTCCGAAAGCTCATGCTACCAAATGAACCTGTTGGACTTTAAAATGTTCAGTTGGCGTTCTAGCCATTGGATTAAAATCATTATTTGACATTAAGCATATTTTCCTGATACCCCAACACCATGCAAAATGAAATGCAACAAAAGGAGCATTCCATTACCAAAGCAGAAAACGCTGGAAAATCTCAGCAGGTCTGGCAGCAGCTGTAAGAGAGAAAAGAGCTGTCATTTCGAGTCCAAATGACTCTTTGTCAAAGCAGATGCTGTAAGAAGTCTCACAAAACCATGTTAAAGTCCAACAAGTTTATTTGGTAGCAAAAGCCACTAGCTTTCGAAGCGCTGCTCCTTCATCAGGTGAGTGGTGAATAAAGTCAACAAATAAAACTGTTGGACTTTCAGCTGCTATTGTGAGACTTCTTATTGTGTTTACCTCAGTCAAACACCGGCATCTCCACATCAAAGCAGATGCTTCCAGACCTGCTGAGATTTTCCAGCGTTTTCTCGTTTGGTTTCCGATTCTAGCAGCTGCGGTAATTTGCTTTTATACGGAACATTCCATTATAAGGTTGTAATCAGAAAATACATACATCCATCCTCAAATACTCAATTATCCATTTTACACTACTGTTGCTGTGCTGTGTTTTAAGTTTTTATTTGGGATGATTTTGCACTGAGTTAAACTTTCGGTAAAGCAACAGTTAGCACATTGTTTTTTCTTTGCAATGTGGGTAATTGTTAGGTGATAAGGTTGCAAAAGCAGACTCCATCAAAATATCCTTGCATTATAGGTTTCAAATTTCCCCACAAATGTTAAGGGATTGTGATTTGTATAAACTAAGGTTTCTGTATACATCCTAACATAAATTTCAAACTGGCTGGGAGCCAGTAACACGCAGAGTGTCCTTCTTCACAGTGGAGTATCTTTTTTGATGTCTGTTTAATTTCTTTGGAGAAACACCCAACTGGCCTCTTCATGCCTGATCAGTCATCTTGGAACAGGACTACATCTACACATAGGTCACAAGCACTGACTGCTGCTTTAAATATTTTGTTAAAGTTTGGAGCTGCCAGCACCAGTTTGTTGGTTAAGATGGTTTTCACTCTCTTGAAAGCTGTTTGACATCCTTTAATGCCTGTACCATTTGGTACATCCATGACCACACCATCTTCACTCTCTTCTATACAAGTCAGCTAAAGAGGCATCTATAATGATAGAGTTTCTGACAAATTTGCAGTAAATCAACATATTCCAAAATGGGCCAGAACTTCCTTGGCTTGGAAATCAGCATTAGGGGAAAGTGGGATAGTTGTGCCTTGGGGGTAGGGTCACAGGGCCTTGGTTTCGGGGAAGAACAGTCAAGCCTTGTTGAAGGTGGGGGTGTTGGGAGGTCAGACCTGGCTTGGAGCAGTGGAGTGTGATCAGCCCTTGTGGGGAACGGCAGGTGGGGAGGGGAGGGGAGGAGGTGGTGGTGGGAGGTTGTGGCTGTGTTTCAGGTCTGATGGGGTTTGGGGGTGGGGGGGGGGGGGTGGTAAAGGGTCCCCAAGGATGTATGGATGGGGAGGGTGTCCTCTGGGTAGGGGGGAGATAGTTGGGGGGAGGGGTGGTGTGAGACCCCTCGGGTATTGGGGAGAGGTAGAAGAGTCCCCTGGGGGCTTGAGGGGAGTCCCATGGGAAGGGTTGGTGAGAGAGGGGATCCCTTGTTGTTCAAGGGGTGAGGAGAGACTTCTAGGGGGTGGGGAAAATCCTGTAGGGGTGGAGGAGATAGGGGTTGATACGGGTCTGTGCAATAGTTGCCCAGAAGATTGAACATGTTTAAATTTGTCTAATTTTGTCTGAGTAACCACTGATGTAACCCAGTCAGAACCATCCAAAGTTTGTCATTTTAATTGCATTTTCATTTGGTTTCCCGGTGAAGGTTTCACTTCTGGATAATTGTTGTTCATATGTTACCTAGGAACTTCTGAAGGTGGTTCCTTAGTGCATCAGATACTGGGGAGCTTGAAAGTTATGATCCATTATTTCCTGTTTAGTCATGGGGATGGGGAAATCCTTCAATACTTGTACCATTGTTGCTCTGGGCAACACCTACCCTTGACCTGAGTTACCTGAGTTTTAGTGAACTCACTCTTTGCAAGTTTTCCCACGAGATCATTCGACTTTAATCTTCTAATTGGTCTAGCTGGTCCCTCCAGGTGTCGCTGTCAACTAGATCACCCAGGTACATTACATAATTGTTTAAGCCGGCCAGTATCTGATTCATCAGTCTTTGGATGGTGGTTGGGGAATTTCTTAATCCAAATATGTCCATTCTTATGGCATTTACTATTCAAATGATACAGTTTCCAAGTGGGCAATCCAGTAGGATTCAGCACTGCATTCCTGTAATCAATGTAGAGCTTTGTTGAGATATTGAGCTTGGGCACAAGCACAACTGAGGAACTCCAGTTGTTTTGATTTATGCTCCAGCATGTATTAAATTTCCTCCTGAACTTGGGTCAGTTTCCCAGGACCAATAAAGATTTTGCTTTATGGGAGTGGTCTCACCTACCTCCATATTATGTTGGGCTAGAATTGTGTGTCCTAGGTTTGCCCCTACAGATGTCTTTTAATGCTGCAAACTGTCTTATCAGGTCTCCTCTCTGTTCTGCATTTAAATAGAAGAGTGCATTGTTTAATCCCTCAAACATTTTACTGTTCACTAATCTGATGGTAGATGGGGTTCAAATTGGGAATTGACTAGGCCTCCCTCTCCCTCATCTTCACTGACCCTTTCAGCCTCCTCTGTCCTCAATGTCTGATAGACCTGTGCTTATTTATCCCTTTCCTGGCTGTGATCTTGCTTTAACATATTGATGTGATATAGTCTTTGCTTTTTCCTGGAGTCTGTGGTTTCAACTAAATAATTCACCATGCCAATCTTCTTTACTATACTATGTGAGCCACTTCAACTGGGCTTTCAGTGGAGGTTTACCCTATATTGTTTGTTAGTAACTCTAACGTGGTCTCCTGGATGAAATGTTCTGGCCTCAACATGTTTATATCTGCCTGCCTGGCTCTTGAAACTTTTTGTTCCTCCACATAAATTTTTATGAATGTTTATCTTTGCTAAGGCTTGCCTGTCCATTTCAGATTCTACGAGTATCTCCTATTCTTCCAAGTTCAGTTTCAAAATAGTTGATCACAAGTTTTAAGATTTTGGATTTGAGTGAACATTTATCTCTAAATAACCAGCTATGCTCCTTAATTCTTTGATGTATAAAACTTTTAAATTATCACGTAATCTCACTTCATCCTAAAAAGGCACAGGCTTCAAATGTGAACATTTTTAATATTCTAGCATTGAAAACTATAAAGAAACCTGGATTGAAGTTTTTAAGCTATTTGTAGGAATCAATTTTGTTTCCTGCTTCCAATTTCTCCTTTATTGATCATGGACACAGAGCGACTGAATTTCTGTTACAATTAGATGAGGAGGTGTTGAATGGTTTTCTTCATTTGACTGTAATTTGTCATTTGTCTGCAGAGAGATCTGGATAGGCTGAGCGAGTGGGCGAGGACCTGGCAGATGGAGTATAATGTTAGCAAGTGTGAGGTTATCCACTTTGGTAGAAATAACAGTAGGAGGGATTATTATTTAAAAGGCGAAAAGCTGCAGCATGCTACGGTGCAGAGGGACCTGGGGGTCCTTGTGCATGAGTCGCAAAAACCCAGTCTGCAGGTGCAGCAGGTGATCAAGAAGGCGAATGGAATGTTGGCCTTTATAGCGAGGGGGATAGAATATAAAAGCAGGGAGGTCTTGCTGCAACTGTACAGGGCACTGGTGAGGCAGCAGCTGGAGTACTGTGTGCAGTTTTGGTCGCCACACTTGCGCAAGGATATTTTGGCCTTGGAGGGAGTGCAGAGGAGGTTCACTAGGCTGATACCAGATTTGAGGGGGTTGGCCTATGAAGAGAGACTTAAATAGACTGGGTCTGTACTCGTTGGAGTTTAGAAGGCTGAGGGGGGATCTTATAGAGACGTATAAGATAATGAAGGGGATGGATAGGGTAGAGGTAGAGAGATTCTTCCTGCTTAGAAAGGATAGCAGGACTAGAGGACACAGCCTCAAGATGGAGGTGGGGGGGTCGTGGGGGGGCAGTTTAGATCAGAGTTGAGGAGGAACTTCTTCACTCAAAGGGTGATGAATCTCTGGAATTCTCTGCCCGTTGAAGTGGTGGAGGCTACCTCGCTGAATATATTTAAGTCACGGGTATATAGGTTTCTGATAGACAGGGGAATTAAGGATTATGAGGAGAAAGCGGGAAAGTGGAACTGATCCACTTCAGATCAGCCATGATCTTATTGAATGGCAGGGCAGGCTCAAAGGGCTAGATGGCCTACTCCTGCTCCTATTTCTTATGTTCTTATGTAACAGAATTTTTATGAAAAGAGTATAGTTGCCTGTTCAACTGTCATTGCGCTGTGACAATAAGAGAACCAATCTGACAGGTTTTTTGAATTTAATTAAGAAAGATGTTAGCTTTATCATACTTGATCCAGTCTTAATAAAATAATAAATTACACTCTGGGAGGAATTTTCCCATCTTGCCCACCAAGGGAATCATAGTGGGCAGGGGAGTGACCATGCAAAGGTCATTTGAGGTCAGGCGGGATTTTCTGGTTTTGTGGCAAACACGGCTGGAAAATCCCTTTGACATTCATGCATTCATGCACTTAAAAGTTCACACACACAGAGAAACAAATCGATTACAGAATGGGGAAGAGATTAATCAAGTTGGAGCCCAGAGAAATAGCAGAGATTATAATGTAGAAAGTTGAAAGTTCACATCAATTGAAATGATGCCTAAAGATTTCCCTCCGTAGAGATTTCAACAGAACACTCTGTGGACAAGCAGGGAATTACTGACAGCAACTTCTGGATTTCCACACTCAACTGTGCGTGTGCAGATGCCAGTTGTTGCTGCCAGTTTTACAATTATAATGGGAGAGCACTGGTAGCTTCACTATCATTGCAACCTCAAAACCTAGGCAAATGTAATTGCAATGTTGTATTTAAAATACATCTGAAAGAAATGCAACAATACTAAATCTGAAACTTGCATTTATATAATCCCTTATGGTATTGATGAGCTATCCCAAAATCCTTTACAACCACCAGATTATTTTGGTTGTTAAGTCACTGTTGCCATGGTAGTATACACAGCAGCCAATTACCATACTACAAGTTTCCATGGAAAGAAATGAACAAATAACTAGATAACATGTTATGGTGATATCTGTTGAGGAAGAAATAATAACCACGGTTTTACTCTGCTTTGAATAATATAATGAGATCATTTCCATCCATCTAAAAAAGGCAGATATCTTGACTGAAAAACAACACCTCTAACAATATAGCACTACTCCGATGTGCGACACAATGGCACAGTGGTTAACATTACTGCCTCACAGTACCAGGGACCAAGGTTTGATTCTCAGCTTGGGTCCCTGTCTGTGTGGAGTCTGCACATTCTCACCATGCCTGTATGGGTTTCTTCTGGGTGCTCTGGTTTCCTTCCACAGTCCAAAAGACATGCTGGTTAGATGCATTGGTCGTGCAAAATTCTCCCTCAGTGTACCTGAATAGGCACTGGAGTGTGACTACTAGGGGATTTTCACAGTAACTTCATTGTAGTGTTAATGTCAGCCCACTTGTGACACTAATAAATTAATTTAAACTTTTAATATAACACTGAAGTGCCAGTCCAATTTCAGCCCAGAATTGAACACTCGAATCTAGCTTGGAGGTAAGTGTGTTACCCATTGAGTCAAGCAATTATTTCTTCTCAATTTGCACAAAAATACAGGTGGAATCAATTATTGTTTAATCTGAATTCACTAACAGCACCATATATTTAATAAATTCTAATTTATATCATTATGGGAAAGTACATTCAGAATAGATGATGTGATTCTAATTTTATATGTCGGAAGTTTAGAAGACAGTTTTTTTATTGCTTTATGCCCAAGACATAGGCACTAGCCAATCCTGGCCCAACGTAAAAATAATCGAAGTACATACAAAGGATGATTTGGGCCACTGTAAAGAATTGCTAATGCTTTTTACCACAGTAAAATAAGATACAATGTATGTTAAGGAGAAGGAATGGTTCAGGAAAAGCATCCTGTTGATTATAAGGTGGATTTCCTCCTGCAGGAAGTCATCAAAAAAATGGAAAAAGACTTTTGGCAGAAATTCCAAGACACCTAAGGCAGCTGCCTGACTGATCATGTGCAGAAACTACTGCAAAAAATTAATATCACCTTCCAGACTATAGAATTATAGAATCTACAGTGCAGAAGGAGGCCATTTGGCCCATCAAGCCTGCACTGACAACCATCCCACCCAGGTCCTGTCCTATCCCCATAACCCTACATATCCCCTATCACTGTAACCCCATATATTTACCTTCCTAATCCCCCTGACATTAAGGGGCAACTTAGCAAGGCCAATCAACCTAATCCACACATCTTTGGACTGTGGGAGGAAACCCACGCAGACATAGGGAGAATGTGCAAACTCCACACAGACAGTCACCTGAGGCTGGAATTGAACTCAGGTCCCCGATGCTGTGAGGCAGCAGTGCTAACCACAGTGCCACAATGCTGCCCACCGCAGTTAGAAATCAAATCAAGTGACAATGAGGATCAAGGCATATTAAAGATGACAGCTACAGTCCTACAGAGACCTACTAGGTGGGTGCCAGAGATACCAAATGGCTGAGTGTTAATCTAATTGAATGAATTAATTCTCTTGGATATTGTATATAGTGGCCAGAATTCTTTGATCTCCACCCTTCACCACAGCTGCCAGCGAGAATGTAAAATTTGGTACTCCATTCGCTACAGCGAGACCGGAAAATCCATGCAGCAAACAAGTTGGAGGACTTCGGCCAGTATTTAGATGATTGAATGCACTTCAGAACATACTTTTCTAATTAATAAAACTAAGATCTATGGACTTTTATTATCCACATTTTAATAGTTTATCATCACGGTGGCATAGTGTTTAGCACTACTGCCTCAGAATGCTAGGGACCTAGGTTCAATTCCCAGCATGTAGCTGTCTGTGCGGAGTCTATATGTTCTCCCTGTGAGTGAATTTCCTCTGGGTGCTCCTGTTTCCTCCTAAGTCTGGAAGACATGCTGGTTAGGTGCATTGGCAATGCTAAATTCTCCCTCAGTGTACCCGAACAGGTGCTAGAGTGTGGCAGCTTGGGAATTATCATAGTAACTTCATTGCAGTATTAATGTAAGCCTACTTTTGACACCAAGTTCCTTTTAAAGTTTCCCTATTTAATTTTATTATAAACATTATATATTTATGCCACACATATTTTTGATATAGGGTAATATTTCCCAAACGTATGAGCATTTCTGTGAATGAACTCACTGCTCCTCCAAAGTTACTAGCTTGCCAGCATTTAGAAAGTACTCTGATCTATCTTTCTTATATCCAAAGCGGATGACATCACATTTCCTCACATTAATCTCCATCTGCCAGAATTTTGTCCACTCACCTAATCTATCAATGTCTCTTTCCAGCTTTCTGCTCTGATTTAGACTACTTAGTGAGCAAGCTAGCATAGTGTCGATAGCAAACTTGCATATATGTCTCTCAATTCCTTTATTTAGCGTTCTCTATGTTAAAGATGAAAGTCATTATTGTTACTGGTCTCCCGTGATTACATGCAGTTAATTCAGTATCCCAGGAGAGGGACTGCTAATTATAGTTCATGTGTTTTTGTGCCACTCAACATAAAGTAAAGCATCATCTCCAAAAAAAATGTAAACATGATTCCAGTCAGCTAAATGTGCTAAATTTTGGCTAATAAAATGTTGAAGAGAAAAGTATTGTTTAAAGTTCCACAGACAAAAGATAAACATTTATTCTCTCAGAATGACTTTACAGGTGAGTACCAGTCTCATCCTCCACTGAGAAAAAAAAGAAATCTGAGGAATGCAAATCATTTCAGAGAAATCATTGAAAGTTCTTCAGAAACAATATTCAGGAATATACTGTTCTATTGTTCACTCTAGCTTGCTGGAGACTTATCTATACCCACATGACTGACTACTATTTTTGACCTCTGACATTCTCCCACGATTAACTCAAGAGAAATGTAATAAAACAAAAATACAAAAGAGGAGTGCAGAAATAAATATTAAAATAAATTAGTCCTTTAAATTGTGAAATTTGACATTGCCCAGATAGTGCTCGTTGCTCAGTCAGTTTTATCTTTCAAATTTCTTTAATAGGATAAACTAACGGCTTCAACATTGAGCACAAATATTGAAGTTCAACATTAATGACAGCATTTTTAGTATCTGTGAACATTTAAAATTACAATTATCTGTACATTGTTCTTAGCTCAAAATATTTCACTGTAGGCAGCATTACCAAATAAGCAGAATATTTTAGGAAATTCCAAAAGTGAATTAGGAAATCTAAGCCCATAAGATTCTGTGGAAATTGTTTCAAGTATCTTATTCGCAACATGATATTTACTGATGGCATATTATTCAAGTAAGGTTCGCTGATCAAATTTTGTGTGCTTCCGTTGTATGCCCATTGAAGCCTTTGTGAAGGTACAACTTTGCTGTGTTTCATTTGAAAATACATCCATACTAGGAAATTGATCCAAAGGTGTCATCAGCTAAGTAACAGGTTCACTGCAATGTTAGATCAGGATTATCTCTGGCTGGTAGTCAGAAACACTGCTTATCACTGACCAATTGAATGCCAAGCCTTTGGATTATGCCTTAACACCTGGAAACTACCTTTCCCCCAGTCGACTTCTGAACTGTTAGTTCTTACTATTATGCATTTCAACAACTATTAGTGACACTCTGGTACCTTGTCTCAGTGATCATTCTTAAAGTCAGCACCTAACCAATAAGTGACAATTAGTTACATATCCAAATATCAAATCCTACTCTCACCTAGACACAGGCAGATAATTTTCTAGTAAAGCCAATCAGGAGTGGAAATTAACAGATTATACTTTGCTTTAGTTGAAAAGGTACTGAGGTCAATTGTAATGCTCTAATTCCTGTCCTGGTTGAGAAAAAACATAGTCAGCACAGACAAGAAGTCAATACTGGGATCTGCTAGTCTGCAAGCTTTCATTAGCGATCTCATAGAGTCATAGAGGTTTACAGCATGAAAACAGGTCTTTTGACCCAACTTGTCTGTGCTGGCCTTTTTTTTAACCACCAAGCTAGTCCTAATTGCTTGCATTTGGCCCATGTCCCTCTATATCCCTCTTACCCATGTAACTGTCTAAATGCTTTTTAAGAGACAAATTTGTACCCACCTCTATTGCTACCTCGGGCAGCTTATTCCAAACATGCCAAATGCCTTCTTCACCACCCTGTCCAAAGGCCTTGCTAAAGTTCATGTAAACAATGTCAACTGCATTGCCTTCATTTATTTTCTTGATTACCCCTTCAAAAAACTCGACCAAATTTGTGAGGCATGATTTTCCACTCACAAAGCAATGTTGACTGCCCCTAAACAGTCCTTACTTGTCTAAATGCCTGTAGATCCTGTCTATCAGAAAACCTTCTAACAATTTACCCACTACAGATGTTAGGCTCATTGGTCTGTACTTCCCAGACTTTTCCCTGTAGCTCTTTTTAAACAAAGGCACAACATTTGCCACCTTCCAATTTTCAGGTACCTCACCTGTGACTGTCAACAATAATAGTAGTTCTGGCCAGCTACTTTAAATGTTTTAATCTATAAATTCATGTCTCAGCTGAACTCATGCTGATTTGAACTATTATTAGCAAGCTAAGCTCATTTAAAGTTTCTATTAATTGATAGGTCATAAGTAGCCATCTTACTTAACCTTGAGTTTTATTCAATATTGGCAACTTCTGTAATATAAAAGCTTCAGTTCCTTTTATTTAATTATCTTAGCTACTAACTTAAATGGAGATATAATCACACAAGCTTCCCTTGTCGCCTCTCAATCAAAATCACGTTAATGCTTAAACATTTTGGAGTCACTCAGAAACATGCAATAGATTTGAAAACAATAAATTAAAACTATTTATTCGTGGATTATAGGCTTTTGGATTGAGATGATTTTTAATAGTGCAGATAACTCAACTGGTGTATGAATAAATCAACATGTAAAATTTAAAGAAGAAAATGAACTGTTCATACTGCCCCACTGTGATAGATATTTCTGTGTATGATTAGCAGGCTTTTGGATAATTAAACTACATTAAAAGGTGACTGGTAAAATTCTGATTTGCTATTGCATATGGTGTCTGGGGCGCTCATGCTTTTAATTATACAGAATGGATATGCTATATATACATCTTGCCCATTTTTAACAATCCTCATTGTGATCAAAAACCTTTAAAAAAAACTCAAACACCCACTTGATAGCTGAAAGAGTGGCACACTTTAAATATGTTTACTGTAACTGGCTAAAAAACACTATTAACTAAAGACAATCTCTGTACTTCAAAATCACAGAATGGAATAACCCTCCATATTCTTCGCAGACATTCAACCTTTCCAGAATCAATCCAAAGTGATTCTTAGCTCTCGATGATTTCCTCCTTTCTTTTTCTCAGCCTGGTAACTTTTAGTCCTAGAAATATCTTTCATGTCGCAAGTTTTCCTGGAGACTTCTCCCTCCAGTAAATCAAGGCAAATCTTCCAGCCTTATTTTAATTCCCCAAAACATTGGTCTTTTCAATATGTAGATGTGACTTTCCATCCACAATCCGGTGCAGTGAACCATAGAGAATTTTGGTCTCTAGTTGCCGTCTCTCTCCCACCTCCCCCAGACCTTGGTTTATTTCAAAACACTGTCCATGATATTCAATGACATATTAGGGAAACCTGTAACTTGAGCTTTGCTTTGGCTTCCTCTGCATCCTTGCCCACTACAGTGTAAATCGCATAAGACCATAAGACATAGAAGCAGAATTAGGCTACTCGGCCCATCAAGTCTGCTCCACCATTCAATCGTGGCTGATATTTTTCTCATCCTCATTCCCCTGCCTTTTCCCCATAACTCCTGATCACCTTACTAATCAAGAACCTATCTATCTCTGTCTTAAAGACACCCAGTGAGCTGGCCTCCACAGCCTTCTGCGGCAGAGTTCCACAGATTCACCACTCTCTGACTGAAGAAATTCCTCCTCACCTCAGTTTTAAAGGATTGTCCATTTAGCCTGAGATTGTGCCCTCTGGTTCTAGTTTTCCGTACTAGTGGAAATATTCTCTCCATGTACATTAAATCCAGGCCTCGCAGTATTTTGTAAGTTTCAATAAGGTGAGCCTTGTAGCTAGGTAAAAATGCTAATTAACCACAATTGAAAGCCTAACTCTCTCACCTTGGAATTAAATGGATAGTTTAATGCACATTTTCAAAAGCTTTCACAGATGTTGGAGACTCCCAATCTATGCATTGTTAGCAAACAGACTACTAATATTGTCTCTAAGTATAAATATCTTGCATAATCTTCCAAGAAAAACAATCTAAGCTTTCTTTTATTTTTAACAAACAAATCATTCAGGATAACTGTCAAGCAAACTTCAGTAAAGGACACATGACACCAGAATTCAAAGACACAGTCTCAAAATATAATCCTATAAATGTCATAATTATAAATTAAAAGATTCAGTATGTATCAGAAGAAAACTGTGATATTGATAAAAAAATTTGTAAGTTACTTTTGCAATGTATCAATATTTTCAGAACCACCAGGTTCAATGTTAAGAAAAACTGGGAGTCTGATGAGAGTTTGTCAAGTAAAATGTGGGAAAGCATTTTAATGACAGATGTGATTTTATATTGCCTGTTGAATGTTACAAGTGAAAATTAAATATAAAATTATGCTGAATTGATCCACTTGCTGAAAGAAACAGGATGAAAAGCTGTCTTTTGTATGGATAATGATTCCAGTGAGTAATACGATGGGAATAGAAGCTGGAAATCAAGAGTTTGCAGGTTACCCTACACTTGCAGAGTCCATATGAAGTTGCTGAATTGCTTGTATTGCTCCCTCATTAAAAGCTTATATACAAATGAAATTATGATTGGTTGGACAATAAAATTCCTTTATTGACATTGTGCACAAGCTGTCCACAGAACTCCCCCATTTAAAATGGGCGCATATGTTAACATACTTCTAACCTGTCAAGAAGATGGACTGCTCATTTTGTTGCCTTTGCTTCCAAGCTATAAGGATCTGTTTAATTGCTGGATTTGATGGAAAAGAAGTAACAAGAACAAACAATGGGATACCAGGGATATCAGAATTGTACCATATACTACTTGGTCCTATCAATATCTCTGACTCAACGTATCCACAAGATAAAAGATAGCTACCTGGCAGTGGCAAAGGAGAACAGCTTCCATGGTCTCCAGAACTAGCATGGCTGCTTCATCTTTGCAAAATCGCTGAGCAGAAACTGATGACCAAATTCCGCACACATGAGGACGGCCTCAACCAGAATCTTGGGTTCATGTCACACAATCTGTAACCCCTACGACTTGCCTGGGCTTGCAAAATCTCACCAACTGCCCTGGCTGGAGACAATACACATCTCTTTAGCATGTGCTTAACCCTCTCTCCACTCACATTGCCTGTACTTTTAAGACTTGATTACCTATAAAGACTCACATTCTAACCATTATCTTGTAAATTGAGTTTGTGTCTTAATATGCCCTGTTTATGAACACAAGTCCTCACTCACCTGAAGAAGGAGCTTGAGGCTCCAAAAGTTAGTGCTGCCAAATAAACCTGTTGGATTTTAACCTGGTGTTGTGAGACTTTTTACTGTATTTCATCTTCTGCAGGAGACCTGTGAGATAAAATAATCAGGGCCTAGTTTTAAGGCTGATTAAATTGGGTATCCTAAATTAAAGAATTGGGCATATTAAAATCAAACACAGTCAAACCTTGGGCAGGCCAATTGTACAAATACACAAACATGTCTGGGCCTGACCCATCAATCACCCATCAAAGATCATTGCACTCTACTGAGACCCAGCAGGAGACCATTGCTCCCCATTGAAATGTACCAGCCCATTGTTAGAAGCTCAGATCGGGCCAGACTTTCTGCCACCTCGCATTCCTACAGTTACCTTATTTGGCAACAGGTTATATGTAAGCAACAGCATGGAGATGGACACCTGGGGGCGGGTCCGTGTCCTGTCAGGCAGACATCAAGGAACCCACTAGGTATTGGGACCTCTCCCAGGACCTCATTGGTCAGAAACTAGAGAAGTTTCTGGAAAGGCAGGCAGGTAGGGGAATAAAGATACACATCATAGACACACCAGCAATGAAGACTCAACGAGGGAGGCAACCTTGACCATCCAGAAGACTGACGAGAGAAGGAAGGAAAGAAGAAGTTGCCATCCAGACTCACCTTCGTGACGACGGGCCAGAGGGACTCAGAGAATGGGGCCTGCAGTTTAGGCACACCATCTTTGGGGATAGTATACTTGAATCCGGGGTATCCTCTTGTTTTATGTGGGTTATTTAAGGGATAATGGTGTTATTATTAATAAACTTATTGAGCCTTTACACGTGTTTGTCCTTTGTCCATCTTGCAAATAAGGGCACTGGGGTAAAACCTTGGAGTAAACAAACTGGTCAACAGAATCTGAGAATTAACAGGTACAACACCTGCAATCAAACCAACAGATACTTATAATGTACCTTTCCTGTAATAGGGTGCCACAAGTTGAGACACTGCAGAATTAGCAAACACAATCTGAAACTCATCAAGAAATATTAGGGTAGACAAACAGTAATTTTATCAAAGAGTTAATAGGAACATGTTAAAGGAGGAAAGAATGCGAGAATGGCAGAAAGGTTTCGGAGAAAATTCTGAAGCTTTGGACCTGGGCAGTTAAGGGCACAGCACCAGTAGTGCAGTGACTAAAATTAGGGATGTATAAAAGGCCAGAATTGCAATTCACCAGGGAAGCAGGACTGTCAAAGCCAGTAAAAGCTTCTGGGGCTCTCAAATGTTATGCCTTTGGCTCCTTCAAGTGTATCAGAGGAATATCTTTGTAATGATCAGATGATCAAGGGTTGAATGGCTTCCCTCTTTTCCCTTTTATCATTTGATTGTAACTCGTGTTTTCTTACAGGATACACTTGCCAAGTCAGTGAATGTTTAACTGTTTATGTGCTGTATTCATAAATGAACCAATTAGACAGGTTTTTGTGAGTTTAACAGGGAATCAAGTTAGCTTCATTATACTAACCAATCTATATAAAATAAGAGACTACTGCGCACATGCAGATACACACACAAAGTTCACACACACCATTCTGGGTGGAGGGCTTCAACGTCCATCACCAAGGGTGGCTTGGTAGCATCACTACAGACCCAGGTGGCCGAGTTCTAAAGGACATAGCTGCTAGACTGGGACTGCAGCAGGTGGTGAGGGAATCAACAAGACTTAACTTCATCCTTAACAACTTGCTTGCCACAGATGCATCTGTCCATGACAGGATAGATAAGAACATAAGAACATAAGAAATAGGAGCAGGAGTAGGCCATCCAGCCCTTCGAGCCTGCCCCGCCATTCAATAAGATCATGGCTGATCTGTCGCTGCTCAGTTCCACTTTCCCGCCCTCTCCCCATAACCCTTAATCCCCTCTCCTATCAAAAACCCATCAACCCGCGTCTTAAAAATATTTAGCGAGGCAGCCTCCACCACTTCAACAGGCAGAGAATTCCAGAGATTCACCACCCTTTGAGTGAAGAAGTTCCTCCTCAACTCCGTTCTAAACCGCCCCCCTTTTATCTTGAGGCTGTGCCCCCTAGTCCTATTGTCTTTTTTGAGCGGGAAGAGTCTTTCCACCTCTATCCTATCCATCCCATTCATCATCTTATACGTCTCAATGAGATCTCCTCTCATTCTTCTAAACTCTAACGAGTACAAGCCCAGTTTATTCAGCCTCTCCTCATAGCTCAAGCCCCTCAACTCCGGTATCAGCCTAGTAAACCTCCTCTGCACTCCCTCCAAGTCCAAAATATCTTTGCGCAGGTGCGGCGCCCAAAAATGCACACAGTACTCCAGTTGCGGCCTCACCAATGCCCTATACAGCTGCAGCAAGACCTCCCTACTTTTATATTCAATCCCCTTCGCTATGAAGGCCAGCATCCCATTCGCCTTCCTGACCACCTGCTGCACCTGCAAGCTGGGTTTTTGTGACTCATGCACAAGGACCCCGAGGTCCCTCTGCACCGTCGCCTGCTGCAGTTTTTCGCCTCGTAAGTAATAGTCCTTCCTACCATTTTTCCTACCAAAGTGGACCACCTCACACTTGCCAACATTAAATTCCATTTGCCATTTCCTGGCCCATTTGCCCAGCCTATCTAGATCCTTCTGCAGACTCTCCACACCCTCCGCACAATTTACCGTTCCACCAATCTTGGTGTCATCAGCAAATTTCGACACTCTACACTCGGTTCCCTCCTCCAGATCATCTATATAAATGGTAAAAAGCTGAGGCCCCAGCACCGACCCCTGGGGCACTCATTTTTAGATAGGATTTTTAGATAGGAGCGGCCACTCCTCAGTCCTTGTGATAATGAAGTTCCGTCTTCATGCTGAGGGTAACCTCCATCGTATTGTGTGGCACTACCTTGTGAAAAATGGGCTAGACTTCGAATAGACCTAGCAACTCAAGACTGTGCATCCATGAGGCTATAGGCCATCATCAGCAGCAGAATTGTACTCAACCACAATCTGTAACCTAAAAAGAAAAAGCTGGAAAATCTCAGTAGGGCTGGCAGCATCTGTAAAAAGAGAAAAGAGCTGTCGTTTCGAGTCCAGATGACCCTTTGTCAATCTGTAACCTCATGGCTTTGCATGTCCTTTACCATTCCCATCAAGCTAAGCCAAGCCCCCAATCCTGATTCAATGAAGAATGTAGGTGAGCATGCCAGGAGCAGCACCAGGCATATCTAAAAATGAGGATACTTCTATACCAAACATTATAAGCAGCAAATAATAGACAGAGCTAAGCAATTCCAGAATAAACAGATCAGATCTACGTTCTGCTGTCCTGCCACATCCAGTTGTGAATGGTGGTGGACAATTAAACAATTCAGTGGAGGAGGAGGCTCTACAGATAACCCCATCCTTAATGATGGAGGAGACCAGCATACCTGTGCAAAAGGTAAGGCTGAAGATTTTGCAACAACCTTCAGCCAGAAGTGCTGAGTACATGATCTATCTCAGCCTCCTCCAGTGGTCCCCAGCATCACAGATGTCAGTCTTTAGCCAATTTGATTCACTCCACATAATATCAAGAAATGGCTGAAGACACAGGATACTACAAAGTTATGGACCCTGACAATATTCTGGCAATAGTCCTGAAGAGTTGTACTCCAGAACTTGCTGCTCTCCTAGCCAAGCTATTTCAATATAGCTACAACACTGGAATCTACCTGGTAATGTGGAAAATTGCCCAGGTATGCCCTGTAAACAAGATGTGGAGATGCTGGCGTTGGACTAGGGTAAACACAGTAAGAAGTCTGACAACACCAAGTTTAAGTCCGACCGATTTATTTGATAGTAAACTCACAAGCTTTTGGGGTTTGTCCCTTCATCAGGTGAATGGAGAGTGGAAAGTTCAGAACTTTCCACTCACCTGACGAAGGGGCAAACCCTGAAAGCTTGTGGGTTTACTATCAGATAAACCTGTTGGACTTCAACCTGGTGTTGTGAGACTTCTTACTGTTAATATGTAGTTGGTAAGTGACCAGGACGTGATCATGTGAGTCAATGCCTAAGCATGACTATTATGATCAGTGTCTTCCACTTTTACACAACTAACTCAGCTTAGCTTGATGTGACAGTCTAATTCTGCATTAAACATAGGGATGGAAAAAGGAGCCAATTTCTGTCAAGATCAGGACAGGATGCATGCATTGATCCAAAGGATATTGCTGCATAAATGCCACTGCAGCCAGGGAGGTAAGTGTACTTGAAGTTCTTACAAAGGACATCTATCCAGTTGCCTGAACTGAGCCTTTGAGGAATTCTCCTGTCTGCATAGACAAGTGATTCAAACAAAAGGTTCAGTAGATTTTTGCCTGCTATAGACATCATTCAACATGCAATCAGTCCTCTGAAATTCCACTTTCATTGCCTAGGAGGTTGGAGTGGTGGTGTGTGCTCTACAAGCAAACCGAGCAAAATTATGAAGAATTGTCAAGGCTATTTGTACACTGCATTACTTTTCAGTTAGGAAAATGAACAGAGATTTCATTTCCAGAAGACGAAGAGTATGAAATCGCAGGCTTTAATCACATGATTGTGCAAGGGTATCCAGGAGAGGGAGGAGGTGATACAGCACAAAACTTTTGCAAGAAGAGTACAAGATTAGGCAGGAAATTATCAACAGCTGTTTCCAGCAGAAAGGATGTACCCCATCTCCAGAGAACAGAATGCCTTTTCATTGCCCTCAGTAAATTATGACGCAAATCTGTAGTACATTTCACATCCTTTCAGGAAAAGGAAACGTACAGCTCTTCATCACCAAATAAAGAGAAACCAGAACTTATTTTATAAAGCATCTACAAACACTTTGTCCAGAAAAAAAGATTCCACAAGTACGAATTTCCCTTAATTACATTGAATATGATTCCTTATCACTGTCTTGGCCACTTATACCTCCTGTGTGAATCCAACCTCTTATTCTAATACAGAGGAACCTTGCTGTCATAAGGTTTTGAGATTGCTGGCTGCATTTGTACTAATGGAGCCTGCAAGCCTAATGCCCAGCCTAGGATCTCCCTGGAGAGGCTGAAAAGGATCAGCCACATTCTAACCACCATGAAAAACAGCAATACCTGCAAACATCCTTTCTTTGCTTTAAATGTTACAGTTCCTGACCTGTGAAGGATATTTTTCCGACTTTAAAAAAGTTGATAGTATTCCTTCAAATCACTACCACGCTAAATTCATGCTGCGTGCTCGTTCAAATAATTGCAGTATGTAGCCAGTGCTGAGCATGTTGCCATAGCTGATCTGACAGTACAGGATTGTGAGGGAAGGTCAAGCTAGCTTATACTGCTTAATGGAGAATGCATTTTGAAACAGCTACTGAAAATCATTCTAAAAGCGTGTTTGATCTGGGAAAGACGCAAGAATGGCAAAACATGACAGAAAGCAAGTTTTCCAATGCAACACTGGTGTATGACATGCAATGAAGGATCCAGGTGACCCTCTACACATCACTTTCTGAAGGTAGTGGGATCAGGTACGTGCGGCAGTCAATACTAAGAGTTTACCCCTGAGGACCTGGATGCATTGCACCTAGTAGTATCTTACGTGAGAGTGACCAAAGTCAGTAAGTGTATCTTTAAATGCCATATCCTACCAACTGCACTAATGGCCTCACACAACAGTGCAATGCAGCACAAGCCAATCACTGATGTACCAACAATCTCTATCAATCATAACTCAAAACCGAACATTGATATCTACACCTCACCTTCACAGACTTAGAACAGGTGCAAGACTCACACCTGCATCTCACAGTTATTCAAACAGGGCAATACATGACACAAACAGATTGCACCCCCCTCAATGACATGCTTTCTTCTCTCTTGTAGATCAAGGTGGCACGTAACTGGATGCAGCAACACCTAACCTGCAGGGGTCAGAAACAAGTGGCTGGATTTTATGGCCTCGCTCGACCCAAGACTAGAAAATCCCGCCCAAGGTCAACAGACATTTCCATTGTCTACCACTCCAATTCTGTGGTGGGTTGGGTGGTAGAATTCTAGTGGACAGATTTTTACCCCCATCATTGGAGCAATTACGCTGTAGTCAACAGTGTGGCTGAAACCATTGAAGCTGACAGTATGTCCATACTTAATCCTTCTTCTCACATCCCATTCATGCCACAACCTTTCCTATTTAAAAAACAATTGGTGTAAGCATGCACCTCTGGCTTTCCCCATTATTTCCCTCAACACAATCCTATCTTTGTGCCTTTATCCTTTCAGATATCCAAAAACTATAAAGTGGCCAGCCACACATGGAAAAAAAAGAGATGGAAAGACAATAATGAAATGACCAAGTGATGAAGGAACACCTGCATTTTCTTTCATATTCATATCATCAAATCAGATACTCACACTGAACATGCTTGAAGGTAGCTTTGAAGCAAAGAGTGCGATTAGCCTACAGTCATAACAGGAACAAGCGTAGCGCGGGTCCATGTTGTGATAGTTTGAACTCACATATGCTGTGCCAAGATGCACAGAGCAGCATGGCGCAACTTTGCACAAGGCATTTTAGATAGTTGGGACTATTCTTTGGTGGACGGAAGTGATGATGAACTCCATGAAAATAATTGTGGATGAAGTGATGCCCCAGTGAGTGCTGGCCAACACCTCAGTTTCTACTGCAGCACAAACAAAAGTCATCTATTTGGGTGCTGCTGTGGAAGTCACACAACCTCAGTTTGCTGCCACACAACGTCTGGGCTGCTCTTATGCGAGCTCAGCTTTGTATCACAAAGGCTCAGACTGCTACAATCGTAGCTGCAAACTCCAGTGTTCAAAGGGTCGTCACAGCCACGCACCAATCTATCTTCCAGCAGATTTCTATGATTGCCAAGTGTTGCCTCGGTGGAATGGCAGTGGCTTTGTGGAACACAAATCTTCCCTCCTCTCCTGGCATGACTGCATTCATCCTCCTACCACTGCCACTCTACCGGTGCACTTGTTGTTACTGGCCAGACTCACCCACTGAAAGTCAGCGCCATGCTGCAACCACGGAGGCAGCACGGTCCTACAGTGCACCAGGCCAAGCAAAAACACACAGGCAGTAAAGGAGTGCACAAGCATTTGGTCATTGCAAACTCAATAGCGTCCAGTGGGACCAGCATCAGGAATGGATGTCATTTTGGCAGTGAAATGGTATCCTTAGACTTGAGAAAATTGTCACTACAGATCCAAATTCAATGTTAAAGACTTTGCCAAAACTAACAACAACATAACACAGCTGCTATCATCCTTTCAGTTAAATAACAGGTCAAAGAAATCTGATAACCATCTATTATAAGAACCTCCTCAGCCAAGGCAAATAACGTCATACCAGGTCAAACATATTTCACATCTGAAAACAAGCTAGTATCCATCGGAAACATTACAGACACTTGCATTTAACAATTACAGGATATGATAAATCATTAATCTTAACTAAGCTCACATTTCTACTTTTATAAATCTAGTAGCCATTGCTATTGTCCAAACATACAGTTGGCATATGTTTAGCCCTTCCATAGATCACCCTGTAGATGTGGTGGAGAGATTTGTACATTCCAATGATCACTTGAGAAATGCCATTGGGCAACTTTGCTCCCGGTAGGGACGCCCATGGCGGCAAAGTAGGAGGGAGATCTCAGACAAAGTGCAGTTTAAAAGTCCTCAACAGCAGGACAGATGAAGGAAGACTCTGAATCCCATTGACATCAATTGTGGAAGAAGGCTGTGGCAACAAGGTGGTCTCAGTCGTCATGGTTTGACATGTGGGCTAGCTTGTGGTGCAATGCTGGCACGTCTGACTCCAAATCAGAAAGTTGTACACTCAAATCAGGTCAGGTTTATGGAGTTTGTGGATGGCATGGTGGCACAATGGTTAGCACAGCTGCTTCACAGTGCCAGGGACCTGGGTTCAATTCCAGCCTTGGGTGACTGTGTGGAGCTTGAACATTCTCTCTGCGTCTGCTTGGGTTTCCTCTGGATGCTCCTATTTCCTCCAGCAGCCCAAAGATGAGCAGGTTAGGTGGATTGGCCATGCTAAATTGCCCCTTAGTGTCCCAAAAATGTTTAGGGGGACTAGGGGGTTTAGTGGGGTAAATATGTAGAGTTAGGGTGATAGAGTCTGCGTAAGGTGTTGAGTTGGTGCAGACTCAGTGGGCCAAATTGCCTCCTTCTGCACTATAGGGATTCTATGATCTTCTATGTCACCAAAATCTGACCACTAACTAGTCAAGATTGTGTAGACAATAACGGTGCTCCAAGACCCCCACATTAAACAAAGTCACATACATGCATTGTACCCATACATATGGGTACAATTTTGTCTTTTAAAAAGCATTTAGATAGTTACATGGGTACGATGGGTATAGAGGGATATGGGCCAAATGCAGGCAATTGGGATTAGCTTAGGGGTTTAAAAAAAAGGGCCTGTTTCCATGCTGTAAACTTCTATGAATCTATGCAGGCTTCTACAAGGTCCATTTACTAAGTCTGTGGTAATGGAGAATGGGTGATGAGGCACAACTGGGAACCTGGGAGTCCCTAGTCAGGAATATGCACATAGGGACAGATGCATAAAGGATCTTGAATACTTGTGTTGGGTCAGAAGGTCTTTGAGCAGCAACATCTGAATCCTTTCAGGATACCTTGTAAGCACTCAAATAAGGAGGGAACTAGAAACAGTGAGTTCAGCATGGTCTCATTATAACAAACACCCTCTTTCACGAGAAGGAGAAATAGAAACTCACACAGAGGCATCCTCGATCAAAGCACTGGCACATTCTGGATTATGTCAATGTTCAGGTCAAAGTACTGTATATATACATAAGAACATAAGAAATAGGAGCAGGAGTAGGCCATCTAGCCCTTCGAGCCTGCCCCGCCATTCAATAAGATCATGGCTGATCCGTCGTGGCTCAGTTCCACATTCCCACCCTCTCCCCATAACCCTTATTCCCCTCTCTTATCAAAAACCCATCAACCCGCGTCTTAAAAATATTTAGCGAGGTAGCCTCCACCACTTCAACGGGCAGAGAATTCCAGAGATTCACCACCCTTTGAGTGAAGAAGTTCCTCCTCAACTCCGTTCTAAACCGCCCCCCCTTTATCTTGAGGCTGTGCCCCCTAGTCCTATTATCCTTTCTGAGAGGGAAGAGTCTCTCCACCTCTATCCTATCCATCCCATTCATCATCTTATACGTCTCAATGAGATCTCCCCTCATTCTTCTAAACTCTAACGAGTACAAGCCTAGTTTATTCAGCCTCTCCTCATAGCTCAACCCCTCAACTCTGGCATCAGCCTAGTAAACCTCCTTTGCACTCTCTCCAAGACCAAACATCACTCAATTCATGAGGGGCACTAATGTCTGCAGCACAAATCTTGAAGTAGTTTGATCGGTGTTAAATATCTACCTAGCACAAGACCCAAAATCCAAGAGGAAGAAGATCAACGTCTCAACCCTAAAGTGGCCCAACTGAAGCAACAAATTCCAAAACAGTTCCCAACTAACTTGAAAAATCTCCAAACATCCAACTCAATTCCCAAACACTGGGATCAAATAAAGTCAGTTGTACTAAACTCCTGTGTCCAGATTACTGGATTCAAGAATCGTCATCATCAGGACTAAGATTCACAGAAAAATATCATTTCCTAGAAGGAAAAAACAACAGCCTTCATTGCCTGACAAAATAACCCAAGGTCACAAGTCAAGAAGGCATCATTCCAATAGCTCAAGAACAGCTGCCAAAGACAAATCCAGATGATAAATGACTGGTGGTGGGAAGACAAAGCCTGAGAGAGCCAACAATATGCTGACTATGATCAGCTTTTTTTGAAGCCACCAGAGCCATCTAACAGCCAAGATCAAATGGACAAAATTTCCTCGGCTCACAAGATGATGTTTCTCCTCTTAAGGATGACAATGCGATCCTTCAGTGCTGGGAGGAACAATTTAAACAATTTCTCAACTCTCAGTCCAAAGTGGCAGCAGATACTCTCCAGGCTTTGGAGAATCCATGGGTGAGCTACAAACTGACCAACATAGACATGCATGTTTGCAGATTTGCAGTTTGAGGATGATTGCAGCGTGTTGAAGAGCCTACACCAGATTTACAAGCCATTGGCGAGGTGACATAGAAGGACCCTGACCCCAAGAAATGGTTCAGCTATTGCAAAAGAAACTTAATATCATGCCACAAGTGGCGTGATGTCCATGACCAATTATTCCTTTCCCATCTCACAATGATACTTCTCAACAACTTTCCTACCACCACCAACACCACAACCTCAGCATACTTTACCACCATCAAAGTGGTATTCACTATTCAGTAGATCCTTAGAAACATAAAATCATGCAAGCATAAGAAATAGGAGGAGGGGTAGGCCATTTGACCCCTTTAGTCTGTTTCATGATTCAGTAAGATGATCCTGACTGAAATTCTACAACAGGCAGGGAAAACAGCCCCTCAGTAAGTTGTGACAACAATTGGATTTGATCATGGGGACCATGATGCATGATTAGAAACTCATTCTCATTTAAGCAGCCAACAAGAAAGCTTTGTTCTGCCTGCTCATCTAGATGGTTGTTTTTATTTATTTGATTTTTTATTATTGTCAAAAGTAGGCTTACATTCAACACGCCCGTGAAGCTACTGAGAAAATCCTCTTGTCACCACACTCTGATACCTGTTCAGATACATGGAGGGAGAATTTAGCATAGCCAACACATTTAACCAGCTCGTCTTTGGACTGTGAGAGGAAACTGGAGCACCCAGAGGAAACCCATGCAGACACAGGAGAACATGCCAACACCACACAGACAGTGACCCAAGCCGGGAGTTGAACAGGGGTCCCTGGCACTGTGAGGCAGCAGTGCTAGCCATTGTGCCACCATGCCACCGTGCCACTGAATGCAGCCTGTAGCATGCAGCCAAATGTAATGTGTTGTGCTGTCTGGCTGAATGCTTAGCAGGGTTCCAGGATATGTGCGTGGTTAGTATGACACATAGCTAGCTTCCACTTTGTAAAGGCAGCTTGGCCTTCTGAATAGGGAGATGCTTGAAGAGGCGCTTGAATAGTTTCAGGAAGGGTTTGCTGGATACTACAGGACAGCAAATTGAGCAAGTGGCAAGAGGGAGGGCTCCAGGTTTTCAAATGCAGTGTTAGTGATGCTAATGAAACATCCTGAGAAGGGGCTAGGAACAGATAGCCAGGAAAATCAATTTTAGGCCCCAAGGACCTACCTGCAGTGCCAGAAAAAGTTCAATAACCTCACATGGTCAGACAACGTATATTCAAAGGACATCTCCTACCTGCTGTACCACCAACCTCAACATGCTGCTCAATGCATCACTCACCCGTTAGTAATCAGGACTCAGTCACCTCACCCGAACACACTTATTTGTGCTACTAATGCCACACCTACCGCTCACTGTCTCCACATCACAAGGTGTAGAAATGCCAGTATTGGAGTGGGGTAAACACAGTAAGAAGCCTGGTGTTGTGAGACTTCTTACTGTGTCCACATCACAAGCACAGAATTGTTACAGCACAGGAGGCTTTTCAGCATATCATGTCTGCACCAGCTCTCCAAGTTAACAATTTAACCAATTGGGCTGCTTTCTCTTCATAACCCTGCACATTGCCTTTTGAATGCTTCAACATGACTCCACCACATTGCAAGCAGTACATTCCAAACTTTATTCATTTGCTGCATTGCTTTTTCTCTCATGGTGTATTTGCTTCCTTTGCCATTTCCTTTTAACATGTGTGCTCCTTTCCTGATCCTTTCACGAGTGGGAACAATTTCTCCCTATGACCCTGCCCAGACACCTCGTAATTTTCAAATCTCCTCTCAAACTTCTTTTCTCTCAGGAATACAGTCCTAACTCCTTCAAGTTACCTATATAACTAAAACTCTGCATCCCTGGAATCATTCCCATGAATCTTTTCTGCACTCTTTCTAATGCCCCCACATTGTTCCTAAAGTGTAGTATCCAGAACTGAAAGTTCTCAGTCTTTTTATTCATTCATGGGACATGCATGTTGTTGGCTGGCCAGCATTTATTGCCCATCCCTGGTTGCCCGAGGGCAGTTGAGTGTCAACCATATTGCTGTGGCTCTGGAGTCACATGTAGGCCAAACCAAATAAGGATGGCAAATTTTGTTTCCTAAAGGACATTAATGAACCAGGGTTTTTCTGACAATGGTCATCAGTAGGTTCAGTCAATTCCAGTCATTTTTTATTGAGTTCAAATTCCATCATCTGTCATGGCAGGATTCGAACACGGGTCCCCAGAAAATCGATTAATAGTCTAGTGACAGTAGCACTAGGCTATCGCCTAACCTGGATGCAGCCAAACTGGTGTTTTATACAAGTTCAACAGAACCTCCAAAATAAAAGTAAAATTGTGCAAATGTTGGAGTCCTGAAATAAAAACAAAAGGTGCTGAAAAACCCAGCAAGTCTGGCAGCATCTTTGCTGAGGTAAACAGTCAGGACTCAGTCACCTCATCCTAACACGCTTATTTGTGCTACCAATGCCATAACTACCGCTCACTGTCTCCACATCACAAGGTGTAGAGATGCCAGTGTTGGACAGGGGTAAACACAGTAAGAAGTCTGGTGTTGTGAGACATCTTACTGTGTCCACATCACAAGCACAGAATTATTACAGCACAGGAATGTTTTGAATCCAACATGACTCTTCTGCAGAACCAGAGAGAAATAGAAATGTGATGGATTTTATGCTGTTGTGAAATGGGAAGGGGCAAATGGGGCAGGTGGAACAATGAGAATGTTAGGGATAGGTTAGGGGACAGGGGAGATTAAATGACAAAGATAATGTTTTTTCTCTTTTTGTTCACAGGTTTTAAGTTGCTCTGCCTCGTGTCCAACGAGGGGCATACACACGATGGGTCGTACTGGGGCTGCTCTTGGTTGTTCGAGATTGGCCTAGTGCTTCATATCGTTAGTGTGTGCCTAAACTGGACCAGATACTGGGCAAGACGACAGCTCAGTGACTATCGCTGATTGCTGTGCAGACACATGGATTTGGGCCGGTGTCTGTGGGAGTTTGCGCATTCTCCCCGTGCTTGCGTGGGTTTCCTCCGGGTGCTCCAGTTTCCTCCCACACCCCAAAGATGTGCTGTTAGGCTGATTGGCAGGAATAAATTGTCTCTAAATCAGATTCCCTCAATCTGGTTGGCCATAAAACATTAGACAGGGGTCATGGGTGGAGAGGGGGACTGGTGGTGTTGAGATGGCGGCGTGGGCTCGTTCGGCCGAAGGGCCTGTTTCCCGGGCTAATTTTGTTCTTTGTTCTTTGTATCATGGTACATAAAACAAAGGGAGTGATAGTGATAGTATTAATAACTAAATCATTAACCAAAGTAGGTGTTAATAGCAGAATAAAACTCAGCACTGTCTCAAAGTAAAATAGCAGAATGTGTTAACAGCAGAATAAAGGTCTGTACTATCCAAAAGTAAAAATTGGGAAGAAGATACAGGATGGAATTCTCTCATCTGGGACTAAATCCTGTGGCAGAGGCAAGAATGTGGAATGTTTCCCACTGCGGGGGGTAGTGGACAAATACCATGGCTGAAATTCTCCGGTCGTTCACGCCAGCAGGATTCTTCGGTCCTGCTGACAGCGCATCCTACCTGTGGGTGACGTCAGTGGGAATTCCAATAATGTAGATTAAATTGAAGTAAGTACACGTAAATCTCTGCTTTGCCTGGAAGGAATGTGTGCTGCCTTATACAGTGAGGCAGGAAGGAGGTAAAGGGCAGGTGTTACACCTCTTGCAATTGTATGGGAAGGTGCTGTGGAAAGGGAATGAGATGTTAGGGGTGATAGACTGAGTGGACCAGGGTGTTACTGAGGGAGCAGTCTCTGTGGAATGCTGACAGAGGAGGGGAAGATGTGTTTGATGGTGGCATCAGGTTGCAGTTGATGGAGGATGATCCTCCTGCGCTAATGCCCTTACAGTCAGGGTGTGAGGCAAAGTCCACACCAGAAGTGATCAGAAGCATTCCAGCCAACACTTCAGTTTTGAGGTTCTGTAGCATGACACGAATTGTAGAACCAGATTTTGTGGCCTGAATATTTAAACGTAAGTGACTAATAGTCACAAAGCACAGCATGAGTAGCAACAACAACAAGAACTTGTATTTACAAAGCACTATTAACATTGAAATATGCCTTGCATGTATCACAGACATTTGTGAAAACAGCTAGCCAAAGAAGGAGCAATAGCAGAAAATGATCAAAAACATGGCCAAAAGTGGTTTGAATGAGGATTTTAAAGGTAGAGAGGGAGCTAGAGAGCAAAGAAGTTTAGGAAAGAAAGTCCAGTGACTGAAAGCTCAGATTTCAATGCCAGAATTCACAAGAGGACAGAAGCAGTGGAAGTGAGGGTATGGAGTAGGGGAGTAGGTGAGGGTGCGTTTTAATGGGTAGAAGGAGGACACAGAGAAAGGGGATGTGTCATGGAAAGGCTTAAATACAAGGATGTGAAACTTGAGATGCTGTTACAGATAGCAGAAAGATGTTAAGGTTGGTTCTCCATTTTTCTCTAGACTGACTGAAGACAGTGTGTTTTTTTGAAATGCATTTTAACCCCCTAATGTTATTACTACCAGAGCAGACAAATGACAGCTTTTCTCATAAGTTTTAAAAGAAGGATAAATGTATGCAACTATAACCATTTTCATGTCCATACAAGGAAGGATTGTGATTAAAAAAGGTAACATGCAGTTAAACCTTCACATTTGAGAGTTCTTTCTCACTCTTGCTTTTGCCTGGGTGAAGTCATGAAATGAGCGGATCTGTGACATTCTTTTCTTGATCCACTGAAGAAAAGAGTTTGGAGGATTTAGGAAGAGGAATGTGTTGTGGTTTATTATTTGCAGTAGCAGTTTTCTGTTGTTCCACTTCACACAGTGTGGTATCCAAACCCAGTGTACATACCCTATTGTGGCTCCACAGGTAGAGAGGTCAAGGCTAACCCAAACCTCTGCCCACTGATGTTTCTTAGGCAGGGTCTTGTTCTCCCATTGGTGTAGATGTTTTCTCCTCTAAAGTCCAAAATTTGCCTTATTAACTCTTTTCAGAAATCCAAGATGAAAAATTCCTGTCTTGGCAGCGGTGGGAAGCTTGGAAGATGGGGGAAAATTAAAGCACATGGGATTGGGGATAACATACTGGCATGGATTGAAAATTGGTTAGGGGTCAAGAAAGAGAGTAAGAACAAATGGTCTTTTTCAGTGTGGCAGGTGGTAACTGGAGGGGTACAGCAGGGATCAGTGCTTGGACACCAGCTATTCATAATATATAGCAATGACTTGGATGAGGGAACCAAATTTGCTGATGACACAAAACAAGTTGGGAATGTAAGTGGTGAAGTGGATATAAAGAGGCTTCAAGGAAATTTAGACAAGTTGAGTGAATGAGCAAATACATAGTAAATGCAGTATAACGCGGATATGTGTGAAGTTATCCGTTTTGGTAGGAAAAACAGAATGGCAGAGTATTATTTAAGCATGAAAAATTGGGAAATGGTGATTAACAAAGGGACCTGGATGTCCTTGCACACCAGTCACTGAAAGCAGATGGAGCAATCAATTAGTGAGGCAAATGATCTGTAGGGCTTCATTGCAAAAGGATTTAAATACAGAAGCAAGGATATCTTACTGTACCTGTATAGGGCATTGGTGAAACCACACCTGGAGTACTTGTATAGTTTTGGTCCCCTACTCAAGAAAGGATATACTTGCCACTGAGGGAATGCAGCAAATGTTCACCAGATTGAGTCATATGATGGTAGGATTGCCAAATGCAGAGAAATTGGGTCAAATGTGTCAAATGGGATCTCATTGAAACATTGAATTCTGACAGGGCTAGAGAGAATGGATGTAGGGGTGTTGTTTTCTCTGACTGTGGGTTTTAGAACAAGGATCACAGTCTCAGGATACAGGGTAGGCCATTTTGGACTGAGATTAGGAGAAATCTCTTCGCTTAGAGGGTGGTGAACCTTTGGAATTATCTACCACAGAAGGCTGTGGAGGCCAAGTCACTGAATATATTTAATAAAGAAATAGAAAGATTTACAGACTCTAAAGGTATCAAGGGTTATGGGGAGAGCGCTGGAATATGGCAGTGAGATAGTAAATCCATCCTGAACATATTGAATGGTAGAGCTCGGCTGAGGAACAGAAAAGCCCCTAGGAGGTTGGTCAGGAATATAAATTCCACATGGGGGTATCAACAAGAATAATCTCGCATAGCTGATTTAAAGCTTCAGCTTCTAATTGTGAGTGAGAAGGATTAAGAAATGGCCTGACTTTTGCTGATTAAAGGAACTTCTCACAGAATATATACTCAACCTTCCTCAACATAATGGGAGCAATTTTACAGCCACTCCCACCAACAGGATTTTCCAGTCTTGCCGAAGTCAATGAGCTTATGAACAGCTTGTCGCATTTTCTGGCCCCGTTCCTGCCGCAACAGGGCTGTAAAATTCTAGCCAATGAGAAAGAAAGAAAAATGTTCTCACTACATCATAACTGCATCACCCTGAAAACTGACCAAAAACCAAGTAACATGTCAAAAGGAAATTATTTTTTCTGGATTTATAAATTTATCAGGAAATACAAGACATTAAACAGGCTGTATTTGGTGTAATTCTATCTCCATAGAATAAGTTCATACGTCCCAGTTCCACCTATTCCCAATTGTTCTCGTGCAGATGAGATCTGTATTGATGCTGTAGCATAACTGCAATTTTATTTAAATTAGTTAGCAGCTGGCTTTTAAGAGCCAAACAACTACAGATGGAGCACATTAGCCAAATGGTAACACTTATTGCAAAGCTCGGGGGGCAGGGTGGAGAGCCATAGGGACAGTCGACAACGCAAGTGAGCATTAGAAGAGAACATCGTCAGTTTCTGTCAGTCAAATCACTATAATGTGTTCTATCTGAGGGAGCTGAGGAATGTGTTTTCTTCATCTCTGTTTCGCTGCCCTGTTTGTTTCTATTTCTCTGCTTTTACTGTAGTCTGAAGCAATGGAGGGGCACTGGGAAATTAATAACTTTGTTGCCTGATGGGATGACTGTCTGATAGCCAAAAGGGTACAATTATGATGCTTTCTGGGTGCACTGTTCATCATACACAGGCACTCAGCAGCTAGGTATTATTGGCCCATAACTTCCTGTTTTCCCAGTGTCACATTTAGGTGCTACCCCCATGATGCACTGGGGAATCCCTCTGCAAAGTTCCCACGTAAGGGTTTATTCAGCAATTGCCCAGAAGTGCTAACTTCCCCTGGACAGTTATGCTGGGCTGGAAACCATCCAACCGAGATTAAATCACTAACTTCAGATCTTTTTTTTCCAGTTTTACCCTGATAGTTATTCTGAAAGAGTTAAAAGGAAAAAAAAACACTTCTAACTCCAGAGTAACTATTTAATAAACCCAGACTGAGCTTTGCTTGGGGCACCTTGCACACACACACACACACACACACACACACACACACACACACACACACACACACACACACACACACACACACACACACACACACACACACACCTCGCTCCCAGGGGACTCACCACACCACCTCACCTCCAACCCTGACCTGAGATGTTGATGAAGACACCAAGAAAACTACTTTCAGAGAATGACAGAATTGTTACAGCACAGAAGGGGACCACTTGACCCATTGTGACTGCACCAGCTCTCCAAACGAGCATCATGATTTAGTGCCATTCCCCTGCCTTTACCCCATTCTCCTGCATGGTGTTTCTACTCAGATACTCATCTAATGCCCTCTTGAATGCCTTGATTGAACTTGCCTCCACCACACTTCCAGGTTGTGCATTCCAAACCTGAACCACTCATTTTGTGAAAAAGTTTTTCCTCACATTACGTTTGCTTTGTTTGCTTTAGACCGTTAGATCTATGCTGTCTCATTCTCGATCCTTATAAAAGTGAGAATAGTTTCTCCCCATCTACTCTGTCCAGCCCCCTCATGAGTTTGAACATCTTTATCAAATCTCCTCTTTGCCTTCTTCTCTCCAAGAAGAACAATCCCAACTTTTCCTTTTATCCTCCTAATTAAAGTTCCTCATATGGAACCATTTTTGTTAACCTCTTCTGCACCCTCTCAAATTCGTTTGCATCATTCCTACCGTGTAGCGTCCAAAACTGTGCACAATATTCCAGCTGAGGTCTAACTATTGTCCTATATATGTTCAGCATAACCTCCTTGTTCTTGTTTTCTTTCTCCATATTATTAAAGCCTAGGATACTGTATGCTTTATTAACTGCTTTCACCATCTGTCCTGCAACCTTCAGTGGCTTATCCACATATACACCCAGGTCCTTCCACTCCTGCACCCCTTTTTGTTACACAGTCTCTCCATGTTCTTCCTACCAAAATCACTTCATACCTTTCTGCATTGAACTATATCTGCCACCTATCTACCCACTCCACCAACTTGTCTTTGTCTTCTTGAAGTTCTACACTATCCTCATAGTTTACAATGCTTCCAAGTTTTGTGTCATCTGTAAACTTTGAAATTGTCTGCTCCACACAAAGATCTAGATCATTAATATAAATCAGGAAAAGCAAGGGTCAGAATATCATCCCTGGGAATTTCGCTATAAATCTCCCTTCAGCCCAAAAAAATCCATTAACCATTACTCACTGTTTCCTGTTAATCAACCAATCTTGTATTCATATTGCTGCTGTCCTTCGTAATTCCATAAGCTATAACCTTTCTCACAAATCTGTTATGCGGCACTGTATTAAACACCCCACTATGTATACCACATCATCAGCATTATCCTCATCAACCCTCTCTGTTATCTCTTCAAAAGAGTCCAGTAAGTTAATTAAACATCATTTTCTTTTAAGATGTCTATGCTGGCACTTCCTAATTAAACATTTTTCATTGTCATTATTAATATTATCCTGGATAATTGTTTCTGGAAGCTTCCCATTGCCAAACTGACTGGTCTGTAATTGCTGGGCTTATCCTTACAACCTTTTTGAACAAACTTACTCTTATTCTCATTCAAATAATACTTTGGAGTGTTTGATTTTCCATCCAAGAAAGCAGAAAAGGCCATTAACATCTGATTCAAAGACAGCAGTAAAGGATATGCATCTATGACCATGCAGTACCTCCCCAGTACTGCACCGCAGTGCCAGCCTAGATTCTGTGCACAAATCTCTAGAATGAGACTTCTCATTTGGGGTGAGGGGAGCAGTGGGGTATGGCAGGGGGGGGGGGGGGGGGGGGTAGTGCTACCACTGAGCCAAAGCAAACACCTGACTCTTATGTAGCATCCAAAGATGCGTGGGTTAGATTGATTGACCATGCTAAATAGACCTAGTGTCAGGGGGATTAGCAGGGTAAATGTGCAGGGCTTGGGTGGGATTGTGATCGGTACAGACTCAATGGATCGAATGGCCTCCTGCTAGGGATTTTATGATTCAATGATTTTGCAATATATGCTTTCTGCAAGCTTGACTCAGTGGATCAAACTGAAAAGAATGTCTTTTCATAAATATGTGTAATCCCTTATGCTATTTTGACTATAATTTCCTGTAAAATTTTGATCGTTGATAGACAAGAAAAGGCTTGTGCTTGCCCCATCTGGCCCAGCAAACATGTGGATATTTAATCCTGCCAGTCTTTGCACAACACATTCTTAACTTACTTTTGTGCGTGGTATAGACTGACCCACTCCACTTATTATGAACAGAATGTCTCCAAATGAAAGATTATGTGAAATGTTTGTCATATTCTGCTTCTTTTTCAGCTGCTATCTAATTTCCTTATTAAACCACTGTGCCCTTCTTTTTAAAAACAAAATTAACGTCCTTTCCTCACAATGAACCTAAAAATATGCAATTTCTTTTTCTGTTGCTGTTGTTTAAGTATGGTTCAATCTTTCCCAGCACTATTCGCAAAACTTATTTTTCCGAAGTTTTGTGCCATTACATTGCAAATAGCCGATGAAAATAATAGAAAATTCAGAAAGTAAAACAACTGCTGATTCCAAACACTCACAAGCTTTCAGCTGACCAATCAGCTTAAACAGATTGTGAAGCATGAAATACAACATCAGCTGTGTTCTTAATAGACTGGGTGGAATTCTCCCATTTTGAGACTAAGGGTGGGATTTTCCGCCACGCTTACCCCAAGACAGGAAAATCTCACCTGAAGTCAACGGCCCTAAGCATGGTCCGCCTGAACCCGCTACAATTCCCATGGCGGAGTGGGACTAGAAACTTCCATCCTATGTGCGGTGGTGGGCAACTCCAGCGGCGCCTGTCTGACTGACCAGAATGAGAGGAGCCCACGTCAGATTCAGAGCTTGGAACTTCATTAATTATGCACAGACGAGTTCCCCTCCAACTCTCCTGGCTGTCCGGCAGCTGATTCATACACCTGCCCTCAGCTTACAGGTTTGAAGGTCCCAGAACCATATTGAAATACCAGTCCAGCCTACTGGTATCACTCCCTCCAACTCATCTGTTTTCACCAACCATGCAGGACATCAGCAACCCAGAGCGAAAAGGTTACTAGCTTCTAGATGAAGCCTGCTTCCTCAATTCAATCACCTTCCCTGCGAGCCCATCACCATGTTCCACTTAGACCTCTATCCATCATCTCTGTATTCTTCATCCATCCCCTTACAGTAAACAACGTGCTATTCTTTTGACTCTTTGTAAGTTTTTCATGCACCTTGTCAGGATCCAGCTTCCTTCCTCTCAGTCTTCTCTCTGCCTCCCATTGTTTGTCTTCACCCACCTCTGTCACTCTGCCATTGTGAACCCTCGTCCTATTCCCCCTCTCCCACCCTCCACCTCTTGCAAAGTCCTCCTTCTACATTGCTCTCGTCATCTTCATCAGGTCTCCGACAATCCAGGAATGAGAAGATCTGGGCCATTACAATGTCCTGTAGACTACGCAAGTAGCTGTTACCTGCTCACTTTGTACCTGTGGTCTTAAACAGTTACCAATTTACCTTCATGTTCCAGTTCTATCCATATATGGAGTGATTGTACAATCCAGTGTTCCCTGTAATGAGCTGTCTCTGTAGGGAGTACTCTTCAGTAGATTGTCATTATATAGCTTATGAAGATTATAATTAATGGATAGAAAAATCAAAGGCTAAAGATCTGCAATTTTCCAATATGTGCTCCATTCATTGGACATGACTCTGTACTGGCATGAATGAATAGCAAAATTAATTTCTTTTGTTTCATCCTTATCCCCTTTTTTGCCACTCTAACCACAAATCCTTTAACATTCTATCATTCCTTATCAATAATTCAACCATCAAGCTCACTTTGTAAGTTTATCCTCGTAAAACATTTCACACAATTGCAGTTCCATGTTCTCAGTCAACATTCAGTAACATTTCTGTGATAAATCATAAAATCAGTATTTATACTGATTGCATACACTTTGAAGGCCGTTATGTTTTTCCTGGTGCTTTCTAATTTGTATTAAAATTTCAAGATCATACCTCAAAATCTTCTTGTTCTTTTTGATCTTTGTTTATCCATTTATGGGATGTGAGCATCTCTGATGAAGCTTTCCCCAACAATCCTTGAAAAATGGTGGTGAACCACTTTCATAGAATCATAGAATCCCTACAGTATAGAAGGAGGCCATTCAGCCCATTGAGCCTGCATCAACAACAGGCCCACCCAGGCCCTATCTGTGTAACCCCACATATTTACCCTGCTAATCCCCTTGAAATCAGGGAGATTAGCAGGGTAAATATGTGGAATTACGCAGAATTTCCATGAAATTAGCATGGCCAATCAATTTAACCCGCACATCTTTGGATTGTGGGAGGAAACTGGAACACCCGAAGGAAACCCTCGCAGACACAGGGGAATGTGCAAACTCTACAGACAGTGACCCAGGCTGGTAATCGAACCGGGTCCTGGCACTGTGAGGCAGCAGTGCTAACCACTGTGCCACGTGCTGCCCCTTTCTTAAAACGCTGCAGCCCAGGTGATGTAGATGCACCCACAGTGCTGTGAGGGAGGGAGTTCTAGGATCTTGACTCAGAAATGATGAAGCGATGTATTTTCATTGTTAGGATGGCATGTTGAAAATTGACAAGGGAGGTGATACAATGGGCCAAATGGCCACCTTCTGCACTATAACAATTTTGTGATCCTGTAATGGCGCTTCCATGTGCCTGCTGCCCTTGTCCTTCTAATTGATAGAGAACCTCATTGGTAGACCCTTCAACCAGCTTTCACTTAGAATCATAGACCCCTACAGTGCAGAAAGAGGCCCTTTGGCACATCGAGTCTTCACCGAACACAATCCCACCCAGTCCCTACCCCATATCCCTCCATATTATACCCACTGATCCCTCTGCTCTACACATCCCTGGACATTAAGGGGCAATTTCTTAGCATGGCCAATCAACCTAACCTGCACATCTTTGGACTGTGGGAGGAAACCACATACCTGGAGGAAACCCATGCAGACACGAGGAGAACGTGCAAACTCCACACAGACAGTGACCCAAGCCGGGAATCGAACCCAGGACCGTGAAGCTGTGAAGCAGCAGTGCTAACCACTGTGCTACCGTGCTGCCCACTTCTACATTGTTATTCTCCATTGACCTTCAAAAACCTGCTCAAATCTATCTGTTAATATTCCAAGTTCCTGTTCTGTTAGGTTTCTACTATCAATAGTAATGCATCATTTTCTGCTTTATTTATCCCTCTTTCCAACTTTGCACTCTCTCTCTCTCATTCTCTCCTCCTCTCCATTCTCTGAAATCTGCTGTATTGAAGGCATATTAAGAATATGAGTACGTAAGCAGTCAGAGCAAGAGCAGGCCAGACATCCCTATCGCCTGCATGCAACCCCAGCTGTCCTTCTACCTCACACACATTCTCCTGGCTTGAACATTGTTATTCATCCCTTGGAGTACAAAAATCATTTAAACTTAATTTGAACAATGATTTTATATGTGGAGAATTCCAAAGATTGACAAGACTTCTCTCAGGCCTAAATGGCTGACCCCTTATTCAGAGGCTGTGACGCCATGTTCTAGACTCTGCAGCTCGGACAAACAGAAGCTCTACCCAATCAAACTTACTAAGAATTTTCTATATTTCAATAAGATCAATACTTATTGTTCAATAAACTTTAAAACATTAAAACTCAGCTCCAGAGTGTATCAACTAAGACAAGTTAATGGAAGTGACTGAAGAGAAAGTTGGCATATGAAGAGGAAGATTGAGGAGGTGTTTGAACGTCCAAAGAGATATGTGCCAGGATTTTCAAGTGATGTCAGGAACACGACAGCTGGATAATTTCCAGGTCCTGACCTCACACATCAAGTGGGTCACTCGTGCCCTCAATGGGTTGGTAATGAGTTTAGCAACCAACTAGTGGCGTCCGCCTGAGAACTACTGGGAGTTGGAAGCTGACTGCTGAGCATCATCCTCAAAGGGACATGCCACTGCCTTGCAGAATAGAGGAGGAAGGCCATCAGAAGGCCAGCAGCCTCATGGCACAGAGAAATGGTTAAATGGCCATTAAAGAAGTTTTGCAAACAATCTCAGACAATAGATCATAGAACCCTACAGTGCAGAAAGAGGCCCTTCGGCCCATTGAGTCTGCACTGAACACAATCCCACCCAGGCCCTACCCTCATATCCCTACATATTATACCCACTAATCCCTCTAACCTATGCATCCCTGGATACTAAGGGGCAATTTCTTAGCATGGCCAATCAAACTAACCCGCACATCTCTGGACTGTGGGAGGAAATCGGAGTACCCAGAGGAAACTCATGCAGACATGAGGAGAATGTGCAAATTCCACACAGACAGTGACCCGAGCCAGGAATCTAACCCAGGACCCTGGAGCTGTGAAGCAGCAGTGCTAACCACTTTGCTACCATGCTGCCCTACCATGCCAACAATAATGCTGATTGTCAAAAATCCTCCCTCGGAAACAGCATTAGTTGATGACTCACTGACCCAACAGCACGTGCACTAATTTGCACCAGATTGCTTCAGCAATTCTCCTGTGATTTGAAAATCACATTCTGGCCCTCCCCAGCCCTTTAACAAGTTCCTCAGGGAGCTTACCAAGAGGTGAGTGGGTTCCTGACTCCTCCCCAGCCCTGTCCTAGGCCAAACCATCTTCAGCTGCTTCATCAATAACCTTCCTTCTTTCATAATGTCAGATGTGAGGATGTTTGCTGATGATTGCATAGAGCTCCACACCATTCGCAATTCCTCAGGTACCAAAACAGTCTATATCTAAGTGCAACATGATCTTGACAATATCCAGGCTTGGGCTGACAAATGGCAAGTAACATTCATGCCACACAAGTGCCAGGCAATGACCATCTCCAACAAGAGAGAATCTAACCATCACCCTTGACAGTCAATGGCATTACATTCACTGAATTCTCCACTATCAACATCCTGGGGGTTATCATTGACCAGAAACTGAACTAGACTAACCATATATTGTGGCTACATGAACAGGAAAGAGCAAGTAACTCACCTCCTGACTCCACAAATCCTGAGCATAATCTACAAGTTACAAGTCAGGACTGTGATGGAATACTGTTCCTTTGCCTGAATGAGTGCAGCTCCAACTACATTCAAGAAGCTTACCACCATCCAGGACAAAGTAGCCTGCTTGATTGGCATCCCTTCCACAAACATTCACTCCCTCCACCACTGATGTACATTAGCAGCAGTGCATACTATATACATGATGCACTGAAGGAATTCTCCAAGGCTTCTTAGACAGCACCTTCCAAACCAAAGATGTTCTTAGCTGTACAAATATATTGATCATTGATTTACAGCTATATGTATGCTTCAGTTTCCTCTGTGAAAAGTCCCTTCCCTGTGTATATATTTTTAAATTTCAAAATTTTATTCTGTGTTTTAAAAAATACATTTGTTAGAGCATCTAAAGCAACAAATGCTTCAAAGCAAAACATTTGCAAGTAAAAATGAGATTTAATGTGAAAAACAAGCCTGACATTATTTAGGTGTGGCTTGGCTTAGGTAGCACAGTTTTTGGCTCCCAAACAGAAGATTGTAACTCCCTATTCTCTCTGACACTTCAACATACTTGTTTTGGTTGTGTGAGTACTGCTACTTTTCAGCCAAAAGAATATAGCGACATCCAAATATTGAATAGCACTTCCTGCCGGGCTATCATGAATTGGCCTTGCCAGAGATTGTGGAAATTGATAGACAAAAAGATATAGCACCCTCACAGTGGAGGGAGTTGCATGGTGCCAAGTGGAATCCAAAAAATGAAAAATGAAATGAAATATTATGTTACATTAGTCCAATTATTAAACATCTCATGTAGCATGATCCAACCAGTCATGTATAGAACAAGGGATGGCTTGGTGGACCTGTAATATAATCTCAGAGCTGAACTGGCCTAAATAATAAATAATCATCTCAAACCTAAAATAGGATTTAGCCTTGAATTTCATTGCACATATCAGATGACTGTAAAATGTATGCCATGTGGATTTTTAAAAAAATATAAAATGATAAGATCATTTCAAAATGCCCTTGTGATATGCTTTGCTATATATTCAGATGTGAATATGTTCGAAGCATTTCAGTGAAGAGGTGGGAAGCATAAAGTCCTGTTATTTTCAGTGACTTTGATGCAGTAGTATTTGTGAAAATTGCCTTGGAAAAACAAAAATTTGTTTCAATGAGCTGCGCTTAAAACATGCTTGTCAAGGCACTCCATTTGTTTTTTCACTAAGCTTCTTTAAGATATTTAATCTACCCATGTTAAAACCACTAAATAGAAGACTTTTTACCAGTGATCCCATTCTATTTTAGTTATTTCCTTCCCTCTTCTCACAGTGTAATGGCAGAATCCCAAATTTCCCCTGACACTTCAATGGGAAATTGAAAGTTTTGTATCTTTGAATTTTTCTACAGCTGTGTGTATTTTTGGTCAAACTGTCCACCTCTCCACCTTCCTCAATTGACACCTGTCCTTCAGTCTGTCATCTTACAAACTACTGGTCCTTGAATATGCAAAATAGGTTCAATATGGATCACTTACTAGTCCATTATCTTTTGCTCTCTCAACTCTAACCTCCAACTTCTCTTTCATAAGAACATAAGAAATAGGAGCAGGAGTAGGCCATCTAGCCCTTCGAGCCTGCCCCGCCATTCAATAAGATCATGGCTGATCTGTCATGGCTCAGTTCCACTTTCCCGCCCTCTCCCCATAACCCTTAACCCCCTCTCTCATCAAAAACCCATCAACCCGCGTCTTAAAAATATTTAGCGAGGTAGCCTCCACCACTTCAACGGGCAGAGAATTCCAGAGATTCACCACCCTTTGAATGAAGAAGTTCCTCCTCAACTCCGTTCTAAACCGCCCCCCCTTTATCTTGAGGCTGTGCCCCCTAGTCCTACTGTCTTTTTTGAGCGGGAAGAGTCTCTCCACCTCTATCCTATCCATCCCATTCATCATCTTATACGTCTCAATGAGATCTCCCCTCATTCTTCTAAACTCTAACGAGTACAAGCCTAGTTTATTCAGCCTCTCCTCATAGCTCAACCCCCTCAACTCCGGTATCAGCCTAGTAAACCTCCTCTGCACTCCCTCCAAGGCCAAAATATCTTTGCGCAGGTGCGGCACCCAAAACTGCACATAGTACTCCAGCTGCGGCCTCACCAATGCCCTATACAGCTGCAGCAAGACCTCCCTGCTTTTATATTCAATCCCCCTCGCTATGAAGGCCAGCATCCCATTCGCCTTCCTGACCACCTGCTGCACCTGCAAGCTGGGTTTTTGCGACTCATGCACAAGGACCCCGAGGTCCCTCTGCACCGTCGCCTGCTGCAGTTTTTCGCCACGTAAGTAATAGTCCTTCCTACCATTATTCCTACCAAAGTGGACCACCTCACACTTGCCAACATTAAATTCCATTTGCCATTTCCTGGCCCATTTGCCCAGCCTATCTAGATCCTTCTGCAGACTCTCCACACCCTCCGCACAATTTGCCATTCCCCCAATCTTGGTGTCATCAGCAAATTTCGACACCCTACACTCGGTTCCCTCCTCCAGATCATCTATATAAATAGTGAAAAGCTGAGGCCCCAGCACCGACCCCTGGGGCACTCCACTAGTCACCATCCGCCAATCCGAATAGCACCCGTTGACCCCCACTCTCTGCCTCCTATTTGACAACCAATCCTCTATCCACGCTAACACCCTACCCCCAACTCCATGTCCCCCGACCTTCTGCAATAACCTCTTGTGAGGTACTTTGTCAAACGCCTTCTGAAAATCCAGAAAGACCACATCCACCGGCTCTCCTCTATCCACCGCCCTAGACACATCCTCATAGAACTCCAGTAAATTTGTCAGACACGACTTCCCTTTAATGAAACCGTGCTGCGTCTGCTCTATCAAACAATTCCCTTCAAGATGCCTCGCAATTTCCTCCTTAATGACGGATTCTAACATTTTACCTACCACAGACGTTAAACTAACCGGCCTATAATTCCCCGCCTTTTGCCTGGCACCCTTCTTAAACAACGGCGTAACATTAGCCGTTTTCCAATCTTCCGGCACTTCCCCGGAATCCAGCGACGTCTGGAAAATAACCACCAAGGCATCCACTATCACCTCCGCCATTTCTTTCAGAACCCTCGGATGCATTCCATCCGGTCCTGGGGACTTGTCCGCAATCAGCCCCTCCAGTCTGTCGAGCACCGCCTCTGTAGTAACAGTAATGTCATTAAGACCCTCCAGTCCTACCACCTTTCCATCTCTAACACCCGGCAAATTATTCACGTCCTCCTCCGTGAAGACAGAAACAAAAAAGTTATTCAATACCTTAGCCATATCCCCATCCCCTACCACTAGGTCCCCTTTCTCATCCTCTAAAGGACCAACGTTCACCCTAGCCAGCCTCTTCCTTTTTATATATTTATAAAAACTCTTGCTATCCTTTTTTATATTAAGCGCTAGCCCAGCTTCATAGTTTCTCCTACCCTCCTTTATCAACTTCTTTATCAATCTTTGTTGACATTTAAACCTCTCCCAATCCTCTTCTCGCCCACTACTCTTAGCTACTCTAAATTCCTCTGCTTTTAATTTAACACTTTCCTTCACCTCCTTCATTATCCACGGCTTATTACCTCTCCTCCTACGGTCCTTTTTGACCATCGGAATAAATTTCTGCTGAGCACCAAGAAAGATCTCCTTAAAGATCCTCCACTGCTCCTCAGCAGACCCTCCCTCCAACGCGCTCCCCCAGTCCACATTCGCCAATTTTTCTCTCATCCTACCGTACTCCCCTCTATTCAAACAAAGGACGCGCGTCCGGGAACCCACTTTCTCCTCCTCCATCTGCACCAGAAACTCCACCATACAATGATCACTCTCTCCAAGAGGATCCTTCACCGCAAGGTCCCTAATTCTACCAGCCTCATTACATAGCACCAGATCCAAGATAGCTAGCTCCCTCGTCGGCTCCAACACACACTGTTCAAGGAAATTATCCCGGCAGCATTCCAAGAACTCCTCCTCGAGCCCACCGCGTCCAACATGGGTCGACCAATCAATATGCAGATTGAAATCCCCCATAACTACGGCCATCCCATTCCTGCACGCCGCACTTATTTGCGCGTTAACAGCCCGCCCCACCTCCAGATCATTATTCGGGGGCCTATAGACGACACCCACCAGCGTCTTCCTCCCTTTGCTGTTCCTAATCTCCACCCACAACGATTCCACTTTCTGCTCTTTGGCTCCAATATCATCCCTTGCTACCACCTTGATGCTATCCTTAATCAGCAGAGCTACGCCACCCCCTCTTTCCTCCTGCCTATCCTTCCTAAACACTTGATACCCCTGGACATTCAGCTCCCAGTCCCTGTCACCTTGCAGCCACGTCTCTGTAATGGCCACCAGATCGTATCCATTTGTGTCGATCTGCACCACCAGCTCATCCACTTTATTCCGAATGCTTCGTGCATTCAGATAAAGCGCTTTCATCCCAGCCTTCACCTGGACCCTATTTGCCGTAACGCCACCAACCATACTCACGCCCCCTACTCCCTTTATTATTGGGACATCCTCGGCCTCTTCCTTTACCTGTACCCTCTCCTTAACTTTAGACCTCGTAACGTCACCTACCCTCGCACCCTCCCCCCCCCCCCAATTAGTTTAAAGCCCTGTCTACAGTCTTCTTTACTCGATTCGCCAGCATTCTGGTCCCAGCACAGTTCAGACCAACCCCATCCCGCCCGAACAGGTCCCACCTACCCCAATACTGGTGCCAATGCCCCATAAATTCAAACCCATTCCTCCCACACCAATCCCTGAGCCACCCATTCACTTCCTTAATCCTGTCAACCCTACGCCCGTCTGCACTCGGTTCAGGCAGTAGCCCAGAGATAACCACCTTGTCGGTTCTACTTTTTAATTCCATTCCCAGCTTCTCATACTCCCTCCCCAGATCCTCAGTCCGCACTTTGCCTACGTCGCCGGCACCCACATGTACCACAACGACTGGATTCTCACCCTCCCACTCCAGGTACCTCTGCAGCCCAGCTGCGACATCCTGTACCCGAGCACCAGGCAGACAACACGCCCTTCTGTGCACTTTGTCATTGTGACAAAGGACAGTGTCAATACCCTTCACCCCACTATCCCCAATCACTACTACGTTCCTTTTCCCCTTCTCTTTGCCTATGTCCTGCTGCATCACTGTACCGTGTGCAGTTTGCTCACCAACCTCACCTGCCTCGTCCTCTTCCAGACTGGAAGCAAGAACCTCAAACCTGTTATGCAGATTAAGAGGCTGAGGCCTCCGCTCCTCACCCCTCTTCCTCCTCCCAGCAGCCCCCTCTTGTCCCTGACCCTTAGAGTTAGCCAGTCTAGGGGGGCTGGATGTCACTTGCACCCCATTGACAATGGCACCCTTTTTCCCCCTGATGAGCCTCAGTGTCTGTAGCTCAGAGGCCAGCTCATCCACCTTGAGCTGGAGCTCCTCCAGCAACCTGCACTTACTACAGACATGGTCACTGGGAAGGACCCTGGGGTCCACCAGTTCCCACATTTCTTCTGGTTTATTACCAAAGGTTAGCAAACATTTGAATTTTGTGCTTCATTCCATACATGCTCCTCCTTATAACACATCAATTTCCCTCTTTATGTCTCCATCAAGATCTCAAATTATTAAGATTTGCTGCATTCTTCAACCTGACATCACCATATCCAATCATTACATTCTGATTTACCTTGCCTTCTGTGTTATTCCTTTTAATGTTGATGGAATTCAGCATAATGGGCTTTGGCCCTCCAACCAGATTTCTCAACGCATAATAAACAGCAAGAGATGAAGAACTGTGTGTGCACTGTAAACTGTTTCAACTGCAGTTCAGGGAAGAAGCGAAGGGTCTGAGGCAGGTGGTTAGAAGTCAAGCCAGCAAAGGCAGCATGATGGCACAGTTGTTAGCACTGTTGCCTTAGAGCACTAGGGACTCAAATTTAATTCCGGCCTTGACTGGAGTTTGCACATTCTCCTTGTGCCTGCGTGGGTTTCCTCCGGGTGCTCTGGTTTCCTCCCACAGTCCAAAGATTAGGTTAGATGACTTGACCATGGTAAATTGCCCCTTAGTGTCCCAAGATGTGTATGTTAGGTTTATTAGCCATGGTAAATGTGTGAGGTTGTGGGGATAGAGTGGGAAGGTGGGCCTGGTTAAGATGATCTTTCAAAAGTCAGTGCAGACACATTGGCCAAATGGCCTCCTTCTACACTATAGTGGTCCAATGGTTCTAACAATTCTGATTTCACTTTTGTTGCCATCACATTTTAAACTAGTCATTCTCCTGGTATAGGCCCAGTCTTCCAGCTTTGACAAAGGGTCATCTGGACTTGAAACATCAGCTCTTTTTTTTCCTTATAGGTGCTGCCAGACCTGCTGAGAATTTCCAGCATTTTCTCTTCTGGTTTCAGATTCCAGCATCCACAGTAATTTGCTTTTATTTTAGTCCCAGTCTTTACTTGCTAAGAATGCAGACTTGAATACTTCAGGCGCACAATTAGTTTAGCTACATCCACCACCAACTCAGGCTCGACCACATCAAGGGTCAACGGGTCTCCATCGCTTCTACCAAAACTGACAGTTACTCCTGAGGCTGGATTTTACAGGTGCCATATTGCCTCCTCACCATGAAGAGTAGAATATTGTGGTGGCAAAGTGAATCTTGCTAGCTTACTGGAGAGCCAGTGAGACATCCACGTTGCCTCCTTTGGGAAGGCCTGCTGAATCATGAGCCAATCAGGCAGTTTAGAGACTGCTCGCTGACTTTTCTCCGGGATCAGGACTCCTGGGGAGTGGACGAGATGTCCCACCCACTGCGAGCATGCGTCTGAGGAGCAGAACCCGCCAGAGGAATTCTTTGGGACTCAAGGGAAATGTGGAGTGAATGGGTGGGACAGGAGAGTTGAAGCCCAAAACCAGCCATGATTGTACTGAATGGCAGAGCAGTTTGGTCTACGTCCGCTCCTATCTCTCGTGTTCTTATGGAGAACAACAAACTGAATCCGATCCTTACAGTATAGTCCATTGCATAGCCTATAAGACAGGAAAATCCCGACCAATATTGCCTTCCGTAACCCAGGGTTATAACAATCAATTACAACTACCACTTCCCTGATCATGATCAGCTGACTCAGCACAAACTAAGAATTGAAGATGACACCTTCTTAACCTGTATTTCAAATTATGAGGACATATGGGCTGGGATTCTCCTAAAAAATATTCTAAGTTCCCGAAGTGTGGAAGAATGGGAGTAAATCCTGCCTTTTTATAGCGTGATTTCCAGAATAAATCTATAATACTCTGCATCACAGAGTGTCCCAGCATTATTCACTCTGGAAAGCTGGGAGCAGGGCCTATTCCTGCCCGAGAGGCTGGCAGCATAATGTCGAGTGAGCCACTGTACATATGCCAAGCTATTGGAGGGAAGATCAATGCATGCACAGTGACCCCCACCCGCCACCACCCCCCCCCCCCCCACAACAACCATCGTCCCCGCCAGCCTCCCTACCCCCATTGCTAGCCTCCAGATCGCTGGCCAGACCGATCACTGGTCAGTCCTGCATCGCTGGCCTTCTGACACCTCATTTCCATATGATAATTAGCGCTGCACCGATTTCTAGCATGGAGCTCATTACATCAGAAACTGGTGCCTGGGAGACACACAGAGGCCGCGATGCCCAGCGGGAAATCCTCGAAATGACCACTGGTGATGTCTCCCAGCTCATTGCGCTACTTGGGCAATGCAGTGGGCTGGAAGAATTGCCCCCATGCTCTTTAATAAGGATGTGGTGATTCAGGTATTTAGGTTACTCCCTAATGTATAAATTATTTTAAACTGCAGAGTGTAATGTTCAATTACCATCAAGCACCACAGCCACATATTGAAAAGGATAGAGGATAAAACGAACAAAACAAAGTAAGGATTGTGTTTTTAGGTTTGAAAATGTATGAACAGAAAGCCTACGGCCAGTCTGTGATGTTGTCAATTGTTCACATAAAGTGCCTTTTACAAACTATTGTATTTGCATTTCTACTCTTTCAGCAAAAGAGTCAACTACACTGAAGCAAATGAAACCAGCTGCTGCCCAAACTGCCTGCAGAAAATTAGCGTAGACCCATAGTTAACTGGGAGTGGAACTGACAGCATTTGTATTGAGCTTTGGCAAGTGTCCATTTTCTTAGCTGCCCAGCTGAGGTCATGTAACTTGGCACAGATCAGGGATTAAAGCAGAGATGTTTCTGCTCTCTCAGACTCAATACCACATAATCCTTCAGCATTTATTCCCCACGTTACTTGTTAGGGTGAATAATGATTCCTATTGCAAATATCATTCACATTCAGAATCTACTCCCACATCAGCACTGTTCAATTCTGGTATGCAAGAAATCTACAGATCATTATTTGCAATAATATCATAAGTGGATCTATACAGATTTCCCTATTTTAAGCAGCACCAAACACACTTTCTAAAAGAACATTACTAATGATTTCATTAACAGTGAAAAAGGGACAGTAATGAATTTTCCTGCCCAAATTGAGAAATAATTTTGAGGAAAATGGGCTATTAAGTCCTATCATCACCCTCTCTGTTCCAAATGTTAATAATTCTGTCCACATCAGAACGATGCTTTGCCCGCCCACTGCACAGAAATGCTGGCTGGTGGTTTAGGACGCAACCTTCTCCTCCATTTCTCTTATGTCTGCTATTGTTAATGCTGCCCCTGGGGTTGTCTGGTGGAAGGAGTCGATATGAGCAGAAGGTAGCAGCAGTAATGGCCCTAATGTGAAGCATTGGAGGGCAATTGAAAATATTGTGTGTTTCTCCTGAAGCCGCAATCCAGGACATATTGGAAACCATTGCTAATTGCTGAAGGTGTGCCCTCTACCTTGGGCAACCCATTCATCATTTGTCCCCTTACACTCAACAGCCAAGTTACACCCACCCAAGGAGAATTCATATAGTTTAGATGAGGAATTGATATATGTTATAACAGAACACATGAAAGGGAAAGGATGTGGGTGTAGAAATAGAACATGATCTGGTTGAGCATGGGAATAAGAAACGTCAGCCCCTGAAGGGAAGGATGTATTCTGTGATTGCCCTAAATGGCTTGTGTGATGGTTGAGTCCACTGCATTTTTGTCATCAATCGCTACTTGTTATATGACAAAAATGCAGTGGATTCCACCATCATACAATTAAGTGGCAGCTGCATAAAGCTTTTCAAACCTTCTCCTGATTTGTGAGAGATCCAGGCAAGTCAATATGGGGGTACTGCAGTTCTTAGGGGATCAGCTTCAAAGACCATTGTTAACTGGCATACAAGGTCTATAGGAAATCAGCTGAAGGACTAAAGGATACTCATTGGGCTCTCTTCCAAGAATGAAATAATCTTTCTTGTTCCATAAGGTCCATTCTCTGGCTGCTGGTTAGTCAACAAAATGGCAGTAGCATTGGAGATGTTGATGGGCATGGCACTCGCAGCAGCGTATAGAAGAAGCACTCCAATAGAAACTCCATAAGCCTGCCACTTTGCCTAACTCAGGGATCAATGATAGAACCTGTCTCATGTTCATTCCAGGACTTAGGGACCCTGAGAGAACGGTCACCTTCATCAAGAAATGATCACAGTATTTTGCAGCGGCCACCTACATCACAGGAGAATTGGTAGAATTGAGTACATAAGATTGCATAGTCACCAAGGCATAATAATAAAACCAAATTACTTATTTAGAGTTGTAGAGTCATAGAGGTTTACAGCATGGAAACAGGCCCTTTGGTCCAACTTGTCCATGTCGCCCTTTTGTAAAATAGTTGTAAGAAATCAATGATTTTAGAGAACATGGAATTGAAATGAATATCCATTTCCATTGGTTGTTTTGCTCAATGAATTATTCAATTTTCATCACTGCTCAAAAGCAATAATTAGAGATAAACAAAACACAAAAATGATCATTCTCCTAGGAGTCTAGTACAAGCAGCTATTATAAACCACAGTTTTCAACCAATCTAAGCTGCCTTTGAGAAGAAATGTTTAGCCTCTATCATTTCATTTTGAAGAGGTGTGAGTGCAATATCAGTATTCTCTTCCCTTTCTGCAATGTACACAGACAACAAGAGGGCACTATGGCACATCTCATTCCTGTAAAATGTTGAGTTGTAGCCAAGTGAAAGGTCTAGACACAGGGTCTATTTAGAGTCACTGAAGTAAGAAAAGGAACAGTGTCATCCAACTTTCATTGCCTCAACATGGCAGCCTTCAGTGGTTTTGTAGGGGGTTGGGTTCACAGATGCCTAGAAGACAGACCCTCCGTGTCGCTCTGGTAAGTAGCATCACATTAGCCTTCCTTAATCAGGCGCATAACTTTTAACTGAGTTTGAATCAGCTACTGATTTAAATCAAACAGCTGCATGTAAATGTCCTTAGTGGAATTCAGACCAATTCAAAGTAAAATGCTCCTAACGCTACTCTCCATTATAAATTCAGATTGCCATGCTCGACAGTTAAATTGATCTTCATTACTCCTCTTTTTGTTTACAATTTTCCTCCACCTTTCCTCTTCTGACGACTGTTGTTTCATGGATGCCAGAATCCCTGTAGTGCCTCATTCAAGTGGCCATTTGATATGCATATGTGTGTGTGTGTGTGTGTGTGTGTATGTGTGAAGAACATAAGTAATCATAGCCTTCTGATCCTTGCATTTAATGCTGGTGAATTTTGGATAATGATGAGAACTGTGCGCCTGGCCTAATTTTTCCTATCCCTAATCCCAGGATGCTAAATCCAACAATGTACCAACGTTGTTTAGCTGACAGAGTGGAACTATTTTAGTGGAGACCAGAGAACATGAAACAGACCTGTCTATGAATCATGCAGTGCCAGACACGGTCATTCATTAACATACAGAGTCTTCTAGCTGCTAAAACAAGTGCTTTCTAGAGATGTCACTTTACTGTGCAGGCGGACAAATCATATCCTGAGTCCAATCCAGACCTTTCTCAGCACTCAAGAAGAACTCCACAGGGTAGGATGTATAAAGGATCTTTGATACCATTAACCTCCAAACTTTACATTCATTTGCACATCTCATTTTTCTCAGCCTAGAAATCTGACTATTCAGCAGCTGTTATTTACGGTGCGCTCAGCTTCCAATATGACAGGCAGTAAGTGCACTGTAATAAATTGAGGGCAACTTGATGTGGCTCAAAGTAACAAAGGCTTTATTTGCCAGTGATGAATAAATATTTACAATAACAGGATCAGACAGAATAAACTATGCAACAGTACAACACTCCTCCCTGTTTCCAACTAGGATCTTTCCCAACCTGGCATATGCACCTTTGCACTCGATTGACTCAGCTTTCCACCTTGACTCCCATAGGGTCCATCCTGATCAGATGGCCCTCAGGAAACGCCCCTTTAAAGGCACTATGTTACCATATGCCTGCTCATGTGGAGCCAGAAAGTCACTGCCTGTCATATTGTGAAATTCTGCTTTTTAACATTTGATGATTGGTTGCTTAACCATACAGGCATCACAGCAAAGCCAGATTCTGTTCCCACTCAACACTCATTTTCAAGTAGGGATCACTATACAGCAATCAGGAATGAGAATCCTGTGGATTTCACCCCACCCAAGCTCAAGATCACTCTGGCAGGTTAAGGAGCCATAACTGCTAGGCCTGAATTGCTACCTTAACTATGATCACTTTGCTAATCAAACTGTGCTTTATATGGCTCTATTTGCATTGTGTTGTATCTTTACAAGGTCAGCTCTGAATGTTGGTAGTGATGAAAACATTCAAAACATACATATTAACTTTTTATCTGTCTTCACATCTAATTTGTAGTGCTACTGTGAGTGTAAATTACTTTAAACAAATACATGAGATCCTGTAGGGAGTACAGCCAACAAAAATGTAACACACCAACTGAGAATCACTGAAGTCAACCCTGTTTCAGTAAGCAAGTAAATTGTAATCTAGTTGACCAACTGCCCATCTCTTAAAAGATACTTGCTACAAAACACACTTCAGTGACTGTCAAGAAAATGTTCATGAACTCATTAGAGCTGTTTTGTTTCCTCATTGGGTGGGGGGTGAGGTAGGTGCATGGAAGTATATTTTAAACTGAAATTCATTTTCACTCTTCTGGAATCCTGTGAACTAAGTGCTGTTTCTAAATTATTTTGCAAGGTAGGTGATCTGTGCAAGCGAGCCACATAAATTGCGGACTCTTCATATTTCATCTGAGAATGAATAGAGAAGCCTCAATTGGCCTTCAGTATTTGACCAACATAATTGGCTTAATTTCAGGTTGCTGTCAGGGAGAGCGATGGGCTCGGGAAAAGAATTTGGAGCGTGACCAAAAATGTTGACTTCTGTCTTCCCAATATTTAATTGGAGAAAATTTCTGCTCATTTAGTGCTGCATGTTGGATAAGCTGTTTGATAATTTATCAACATTGGAGGAGCCCAGGCAGATGGCAGTGAGGTAAAGCTGAGAGTCATCAGTATACATGCGAAAACTAATGCTATACCTTTGGGTTATGTTGCCAAGGGGCAGAATGTAGTTAAGAAATAGAAAGGTGCAACAATAGATCCTTGGGAGTCACCGGAGCTAACGGTATGGAAGCAGGGAGAGAAGCCATTGCAAATAATTATCTGACTACAATCAGACAGGCAAAAATGGAATCACATGAGAGCAGTTGCACCCAGCTGGATGACACTGGAGAGTCATTGAAGGTGGACGATTTGATTTGATTTATTATTGGCATATGTATTAGTATACAGTGAAAAGTATTGTTTCTTGTGTGCAATACAGACAAAGCATACTGTTCAGAGAGAGGGAAACGTGAAAGTGCAGAACTTAGTGTTACAGTCATAGCTAGGGTGTAGAGAAAGATCAACTGAATGCAGGAAAGAGTGGAGAATGGGCTGAAAGAAACTGGGGAAGGGTGGAGGATGGGTTAAGAGAGGGTGGGGGATGGGCTGAGAGAGGGTGGGGAAGGGTGGGGGATGGTTCATTTCCCCCATCCGCCCCCTCCCCCCAAAACCTCACCAGTCATGTTCAGTCCAGTTGCTCACCACACCCCATAGCCAGAACAATGTAACAGCCCAGCCTGAACAGCACTCAGTAAAGGACCCCACCCCAAAGGAACAGCCCAGTGGCTGTTGACAGCAGCCTGACCAGTAAAGGGCCCCACCCCACAGAGACAACAGGGAACATGGGCTTGGGGACAGCACTTCTAGCTCTCCAGGAACTTCCTCACACCAAGCAGAAAATTCCTGGGCCCACACTCCAACCTTGCCCGCTGTCAGGAGCTGCAGCTCCATGAAACTTATTTCCTCATTCATGTTCAATGCTCCCGGCTTTTATGGAACACTTGTAAACTCCGCCAGTGTGACATCACTCCAGATTTGGGGGAGACGCTAGCGGGAGCAGAGATTCTTGTCGTGGACCCGCTAATAGCATGCTAAGTTATGTTAATGATGCAAATCGCCATTACGTTGATTTTCAGCGTAGATCCATTGATGCAAAAAAATTTAAGCTGGGAGATGCACAGAGACCCGGATGCCCAGCACAATTCCCGTGAATCAGCCACCACTGATGTCTCCCGGTTCACTACGCTACAAAAGCAGCGCAACGGGATGGGAGAATCGTCCTCATGGACTTTGCAGAAGAAAAAGAAACTTAAGATGGGAGAATAGTTTGCATGGACAGAGATGTAAAGAGCTTGGTTTTTGAAGATAGGGATGAGGATGGTGGATTTGAAGGACAGAGGTGAAGTATTTGGAGAGAGAGAAGTGCTAACATACCAATCAGGAAAGGAGGCTCAGCTAGTTAGTGGAAATAGCGATAACCAAACAAAAGGAGGGATTCATGCACAAGATGAGTTTGCTCAAGGAACAAGGGGCGATAGGAGTGAAACTAAAATTTATTTATTAGTGTCACAAGCAGGCTTACATTAACACTGAAATGAAGTTACTGTGAAAATTGCCTAGCTGCCACTAGAAACGGGTATAAGAGGTGGCAGCATTGGGGCATTCAGTGGTGGCAGAGGGGGTAGGTTTAGACAGTGTTTGGTCCTATGGGCTGTGAGATGGGAGGGAAGTGGCAGAGGCAGCTGACTGGATGGTCTCCAACTTAGTGACAAAGGTATCCTCGCATTTCCTGTTGGAGTTCAGAGTGGAGGAAACAGCGGGAAGACATTTGCAGAATAGAAAATAAGTCAAGGGTTATCTTTGCAATCCAGGGTGTTCCTGGCATAATGATCAGTTTCAGCAATGAGAACCAGACCATATAAGATTTTAGGCGCTCCAGCCAAATCTGGTGGTGAAGGGCGAAAACTGTTATCCACCATATCCATTGAAGTCTGCTCAGCTTCTCTGCAGCCAAAAGCAGGAGTCCAAAAGGCTCTGTTGTTGCCTGGTGACAGGGTTAAACACATCTCCTGCAGAGATACCTGGAGTGGGAGGGGAAGGATCCAGTCATCGTGGTTCATGTGGGTACCAATAACATAAGCAGGCCTAAGAAAGAAGTCTTGCTGTATGAGAATGAGCAACTAGTATCAGAATCATCTGGTTCATGGCTCATAGTAATATTTTGGAGGTGACTTTTAATTTTGGGATTGAAGTTTTATTACTAAGATGAAATGCTGAACTTTAGAAATAGCCAGTGTACCTCAATTAATGACAGATCAAAGGGTTTCATGAACAAAGGTGAGGGGTGAAAGTCTTAAAAACAGCAGGTGACCTTCACTTAGCCGGAGAACTGCAGAGAGTGAATCGGAGAACTGCCCTGACTTAATTAGAAATTTTAAATTATTTAGGTGGGTCCCAGATTCAAATGTTTGAGTTTGAAGATAAAAAGTTAATTAATTTAAAAATCCATCAGATATCTCAACTAACCTCTGTTGCCTCAGAGATGAGTAATTCAGGGTACAGCCTTGGTTGGAATTCTGGTAAATTGACTGGGAGACTTTTTCAGAACACCTTTGAGTTTGGAGCTGAAACCATTCACATTGGTGGATACATACTCTGAATTCAGCAGGCAGAAAAGATTATACTAAGAGCTGTAAAGCAGGTGTAAACAAGAAGAAATCAGGATTATTTCTGAGGTTGAGACATTTAAAAAGAATACAGTAAAGCCTACATTTGAACGCAGAAGTCCACAATCATAAGATTTTTAGTAGAATTTACTGGATCACATAGCCAAAAGCCAATGGAAGCATTCCCATGAAATTTCATTCCTCAGAGAATAGCTAAAATGCTGAGGAGAGATCAAAGTGAATTTCAGAGGGTTGTGACATGCCATTAGGAAAAGTGAATGAGCGTTCAAGAGCTTGATAAGTAGCCATGGATTTTTTGAGAAGTTATGAGGAAAAAAAGGTAGTGCAGTGAGATTTTTAGCTTAAGTATGTATGATTATAGTCTATTATGCTGTTCAATGTAAAGTATAAGAATTAACCGAAGACAGTGTTTATTTAGTAGTGTTTACTTTACTTGTTTCCTGTGTAGTAAATCTCATGTGCTTTAAGCCATGAAAACTTAGAGCATAATTTCTTTAAGTTTTGGAATTGAAGTGGAGATTCAGCTTTGACATTGTTTGTCAGACCCCTTTAAATGTGTGTGCGTTTATTTTTTGCCAGTGGGTATGGCCTAATGAAGTGAGTTGTGATGCCTGATATCTGCTACAACAGAGCTTGCAAAGTGGCTGTTGCCTTAGACTTTTCATGCCGTACTCCTGCAATTTGAATACCACCCCCTTGCTCTACCATCCACCTTTCTACCTGTCAGTCAGAACTCACCGCCCTGCAATTTTCATTCCAGAATCACTTAACCAAGTGTTAAGCATTAAAATAGGGCCATAGCAGGAAATAACTGGGGAAGCACTGAGCTACACTGTAGAGTAGAAGAGTATAAATCAATAAATAATGACAGCTTATAAGATAAGCACGCTATAATTTTGGGAAATTTTACTCTTCACACGGACTAGACAAACCAAATTGGCAAAAGTAGCTTGGAGGATGAGTTAATAGAAAGTACTTGAAATAGTTTCTTCAAATAATATGTCTGCAATCAACCAGGGAACAGGCTCTTTTAGTCAATGCAATGAGACAGGATTAATTGATCAGTAAGAGTGATCATAATGCTGTAGAATTTCATATTCAGTTTGAGGATGGGTCTGAAACTATTGTCTTAACCTTAAATAAAGGCAATTTCAAGGTATGATGAGAGTGGGTGAAAACGGAATGAGAAATTAAGTTAAAAGTAAGATGTTAGAAAAGCAGTGGCAGATATTTAAGGAGTCATAAAGTTATATTCCATTGAGAAAGAAAAGCACTTTGAGAAGCATGCATCATCCATATTTAACTAAGGAGGTTGAGAATTCTATCAAATTGGAAAAAAGATGTCTGCTGCTAAAAAGATTAGTAGTTGCCAAAAGGATTAAGAAAAATTTTGAAACCAGCAAAGGATGACAAAAAAGGGAGAAATTGGAGTATGAGAGAAAATGGGGGAAGAAATATCAAAAAAAGAATGTAAAAGCCTCTACAAGTATAGAAAAAAGAAGAGAATAGCTAAAGTAAATTTTGGTCCCTCCGTGAGTGAAACTGGGAGTTAATAAGGGAAACAAAGAAATGATAGACACTTCAAACAGTATTGGTCCCAATACTGGAAAACTGCCAACATAACACCATTTTGTTTATGTTCATTCAAACATGGGGTGGGGGGAGGGGGGGAGGGCAATGCTTCCTGGTGCATTCTCCTCAGCAATGTATCATCTAATCAGAGCTGACTAGCCCACCCATCAGCATTCCCTTTCTCTTACAGTATAAATTGATATTCCCTTTGAAATGTTGCATTCTTGCATGTGCCCTGATAAGTGCAAGATGAAAATATTTGACACCATGACTCTATTTTCAGCAATACCCAAGAGCTTTACTACCGAGCCACAATAGGACAGAGATAAAGTGGGAAAAATTTTGGCAGATTGAGTATAATGTGAGAAAATGTAAGGTTAGCTGGAAGAATAGAGAAACAAAGTGTTGTTTAAATGGAAAGAGAATGCAGAATGCTGTGATGCAATGGAACCTGGGTGTCCCTTGTTTATGAAGCACAAAATGTCAGCATGCCTATACAAAAATTAATTAAGAAGGGAAATGTAATGTTAGCCTTTATTGTAAGGGGGTCAGTGAATAAAAGAAAGGAAGTCTTGCTACAACTGTATAGGGCATTGGTGAGACCATACCTAGAATATTGTTTATAGACAAGGGAGTTAAGAGTTTTGTGGACGGACAGGAAAATGGACTTGAGGCCACAATCATATCAGCCATGATGGAATTGAATGATGGCATAGGCTTGATGGGTCAAATGGCCTATTTCTGCTCTTATTTCTTATGATCTTATGATTATGCACTTAAGGTATTAAGAAATGAGCTTTTCACCGGAGAATGTCTAGGATGATAGAAGCAGGCAGTTTTGTTGGGAACTAGCACATGAAAGGTGATGATTTAAAGTTTAAAGTTTATTTATTCATGCCACATGTCGGCTTACATTAACACTGCAATGAAGGTGATAGTGTGATTGAGCAGATTGGCAGCTTCAGAAATATCATGGTTAAGGGAAGCCAAAGGTTAGGGAGCTGTCATTGTGTTCATGCAGTTTTAAGTGAATTTTAAGAGAGCTTTTTCAAGGAGTGGACATAAAAGGCAGTAGCATTGTGAAACAGAAGAAGGATGTGAGTAAAGATCGATATGAGTAAGTGAACAGAGATACCCCCAACTAGTGCTGCTAAGAATGGAAATAGAGAAGTAAAGTATTCTTTAAATGGAAAGAGAATGCAGAATGCTGTGATACAATGGAACCTGGGTGTCCCTTGTTTATGAAGCACAAAATTTCAGCATGCCTATACAGCAACTAATTGAGAAGGCAAATGTAATGTTAGCCTTTATTGTAAGGGGATCGGTGAATAAAAATAAGGAAGTCTTGCTACAACTTTTCAGGGCATTGGTGAGACCACACCTACAGTACTGTTTACGGACAAGAGAGTCAAGAGTTTTGTGGATGGCACTAATTTTCAAGATCAGGAACATGCAGGAATGTGGTGGAATATAAACTTTGCAGGTTAGTAACAAAGAGGAGGAAGGAGTGGCAGTGAGGGAAGAACTGGAGAAGAGGAGTGGTCAATTGAACTGAGGTGTGGTGGTGGGTGAGAGGGGGAGGTGATTGTCTTAGTGTAATAGCAAAAATCACATTAACAGTTTTAAAACCAATAATATTTGCTAAGTTTTCTCTCTTTGAGCTAGATTGTTTGATGTAGCAGCAGGCTTAAATACCAACATCCACTGTAGTTTCTGCATAACTGCATGTCATGGACCTATATTCAGAACCATTTTTGAGTGATCAGTTTGATTTGATTTGATTTATTATCATCACATGGTAAACAGTGAAAAATATTGTTTCTTGAGCACCCTATAAAGAATACCATTCATCGAGTACATAGGGGAGAAGGAAAGAGAGTGCAGAATATATTCATAGCTAGGTTGTGGTGAAAGATCAACTTAATATATGATAACTCCATTCAAAAGTCTGATGGCAGCAGGGAAGAAACTGTTCTTGAGTCGATTGGTACATGATCTCAAACTTTCATATTTTTTTCTCAATGGAAGAAGGCAGAAGAATTTGGAAGAGAGTATGTCCAGGATGCGTGGGTTCCTTGATTATGCTGGCTGCTTTTCCGAGGCAGCGAGAAGTGTAGACAGAGTCAATGGATGAGAAGCTCATTTGCATTGGGACCAGTGCTGGGTCCACTATTATATGACATTTATATAAATTATTTGGATGAGAATATAGGGGGCATGGTTAGTAAGTTTACAAATTACACCAAGATTGGTGGCATAGTGGACAGTGAACAAGGTTATCTCAGATTGCGAATGGATCTTGATCAATTTGGCCAGTGGGCCAACGAATGGCAGATGGAGTTTAATTTAGAAAAATGCAAGGTGATGCATTTTGGTAGATTGAACTTGGGCAGGACCTACTCAGTTAATTGTAGAGCAATGGGGAGAGTTACAGAGCAAAGAGATGTAGGGGCACAGGTTCATAACTCCTTGAAAGTGAAATCACAGGTGGACAGGATGGCAAAGAAGGCATTCAGCATTCTTGGATTTCATTGATCAGAACCATGGTTGGGACATCTTATTGAAGTTGTACAAGACATTGGTAAGGCCACACTTGGAATATTGTGAACAGTTCTGGTCACCCTAGTATAGGAAGGATGTTATTAAACTAGAAAGAGTACAGACGAGATTTACTAGGATGCTACCGCAACTTGATCGTTTGAGCTATAAGGAGAGGCTGGATAGACTGGGGCTTTTTTCTCTGGAGCATAGGAAGCTTAGGCATAATTTTCTAGAGGTCTATAAAATAATGAGAGGGATAGACAAGGTAGATAGACAATATCTTTTCCCAAAGGTAGGGGAATCTAAAATTAGAGGGCATAGGTTTAAGGTGAGAGGGGAGAGATAAAAAACTGTCCAGGGAGCATTTTTTACACAGAGGGTGGTGAGTGTCTGAAAGTAGTAGTAGAGGCGGGGACAATTTTGTCTTTTAAAAATCATTTAGACAGTTACATGGGTAAGATGGGTATAGAGGGATATGGGCCAAAAGCAGGCAGTTGGGACTAGCTTAAGCGTTTAAAAAATGGGCAGCATGGACAAGTTGGGCTGAAGGGCCTGCTTCCATGCTGTAAACTTCTATCAATCTAATACTCTATGCACGATGAGCTGGGCTATGTTCATGACCCTTTATAGTTTCTTGTGGTCTGTTGTTAGATGGTCAATGTTGGTTTTTAATAGCTTTCACTATTCTTTTCAAGTGATGTGTTGAAGGATGAAGAAGGTCAGTTCAATAATGATCGGGTTAGAAGGCTCAGTCATACGATTTGCTGGGTTTAACACGTCTACCTGAATTCTGGAAAATGGCTCAGAGAAGGTTGGGGTGAGAGGAGTGGGAGGAGTAAATGTAAATAAAAGTTGGGATGAAAGAATGAAGATCGAGTTAGTGGAATGTATCAAATGGCAGCTCTGGCTTTGAATTGCAGAAAGCTGTTCCAAGGCCACAAATTTAGATTCTAACCCAAAAGTCAAATGTCAAACAGTAATATCAAAACTGACCTTTCACACATCACTGCAATAGAACTGAGGTCAGGTTTGTCTTGAAATCAGTTTCACTCAGTTAGTGTCACAAGTAAGCTTAAATTAACACTGCAATGAAGCTATTGTGAAAATCCCCCAGTCGCTACACTCCAGTGCCTGTTCAGGTAAACCGAGGGAGAATTAAACACAGCCAATACACCTAATCAGCACGTCTTTTAGACTGCGGGAGGAAAAAGGAGCATCCAGAGGAAAGCCATGCAGATATGGGGAGAACGCGCAGACTCTGCACAGACAGTTACCCAAGCCAGGAACTGAACCTGGGTTCTTGGCGCTATGAGGATGCCATGTTAACCACTGTGCCACCATGAGCAGGAGTGTTCCCTTCCTATTGGGAAACACTTCAGCAGTCAAGGGCATTCAGCCTCTGATCTTCGGGTAAGTGTTCTCCAAGGCAGCCTTCACAACACACAACAACGCAGAATTGCTGAGCAGAAATTGGCAGCCAAGTTCCACGCACGAGGATGGCTTTAACCAGGATCTTGGGTTCATGTCACACTATCTGTAACCCTCACAACTTGCCTGGGCTTGCAAAATCTCACTAACTGTCCTGGCTGGAGACAATACATATCTCTTTAACCTGTGTTTAACCCGCTCTTCACTCACATTGTCGGTACCTTTCAGATTTGATTACCTGTAAAGGCTCGCATTCCAACCATTATGTTGTAAATTGAGTTTGTGTTTTTATATGCCCTGTTTGTGAACACAACTCCTCACTCACCTAAGAAGGGGCAGTGCTCCAAAAGCTTGTGCTACCAAATAAACCTGTTGGACTTTAACCTGGTGTTGTGAGACTTCTTACTGTGTTTACCCCAGTCCAATGCCGGCATCTCCACATCGTAGGAAACACATGCAGGATATCACAATCTCTAGCCACAAATAGTGTGCCAGACTTTACAAGTTGGCTTAATGTGCAAATCTCAGGGAGGTTGGGCACGGAAAATGTTTTTTTTCAAGATTCCTGTGTGGGAAGTTGGACTTCTTGGACTTTAACCTGGTGTTCTGAGATTTCTTACTGGGAAGTTATGATCATTGATGCTAAATGGAAGTGGTTTGCTGTTGACATACAGGAACTGTTTACGTGAAACAATTGGTCTGCTGGTAAACTGGGTCACTTAAATTTTCAGAATTGATTTCCAACCTGATTACACTCAGATGTTAATTGCACAATCTGCACTACACACTAAGGGAAGCTTCTGCTGCACATTGTGAAAATGCATTGAATTTATGCATAACTGTGATTAATTCATTCAGTTGCATAATACTGAACAACTTGGATTTCACCGGTGTTTGTGAATAATAACTAAAAGTGCTGGAAAGCACTCAGCAGGCCAGGCATTATCTGTGCAATGACTAACAGTTTTAAAATTTCATGTCTGTGATCTTTGATCAGAAATATTTCAATCTTCTGTTTTTATTGCAGATTTCCAGCACATGCAGTATTGTATTTCTGTTCCTGAATTCTAAGATAGCTGAGATACATCATCAGTCTCAACTGGGGAGTGTGAACATTAAGAAGATCAACGTTGCCAGGCTCTGTTGCAACAATAAGCATGCAAGGTGATTTATGGTGATTGTCCCTTTAAGGGCAACATGGTAGTATAAGGGTCACTTGGCTTGGGAGGAGTTAAAGGGGGACTCAGAGTAGAGAATCACCCAGTTGCTGGAGCCCTCTTGGGTAGAAACGTGTAGGAAGCTAGGTACAGCCATGTGGCTGCTGTACAATTAATAATTCCTTTTGTGTTTCTAATGAAGTCTGTGATACTGCATTAATACTACATGGGAGGCAGAACCTGAGCCAAATGGTAATCCTATCTCCAACTTCTCCTCAACACAATCTCATAATTTTGGTCCTTAGAGTATAAAACACAATTTTTAATCTTGCTGTCAAGGTTGCGGTGTAAATCACTGTTCTATGTTGTGCTGAGCTATACAGACTGTAGATCCAATATTTAATCACTGGATTCTGATGAGTTAGCCGATGGTACAATTGATCATAATAGCCTTAAACAACAGTGGATTGTGATCAACTCTTGCTTACCATGAAGTGACAGCGATGGCACAATGGTTAGCACAGCTGCCTCACACTGCCAGGGAACCAGGTTCAATTCTGGCCTTGGATCACTGTCTGTGTGGAGTCTGTATGTTCTCGTCATGTCTGTATGGGTTTCCTTCAGGTGTTCAGGTTTCCTCTCATACTCCAAAGATGTGTGGTTTAGGTTGATTGGCCAGGCTAAAATGACCCTTAGTGTCAGGGGAAATAGCAGGATAAATATGTGGAGTTACAGGGATAGGGCCTGGATGGTATTGCGTTCATTGAAGCCTCAATGGGCCAAATGGTCTCCTTCTGCACAGTGGGGATGCTGTGATCTATGAAACTCTCTAATTGTTGGTATAATAAGTGGCCAGTACAGGACTACGTTACAATGCGTCGGTAATTTATCAGATAACATTCACTATCTCCCCAAAAATGCTGAAAATTTGTTTCTTGATTAATGAAATGAGGGTTGATTGGGCCATCGGGACCACATCTTCAGAGAACACTGGGGAGATCCAAGGAAATTTAATTTATGACCTTTGGGGATATTTGTATATGTTAAACCAGTTTATGATTGAATATTTCATTAGGAGCACTGTCATTTTACACAATGTGGAGTAAATTGTTTAAATTTGAGCCTTGGTTCAGAAAATCTTGTGTATTGAGAACTTAGGCAGAGTTCCAGAGTAAACAGAGTTTTTCGTCCAGAGGGGACACTAAACTACAACATACCCAATACAGGCTTTAGTATTCAACAGTTCACATCATGAGCCAACACCTTTCAGATTAGATATTTGGGGCGGCATGGTAGCACAGTGGTTAGCACTGCTGCTTCATACATCCAGGGACTTAGTTTCGATTGCTGGGTTGGGTCAATGTCTGTGTGAAGTTTGCACATTCTCCTCGTGTCTGCATGGGTTTCCTCTGGGTGCTCCAGTTTCCTCCCACAGTCCAAAGATGTGCAGGTTTGGTTGATTGGCTATGCTAAAAATTGCCCCTTAGTGTCATGAGATGAACAGGTTAGAGGGATTAGCTGGTAAATATGTAGGGATATGGGGATAGGGCCTGGGTGGGATTGTGGTCGATGCAGACTTGATGGGCCGATTGGCCTCCTTCTGCTTTGTAGGGTTTCTATATTACGGCCGGTATTTTACCTGCCCACCACAGGAATCAGAGCAGGCGAGGGGCGGATCATGGAAAGGTCTGTTGACCTTGTGCAGGATTTTATGGTTTCGGGACAAGTGAGGCTGTAAAATCCCGCCCACAGTTCCTAAAGCGCTAGCTCAAATTTTAAGAGTAAGCCCTCGATCTGGGTTCATGAGGAAATATTTTCTAATGACCCAATGAAGGCTTGTTTGGTGAATATATGCATTGATTCAAAAGCAAGTTTCATATAATAGAATCTCCACAGTGCAGAAAGAGGCCATTTGGCCCATCAGGTTTGTACCGAACTTATGAAAGAGCATCGCACCCAGGCCCTCCCCTCTGCCCTATCTCCATAACCATGTGCATTTACCATAGCTAATCCACCTAACCTATACACCTTTGAACACTAAGAGGCAATCTTCAATACCGGTGCTCCAAAAGGCTACTATACTCCTTATACAACTTTGACTGTGCAGCCAAATTCCCCTCCAATTCGATTTTCAAATTTGCTGACGACACCACCGTAGTGGGTCGGAAATCAAACAATGGCGAGACAGAGTACAGGAATGAGAGAGAATCTGGTGAACTGGTGCGGCAACAATAATCTCTCCCTCAAAGTCAACAAAATGAAAGAGATCGTCATCAACTTCAGGAAGTGTAAAGGACAACATACCTCTGTCGACGTCGATGGGGACAAAGTAGAAAGAGTCGAGAGGTTCAAGTTTTTAGGTGTCCACATCACCAACAACCTGTCTTGGTCCCCCCATGCTGACACTATAGTTAAGAAAACCCACCAACGCCTCTACTTTCTCAGAAGACAAAGGAAATTTGGTATGTCAGCTACGACTCTCACCAACTTTTATAGATGCACCACAGAAAGCATTCTTTCTGGTTGTATCACAGCTTGGTATGGCTCCTGCTCTGCCTAAGACCATAAAGAACTACAAAAGGCTTTGAATGTAGCCCAATCCATCACGCAAACCAGTCTCCCATCCATTGAATCTGTCTACACTTCCCGCTACCTCGGCAGTATAATTAAGGACCCCAAGCATCCCGGATATCCTCTGTTCCACCTTCTGAAAAGTCTGAGGTCACGTACCAATCGACTCAAAAACAGTTTCTTCCCTGCTGCTGTCAGACTTTTGAATGGATCTACCTTGCGTTAAGTTGGTCTTCCTCTAAATCCTGGCTATAACTATAACACTGCATTTTGCACGGTCTCATTTCCTTCACTATGAACATTATGTTTTGTCTGTATAGCGGGCAAGAAACAATACTTTTCACTGTATGTTAATACATGTGACAATAATAAATCAAATCAAGTTTTAAAAAATCAATTTAGCATGGTCGATCCACCTAACCTGCACATCTTTGGACTGTGGGAGGAAACAGAAGCATCCAGAGGAAACCCGCACAGAACATGCAAACTCCACATAAACAGTCACCTAAGGCCAGAATCGAACCTGCATCCCTGGTGCTGTGAGGCAGCAGTATTAAACACTGTGCCACCGTGCTGCCCAATAATATACTAATGATGATTATCGTTCCAGTTTGCCTTTTGCTCGGTTGCATTTTTTGATTGCAAAAGAACAGCAGGCTTGCAGGGAAGGGCTGGCAGAAGGTCCAGCCCCTATACAACCTTTGAATCCAGATTAGTGCTAATTAATCATTTAACATTTACCACTTGGGAATTTTACTTAACTACAGAATAAATGATTCAGTTCTGAGGGCTTGTTTATTTATTAAGATGAAATTGCAATAATTCAAATGGGAATGTTAATTATTGAAATAAAAATTCGAGTTGTCCTGGATCTTTTTCGAGTGAAAATTAAGCAGAAATTGGAATGCTAGAGAGAATACATCTCAAAAACTGCTGAGTGTAATATCACTTTTTTTTTCAAAAAAAAGCTATTTGAGAGGAAAATCTGGAACTATAGATTTGTAATTAACTGAAATTATATAGAAATGAATTAGGATCAGAAGTAGGCCATTTGGCCCTTGATAAAAGCAAATTACTGCGGATGCTGGAATCTGAAACCAAAAGAGAAAACACTGGAAAATCTCAGCAGGCCTGGCAACATCTGGAAGGAGAGAAAAGAGCTGATGTTTTGAGTCCAGATGACCCTTTGTTAAAGCCCTTCATTTGGCTCTTCAAGCCTGCTCGGCCATTCAATAAGATAATGGCTGATTGAATATGGCCTCAACTCCTCTTTCCTTCCTATGCCCTCTTAGAGGGCTGTAGCACTCAAGGAGGATACAGAAATTGAGGTAATAACTCCTTGGTATTCAAGCATGTCCAAGATATTTCATTTTCTTAGAATCATACAGAACCCATGAAAGAATCCATACAGTGCAGAAGGAGGACATTCAGCTCATCAAGTCTGCACTGATGACAATCCCACCCAGGCCCTATCTGCATAACCCCACCTATTTACCCTAGCTAGTACCCCTGACACTAAGCGGCAATTTAGCATGGCCAGTCAACCTAACCTGCACATCTTGATGTATGGGAGGAAACTGGAGAACCTGAAGGAAATCCACACAGACACGGGGAGAAGGTACAAACTTCACACAGTCAGTGGCTTGAGGCTGGAGTTGAGCCCGGGTCCCTGGCTTTGTGAGGCAGCAGTGCGAACCACTGTGTCCTCTTCTGTGGGCCCTGTCATGACTGAAGAGGTCGATGCGACATTGATACAGATATCCATAGAACTGGCAGTTCATGTTGTCATTGTTGACTCAGCTGATGAAGGGGCAGCGCTCCGAAAGCTAGTGGTTTTTGCTACCAAATAAACCTGTTGGAGTTTAACCTGGTGTTGTGAGACTTCGTACTGTCATTGTTGGTGCTCAGACGAGGGATGTAGCTGGTGACTTGGGAATGGATTTTGCGGCAGGGACCAAGATGAGAGGTTTTGGTCTTCTTTTCTGGGAGGAAATTCCTGTTCATCCAGTACTGGAACAACTCAGGTAGGCCAAAACGTTAACACTGTTTTCTCTTCTCTACAGATGCTCCCTGACTTGCTGAGTATTTTCAGCATTTTTGCTTTTATTAGCTGTAAGTATGTGTTTGTCTGTGTATTATTGTTCGGTTGTATTATCTCTGTGACTAAAACAGATGTAAATTGAATTTAGGAATCTGTAAACTGAAACAGGGAACTGACTATCTGACAAAGAAACTGTTTAATGACACTGTTTGATTTAATTGCCTCCTTTCTTCATGTTTTTAACAAGATGAGCCAGACGTCTTGGAGCCTTGTCACTGATCATCATTTGCATAACTTAACACCTTTGTTGTGCATATCACTGAGAGTACTTCTGTCCCACTGAACAAATAAAAATAAATAGCTTTCACATCAGGATATTGTGCAAATATCAACCTGCGGTTGGTGTAATGGGCAACTCGATATTGTGACCACAGTTCCTTTAAACATCAATTGCCAGCTCAGGAATTAGCTTCTGTTCAAAACATTCTTTAAATAGTGTATTTACATTCCTCTGGAAATTGAAACATGAGCCTAAGTGTCCTTGGTATACTACTCATGTGCATTTGAGTGCCCAGAGCTTTTGTTGTCTTTTAGCCATATTCAAGCTTAACATAGAAACATAGATACTAAAAACAGAGGTAGGCCATTCAGCCCTTCGAACCTGCTCCGCCATTCATCATGATCGTGGCTGATTATCAAATTCAATATCCTGCTTCCCCTTCCCCCGCAATGTTCCTTGATCTCCTTAGCCCCAAGTGCTACATCTAATTTCTTTAAATAGGGCGGCATGGTGGCACAGTGGTTAGTACTACCGCCTCACAGTGCCAGGGATCCAGGTTTGATTCCCGGCCTGGGTCACTGTCTCTATGGAGTCTGTACATTCTCCCCATGTCCCTTTGGGTTTCTTCTGGGTGCTCCGGTTTCCTCCCACAGTCCAAAAGACATGCAGGTTAGGTGGATTGGCCATGCTAAATTCTTCCTCAGTGTACCCGAACTGGCGTTGGAGTGTGGCGACTAGAGGGTTTTCACAGTAACTTCATTGCAGTGTTAATGTAAGCCTACTTGTGCTACTAACAAATAAACTTTAAACTTCTTCTTGAAATCACACATTTTTGCCTCAAAGGTTAATGCAGAAGAGGGTGTCTACCTACAGTTGAATTTTAAATAAGTAGACTGACTGCGAAAAAGAAAAATAGAAGAATACTTAAAGCATTTAAAACAAATCTGAAAATAGAATAAAAACTGGCTGAAATTCATAGAATCCCTACAGTGCAGAAAGAGGCCATTCGGCCTATTGAGTTTACACTGACTCTCCACAGGGCATCTTTCCCAGGCCCTCTACCCCTAACCCCATGTATTTACCACTCTAATTCATTTATCTTAAATATATTGGGACACTAAGGGACAATTTAGCACAGCAATCCACATAACTTGCACATCTTTGGAGGAAACTGGAGCACCCAGAGGAAACCCACACAGACAAGGGGAGAATGTGCAAACTCCACACAGTCACCCAAGGCTGGAATTGAACACGGGCCCCTGGTGCTGAGAGGCTTCTGTGCCATCCATCAATTACTCAAATTGCTAGGTTAGGAAATGTGGAAGAGGCTGCCAGAAATTTGGAGCAGAAAGCAATTCCACTGGGATTTTACTCCATCTAAAGTGCCCTGTGTTCTAGTGGTTGGCAGTCAGTTACCTTCTCCTGTTCAAAATGAGCCTGTTTGGAGAATTCCCCAGACTATCTCAGCACATTATTCAATATGATGGCAATATAACAATAGAGGTACTTAGCCTGTGACATGCCTTGGTATTCCTAGGTGGAGCAGCTATCATACACTCTATCTTTTGCCAGCAGATCAGGTCAAGGAAATAAAAATAAAAGATGTTTGAAATACTGAGCAGGTCTGGTAGCATCTGCAGAGCATGAAAGAGTTAACCTTTAAGGTAAGTGACTAATAGGTTAGTGATACAATAGGCTTTAAGCAAATGAATGTGGGAGAGTTGGAAAAGAAATAAAAGGGAAGTTCTTTGAGAGGAGTGGAAAGCAGATCAGGACCACATTTAGATTATCACTTGTTGTTCTGGTTGCTGTATTTTTAAAAAAGCACTGGAGATGGTGCATGGAGGATTTACGAGAATGGCACCAGAAATGTGTGGGAAAACATATCAGGAAAGGATTGTCAGGTTGGCTTTTCTGAAGACAGAAGACTGAGGGTGGGATCGAGAATACCTGAAGCTAAAATGCTGCCCCTAGTACCTTCAGCAAGTTTGCCTTTCTTATCCTGACGGCAGTTTACATCCCACCCCACATGGATGTGAAGACTGCTCTAGACGAAATATACACCATTACAAATAGCCTTGAGACAAAACATCCTGAGGCCTTGTTCATCATGGCTGGGGACTTCAATCATGATGTGGATGTGCCGGTGTTGGACTGGGGTAAACACAGTAAAAAGTCTGACAACACCAGGTTTTAGTCCAACTGATTCATTTGATAGTAAACGCACAAGCTTTCGGGTTAGTCCCTTCGTCAGGTGAATGGAGAGTTCTGGCCTCAGACAGAGCATATGAAGCACAGACAGTTTACAGATTACTGATTAGAATGCGAATCTTTACACCTAACCTGCTGTTCAAGTCTTGAAGTGGCCGACATCGGCGGCCACTTCAAGACTTGAACAGCAGGTTAGGTGTAAAGATTCGCATTCTAATCAGTAATCTGTAAACTGTCTGTGCTTCATATGCTCTGTCTGAGGCCAGAACTCTCCATTCACCTGACGAAGGGACTAACCCGAAAGCTTGTGCGTTTACTATCAAATAAACCGGTTGGACTAAAACCTGGTGTTGTCAGACTTTTTACTGACTTCAATCATGCCAAGCTCAAGACTTGTTGACTACTTGTCTACTAAGTTACCACCAACATATTTTCTGTTCTACCAGAGACCCAAACATCCTAGACCACTGCGACACAAAAATCAAACATGCCTACTGCTCTATCACCCACCCACACTTTGGCACATCAGGCCACAAGGCTGTGCTCCTGCTCCCAACTTACAAGCAAAAACTGAAGCGGGGCAATCCATCGAAAAAAGTCGTGCAATGTTGGTGTAAGGATACAGATGATCTCCTATGGGGCTGCTTAGAGTCAGTGGACTGGTCATTATTTAAAAACTCTGCAACCAGTCTGAATGAGTATGCCACTACAGTTACTAACTACATTAGTAAGTGCATAGAAGACTGTGTGCCAAAGAATCAAATCTCTGTGTTTCTCAATTGGAAACCATGGATGAACAGAGATATCCACTACTTGCTGAAGTCCAATTCTGAGGCATTCAAGTCAGGCAACACTTACCTATTCAAGAAAGCCAGATATGATCTAAGGAGACCCATCAAAGATGCCAAAAGACAGTACTGGTCCAAGCTAGAGTCCCAGGCTAGCCACATGAACCCCGCCGACCATGACAAAGTCTGCAAGACATAATGGGCTACAAGATGAAGGCACGTAAAGTCGCTAGCACCAACGCACCCCTCCCTGATGAGCTCAATGCATTCTATGTGCATTTGGACCAAGAGGTCAGCGAGAGCACTCCTTCCGTCCTGGAAGTGTTGGATGAACCGTATCTGAGGTCACATTGCAGATGTCAGAAGAGTCTTCTTGAACTTCGACCCACGGAAAGTGACTGGACTGGATGGAGTATCCTATCAAGCACTCAGATCCTGTGGCTGGCAGTGATACACCTTCAGCCTGTCTTTACAACAATCTGAGGTCCCTATCTTCTGCAAGAAGATGACCATCAACCCGGTACTAATGAAAAGCCAAGCAGCATGTCTTAATGACTGTTGTCTGGTGGCTCTGACATCGATCATTATGAAGTGCTTCGAAAGGTTAGTCAGGGCACGAATAAATTCCAGTCTCTCAGATTGCCTGGATCTACTACAGTGTACCTACCACCATAAACTGGTCCACAGCAGATGCCATCTCCCTGGCCCTGCACTCAACCCTGGAACACCTAGGCACAAAGACACCAAAGTAAGACCCCTCCTTGTTATCAGCTACAGCTCAGCCCTCAACACCATTATTCTGATGAAACTCAACTCCAAATTCTATGGCTTGGAGTTTGGCCTCTCCCTCTGTGACTGGATCCTGAACTTTCTAACCCACAGACAGCACTTCCCCTCCATGGTTATCCTGAACACCAGTGCCCCATAAGGCTGTGTTCTCAGCCCCCTGCTATGCTCCTTACACATCTGTGACTGTGTGGCCATGTTCCCCTCCAATTTGATTTTCAGGTTTGCTGATGACACCACCACACTGGGTCTGATCTCAAACAAAGATGAGACAGAATACAGGAATGAGATAGAGAATCTGGTGAACTGGTACAGCAACAATAATCTCTCCCTCAATGTCAACAAAACAAAGGAGATAGTCATCGACTTCAGGAAGCGTAGTGGAGGTCATGCCTTTTTTCACATCAAAGAACAAAGAAAACAAAGAACTGTACAGCACAGGACAGGCCCTTCAGCCCACCAAGTCCTGCTGACACGGATGCCTGTTTAATATTTTCTTGCTTCTACTTGATCCATATCCCTCTATTTCTTGCCGAACCATTTGTCTAACCAGATGCCTCTTGAACATTGTTACAGAATCTGCTTCCACCACCTCCTCTGGCAGCACTTTCCAGGCATTCACCACACTCTATGTGAAAAACTTTTCCCTTACATCTCTTTCAAACTTTTCCCCTCTCACTCTCAACCTATGCGCCCAAGTAATTGAACCTTCGATCCTGGGAAAAAGACTCTGACTATCCACTCTACCCAAGCCTATCATAACCTTGTAAAACTCTATCAGGTTCCCCCTCATTCTCTGATGCTCCAATGAAAACAAGTTTGCTCAACCTTTCTTCATAGCCCATATCATCCAAACCAGGCAACGTCCTGTTAAGCCTCTTCTGCATCCTTTCCAATGCATCAACATCCTTCCGGTAGTGTGACAGCCAGAATTGTACATAATACTCCAAATGCAGCCTAACCAAAGTCTTATACAGCTGCAACATGACTTTCCAATTGCTATAATCAATGCGCCAACCGATGAAGGCCAGCATGCCATATGACTTCTTGACCACCTACAGGGAACTGTGGATCTGCATGACTAGATCCCTCTGTATGCTAATATTTCTAAGGGTGCTACCATTTACTATATACTTGCCTTTTGCAGTAGACCTTCCAAATCACATTACCTCACATTTTTCCAGGTTAAATTCCATCTGCCGTCTTCTGGCTCAGGTCTCCAGCTGATTTATATCCTGCTATGTCCTCTGACAATCCTCTTCACTATCTGCTACTGCCCCAATTTTTGTACCAACTGCAAATTTACTAATCAGACTACCTACATTTTCCCCCAGATCATTTATGTACCTTACAAAGCACAAAGCCCAGCACGGATCCTTGTGGAACACCACTTGTCACAGACCTCCAATTAGATTAGTACCCTTCCACTGCTACTCTTCTTTCTATGCCCAAGCCAGTTTGGTATCCGTCTTACCAGCTCACCTTGAATCCCATATGACTTCACCTTCTGTATCAGCTTGCCACGAGCAATCTTATTGAAGGCTTTACCAAAGTCCATGTATACAACGTCCATTGCCCTGCCCTGGTTAATTTTTCTTGTCACTTCTTCAAAGAACTCGATTAAATTTGTGAGACATGGTCTTCCCTTTGCAAAAGCATGCTGCCTATCACTAATAAGCCTATTCTCTTTCTGATGTGAGTACATTCTGTCCCTAAGAATCTTCTCCAATAATTTCCCCACCCCTGATGTAAGGCTCACAGGCCTGTAATTTCCTGGATCGTCTTTTCTGCCGTTCTTAAACAGAGGAACAACGTTAGCTACTCTCCAATCCTCTGGTACCTCACCCGTGAGGATACAAAGATTTTGGTCAAGACCTAAGGAATTTCTTCCCCCGCTTGTCTCAGTATTCTCAGGTAGACCCTATCTGGCCCTGGGGACTTGTCTACCTTAATGTTTTCAAAACTGCCAATGTCTCCTCCCTTTTTATCTCAACATGTCCTAGAATGTCAGCATCCTCCTTTCTCCACTCACCATTCACCACATCCTTTTCCTTTAAGAACATAAGAACATAAGAAATAGGAGCAGGAGTAGGCCATCTAGCCCTTCGAGCCTGCCCCGCCATTCAATAAGATCATGGCTGATCTGTGGTAGCTCAGTTCCACTTTCCCGCCCTCTCCCCATAACCCTTAATCCCCTCTCTTATCAAGAACCCATCAACCCGCTTCTTAAAAATATTTAGCGAGGCAGCCTCCACCACTTCAACGGGCAGAGAATTCCAGAGATTCACCACCCTTTGAGTGAAGAAGTTCCTCCTCAACTCCGTTCTAAACCGCCTCCCCTTTATCTTGAGGCTGTGCCCCCTAGTCCTACTGTCTTTTTTGAGCGGGAAGAGTCTCTCCACCTCTATCCTATCCATCCCATTCATCATCTTATACGTCTCAATGAGATCTCCCCTCATTCTTCTAAACTCTAACGAGTACAAGCCCAGTTTATTCAGCCTCTCCTCATAGCTCAATCCCCTCAACTCCGGTATCAGCCTAGTAAACCTCCTCTGCACTCCCTCCAGGGCCAAAATATCCTTGCGCAGGTGCGGCGCCCAAAACTGCACACAGTACTCCAGCTGCGGCCTCACCAATGCCCTATACAGCTGCAGCAAGACCTCCCTACTTTTATATTCAATCCCCCTCGCTATGAAGGCCAGCATCCCATTCGCCTTCCTGACCACCTGCTGCACCTGCAAGCTGGGTTTTTGCGACTCATGCACAAGAACCCCGAGGTCCCTCTGCACCGTCGCCTGCTGCAGTTTTTCGCCACGTAAGTAATAGTCCTTCCTACCATTCTTCCTACCAAAGTGGACCACCTCACACTTGCCAACATTAAATTCCATTTGCCATTTCCTGGCCCATTCGCCCAGCCTATCTAGATCCTTCTGCAGACTCTCCACACCCTCCGCACAATTTGCCTTTCCCCCAATCTTGGTGTCATCAGCAAATTTCGACACCCTGCACTCGGTTCCCTCCTCCAGATCATCTATATAAATGGTAAATAGCTGAGGCCCCAGCACCGACCCCTGGGGCACCCCACTAGTCACCAACCGCCAATCCGAATAGCACCCATTGACCCCCACTCTCTGCCTCCTATTTGACAACCAATCCTCTATCCACGCTAACACCCTACCCCCAACTCCATGTCCCCTGACCTTCTGCAATAACCTCTTGTGAGGTACCTTGTCAATACTGTGAATACTGTATTTGTTTGTGTTTGTGAATACTGATGCAAATACTGGTGTGCCTCAGGGATCTGTTTTGGGGCCACTGCTGTTCGTAATCTTTATTAATGATCTGGATGAGGGTATAGTTGGGTGGATTAGTAAGTTTGCTGATGACACCAAAGTCGGAGGTGTGGTAGATTGTGAGGAAGGGTGTCGAAGTTTGCAGGGTGACTTGGACAGGTTGCAGAGCTGGGCCGCGAGGTGGCGGATGGAGTTTAATGCGGAGAAGTGTGAGGTAATCCATTTCGGTAGGAATAACAGATGTGTTGAGTATAGGGCTAACGGGAGGACTTTGAATAGAGTGGAGGAGCAGAGGGATCTAGGTGTATGTGTACATAGATCCCTGAAAGTTGGGAATCAAGTAGATAAGGTTGTTAAGAAGGCATACGGTGTCTTGGCGTTTATTGGTAGGGGGATTGAATTTAGGAGTCGCAGCGTCATGTTGCAACTGTACACAACTCTGGTGCGGCCGCACTTGGAGTACTGTGTGCAGTTCTGGTCCCCACATTACAGGAAGGATGTGGAGGCTTTGGAGAGGGTGCAGAGGAGGTTTACCAGGATGTTGCCTGGTATGCAGGGGAGGTCCTATGAGGAGAGACTGAGGGATTTGGGGTTGTTTTCACTGGAAAGAAGGCGGCTAAGAGGGGATCTTATAGAAACATATAAGATGATTAGAGGTTTAGATAGGGTGGATGGTGATAGAACATAAGAACATAAGAAATAGGAGCAGGAGTAGGCCATCTGGCCCTTCGAGCCTGCCCCGCCATTCAATAAGATCATGGCTGATCTGTCGTGGCTCAGTTCCACTTTCCCGCCCTCTCCCCATAACCCTTAATCCCCTCTCTTATCAAAAACCCATCAACCCGCTTCTTAAAAATATTTAGCGAGGCAGCCTCCACCACTTCAACGGGCAGAGAATTCCAGAGATTCACCACCCTTTGAGTGAAGAAGTTCCTCCTCAACTCCGTTCTGAACCGCCCCCCCTTTATCTTGAGGCTGTGCCCCCTAGTCCTACTGTCTTTTTTGAGCGGGAAGAGTCTTTCCACCTCTATCCTATCCATCCCATTCATCATCTTATACGTCTCAATGAGATCTCCCCTCATTCTTCTAAACTCTAACGAGTACAAGCCTAGTTTATTCAGCCTCTCCTCATAGCTCAACCCCCTCAACTCCGGAATCAGCCTAGTAAACCTCCTCTGCACTCCCTCCAAGGCCAAAATATCCTTGCGCAGGTGCGGCGCCCAAAACTGCACACAGTACTCCAGCTGCGGCCTCACCAATGCCCTATACAGCTGCAGCAAGACCTCCCTACTTTTATATTCAATCCCCCTCGCTATGAAGGCCAGCATCCCATTCGCCTTCCTGACCACCTGCTGCACCTGCAGGCTGGGTTTTTGCGACTCATGCACAAGGACCCCGAGGTCCCTCTGCACCGTCGCCTGCTGCAGTTTTTCGCCCCGTAAGTAATAGTCCTTCCTACCATTCTTCCTACCAAAGTGGACCACCTCACACTTGCCAACATTAAATTCCATTTGCCATTTCCTGGCCCATTCGCCCAGCCTATCTAGATCCTTCTGCAGACTCTCCACACCCTCCGCACAATTTGCCTTTCCCCCAATCTTGGTGTCATCAGCAAATTTCGACACCCTACACTCGGTTCCCTCCTCCAGATCATCTATATAAATGGTAAATAGCTGAGGCCCCAGCACCGACCCCTGGGGCACTCCACTAGTCACCAACCGCCAATCCGAATAGCACCCATTGACCCCCACTCTCTGCCTCCTATTTGACAACCAATCCTCTATCCACGCTAACACCCTACCCCCAACTCCATGTCCTCTGACCTTCTGCAGTAACCTCTTGTGAGGTACCTTATCAAACGCCTTCTGAAAATCCAGAAAGACCACATCCACCGGCTCTCCTCTATCCACCGCCCTAGACACATCCTCATAGAACTCCAGTAAATTTGTCAGACACGACTTCCCTTTAATGAAACCGTGTTGCGTCTGCCCTATCAAGCAATTCCCTTCAAGATGCCTCGCAATTTCCTCCTTAATGACGGATTCTAACATTTTACCTACCACAGACGTTAAACTAACCGGCCTGTAATTCCCCGCCTTTTGCCTGGCACCCTTCTTAAACAACGGCGTAACATTAGCCGTTTTCCAATCCTCCGGCACTTCCCCGGAATCCAGCGACGTCTGGAAAATAACCACCAAGGCATCCACTATCACCTCCGCCATTTCTTTCAGAACCCTCGGATGCATTCCATCCGGTCCTGGGGACTTGTCCACAATCAGCCCCTCCAGTCTGTCGCGCACCACCTCTCTAGTAACAGTAATGTCATTAAGACCCTCCAGTCCTACCACCTTTCCATCGCTAACACCCGGCAAATTATTCACGTCCTCCTCCGTGAAGACAGAAACAAAAAAGTTATTCAAGACCTTAGCCATATCCCCATCCCCTACCACTAGGTCCCCTTTCTCATCCGCTAAGGGACCAACGTTCACCCTAGCCAGCCTCTTCCTTTTTATATATTTATAAAAACTCTTGCTATCCTTTTTTATATTAAGCGCTAGCCCAGCTTCATAGCTTCTTCTACCCTCCTTTATCAACTTTTTTGTCAATCTTTGTTGACATTTAAACCTTTCCCAATCCTCTTCTCGCCCACTGCTCTTAGCTACTCTAAATTCCTCCGCTTTTAATTTAACACTTTCCTTCACCTCCTTCGTTATCCACGGCTTATTACCTCTCTTCCTACTGTCCTTTTTAACCATCGGAATAAATTTCTGCTGAGCACCAAGAAAGATCTCCTTAAAGATCCTCCACTGCTCCTCAGCAGACCTACCTTCCAACGCGCTCCCCCAGTCCACATTCGCCAATTCTTCTCTCATCCTACCATACTCCCCTCTATTCAAACAAAGGACACGTGTCCGGGAACCCACTTTCTCCTCCTCCATCTGCAACAGAAACTCCACCATACAATGATCACTCTCTCCAAGAGGATCCTTCACCTCAAGGTCCCTAATTCTACCCGCCTCATTACATAGCACCAGATCCAAGATAGCTCGCTCCCTCGTCGGCTCCAACACACACTGTTCCAGGAAACTATCCCGGCAGCATTCCAAGAACTCCTCCTCGAGCCCACCTCGTCCAACATGGGTCGACCAATCAATATGCAGATTGAAATCCCCCATAACTACTGCCGTCCCATTCCTGCACGCCGCACTTATTTGCGCGTTAACAGCCCGCCCCACCTCCAGATCATTATTCGGGGGCCTATAGACGACACCCACCAGCGTCTTCCTCCCTTTGCTGTTCCTAATCTCCACCCACAACGATTCCACTTTCTGCTCTTTGGCTCCGATATCATCCCTTGCTACCACCTTGATGCTGTCCTTAATCAGCAGAGCTACGCCACCCCCTCTTTCCTCCTGCCTATCCTTCCTAAACACTTGATAGCCCTGTACATTCATCTCCCAGTCCCTGTCACCTTGCAGCCACGTCTCTGTAATGGCCACCAGATCGTATCCATTTGTGTCGATCTGCGCCACCAGCTCATCCACTTTATTCCGAATGCTTCGTGCATTCAGATAAAGCGCTTTCATCCCAGCCTTCTTCTGGACCCTATTTGGCGTAACGCAACCACTTGGGACATCCTCAGCCTCCTCCCTTACCTGTACCCTATCCTTAACTGTAGACCTCCTAACATCACCTACCCTCGCACCCTCCCCCCCCCTAATTAGTTTAAAGCCCTGTCTACAGTCCTCTTTACTCGATTCGCCAGCACTCTGGTCCCAGCACGATTCAGACCAACCCCATCCCGCCCGAACAAGTCCCACCTACCCCAATACTGGTGCCAATGCCCCATAAATTCGATCCCATTCCTCCCACACCAATCTCTGAGCCACCCATTCACTTCCTTTATCCTGTCAACCCTACACCCGTCTGCACTCGGTTCAGGCAGTAGCCCAGAGAAGACCACCTTGTCGGTTCTACTTTTTAATTCCATTCCCAGCTTCTCATACTCCCTCCCCAGATCCTCAGTCCGCACTTTGCCTACGTCGCTGGCACCCACATGTACCACCACAACTGGGTTCTCACCCTCCCACTCCAGATTCCTCTGCAGCCCAGCTGCGACATCCTGTACCCGAGCACCAGGCAGACAACACACCCTTCTGTGCACTTTGTCATTGTGACAAAGGACAGTGTCAATACCCTTCACCCCACTATCTCCAATCACTACTCCGTTCCTTTTCCCCTTCTCTTTGCCTATGTCCTGCTGCATCACTGTACCGTGTGCAGTTTGCTCACCAACCTCACCTGCCTCGTCCTCTTCCAGACTGGAAGCAAGAACCTCAAACCTGTTATGCAGATTAAGAGGCTGAGGCCTCCGCTCCTCACCCCCCTTCCTCCTCCCAGCAGCCCCCTTTTGTTCCTGACCCTTAGATTTAGACAGTCTAGGGGGGGTGGATGTCACTTGCACCCCATTGACAATGACACCCTCTCTCCCCCTGATGAGCCTCAGTGTCTGTAGCTCAGAGGCCAGCTCATCCACCTTGAGCTGGAGCTCCTCCAGCAACCTGCACTTACTGCAGACATGGCCACTGGGAAGGACCCTGGGGTCCACCAGTTCCCACATCATACAGGAACCGCACATCACATGCCCCTCCATTATTCAATATAATTTGTTTTGGGAAAAAATTTTTTCCTTGTTTTTTGCTGTAGTAGTTTTGAAAAAAAATTTTTTTTTTTTTTTCCTTGTTCTTTCAACCTGGCCTTTTTCCCTTCCAGCCCTTTTTGATATTAAGCCCTAATAGCTCACTCTGCTTCCCTCTCACTCCGCTGCCCGCTCCGACGCTGCCCGCTATCTACACCAGGCCTCCTTTTAAACTTGGCGCTGATTTAAAGCTGATGGGCCACAACTGCCTGATAATCACTCCCTCACAATTCTTAAAGCAGTAAATACAATAAGTAAATGCTTTAAACAGTTCTACAAAGAACAAAGTGCTTTAAACTTATTTTAAACAGGTTTTTAACAGGTAAAGTCTTAGCTTTCTCTCTGATGCTCCTTCCTCGTCTGCTCCAGCAAACAATGTCAGCCTGTTTCCTCGGATGGAGAAATCTAGCACGAGGGGGCATGGCTTTAAATTAAGGGGGGGTAGTTATAGGACGGATGTCAGGGGCAGGTTCTTTACCCAGAGGGTGGTGAGGGACTGGAATGCCCTGCCTGCTGCAGTTGTAAATGCGCCTAGTTTGGGGGCGTTTAAGAGATTGGTGGATAGGTTTATGGACGAAAAAGGAGTGGTTTAGATTAGTGGGTCAATGTTTTTTTTTAAAAATAAGACTGGTCGGCGCAACATTGTGGGCCGAAGGGCCTGTTCCGCGCTGTAATGTTCTATGTTCTATGTTCTATGTACTCATTAAGGACCTTACCCAGCTCATCTGGCTCCATTCCGAGTTGCTGTGTTTGGAGAGATGGCCAGAACCAAGCAGACAGCGCACAAATCAACTAGACGGAACGATCCCCGCAAGCAGCTGGCTACCAAAACTGCCCACAAGAGTGCTCCAGCCACGGGTGGAGTGAAAAAGACTCACCACTACCAGCCCGGCACTGTGGCTCTGCGGGAGATCCACCTCTACCAGAAATCCACCAAGCTGCTGATCTGCAATCTGCCCTTCCAGCGCCCAGTGTGGGAGATCACTCAGGACTTCAAGATCGACCTGCGCTTCCAGAGTTTGGCCGTCATGGCCCTGCAAGAAGGCTTACCTGGTGGGGGTCTTTGAGGATACCAATCTGTGCGCCATCCTTAAGCGAGTCACCATCATGCCCAAAGGCATCCATCTGGCCCGCCATATCTGCAGGGAGCGCACCTAAACTGACCTGGACCCACTATTGTCCTTTGAAAACCAAAAAGAGACACACATAAATTCCCTCCACTGTCCTCGCGTGGACCTACCCTTTCCTTAGCTATCCTCTTCCTCCTCATATATACGTAAAAGGCCTTGGGTTTTCCTTAATCCTGCCTGCCAAGGACATTTCATGGCCCTCTTTTGCCCTTTTAAGTCCCCGTTTAAACTCTTCCATGCAATCTTCGTATTCCCTAAGAGCCTTATCAGTTTTCAATTTCCTGAAATTTGCATATGCCTCCTTCTTCTTTTTCACTAAGCTCACAATCTCTCTTGTCATCCAGGGTTCCCAAATCTTTCCATTTTTATCCTTCATTTTTACAGGGACATACTTATCCTGAATTGTTAACAACAGATTTTTAAAACAGTCACCGGGAACGAAGTAGAAATGATCAAGAGCTTCAAGTTTTTAGGTGTCCAGATCACCAATAACCTGTCCTGGTACCCCCCCCCGCTGATCCTACAGTTAAGAAAGCCCACTAACGGCTCTACTTTCTCATAAGACTAAGGAAATTTGGCATGTCAGCTATGGCTGTCACCAACTTTTACAGATGCACTATGGAAAGCATTCTTTGTGGTTGTATCACAGCTTGGTATGGCTCCTGCTCTGTCCAAGACTGCAATAAACCACAAAGATTCATGAACAAAGCCCAGTACATCACTCAAACCAGCCTTCCACCCATTGGCTCTGTCTACACATCCCACTGCCTCGGAAAAGCAGCCAGCATAATTAAGGACCCCCCACACACTCTGGACATAGTCTCTTCTACCTTCTTCCCTCAGGAAAAAAGATACAAAAGACTGAGGGCACATACCAACCAACTCAAGATCAGCTTCTTTTCTGCTGAAATCTGACTTCTAATGGACTTAACTCACATTCAATTGATCTTTCTCTAGACCCTAGCTATGACTGTAACACCACATTCTGCACTCTTTCCTTTTCTTCTCTATGTATGGTATGCTTTGTATTGCTCGCAAGAAACAATACTTTTCACTGTATACAAATACATGTCAAATACATAATTTGGTTTGATACATAATCAAATCAAATCATATGACATCAAATCAAGATTTTGATAAGAATGAGAGGTTGTTTCCTTTTTTGGGAAAAGCATAACTACAGGTCTATAAGATAAAATATATGTATATATAGGATAGTCACCAAGAAATCCATTAGGCAATTCAGAAGAAACCAGTTTGCACAAAGAGTGATAAGTATGTGGAAATTATCACTATAGGAAGAAGTTGAAACAAATAACATTTCACAGGAAATGAGACAAGCAAATGAGGGAGGATGGGGAAGGGAGGTCCAGAGGCAGAGGGTGACACAACTTCAGAAGTGGGCTTCTGATGGGGCAGGTTCTACCTTACCTTCATGCCTGAGATGTAAGTGTTCTTATTCATTTTACCTCCATGGAAGTTCAATCTAAAAATGCCAGTCTAAAAATTGAGGCCTTGCCCCCACCCAGCACAAAATTGCTGTGTGGTCAGGGCAGGCATTAATCAAGAGGCAATCCCCACCCATACATTTCATGTACCCCTCACTCTTAAAAGGGAAAGACTAAAATTCTGGCTTTTACTTTAAATGAGGAAAGATGGAAGAGGCTCAAGTGCAGTATAAACACCGGCATGGGTGGTTGGGCCAAATGGCCTATTTCTGTACTGCGTATCCAATGTGATCCTATTTAAGTGACAAAAGAGTTGATAGTTCAAAACCAAGGTGAGTGGTAACGGGACAGGGAAAGAAACAAAAGGTATGTCTAGGGGAAGCTAGATTTCTAGGTGCCAGTGTTGAAAGCAGGAATCCATCCCACTTCAAGGGGCAGCAGTAGATTTAGTGGCATATTGCTGGTGATGGCTAATTAAGAGGTTGTTGCTGAGATTACTGTCCAATTGAGAAAAGCGCAGGCCCATCCCACTGCTGCTAATCCTATCAGGGAGCCAGCGTCAAACTGGCAACATTGGCAGCGCCATCATTAGCTGGGGCAAGTGCTGAGATTACAAACCTAGTGAGAGAGCACCTCAATGACAAGGAACTCTGAAAGATCAGGGGTTGGTGGTGGTGGTGGTAGTGTCACTGAGCACCAGCAGTGTTGTTGCCTTGGGTGCAGCCATTGCCATCATGGCTGTCTCTGTGGGCAGGGGTTGCAATCTGAAATGTTGTTGAACTCAGTATTGCGTCCAGAAGGCTACAAGTCTAATTGAAAGATGAAGTGCTGTACATTGGGTTTTACATTGAACTTCATCGGAACACTGCTGAGGGCAGAGTGAAAGCACGGTGGAGAATCAAAATGACAGGTGATCAGGGGCTGGGGTTTCGCTTGTGGACTGAACAGAGATGTTCTGCACCGCAATTACATTTGGCCATCCCTCAAAGTTCACAGGCAATTCAAGCCAACCACACTGTAACAGCAGCTTGTATTTATATAGCATCTTGAGCCTTGTAAAATGTTCCAAGACACTACTCCAGAGTATTATTAAACAAAATTCTGCATCGAGGGACACAAGGGCAGTTGATCAAAAACTTGTTCAAAGTGCAATGTTCAGGAGCAACTTAAAGGAGGACAGTATACTGTAGAGGCAGAGACGTTTAGGGAGGGAATTCCAGAGCTTAGTTCTAAGACAGCTGAAGTCACAGCTGCCAATGGGGAGGGTGGGGAGGATAGAGAAAATCAGAATAGCTCAAGAGGCCAGCATTGGAAAAATGCACAGTTCTTAACAGAATTGTAGGGCAGGCAGGGATAACAAGATAGACATAACTTCGTCCCACAATTTGACTAGGCAACTCAAAATATGAGTGGATGGGGATTCTGTCACATTTTTGCAAGCATGGTGTTCAGTTTGAAACTTGGCTGGCTATTTAAGCTGGCTGAGTTACATCATGAGTACTCATCTCATGATGTAATTTTACATTGCACAGAAGAATCCTGACATGCTGAATTTACACGGAAGATCCCAAAGCAGATTGGGGCATCCATGAAAATGTGATTATTTCCTGTGTAATGATATTAGTATGTTTACATTTACCAGTGCTGCTACTGTGCAAGATCTCCAAATGTCTTTAATCGCACAAAATGTGGATTCGATGATTCTGATAGGAGAAATGGGACAGCCAGAACAAGAATGCTGTTTGCCCATGACCTAAACTCCCATGATCATTAAAAGTAAACATGTCCAAAGTAACCACTGCACAGCTTATACCGACAGCTCTACAGGAAACCACAGTTCAAGCTAAACTCAAGCTGAATGTGATAGAATCCCCACAGTGCGGTAGGAGGCCACCCTGCCCATCAAGTCTGCACAGTAAGGAGTCTGACAACACCAGGTTTAAGTCCAACCGATTTATTTGATAGTAAACTCACAAGCTTTCGGGGTTTGCCCCTTCATCAGATTCACCTGGTGTTGTCAGACTTCTTACTGTGTTTACCCAGTCCACCGCCGGCATCTCCACATCATCGAGTCTGCACCAACCCTCCGAAAGTGCATCTTATTCAGCCGCCCCCACTCTCCTCCCCCTCCCACCACACACACACACACACACACACACACACATTATCCTGTAACCATGCGCATTTACCATAGCTAATCACCCTAACCTACACATCTTTGGAGTGTGGAAGGATACCAGAGTACCAAGGGGAAACGCACATAGACACAGGGAGAATGTGCAAACTCAACACAGACAATTACCCAAAGCCTGAATCCAGGACCCTGGCTCTGTGAGGCAGCAGTGCCAACTACTGTGCCAGTATGCCACCTGTGATGTAATAGAATACATTGTACAGCCTGCCCAATGTATTGCTAATCGATTGGAAATTAATCTCAGGATTTTAAAATTCTGTTGGAAATCTTCAACATTGTAACTCAAACCAGGATCAAAGTTAAACAAGTGGGAATTAATACTCTGATGTGTGATTAATTTCTGCTTTTAGTTTGAAGTCGTGGTATAAACAGTACTTCAGACCACAGGCTCCATACTGCAAACCAAGGTCCTAACCACACTTCTTTGACTCAAACTCCATCCAACTATTTAAAAAAACCTAAAATATAAATAATAGCTTGAAATCTAAATAAATACACAGGCTTTGCCTGGTTATATCTCAGCAATTAAAGGGAATAGAGGCTAACATCTTCAAGTTCATCTTATTTTTAGAAAGTACTTCAAAAGTAATGTACAGGAAACCATGGAGTTATTCAGCTTTAAAAAGATTGGTACATGGAAACAACAACGGTTGACTTATTAGAAGAGTTCTGCAATTTTGGAGGAAGATAATTAAAGCATGAAAGCTAGTTCCGTGACTATGAACTGATTATTAGGGTTTTACTGTATATTGCTAAAAAAAAATTCTGTCGGGGCTTTTTATCTTGCCATCATCAGGACAAATGACATTTGGGCTGGAATTTTACTACAGTTCATGCTGAAGGATTTTCCCATCCTGCTGCAGTGAATGGAAATTTGGCTGGCTGCCAAATTTCCCAACCTCACTGCAGTGGGAGCATGGCATGAACGAGCGGTAAGATCACGCCCTTGGTATTCTTACAATTGTCCTCATGAGTATAAGATGAAAAGCTTTGACAAAATCTTTTCAGGAATATACAAGTTCTGTGGCTCCAAACGACTATTTATTATACATGTTGGCTGTGATTCTCCCATCTCGCTGTGCAAATATTTTAGCGCAGCCAGCCAGGAGATTCACGTTGGTCAATTCGTAGTGTTTGCATGAGTGCATGCGCGCCCTGCTAGCGTCTTCCAGTGCCGCCTTAAGGCATGAGGCAGTGCCAAAGGGATGGAGCTTCTGGGGAAGGACTGAGGGTGGAGCTTGGTGGAATGGGGCCTGGTGGGGCAATTGGTGGGAGTGGTGGGTCGCGCTGCCCCTCAGGATTGGTGGGGGAAGAAGGGAGCCCAGCGATTGGGCGGGGGTGAAAGGTCATCCTGCTGGGTCTGTTGGAACTGCAGGGATGGAAAATCAGGAGAGGTTGGCGATCACGGCTCAGTGAGAGATGGATCTTCGGGGCTGGGCCCGGGAATGGGAGGGGAGGGTGCCAGCAATCAGTCCACGGGAGGGCTAGGAGAGCCAGCAATGTGGGGATCGCAGGACTGGCCAATGATCGAGCTGGCCAGCAATCAGGAAGCCGGCAGTGCGGAGCTACTGTGCATGTGCCGATTTCGGCACTGACAGATCAGCGCATGCCCGGTCAGCACCATGCTGCCAGCCTCCTGGACCAGAATAGGTCTCGCCCACAGCTTTATAATGATATACGTGCTAGTGACCTCCGCAGTGCACACAGTGTGGGAGATTCTTCTCTGAATTTCCACTGAAAAAAACGTCAATTATTCCAGTTTTCTCGCAAATTCGACACTTAGAATTTTTGGGGGAGAATTCCAGCTATTATTTCCATTTCTACACAATTATTGTGGTCTTTTCTCGGCTGAGTTTTGTTACAGTGCTAAATTTTCTTGTTCCTGTTTCAATTTGCTGTGACACTTCTTTGAACCCATGATTGGTATATGCAGAAACAATATCACAGTGAATTCACATTCAAATCATTGAATGCTCAATGGTAAATTTGACATTTGATGTGTGACCAGATAGACTGAAGTGCTGCCGAAAAGACAAGTAAGAGTTTTGTTTCCATCCTGTTCTGTTCTGACTTAGCTGATATCAGAGAAGTGGATTACTGCATACATATGACTGAAAATCAGGTGCTCTATGAATCAAGTGCCCAATTTTCTGATCTACCCTGTTAAGTGAGACTTCACGTGGGATTCACACATTTCAGAGTTCTGATGCATATATTGGCCAGGTGGCAGCATTAACTGTTGCAAATTTACCAGTCGCTACTCAAATGGAAAAGTGGAGATTCATGCATTTTTTGTGAATCAACGAATATCTGCTCGGAATTGCTGCCTTCACTGATGGCCTTCGAACTGCACTGAGCTGAATCAGCACATTTGAAACCCTGCAAATGAAATACATTGGCCTACAACATGAGCTCACATGCAGCCTACATCAACAGCTGCTTGCAAGGCCACGAATGGGAGACATTTTTAACTTTAAAAACCCTTCATATTATTCTGTGACTCTGCTCTCCCCTCTGCCTGCTGGAGGCCAATTTGGAAAATATGAGTCACCAAGGGCAATGAGTTAGTTGCAGCTTAGAGGAAAATAGAAGGAAGGGGATTTCACCAAGTGAAGAGTAAGAAGTAACAGCAGATTGCAGTTCCTGCACTGCCATCACACTTCTTTGACTCAAACTCCATCCAACTATTGACTTATTTCATCCTGTTCCAAAGCTGTGCAAGAGCAGTGAACCTGTGTCAACATCAGGCTTCCTCTCCTGGACAAGAGGAGTTAGTCGAACTCTGTTGCTTTCCTGTTACCACCAGGCTTGAGGTAGTAGTTAACATATTTCCTTTAATTTGTGGCCTAGCAATGCTCACCATCTGATAAAGACCATGTGGCCTGGCCTTACAAATGCCCTTCTGCAGGCTGAATGCAAGATAGCTGTGATCAACAAAGATCTTGCAAGGCTCGATGTGGTAAGAAGTCTCACATCATCAGGTTAAAGTCCAACAGGTTTATTTGATAGCAAAATCCATTAGCTTTCAGAGCGCTTGTTGCTCCTTCATCCAGTGAGTGGGATTTCAGTTCACAAACAGGGCATATAAAGACACAAACTAAATTTACAAAATAATGGTTGGAATGCGAGTCTTTACAGCTAATCAAGTCTTAAAGGTACAGACAACATCAGTGGAGAGAGGGTTAAGCACAAGTTAAAGAGATGTGTATTGTCTCCAGCTGGAACAATTAGCAAGATTTTGCAAGCCCAGGAAAATTGTGTGGGTTACAGATAGTGTGACCTACACAACATGAACCCAAGAACTCAGTTGAGACTGTCCTCGTGTGCGGAACTTGGCTGTCAGTCTCTGCTCAGCGACTCTGCACTGTCGTGTGTCGTGAAGGCCACCTTGGAGAACGCTTACCTGAAGATCGGAGGCCGAATGCCCGTGACCATTGAAGTGTTCACCAACAGGAAGAGAACAGTCTTGCCTGGTGATTGTTGAACAGTGTTCATTCATCCGTTGTCATAGTGTCTGCATGGTCTCCCCAATATACCATGCCACGGGACATCCTTTCCTGCAACGTATTAGGTAGACAACGTTGGCTAAGTTGCAAGAGTATGTACCGTGTACCTGGTGGATGGTGTTCACATGTGAGATGATGGCATCCGTGTCAATGATCCAGCACGTCTTTCAGAGGTTGCTGTGGCAGGGTTGTGTGGTGTTGTGGTCACCATTCCCTTGAAAGCTGGGTACTTTGATGTGGACAATGGTCTGTTTGAGGTTGTGCAACTGTTTGAAGGCAAGAAGTGGGAGTGTGGGGATGGCCTTGGTGAGAGGTTTGTCTTCATCAATGACATGTTGAAGACTCCAGAGAAGATGTTGTAGCTTCTCCGCTCCAGGGAAGTACTGGACAATGAAGGGCACTCTGTCCGCTGTGTCTCGTGTTTGTCTTCTGAGGAGGTTGGTGCGGTTTTTCGCTGTGCTGTGTTGGAACTGTCGATTGATCTCTTTAACCTGTACTTAACACTCTGTCCAGTCACATTATCTGTACCTTTAAGACTTGATTACCTGTAAAGACTTGCATTCCAACCATTATTTTGTAAATTTAGATTGTGTCTTTATATGCCATGTTTGTGCACTGAAATCCCACTCACCTGATGAAGGAACAGCGAGCCCTCTGAAAGCTAGTGGCTTTTGCTACCAAATAAACCTGTCGGACTTTAACCTGGTGTTCTGAAACGTCTTACTGTGTTTACCCCAGTCCAACACCGGCATCTCCACATCAAGGCTCAATGTAGACAGTGCTGTGTTGTAAGAAACTAGGCTCTCCCAAAGTGGATCCCCTAAAAAAGACACACCACACATTCTTCTGACAGGAGAAAGCTCAAAAGACAATACATAAGCATGTAGTGGTTCACAGCGAAATAAACACTCCACTCGCTATAATTAAATCCCCCACAGAAGGCTCAGAGACGTTTTACACTTCACCTGTCAACAATTAGTGTGTGTCCAATTAACCATATGTGCACCTATGCCGTGACACTCCCTCCACTCAAATATCAAGGATCAATCCTATAAGGCACTTGATGCTGTCATCAGTGGGATATCCAATGTTGAAAGATGACACCTTCTTGGAGACATCAGTGCAAGGGACAGTATCGAATATACAACTAACACACACAGGGAATTGGCAAGATGAACAAAAATGGACAGCAGATTGCTGAAGCTGGACTGTTACCATGAACAGCAATGTCCAAGCCGAGCTATTCCACAAGATGGGTTGAATTTTATGATTTTTTGAAATAGTGTCTCCAACAGGAAAAGTGAAGGGCAGTCCACCAGCTCCTTGCTGGGTTTTCCCACCATATCTAAACTAATGGAAGCAGCCAGTCAGACAACATTATGCTGGTAATTCAAGCTCACTGCTGAGAGATGTGCCCCCTCTATAAAATGAATATATAAATAAATAAGAAATTTTCCTCCTCCATGGAACCTCTCCCCTAGGACTCCCCCCATGGACACGTAACCCACCTCAAGGATCCTCCCCCCACAGATCTTCCCAATGGAAATCCCCCTAGCAGTGCCAGCAGCACAGCCCCTGGCACTGCCTGGCCACTGGTCAGGCATGACACTGTTAATTTGATTTGATTTATTATTGTCACAAGTATTAGTATACAGTGAAAAATATTGTTTCCTGCGAGCTATACAGACAATGCATACCGCACATTGAGAAGGAAAGGAAAGGGTGCAGAATGTAGTGTTACAGTCACAGCTAGGAGGGTAAAGAAAGATCAACTTAATATGAAGTAGGTCCATTCAAAAGTCTGATGGCAGTAGAGAAGAAGCTGTTCTTGAGTCAGTTGGTACATGTCCACAAACTTTTGTGTGTTATTCCCATGGAAGAAGGTGGAAGAGAGTATGTCTGGGGTATTTGCAGCCCTTAATTATGCTGGCTGCTTTTCCGAGGTAGCGGGAACTATAGACAGAGTCAATGGATAGGTGGCTAGTTTGCATGATGAATTGGCTTCGTTCACAGCCCTTTATAGTTTCTTCTGGTCTTGGACGGAGTAGAAGCCAAATACAACTAGAAAGAATGCTTTTGATGGCGCACCTGTAAAAGTTGGTGAGAGTCATAGCAGACAAGCCAGATTTCCTTAGTCTCCTGAGAAAGTAAAGGCGTTGATGGGCTTTCTTAACTATAGCGTCGGCATGGAGGGACCAGGACAGGTTGTTGATGATATGAACACCTCGAAACCTGAAGCTCCTGCCTATTTCCACTTCATCCCTGTTGATGTAAACAGGAGCATGTCCTCCATTACGTATCCTGAAGTCAATGATTATCTCCTTCGTTTTGCTGGAATTGCGGAAGAGATCATTGTCGTTATCAGTTCACCAGATTCTTTATCTCTTTCATGTACCCCATCTCACCACTGTTTGTGAAGTGACCCTCTCCTCCTCTAGGGGCTGTACTTACCTGTGTAACCCCAGCAGGGTCTCTTTTCTGGTTCACCATTTATCAGGACCTGTTGTAAACCCCTTTGACATGATGTCAGGTTGGCAGGAAGAGAAATCCTAACCCATTGATTGTTGGAAAAACCCATCTGGTTCACTAATAGGAAGGAACTCTGCCATCCTTGCCTGATCTGGCCAACATGCGACACCCGAGCCACAACAATGCGGTTGACTCTCAACCGTCCTCGGGAAACTAGGGATGGGCAATAAATGATGGCCAGTCAGTGATGCCCATGTACAAGGAATGAACAAAAAACAACAGGAGTCTCAGTGTGGCTTAAACAATGGCAGGTCAACAGTTGATGTGATTTTCTCACTTCATAGTTATACAAGTGTGTGAATAGGGCAGACTACATTGTTATAATAAACTTCACCAAGGTCCTTGATCAAGAAAGATGGACTCTTTAAACTGCTGCAGAAGAACAGGTGGCCCCCGAACGTCATTTCTTCTTGTCATGAGAAAATGTAGTTTTGTCAGTTACAATGGAGCAACAGATGCTTTCAAGATCAGCCGTGCAGTAAAGCAAGACCGAATCTGCCGCCAACTCTCTCTGGCATATTCCTCTCCATGCTGCTATTGTACATTTCTCGGCTACTCATCTGAGGGTGTCTACCAACACAGCAGAGCTGATGGCATGCTGTTCAACTTAGCAAGACTGTGCGCAAAGTATGTAATACCCTAGACTGTAAGCTGTTGTTTCCTGATGGCACCTCATACTTAAGTTCACTCGCAACAGCTTGTAGAATAGTTCTTCCGGTCCTGCAAGCAGCTTGGACTGACAATTGGCCTCAGGAAGAAAACACTTATGGGCTACGACATACAGACTCCACCTTCTATAAACAGTGGCAACCTTACTCTGGATCAACAATTACAATCAGCTTGTTCCTTGATGCCGAGATCAGCACCAGAATTGCCAAGGCCGCAATGGTTATGTCAAAGTTCAGAATTTGAGTGTGGATCGACAGCAGATTAATCAAAAATACAAAACTCCGTGCAGACTAAGTTTGTGTTCTCAGCACCCTTCTTTAAAAGAGAAGTGTGGTCAATTTATTAAAGTCAAGAAAAGATCTTCCATGTCTGCTGCCTCAGACGAATATTGGGCATGTCCTGGCAAGATAGCATGCCAAACATGGACTTATATCAGCAGGCAGGGATGCCTAGTGTGTTTGTCCTTGAGTCAGTCGTGACTCTGTTGGTTCGATCATGTGAGTCAAATGGGTGACAGCTCCATCCCGAAAGACATGCTCCATGGGGCAAGCTTGCTAGTCACACAATTCCAACAGGTCATCAACATCTGTGATAAAAGGATGTCTGCAAACAAGAGTTCAATTTGACCCAGATCCAAGTCAACACATGGAAGTTCTCACTGCTGACCAGAATGCCTGGTGACAAGCAATCAGGAAGGGCATGGGAAAAGTAGAAATGACCAGATAGTGGAAAAGAGAGACCACCTGAAGGAAAAAACACATCGGTTGACCTCCTACCAGTGCTATTCACCTGTGCCATGCATGAATGAACCTCTTAAGCCACAACAGATGATGTTCAATCAACACATGATTTACACCCTGGCCACAGCCCATCATCTCCCAAGACAGACAGTAATTACAGGTACAAGGGGCATGAATCCCAAGCATCCAGTGTTGCCATGTGCCATGGAGGACTGAGGTGGAAAATTTAGAAAGTAAAAGGCCTGTTTTAAAAGAAAATCAAACAAATTTAATTGAAAACTGGCAATTGTTTTAACTTTCTGCCAGTTCTTTGTGGCTCACCTATAGTGTGGCATCATAAGAACAAGGAAGAGGAGTAGGCCATCTGGCTCTTCGAGCCTGCTGTGCCATTCAATAAGATCATAGCTGATTTTTCCGTGGACTCAGCTCCACTTACCCGCCCATTCATCATAATCCTTAATTCCTTTACTGTTTAAAAAATTATCATTGCCTTAAAAACATTCAACTGCTTCACTGGGCAGGGAATTCCACAGATTCACAACCCTTTGGGTGAAGAAGTTCCTCCTTAAATCAGTCCTAAATCTGCCCCTCCTTATTTTGAGGCTATGCCTCCTAGTTCTAGTTTCACCCACTAACCTCCCTGTTTCTGTTTTATCTATTCCCTTCATAATTTTATATGTTTCTATAAGATCCCTCCTCATTCTTCTAAATTCCAATGAGTATAGTTCTAGTCTACTCAGTCTTTCCTCATGCCAATCCTCTCAACTTTGAAATAAATCTAGTGAATTTCCTCTGCACTCCCTCCACTGCCAGTACATCCTTTCTCAAATAAGGGGATCAAAACTGTATGCTGTACTCCAGGCGTGACCTCATCAGCACTTTATACTGCTGCAACATAACCTCCCTGTTTTTAAACTCCATCCCTTTAGCAATGAAGCCACGATGTGGAGATGCCAGCATTGGACTGAGGTAGGCACAGTAACAAGTCCCATAACATCAGGTTAAATTCCAACAGGTTTATTTGGTATCACAAGCTTTTGGAGTGCTCTCCTCACCTGATGAAGGAGCAGTGCTCTGAAAGCTTGTGATGCCAAATAAACCTGTTGGACTTTAACCAGGTGTTGTGAGACTTACTTTAGCAATGAAGGACAAAATTCCATTCTACACTTCCCAAAAGGACTGTGCCAGCAATAAATTGTTCTGGTGTCTAGCCAAATACTTAACTCTCCCTGGAATAGGGTCAGGACTCCAGCCCACCAAAGAACCATCACCAAAGTGATCACCAAAAAATTTAGTGCCAAGTACTATAAACTCCCATTAAAAATACTGGTTAGACACTTTACTTGTAAAGCCAATGACTTTTCTCCATTGTTACAGTCACAGCTGCCTATTTTGTTACATCTACAATGCTATGTAGGGTCCGCAGAATAACAACACAAACAATAAGGTGTGAGAATCCTTCACTAGATTCCTGCTATGTGAGTAACATTAAGAAGCACATGCATTTGGAACACTGTCTTCAGCAAATCAATCCATACACTTACAACAAGACTCAGCGAAATAGTCTCTGATGTGAATGATGGGATACAGTAAGAGGCCTCACAACACCAGTTTAAGTCCAATAGGTTTATTTGGCAGCAAACACCACAAGCTAGCAAATAAATCTGTTTAACTTTAACCTGGTGTTGTAAGACTTCTTACCGTGTTTACCCCAGTCCAATGCCGGCATCTCCATATTGTGAATGATGGCCACTGTGTCATCTTTGTACTGTTTTTAAACGAGAAAAGGAGTAACTGGTGATAAAATTATGATTCTATCTGTGGCTGATCCTGAAAAATTAATAACTAGCATTGAATCAAATATGGACAAGGGAACATTTTGCTCACTACTACCTACTCTCTCCTTCAGCAATTGAACCAACACTCCTTGTTGAGCATCACTTGGAAGATGTACTGAGAATATCAAGGATGGAAAATGTAGTTTGGGTGGGAGAACTTCAATACCCCATCACCAAGACTAGCTTGGTAGCATACTACTAACCAAGATGGCCATGTTCTAATAGACATATCTACCAACCTAAATGTATGGCAGGTGATGAGGGAACCAACACAAGGAAAACGCCTATTTTACCTTCTTCTTACCGATCTGTCAATCCACAATCAACCTGCCCATTGCAATGTTGGTAGGGATGAGGTCCACATAATCATTTTGGAGACAAAATTCCATCTTCACACTGAGGACACTTTCTATTAGTTGTGTGACACTACCACCATAATAAAAGGAACAAACCTATCAATGCAAGACTAGACATCCATGAGGAACATTGGGTTATCAGCAGCTGCATTATATTCCACCACAATTTGTAACCTCATGGCTCAGATCTCTCTCACTTTGCTATTACTATCACACAAGGCTCCATGAGGAGAGCAAAAGATCATGTCTTGAGCAGGACTGGATGTACCTAAAGATGAGATGCCAATGTAGTGAAGCTACAACAAAAGACTACCGCAAGCTAAATGATGAGAACAGCATGCTATTGAAGGAAGAAAGCATTTCCACAACTAATGGATCAGATCAGAACTCTGCAGTGCTGTCACATCCAATTTTGAATGGTGATGGACAATTAAACAATTAATTGGAGTAGGAAACTTCACAGTTGTCACCACCTTCAATGATGGGGAAGCCTTGCACATCAGTGCCGAAGGCAAGGCTGAAACATTTATGATCATCTTCTTCCAGAAAGGCCGAGTGGATATTCCATTTCAGCCTCTTCCCACCACCACCACAGATGCCAATCTTCAGCCAATTCCATTCACTCCACATGAAATCAAGAAACGACTGAGCACATTAGATGCAATCAAGGCTATGAGCCCTGACAACATCTCAGCACTGTGCTCACAACCTGTGCTCCGGAACTAGCTGGGCCTCTTGCCAAGTTGTTCCAATAGTACTGAAGTAATAACATTGGCATCTACCCAACAATGTGACAAATTGCTCAGGTATGTCCTATACACAAAAAAAAATAAATGCAATCTGATGAAGTACTGCACATCAGCTTCCGTCCAATCATCAGCAAAGGAATGAAAGATTGTTCAGTGCTATTAAGTGGCATTTACTTATCAATGAACTGCTCACTGAAGTTCATTTTGGGTTCCTGAATTCCAGAAGTGAGGCAAGAGTGACTGGCTTTGACATATAAAAAACATTTGATTGAGTGTGCCGTTGAGGAATCTTAGCAAAATTGAAGTCAATGGAAATCAGGGGAAAACTGATTTCCATTGGAGTTATACCTGACTCAGAGGAAGGGGGTTTTGATTCTAATGTTTCAAGTTAGGATGACTCTTTGAAGGGTCACCCTGACTTGAAATGTTGGCTCTATTCTCTCTCTACAGATGCTGTCAGACCTGCTGAGATTTTCCAGCATTTTCTGTTTTTTGTTTCCGATTCTAGCAGTATTTTGCCTTTACTATAGATGGTTTTAATTGCAGGAAGCCAATAATTTCAATCCCAGGATATCACTGCAGAAGTTCCTCAGGGTAGTATCCCAAGCCAACCATTGATAGCTGCTCCATCATAAGGTCAGAATTGACTTATGATTGCATAGTGTTCAGTTCTATTTGCAGCTCCTTAGATAATCAAGCAGTCCATGCCCAAATGTAGGAACACTCAGACATTAATTAAGCTTTGGCTGATAAGTGACAAGTTATTTGTGCCACACAAGTGCCAGGCAATGACCATCAAAATAAAGTTTATTTATTAGTCATAAGTAGGCTGACATTAACATTGCAATGAAGTTCTGTGAAAATCCCCAAGTCACCATACCCCGGCACCTGTTCAGTACACAGAGGGAAAGTTTAGCGTGGGCAAAGCACCTTACGAGCATGTCTTTTGGACTATGGGAGAAAACCAAAACACTCGGAGGAAACCCAAGCAGACACACACAGCCAGTGACCTAAGCCAGGAATCAAACCCAGGTGTCTGGCATTGTGAAGCATCACTGCTAACCACCCACCAACAAGAGAGTGTCAAACCACCACCGTTTGACTTTCGTTGGCATTTCCCTTGGTCAAACTGCATCATCAACACCCTGAAACCGGAAACTTAACTGGGCTTGCCAAACAGATACTGCAGCTACAACAGCAGGCAAGAGGCTCAGAAGTCTGTAGTGAGGGACTGGTGTCCCGACACCCCCAAGTCTTGCAAGGTACTAGTCAGGTGTGTGAGTGCAACTAACTACACCAGTCAACGAGGCCAATGTCTTGATGTAGTGTTAATATTACAACCACTGAAAAATCATAGAATAATTTCTGAAAATGACAGATCACCAGAATGTTCTACAGTTTAAAACTTCTGTAGCATTTCACCAAGCCATTTGCTTCTCTTGTCTGCAGCAACCAAGGTCAATTTCATTACTGCTGTCACTGGCTGCAGTAATTAAACAACTGTCCTTGTTGTTACAACATCCAATATACAGAAACGAAAATGTCTACAGCTGGTGTTTCTTATACAACACCAAAAGGAGGAAATAAATCTTCATTTAATGATTATTTGACTGAATGGTACATCCTGCTTTAATCTGAATTAATGACCTTTAGCTGATTTCAAAAAAGTATTGAGAGCATTTCAGTAAATTAGGGTTTGTGGACGTTCAATTTTGCATTAAAATGATTTTCTTAAGACCACATGTACTTATTGATGCTTTCTTTTTAAACAGGCTAGCTCCTCTAATGATCTAGCAGGCAAGCCAGTGGAGTGCTGAGGATACAGACCAAAAGTATGAAGCACCATTCACATTCTTAGGATGCTCTAAGGTATTTCTCAAAGGAGAAAAAGTGGTCATCCAACGTGGCTGCTTTAGATTGTTCTTTAGCAATATCTATCAGAAAGGCACTCACAATAAAATGTACATCATCTGATACCAGCTACTTGCTCCCATGATTAAACAGCATGTCAACACTTATGGTGTAGTTTTTCCAAATTGCATTACTGACAAGAGGCTTCCCCTGCCAGGAGTGCAGATGAATGCTCCCTGTGATTTTCTGTTAATGGGAGTTTGCTGTGTGAAAATTAGCCGCTGTGTTTACCTTCAGTACAACACATAACTTCAAAAGTACCTCATTGGATGTGAAATGCTTTAGGAGTAGGATGTCCTGAGAATGTAAATGGTGCTTCTTATTCCTGGTCTGAATCAGGTACTGCTCAACTGGGTAATGTTTTTTGCTCACTAGACCATTAGATGAGCTGTCTGTTTAAATCAGAAATAAGTGCACTTGGTCTTAAAAATTAATTTTAATGCAAAATTGGATACCTACAAATTACTAATTAATTTACAGAAGCATCATCAGTTTTTCTTTTGATTGAAAATGAATCAAAGATCCCTCATTCTGGATTAAGCAGAAATGTACCATTCAATTGAAAAATCATTTAAAAAGGTACATTTCCTTCTTTTTGTTGTTATAAACTGCTGAAATTACTGTTTAAGAAACACTAGCCACAGGCTTTTTTCCTATGTTGGGCAGCATGTGTCACAGTGGTTAGCACTGCTGCCTCACAGCACTAGAGGCCTGGGTTCAATTCCAGCCTCAAGTCACAGTCTGTGTGGAGTTTGCACTTTTTCCCTGTGTCTGCATGGGTTTCCTCCAGGTGGTCCGGTTTTCTCCCACATTCCAAAGATGTGCGGGTTAGGTTGATTGTCCATGTTAAATTGACCCTAATGTCAAGGGAATTAGCTGGGTAAATGAGGGTTACAGAGTAGGGCCTGGGTGTGATTGTGGTTGGTACAGACTCAATGGGCCAAATCACTTCCTTCTGAGCTGTAGGGATTCTATATAAAAAAATACACTGGATGTGGTAAATACAGGGTGAAATCAGAGTCAACAGTACTCTGTGGCTACAAAGAGAAACATTTGGCTTGGTGAAATTCTACTGAGGTAAGGAGTAAAATCTCATAAATTTCCTGTGTTCTAATATTACACAAAGTATTCTACAATCTTCTAGTGGTTTTATTATTCATAACCCATCAAGCAGGTTAAAATGGCCTTCAGTTGAAAGAGAGATAGCAATTTTTGCAGAGAGGTAGAATAGAGGCCAGAGGCATCATTACTTCACTACTAATGTGTGCTTTACTGATGGTGAAAATTCAACAGAAACCTTCATAAATTAATTATTAATGTCTCTACCTAACAAATAAGACGAAGCCCCCTTTGAACATAACATATAAGATGGCATCTCCAGGAAGATCTTTGTGAATTTGGGCATGTGGTAGGTCTTTTTAAGTAGTTAAAGTGAAAGATAAATACTTGAAGGACTTAACAGACTTGTTTGAATTAATAGTAACTCTTATTTATTTAATTATTGACCTGCTGGCTGGTGTATCCTTTCACCAAGTATGCTTTTGAAATAGTGCTGCATCATTGGCAGTTGAGGCAACCTCTGGCCTTGTAAAAAAAGGTTATCCTGAATACATCCTTTGTCTTCCAAAGACATAAAATGAATATAACATCTCCAAACCTGAGCCCAGTAAAGCCAGTTATTTGCACACTCATCTGTTAATTACTGTAATAAGGCTCAGTTTCTGTGCAATTCTCAGTGTTGAGATGGCTCTTTAATGGTGATATGCTCCAGAACTAAACAGCGGGCTGACTTAATGAGGTCAAAGTGTACACATGTTTCACAAGTGCAAGCCATTAATGCAGAACAACTGCTGGTCTGGTAAACACTGTTTAATACAGTATGTAAACAAAAGAATGGATGAAGTCTGTGCTTAGAATGAGCTTCACAACTCTTTATAGAAACAGTAAAGTACATATTTATGGTGGAAAGGCTACAAAGCACTTTGTCAGCAATTAACAAAATTCCTTATATTTACTTAAATAAATATTGATATTGGCCTGGAATTTTCCCTCCGTGCTGGGAGGCAATAAACTACAACTGATAGGAAATTTGCCTCACATTTGGCTTTGTTTATTTTCCACCACCAAGAATAACTAGCATTTTTTATTCTAATTTAATTATAGTCATCAATACTGGTGAAAAATTAAGTTTATCCGAAGGTAACAGTTTTCAGTAAGTTAAGATCATCACAAATTGGCAGTACATATACCAATGGGAAAATGCAAGACCGGAGGGTAAGGCAGTATAACAGCATTGAAGGTTTTTAAACCTCACATTATTTACCTGTGATCATTAATGTAATTTTCTTTTAAATTGCTTTTACCCTAAAGCTTAAAATAATTGAACGGATGATTAATTCTCAGTTACATGTAATGTTTTTTTTCCAGGCCAAACACTTTCAATTAATTCTACAATAAATTACTATCGAGCACACTGCTATTTAGAAATCCTGCACTGTGAGCAATTCAAGTCTTGGGCAACTGTATTCCGGTCCCAGGTTTACCTCTCCCATATGCAGCTGCTCTCCTTGTGAACTGGCTACACTATGGTAGCAACAGCATCTATGCATGGACACGCTGATTGATTTGATTTATTATTGTCTCATGTATTGGGATACAGTGAAAAGTATTGTTCCTTGTGTGCTATGCAGACAAAAACATGCTGTTCATAGACTACACATAGGGAAGAAAGAAAGGAGAGGGTGGAGAAAATAGTGTTGCAGTTATTGACGGGCTGAAGAGAAAGATCAGCTTAATATACAATACGTCCATTCAAAAGTCTGATGGCAGCAGGGAAGAAGCTGTTCTTCAGTCGATTGATATGTGTTCTCAGACTTTTGTATCTTTTTTCCAATGGAAGAAGGTGGGTGAGAGTATGTCCAGTGTGCTTGATGTTCTTAATTATGCTGGCTGCTTTTCTGAGGTGAAGTATAGACAGAGTCAATGGAAGGGATTGTAGTCATTTTGGCCAGCGTATATGCATATAGAGCAATGATGTCACTCCAGAAACATCACACAAAGGGAATGACAGCATGTGTCCAGAATGAAGACGTGCAATGTTGTCACTTTGGAAGCATACTTCTGCTATCAAGCAATGCAGTTCCTTCCCCCAGTGAGGCCAGCAGCTGTCTGGGAGAATGAATAAGAAGCAGATCTCCCCAGCCAGCCTGATACAGTCCAATGACTTTGTTTTCATTTGACTGTATAGGACATGCACTAAAGAAGCCATTGGGCAAAGACGAACACAAAAGCAGCTAGCAAGATAAAGCTGGATTGTTTTTGTCAGTAACTCTCTCTGTCAGTGGATATGCTCAATACTAAAAGAGGTTGTGGTGTTCTATCACTCCGGATTTGAAACTTTGGCTCTGTTCTCTCTCGATGGTAGCCATGAAGTGGAGATGCCAGTGTTAGACTAGGGTAAGCACAATAAGAAGTCTGTGCTTAATCCTTTCTCTAATCACATTGTCTGTACTGTAAAGACTTGATTACCTATAAAGACTCGCATACCAACCATTATCTTGTAAATTGAGTCTGTGTCTATGTATGCCCTGTTTGTGAACACAACCCTTCACTCACCTGAAGAAGGAGCAACACTCTGAAAGCTTGTGCTACCAAATAAACCTGTTGGACTTTAACCTGGAGTTGTGCAATTTCTTTCTGTTCTCTCTCCACAGATGCTATCTGATCTGCTGTGATTTTCCAGCATTTTCTGTACAAAATTTAATTACCTGGGTGAGGTAGCAAATTGAGGATTGAATCTAAATCACCTGAATGGCTCAAGAAATAATGCCAATTCAATTATTTCAATACAGCAAGCAGATTTTATCCTGTCCTGCAGACTGATTTTAGGCTACCACTCACAAATTTTTAAATGTTCTTCAAACTAAACATAAGAACATAAGAAATAGGAGCAGGAGTAGGCCATCCAGCCCTTTGAGCCTGCCCCGCCATTCAATAAGATCATGGCTGATCTGTCGTGGCTCAATTCCACATTCCTGCCCTCTCCCCATAACCCTTAATCCCCTCGCTTATCAGAAACCCATCAACCCGCATCTTAAAAATATTTAGCGAGGCAACCTCCACCACCTCAACGGGCAGAGAATTCCAGAGATTCACCACCCTTTGAGTGAAGAAGTTCCTCCTCAACTCCGTTCTAAACCGCCCCCCCTTTATCTTGAGGCTGTGCGCCCTAGTCCTGCTGTCCTTTCTGAGCGGGAAGAGCATCTCCACCTCTATCCTATCCATCCCATTCATCATTTTATACGTCTCAATGAGATCTCCTCTCATTCTTCTAAACTCTAACGAGTACAAGCCTAGTTTATTCAGCCTCTCCTTATAGCTCAACCCCCTCAACTCCGGTATCAGCCTAGTAAACCTCCTTTGCACTCCCTCCAAGGCCAAAATATCCTTGCATAAGTACGGCGACCAAAACTGCACACAGTACTCCAGCTGCGGCCTCACCAATGCCCTATACAGCCGCAGCAAGACCACCCTACTTTTATATTCAATCCCCCTCGCTATGAAGGCCAGCATCCCATTCGCCTTCCTGACCACCTGCTGTACCTGCAGGCTGAGTTTTTGCGACTCATGCACAAGGACCCCGAGGTCCCTCTGCACCGTCGCCTGCTGCAGTTTTTCGCCCCGTAAGTAATAGTCCTTCCTACCATTATTCCTACCAAAGTGGACCACCTCGCACTTGCCAACATTAAATTCCATTTGCCATTTCCTGGCCCATTCGCCCAGCCTATCTAGATCCTTCTGCAGACTCTCCACACCCTCCGCACAATTTGCCGTTCCACCAATCTTGGTGTCATCAGCAAATTTCGACACCATACACTCGGTTCCCTCCTCCAGTTCATCTATATAAATGGTAAATAGCTGAGGCCCCAGCACCGACCCCTGGGGCACTCCACTAGTCACCATCCGCCAATCCGAATAGCACCCGTTGACCCCCACTCTCTGCCTCCTATTTGACAACCAATCCTCTATCCACGCTAACACCCTACCCCCAAATCCATGCCCCCTTACCTTCTGCAATAACTTCTTGTGAGGTACCTTGTCAAATGCCTTCTGAAAATCAAGAAAGACCACATCCACCGGCTCTCCTCTATCCACCGCCCTAGACACATCCTCATAGAACTCCAATAAATTTGTCAGACACAACTTCCCCTTAACAAAACCGTGCTGCGTCTGCTCTAACAAGCAATTCCCCTCAAGATGCCTCGCTATTTTCTCCTTGATGACGGATTCTAACATTTTACCTACAACAGACGTTAAACTAACCGGCCTATAATTCCCTGCCTTTTGCCTGGCACCCTTCTTAAACAACGGCGTAACATTAGCCGCTTTCCAATCTTCTGGCAAAAGCTGTTGAGACTTTTTCTGTAATAGGAACTGGGGGAATACAGCCACTGAATCTGCTTTTTCAACCTTTCTGATCAGGGAGATTAGCATTTTATTATATATTGATGGCGCAGAGTACATGGTTTAACCTTTAAAAATATAATAAGGTGTTAATCCCATTAATTGGGCAGTGAGGAAAAGAAATCTACCTGATTTAATTTTTATGATGGAGAAATCATAAAAGTCTATGAAACTATTTAGGCAGATATAAATAATAGCACAGTAAGTAGAAATATTCACTTAGTTTGAATATTCATGATACTACACTGATAAAATGAGATGCTCCTCTGTCCTGATACACAAGTTTGCAATTATCATTACCATTATTGTTCATTTGCACACTGGCTACCACATTTGCAATTATATTATTTGAGTATTTCGAATCATGTTCCATTTTGTAATTTTATTCATATTGATTCACCTTTATTGCAGATTACTGATTGGAAGCAAAAAACAAGAATATGCCTGTGTCATGATGGAAATCCAGAAGTCAAAAAATGTCAGTGTTGTGTTCTGCTTCTATATCAGCGTACTCTTTTGTGACTTTAACAAGAGTGTATAATTTGCAGAATCATTCACTCTCATGTACTCAAACCTGATATGCAATGGGTAAATACTATTTAAAATGATATGATGCCAAGACACCAAATGGTTCAAAGAATCCTGGAGCACAGGAGATCATTCAACCTACTGAACATTTGCCAGGTTTTTGAAAGAGCTGTCCAAATTAATCCTATCTCTTGGTCTTTCTCCATATCTCTGCAATTTCTATACTTACTGCTGCCTCAGCAAAGCAGCCAGCATAATTAAGGGCCCCACGCACCCTGAACATTCTCTTCTCCATCTTCTTCTGTCGGGAAAAAGATACAAAAGTCTGAGGTCATGTACCAACTGACTCAAGAACAGCTTCTTCCCTGCTGCATCAGACTTTTGAATGGACCTTTCTTGCACTAAGGTGATCTTTCTCTACACCTTAGCTATAACAACACTACATTCGGCACTTGTTTCCTTCTCTATGAATGGTATGCTTTGTCTGTACAGCATGCAAAAAATAATACTTTTCACTGTATGCTAAATCAAATCAAATTTCTCCCCAATTCCTGTATGAATCACAAAGGTTAGCACTGCTGCCTCACAGCACCAGAATCCAGCGTTCAATTCCAGTTTGGGTCACTGTCTGTGTGGAGTCTGCACATTCTCCCCATGTGTGCATGGGTTTCCTCCGCATGTTCCAGTTTTCTCCCACAGTCTAAAAGACATGGTGCATTGGCCATGCTAAATTCTCCCTCAGTGTACCCAAATGGGTACCGGAATGTGGTGGCTAGGGGATTTTCACAGTAACTTCACTGCAATGTTAATGTAAGCCTACTTGTGATTAATAAATAAATGTTAACTTTATTATTCAACCTTTTCAGACAGTGCATCATTAACAACTTGCTGCATGAATAAAGTTAATCTCATCTCTCCACCCGGTTCTTTTGCCAAATACCTTAAATCTGTGTCCTTTGGTTTTGTTCATTCTTGAGTGTGAACACTGCTGGCAAAGCCAGCATTTGGTGCCCATCTCTAATTGCATTTGAGAAGGTTTTGGTACAGTCTTCTTGAGCCATACATAATTCTGTCAGGGCAAGAGTTCTAGAATATTGATTAGATGGTGGTGAGAAAATATAGTTCCAAGCCAGGACAGTAACTGGCTTGGAGGAGAAATTGCAGGTGTTCCCATGCATTTGTTGCCTTTTCCTTCTAGATGGCAGAGGTCATGAGTCAGTAGTCTGTAAAGTGTCTAATCAAAAGATGAGATGCTGTTCTTCAAGCTTATGTTGAATTTCAATAGAACACTGCACTTCGGGGGACATGATATTTCCAGCATTTTCTGTTTCTATTTCAGATTTCCAGCATCTGCAGTATTTGGCTTTGACTTTAGTCTTCTCTGAGACAGAAAGTCTGCATCAACAAGAACATTAGCTTCTGCCTTTGTTTTCAGGTGTTGAACCTCATAAGCGTATTTCAATAACCGTGGACGTAGGCCCCCACTCTCCGTGGTAACCAAGTCATACATGCTTCTTATCAGGCAGAACTTGTAGTGCATCACATGATTCTCTTCATCACTCTATTTCCTTATATTAAAGAGACACTCAAACACAATCTTATGGAAGATTTACATTTGTAACAGATTCCTTACATTTGCATTTTACAATCCACTGGGGATCCTTCCAGAATCTATGAAATTTTCAAAGATTACAACTAATACAATCACAATCTCTGCAGCCACTACTTTTAAAACCCGAGGATGAAGATCATCAGATCTAACTGCTTGTCAGCCCTTAGTCCCATTATCTTCCCTAATACTTTTTCCCCTTATGATAATGATTGTTTTAATTTCCTCCTCCATTTTAAGCTTTCTCCTATTCATGAGATTTATTTTTGTATTTTACTGTAAAGACAAATAAAAAATACTTGTTCAATGTCTCTGCCATTTTCTTTCTTTCCAGTACTAATTCCCTTGTTTTACCCCTAAAGGGATTAATGTTTACTTTAGTTACTCTCTTCCTTTCTATATACTTGTAAAAGCTCTGTTTTCATATAAAAGCAAATTACTGCAGATGCTGGAATCTGAGACCAAATGAGAAAATGCTGGAAATTCTAAGCAGGTTTGGCAGCATCTATAAGGGGAGAAAAGAGCTGGCATTTCACGTCTACATGACTCTTTGTCAAAACCGTCAGCTCTTTTCTGTCCTTACAGATGCCGCAGGACCTGCTGAGATTTTCTACTATTTTCTCTTTTGGTCTCTCTTTTTATATGTTTTGCTAGATTTTCTCTCATACTCCAATTTCTCTCTTTTTTTAGTCATCCTTTATGGTTCCGAAAAAGTTCCCAATCTTCTGGCATACAAATAATTTTCACAGCATCTTATGCCTTTTCTTTCAATTTCCTGAGTCACAGATGACACATCCTTCTCATGGAGTCGTTCTTTTTCAATGGAATATATAATTGATGAGAGTTATGAAATATCTCTCTAAATGTCTGTCAATTCTTATCTATTGTCTTATCTTTAACCTAATTTCTCAGTCCACTGCAGTCACCTCTGGCTTTATACCTATGTAACTGCCTTTATTGAAGTTTAAGACATTAGTTTCAGACTCAAACTGAATGTGAAATTCAATCATGTTATCACCATGCTTGCCTAGAGGATTCTTTACTAAGAGATTGTTAATTAATCCTATCTCATTGCACATTACCAGGTCTAGCCTATTTCCTGCTTGGTTCCAAAACATACGCATGCATCCTCAAGGCTACCTTTGTCAATTTGACTTCATTTTATACTGACTCTGTGATGTGCCTTGGGTGTTTTATTTACTTTCAGGTGCTTTATAAATATATGCTGTTGCTGAAAAAAAACCTACAATTTCTACTCAGATTGATTTGGATGCAATTAGCTGGCAAACTGTGTTTTTGGTCGATTTTTGCACTGGGGCGAGAGCATACATTCAATTCTCGTTCTGCGATATTAAGTTATCAGGCCCACAGATGTACTGAACATTTCTTATCAACAGCAAAAAAACATGAAAATTAAATCAGTTGACGTAAGTCTTCTGTTTCACTGCTCAGCCTGTCTTTAAATCCAGAGGAGTTTTGACCCTGAAATATGATCTGAGTGAATAACTTTATATGGCTTATATTTGACCAAAGAAAGGAATTCAGCTTCAAGGTTTAGGTTGCATTTGGGATTTTGCTTACGTGTCGTGCCAGAGGAAAAAGTCCCACTTCTCAGAGTCCTCTTCAAAGCTGACTGTCTGTTCAATGCAGTAGAAATTGGTGTGCATGCCCCAATTACTTTGGATGTAAAATGGGTATAACTATGACAACTTTAGCACTGCAACAACCTGTACCAAATCTGCACAATTATTCAGATACCTACATTTCAAAAATTCTCATCCTTGTTTTCAAATCCCCGTTTGTCCTTGTCTCTATCGCTGAAATTTCTTCCAGGCTCATAATGCCCTGAGGTAATTGTGCTCCTCTAATTTTAGCCTCTTGAGCATCCCTGATTTTACTTGTTCCACCACTGGTCATTGTGACTTCAGCTACCGAAGCCCTAAACTTTGGAATTCCCTCCCCAATTCTCTCCACTTCTCTCTCCTCCATAAAATATTCCATAAAATACATTGCTTTCACCAAGTCTTTGGCCATCTGTGCTAATGTCACCGAACATGACTCCATATTAAATTTTGTTTTATAATGTTCCTGTAAAGCAAATGGGGACATTTTATTATGTTGGAGGCCCTACATAAATATTAGTTTTTTATATATTCATCAGGCCCATTGTTTTAAGCTTTGGTGTGGCTCCATAAAACAGTCATTAGGCCCCTTGCCTATGTGGGCAGCACAGTGGCATAGTGGTTAGCACTACCGCCTCACAGCACCAGGAATCCGGGTTCAATTCCAGCCTTGGGTGATTGTGTGGTGTTTGCACATTCTGTCCATGTCTGTGTGGGCTTCTTCCAGATGTTCCAGTTTCTCCCACAGTTCAAAGATGTGAAGGTTAGGTGGATTGGCCATGCTAAAGTGAGCCTAGTGTCAGGGGATTAGAAGGGTAAATATGTGGGTACAGGGATAAGGCCTGGGGGGATTGTGGTCAGTGTAGTCTCAATGGGCCGAATGGCCTCCTTCTGTAAAGTAGGATTCTATGATTCTAAATTAGTATGGAGTTAACACATGTTTAAGAACCCCTGTGGAAAATGAGTTGATGAGGAATAGAGAAGCTTCTGGGCAAGCTCTGCTCATCCTTCAGCAACGTCTGCAGTTCACGTAGCAGCTGCTGCCAATGGGTAAATTTGAATGATTTATTTTTAACTATCCCTGTGGAGCTAGGAGGATCTACTTGCCTCATTCTTCCCAAAATCAGGACCCTCATGGCCATTCCACTCTGTCATACTTCCCCAATCTATTACTGCTTCATACGCTCTCCCAGGCTTATTTTCAGGTTACTGCTAGTGAGGCAACTGGACCAATATTCATTTTAATAAGCTGACTGTGGAGGCATGATGGGTGTCAACAACTGAGGCACTTGATGTTAACAAGGCCCAATATTAGCTTGGATTTGGGGCTGCTGGCATAGGGTGTACACTGTTGGCTTGCTGTTGGCTATAGACCTAGGAGATAGCCACTGCCAATTTGCACCTCATTAAATTTCGTAAGTAATGAGACACGCCAATTGTCAAGAAAGGTTCTGGATTTATTTGTTGTCTGTCCTAACTTTAATTGAGCTCAGTCTCTTAGGCTAGAATTGCTGTGACCTTGTGAACTCTGTGAGAAACTATGAAATAAATTTCCATAGGGGTCCTTCTAGTCTGTAACTTCAACAGAAAATCAGAAACACCACTGAACATGTGACTAATGAAAGGCAAGAACCAACCAATTGATTCAATTAATTGTTACCCAAACTGTTTGTACATCACAAAATGCAAACTCCCCACTCTATGCAATATGAGGAGCCAATTAATTGTGTCTGGCATTTTCCAACTCCAGAGACACAACTAAACAGCTTTTCATACTGCATAGTGTGGCAAATTTGTACATATGGAAAACTGCATAAAACTTTGGGACGTTTCATAGATTAAAGATGCTATATAAATGCAAATTGTTATTTAAATTTACAGTGGGCAGTTGGGACCACCTCTTATTAAACAGCAAGTGAGGAACATGATTAGGTCTGGTGCACTTCGTGCAAGTATGTTACAGACATTCACTGTCAAGGCTCCCACATGAATAATGAATGAGACAATTTCAGGAGAGGCATCTGAGGGTGACGGACAGCTATGCTACCACATTCTGGCAAGTAGTCATTCCTTCCAGGAGAGGAAAGCATTAGGAAAATTTCTCAGAGAGAAAAAGAATGATTTTTGTTTCAATCTGGCTTAGGTAAGGTGAAATAAGTTGATGCTTATAGGTTGATTTGAACCTAATTCTGCAACAAATGCTTCAAACTTGATATCATCCTGACTCTATACTGAGTCAAGGCCAGAAATTGCAAACAAAACAGACTGGATTCAACTCGGATGAACTTGATCTGAACTGAATACAAATGCTAAACCATGGTACTAATACAATGTAAAAGAATCCACAAAGGCATTACTTTATCGGCAGCTGCACAGATTTTAAGTAAAACAGGGCCTATTAACGTATTCTGTTCAAGTTGGTTTATTCACACAGTGCGTATAAACAAAAACAAAATACACAGGCGGTTTCCATAGCAATTATGTCTTTGTGGCGTGTTTTGCAGCAGCTAAATGTACTTTGACCAGTTTTATTTGTGCAGGCAAGACACTGCAAAGCTCAGTAAGGATATCATTAGGCTTGTCACTTTTTGTTAGGTAGAAAACTGGACACGAGGCAGACAGGAGAGAGGCCAAAGCTGGGAAGAAGGTTGGAATTATAAGGGTAGAATTTGTAACTACAAAAATTCACATATGAATGTTTAATACATTTATGCAATATTCCAGTTTTCACAGGCATTAGATTTTAAAAAATAAGCTGTTTTGTTTAAATATTTATATTTGGCTATAAAACACTTTGGGACATTCTGAGGTCATAAAAGGTGGTATATAAATAGAGGGTTTTTTACTTCTGATTACCTACTGACAAAAGCTGCACTTTAGAATAAATGCAAAAGGGGAAACTTAAGTTCAGATCATGAAATATGGACTGGCAAACAAATCTGGGAGTTTGTGGAATTAGTATGTCTGTATTCTTTACCTTTTACTGATTATTCTTCATTCCATCTTTGTTTTGCTCAGTTCTACAAAGCGACCTGATTCCCGTCCTTATCAGATCTACAGCAGGGCTTTTCCCACTTGCCTGTCTTAACCTTGGTGAACTCTCTAGAAGTCCAGAAAAACATTAATTACATGTTTCTGAGGTCTGACTTTTCTACTGAACCCATGACAAGCAAGCAGGAAAGGTTTCTTTGGAAATTCACCCTCTGCTTCTCTACCAGTAACATTCGTCCATAATTTCTCCTTTTAGATGCTGATTGATCTGCTGTGTATTTCCAACTCAGTAGTTTTAAAATACAAATAGCTTCAACCTACGGAAAATTCATGTTGCATTTGTAGAACACCCTCAAAAGGTTAAGGGCACTTTATAAATATTCATATTCCGTGATTGATATTGTTCATAATATTTTTAAAATCTTTTATCTGCCAACTTCTGGTCATTATTCTTCCATTATAAACTCCGATGTCAACCTAATCAATGAAAATTAGTGTGCCGACCTATCACACTGTAATTGTACTTTATGATATGGAGATGCTGGGGTTGGATTGGGGTAAGCACAGTAAGAAGTTTCAGGACACCAGGTTAAAGTCCAACAGGTTTATTTGATAGCACAAGCTTTCGGAGCACTGCTCCTTCATCAAGTGAGTGAGGAGCTGTGTTCATAAACAGGGCATATAAAGACACACACTCAATTTACAAGATAATGTTTGGAATGCGAGTCTTTACAGGTAATCGAGTCTTAAAGGTACAATGTGAGTGGAGAGAGGGTTAAGCACAGGTTAAAGAGATGTTGTATTGTCTCCAGCCAGGACAGTTAGTGAGATTTTGCAAGCCCAGGCAAGTCATGGGGGTTACAGATAATGTGACATGAACCTGAGATCCTGGTTGAGGCCATCCTCATGTATGCGGAACTTGGCTAAAGTTTTTGCTCAGCGATTCTGCATTGCTGTGTGCTGTGAAGACCATCTAGGAGAACACTTACCTGAAGATCAGAGGCTGAATGCCCGTGACCACTGAAACGTTCCCCAACAGGAAGAGAACACTCCTGCCTGGTGATTGTTAAGCAGTGTTCATTCAACTGTTGTCATAGCATCTGCATGGTCTCCCCAGTGTACCATGCCTCAGGACATCCTTTCCTGTAGCGTATCAGATAGGCAACGTTGGCCGAGTTGCAAGAGTATGCACCATGTACCTGGTGAATGGTGTTCTCATGTGAGATGATGGCGTCCGTGTCGATGATCCAGCATGTCTTGCAGAGTTTGCTATGGCAGGATTGTGTGGTGTTGTGGCCACTGTTCTCCTGAAGACTGGGTAGTTTGCTGTGAACAATGGTCTGTTTGAGGTTGTGTGGTTGTTTGAAGGCAAGAAGTGAGGTTGTGGGGATAGCCTTGGCGAGATGTTTGTCTTCATCAATGACATGTTGAAGGCTCCAGAAAAGTTGCCATAGCTTTTCCACTCCAGACAAGTACTGGACAACGAAGGGTCCTTTGTTTGTCTTCTGACGAGATTGGTGCAGGTTTTCGCTGTAGCACATTGGAACTGTCAATCGATGAGTCGAACACCATATCCTGTTCTTATGAGAGCATCTTTCAGTGTCTGTAGGTGTCTGTTGCAATCCTCCTCATCTGAGCAGATCCTGTGTATGTAGATGGCTTGTCCTTATGGGATGGCTTCTTTAACGTGTTTAGGGTGGAAGCTGGAGAAGTGGAGCATCGTGAGGTTATCCATGGGCCTGTGGTACACTGACATGCTAATGTGACCATCCTTGATGGAGATGCATGTGTCCAAGAATGCAACTAATTCAGGAGAATAGTCCATAGTGAGTCTGATGTGGGATGGAACTTCTTGATGTCATCATGTTGTTGTTTCAGTGACTGTTCACCATGAGTTCAAATGAGGAAAATGTCATCAGTGTATCTAGTGTATAGCATTGGTTGAAGGTCCTGTGCAAAATCTCACTAACAGCTCTTTAATCTGTGCTTAACCTTCTCTCCACTCACATTATCTGTACCTTTAAGACTTGATTACCTGTAAAGGCTCGCATTCCAAACTTTATCTTGTAAATTGAGTTTGTGTCTATATATGCCCTGTTTGTGAACACAGCTCCTTACTTACCTGATGAAGGAGCAGTGCTCTGAAAGCTTGTGCTGCCAAATAAGTCTGTAGGACTTTAACCTGGTGTTGTGAGACTTCTTATTATTCTTCATACCAGTTGATAGTGTAGTGCCTCAGTTCTGCAGTTTCCAATATTTTAGGCTATTTGTTGATAAACCCTCTGGTTCCACCTAACTCTACTTCTCTTCTTCTCAAGTTACCACATATATTGATATTTAACTTTAAATATGAAATCTAAATTTTATACAAAAAGTTGGACAAATCCAACCCAGCCAATTACCACCCAATCAGTCTCCTCTTGATCATCAGTAAAGTGACGCAAGGAGTCATCAACAGTGCTATCAAGCAGTACCTGCTCAGCAATAACCTGCTCAGTGACGCCCAGTTTGGGTTTTGCCAGAGTCACTCAGCTCCTGACCTCATTACAGCCTTGGTTCAAACATGGAAGAAAGAGCTGAATTCCAGAAGTGAGGTGAGAGTGACAGCCCTTGACATCAAAGCAACATTCGATCCAGTGTGGCATTGAGGAACCCTAACGAAACTGGAATCAATGGGTATCAGGGGGCAAACACTCCACTGCGTGGATACCTGGTCCATAGGAAGATGGTTGTGGTAGTGGAGGGGCAGTCATCTCAGCTCCAGGTCATCTCTGCTGGAGTTCCTCAGGGTAGTGTCCTAGGCCCAACAATCTTCAGCTGCTTCGTGATGGACTTTTCCTCCAGCATATGATGGACCTTCTCTCCACCATAAGATCAGAAGTGGGGAAGTTCGCCAATGATTGCACAATGTTCAGCACCATTCATGACTCTTCAGATACTGAAGCAGTCCATGTTCAAATGCAACAAGATCTGGGCAATAGACAGGCTTGGGCTGACAAGTGGCAAGTAACATTCGCAGCACACAAATGCCAGGCAAATGACTATCACCAATAAGATTCACTCTAACCACCGCCCCTTGACGTTGAATGGTGTTATCATTACTAAATCCCCCACTGTCAACATCCTTGATATTACTATTGACCAAAAACTCAACTGGATTCACTGCATTAACACAGTGGCTACAAGAACAGATCAGAGGTTGGGAATATTGCAGCGAATAATTCACCTCCTGACTTCCCAGAACCTATCCATCACCTACAAGGCACAACTCAGGAGTGTAGTGCAATACTCTACACTTGCCTGGATGGGTGCAGCTCCCACTAACACTCAAGGAGCTTGTCACCATCCAAGACAAAGCATCCTGCTTGATTGGCACCACATTTACAAACATCCGCTCCCTGCACCACTGGCACTCAGTAGCAGCAGTGTGGACTATCTACAAAGGGTACTGCGGCAATTCACCAAAGATCTTGAGATAGCACCTTCCAAACCCATGACCACTTCCATCTAGAAGGACAAGGGCAACAGACACATGGGAACACCACCACCTGCAAGTTTCCCTCCAAGCCACTCACCATCCTGACTTGGAAATATATTGCTGTTCCTCTGCAATCGCTGGATAAAAATCCTGGAATTCCCTCCCTAATAGCATTGTGTGTGAACCCACAGCACATGGACTGCAGCAATTCAAGAAGGCAGCTCCATCACCTTCTCAAGGGCTACTAGGGATGGGTGATAAATGCCCACGGGGGAGTGCCAAGGACATGGGACCAGATGGGGTGGGGCCTAAAGGGGGAGATAGATGTAAGGGTTTTGCTGCCACTCTGCATTCAGGATCAGTGACAGAGGGAGGGAAGAGGCTGATTGTGAAGAGATGGAGAACCTGATGAACTGGTGCAGCAACAATAATGTCTCCCTCAATGTCAACAAGGTGAAGGAGATTGTCATCAACTTCAGGGAGAGTAAAGGAGAACATGCCCCCATCTACATCAACAGGGAAGAAGTAGAAAGGGTCAAGAGCTTCAAGTTTTTAGGTGCCCAGAGCACAACAATCTGTCCGGGTCCCCCCACGCTGACATTATAAAGAACAAAGAACAAAGAAAATTACAGCACAGGATCAGGCCCTTTGTCCCTCCAAACCTGCACCGACCATGCTACCTCACTTAACTAAAACCCCCTACGCTTCCAGGGACCATATCCCTCTATTCCCATCTCATTCATGTACTTGTCAAGATGCCCCTTAAAAGTCACTACCGTATCTGCTTCCACTACCTCCCCTGGCAACCACAGTTAAGAAAGCCCACCAATGCATCTATGATCTCAGAATATGAAAGGAATTTGGTATGTCAGCTACGACTCTCACCAATTTTTACAGATGTATCATAGAAAGCATTCTTTCTGGTTGTACCACAGCTTGGTATGGCTCCTGCTCTGCCCAAGACCATAAAGAGCTACAAAAGGTTGTGAATGTAGCCCAATCCATCACGCAAACCAGCCTCCTATCCATTGACTCTAGCTACACTACCCACTGCCTTGGCAAAGCAGCCAGCATAATTAAGGACCCCACACACCCCGGGTATTCTCTTCTTCTGTCGAGAAAAAGATACAAAAGTCTGAGGTCACGTGCCAACCGACTCAAGAACAGTTTCTTCCCTGCTGCTATCAAGGCTTTTGAATGGATTTACCTTGCATTAAGTTGATATTTCTCTACACCCTGGCTATGACTTTAACACTACATTCTGCACTCTCTCATTTCCTTCTCTGTGAATGGTATGCTTTGTCTGTGTAGCATGCAAGAAACAATACTTTTCACTGTATGTTAATACATGTGACAATAATAAATCAAATTGTATAGACTGGGGAGGCTGGGACTGTTCTCTTTGGAAAAGAGAAGATTGAGAAGAGATTTGATGGAGGTGTTCAAAATCATGAGGAGGATAGACCAGAATTGATTGGGAGAAATCATTCCTATTGATGGAAGGATTGAGAACCAGAAGGTTGTGATTCATGGTGATTGACAAATGAGGCAATGGCGAAATGAGGAAAAATATATTCATGCAGCAAATGGTTCAGGTCAGGAATGCACTGACTACAATGAGAGAGGTGTCAAGGCGTTCAAGAGAGAATTGAGTTATTATCTGAAAAGGAGGATTATGCAGGGCTACAGGGAAGTGGCACTAGGTGAAATGTTCATTGAGAGAGCCAGCACAGACCCAACAGGATGAATGGCCTCCTTCTGTGCTGTAACAATTCTTTGATTCTGTGGTAAACATGTTTACGTATATAGCACAAATTGATATTGGCATACTCGTACAAAATGAACACACGCCAAACTATCAGAAATGAGACATATTTATGTTATTGTGCTAGCCCGCTAGGCAACCTACTCATAATTCACAACTAAATTAGCTTCTTTCATAGTGTTACCACACATGCAATTGATATCATATTGCACTCATTTGCAATATAAATCTTTATCATAAACCAATATTGAGACGTCTATAGCATGAAGAAGAATAACAGCTTGGAACATTGGCAACTATCCAGTCCATTCCATCTTTATTGTCTCTCTCAATTTCTCAGCAGAGACAAAAATAGTCATATGATGTCTTGCCGTGCCAAGTTTTATCTCATAGACTTAGGGTATAGTTTTGTTCAAAATAAAGGCAGCACAGTACTTGGCACCATCTGCTAAATAATAAGAGTATTAACAATAGAGTATTGTCCAGTCTGCCATATTAGGAGACTGGTGCCTGGAGCAGGCCCAGCTATCTTATCAATATTACAGATAGATTGGTAATGTTGACCAGTATTAAAAGTTTCACAGTCTATAATTTAGACATCGTTCGCGCTGACTGACTGCAGTATTTCTGAGCCCAAGAGGAAATCTGAATTATTCTTTTGCAGCACATGCTTTGCTGTATTTCACAGAAAACATAGGTGGTTAGAAATTTCACTCCATAGCATTAGTGGACCAGCACCATGGGAGTGGGAGAACCTCAGAATAGCATGTAGATGCTTCTAGCTGCTTTGGATGTGACCAACATGGCACCCCACACTGGGAGGGGCTTTAATGTTATCCATATACATGAATCCATACATATGAAGAATCCTAACAAGCCAGGTTGTTAAAAGACTTGATTTAATGATGTTCTTGAAACATGGACCACATAGGCCCACTGAAAATATGCACTATCCATTCACAAAAGAACATGCATTCAACTGTATGAGACATCCCCCCCCCATGTTGTTTAAAGGGCCAGCCATCCCATTTGCAGGTAAAATGGTTTAGACCAAATTCTCCAATTGAAAAGGCAGTGGAAGTACTGTGGAGTGTTTTTGGAGGTGATTTGGTGAATTCCTGCACTTGGCAGTGAATGTCGCTGCATTTGTACAGGAGTAGTAAAGGATTTAGTGACCCATTCAAACAAACAAGCTGGACATTGTACATGAATTCCACACATTCACCACTCTTTGGGTGAAGAAATTTCTCCTCACTTCAGTCCTAAAAGATTTACCCATTATCCTCAAACTATGACCTCTAGTTCTGGACTCCTCCACCATTGGGAACATTATTTCTGAATCTACCCTGTCTAATCCTGTTACAAATTTATAAGTTTCTATGAGATCCCCTCTCACTCCTCTAAACTCCACTGAATACAATCCTAACCAACTTAGTCTCTCCTCATATGACAGATCTGTCGTCCCAGGAATTAGCCTGGTAAACCTTCACTGCATTTCCTCTATAGCAAGGACATCCTTCGTCAGATAAGGACATCAAAACTGCACACAGTACTCCAGGGCCTTACCAATGCCCTGTACAATTACAGCAAAACATCCCTACCATTATACTCAAATCCTCTTGCTACGGAGGCCAATATACCATTTGCCTTCTTTACTGCCTGCTGTACCAGCACACTTACTTTCAGTGACTGATACACAAGGACACAAAGGTCTCATTGAATATCCACCTCTTTCAACTTACACCCATTCAAATAAAAATCCCCTTCCTATTTTTGCCACCAAAGTGGATAACCTCACATTTACCCACATTATACTGCATCTTCCATGCAGATGCCCACTCACTCAGCCCGTCCAAGTCATGCTGAAGCATCTCTGCATTCTCCTCACAGCTCATCTTGCTGCCCAATTTTGCATCATGTACAAATTTTGAGATAATGCATTTACTTCCCTCATCCAAATCATAAATATATAATGTGAACAGTTAGTGTCCTAGCAAAGATTCCTACTGTGCCTCACTGGTTATTGTCTGCCAAATCGGAAAAATACCCATTTATGCCAGCTTTTTGCTTCAATCTGCTAAGCTGCTTTTTATCCATCTCAAGATACTACCCACAATTCCATGTGCTTTAGCTTAACATAGTAGACTTCTATATGAGACCTTGTTGAAAGCCTTCTGAATGTCCAAATGAACCACATCCACTGGTTCTCCTTGGTCAACCCTACTAGTTACAGCTTCAAAGAATGCCAATAGTTTAGATTTGGCAATTTACAAATTGAAAATGACCTTCTTGCTGTCGAACTGAACAGCATCACTTTGAAGATTACAACACATCTCAGAGGCATCAGGTTAGTGAGGTGACTGTTCCTCTGGAGTTCATAAGGAACAGACTCACTTCAATAAAACCCATGCCAACTTCAGAATTAGAGCTTGTTTTATTTTGTATGTTCAGTCAGTCTCACAAAAAAGTTCAGAGTCTTGTTTGGTTGAATATTGTGTTTCTTGATAATGTATAAATATGTACATATATCTAGGATATAGCCTGAGCCATGATCTAACTCAGTGCTTGCTTCTACACAGGCCCCTGTCCAGTCCACAGCTCTAGTCTCAGGTCATGTGTCTCTTTACATCACACTCTAGGCAGTATTGTTTCCCAGTTCTATACTTACTCCTGCAATGCCAGAGACCCTTATACAACAAACCCTCTTTTGCAACCACATCAAGTTTTGCTCCTGTGCACCTTGTCTTCACAACTACAAAATCTGCCACTTCAGTTAGGAAAACATTCTGCTATTTCTCTTGCACATATTTTCCCCTCTTACACAAGTTGTTTCACACACATCCTATCAGTTGTTTAAAAAATTATTGAAAACAAATCAATGCCTTTGTAATCTTTGCTTTTAGACATGACCTCAACTTGAAACCTATAATTTTGTATCCTAAGCTGGAAGGATGATTCCTTCCAGTAGTGAGATTGTACTTTATTCTTTTTGGTTGTAGAGCATTTTCTCCTTTAGAGAACATGAAAGCACACTGCATGCCTTCAAATGAAATATAACCTATGTGTGAGAAAACAATTCCTAGTGGAGCTGAGCAGAGGTATATAAATCTTAACTAAGACTCACACTGCTTCTCTGTATAATAGGCTGTCAGTAACAGAACAGCTTCAGGAGAAGGAAAGAGTATTAAGGATCTTAAGATCCCATGTGCATGCTTCAGACCAGTATGTATGGTTCAAGACAGGGAACTCAAAGTAGATATGAACCATGATGCTAACATTACATTGGTTCAATCGTGATTTCCTCTCTGTGAATTGGCTAACTTGGAGGCGGATTGCTCAGGATTGCTGCCAGAGTCACGTGCATCATGCAATTTGTGGACCTCCTCCTATCAATGTCAGGGCAGCTGAGTCCTGCTTGACAGGACTTCCAAAAAGAATACTTCCATTGAACAGTTTAATAGCCTCACACTGACAATGATAGAAATTACTGATGGCATCAAATGGCTGGCTTAGCCTTGCAAGATGTGAAGATGCCGGCATTGGACAGGGGTAAACACAGTGAGAAGTCTCACAACATCAGGTTAAAGTCCAACAGGTTTATTTGGTAGCAAAATCCACTAGCTTTCAGAGTGCCACTCCTTCATCAGGTAAGTGGGAGTTCTGTTCACAAACAGGGCATATAAAGACAAACTCAATTTACAAAATAATGGTTGGAATGCAAGTCTTTACAGGTAATCAAGTCTTAAAGGTGCAGACAATGAGAGCATTTAGCACAGATTAAAGAGATGTGTATTGTCTCCAGACAGGACAGTTAGTGAGATTTTGCAAGCCCAGGCAAGTTGTGGGGTTACAGATAATGTGACATGAAGCTAAGATCCCAGTTGAGGCTGTCCTCATGTGTGCAGAACTTAACTATCAGTCTCTGCTCAGTGACTCTGCATTGTCGTGTGTTGTTAAGGCCGCCTTGGAGATTGCTTAACTGAAGATCGGAGGCTAAATGTCTGTCACCACTGAAGTGTTCACCAACAGGAAGAGAACACTCTTGCCTGGTGATTGTCAAGTGGTGTTCATTCATCCACTGTCATAGCATCTGCACGGTCTCCCCAATGTACCATGCCTTGGGACATCCTTTCCTGCAGTGTATCAAGTAGACAACATTGGCCGAGTCGCAAAAGTATATGCCGTGTACCTGATGGATGGTGTTCTCACTTGAGATGATGGCATCCATGTCGATGATCCGACACGTTTTGCAGAGGTTGCTGTGGCAGAGTTGTGTGGTGTCATGGTCACTGTTCTCCTGAGGCTGGATAGTTTGCTGCGGACAATGGTCTGTTTGAGCTTGTGCAGTTGTTTGAAAGCAAGAAGTGGGGGTGTGGGGATGGCCTTGGCGAGATGTTTGTCTTCATCAATGACACGTTGAAGCCTCCGAGAAGATGTTGTAGCTTCCACGCTCCGGGGAAGTACTGGACAACGAAGGGTACTCTGTCTGCCATGTCCAGTGTTTGTCTTCTGAGGAGGTTGATGTGGTTTTTCACTATGGCGTGTCGGAACTATCGATTGATGAGTATACAATACACATGGAGACAATATACATCTCTTTAACCTGTGCTTATCTCTCTCTCCACTCACATTGTCTGTACCTTTAAGACTTGATTACCTATAAAGACTCGCATTCCAACCATTATTTTGTAAATTGAGTTTGTCTTTATATGCCTTGTTTATGAACAGAATTCCCACGTACCTGATGAAGGAGCAGCGCTCTGAAAGCTAGCAGATTTTGCTACCAAATAAACCTGTTGGACTTTAATCTGGTGTTGTGAGACTTCTTCCTTACCCTTGCAAGGCCAGAGTAGCACCACTTTTCTATTTCCTCACCCTCCAGGTGGAGGGTACAGATAGCAACAAGAGCATGTACTGAACATTTGATAACGGTTCCTGAAGGGAAACGAGTTGAATCATGGGAAGGACACATGAGTTAACAGAAATACAGTTTCAATGAGTGCCATTCTGAAGGTAACTCTCACTTCAAAGTCCAGGCCAGTTACTCATATATCTTTCAGCCTCCTGCAGTGTAGCAACATTTTTTATAGCTCCTCAGCTTTCATGTTGTATTGTTGAAAACTGCCTGGAAGTCTCACCAGCCAAACTGTAGAGCACTTTACTCAGAAATAATTTTCAAACAGGCAAATCCACTTGCACATTGTTTAGACTTGTAATGAGATAATCTAGTGTTTTCAGCTGGATTGTTTGTATTGTCTATATTTTCCTTAGAGGATAATAGAGAAGTGAAATTCTAAAGTGAAAAGTCACTGATCAATTCATCAGGCTTAACTTGCAACCATGATGTGTTATTATTTTAATTGCCCTTCTTAAACAGTCCACAGCATTCAATGTGATGAATTATGTTTTCCTTCTTTGTTTACTGCTCATCTGTGGTCCATCTTCTTGAGACTGCCTCTGTTGCTCTCTGGCCCTCTGCACACAGTTTCTCTTATCCTACTCCTATGCAACATCAAGTATACCTAAATGTTTCATAGTGGCTGATTTCCTTTTACTCATTTGTCATGATATACTGCCATAGAGCGCTACATCTACACCACTTCCCTCAACTCTACATCTGGCCCCTGTGTTGTCAGACTGGCTGAATATCAAGTCACTCATGTTGCACTGGATAGTCTGCAACCTTGGTGACCTTTGTGACCCAGACGGAGTTTCAAATTTCATAATCTGATCAAAATCTAGGTCATGTGCTTTTTTCTTCACATCTATTCCTACCTCACTCACACTGCAACTGAAACTTTAATTCATGCTTTTGTCAGCTCCAGACTTGATTTTGCTTGTGCCTCCATCAGCACACCCCCTGCCCCTCCCCCATGCACAAGGTTCACCTCCCCCACCATAACCTTCAACTTGTCCTGAATTCCACAGACTGCACTCTTGTGTTAAGTCTTGCTTGCCCAGTGCTCCAAGCATTGCAAATCCATTCTCCAATGCTGTGGTATCAAACCCTTCATTTACAAGCCCCTCCATGACCTTGCTCCACTTACAGTTGTGATCTTCGCCATTATTAAGCCCATCCCAAGTCCTTAATTCTTCCAGCTCTGGCTTAATTTTCATTTGCTCTTCTCACCCCCCCTTTTCTTCCACCAAAAGTGGCAGAGGTTTAAGCCATTTTGTTTGCAGTCTACAGAATTCCCCTTCTTAAACACTCCATCTCAGTTATTTTCCACTCACCTTCTATATGCCATCAGAATATCTATATCCTCTACCTTGCTGTTGGACCTACTTCCCCTGTGAGCTGTCAGTGGAAATCTCCATTTCTCTGTAAAATGCCTTTGGACATTTCATTGTTTGTTGCATTAGTAGAAGTGTGTTATTGTGAAAGCAATGTTTTTAAATTGTACCAATTGTAAAGGATTTCTGTGTTAGTTTCACTTCTAATATTGGTATCAGGTGATCAGATCACTCTGGCATGAACTTGTACATTCAAATAACTATGGTATGGAACTTAATGGGCTTAGAAATCCTGCTGAATGATCAATAAGGATAATAGGTTCTCTTTCTCCTTAAAACCCTTTGACTTGGACATTGGCCATCTGTCCTGCTATCTCCTGTTGGTGTCAAAAACACTTTTATTGCTGTTGCACTTGATCAGTACCTTGGATGATTTACTATGCTAAAAACACTATATAAATGCAAATCAGTGCTGTTGCTATTAATATCTGTCAGTGCAACTTAGTTGCTTATACAACACAACCTGTCTACAATAAATGGGTGCATGCTAATTATGAAGAAGATATAGAGGGATATTTACCAAATCAAGTACCAAACAGGGGGCCATAAGCTCTAAATTTACTGAAGCTGCATGTTGTGGCCCTCATGAGATTTCGTGAGGCTTTTCTAAATTGGGCGTTACAGAAAATATTGAACTTCTTTTCAAAAATGTATTCTATCACAGGCTGCAATCACTAGCCAGGCCAGCATTTGTTGCCCATTCTTAATTGTCCTTGAGAAGGTGGGGTGAGCTTCCATCTTGAACCACTATAGTTCATGTGTTGTAGGTACACATACTGAAATTACTGTTTCCAGGAGTTCCAGCACTTTTACCCAGCCACTGTGAAGGAACAACATTATAGTTCCAATCAGAATGTGTATGATTTGGAAGGGAAATTGCAGGTGGTAGAGTTCCCAGGTGTCTGATTGTAAGTGGTAGATTTTGCAAGTTTGGAAGGTACTGTTGAAGGAGGTTTGAAGAGTTGCTGCAGTGCATCTTGTACATAGTACATATTGTTGTCACTGTATCGGCATTGGAGGGAGTGAATGTTAAATGTGGTGCTTAGGGGCCAATGAAGCGGGCTGCTATGTCCTGGATGGTGTTGCATTTCTTGAGTGTTTTTGGACCCTCACCCAGCTAGGAAAGTGGAGAGTATTCCATTACACTCCTAACTTATGCTTTGCCTGTGGTGGATAGACTTTGGGGGGTTCAGGAATAAGTTACTCACCATGGAATTCCTAGCCTCTGATTTCCCCTTGTAGACTGAGTATTTATTTGTCTAGTCCAGTTAAGTTTCTGGTCAATGGTGACTTTCAGGGTGTTGATGATGCGTATTCATGGGTAATGCCATTGAATGCCAAAGGGAGGTGTTTAGATTCTATTTTGTTAGAGATGGTTATTGCCTGGCACTTGTGTGGCACAAATGTTACATGCCACTTATGAGCCCAAGATTGAATGTTTTCCAGGTCTTATTGCATATGGACTTGGACTGTTTCAGTATATAAGGAGTCACATATGGCACTGAGCATTGTGCAATCATCAGTGAACATCCACCTCCCCAACTTATGATGGAGGGAAGATCATTGATACAGCAGTTGAAGATGGGCCTAGTGTACTGCCCTGAGGAACTCCTGCAGCAATTGTCTGAGACTAAGATGATTGGCCTCCAACAACTACAACCATCTTCCTTTATGCTAAGTATGACTTCACACAGCAGAGAATTTTCCCTTTGATTCCTATTGATACCAGTTTTGCTAGGGTTCCTTAATGCCACACTCACTCAAATGCTGTTTTGATGTCAATGGCAGTTACTTTACTTCACCTCTCAGTTCAGCTCTTTTGTCCATGTTTGAACCAAGACTGTAATGATGTCAAGAGCTGAGCGATCCTGGTGGAAGTCAAAGTGAGTTTCAGTGAGCAAATTATTGCAGAGTAAGTCTTACTTGAGAGCACAGTCAATGACCCCGTCCATCACTTAGCTGATTGTTGAAGGAAAATTCTGAATATGGGAAACAAGAAGTTAATAATTGAAGGAAAATATAGTAAGGGTAGGAAAGTGTTGAATAGGTAGGACATTGCAAACCAAAATGTCAGCAGAAAGGCAATTTTGCTTACAGTGAATGGCATGCAGATGCTTTCTGATATATCGCAACCTATAATTAGAGATAATGTGGTCAACTGATGATGCGGTCAGGAGATAATGTGGTTAGATAACTATACTTTTCATTTATTTCTAAAAACTGTAAAGCATATGATGCACTTTTGGGGGTGACTAAGGTGTGTGCACAAGAACTTTTTAGACACACAAGCTTTGCGTAACATTATCAGATTGCTTTCCAGACAGACCTGGAGTAGCAGTCTCCCTGCATGTGTTTGCATGAACTCTGAATAAACCGTCACTGTTCAAGGACTCTGCATCTGTGTACAGTGTCTGTTCTGTAAGGGACCTTTGAGATGTAGTTAAGAAGGCAAATACTTTAAGCGAAAGCCATGTTCCAAATCAGTACTTACACATCATAGACCAAGAAGACCAGACCCTCCAACACTGATGATCAAGCGTAGACTGATGGGGTAACAGTTAACCAGGTTGGATTTACCCTGCTTTCTGTGTACAGGATATACCTGGCAATTTTCCACACCTTTGGATAGTTGCCAGTGTGGAAGCTGTACTGGAACAACTTGGCTAGGGGTACAGCAAGCTTTGGAGCACAAGTCCTAATGCAGGAATGTTGTCAGAGGCCATAGACTTTTCATTATCTAATGCCTCCAGCCATTTTTTGACATCATGTGGATTGAATTGAATTGGCTGAAGACTGACACATATGATGCTGGAGATCTCTGGAGGAGGCCAAAATAGATCATCACTCAGCACTTCTGGCAGAAGAAAACAAGGCAAATACATCAGCCTTGCCTTCAGCACTGATGTACTGGCTCCCCACATCATTTGAGGATAGGGATATTTGTAGAGCCTTCTCCTCTAGCTAGTTGTTTAATTACCCTCTACAGCTGGATTTTACGGGTCTACAGAGCTTAGATCAGATCCATTAATTGAGGAATCGTTTAGCTCTGACCATTGCATGCAACTTCTGCTGTTTGACATGCAAGTAGGTATTTCACCAGGTTGACACCTCAACATACTTTAACCATGATCCAGCCACACAGTGACATTATCTTACAGAGTGTCAATCTTTCTCTTCCAGATCAAGCTAACCCTAACAGGTCACAACAGGATCTGACTGAGGGAGGACAAATGCTGGAGAAGCCTAATGTAAGCTATTCCCACTGAATCATACCTCACAGACAATGTCCTACCATCACAATACCTGGATTGTCCTGTCACACATCAAGACATTCATACAAAAGGTAGCAGTGCAAAGGTATACAGTCAGGACAGTATTGCTCTGGAGTCCTCAACATTGACTCTGGACCCCATTAAGTCTCATGGCACTTCATTTTTAGGTATGGCTAGCATTCCTGGTATGCTATCCTGAACTCTCCATTCAACCAGGGCTAATCTCCTGGCTTGATATTAGTGGTAGAATGGGGGATATGCCAGGCTATAAAAGTTACAGATTGTGGTTGAATACAATTCTGCTGCTGCTGCTGATTGCCCAAGGTGTCTCACGGATGTCCAGTCTTGAGTAGCTAGATCTGTCTAAAGTCTAACTCATTTAGCACACTGGTAGTGACGCACAACACAATGAAGGCTGTCCTCAATGTGAAGATGAGACTTTGTCTCCACAAGGACTGTGCGATGGTCAGTCCTACTGATTCTGTCATGGATGGATACATCTCCAACAGGTAGACTAGTAAGGATGAGGTCAAGTATGTTTTTCTCTCTTGTTGCTTCCTTCACTACATGCTGTAGACCCAGTGTAGCAGCTAACTCTTTCAGGGCTTGGCCAGCTCGGTCAGTAGTGGATCTACTGAGCCACTCTTGGTGATGGACATTAAGTCCCCAATTCAGAGTACATGCTTGCCCATGTTACCCTCCATGCTTTTTCCACATGGTGTTCAAGCTGGAGGAGTGTAGATTTATCAGCTTGGTGGGAGCATTGTAGTGGGATGCAGGGAGTTGAGGGGAGAGTGTCTGTTGTGGTAAAAGTGGCAACAACAGTCAGTAGGAGATTTCATTGCTCATGTTTGACCTGAGCAATGAGATTTAATGGAGCCCAGAGTCAAAGTTGAGAACTCCAGAGCACTCTCCTGACTGTTTACCATTGCATTGCTACCTTTGGTATGAATGCCTTGATGGTGGGACAGGACATATCCAGGTACTGTGATGATGGGACATTTTCTGTGAGGTATGATCCGGTGAGATTAACTTACATCAGGCTCCTCCAGGGTTTGTCCTCTAGTCAGGTCATGTTGCGACCTGTTAGGGGTTACCTTGATCTGGAAGAGAACAAGGAACAAAGAACAATACAGCACAGGAAACAGGCCCTTTGGCCCTCCAAGCCTGCGCCGCTCATTCTTCCAACTAGACTATTCATTTGTATCCCTCCATTCCGAGTCTGTTCACGTGGCTATCCAGACAAGTCTTAAACGATGCCAGCGTGTCCGCCTCTACCACCTTGCTTGGCAATGCATTCCAGGCCCTCACCACCCTCTGACATCTCTGTTTGACAGAAAGATTGACACTCTGTAAGATAATGTCACTGTGTGGCTAGATGGTGGCTAAAGTATGTTGAGGTTGTGCAGTTATAGAGCAGTGCACTTGTGAGATGGAAACTCATCTTGGTCACTTGTCTCAAGTCATTTAATTCTTTGCAGCATGGAGTAATGTCCTGAATCCAGGGCTCCTGGTTGACACCATCTGGGCCATCTCCCACTGCAGCACTGCTTCTGTGGTCTCCTTCACTTCCTACAAACCACTGCCCCTGCATTCCACCCCCCACCTACCACCACCTCCTTCCCCACCTCACCTCTTCACCTCACCTTCCAAACTCTGACAGGACATCTCTCCTCCTCTCAGTTCCTTCTTCAAGGTTAAAAGCGGAAAATACTGCAAACACTCAATAGGTCTGGCAGCACCTTTAGAGTGAGAGACAGAGTTAAGGCTCAGATTGTGATCTTTCATCAGAACTGGTTTCTCTAGCATTTTCAGTGTCATATTCCAGAACCAGAGTGTCTACTTCCTCAAACTGTAAACTAGCCTTCACAGTTGACTTTTCTTCTGGATAGTGGACTACACACCTTCTATGGTAATGGCTGTAAGGAGGTTTCGTACAATTCCAGAAACAATGCACTCGGATATTAAACTTACAGATGTCGATTTCTGCATTATGTGCACATTTAATAATCATAAATTAACCAAAATCATATGCTGAATCCAGACCTTTAAACAGACATTTCATATTAGCATGGCACCCACATAACCTCTGCTTTAACCTTCCCATCAAAATATCCAACTCTGTAAAAGGATCAAAGGATATGGGGGGAGGGAAGCAGGATCAAGCTATTGAGTTGGATGATCCTAATGAATACAAGCTTGAAGGGCCAAATGGCCTTCTGCTCTTTGTTTCTATGTTCAATGAAAGGTTAGCCCTATTCCTCTTTTCACAGCTGCTGCCAGACCTGCCAAGTTTTTCCAGTATTTTCTATTTTTTGTTTCAGATTTCCAGCTTCTGTAGTCTTTTGCTACTATATTATCCAGCTTGATGATTTGGAATATTAAGACAACAGTTTGAAAGTCTAAAGAGTAGTTTTCTGTCTACAGCGAGGATGTGAATGACTAATGCTGGGTTTGTTTGAAGGAGGGGTGCAAGCTTGTAATTTTCAATCCTTTGAAATTAACTTAAAAAAAGGGGAAATTAACCATCAATTTTCTGACAAGAATGGAAAGGCCCATCAGTGGCCTGGAATCTCCAGAGATATTGACCATAATCTATGCTGAAACTTTGACGTACTGGAAAGGGTATATCTTTTAGCTGAGGCAGCAAGCTGAACCATTCCATCTGCTGCACTGGATGTAAAAAGAATCCCTTGGCACAATTCAAAGAAGAATGGGGAGTTTCCTGGTGTCCTGCCAAAATTCCTCCCTCAATGAATACCATTGAAAACAGATTATCTAGCCATTGATTCATCTGCTGTTTGCTCTGTAAAAAAGCTGACTGCCATATTTGCCTAAAAACAGAACTGGCAGCACTCAAAAAAACAATTCATTGATTGTAAAACACTTTGGAGCTTCTTGAAGTTCTGAAACATAAATCCACATTCTTTTTTCCTTAAACCTTTACAAACATGTTGATTAAAAGATGAAGGAAGCGCAGCAATAAGGCAATTTTCCATTTAATCCCAATTTTCTACATTTAGTGCAATTATTACATGGGGTGATTTTTCAACTTTGCATTCCTGGCTGGTGAGCTGTGCTGCACTCCCCACCCTGACCACCAGTACCTGGGAATGGGCATTTCAGCAAGTCCAGAGCACCCTAGTTTTCTGACCAGATAGTTGGAAAGTTATTTTTTTTTAAATTATTCAAATTTCCTGGATCTGTTCACAGTGAATGAGGCACCCCACAGGGAACACAATGTTACAAAATTACCACTATAGCGTACACCGCTGTGCGGAAAGCATCTTGGAATGTTGCATCAACACAAAAGAAAATGCTGTGTATTGGAAATCTGAAATAAAAGTAGAAAATGTTGGAAATACTCAGCAGGCCTGTAACAGAATGAAATCATTAACTGGTCTCTCCGCAGATGCTGCCAGACCTGTTGAGTATTTCCAACGCTTTCTATGGAGTGCTACATTGTTGATTAGGGAACATAAAAGCCAGTCAGCTTTCCATTCTCCATCATCACTTTTCATCACTTCTGTTGTAATGCTGTATTTGGATGGTAGTAAGTTCAGAATTAGCCAAGGCTATGACAGATGGAATTTGTTGAGAAAGTAACTAGTCAAGTTGACCAGGGAGAACCGGTGGGTTGTGGCTTATTCAGACTTTCAGAAGGCTTTTACAAGGTCTCACAAAGCAGATTACGATGTAAGGTTAAAGCACATGGGATTGCGGATAATGCCCTGAAATGGATAGGAAGCTGGTTAACAGACAGGAACCAAAGAGTTGGAATAAAATGGTCTTTTTCTGATTGGCAGGCAGTGACTAGTGACGTACTGCAGGGATCTGTGCTAGGACCCCAACTGTAATATCTCCAAATTTGCACATGATACTAAATTGGGTGGCAGAGTGAGCTGTGAGGAGGATGCAAAGATGCTTCAGTGTGATTTGGACAGGCTGAGTGAGTGGACATATGCATGGCAGATGTATAATATGGATAAATGTGAGGTTATCCACTTTCGTACCAAAAATAGGAAGGCTGATGATAATCTGAATGGGTGTAAATTGAGAGATGTAGATACTCAGTGACAGCATCATGTCTTCAGCCATCAGTCACTAAAAGTAAGCATGCAAATACAGCAGGCAGTGAAGAAGGCAAATGTTACGTTTGTCTTCATAGCAAGAGGATCTGAGTATAGAAATAGGGATGGGTGTTGATGAGGTCACATCTGGAGTTTTACATACAGCTTTAGTCTCCTTATCTGAGGAAGGATGTCCTTGCTAAAGAGGGAGTGCAGCGAAGGATCACCAGGATGATTCTTGGGATATCAGGACTGCCATATGTTGGTTACGATTATATCCATCGGAGTTTAGAAGAGTGAGGAGATCTCATTAAAAATTATAAAACTCTAACAGGATTAGACAGGATAGATTCAGAAAGAATGTTCCCAATGGTGCAGGTGTCAAGACCAGGGGTCACTTTGAGGATATGGGGTAAACCTTTTAGGATTGAGGTGAGGAGAAATTTCTTCACTGAGAGTGCTGAAACTGTAGAATTCACTACCACAGAAAGTAGCCTGAAGCCAAAATGTTATGTGATTTCATAAAGGAAATAGATATAGCTATTGGGTTAAAGGGATCAAAGGATATGGGAGGAAGATGGGAGCAAGGTTTTGAATTTGATGATCAACCATGATCATAATGAATGATGGCACAGGCTCAAAGTGCCTAATGGTCTACTCCAGCTTTAATTTTTATGTGTGTTTCTATGTATACTGCACAGCACATTCATTTGGATTAAATACAGTAGGGCAGGAGGAAAGTTGTGGAGCATGAACACCAGCAAAGTACTTGGGCCTGTGCAGTAAATGGAATATAATTCAGACTCTATACATATTGATTTGCACACCAGTCATTAGAAAGAATGTTAGATTGTATCTTGTGAAATACAAATAGAAAATTTAACATGGCAATCAATGCTAGAAAAAAAATTTTGGCCCTGAAATATCATTATTCCTCTTTCGAATAAGATAGATGCTTCAGTACATTCTCAGCAAAGATGTTTAGTTCTTTGGCTTATCTCATTCAACGTTATAAATTTGAAACCTTATTGTGTACATCTTCTTTGTTCATCAGTTGAATGCAACCATTGCTTTGTCTTTGACAATGCCTCAGTACTAAATTACAACATCCATTTGCTATTAAGCACACATCCACAGACTAGATCCTGCCCACATTCAGTGTCTAGGAAATGTTTCCAAATGTGTTAAAAATTATTATTAGTTAATGGGCAGTATTCTCTTTTATCAACACATTCTGAGAATACATCCTTAGACATCTGAATACTGATATTTTCAATCAAGTTGGCCAAACCAATGTTTTTTGAATAAAACAAAGCTCTCCTGATTGACCGGTAGGTAAATATAGTGCTGAATATGGTACAGAGTCAGATCAGAAGACAACAGATTTAACTTCCAGTCTGGGCTGAATTAGTTGATCTTGGCCACAGCACAAGCAGGGGTTCCTCAATTAGCCCCAGGGCTATCCAGTTATTCTTGCTAGCAAATGTAAAGTAAAAGTAAAATATATTTATTTATTTGTGAAAAAAGTCTGCTTACATTAACACTGCAGTGAAGTTACTGTGGAAATCCCCTTGTCTCCACACTCCAGCATCTATTTGGGTATACTGAGGGAGAATTTAGCATGGCCAATGTAACTAACCAGCATGTCTTTTGGACAATGGGAGGAAACTGGAGAACCAGGAAGAAACCCTCACAGACACTGGGAGAATGTGCAGCATCAACATATTTCTTGGGATGGCAGCACTGTTATATGTTGGTCAGTATTATATTCATGGGAGTTCAGAAGAGTGAGAGGGGATGAGAAGTTCAATTCCCAGTTTTGGTCACTGTCTGTAAGAGACAGTGTCTTTTTCAGACAGTGTCCCAAGCTGGGAATTGAAGCCGGGTCCTTGGTGCTGTGAGACAGCAGTGCTAACCACCATGCCTCCCCAAAGTGTGTGCTTGTGTGTGAGGGGGGGTGTTCAGATTAAAACAGCAACAGGCTTTTCTGCAGTGCCCTCCAGAATAAAATGACCTGGCAACTTTCACTGTGTAGATTCAGTCAGACATGACAAACAGCCACCTGGTTACCAGATGTCTCTTGGCCCGCTATCTTGAGGTCATGAGTTTAAATCCCACCGTGGCAAGTTGTGAAATCGAATTCAATAAATCTGATCATTCATGGGCTAGCCCCAGAATATCAGCATGTAACCGTATTGATTATTGCAAAACCTCCAACAATTCATTAATAGCCTTCAAGGAAGAAAAATGTCACAGTCAAATGTTACTCACCTTGCATACAATGTGGTTGACTGGTAATGCCTCAGAGAAATGAGGAATAGTTAATAAATATTGCCTTTTGAAGAATCTGTTGATGTGCTAACACTTTATTATGAGCTTGAAGGTTTGAGGTCTACTGTGCTCAACATGCTGACCACAAAATGGCCATTCAGCATTTAGCATGTTGGAAGCCTTTGATCAAAATGTTTGCCAGGCTAAGGTCCAGAAGCAATTTGAATTAGGATATTTCCCAGAATGTTGAATAGGTGCTTCAACTGAATCTGGAGAGGGTTTAAATATGTTTTAACCTACTTTATTGATGACTGCCATCATCAAATAAATCCTAAATAGGATTTGAATCATGGTCAGGTGAAATCTAAAAAGTAGTGTTTGGTTATTTTGTTGCTACCTGCACCCAACATTTCACTTCTCATGCCTGTGACATTCCAGAGTTACATATTGAAAGCAAGATCAAAAATGGAGCTTGGTCTGCTCATGAGGGTGGACTCACAGAAAACAATTTTTAGACTGCTACCAACAGGAATGTCATGACACAAACTATTCAAATGTTTCACTGCCTGGACCGCTTGGGAGAGCCAGAGCATGATCCATGTCCCCAAATTCATGGTAGTCTGTTGCATTCTACACAATTTGGTTTCCATGAGAATGCAGCCCTTACCATCAGACCTTCAGCAAGTCCCTTGGGAAGAGGGAGGAGGAAGAAGAGGACGAACAAGAGGAGGAGAAGACACCCAGAACACAATCATTCTGATAGCTGCTTATCAGTGTCTGGTTCCCCAAAAACATCCACACATTACTATTGTCCCAGAAGTCGTCAATGTTCCATGCCTGTGTGATTAACTATCACAGCATCCTCTTGGTCAAAATCCATAAATAAATGTTCCATTACAACTAAAGGCAACACCACTTTCAATAATATATTATTGTATACTCCGTTAGTGCCTGGCTTGCAGATGCCTTTGCTTGTTCTAGTGCTCTGATGCTGTGCCACTTCAGTATCACATATGACAGAAAGCTGCTGAATTTCAGTAGGGGATACAGCAGATCGCCTTGCATGCCCTTGAGCAGTTCTAGGCTTCAAGGATTCAGTCTTTAGACTCACTACACCAGCACAGGCAGCAGCATCCCAAGAAAGGCCAGTAGGTTTGTGCTATATGGATCAGCTAAAGCCCCCACAGTATGGTGCCTCAGCAATCCATACAACATGGACTCTGAGAAATGCTACAGGATAGAAGGGAGCCATTCAACCCATCTTGTCCATACCAATCCAAAGACACCCAGGTGACTTTTCTAATCCCATCTTCCTGCGCATGGCCCATAGCCCTGTAGCTAACAGCACTTAAGGTGCAGCTCCAGGTGCTGTATAGCTGAGTTTAGGTCTCTGTCTCCACTACCAACTCAGGAAGTAAATTCCAGATACCCACACCGTCTGCGTAAATAGGTTTTTCCTCATGTCCCCTCTAATCCTTCTGCCATTTAGCTTGCACTTATGTCTCCCGGTCTTTGAACTCTCGAAGAAGTCCAACAACACCACACTACAGTCCAACAGGTTATCTGTAGCAAACGCTTTCGGAACTGGCTGTTCCTTCGTCAGGTGGGTGGGAGTTCTGATCACAAACAGGGCATATAAAGACACAAGTTCAATTTACATGAATAATGATTGGAATGTGAGTCTTTACAGCTAATCAAGTCTTAAAGGTACAGACAATTTGAGTAGAGAGAGCATTAAGCACAGGTTAAAAAGATGTGTTTTGTTTCCAGACAGGAAAGTTAGTGACATTTTGAAAGTCCAGGCAAGTTGTGGGGGTTACAGATAGTGTGACATGAACCCAAGATCCCGATTGAGGCCATCCTCATGTGTGTGGAACTTGGCTATCAGTCTCTGCTCAGCAACTCTGCGCTGTCATGTGTTGTGAAAGCCGCCTTGGAGAATGCTTACCCAAAGATCAGAGGCTGAATGCCCATGACTGCTGAAGTGTTCCCCAACAGGAAGAGAACACTCTTGCCTGGCGATTGTCGAGCAGCGTTCATTCATCCATTGTCATAGGGTCTGCATGATCTCCCCAATGTACCATGCCTTGGGACATCCTTTCCTGCAGCATATCAGGTAGACAATGTTGGCCAAGTTGCGAGAGTATGTACCATGTACCTGGTGGATGGTGTTCTCACGTGAAATGATGGCATCCGAGTCGATGATCCATCATATCTTGCAGACGATGCTGTGGCAGGGTTGTGTGGTGCTGTGGTCACAGTTTTCCTGAAGGCTGGGTAGTTTGATGCGGACAATGGTCTATTTGATGTTGTGCGGTTGTTTGAAGGCAAGAAGTGGGGGTATGGGGATGGCCTTGGTGAGATGTTCATTTTCATCAATGACGTTGAACTCTCTGCCAAGGGAAACAGGTTCCTCCAATTTACTCACTCCCTACCTCTCACAATTTTGAATACTTCAATGATGTCACCACTCAGCCCTCTTCTGTTCCAAGAAAAACCACCCCAACCTCCCTAGTCTCTCCAATCTCTCCTCATAGCTACAATCCTCCAGCCCAGGCAATATTCTAGTAAATCTTCTCTACACTCCAGAGCAATTAGATCCTTCCTGTAATCCTTGTAAGCTGCTGGAAAGCTGGAGAGCCATAACACCCTGCATATCTCTTTGAACTGAGATTCACAGCTATGATGGCAGCAGTTGAGCCTGCACAGAATCAAGTATTAATCTCACGGTCACAGTAATTTGCCATGGTGGGGAGGAGGCAGTTGGGTGGGATGAAAGTGGGGAGCACATTACGTCCAATGTGATGGGAATAGGAACAGAAAGTCACCTCCCCACCGGGGCACATTTCTCCTCCTTTCCACTTCTTTGATTAAGATACCACCCCTCCCCCTCCCCCCCGTGCGCTGCTGCTCCATTTGCATTCTTAGTCTTTATGAGAACTACATTTGGGCACGGTTCAAGAAGTTTGACACCATCCAGGACAAAGCAGCCTGCTTGATTGGTAGCCTTCTACATTCACTCCCTCCACCACCAACATTGGCAGCCATGTATACCACTTATAAGATGCCCTGCAGGAATTCACCAACACTCCTTAAACAGAACTTTCCAAACCGACAACCACTACCATCTAGGAAGATAATGGATAGCAGACACATGGGAACACCTCCATCAGGAAGTCTCCATCCAAGTCACTCAGCATCATGACTTGGAAATATATCACTGTTCCTTCACTGTCACTGGGTCAAATTCCAGGAACTTCCTCCGTGACAACACTGTGGGTATAGCTACACCACATGGACTGCCACAGTTAAAAACAGTAAGAAGTCTCACAACACCAGGTTAAAGTCCAACAGGTTTATTTGGTAGCAAAAGCCACTAGCTTTTGACAGCTTATCACCACAATCTCCAGGACAATTAGGGATGGGTAATAAATGCTGGCCTAGCATCTCTTCAATGAGTAAAGAAAAACAGTTTCACCACCATAGCTAAAATGCACCTCCCCTTTAAGATGTGCTATGATTCATGCTGGCCAGAAAAATTTTTTATTTCATTTATTTATTAGTCACAAATAAACTTATATTCACACTGCAATGAAGGTAGTGTGAAAATCGCCATATCGTCACACTCCGCTGCCTGTTTGGGTATAACAAGAGAGAATTTAGCACGGCCAGTTCAGCTAACCTGCACATCTTTGGACTATGGAAGGAAACCGGAACTTTCAAAAGAAATCCACGCAGACACGGGGAGAACATGCAAACGCCACACAGACAGTGACCCAAGCTGCAAATCGAACCCAGGACCCTGGCACTGTGAGGCAGCGGCGCTAACCACTGTGCCACCGTGCCACCACTTGACCCCCTCCTGAGCATGCAGCCAGTCAGCAAAGTGTTTGGAGTTGGGCTGTACTCCAGAATCAGGCTAATGAGTAATCAACATAGTTTGTGTGCTGCCCATACTACCTCAGCCAGACATAGGTAATCGTGCATTGTGACCTCTATGCCTCAACACTGAAATAATCCAAATTTTAGCCCATTGTTTTCACACCAGGAGTTCATTATCATTATTGCATTTTAATATCTTAAAACAATTTTGACTCACATTGAGTAATTAAAATCTAATTTTGAGAAGTGCAAGATTGTAGATTTGAAATGGAGAAACTAGTATTACAAACTGAAACAAAGAAATGTATGACACCAAATATTTCTTCCTTCCGGGCTTGCAAATAGACTGAAAACTCTAACTTTTGAACATTTTGACATCACAGCTATATCATGGGACATTGAGAGATTGCATTAGGAAAATGCCCCAAATCTTTTGATCATTCACTCAGAGGGTGGTGAGTGAATGGAATTGGCTGCCGTCAGTGGTGGTGGAGGCGAACTCGCTGGGGTCTTTTAAAAGACTTCTGGATGAGTATATGGGATTTAGTGGGATTGGGGGTTATAGATAGGTCTATGGATTGGTAGGTGTTGATGCGATCGGCGCAACTCGTGGGCCGAAGCGCCTGTTTGTGCTGTAGTGTTCTATGTTCTATGTGTCTGATACTGATAAGACTAAAAGCTATCCACTTATCTGAATACACTTAAAAAGGCTGGACTTCTAATCCACATGCAGAAGAACTTGTCAAGCACAGATATCCATTCAAAGAACAGTGAAGAGAATCAGCATAGAAAACATAGCCCCTTTTTATGGCATGAGCAGTTGTAAAGTAAGTTTAAATGTTCAAAGTGAATTTTAGTAAATGGGTGGATGTATGAATGGGTAGGGTGGTAGGACTAATAAGTGGTTGAGGTAAGTGGGTAGGTGAAGTGGTAAGTGGTTAGGGTAGTACGGTGGCAGGTGGCTGAGGTAGCAGGGTGGCAGGCAGGTGGGGAGGGTAGTTGAGTTAGTGGGTGGGTCAGAGAGTAGTCAGGTCAGGGGCAAATAAATTCAGGTCAGGAAAGGAAATTGTGTTGTGCAGTGGGTAATCTGGTTGAGTCAGGAGTCAGACAGGTGGTGGGGTTAGTTGGGTTGGTTCAAGAAGACAATCATGGGATCAGGGTTGAGAGGGAAGGGAGTCAGTTGAGGGGGGTGATGGTGAGTCAGTGTGAGTTATTAGGAGGTTAGTTTTGTAGTTAGCTAAGAATTAGACTAGGATTTTTCCATCTAACATTTCCTAGATAACTATTCAGGTAAGCACTGTGGAACTATTCTGTGGAATGTCTGAAGTCTCGAACACTAATTCAGTGTTGGAAATTTTTCTGGAGGGTCCCAGTGAGCATGGAAATTGCTCTTTGGAAGTTCACACATCTCACAGAATCAGCACATTGGGACTTCCATAGGGTCCCAACGCATATCTTGGATACATCCAGTCTCTGATGATCTGAAGGAGACTGGAAACTCCTTGCTCATTTTTTTTAGTCAAATCAAATTTAATTTAAACCACTTCCTCTACTTACTCCCCATGGAAAGCATGTAAATAATAACTCTGGGTTAGTGTGCTGAGCATCACCTGATGCTGAATTTATGTATTTGCAACTCTATTATCTTTCTATTTACAGAAACAAACATGGAGATTAGTTACACAGTTCATATCAGGGCTGAAAATATATTACTTCCTTGCAGTGAGGTAACAAGTCAGAATGTCAGTTTAAATTAATTGGAAGCGTAAATAAATGACAATGGCATTTTTATGTATACCTTGATATCATTGTTTGGATGCTGCACGGTGGCACAATGGTTAGCACTACTGCTTCACAGCACCAGAGACCCATGTTTGATTCCCAGCTTGGACCACTGTCTGCATAGAGTGTGCACGTTCTCCACATGTGGACATGGGTTTCATCCATATGCTCTGATTTCTCCCACAGTCCAAAAGACATACTGGTTAGGTGCATCGGCCATGCTAAATTCTCCCTCAGTGTACCCGAACAGGCCTCAGTATATGGCGACTAGAGGATTTTCACAGTAATTTCATTGCAGTATTAATGTAAGCCTACTTGTGAAGTTAATAAATAATCTTTAAACTTTTAGCTTATTCATAGAATCAGAGAATCCCTGCAGTACAGAAGGAAGCCATTCAGTCCATCGAGCCTACACTAACAACAATCCCATCCAGCCCTAAACCATAATCCCAGATATTTACCCTCTTATCCCCTTGACACTAAGGGGCAATTAAGCATGGCCAACCTAACCCGCACATCTTTGGAGTGTGAGAGGAAACCCATGCAGACATGGGCAGAATGTGCAAACTCCACATAGTCACCCAAAGCTGGAATTGAACCTGGGTCCTTGCAGTGAGACAGCAATGCTAACCACTGTGCCATTGTGCCGCCCAAATTATTCAGCAGCTCTGAGAACCCAACATCGCAATTATAATATAATGAAAATACTGCAAAGGCCAGAAATCTAAAATAAAAGCAGAAAAGAGTAGAAATACTCAGCAGATCAGGCAGGGCAGCACCTGTGAAGATAGAAACGCAGTTAATCTTTCAGACTGATTGGTCTTTTATCAGAACTGTATCCATAACAAGGTGGTTACTATCAGCAATATTAAATACAGTTCATCAGAAATGCACTCTCCAATTGGCGGTTTATAATTCGAATCTCGTTACACTTCAATTTTACAATATTTAGGGGAAGGTGTTCTGTGTGATCTAAACTATAAAGTTGTAAACTTTGTCGTAGAGAACATGTTTACAATTTTGCTATACAAAGCACACATGGGACATGTTCTGTTGTGTCTACTAACATGGCCAATGCTGAACATTAAGCTATTTAAAACAATCTCTGTAAAAAGTTACAGGATGTATCCTTGATTCTGGTTTATGGAGTGTTGTTTATTCAGAGTGGCTGTTAATTTGAAACGACCTTATGCAGTAGTAGAGTTACGCATGTGAATAGGCATCAATTGTGTTCTTCCAGTATGAGGTCTACTGTTAATCTGAGATACATTGTTGTAAAAGTTTAGTGGAAGGCCAGTGTTCTTGTAGTTGTGTCATATGTGTCTCTTTAAGCATTCCACATCATCCTTGTGTGTCATGATGAGGTAAAGTTTCCAGGAAATGTTGCAGACCACCACCCTTACATAGCTGGGTTAAAATGTTCAGGAAATATGCATCAGTGTTCCTAGAAAAGCAAGAGTACACTGCTACAAAGTATCTGAGATACAGAAATAGTTACTCCAGAGTATAACTGTGTAACCATCTGAAATAAAGTGTATTCAATGATATATTAAACAATTTCAAGCATTATTTTATGAGGCTGAAACTCTTCCCCCCCCCACAACGCTTACTAGGGTATTTGTTACATATCCAGCAGCAGCATTCCAATAACTTACCCATGCCTTCACATTTGAGATAGACAATAAATCCCGAAAGATCATCTGACAATGCAGGTGTCAGACAATTTCAGCCGGGCTGGTAGTCTGAGATCCTACTCATGACCACTAGTCAGTGACCCTTGCTAGAAAGTGAATGTGTCAGGATGAATATAGAATTTAACTTGGTTGTGATATTTGTCACACTTGAACAACCTGACAGCAGTTGCTGTATAGACTGACACATAAATGCACACTTGCCAAAATACCAGAAGACGACCTGCACTTACAAAACTGTACCTCAGAAAGACTCTGCCTTCAGATAGGGGGATTAAACATCACTAAAACTGCCAAATAATTTTTCCTAACAGATTTTCTCTTTTTTCCCAAATAGTTTTTTGTGGCAGACTACAGTTCAATTCTACCAGGCTGTGCCCTGTTAAAAACGGATTCTTGGACAGATTCTGGTTACCAACAGCAATTATGTGGATAGACTCAGTGAGACCTTGTGAACTTAGAGCCTTAGGTATAACCTCAGTGTACAAACAAATTGTATCTATTATTCCTTATCTGCTGTTAACTATTTAGACTCTATCAATGTCAATCAGGCTCAAAAATGTCCAGCCAATTCCCATTGAAATAACTGACATTTTTTAAATTCTTAGTAGTACACAAGGGTAAACAATGGTACAAAAGAAAGATCCTTATAAGCAATCTTGGAGTCTTTGGAAACAACAGCAATAAAACTTGTGTTGATAGAGAGAGAGTGGCAAGTAAATGTAATAATGCTCAATCTAAATTAAAAAATAGAATTAACTACTTATGTCAAAACTCTGTATTTTAGGACCAATATTGAATCTAGTCTAAATATTTTAATCAGAGGTTTTAATTAATTAAAAGAGGTACTGAATGCTCCCTCTTAAAGGAATACACACTAATGAACTGCAACAAAAAAAACATTTAAAGGAAACTTAACAAATTAAATTAAAATTAAATTTCCAGGGTGATGGTGCACTCAGTCCCTTCAGTGTCCGCTAGTTGCCGAAGGACTCAGATGTATGGGCAGACCTTGCATGGTCCCCATGCATGCAGATAATCCTCATCATTCAGTTCTGCAGCAAGCAGTGACTCAAGAACACAGACAAAATTACTGATGAGTTTGAGCAAGATGGTGAAGGCAATAATTCTGTGAGATGATGAATGGATACATATGAAATGGACTCAACCTGCATGTACCCACAGCAATTACCTTTTAACCCTGTTATTGCTAGGGTACTAATGGCTTTTTACATGTAAATATAATCAAGCCCTGAGCATTGGTATTATACATATATATAGTACAGGATTTGTCTGGATATGTTACTTGTTTACATCGCCATAGGAAAAAGGTAAGCAGTCAAGCTGAATGTCGCTCACAATGCAGACTGGATCTGTTAATAATCACATTGGTCAAGCTCACAAGCAATCTTTTAAGGAGGCCCCATAAAGAAGAAGTGCCTTGGAATATTTAATTATGTTAAATGCGCTGTATAAGTATATGCTCTTGGCTTTGAGGTCCTCCAATCTACCCACTCCCCTCCACATCAGGTAAACAGTCTAACAGCGTTTATATGCACTGATCTGACTGCATTAAACTTAACATATTGACATCACAAACTGTAAGAATGAGTCTTTAATTGCTAGAATTCTGATCATGCAGTTCATACATTCATAAATTGTTACCCTAGATCCAAATTGTACATGAGTTCATCAGATTTAGTTGTTTATTATTATGACAAAAGTTGATCCCGCATCAAATAAGAACATTTCTATAATTTAGACAGAAAATGAGAATGTTTCTGATGAATATTAGAGACCATTAGTTAATGTGTCAGTAACCAATACAGAATGCTGACTAGATCAATCAAACATTCAATGGGAGTTGGCTAGCCATCTTTGCTGATATCAAGGCCTGTATTCAGAAACAAATTATGTTCAAGTTTGCTTGATGTCTGTGCTGTTTCTTTTTCAAATGCTAATAAATGTGAATTTGCAGACTGGAGAAGTATACTAATTTGTCAGGACTAATAGCTGTGCTAAGAAAAAAAAATGCACAGAAGAGAAAAATAGTTTACATGCTAATTTTATGAAATCACCTTCCTAGCAGAAAGTCTCACCAATGAGGATCATATACCTTAATCATGGATGTACTGTTTCCATGATTTTCTACTCTCTCGTTTTAATAAATACAAAACTATGTACATGCACTTGAGATGCATGCAGTCTAGGTGGGTAAGCCATTTCACGATGAATGTGTTTTTTTGTAACATTTCACCCAATGTTTTGGCATTGATATCGATGGTATCAAATGCTTCTTTTGGAATACAAATCTCCAAGAGATTTAAATCTACTTGTTTATTTGGAAGGTTGAATTTTATGCAATTGGCCTAAGAATTGCATAATTTGGAATGCGTGGATGATCACATTTTTAAAGTATGTTTCATTCATCAATTTTGCAGGTTTTTTAAATGTGTAAGAAATATGCCCAGTAAAGGCATTTTAATCCTTTTTTATTCTTAAATTTTGTTTGCATCATTAGTAATTTTCTACATCTTAGTATTATTATGCTTTGGCCTATATCTGACTATCTGCATGTATGATTTTCACTGTCCTTCTGAATAGACAGAAGAACGTGATTGGCTTCCCATGTGATCTCCAATACAAGATATTGAACAAGATGGATAACAGTGCGTAACTTGCTTCATTCACCTTTAGAAAAACACAATAAATGACTCTCCCATCTTTCTTGACATGACTATGACTTACGGCTGCCCATTTTCAAAATTATACTGGCATAAAACATATTGATGCTGTAAAAACTGGATTTTTGGTTTTAATACAGTTTATACCTTAAACCGCTGTGATGAGTTACACGTAAACTAACAATGGTAAATTGACACAAGTGGAAAAAGAGCAAGATTAGCAACTTTCAGATAAGAATTGACAGAGCTAGAAATACTAATAAAATTCATACTAACATGCAATAAAATGGAATATGACATGTTCAATCACTGGAAACCAATAGGCTTATTTATACAAGGAACACAATCCCAAAACACATGCTAAAATGAAGATTTATGTAACAAAATATGCTTTTACTTGTAAAGAGGTGGCCCTGCTAAAAAATAATATTCAACATTTTTTAAAAAAAGATTTTTGCTTGCCCTTTCAAGTCCTTTCAACTTGCTGGTTGCAAGTATGGGCTTCATGAAGACAACACCTCTTAAAATAATGCATGGGCCCAGGGTGGAAAGGTTTTGCTAGTTTTTGTATGCGTTTAAGATTGCTACAATGTCATCTTGAAATTGGCATTTACTTCAGAGTGACATCTGAACTACGGTCCATCTGATATTCAAACGAAATCTGATACCAGCTTTTAGCCCACCATTTTCATCGCATTCATATTTTCGATTAAACGCTTCTGTTTCTATCTGGATGAATTGATAGCATTAAAAATCTATCTGCAGTTTTAAATGCCGAAACATGATTGAATAAACTTAATTCAACTGCGCTGTGGTTTTCATTCTAAATCACATTTAACATTTCATAGGCGTTAATCAAATAAAGCAACTCATGATATTCTGACTTTGGTCTTTTATCAAAATACAAAATTCCACAGCATGATGTATCCACCATATCAATAATTTTACTATCAAATATCCCATAGTCCTAACCATATATGTTTTTCGCGATGTTCAGTAAACAAGAGCACTGCACTCTTTTGTTGGATCAGATATTGATTAGATCATTTCTCCAGAGATAAATCTGGTGGCAGCTTCCCCCCGCCAAAGAAACACCTCATGCCTGCTCCGCATTTTTAAATGAACATGGCAGCCCACCTTAACCCTTTGCTCCTACAAGATGCGGAAAGGGTGAAAGACGGAATCTCGGTTTAAAGGTCGTTCCTTCACTATGTGAAAGAAAATGGTTCACTGTTAAAATATTTCACACTCCCAGTCACGCGTCCCGATCCAATCAATTTTAATTCAATCTGCACAAAGGTTTCTTATTCTGGTTTGCATCGCCTTGTGTTGGTCTTGGGCGTTGATCAGAAAAAAAAATGTTGGGTTATTGGAAGTTTATCCATTCCCCTTCTTTCTCTTTGGGTCATCCTTGGGTTGAACGCTCTTAAGGATCGAAGTCGCCATGGTAACCAACAGCTCCGCTTCCTAGGGAAGCAGGCAAGAAAGCTTGGATTGAGCCGAGCCCAGACTCCATTCCATCAAGTACTGGGTGAAAAATAAAAAGGGGTGGAAAGCAAACACAGACAGAGATAAAAATGCATCAAGTTAGTGCCCACTGTCTCAGTGTAACAGACCAGACGATCAGTCACCAACAGCAAGCTAGGACCTTACCATAAAGCCCCAGGACCATGTGCAGATTGCATTTACACCGTAGCTAGAGGGGGGTGGGGTGGGGGAGGAACAAGAGGGAAACAAAATCAATAATTTATCCACACGTCTATTCGCATTAATTTGTTTAAGCTACGAAATATATTTGTCGAGGATCTCCAGACGCAGCAGAACTGATTATAAAAGCCAGACTCCCAATACGGTAGCGATGGCACATCCAATAGTAACCCAACGGCACCGGAGAATTAACATTTAACAAATCATTTCACGTACTCCTTCATCGGCTGGAATCCAAAGTTGAACCCTTTTACTTATTCCACGCACTTTAAACAAAAATAGAGAGGAAAATACTCCACCCATTTCGGATTTACAATAAGAGATGCAGTCAGAAGACACTGAAACAGAGAAACGATGTGTGTTTGCCTATCAAGCGGAATGGTGAGCAGAAAACATAAAGGGGGAAAATAACGCCATTGATAAATAAATTTTCCGTGGCGGTGGCTATTTACACCATTATTGAGAGCAGGAACAGCGGTCCAAATGTTTAAACAAGTTCCTTGATGAGGCGGAGAGACCACTTTTGTCCCTGTATGTATTTCTTCCGGGGGTTTTGTTTCTTTGATTTGTTTTTTTGCTTATCATCAGTAAACTGGATCTCAAATCGCCAGCATCAGAAATTACCATCCTTGATTGAAACCCAATTAGCTGTGTGAAGCCATTTAATCCGAGGCTGGGAAGAAGGCACTCTCAACAAATTGGACATGCCACTACACTACATACATATATAGATTATATAAATATTTGCATCTCATAGCAAAACTAGTGCAACCCAATGTAAGCAGTGAGAAATCCCAGATTTCCCCTGCACCTTTTTGGCGATACATTTGGCGAGAAAATATTCTTGATTGTTTGCTACAATTGCAAGCTCCTCCCTCGGTGGCTGGTGATTGGCTTTGGGCGGGATTCGGAAGGCTGTGATTGGATGTGGCTGGATTCGGAAGGCTGTGATTGGATGTGGCTGGATTCGGTTGGCGTCATTGCTAAGTAGCCCATTCATCTATGCATTTGGGCGTTGGACTCTGCATGTTATTAGCGCTCAGGGAGATTTCTCCATTTTCCCCCCTTGTCGAAGAGCAAAAGCTACAAATCTCGGATCTTTTTTATTACCATTGCAACGTGGCCTTTTTCCTCCCCCCTTCATTTTTTTGGGGGGTTTATTTTTTTTTGTCGCTCTGCATAGGATTTGTTGCAGGGAAGTTAAACTTTTTTTTTCGGGGTGTGTGTATGTGTGATTCCGGCTCTTTTTTTTCACTCCACTCCTCCTTCTGTCTGTCCGTCCCCGTGTGTGTGTGTGTGTGAGTGTGCAGCATTGAAAAGCCAGGCGTCTTTGTTCGCTTGCTTTCTTTCTTTCGCTGGCTCGGAGTTTCTTTGTTGTACAAGCATGGGAGCCCAATTTTCCAAGACCGCTGCAAATCGCGAAACTGTTGCTGAAAAACCAGGAGAAGCCGCAGCTGGATCGCCTTCTAAAACCAACGGCCAGGTTTGTATTTTATAGTGATTTCCATTTGGGTTTTTTAAAATTTTGCACTGGGTTGATGGAATGATTGTGGAGACCCCCGCTGAAGATGTATTGTACGCGTAGAAAACATGGTCCTCTTTGCATGGAGGCTACCAGAGAGCATTTGGGGTTTGATTTCCCTGAAACAGAATAATGCTTGGTGATCTTACTAGGTGGTTTAGAAAGGAGCGTTTCTTTTTGTCGCGCCATTGTGTTGAAAATGGTTAAGAAGCAAAATTTGTAATTGAAGTGTGAAGAGCATTTTAGACGAAAGCACGGTGAGGATTAAACAAAAGTGGTGCTCTTTCGTTGGGGTTGTGGCTGTTAGGAATATTGGACTCCTTCGCATTGGATTTGCCCATCACCATTTCGACATGTCCTTTTGTGTTCTGGAGTGGAGATTTCCCCATGAATTAAAATGAATGTCTGTCTGGTTGGCGGTGTGTCGGGCATTGTGTGTAGTCGGTTAGGTTGTGTGTTCTTGACAGTGAAATTTATAGACCATGTTCTTCGGGTGGGATTTAAAAGGCGTGAGCCCTCCTGTCGCCAGCAGAAGCGGGATATTGGTACGGGTCTAGCACCTCGCCTTTTGTAATAGCTGCTACTCCTGCACCATCCCACTGTGTGGGAGAACAGCGACACTCAACCTGGCTGGGAGAGTGGCGTGTCGTTAAATTAGAAGCTGGCTTTCAAGTTTATTTGATGCTAGGGCGAGTAAGCAGCAGCTCCTGATTGGGCTGGTGTGTGCTGGCTATTGGCGCTGGACTCGGAGCGGCTGAATGCTCTGTTCACTCCCCCGCCAGCAGCCACAGTGGCCTGGGGACGCCTCCTAGCGGCCCCGGGCTTCCTTTCCGCTGCAGTGAGGAGGGTACAGGTTAGCATCGAATGAAACCGTGGGGGGAAGGGGGCGTGGGTGACAAAAGCCTGGATGTCAATCTCCAGGTGGATTCAGCCCTTTAACGTGCAGTGGAGGGATTTAATTTGGACAGCTCGCTTCATTGCAATTCAGAGGTGTGGGCATTGGGTTCATTGCGATTCAGAGCGAGGGTGGACATTTTGATTCAAAGATGCATGGAGCACTTTACAAAACAAAATGTCCATCTTTGATAAGATTGAGCTTCTTCGGAGGAAGGGAGACATTTGGATGGGGGAAGGGAGAGGGTGGTTTTTTTCCCAATCCTTTCACTGGAAGGATCAGTGGTAACACTAGAATCTGGTTCCTGGAGCAGATGGCGGGTCTACCTGGTTTGCATTGTCTTACACCACCCCCCAAAAAAAAACTCTTAAGAGTGAACAGATGTTGGGTGTCAAGTCACCTTTGCCTGCTGTTGGCACTGGCAAATGTCCCCCACATGCTGCAGAGCGTGTGCTGGGCGAGGGAGGACATCTCCAGTTCCCTCCTCCCCCTTCCCTTCCCTTCCCTCCCCTCCCCTCATTTACGTAACCAATGTCGGGCCATTTTGTGCGTCGCCTCTGCTATCTACTCGGTGTTGTGTTTTTTTTTAATAAGCCACCATTTTGTGTGTCTCTCTCTTCCCCTCTTTCCTCCCCCCCCCCTCCTCTCTCTCATACCTCTAGGAGAATGGCCATGTCAAGGTGAATGGAGATGCCTCTCCAGCCGCCGCTGCTGCTGGTGGTGCTGCCGGCGCTGCCGCTGAACCCACCGAGAAAGAGGAGCTTCAAGCCAATGGTGCCACCCCGGCCGAGGAGAGCAAGGAGGAGGAGGCGGCGGCAGTGGCGGTGACCACCACCACCACCACCACCGCCGCAGAGACCCCCAGCGATAGCAGCACCCCAGCGGCGGCAGTGAGCACCGCCAAGCCCCAGGAGACTAACGGGGAGACGGCGGAGAGCTCGCCGGCTGAGGGAGGGGAGGCAGCCGCCTCCAAGAGCGAGGAGGCGGCGGCGGCGGCGGCCGCCAGCCCGGCCACCACCACCACCAACAACCAAGAGACCCCCAAGAAGAAGAAGAAGCGCTTCTCCTTCAAGAAATCCTTCAAGCTCAGCGGCTTCTCCTTCAAGAAAGCCAAGAAGGAGAGCGGGGAGAATGCCGAGAATGAAGCGGGGGCTGCAGCTGGTGCTCCTGCCTCCGGGGAAGGGGAGAAGGAGCAAGGCGGCACCGCCGCCACCGCTAGTGCTGCTGCTGCTGCAGGAGAGGCCAGCAATGCCGAGGAGAGCAAGCCCAGTCAGGAGGGAGATGCCGCTCCCGCCGCCGCCACCACCACTACCACTGCTGCTGCCGCCACCACCTCCGTCCCCGCCACCACCACCACCAACTCCGAGGAAAAGAAGGAGGAGCCCAGCGCCTCGCAGGAGGCTAAAGCCGAGGAGAAGGCTCCCGAAAGCGCGGATGTACAGGAAGCCAAAGCCCCCGAGGAGCCCAAGGCCAACGAAGAGAAGCCCACAGCGGAGCAAGCCGCCTCCAACCCGGCCCCCAAGGCTGAAGCCTCCACAGCCGAGCCGGAGGCGGCAGCGGCAGCGCCAGCAGCCGTCCCAGAGCCACCAGCAGCAGCAGCACCGGAGCCAGCTGTAGCACAGGAGGTAGCGTCCGAGTCCAGTCCAGCACCAGCCACTACCGACTCAGCAGAGTAGATCCAAAAGTCCAAAACTTGGGAGTGATAATCAAAAAGGACCTTTTTCCATGTTTGTTTGTTGGAGTGGTGCCAGGTACTGGTTTGGAGAACTGTCTAACCAGGGATTTTAAAGGCATTTTTATTTTTTAAAAAAACAAAATCCCATTGCATTCATTCTGTTACCACCATTCCAACAGGCAGAGATGAGCCCCGAACCTCGCTCTGTCAGATTTTTTTTGCATCAGTATTACGGTTTTTGCATATTTTGCATCATTTTATACAAAAGTTTAAACTTTTTTGGTCAATCTATGGACACGTCCAATGGTGTGGATAATCTGGGTGGGTAAATCCTGGGTAAAATGTAAATGAAGTAATATTGGAACCACAATGCAGTGGTGTAGTTGCCAAGTAAATGTGCCACAAACTAATGATGTAAAGGATTAGTCTTTTAAAAAAAATTAAAATTTACAAATCTTACAAAAGTAATCCATACAGTTTACAACACTAAGTCTTGAATACAAGAAAGCAAGGACATCCGTGTCAGAAAATCAATAGATTTAGTAATACATTTAAATCATAGAAACTTTTCACTTATCTCATTTTTAGCTGTACAAGTCAAGTGATAAGTAGAAGAAAAAAAACAAGTTGTATAGGCGTTATTGTTTATTGCTGGTTCATGACCTTAAAGTGTAATTATGTATTACAGCAGGGTGTTTTTAACTGTGATTATGTATAAATGAAAACTTAATATCAAGAAGCACATGAAGTTTGCAACTCTTCACCCTGCCCATTTTGTAAAATTGCAGTCATCTTGGAAGATCTTTTAAACAATTTTAAATGAAAAGCTGTGATAAGTGGAATGGTTGCTGTTTATATACTGTTGTATGTTTGGTTACAGCAGTCAATGCTTTTTTTCAGTCGTCTTTGACAATTGGGAAAACTCTTCAGATGCAATGCGTTTTGTGTAGCATCTTGTCTATCATGGTTTTTTGTAAATACTGGAGAAGCTTTGACCAATTTGACTTAGAAATGGAATGTAACTTTGCTTACAAAATTGCTATTAAACTTCTCTGCTTAAGGTGTTCTAATTTTCTGTGAGCACACTAAAAGCGAAAAAAATAAATGTGAATAAAGTTTCGACTTAGTGTTTTTTTTATTATGAGCCTTGTTATCCAGCTGAGGCATAGTTCATGGTCACACTTTGAAATGTAGGCTGGTTCATGAAACTGCTATATCACAGCTGAAGTGCCAAGGAGGAAGGTGTTCCAACTGACCATATTTGAGTGCACAGAACAGAAGGTGGTTTTAAAAAATCAGATGTAGGTTGCTTAAAATGCAAATGCTTTGTTCACTGAACTCCATTGCTTTAAAGTGCATAATGCAATGTTTAATTGCCTTAATTTTCAAACTTTTTCACTTTTCCTCCTGGAAAAAAATGATCAGCATGTTTTATCAATGCTGGAAATCAGATACTATAAATGACTGAAAATTAGTGAGCATTAAGGTCTCATCCAGCTGGCTAATTTTTTATCTGCAATTTCATTTCAAGTCATGTTAAATATTGGTTCCCCAGCAGCAAGCAGGCTTTAGCACCATTTACCTGGTGGATAGTGGGAATGGTATAGCTTTTTGAATATATTAAATTCAAACAGGGCAACATTGCATGCTTTCCAATTAATTATTTTAAACTTGGTTTTTATTAATAATGCATTCTATTTTAGGCTGTTGTTAATCCAGTGCAAAAAATAAGATGGATGATTTATTTGGAATGGATGTAGATGGACAATTGAATAGCTTCTGAGGCTTTACTCATCACTACTAACTGGCTGAGCCATCAGGAAGCCAACCACTACATAGGTGCTACAATCCTGAAGACAAGCTAGAGTATCATTTTTAGCATTGGTTAATAACATCTCATTAGAGTACTTGCAAACAACACTTACAATAAAATAATTTTGGTCCTCATTGCAAAGTAAAATGGCAATATTTCAATTCATTTTTCTGGTGATACTGCAGGCATTTGAATTTTAGTTTCTCTTCCTCATTACAGTCCTAGTGTTTCCTTTTTATTTGCTGACTAAGTAACAATACCAGCTTGGAGGAAAAAAACTCAGCTTTGTGTTTCTTTAAATTGAAATTCTCTTCCCTGCTCCCCCACCATTTTTTCCAGGAAAAATAGCTTCAAGAGGAAGTCTAGATGTGCTGACAACTCTTGGCTTCAAAGTTTCTAGTTAGATTTGATTTGCAGTGAACCTTTCTACATTTTTCACCGTTTGAGAGTACTGTGCCCTTTTCCCAGAGTGCTGTGTCCATTTTGAACTTGAAAGTAGGGTGTTGTAATGGGTCAAAACTGCTGGCATATTGTTTCTCACACCCCTACTGCCACTTCCACCCAAAGACATGAGTATTTGAGCTCAAGGAAAGATGCCATTCTTTCAGGGCAATTTGCAGTCGCCTGAAAGCAGGTTTATGTAATTTGTTACAGTAATAACTCATAATGACTACCTAGCTTTGCCATCTGCAACCACAGGAAATTTGTCTCAGGTATTTGTGGGTTTGATGCCTTCTGCTATTATGTTTTACCTGTTTATGTACATATTGTACTCTGTTAATGGGCGTGCTTGAAATATGTAATTAAGGATAATGTTCTGTTGCCTTAAGCTTTCACAAGTTAAAATGACAATCTTCAGCATCCCAATTTTCATGTTGGTATATGTGCCATAATCCCATGTTGCATGTTAAAATGTTAATTTTAAATGGGATTCAACTCCCAATTTCTACCATTTTCAATTTAGTTATAAGCAGTTTGTCCATCCGAATGATTTGAGTCTGCTGACACTCCATGCTAATAATATTAATTGTACACAAAAAATCCAGTTGTGACAAATTATGCTTCTAATTTGCCATTAAGGCAAGTAATACTTCTGTCTGAAAGGCACTGTATCCTAAATTTGATTCATTACATTCTGAATATGTCACTTTACTATGCTTCCTACAATTGTTATTGGAGCCTGTTCCTGTTTGTGTTAAAAGTCTGATGGTGATTTACAGTTTTCCTGACTTTCTATCAAGTAGCAGTAGTTTTTGCAAGCTAATTCTCACAGGCAAACATTGACCATACACTCTATTGAAACACGGCACAACATTTTTCATGGCTTTACTGCAAGTGCTCGAAATAAAAGTTGCCACTCATTGAAATGACAGCTTCGATTTAATTCTGAAGTTCAAAGACGGAACATAGGTATGTATGTGGAATGGTAAGAATACGTGGGGGCGGGGGGAAGAGATTTTTGGGTATCTTTTTTCAATATGTACAGCTGTCAGCAGTTAATGTAAGAGTATAGCTGAGGATTTAGCATCTGGAAGAGCTGGACCAGATTTTTGTTATCAAAGTTAGATTTGATGATAATGCTGGGAATATCCCTTTTTATTGAGACCAGAATTCAACCCTAGCTTGCTTTCAGCCAATTGAGTGATAAGTGAATTAATTTAGGTAACTTGCTGGTGAGGCTGAAATGTGCAGTTAAGTGATCTAAGATTGTTGAAGACATTGAGATATGGTAGAGGGAGTGTTTTTCCATTGCTACACTTACCTTGACTTGCATCTGAGTAGATGCAGTCAAACAGTATATATCCTTCATGCAAATCCTTGCTCGCTGGTTGAACTATAAGGAAATCGTGCACAAACATACATTTTGCCAGTGAGCAAGGTGGTGCAGTTGGAAAATTTACTCAACACGGTTACTGAAAAAAATGTTCAATACCTTCGACACTAATTGCTTAAACGTTTTTTTATAAACATAGATAGGAAAAGGGTCAGCGTTACATCTGTTAAGACTGCCCAGGATATTTCAACAAGAAATGTAGCTTGCAAATTTTCATTCTAGAAGTAATTTAGAAATGGGGCTGTAAGTGCCTATATAGGGGATTGGTATCATTATCCACTAATTTCTGCAATTAGACTGCCATTTTGAGAGGGCACTTCTAGATGGCTCAAGTACTTGCCTGAAAGAAATGGTAGGCTAATTTTAATAGCAAATTATGATCCCATAACATATATAGGACCCTGATTGCACTTTGGAGAATACCCTCCACAGATTTTGACCAATCAGTTCTACAGTCAATGGAGCCAAGTAAACTCATTAAATGCTTTTGCGGAGCAAGCAATATCCTGAACTGCTATTCTACGAAACTGCTCCCAACAGATAAATGTTAATCCAATACTCAGTACCTTGCATCAAGCTGGACTGATGTAAATGTTCTGGTCTCAAAATCACAGTGGATTCATTTTGCTGCCAAGAGCAGTTTGTGATTTTTACGCAGTCCAAATCAACCCTATATATGCTGCACAATATCTGGTTATACAATGGTGTAATGTAAAAGTGTAGCCGTAGCATTCCTTTGTGATCTGAACTGTGTATCACATTCTTCATACATGACCTCATGTGATTCCCAGTCATCTGGGTGGGCAAAACTGAAAACAGTCTGGTGTATGTACTGAAAAAATAAGTTTTGACTAAACAGGATAGTATTTCCAGGTTTTCGTTTCAAATTTCCCATTGTATTTCAAACAACAATGAATTAAATGGAGGCCCCAATTTTCACATTATTTTCTGGTCAGCTGCCTAAGGATTAGGTCTTAATTTGCAGTCCTGATTAAGATCTGGTTTGAGTTGCAACCTGTGTGGAGTGGCCATGTATTTTATGTTGTTGTTGTTTTCAGTGCAGAAAGTAAGGCTTGGTTCCTGATCCCTCCTTTTCTTGGAGTATTGGCATCGTTACTAATTTAACCTGCTAATTTCTCTCTCAAGCATAGATTTTTAGCAGCTATCCTGGCACCTGACCCCTACTGAAGTAAAATTAATAGGATCATGCCAACTGAAAAAGATGTTATTTGCAGGGAGTACTTAAATTAAGACCCCACTGCCAATTTTCCCACACTCCTAGGAATGCTATTTTTAATTGTTTTGGCTTGTCTGTGCAACAATTTATTTCACACGAAACTCCAAACTGAACTGATTTTGTGAACTCTCATTGCAATGCATTCATATAAATCATGTGCAAATTGTTCTGTGGAAAAATGGTCAAAAATGACAAGTTACAGTTTTATTAATTCTAACTCCTCTAATGGTCTGAATGACAATCATAATTGTATAGTTCAGCACTTGGAAGCTGCAGGGTGGTACAGTGGTTAGCACTGCTGCCTCAGTGCCAAGGACCTGGCTTCTTTTTGGCCTTGGGCCACTGGAGTTTACACGTTCTCCCCATGTCTGCGTGGTTTCCTCCCACAGCCCAAAAATGTGCAGGTTACTTTGGCCATGCTAAATTACCCCTTCATGTGAAGTAGACTAGCAGAGTTAATATGTGGGGCAACAGGGAATAGGGTCTGGGTATGATTGTTGCAGCTTGGTGTGCCGAATGGCCTCCTGCACTGTCAGGATTCTAGGATTTCTTTAAAATGGTAAACAATTCTGAAAAAGCAAGCTAATTTGTGAAATCTGCAGATAAGGTGCATCTGATTCAAGCAGGTTATTGGAATGTGTAAAATGATTTCATGTTCATGCACATTATGTAGATTATTCCAGGAAAGTGAGTTTGTTTATATTTTCAATTCTCAACATGCTGAATTTTAATATTACTTGGTATGTACCCAGAAATACTACAATGGTGTGCCATCCAGACATGGGACATGGATTCATCCTCCTTTAAAGGGTGCTGCATTCCAGACCACAAGTGTTAATGGGGCAGTAGAGTTTTTGTGGATCAGTTTTACTGTTATTTAGTTTAGTGCAGAAAAACAATGGGTCGCAGCTTCCAATAGGCAACTTCCCTGCACTGGAACCCATCTGAAAATCACAAATTACAAACTTTGAAAAGTTACAACTGTTGCATCAGTAGTTATTCTGAAAGCCCACTTCCAGCTTCTGGGTAACTATTATACAGAAACACCCCAAAGGGATCTCCACCAATCACTACGTACCCCACCTCTTAATGCCCCCTTCCCCCAAATCTCCAGATCCGACCGGACACTTTGGCTGAGATCTGATCTGCCCACCCCTACCCCAAACTCTTCTACACTTAGCTTGTCAAAAATCTTTAAATCCAGTTGGATCATTTAAACTTAACTGGTTTGTGGCAGCTAGCCATTTACCTTTGACCCTGCAGTTCTTGATGCCAGGCCCCAGATGTGCGCTGCGCAGATGAGACGTCTGGCTTGAGTCGGAAGGTTTGGTGAGGTAGGTGCGGCTGGATTCTCAGGTAAGAACATTCAAGACAGTGACATTCTGACTCAACTGCTATTCCATTGGAAGCTGCAGTATGTTTTGAGATACAAATCTACCCCCTTAATGAGTACAATAACGCAGAAGGAAAATAATTCTCTTTAATTGCTCAAAGCACAATGATTTTGATTCTAATTAGCAATGATTGCCCAAAGATTCGCACTGGTCGGTGAATCATGTTGCATTGATTTGTTGAGCTTCTTGAAGCTTTATTTAAGTTGAGAAGCTGTGCTGAACGTGAAATCCTGTACAGGCAGATTGAGTGCCATTTTTCCATTAATACTGCTAAATAGCTGTACTAATCAGAGTATTTTGGTAAAGAAAATCCATGTGTTATGTGCATAAAGCAGAGATTGCACATTTCACTTTCAAACGCAAACTTGGCACCAATAGATAATGCAAAAGACAGGCAACAGTGATCAAACAGAATTTATCTGACCTTTTAAAATAGACTGCAGAAATGTTGCCTTGGTGTCTCAGTAAAGTAATGCTGTGCTGGTATGGACCTGACTCATTGAAGGTACCAAGATTCAATGGTTTGCCTTTGCTGCATTAGCTGATGTAATTGGTGCCATAATTGCTCTCAGTAAAAGGGGAGGGAAAACATTGCCATGGTTCCTACTCCTGAACAAACTGCACCAGAGATAAGTTTGTGGTGGAGATTGGACAAAATCTATGATGCCCTACATTTATCAAGTGTAACGTGCACACTACTGCCTGACCAACACATGGAGTGTGAATTTGGGTGGCACAACAGGAAGGATATATTCAGGGTGTGATAAGATCTGCTGTAAACAGAAGCTCTTGACAAAACCTTGCTTATTACAAAAGACTTGCAAAAATCTGTAAATATGCAATACCATAGCCCAAAAATGTCAGATTCCATTCTGCTGAATTCCCCAATTTTCCAGTCATGGATTCACAAACCTCCCCACTTGAATCTCTCATTGAAATATCCATTGATTCTGAGCTGGGAATGGAATTTTGCAATTTTGGGGTTTACAATCTGTTCCACTTGAACAAATTTTGAATGATCTGAATTTTTTTGCTTTTCACATTTTATACAGGCATAAAAACCAATTGCCTGACAATTATCATATTTACTATTTGTGGGAAAATCAGCTGTCCCATTTCCTACATTACAACTGTAAAAACATATCAGAAGTATTTTATTAGTTGTAAAGTGCCTTGGGGTATTTGGTGGTCTTGAACAAGATCTAAGTGTTTCCTTCTATTATTCTTAATCCGTCCTCTTTAAAGTTACTGTTTTTCATTTGCACTTTGATTCTGCCTCTGCCACTCTCCATTCCATTGTTTTCTTTTGTGGAGTTCCTTAACGTGAACTGTAGGCCTCACAAACAACTGAACCTCCAGTGTCACTGACCTGTAATAGACTGCAGTATTAGTTAGAATGTAGAACACTACAGCACAAACAGGCCCTTCGGCCCACAAGTTGCACCGATCATATCCATACCAACCAGGCCTATCTATAACTCTCAATCCCATGTACTCATCCAGAAGTCTCTTAAAAGACCACAGTGAGTTTGCCTCTCCCACCACCGATGGCAGCCAATTCCACTCACTCACCACCCTCTGAGTGGAAAAACTTACCCCTGACGTCTCCTCTGTACCTGCTCCCCAGCACCTTAAACCTGTGTCCTCTTGTAGCAATCATTTCAGCCCTGGGAAGTAGCCTTTGAGAATCCACCCTATCTATTCCTCTCAACACTTTATAAACCTCTATCAGGTTGCCTGTCAATCTTCATCTCTCCAGGGAGAAGAGACCTAGCTCCCTCAACCTATCCTCATAAGGCATGCCTCCCAATCCAGGCAACATCCTTGTAAAGCTCCTCTGCACCCTCTCAATAGCTTCCACATCCTTCTTGTAGTGAGGCGACCAGAACTGCGTACAGTATTCCAAGTGGGGTCTTATAAAGTTGCAGCATTACCTCCCGACTCCTAAACTCAATCCCTTGATTTAATGAAGGCTGGCACACCGTATGTCGTCTTGACTGCATCCTCCACCTGCGAGGCTGATTTATGAGTCCTATGGACCCAGACCCCAAGGTCCTTCTGCTTTGCAACACTGCTAAGAGTCCTACCCTTGATATTGTACTCCTTCATCCCATTGGACCTGCCAAAATGGACCACTACACATTTATCCGCGTTGAAGTCCATCTACCACTTCTCTGCCCAGTCTTGCATCCTTTCTATGTCTCGCTGCAACTTCTGACATCCCTCCAGACTATCCACAACACCACCAACCAAGTTAGAATAAAGCATATCATTGCCAGAATAAGTTAAATTAAAGGAAGTTATCTAGATTCTTTTAAACACTAATTTATGCAATTAAAACTAAATACCTTAAGGGTAAAGATGATCATAGAATCTCTACAGTGGAGAAGGAGGCCATTTGGCCCATAAACCTGCACCAACAGCAATCCCACTCAGGCCCTAACCCCATAACCCTGCTAATCCCCCTAACACTAAGGGCAATTTTCATGAGCAAGCCACCTAACCCGCACATCTTTGTAACAAGATGAGTTACAGAAAAATTGCTCATCATAGTCAACATAACTTGTTCCAATGATACAAATGTATTTTGCAATCCACTTCACTCCATATTTCTTGTAATTTGATTTGATTTATTATTGTCAAGTGTATTAGCATACAGTGAGAAGTATTGTTTTGTATGCACTATACAGACAAAGCATACTGTTCATAGAGAAGGAAACGAGAGAGTGCAGAATTGGTGTTACAGTTATAGCTAGGTGTAGAGAAAATCAACTTAATACAAGGTAGAAAGAATGCTTTCCATGGTGCATCTGTAAAAGCTAGTGAGAATCGTATTGATATGCCAAATTTCTTTAGTCTTCTGAGAAAGTAGATGTCTTGGTGGGCTTTCTTAACTATAGTGTCAGCATAGGGGAACCAGCACACTTAGTGATCTGGACACCTAAAATCTTGAAGCTCTCGATCCTTTCTACTTTGTCCCCGTTGATGTAGACAGGGGCATGCTCTCCTGTACGTTGCCTGAAGTTAATGACAATCTCCTTCGTTTTGTTGACACACCAGTTCACCAGATTCTCTATCTCATCCTTGAACTCTGTCATTGTTTGAGGTCCAACTCATTGGTATCGTCAGCAAATTTGAAAATCGAATTTGAGGGGAATTTGGCCATACATTCATAGGTATATAAAGAGTATAGTAGGGGGCTGAGAACACAGCCTTGTGGGGATTGGTGTTGAGGGTGATCGTGGAGGAGATGCTGTTGCCTATCCATACTGATTGTGGTCTGTGGGTTTGGAAGTTCAGGATCCAGTCGCAGAGAGGAGCCAAGGCCTAGGCCACATAGCTTGGAGATGAGTTTTGTAGGAATAATGGTGTTGAAGGCTGTAACCAATAAATTTGGTTTGATTTGATTTATTATTGTCACATGTATTAACATAATGAAAAGTATTGTTTCTTGTGCGTTAAACAGACAAAACATACAGTTCATAGAGGAGGAAATGAGAGAGTGCAGAATGTAGTGTTACAGTATTAGCTAGAATGTAGAGAAAGATCAATTTAATGCAAGGTAAGTCCATTCAAAAGTCTGACAGCAGCAGGGAAGAAGCCGTTCTTGAGTCGGTTGGTGCGTGACCTCAGACTTTTGTATCTTTTTCCTGATGGAAGAAAGTGAAAGCGTCTGGGGTGCATGGTGTCCTTAATTATGCTGGCTGCTTCGCCAAGGCAGCGGGAAATGTAGACAGAGTTGATAGATGCCTGACATAGGTGTTTTTGTTATCTAGGTATTCCGGGATTGAGTGCAGGATGGCATCTGTTGTGGGCCTATTGTGGTGTTTGGTGAACTGTAGTAGATCCAGGCAGTCTGGGAGGTTGGAATTGATTCATGTCATGACCAACCTTTTGAAGCACTCCATAACGATGGATGTCAGAGCCACTAGACAATAATCATGAAGGCACGCTGCTTGGCTTTTCTTTGGTACTGGGATGATGGCCATCTTCTTGAAGCAGATAAGGACCACAGATTGTTGTAAAGAGAGGTTGAAGATGTCTACGAATACTCCCACCAGCTGATCCACGCAGGATCTGAGCAACCGTCCGGATACCCCATCTGAGCCAGTCGCTTTCTGTGGGTCGACCTTTTGAGAAAACTGTTCTGACATCTGCAATGGTGACCTCCGATGCAGGTTCATCCAAGACTTCTAGGATGGAGGCGTGCCCTTGTTCCAAACACACGTAGAGTGCATTGAGCTCATTAGGGAGGGGTGCTTTGGAGCTGGCAATTTTATGTCTTCATCTTGTAGCCTGTTATGTTTTGCAGATTTTGTCATAGTCGGCTGCGGTCGGTGTGGCCAGCCTGGGACTCTAACTTGGTCTGGTATTGTCTTTTGGCATCTTTGATGGATCTCCTTAGATCACACCTAGCTTTCTTGTAAAGGTCAGTGTCTCCTGACTTGAACGCCTCAGACCTAGAGTTCAGCAAGCAGCAGATATCCCTGTTCATCCATGGTTTCCAGATGGGAAACAAGCAGATTTGCTTCTTCACATTTCCTAATGAAGTCAGTTACTGTGGTGATGTACTCATTCAGGCTGGTTGCAGAGTTCTTAAACACTGGCCAGTTCACTGACTCCAAGCAGTCCCGTAAGAGATTATCCGATTCCTCAGACCAACATTGCATGACTTTCTTGGATGGATTGACCCACCTCAGTTTTTGCTTTGTAAGCTGGGAGCAGGAGCACAGGCGTGTGGTCTGATTTGCCAAAGTGTGGGTGGGCGATAGAGCAGTAGGCATGTTTGATATTTGTGTAGCAGTGGTCTAGGATGTTTGGGCCTCTGGTGGAATAGATGTGTTGGTGGTAACTTGATAGTACACTTTTGAGCTTGGCATAATTAAAATCCCTGCCACGATGAACAAGCTCTCGGGATGTTTCGTCTCGCTATTTTGTAGTAGTGTGTGTCTGTGTGTCTATGTCGTCAAGGCTATATAATAAAGTCTACAACCCATTTTGTGGCAATTTCCATTAATGTGCACACGGGCCATATTTTGAATGCTTCCTGTATCTGGCACCAATTTCAAAAGTGAATTTTCTAAGATACTAGCATTGTGATTGTAATAAGAAATATAAACATCAAAAATATACTCATCTGAAAATTCATAACAGTAAAAATACTCTTCCTCCAAGCTTGAAGTATTAGTGAATTATTTCCAAGAGGATGTTTCTACCTGCATCATCATCGCTAACATCAAAATTATATTTAATATCTGTACCATTTTTATTAATTATTTTTGTTATTTTTCTAAAAAGAAGTTGGAAGATATTTTGATGTTTGAGTCAGATAAAGCAGAAATTGCAAATCCAGTTTTACAAACAGAGCTTCTTATGCCCCACCACTCTTTTCCTGTCTTCCCTTTCACCTAACAACACTGTTTGAAACCAAGTCCTATCTAAATTGGAAACACATAACCAAACAAAGAAACCAATGATACTTTAGAACTCCGAGGGCTTGCAGACTGCAGTAGGTGAGGTTTTTTTTTCTTTCATTAAGTGCAAGTATCTTTATCCACTTTTCTGATCAGTTTGCCAGAATTTCATTTGTTTAAAATGCCCCCAGAAACATGTACATCATAAAACTGCAACTTGAAGTTTATACCTCTCCCTTTCAAAATGTCTGTCAAATAGACATAGCATCCACAGACAGAGTTCCTATTGTAATTACTATAACCAGGGCATTTTGTTTAGAGTGACTGAATAACTCAAATTCCATTTTTATTACATGAGATTCTGGGATATTTAACTATGTTGGGAATCAAAGTCTATGGTCGCATCTGTTCAAAATTAGGTCCACTTGTTCATGGTGACTGAATAAGTCATATTTGACTTCTATTACATTGGTCACTGGAATTTTTCACCAATGTTTAAAGGATCGTCTTCTATGATTTCTCAAAAATCTCAAATATAACGAAGCATAGGTCAATTTCAAGTTTGTATCGCTATGGAGTGTAATGTCGTACCAATTATTGCAATAATGCATTTTTATTTGCTTGATATAAGCAGTGATATGGGGCTGCAAAGAATATAAGGAAACTAGATAGAAATCATCTCTGGACTGAATGGCTAACTTTACAAAAAATGATGAGTCGGAAATAGAAATAGTATCCAGGCAAAGTGCCATAAGTTTTAAATGTGATTTACTACATTGTGAAGCAATATTAACCCATTAGTTTACAATGTAATAAATCTTGAAACCTAAACATCAATATGACTTCTGATCATTTACTTAAATGTGAGAGAACAAAAGATTTTGTTTTCTCTCAAAATCCTACTTTCTCATTGCATTCTGTGCCTTCTCACTTCCTAACCTTTTCCCTACACATATTTTTCTCCCTTTTTTCTTCTGTTTCATTCTCATTTCATCCTCCCCTGCCACATTTCATTGCCTGTCTCCTCTTTCTCATTTCCTCTTTTAATTCTTTCCCTTATTTATTGGATTTTTTTCTTTTATTTATCCCTTTTGTTTTTCCTTCTATCATTTCCTTTCCTCGTTCTCGTGACTTTCCTTTTTCCTTCTTTTATTATCCCTTCCCTGTTCCTGCTTCTCATTTTCTGCCCGTTTCTTCAAATCACTGTCTCTGCCTCTTTCCCTTTCTCTGACTCATACAGGTAGCAAAGAACAGTGGCTATTTACAGTATAGATTGATGATTCAGTCTATTGATCTAAAACTAATCCCATGGCTTGTCATCACCCTATAACCCGGTATCTTCCTTTTCATTCAAATATTTATCTATTTTTATCATGAAGATTGCAATAGTATTTACTTCAATCATTCCAAGCTTCAACAACCTTCTATTTAAAGGAACTTTTTTAGCCTCCTTATGCTTTTATTGACAGTTTTAAGTTCGATATCCTGCATTGGGGAGCAAGCAATCAGATGAAATAGCCTTTCTCTGTTCAAAACTATATTTATAATTTCAATAACCTTATTTTACTCATTTCTGCTTGAGTGGGAATAGTCTTAAGTATCCCTTCTTTCTCCTTTTCACAATTATTTTGCATGCCTGCTTCATTCTGGTAAATGTGCACTATTCTATGGTTTAAATGCTCTTTCTAGAATGAAGTTACCAACATAGTACACAGGACTTTAATTGTGCCTTAACCGTTGTTTTGGTTAAGTTATCATTACTTCCTTGCTCTTGTCCTTGGGTTTTTTAAATTTAACTCCACATCCTTGCTTACAAAACTTAACTGTAATTGGCCTTTTCAATAGTTTATTTTGCCTGCTGTTGCTTATCAGAAATTAGATGTTGAATTCCTTTGGCCTTTATTCCTTCACACCTATCAATATCTTTTCATAATGTGCATGCTCTTATTCTTTGTTTTTTATCTAGAAAACATTATTAACACATACTTCACAATAATTGGGATGCACCAAACCATTGTTACATTGCCTGCAGCTTTAATGTGCAAGGCAACTGCTTGAAGCTTTTATGTGCAATGTAAAATTCAGAGACCCTTGAGATAATAGTTATGGGGGATTTCAATCTGCATATTGATTGGTCGACCCATGTTGGACGAGGTGGGCTCGAGGAGGAGTTCTTGGAATGCTGCCGGGATAGTTTCCTGGAACAGTGTGTGTTGGAGCCGACGAGGGAGCGAGCTATCTTGGATCTGGTGCTATGTAATGAGGCGGGTAGAATTAGGGACCTTGCGGTGAAGGATCCTCTTGGAGAGAGTGATCATTGTATGGTGGAGTTTCTGTTGCAGATGGAGGAGGAGAAAGTGGGTTCCCGGACACGCGTCCTTTGTTTGAACAGAGGGGACTATGGTAGGATGAGAGAAGAATTGGCGAATGTGGACTGGGGGAGCGCGTTGGAAGGTAGGTCTGCTGAGGAGCAGTGGAGGATCTTTAAGGAGATCTTTCTTGGTGCTCAGCAGAAATTTATTCCGATGGTTAAAAAGGACAGTAGGAAGAGAGGTAATAAGCCGTGGATAACGAAGGAGGTGAAGGAAAGTGTTAAATTAAAAGCGGAGGAATTTAGAGTAGCTAAGAGCAGTGGGCGAGAAGAGGATTGGGAAAGGTTTAAATGTCAACAAAGATTGACAAAAAAGTTGATAAAGGAGGGTAGAAGAAGCTATGAAGCTGGGCTAGCGCTTAATATAAAAAAGGATAGCAAGAGTTTTTATAAATATATAAAAAGGAAGAGGCTGGCTAGGGTGAACGTTGGTCCCTTAGAGGATGAGAAAGGGGACCTAGTGGTAGGGGATGGGGATATGGCTAAGGTCTTGAATAACTTTTTTGTTTCTGTCTTCACGGAGGAGGACGTGAATAATTTGCCGGGTGTTAGCGATGGAAAGGTGGTAGGACTGGAGGGTCTTAATGACATTACTGTTACTAGAGAGGTGGTACGTGACAGACTGGAGGGGCTGATTGTGGACAAGTCCCCAGGACCGGATGGAATGCATCCGAGGGTTCTGAAAGAAATGGCGGAGGTGATAGTGGATGCCTTGGTTATTTTCCAGACGTCGCTGGATTCTGGGGAAGTGCCGGAAGATTGGAAAACGGCTAATGTTACGCCGTTGTTTAAGAAGGGTGCCAGGCAAAAGGCGGGGAATTATAGGCCGGTTAGTTTAACATCTGTGGTAGGTAAAATGTTAGAATCAGTCATTAAGGAGGAAATTGCGAGGCATCTTGAAGGGAATTGCTTGATAGGGCAGATGCAACACGGTTTCATTAAAGGGAAGTCGTGTCTGACAAATTTACTGGAGTTCTATGAGGATGTGTCTAGGGCAGTGGATAGAGGAAAGCCGGTGGATGTGGTCTTTCTGGATTTTCAGAAGGCGTTTGACAAGGTACCTCACAAGAGGTTATTGCAGAAGGTCAGGGGACATGGAGTTGGGGGTAGGGTGTTAGCGTGGATAGAGGATTGGTTGTCAAATAGGAGGCAGAGAGTGGGGGTCAATGGGTGCTATTCGGATTGGCGGTTGGTGACTAGTGGGGTGCCCCAGGGGTCGGTGCTGGGGCCTCAGCTATTTACCATTTACATAGATGATCTGGAGGAGGGAACCGAGTGTAGGGTGTCGAAATTTGCTGATGACACCAAGATTGGGGGAAAGGCAAATTGTGCGGAGGGTGTGGAGAGTCTGCAGAAGGATCTAGATAGGCTGGGCAAATGGGCCAGGAAATGGCAAATGGAATTTAATGTTAGCAAGTGTGAGGTGGTCCACTTTGGTAGGAATAATGGTAGGAAGGATTATTACTTCCGTGGCGAAAAACTGCAGCAGGCGACGGTGCAGAGGGACCTCGGGGTCCTTGTGCATGAGTCGTAAAAACCCAGCTTGCAGGTGCAGCAGGTGGTCAGGAAGGCGAATGGGATGCTGGCCTTCATAGCGAGGGGGATTGAATATAAAAGTAGGGAGGTCTTGCTGCAGCTGTATAGGGCATTGGTGAGGCCGCAGCTGGAGTACTGTGTGCAGTTTTGGGCGCCGCACCTGCGCAAGGATATTTTGGCCTTGGAGGGAGTGCAGAGGAGGTTTACTAGGCTGATACTGGAGTTGAGGGGGTTGAGCTATGAGGAGAGGCTGAATAAACTAGGCTTGTACTCGTTAGAGTTTAGAAGAATGAGGGGAGATCTCATTGAGACGTATAAGATGATGAATGGGATGGATAGGATAGAGGTGGATAGGATAGAGGTGGAGAGACTCTTCCCGCTCAAAAAAGACAGTAGGACTAGGGGGCACAGCCTCAAGATAAAGGGGAGGTGGTTTAGAACGGAGTTGAGGAGGAACTTCTTCACTCAAAGGGTGGTGAATCTCTGGAATTCTCTGCCCGTTGAAGTGGTGGAGGCTGCCTCGCTAAATATTTTTGAGAAGCGGGTTGATGGGTTTTTGATAAGATAGGGGATTAAGGGTTATGGGGAGAGGGCGGGAAAGTGGAACTGAGCCACGACGGATCAGCCATGATCTTATTGAATGACGGGGCAGGCTCGAAGGGCTAGATGGCCTACTCCTGCTCCTATTTCTTATGTTCTTATGTTACTCTGGAAAGCTATGTTGTGCTTAACATCACCTTGGAAAAAGAAACCTTGCTGGAAGGGATGAAATGAAAGACCAAAGAAAAGAGGGAGAGGAATTCCTGGGAAGTTGGAAATATGCCCAACAGAGAAACAACCACATATACCCAAACATATATCTCTCTTCCCCACTCCACAATGTTTTACCCTTACTTGCAAAACAAACCATGAAATATTTAGGAGCATTAAAAATCCTTATATCTCTCCAACAAACATCTTCTATTTTCTTTGACCACTACCTCAACAAATATTGTACACAACACAGCAAAGCTGTTTTGCAGAGATCCCTGGGACACCACAGTGGGCGAGCTGGAGTGACCTCCAGAAGACTCTGCGTCATCGGGTCTGCCAGTCTTAAAGCCCACCTGCATCTGCCCCAGTCTGGGCCAAGCTCGGGATCCCTCAGCAAGTGTCCTCTGAGACTGGGCCAAGCTCTGGAGCCCCTCAGTGATGGCCCACTGTGACTGTGCCATGCTCTCAAAGCCCACAGCTGTGACCCCTCTGTGTTTCAAGCATGTTCCTGGGGATTGCAGCGATGGGCCTCTGTGCTTAGGCAATGCCTTAGACCCTGCCACTCATAATGACCATTTCCTGCCCCAGACTTTCTACTGCAGATGCCATCCTTGCAGTGTTGGCCTGGGTGCCAGGCAATATTGGCACAACCTCCTGTACCTGAAGGCTGTGGGACTGTGCCAAATAGCCTTGCAGTTGCTGGAATGTTGCTGACAATCCCCAGCTCTGCAGCATAGTGAACAGTAACACAGTGATTAGTGGCAGCACAGTGGTTAGCACTGCTGCCACACAGTGCCAGAGATCCAGGTTCAGTTTTCGGCTTGGGTCACTGTCAGTGTGGAGTTTGCACATTCTCCACGTGTCTGTGTGGGTTTCCTTCGGGTGTTCCAGTTTCCTCCCACAGTCCGAAAGACATGCTGGTTAGGTGTGTTTGCCATGCTAAAGTCTCCCTCAATGTACCCAAACAGGTGCCCAAACTTCATTGCAATGAGCCTATTTACGATGCTAATAAATAAATGTTTTCTGTGTCTCCAGCTGCTTTGGGATCTTTGTGAGAACTGATCCCAGCGGCCTGGCACCTGGCCGGGGGGAGGGTAGAATGGTGGTGCTAGAAGTGTTGGAGGGAGGTGCTAGAGGGTTGGGTGCTGGAAGGCCAGACTGTGTCAGGGAGTGGATCGAGATGGACATTGCAGGTGCAACATACGAGACCGATGCCAGGACAAGATGGATATTCACCCTTCCTGCCCAAGGGAGACCACTGATTTTGTTTCAGCACTGGGCGCCAGTCCTCCGTGCCAATGAATGGGCACTTATTGCCACTGCCACCACTTCCCAGGCCACGTTGTTGGCCTGACCCCAGGACTGTCGACTGTCTCAGGGAAAGAAGATAGCCCTTTTCCCCTCCAGTTGCATTCAGCAACCATCCCAATCTCCCTCTAAACCATGGAGCTGCCTACGAAGTACCTTCTGCCTGGCATGACTGACTGTGTGTCCAATGGAATAGCAAACTTCCACTGAAGAGTTGTTCAGGTACAAAAATCATTAACTTCTGCAGCAGATGCATTATGTTTTAAAAAGAATTTGTCTCCATCAATTGCAGCTTTAAATGTGCTTCAACTCCTGTAGTCTCAAGACTAACATAGAGGAATATTTGCCATAGCCAAGGACTCCTGAACAGTGAACTCTCTTCTTTTTATTTTTCAGCATCAAACTTTAATTTGGCTAAGAAAACAAATACCTGCAATATAACTTGTAAATTTTGCTTATGTGTTTACGGATTGATAAAGTTGAGACATGAGTTTACCTTTTAAAATATTTTTTATCTTTACCTGGGTTGTTTCTTTTTAACTCAATAAAAACGAGCCCCTTTTGTTTCAAACTCAGTAAAGCCTGCCAGCCTAGTTTCTTTACTGTCATCACCTAAATCATCGAATCACAGAATTCTTACAGTGCAGAAAAAGGCTATTTGGCCTATGGAGCCTGCATCAACAACAATCCCACCCAGGCCCTATTCCTGTAAACCCACATATTTACTCTGCTAATCTCCCTGACCCCAAGGAGCAAATTGCCATGGCCAATCAACCTAACCTACATATCTTTGGACTGTGGGGGGAAACCAGAGCACCTGGAGAAAACCTACGCAGACACAGAGAAAACACAACTCCGTACAGGCAGTGATCCAAGGCCAGATTTGAACCTGTGTCCCAGGTGCTGTGAGGCAGCAGTGCTAACCACTGTGCCACCATGCCACCCACAAATGGTTAAGCACAGACATTGAGTAAATACCTTCACCTTTATAAATTCAAACAAATCCCTGTTATGGTCCAACAAGAGTGGTAGGATAGGGGAGTTATTGTTTTACCTCTCCTTACGTGATTGTAACATAGATCATTGTTAGGCTGTCTAATTTGGATATTCCAGGTTACTCCTGTAGTTTCCTTTTAAAAAGTGATCTAATCATTGCCTGTTTGTCTGCAGTTTATGCTTAGCAAAAGTTCCTTTGGAGCTTTTACCACATCATCCCTGAAGCGCTTGTGCAGATATTTAGTAAAATTAATTATTTTCTGTGTTTCCACTTACAAGATCCCCTAGCAATGTATCTGAAATGATACACACAGATTTAAGGTAATTTAAGTAAACCTCGGCTTTTGGCACTTAATATAAGGACGCTGCACTAACACAAGCTATGGCAAATCCAAACTGCATATGTGTTGGCAACTGTCTGTTGCGACTACCTCATTCACTACAAGCTGTCTTTGTATTTTACTTGCTGAAGCCCACATCCAACCTGCTTGGTGATATTAATAACAGCATCTGGTATTTTCCTGTAACAAGAAACTGCAATGGGAACAAGAACATGGCCAAATAATGTTAGTGATCTATGTTGAGAAGCATTTTCAATTATTTCTATTAGATCACAATATCCTAAGATTTTTTAAAAAAATTAAACATTGAAGAGCACCACAATATATATAGAGTTTTTGTTTTCCTTTTCTTCTGTAACGCATCCTCTGCTAGGGCAATTTTATAAGTATTCCACTCCTCACACTTAGGGGCATGTTCTTCCTGTGTCTGCATGGGTTTCCTCTGGGTGTTCCTGTTTCCTCCCACAGTCCAAAGATGTGCAGGATGGGCGGATTGGTCATAGTAAGTTGCTTTTAAGTGTCCAAGGATGGTGTAAGTTAAGTGGATACCACTAAGTGGATTAGTGGTAAATAAGAAGGGTAATGAGGATAGGGCTGGGCAAGAGGTTCTTTCAGAGAGTTATTTAAATCCAATAGGCTGAATGGCCTCCTTTTGCACTGTAGGGATTCTATGGTTTTGTGCTGTAAACCTCAACTGATCAGAGTCTTTAACCTGCAACCTTTCAGTTATGATGCTGTGTGCATCCACTCTAATGGGTGACTCCCCTAGTTGGCAGATATTGACATTTTTCCTTTCTGTAATAGGGAGGGTTTGGCTTATGACTCTGGATAAACATTGATGAGGGCATTGACCTCTTTAGTGCAAATCCTAATGTTAATCCACAGAAGGGTGTAATGCTCAAGAAAAAGTAAATTAAAGAGCAGATGTATAGGACTGGATGAATGTTTTTCAAAGTGTTCTCAATCCAGTTAAAAACATGAGAGCAGAAGGGAGAATGTCGGCTCAGTAATAGGATCTAGAGAGGTAGATCTAACACTGGAGGTTGGCTTAGTTCACACCAGCCTCCAGATAACCCAAACCAGCCAATACCCTATTAGAAAGCAAGTCCAAAAGGGGGAAGTGATTAGAAACTAACAAGTAATCTTTAAACTCTCAGTTTATCTGATTAAATAACTGTACACATCAGTAGGGGTTATTGCTAACATATGGCTAAGTCCTCCAGACTTTGGTACAGTCCAGAGTGTGTCCCTACAATGTGGTAACACTGGGTCCATATTTGGCAACAGAAACTATTTATGCGGATTCCTCAGTAGCATGGATTTCTGCATGGATTATCATTACATGATAATGAAGGGTCAGCATTTGAAATCTTCATGTATCTGATCCTCAATTCTATTACCGCCTGGTGGGCTGCAGTTAGCTTTAAGAACATAGAAGTTTGATCAAGATGGAAAGCTTGGACCCATATGAGGAAGGGCAACACCTTAATTCCAAGAGACTCCACCAATTTCATGGAAAATTCAGCATTTTTGGGAATTGTTATAACTTGTCAAGTTTGTATTTTTAGGCACAAAGTTGTAAACAAAAATGTAAACTTGTATAAGATTCTCCACTTTTGGACTACAGTTACTACGCAAATCAGAGAAAGTTGTTTTGTTGCTGCTTAACTCACATTCATACATCATGCCTCAGGACAACTCAAAGTACTTCACAAACAATAAATTGCTATTGAAGTCTGGTCACTTTAGGTGCTAGGGAGACAATATCTACAATATAACTTAAAATCACCTAATCATGGAAGACTAATTGCAATTGAAAGGATATGGTGATAAACCAATAACTGATAGAAGTAAGAGGATTTTCACCTTGTGGTAAAAGTTAAGAACATTACAAACAAAAATCTCAAATATTAAAGTGCTCAACATTTCAGTCATCACCTGTGGACCGAGATTAACATGAGCACTGAGAGCAATAGAGATTTTACTCTCACAGATATGAGCAAAAATTAGCTCTATTGGTATGCAGAGGAATGATGCTGCTGCTTAGTTGGCAATGCATGTATGCCCACTAAACTCTTATTGTTGTTAGCACTGACAGTAAACTTCCAAATTTCTTGTGTATCTGTGTTATAATAACAATTGTCACTTATGCCAACAAATAACATGAGAAAACAAGCTGGCAAAGGTTCCCTTTAGAAATCAGACTTACCCTTGGAGTATCTTAACAGGCTACATACAAGGATTAACTGCAGAAATTTATTAGTTGAGGGGGCCTCCTTTTGGTCAAGGTGAAAGAAATATTCTGGACTTTGAAATTCACTGCCAGCTGAATTGCTGTGGAGTGCTTATGGCTATCAACATATCATAGAATCACAGAAACCCTGCAGTGCAGAAGGAGGCTATTCAGCCCATCAAGCCTGCACCAACAACAATCCCACCAAGGCCCTATCCCCATAACCTGATGAGTTACCTCAACTAATCCCCCTGACACTAAGGGGCAATTTAGCATGGCCTAACTCACACAACTCTGGAGTGTGGGAGGAAACTGGAGCACTCAGAGAAAACCCACACAGACATGGGGAGAATGTTCAAAGTTCACATAGAAAACCACCCTAGGCCGGAATCAAACCCAGGTCCCTGGCACTGTAAGGCAGCTGAGCTAACCATCGTGCCAAACATACTACAGCAGTAATTTTAATAACTGAAATGAATGTTCTGAGCTTATGAGGTTTTTGAAGATTGGCTTTTCTGCTCAATGAGAAGCTGGGCTGCCTTTTACATCAGATAGAAATCTTACCAATCTTGGAGCCCTACCCTGCCCCCCCCAACCCCCCTTCACCCACCCATTCACCCCGGATTGTGACCACGAGTAGCTCCTGGGATTTTATGTCCTTGGAGTTTGAACTTATGACTATTGCATTCTGTTGTATATATGGATCAAAGTGCAAATATTAAAATGTGCAATACTAAGTCAACTTGGTTTTCCTTTCTGGCTGGCTGTTGTATCCCACAAGAAATGACCCTGGATGTTGCTGTATGCACAAAAAGTCTAAAGAACTTGTACAAGGGTTACCATGGGCCATGGAAGGATTTGTTCTGCAACAATCCAGTTCTGCAAGTGACTGTTAATTCTACTTATACAAATCAGCAAACAAAAAAACCAAGTTCAAGGACACAGGAATAGGGAACAACAAGCACACAAAGGAACAAAGAACCATAGATGCACACCAGGACAGAACGAGAACCAGGGCTTCAGCATTTTGCAACAACAAAGTTAGATATGCCAAATCCTAACAGCATGATTTCCTTTCTCTTGCTACAACTAACTACAGTGTTGATGGTTTTATGGATTTCTCCATTGCCAATAATCAGCATACTTTACCAGAATTCAAATGAATACATTTTCTCTCTTCCTCATCTATTAAGTATTTCAAACTTAACCACATTGACTTACATCTGTAACCTTGTTTCCTAAAATCCTTTTGTATCTGATTCTCTTGCTTATTTTCATTCTGCTTCTTATTTTTGCATCATCTGAAAGCATGGAGATTATTAGAATCTTGTTATTGTCATTCCAGTCGCTAAATGTATTTTAAAAATTTAACTCATAGTACGGTTTTACATGGTAACTTTCCAGTGCTTCACCCAAGCTGTCACTCTTCCTATGTGTTTCACAGTTAATTCACATGGTGTGCATAAATGTCAAACTGATCTTAGCCTTCGTTTGTATTTGCACATACTTTTCAGCAGGAGTGATTGATACTCAGCAGTGGCAGGGGGCATGATTTCCACCTCCTAATCCAGTAGCGCTGATATCAGTTGTGCTTCACTGCCACTGTGACTGGAAACCCAGTATTCACTGGAATCTAAAGCTTTATTTTGGACATGCTTCTTAATGGATTCACCCAATTTCATGAACGATTTCAGCCACGTGAACGTGAAAATACATTTATAGTATCTAAGATTTTTAAGGTTATTTATTAGTGTCACAAGTAGGTTTACATTAACACTGCAATGAAGTTACTGTGAAAATCCCTTAAAAAAGGATGATGATGTAAAGAGCAAAATTATGCTTAATTCTTAAGTTTCCAGTGTTTGGAGACGTGGACTGTGATTCTCCCACAAGTGCTGAATTGGCAGGAAAACTGTTCTAGATTCCAACTGTTTTGTCAGTCCAACTTCTCACTCAAATCTCCCCACTCTGTGCAATACAGAGATCATCATCGTGAATATCATTAAAAACCCAGGGGGCAGGGCCTATTCATGCCGGAATCTGACAGTTCTGAACTCTGCACATGTGCAGTGGTCCCAAACTGTCAGTCTCCCCATTTGCTGGCTAGCCCGATTGCTGGCCAGCCCAAGACCCCCACAGTGCTGTCCCTCCAGCCCCACCCCCATGGCCCAATTGCGGCCCCCACAACAATTCCCGGACCCAGCCACAACCATGCCCCCCCCCCCCCCCCCCCCCCCCGCCCCAGAGTGCTCCAATGTCCAGCCCACCCTCCCCCAGCAGTGGCGATCCCCCTACCCCTCTCACCCTGGCAGACCACCCTCCCGCTGACACCCCCCCCCCCCCCCCACCCCCGGGAGACCACCATTCCCCTCAGCCTGCCCCCTGCCCTCTCGCTGCCCTCTCTCCAGCTCAGACTGATCCCAATGCAGAGTGGCAGTGGGAACCCCACCCCCATTGATCACCTTAGGGCCCTGCCCCTTGGCACTGCCCAATTCCCAGTGGGCAGTGGTCATATGGCATGACATTGCCTGGTATGGGCACTTTGCCCCTTGGACAGTGCCAGGGGACACAGGCTGGCATTGCTAGCATGCCCATGCCTGGGTGAACCAACCCCCCCACCGCCCAACTCCATGGGGCGGGCCCCGATCTCCCCCCCCTTCACTCCGGCGGGGTGTCTTGCTTGTTCCCCGAATATGGGGAGCTACTCTAAACCCCATTGGAGTGAAATACTCCTGGCAGGGTGAGAGTTCAACCGGGACTGTTAAGTTCCCAATAATTACATTCAAACTGCGTTTAAAACATATTAAAAACAGCTTGACCTGCCGGTTTCCTGCGTGGTCTGGCCTGCGACTGTTCTCCAGCTCTGAGAGATGTGCATGTGCGTGCGTAAATCCTGGAACAAGACCGCTGACACGCATCACCCACCTCGACCCGCCAGAAAAGTTGCGGGTTGCGATGGGAGAATCGTGGCCGTGATTACTGCAGTGGAAACTGTACTGTCTCACTTTTGAGAGAGAATATACAGAATTTCTCCTGACTGGTTCAATTGGTATATCAGGTATTTAATGTGGAACTGATCCAGATAGATGAGGAACATCTCACCTTTCTTTCCCTGGCTGTGCTGAGTTCACTGGAAGGTAAGCGTGTTACAATGTCAACCTAGGTCAAAATTCAGCTCAAGTTTTTGCTATTGATTGTTTTTCAGTGATTGTTGCTGGAATGTTTATTTTGATACATTTGCCAATGACCTGCTTAGGAAGTTAACAAAATCAAATTATCTGGAAATAAAGTTATTTTATAAACTAGATTTGACTCTCCTTAGAATTGAAATGGGAGAAGCCAACTTGAATAATACAACACGTTAAAGCACTGTAGCAAACATCACAGGAGATACCACTTTTCATTAAAATTGGCTTGGTTACTTTTCCAAATGTATTTACTTTGTTCCTGCTTTGGAAACCCCCCCATTATTCAACAAGTTACAAAGATAGCAGTAGGTGAGGCTTATTCCTGTTTGCAATAAGAGGTTACATTTCAGCGCTTGCCCTTTATTTTGAGCCAAGAATACTATAAACTAATGAATGAGCCTGATGTATTTTATTAATTCCATCGTATTCACCCTGCAAATTTAAACAGATAGTCAGTTTTGCAAATTATGTGGGAAAAATAGATAATGTGGTTTGCGAAGCAGAAAAGAATTCCTGCATTCAAAACCTAATTTTGCTACGGCACGGTGGCACAGTTGTTAGCACTGTTGCTTCACAACACCAGGGACCTGGTTCGATTCCCAGTTTGTATCACTATCTGTGTGGAGGGTCCATTAGTTTCTCCCTGTGACTGCGTGGGTTTCGTCTGGGTGCTCCAGTTCCCTCCCATAGTTCAAAAGACATGTTGCTTAGGTGCATTGGCCATGCTAAATTCTCCCTCAGTGTAGTGAACAGATGCCAGAGCGTGGTGACTGGGGGATTTTCACAATCCAATTCCCACACCATCAGAAACTACGGCTCATGTTGAAATGTTTTAATAGGACTCCTAAAAAGCAAGCAAAGACACTGACTGAAAATGGCTGATGCAATTTTCCTTTTCTGGAAGGTTCTAATGTGAATTAAAACTAAGACATGACAAGACAAACTCCCATTGGATTTCACTCCTGTTAATATCAAGAACTACAAAGTTTTGCTAAAACTGTACTGGATATCAACATTTACATTTGTACAAAACTATTTCTCAAGTGGAGATAGAAAGTCAATTGGGAAATAGCTACATGGAAGTTGTCCTTCCTAATGCACTAAGATGAATGATAGATCATTCAGGAGTTAATGGCTAGGACATTGCAGAGAGTAATCACCCAGACCATAAAACAAGAGCCATGATCTGCCCAGACAATAACTAATTAGTTACCTTCTCATTTCACTATGGGGAGAGAGGCCATGTGGCCAGAAAAGCCATTTCTGAAATGGTTTTTATTGTAACACTCAAACTGCTAATTAGGATTCTGGAGGAAATCTGCCATTGGAGCAGTAAGACCTCCTCACTATCCTCCCACCCAAGTGCCAAACCTTATCTTTGTTACAATTTAAAATCCAAATAATTTTCAAATGAATGAATGGAACATCAGGAGCAAAAATTGTTGACTTTCAGAAAAGACAGATTACATTTAAAAACAGGCTCCCTCCAGAAATTGCAGTTTAAATGGATTCAACTCCACTGAAATGTCAAGACCACCATGGAAAAATTCTGCTTCAGGCATAGATACCAGGGAAGGATTCATAAACAGTGAACTCTGTATTTTTTTTTACCTTTTAGCATTGAAATTTAATCTGGCCAAAAAGAAACCTCCTACTGTATAACTTGTGATTTTTGCAATTGTGTGTGTGTGTGTGTGTGTGTGTGTGTTAGCAGTCCAGTAAAGACTCTTTAACTAATTTATTTCGATTTTGTCAGGGCCTACAGCCTTTGCATCCAATGATCCATTGCCTTCTGCCATTCCTTAATACCATGAGTGAATCAAATTGGCTGAAGATTGACATCTGTGATGCTGGGGACCTCTGGAGGAGGCTAAGATGAGTCATCCATTCAGCACTGCTGCCTGAAGGTTGTTTCAGTGCTTCAGCCTTGCCTTTTGCACAGATTCCTTTTTGGGTTCCTTTATCATTGAGGATGGGGATATTTGTGGAGCCTCCTCCTCCAGCTGGTTGTTTAAATTTCTTCCGCCATTCATAACTGCATGTAGCAGGACTGCAGATCTGTGATATGACCCGTTGACTGTTGAATTGTTTAGCTCTGTCTATTGCATGCTTCTTCCATGGTTTAGCATACAAATAGTCTTATGTCCTAGCTACATTAGTTTGACACCTCATTTTTAGGTATTCCTGGTGCTGCTTCTGGGATATGCTCCTATACTCTTCATTGAATCTGGAAACCTGGCTTGATGTAATGGTAGTGAGGAATATCTTCATGAGGTTAGAAAATGTGGTTAAATACATTTCAGCTGCTGCCAATTGCCCACAGTATCACATGGATGCCCAGTTTTGAGTTATTAGATCTGTACAAAATCTATCCAACTTAGCACAGTGATGCCACAGAACACAATGGAGATTAACCTTCATGTGAAGATGAGACTTTCAGCTGGATTTGTGCCCCCAGCGAAGGAGCAAATAAAATAGGTCAGGTGGTTAGCCCTCCACCTTCCCATACATTCCCATGTTGACTCATTTATTGTCTGTGTGGGTGTCAAATTTAGCAGCCTGTAGTAAATAAATAATTAAATCTCTATTAGACTTGTTAGTGAGCTAGACAATATAATATCATGCTGCAATCTGGTTGGTGTGGACAGGCAGTTGGAAGGGGGCAAGCCTTTTTTTTATTGCCTACCTGGAAAATGTAGGCAGGAATGGGAACCACCTGATTTGGGGGGGGTCTCCTCGGTGCATGGAGAGCACCTTTCCTAAAGATGTCACACAGCCTTCCTTCTGTGGTGCCTGGCCTCCAAAATTCTAGCCACCATTTCCTCCTTCCTTGCACTCCAGGGGCCATCGCCCCACCTGAAACCCTGAGTTTTAGCTTTCTGGGGCAGCTATCCATTTGCTTGGTGTTCCTTCTTGCAGTCCTGGTGGTGCCCACGATTGAGTTCTGGTACGGGACTTTATAGGCCGCCAGCCAATCTGGTTGATTGATCAGTGGGAAGAAGTCCCATTATCAATCACTCTTTCCTCCTGCCCACAGCATGTTATGGCTGCCTCTTCAGAGTGTCCTTTATATGCTGTGTTTGTGATCAGAACCCCCACTCACCTGACAAAGGGGCAAACCCCGAAAGCTAGTGGCTTTTACTACCAAATAAACCTGTTGGACTTTAACCTGGTGTTGTGAGACTTCTTACTGTCTTCAGAGTGTGACAGTTTATGGCCAACTTTCCTTCTTGGGGAAGGTGGGGTCTGGGTGGCAGAGGACACATGAGCAGTCCACACTCCTGTAAAATGTGGCCCATCATCTCCACTAGGACTGTGTGGTGGTCAGCCCTATCGATACTGTCATGGGTATATGCATCCATGGCAAGTAGATTGATGGGAATATAGTCAAGTAGGTTTTCCTCTTTTGTTTATTCCTTCACTACCTGCCACACAGTCTGGCAGCTGTTGCTTTTAGGACTGAACCTAAAGTGGTGGTGTTTCTGAGCCAGTCCTAGTGATGGATCCTAACCTGCCTGGCCCAAAGTATGTTTTGGGCCCTTGCCACCTTCAGTGCATCTTTCAGTTGGTGTCCAACATGGAGGAGTACTGATATATCTGCTGGGTGGAGGGGAAGGAATAGTAGATCATAATTAGCAGGAGGTTACCTTGCCACATTTGATCTGATGCTCATATTCGATCTTCATTCAATGGTGACTCACAGGGAAAGTCCCTCATGACCACTGAGTTTCCATGAGATGGGGTACAGTAGCAATTAAAGACAATACCATTCAAAACTGGAGGAAACTGCAAGAGAATATGGACAAATGTTGAAAAAAAAGAGTGAAAGGAATAGCAGGAGTAAGTAAAATGGAGATAGAGACAAAAACTATACATTTCTCCCTGAACATCATTACTTTAACAGTATTCACACAGCTACATCACAGTACAAAGTGATCTTCCTGATTTACTGCAAAGCACCGCTTTAACCAACTGCCAGATTGGATGTTTGATGCCAAGACACCAGTTTTATTTAAGAATGAGTTAGATCTGCAAGCGAGGAGATGTTTGAGTTGTATAATACGCAAGATCAATTACACTAAAGAGTTTATTTGGTTTGGACCTATCAACTGAAGATACATTAAAGGGTATAAATTCTGGCACAATAAAATGCAACAAGGATTTGTTGATAGATATCTAAATTCTTCATCATCATGTTTATAGGAAACAGCTTTATTAGTTTGAAATTGTAATTGGTCTCAGCTACACATTTCTACATTGTTGGCGTGGGTGCATGAAGCTTCTTTCACTGGCCAATAAACATCTAATGTTTTCACAGCATGGATTAGACTGTCCATATTTTCATAATACTAAAAAAAATTACAGTAAGTTAATTAATTCTCTCAGTTTCAAACCCTATACAGAGGAGCCCTAAATTATATCTTGGAACTCTTTAAACTTCTACAGTCAAAATATATCAGGAAATCTGTTAATTGGCTGGCGTGCAAGTTGGCTGCCTTGTTACTCATTTTGTGGAAGTGACTACATTAGCTCTGAAGCACTTTGAGACAACCTCAAAGTATGAAAGGTTAAGTTCTTCTTGTTCTTATACTGTAACTTCTTAACAAAACTTTTTCCCATAGAAATTCCCGAGCGAAAGGAATCAAACAGCATGTGGTTTCTAAACTATTCCCTGGAAATTTCAGAGGTAACATTTTTCATGTTGAAATTTAATTTCTATGTTCTTGTGAAATAGAGGTGAATTTTGACTTTGTGTGATTGTGTATACTGGGTACAATGAATTAGCAGTATGATTAAGTTTCAGGTCCCTTTAAATCATGAGCCTGATTTTCCAATAAAATAACACTTGAAATAATCATCATTTTAATTGGGTAAATTGCACGGAAATTTCAAATGTCTTTAGGTGTACAGTTAAACATATGATTGCCATTGAAGTGAATTCAAAACCGTGAACTTGGGGTGTTCACTGGTTTCATACAAAAATGGATTAAAGAGCTAAGGCTGGCGCACCATTTAGGAGTAATTGTAATTTTAAATAGCATAATAATTTTTACCGAGCAATCTTTCTGTACATGAAAAGTATGGTCAATCAACCTAACCCACACATCTTTGGACTGTGGGAGGAAACCGGAGTACCCGGAGGTATCCCAAGCAGACAAGGGGACAATATGCAAACTACACACAGACAGTGACCTGAGGCTGGAATTGAACCCAGGGTCCATGGCACTGTGAGGCAGCAGTACTAACCACCGGGCCACCATTGCCACCTGAAATGAAAGTGCATGGCCTTAACTCCCTTTTCCTGCCCCTTCTCCGTAGCCCTTCAACCCATTACTAATTAAAAATTGGTCCATCTCCTGCTTAAATTTACTCAATGTCTTGGCAACCACCATACTTTGGGGTAGTGAATTCCAAAGATTCACCACCCTTTGAGAGAAGTAGTTTATCCTCATCTCTATTTTAAATCTGCTAACTCTTATCCTAGAACTATGACTTCTTGTTCCACAAGATGAAGCATCCACTCTACATTTACCCTGTCAATCCCTTTAGCATCTTATTATACCTCAATAAGATCTCCTCTCATTCTTTTAAACTTTAAAGGGTATAGCCCAAACTGCTCAATCTCTCTTCATAAGACAAACCCCTCTTCTCTGGAATCAATCTAGTGAACCTCCTCTGAACTGCTATTACATCCTTCCTCAAACAAGGGGACAAAACTGTACACAATACTCTAGGTGCAGTCTCACTAATTACTTCTATATTTGCATCAACATTTCCTTACTTTTATAATCTATTCCTTTAGCTATAAATGCCAAAATTCCATTTACTTTCCTTATTGGGACAGCACGACCTCACAATGGTTAGCACTGATGCCTCACATTGCCAGGGACCAGGGTTCAATTCCGGTCTCGAGTGACTGTCTATGTGGAGTTTGTATGTTCTCCCTATGTCTGCGTGGGTTTCCTCTGGGTGCTCCAGTTTCTCCCCACAGCCCAAAGATGTGCGGGTTAGGTTAATTGGCCATGCTAAATTAACTGTTAGTGTCGGGGGAATTAACAGGATAAATACATCGTGTTATGGGGATAGGGCCTGGGTAGGATTGTTGTTGGTGCTAGTTTGATGGGCCAAAAAGCCTCTTTCTGTATTGCAGGGATTCTATGACTCTATCACCTCTGGTATCGGAATACCAGTTTTCTGTGACTCAGGAATGAGGAAACCCACATTCTTCTGCACCAAAGCACCCCAAAGTCTCTCCTCATTTAGAAAATAAGTGGCCTTCCTATTTTTCCAACCAAGATGGATAACACTTAACCATGTTAAACTCCATTTGCCACATTTTAGCCCACTCACCTAACCCTACTTACATCTATTTGTAAATTTTTTATTTCCTCATTGCAACTTATTATCCACCAATTTTACTGACATCTGCAAATCTGGCTACAGTACCTTGTATCCGATCATTAGTATGTTTCGTGAAATACCTCTATTTTACTTAATTGAAGCAACTTATAGCAGGTAATTCAAATTAGCAGTTACTTACAACAAATGAAATTACCATTTCACTGTGACGTAACTACTGTAACTGCCCAAGTACAGTGTGTCCCTCGCAGGTCCAGCTGTCTCCACGCCTGAGAAGGTAAGTAAAGGAAGTGAGTCTGGCTCTCTCTTTATCCTCTCCTCTGTACATTGTGTTCCTCACAGTTCTGGCTGTCTCTGCTCCTGAAAAATTTAAAGTTAGACATTTATAAAGTATATATTTTTAGGCTCTCCTGTCTATCTCTTTTATCATTCTTAGTCAATATACATGTATGTTTTGCTTTCTGAACTTGATTTAGATCTTTTATTTCCTGCTTTAGACTTAGTAGTCTAGACTCTTTGGCCTGGATTTTCGGGCCTTGTCGTGGTGGGACCTGCTGCAGGTGATTCAGTGGCCCAACGGAGAGTTCATTGATTTTGGTGGGACTGGACAATCATGGTAGTGGATGGGTCTGAAAAGTCCTAGGCTCTCTGTCTCAATGAAGATCCTTCAAGCTACTTAGCTGAAGAGCTTTCCAGTTACATGTTCTGCTCAAAGATGCTATTGCTCCTCTGTAGCAGGTGTTATGCTGCATCAGTCACCAGTTTAAGCGATTTCCCGCTCAGAAATCTGCAAAATGAGTGGTTCCTTCAACACTGACCTTGAAATCTCATAGAATCATACAGTGCAGAAGGAGGCCATTCGGCCCATCAGGTCTGCACCAACCACAATCCCACCCAGACCCTATCCCCATAACCCCATGCATTTACCCTAGCTAGTCCCCCTGACATAAGGAGCAATTTAGCATGACAATCCGTCTAACCCGCACATCATTGGACTGTGGAGGAAACCGGGGCACCCGGAGGAACTCATGCAGACATGGGGAGAATGTACAAACTCCACACAGACAGTGATCCAAGCCGAGAATTGAACATGGGTTCCTAATGCTGTGAGGCAGCAGTGCTAACCACTGTGAGGCAGCTGTGCTAAACACTGTGCTACTACGCCATCCCAATTATTTGTATCACGGCATCCCTACAGTGCAGAAGTGGGCCAATTGGCCCATTGAGCCAGCACCTGGAATTGAACCTGAGTTCTTGACATGGTGAGACAGCGGTGCTAACCACTGTGTCAGGAAATCTGGGCCAATGAAAATGGGAAGAGATTGAAAACAAACAGCTTGGCCACTGTCATCTATTTTATATTATCACACAAAGTCAAAATTACCCCACGAACCCCATGAATTATGTCATGAGCACCTTGCTAAAAAGTAATTGTTACCTATTACATTTAAGCCATTCGAAATCAACCCCTTTCACACAGAACGTCAATGCAATGGTAAAACCTTTCTTTTAGGCTTCCAGAGGTAAGGACAGCTACCCAATGTTTGAGGTTAACATGTTTGTTAACCTCACCATGAAATTTGAGTGGCCTGTTCAGAGCCTCAGATTTATTCTTATAAATATGAAAGCACCATTTTATAAGTGGAAAAGTTATATTACCCAAAATCTAGTTAATCCTGTAATTTTGTAACTTCCTCCTCCTGATTAATGAATTTGTGTTTTTCCAGTATCTCTGTAGATTGTAGTTGAATAATATGTTATTTTTATGACCATTTTCTCCCTATGAATTTGTACATTGAAAATTCGTATTATCCAGGTGTAAAGCTCGTTGATATAAAACTCTAGAACTAACATATGGTAATATTTTCTTCCGCCCTCATTTGATATCCACACTGTCCAATGGGACTTGTGGATAGCAATCAAGAGTTAGAATCTTGGCTGATTCTTTCACTTGCTAATCCAGGGTGGACTGAAGCCAATTGGTGACTTCTGTCACCACCTTGGCTAAAATCAACTAACTCAGTACAGATTGTGGATTAACTATCTATTTTTCTTGCTGGCATGGATCACATACCCATGAACTTTGTTGAGTGAAATCACACAGAAAACAAAATGATCCAAAGTTTATATGGAAAAATTATAGCCATATCAACTGAGTATACTTCCCAACTTACTGGAAACAAAAACATTTATCTTATTAATTCATTTTGTAAAATTAAAACGCCAGTACCCTATTCACAAACCCCTCCCTGTCCCCCCAACACCACCCCCAGGATATTTACTTGAGAGATGGCATCTTTTGTCAATATTTCACAAGAATACAACAAATAAATGACTCATGACAAGCAAACCCAGGGAAGTGTAAAGTTGCTGAACCACTTAAAATTGTTCTGAAATTTAAAGAAAATGCATTTGCATGGATATGAGCTCTTAATGAATACTGAATGAATACAGCTCATCATCAAGGTAAGGGATGTTGAGAAATGGGTTGCAAATCATTTCATAGAGAACTCATAACCAGCAGAGCAAGACTTTCATTCCATTAGTCAAGGCTGCATTTAAAATTGAACAGCTAATAGAAAGAACTATTCTAAACCATTGTGCCCTTTAATGTCCTGATAAATGTAAAATTGAATTTCCAGTCACACTTACTAGTCCGCAAAAATATTGTACTTTACCGACAAAATGGAAGGACCAGGTAGTTCAAAGGTTCTAAATCATCATTTTCCATCAAGTCTTAGAGTCATTATTACACAGGAGGCAATTTCACCTTTCAAGTTCATGACATCTCTCTTGAGAACAATCCACTCATTTCCCCATTCTATCCTTATAAACCTACAAGTTTACTTCTCACAAGTGTCCATCCAATTTCCTTTTGCAATTAGTAATTGTCACTGTTTCTTGCAGGAAGCGTCCAAGTCATACCATTCACTGCATAAAAATATTTTCCCTTCCATCCTCCTGCATTTTTTGACCAAAACCTACGTTGGTCCTTGCACTACCAGCTGATGGGGACAGCTTTCTTTGTCTACCTCGTCTAGATCTGACATGGTCTTGCACACTGATATCAAATCTCCCCTCAATTGCCTTTGCCCCAAGGAAACAAACCCAACTTTTCCAACCTAGCCTTGCAGGTAAAATCATTCACCTCTGGAACCATCTTGAGAAAAGGTCTCTCATCTCCTTCCTGAAGTGTATTCTCAAGAACTGGTCACAATGGTCCAGTTATGACCTAATCAAGTCGTTGTGAAAAACCTAAGAAAATCAAGACCCTGCATAAGGTAAGAGTATCAGCTGAGCTTAGATTGTAGACTTTCACTTCTGAGTTAGATCTGGATTCAAACCCTCTCCCAAGACATACCTGCATGTAATTTGGAGTGACATCCCAATGAGGGAATACTTATATTGTTTATCTTTTATGTTATGCATTAAATTAAAATCCTTCTCGTGGCTTCTATTGTAGTGTTTATAGAAGGGCAGCAAATCGTCCTGCAATGAACACTCCCAGAAAACAGTTATTTGTGTAACATTTGTGGGTTCTGGCTGCATACAAAACTCTTGCCAATATTATACCTACGGAACAACAGTCACTGTACTCCAAAATAATTCACTGCATGTGGTGAATTTCCAGGGTGCTTTGCAAATGCAAGGTTTTCTTTTACTTGCTGTCCTCTCTTGAAAGGACTGAGGTTCACTTATATACTATTGCTTGTGGTTCCCTTCTGATCAATGTCCATTTTGTAGGAGGGATTAATGCGATATTGATCAGAATTATAATCGCTTGTCCAACTCTTGAGACCACAACAATGAGATTAATTTTAGCATCCCAACCATTGCACTGGCTGAACTGCACACAGTTACTCTTCTGAACCTGAGATTTCTCTAGCCTCTTCAGTTCCATATAGGATGGTTCATTCACTAACCTGGTCATCAGAGCAGCCGTATTTCTTAGTTGAAACAGTATGGACTGAATTTCTGCAGGTAAGGGGGTCTTCCAATCTCCTGCTGTCACTGGCAGGAGCCCAGAAGAATCCCTGGGGCAGTGGTATAAATAAGGGCACTCAGGATAAAGCCTACACGTCTTTACAGGATACATTCAGAGCCTACATGTCTTCGCTTTCCTTTTTGCAGTTGATGAAAATAATTCCCAATTTTTCCCATGTTTTCTTTTGACTTATGGAAAAAATTACAGCGCAGTCTTTTTGTGATGGACTTAGGATGTAAGTAAACGAATAAATTTTGAAATTACAGTTTCATAATAATGTTAATGTAGATTTGAGCTCAGCATGTATTAAGTTTCATGGTCAGAGAAGCAATGCCAGATGAGTTAGCTCAATAAAAATGTGTTTTGGTGCATGCATTACATCACAAATGGCATACTGTATCAAATAGATTCAATGTACATAATGTGGAAATAGTTACAAATTACATGAATTCAATTTGTCCCTTAAAGCTTTATGTTAAAAATGTAGTGCAATTTAAAAAGATCCTGCTTTTATTTTTGGTATATTTCAACAATTAAATAAATTGTCACCCTAATGATTTTAATAATTACATTCTTTTGCAATATTTCCTTTTATACTTTGGCGGTACTGAATTTGCTGAGAACAGGATTGAACTTAGCTGTGATACCCTTCACTGTCAAATAAGCTGCTAACAGCAGGGGTCGATTCGACACAAAAGCTATGGAGTAATTTTAACCCACAGAAATGGGCAGGTTGGTGAGATGTGAAATTTACACAAATCTCAAATCATTAAGTTGTTGATAATATAGGAGTCTAATATTTAACCTGTATTGCAGGTTTAACCCGGGTTAGCATAATTTCCTATCACACAATAGTGATAATCAAGAGGATACAGAATAGCTGGTAGAATGCATGGTTACATGGCAGATGCAATTTAAAGGCTGAGAAATTTGAAGTTGTTGTATTTTTAAAGGATAGACTTACAGACCACGAAGAAACAAACAAACAAGAGCTTTTTTTCAAAGGTGTTTACTCTACAAGCTGTTGGGATAGACTTGTCTTGCTACTTTTAAAGTTTTAACTGCGATTCTTCAGAAAGATCCTTCATACTTACTTGATCAAAGTTTTAAAGATTTTTTTAAAGTTTATTTATTCGTCACTAGTAGGCTTACATTAACACTGCAATGGAGTTGCAGTGAAAATCCCCTAGTGACCATACTCCGGTGCTTGTTCAGGTACACTGAGAGAGAAATAAGCATGGCCAATCCACCTAACCAGCATGTTAGCATCATTTCCCACAACTGAGGTCAGACTTATTGGTTGACGAGTTGATAGTTTGTCCACTGCTTTAAAATAAAGGGTCACATTTGCTACTTTCTGTAAATCTGTGGTGTGATGTCTCCTTTCCCCTGCAGAATATTGATAAGCAGATTCACAAGGACTGATTCAAGATCATATGCTCCCAGTAAGGGCACAAGTAGCATTCATCAAGAAATTGTGAGCTTAAAAGGAGTTAAGAAGTGAAATTTGACTTTAGTCAGGGTGCAAAATCGGTGAGAATGGATTAACAATTTTTAAATGCAATGTAAAGAGGATTTGGTAAAGGTATATAATTGTAATGCGCAATTGTTTACGATTTACATAGATGATTTGGAGTTGGGGAGCAAGTGTAGTGTGTCAAAATTCACAGATGACACTAAGACGAATGGCAGAGCAAAGTGTGCAGAGGATGCTGAAAGTCTGCAAAGGGATATAGATAGTCTAAGTGAATGGGCGAGGGTCTAGCAGATGGAGCACAATGTTGGTAAATGTGAGGTCATCCATTTTGGTAGGGATAACAGCAAATGGACTATTATTTAAATGGTAAAAAAAAATGCATGATGCTGCTGCACAAAGGGACCTGGGTGGCCTTGTGCAGAATCTCAAGGAATTGATTTGCGGGTGCAGCAGGTAATTAAGAAGGCAAATGGAATTTTGTCCTTCATTGCTAATGGGATGGAGTTTAAAAACAATGAGGTTATGTTGCAGCTGTAATAAGGAAGGTGTTGGTGAGGCCACACCTGGAGTACTGTGTACAGTTTTGGTCTCCTTACTTGAGAAAGTATATACTGGCACTGGAGGGGATGCAGAGGAGATTCACTCGGTTGATTCCAGAGTTGAGAGGGTTGGCTTATGAGGAGAGACTGAATAGACTGGGGCTGTACTCATTGGAATTCAGACCAATGAGGGGAGATCTTGTAGAAACACATTAGATTATGAAGGGAATAGATAAGATAGGAGCAGGGAAGTTGTTTCCACTGGTGGGTGAAACAAGAACTGGGGGCATGGTCTCAAAATAAGGGGGAACAGATTTAGGACTGAGTTGAGGAGGAACTTCTTCACACAAAGGGTTGTGAATCTGTGGAATTTCCTGCCCAGTGAAGCAGTTGAGGCTACCTCATTGAATGTTTTTAAGGCAAGAATAGATAAATTTTTGAACAGTAAAGGGATTAAGGGTTATGGTGAGCAGACTGTTAAGTGGAGCTGAGTCCATGAAAAGATCAGCCATGATCTTATTGAATGGTGGAACAGGCTCGCGAGTCCAGATGGCCTAGAAATGGGTGGAGAAATGGCAGATGGAATTTAATCCAGATAAATGCGAAGTGATGCATTTTAGTAGATCTAATGTAGGGGGGGAAACTATACAATAAATGGCAGAACCGTCAAGGGTATAGACACACAGAGGGACCTGGATGTGCAAGTCCACAGATCCTTAAAGGTGGCAGCACAGGTGGAGAGGGTGGTGAAGAAGGCATATGGCATGCTTGTCTTTATTGGATGGGGCATAGAGTATAAAAGTTGGCATACGATGTTGCAGCTATATAGAGCATTGGTTAGGCCACATTTGGAATACTGCATCCAGTTCTGGTCACCACACTACCAGAAGGATGTGGAGGCTTTGGAGAGAGTACAGAAAAGGTTTACCAGGATGTTGCCTGGTATGGAGGGTCTTAGCTATGGGGAGAGATTGGTTAAACTGGGGTTGTTCTCCCTGGAAAGACAAAGGATGACGGGGGACTTAATAGAGGTGTATAAAATTATGAAGGGCATAGATACGGTGAACAGTGGGAAGCTTTTTCCCAGGTCGGAGGTGACGAACACAAGGGGTCACAAGTTCAAGGTGAGGGAGGCAATGTTCAACACAGATGTCAGGGAGACGTATTTTACACAGAGGGTGGTGGGGGCCTGGAATGCACTGCCAAGCAAGGTGGTTGAGGCGGACACGCTGGGATCATTTAAGACTTATCTAGAGAGCCACATGAACAGACTGAGACATCAGGAATATACAATCAATGGAGAGGGTGGTCGGGGCATGGGAGTGCATGGGGAACACTTCCTTTCTTCCCCTCATGAATTAAATTATTTCCAGTTGTAGGCATTTGTGAATTAAAAAAACAGATGATTTATTGTCACACATTTGTCCCAGAGATTTTAATGTGATGTCTCATATACACACACTGGCTGAGATTGCCCCAAAAAATCTAAGTCCCCGACATGCAGGAAAATGGGAATAAATCCCGTTGGTTTTTTTTAGCATGATTTCTAGATTGAAGAGGGAGAAATCTCACCTTTCCCTGGGAACTGCCAGTCAATCAGAGGACAGCGGTTATCCATCAGGAGAAACGCCATTGAGAGTGGTGGCAACTGCAGACAATGATGGCAGGATCACCAAGGTATCTGGACCACAGGCCAGTCCCACGCATGTCCCACGGTGGAGGGTTGCAGAGGCGATTGGCAGCACAAAGACATGGAGGTGGCTCGTAACGAGCCTTCCATCCTTCCTGATGCCACGTCCTTTGATTAGACACTGAGTATCTTTGAACGAGAGTTCCCCTTCCCTGATCCTGGGAGCCCTTAAGAAATTATGACGGAGTTTGCCTTTCGGGCTTTCCGTGTGGCAAGTCTCCCACCCACAACTAGTTGGAAAGTCGAGGCAGGATGAAGCATTTAAGTGGGCACTAATTACACACTTAAAAGCCTCAGTTGGCAGTGGGATGGGAAGTCTGCCCACCCCCTCACCTCCCTAGACTTCATCAAAGCACAGGTAGGAAGGTGGAGGGGTTCCCCGCCCACCCTCGTGCCCCCAGCACTTTCCTTCTTGATGATTTACCCCTTATGTCTTGGGGAGGACATTAAATTCTGCCACTGAGTCCATTACTTCAGAGCCCGACTGTTGCTAAAGTTACAGACAGAATTTATGTGTTTTATTATTATCTGCAGTGATCAAAAAATTTTAATATGTGAGGTTGGTGAGTATTTTCTTCCCCTCAAAATGGTTATCATGATTTAAATGATTTCCAGCTGCAAGCTTTGGTGAATTAAAAAAAAAGATTTATTTTCACATACTTGTCCCAGAGTTTTTAATGTCTCACATACACACACTGGCTGGGATTGTCCCAAAAAAATTCTATATCCCCAATGTGTGGGAAAATGGAAATAAATGTTGTTTCTTTCAGCATGATTTCCAGAATGAATCTCTGACACTGTGCATCACAGAGTACCCTAGCATAATTCACTCTGGAAATTGGTGGGTGGGATCTATTCCCACTGGAGAAGCTGGCAGCATAGTGTTGAGTGGGCCATTGTGCAAGCACCAATCTCTCAGCTCCGAGATTGGACAATGCTAGCGGCCCCCACATTGTCGGTGTCCAGATTGTTGGGCAACCCCGCAACCCCTCATCACTGGCCTCCCGAACCTCCCGAGGCCAATCCACACCCCCTCCCTCTACTCAACCAGGCCCGATCTTGTGACCGCCCCTCCCCTGATAGCCCCGATCCCCCCAATAGTTCCGCCCCTACCCCCTTCCCATCCAGGCAGTCCCGATCTCCCCCTCCCTGGCAGCTCCGATTTCCCCCCACCCAGATGGTCAGCCTGATCATCTCTCCCAGTAATCCAAAGTGCAGAGTGGCAGCAGACCTTCCCCCCCACCCCCATAGACCCCATCCCCCTCTGGCTCTGGCACTGCCTAATGCCTGGTGGTCAGTGCCAAATTGCCCCTTAGGCAGTGCCAGTTTGGACCGTGTCAGGGTGCAGGCTGGTACCGCCAGGGTGGCACTGCCCAAGAAGCACACCCCCTTACACTCTTACCCAACTCCTGAGGGGGACCTCAATGGTTCCTCTTCCCTCCAGCAGGGTCAAGGCGCCTGTTCCCCATTAATGGGGAGCTGCGGGAGTAAATCCCACTAGAGTGAACCACTCTGGTGGGGGGGAAGGCGGGGGAGGGGGTGGGGCGGTGATGGGGGTTGAGAGGAAGATACCTGGGGGCTCAGACACTCCAGGCCCACTAATCAGACACAAATGGAGATTTCTATATTGAAATCAGCTCTGTGCCGAATACCAGTGGGAGGGAGGTGATGGTGTGGAATTTCTCTTCGCTCTGTTAAGATATAGCTGTTTTACCTTGGCTGCATTATCTTGTAGCTGGTTTGATGGATTTTTCATTGATGATTCTGATGTTTCTGCTACTGGGTGGTGGTCCAGTAGTAAGCCCTGCTGCCTCACAGCGCCAGAGACCTGGGTTCAATTTCAGTCTCGTGTCACTGTTTGTGTGGAGTTTGCAGTTCTCTGTGTGTCTGCATGGGTTTCCTCTGGGTGCTCTGGTTTCCTCCCACATCCAAAGATGTGCAGGTTTCGTGGATTGACCATGCTAAGTTGCCCGTTTGTGCCCCAAATTGTGTAGGCTGGGGAGATTAGCAGGGCAAATATGTGAGATTACAGGTATAGGGCCAGGTGGGATTGTCTTTCAGAGTATTGGTGTAGCCATGATGGGCCAAATGGACTCCTTCTGCAATGTGGAGATTCAATGATTTTTTAAAAGAACAGGTAACAAACATGGCTGCCTTAAATCATGTGACCAATTATAAGTTCAAAGTTTATCTTCCATAAATGGCAGTGGGGTATTCCTCTTCATCTCTTATGCTTTAGCATTTCACACAAGAGATTTTGAGACAGGAGGTTCTTTGATTGAGTGACCAATGTGGATCACCCTTTGAGTGCCTTTTTAAATGGCTGTGTCCCAGGACGACAAGTTGGCTGATTGATATCAGACTTTTGAATGGACCTACCTTGCAATAGGTTGATCTTTCTCTTCATCCTAGCTATGACTGCAACACGACATTCTGCATTCTTTCCTTTCCTTCTTTATGAAAGGTCTGCAGAACTTGCAAGAAACAATACTTTTCACTGTATACTAAAATATTGTGACAATAATAAATCAAATAAAAAAAGGGTATCTGATAGTTTTTTTGTGTTTACAGTGCATTCTTAATAAAAAAAATTCTGAATTTCACAAGTGACTGGAATTGCTCATATTTTGAAGAGCTGTTTGCTTGAGTTTCAGTTCTATCTAGAGTTGAGAATGTCAAAGTCACATGATGTGTTGTCAGCCATCTTAGAAACTAGAGGGTCCACTTCGAAAACACATTGTTCTAACATTTGTAATATGTTCATGCCTGGACTGACCATGACAATTTTAACAGGGATACAAATTATCCAAGTAGAAATAAATCAGGACAATGCTCCAGCAAAACAAAACTATTTTAACATGATCCGTACATAATTTTAGAGCAATGTTGATTGTAATTAATAACTTTCGTTCTGAGTGTTCTGGTTGTCTCAGAAAGAAAACAATGGGCAGAACGTACAGTTTTACTTATATTTTTGTTTTGTCATCAGTTGGAATTTTTCATAAATGTTTTCATGTGTTACTAACTAAAGTTGAGTATTCTTAGTCCAAATGATCAATCCTGCAATAATGGGAGCTCTGAAAAGCGTCTTGTGATGTGGCTGGTACAGGTCCGATTGAACTTTGAGCAAGGTCATCAAATTTGTAACATCACACGGCAGAGTGAATGGATAGCTGTGAGTTAGAGATGTATTTTAAAATAGTGCGGAATTTGACTTTTGACACACACAACATACTTCTCAGTTAATGCAAGAAGGCACGCCTTTGCACCTGTGTGGAAGGTTGGTTGATGAAATGATACAAAGATACAAAAATGATACCCAATGTACATTACCTGATTTTCTTTTCATAAAACATGTATGATAGCAACCTTCAGGATATTCTTGAACTTTCAGCCTCTGCATAAATAACACATTTAAAAAGTTGAAATTTTAATTGCCCTGAGCTGGTCCATCATGCTATTAGCTTTGATGAACAGCTAATACATGTAAATTATATGTTCAACATCATGACACAGTTATGAAGCAGAATGGGCCATGAATCATAACCGCAGAGATTGTCTACACACGGCTTTCTTACACATCAACATAATTTCAACACTCTGCACCGAATGACAACAAAGCATGCAGGGGTAGGTTGAGGGGTTGGGTAAGGAGTGGGGAGGAGGTGGTGTGGGTGTTAGAATTGCAACAGACATAAACCCAGTGTTTTAACTATTGGAAAATAGGAGCAGGAGTAGGCCATTTGGCTCTTCAAGCCTGCTCTTCCATTCAACACGATCATGGATGATCCTCTATCTCAACACCATACTCCAACACTCTTCTCATACCCCTTCACACCTGTACAGTCTAGAAGTCTATCTATTTCTTTCTTAAATCCTGTCAGTGATTTGGCCTCCACGGCTTTCTATGGTAGAGAATTTCACAGGTTCACCAATCTCTGAGTGAAAAGGTTTCATCTCATCTCAGTCCTAAATGGCTTTGTGCTCCAGGGCTTTGTGTCATTCTTCCACCACAAAGGTCATCAGCTGGTCAGGCCATTGCTCCAGATAGCTGAAAGCCTCACTCTGATTCAAAGATTGGTGTCCAATGCTATTTTGATTTTGCGTTGCATGGTCAGTGTCTGATGCCAAGCTCACCAGAAAAACTCACTATTGAGTAATAGCAAGTTGGCTGAGAAGGTAAGTATATATTTTTTAATATTAGTTTTCTTGTGCTTCAAGAGAAGGAGGAGTGCTCTTCAGGGAGCTCCTCACCACCGACAACATGGGTTTTCACCCCTTCCTTTTAAATTTACCTTTTCAGGGAGAGAGCTTGTGGCAGTTTTGCTTTCTGCTGTACTCATTGCTCCTACCCACCAGTGCAACATAAATTGATGTTGGCTTGGAGTGTAAGTTAAGGCCTGACTTATTTAGATGGAAGTGTGTGGATCAGAAATTTTAACTTCCCAGGTAATTGTGCAACACACCAATGTAACATCAACCTTGTCAGGAAGACTCTTATCAGCATTGCCACCTGCTGTGTATTTAATTGCAATACATCTTCATTGTGTGCCAGAGTCAAGTGAAATGTATCATTTTGCTGTGACGGGATTACTGTGGAGGCATTTCGCATTTAGCAGACGAGCCCAATAGGATTCTTTCCCTTCCTCCACATTCAAGTCAGGAAGGGTTTTGATACGGTGTACAGGGGGAGGTTGTTCAGTTGGCTAACCAGAGGACGTAGATTTATGGCTATTGGTGAAAGAGCCAAAGTGGAGGTTGAAGAGAAATTTGTTTTTGAACTGCAAGTTGTTATGATCTGGAATCACAGAATCTGTCAGGGAAGGTGGTGAAAGCAGATTCAAAAGTACCTTTCAAAAGGGAATTGGGGTGGACTAATTGGAAAGAAAGCTCATTCAGAGAGCAGGCATATGCACGATGGACCAAATGGCCTCCTTTTATGCAGTATGATTCCATGATACTCGATGAGATATGAATTCAATGCGATAATCAGGATCTGCCCCATCATCAAAAGCTGTAACTGACCCCTGACTTATTTTGTCTAGTCCCTATGCTGGTGGTGATAGTAATAATGGCTATTTTCATTTTTTCTAAATCACAGTACTCTCCTGTTTCAAGGAATAGTTCGGCAATATCGTCACAGACTCAGTATTGTTCAGCTAATAGTTTTATTGCACGAGAGGCAGTGGAAAGATAAATGGTCCATTAAATAACAAAAAAAATCCTGTTAGATTGACGAAATGGACACAGCCTTTCAGTTAATTCCTTTTGTGTTCCCAGTCACAATAAGCGATTCCCCTTTCCTAAGGCAGCATAAGGAGAAGAGATAATGCTCCTGCACAGTGAAGAAGTTCACTGACTGTTATTGATAGTGCAGTAGCACTATCTGCTGACAGGAAAGAATATTGCATCAAGAAAATGCTTTTCCCTGGCGACTTCTCTTTTTTTCTCCTGCTCATATTAGTTAAATTGGTTTGATTTGTATACTAATATCTGTGTCATATGTATTAGTATACAGTGAAAAGTATTGTTTCTTGCATGTTCTGCTGAAAAAGCTTACCGCAGATAGAGAAGGAAAGGTGAGGGTGCAGAATATAGTGTTACAGTCTTGGCTAGGGTAAAGACAAAGATCAATTTAATATGAGATAGGTCCATTCAAAAGTCTGATGACAGCAGGGAAGAAGCTGTTCTTGAGTCGGTTGGTGCGTGATCTCAAACTCTTTTTCCCAACGGAAAAAGATGGAAGAGAGTACATCTGGGTTGTGTGGGATCCTTGATTATGCTCACATCATGTCCACTGCATTTTCTGCCCTTCTGTTCTCATCCTTAACCCTCCCTCCCAGAACTGTGACACAGTTTCCCTCATCCCCGTCCTGATCCCATCAGCCTCTGCATCTATCCTCAGCCATTTCCCCCACCTCCAGCATGATGTAATTCACCAAATATCTTCCCCTTTCCACTTCCAGCATTCCAAAGGGAATATTCCTCCTGTGATAACCTGATTCACTCTTTAATCACCCCCAATAGACTGGCCCCTTTCCCCCAAGACCCTTCCCTGCAATCACAGGAGGAGTAAAACCTGCCCTATTGCCTCCTCTCTCCTCAGCATCCAAGGACCCAAAGGACCCAAACACCTCTTCCAGATGATGAAACAATTCACATGAACTTCCTTCAGTTTAGTTTATTGTATTCGCTGGTCACAATTCAGTTTCCTCTACCAAATGCAGATTAGGAGATCGTTTAGCAGAACATCTCTTTTCAATCTGCAAGTATGGCTCCAAGTTTCTGGTGGACTGTTTTTTTAACTCAACCCCTTTGCTCTCACAGTGACATCTCTGTCTTTGCATTGTTTCAGTGAAGCTCAATGTAAGCGCAATGAACTGCACCTCTTCTTTCGTTTAAGCGCTTTATTGCCTTCAGGACTCAACACTGTGTTCAACAATGTTAGGCCCAAAACTCTGTCCCCCATTTGTTTTCTTCTTTACTTTCAAACTGCTATAGGCATATCTTTGTTTCTTTTCCTTCCCCATCGTCATTACAGCGGCACAGTGGCACAATAGTTAGCACTGCTGCTTCACAGCATCAGGGACCTGGGTTCAATTCTGGTCTCGGATGACTGTGTATGTGTAGAGTTTGCACGCTCTGCCTGTGTGGGTTTCCCCCAGGTGTTCTATTCCTCCCACACTCCAAAGGTAGGTGAATTGGCTATGCTAAATTGGCCCTTAGTGTCATGGGGATTAGCAGGGTAGATATGTGTGGGGTCATGGGATAAGGCCTAGGTGGGATTGTCGTTGGTGAAGGCTTGATGGACCAAATGGCCTCTTGCTGCACTGTAGAGATTCTATAATGTTTGGCCTGTAAGATTAACTCTACTGTCATTCAATCTCTACCGTCTCCCACCCCATTACAGTTCAAAATAACTTTTCAAAGTTTTGATGAAAGTTCACTGAAACTTTTATTCTGTTTTTCTCCTCACAGATGCTGCCTAACCTGCCGAGTATTTACAGTATTTTCTATTCTTATTTCAGAGTTCCAGCATCCACAGTATTCTGATCTTCTTTTAAAAAGTTTATTTTTCACTCACATACGTCATTTCATTTGGGGAATAGTGGCGAAGTGGTGGAAGGATTCCTGAGCTGATTGTCAGCCCATTCAACCACTTTATGAAGGCTTCTTCCGTGGCCGACAAGTCTTGGCGTTGGACTAAAGCCCGGAACTGCTGGGGAGGGATGTTCCCATTGTGCCACCAGAACGGTTATTCTGCTTTTCAGCCTCGGGGTTCAGTTCTGGTTCAATGAAGGGTGAAGGAGAGCATGTCAGGAGCAGCACCAGGCATAGCTAAAAATAAGATGCCAACATAATGAAGCTACAACACAAGCCTCATGCATGCTAAACAACGGAAGCAGCACGGAGTAGACAGAACAAAGCAATTTCACAACCAACCGAAAAGATCAAAGCTTTCAAATCCTAACATATTCAGTAATGAATGGTAGTGAAGAATTAAGCTACTAACCAGAGGAGGAGGCTCCACAAATAATCCCAACCTCAATGATGATCTGTGCTAAAGAAAAGGCAGAAACATTTGCAACCATCCTCAGCCAGAATTGATGAGTGGAATAGCATTAAAATTAGCCTCGTTTACGAGTGTCATGTGGCATCAAAGCAACAAGGTCTCAAACTTGGCTGGTTCTGGTGGATCATGCTGCTGTACTTCAGCTAGACTACCATATCCAGCATCTCATCATCAGGATGAGAAATTCTTGCCTATGCAAAATTAAAATTCTTAATGTTTTCAGGGCATTCCAGTGGTTTACATTGAAATTTCAGCAAGACATGAATAAATTAAATAAATTAATTGTAATTGCCCGTATTTGACTGGTACAGATTAAGTCCTGGTCTGAGTGTGACTTCTAATTCCAAATCCTACACAATGGTGTTTGTCAAGATTCTCGTTAACAATAATCTTGAATTGATCATAGAATCTGCATTGCAGAAGGAGACCATTTGGCCCATTGGGCCTGCACTGACCACCCAGGTCCTTTCCCTGCAATCCCATATATTTACCCTCCTAGTCCCCCAACACTAAGGGGCAATTTATCATGGCCAATCAACCCAACGAGCACATCTTTGGAGTGTGGGAGGAAACCCACGCAGACACAGGGAGACTGTGCAAACTCCACACATCCAGTGACCCGAGGCTGGAATCGAACCCAGGTCCCTGGCATTGACAGGCAGTAGTGCTAACCACTGTGCCGCTCCTCCGTTAATGAAATGAAACATCCCAAGATGTTTCATAGCAGCGTATTGAAGCAAAATTTGACACCACGCACATAGAGTGATGAGTAGCTTAATAGAATCCCTACAGTGCAGAAAGAGGTCAGTCAGCCCATTGAGTCTGCACTGACTCTCCAACAGAGCATCCCAATCAGGCCATATCCCCCTAGAGCCACATACTTGCCCAGTTAATCCCCCTAAACTACACATCTTTGAACACTAAGGGACAATTTGGCATGACCAATCCAATTAACCTGCACATTTTTGAATTTGATCTTAAAGATAAGCTTTAAAGATCGTCCTGAAAGAGTGAAGAGAAGTAAAGGCAAAGAGATTTAGGAAGGAAATTCCAGAGGCTGGGCATTGGCAGCTGAAGCCACAGCCACCAAACGTAGAGAAGTCAAAACCAGGGATGCTTGAGGCCAGAGCTATAGGAGCACAAATATCTTGGGAGACATGTGAGGGTGGAAGAAATTACAGAGATAAGCCAGGATGGAGCTATGGGGGGATTTGAAAACATTGATGGGGATTTTAAAATCAAGAGAGACTGTAACCAGGAGCTAATGTAGGCCAGTGAACACTGGGCTGATGGGTGAATGGAAGTTCGTGTGAGTAAGAATTCGGGTAGCAGAGTTTTGGATAACCTGAAGTATATGGACAGTACTACCTCAGGAGCTCAGTTGGAGTACATTGAAATAGTCAGGTCTAGAAGTTTAGTTATTATTTATTTATTTGTCAAAAGTAAGGCTTACATTAACATTGCAATGAAGTTACTGTGAAATTCCCTTAGTCGCTACACTCTGGTACCTCTTTGGATCAATATACTTAACCAGCACGTCTTTCAGACTGTGGGAGGAAACCAGAGGTCCCGGAGGAAACCCACTCAGACAGGGGAAGAATGTACAAACTCTACACAGACGGTAACCCAAGGGCGGGAATTGAACCGGGGTTCTTGGCGCTGTGAAGTAATGGTCCTAACCATGGTGCCACCGTGCCAAAGTGACAATGACATGGGGGAGAATGATTACTCTTTTCCAATAACTCAAACTACATTGAGAGTATGGTCAAAGCTTTCCTTGCAGAAAATCACTCCAAGATCTCCTTTTCATGTAGTGAATAAATAAAATATAACGTGACGATTAACTTACTAAAGTCAGATGTGCCTGTAAAATTGTTTTCTTTCTTGTATGATTCTCATTTAAACCAACTTCACCTTAACAGATGTGAACCTTGTTTTAAGTTGCCCTGGTGCTGTACTTTTGTGTGTTTCGCCGATTCCCAGCTTCAAATCTATTTAAGATTCTAACTTCCATGTCATATTATTCTTACACCCTTTTTAGCCTTAAAGTCAATTGAGTTGTTGATAACTCCAGTTTTACAGATTGTTATGGAACAAGGGTGTTGAGAGAAACCGAAGTTTATTAATCACAAGTATTCTAATAATCCTGACACCTGACAGTACCAATTACACTAAAATATTTAACATCACACATTAGGTACTGTTGTGTTTTGTGCATCTAATAACAAAATGTTTAATTAAAAGAGCTGTAAAAGCTGAAAGTTTAATTAAAACTGGAGTTACGCTAATTATGTTAAAGTTTAATTAAAATACAATTAAGTGTGATGCCTGTAGGGTCTCTATGGGCTGTTCCCAGGAACGGACACTCGGATAAACATCAACTTGTGGGTGGAGTACCACTGACTTGCTGAAAGACGTTCTTCAGTCTGCTCCAGACTTGTTTATCTTCTAGTGCAAAAAGTTGTCCATTACTGAGTGATGCTCATTTTCCATTGGCTCCACCTTAACAAAATATGCAATAAGATTGTGGCCCTCAATAATCTGTTGGTAAACGCCATTATATTAATCTAAAAAGAAAACATTTAGTTTTGAAATTAAATCAGCCAAGATGAAATCAGATTAAAGTTTATTTACTGGTGTCACAAGTAGGCTTACATTAGCACTGCAATAATGTTACTGTGAAAATCCCTTAGTCGCCACACTCCAGCACCTGTTCGGGTACACTGAGGGAGAATTTACATGGCCAATGTACCTAACTAGCACATCTTTCGGACTGTGGGAGGAAACCAGAGCATCTGGAGGAAACCCATGCAGACTCGAGGAGAATATGTAACCTCCACACAGACAGTGACCTAAGCTGGGAATCGAACCCTTGTCCCTAGCTCTGTGAGGCAGCAGTGCTGACTATCCTGCCTCACAAATCAAAGAGAAAATTCTGAAAATGCACAGCAAATAGCAAGCATCTGTGGAGAAAATAAAAGGTGTTTTGCTTTTCGTAAGTGATGTATTTTGTCATGTTTTATGCATTTATTAATTTTGATAAATCAAAGGACAGGCTGTGAAGCAGGATCCCCCATGTCGTTATATTTAGCCATTGCCCATATTTGTTCAATAATCATGAAGGTCACTCTCCCCAAATGTTTGTGAAGCAGACCCACTCTGCTAGCATCATAGAGGATGTTTGTGTGGAACACACTATAATGTTACTTATTGCTATATTCATTAATCAATTAGAAGCAATCTTTTATAAATCTATTTTACATACTCAAAGAATACAAAACTCTCATTACAGAAAGGAAAATCTGTATCTGATCGTCATGCAACTGAACCTTTTTAAGGCGGAAGAGGAGGAAGCTCAAGACTAGTCCACAAGGATCTTCGATCCTGAAGTTAGAGGTTGTAAAGGTCAGAGAAATGGTCAGTTCCATATCAGACAGGAATTCCTCAGCCGATCAGGTGGCTGCTGGTAACTATGTCTTGCGTAGTTTTCTGCCTCACTTGTCATTGGTACTGATTTCCAGGTAAAATCAGCACGTAATAATGCTGCAATATCATTTCAACTTTTTGTTTTTATTTAGAAACAGAAACACTACAGCACAATACAGGCCCTTCAGCCCACAAAGTTGTGCCGAACATGTCTCTACCTTAGAGATTACTAGGCTTACCTATAACCCTCTATCTTACTAACTTCCATGTACTGATTTAAAAGTCTCTTAAGAGACCCTATTGAATCCGCCTCCACCACCATTGCCGGCAGCCCATTCCACGCACCCACCATTCTCTGAGTTAAAAAGTTACCCGACATCTCCTCTGTACCTACTTCCCAGCACCTTAAACCTGTGCCCCATTGTGACAACCATTTCAGCCCTGGGAAAAAGCCTCTGACTTTGGATATCAATATCTCTCAACATCTTATACACCTCTATCAGGTCACCCTTCATCCTTCGTCTGTCCAAGGAGAAAAGGCTGAGCTCCCTCAACCTATCCTCATAAGGCATGCTCCCCAATCCAGGCAATGTCCTTGTAAATCTCCTCTGTACCCTTTCTATGGCTTCCACATCCTTCCAGTAATGAAGCAACCAGAACTGAGCACGTTAGTCCAAGTGGAGTCTGACCAGGGTCCTATATAGCTGCAACATTATCGCTCGACTCCTAAACTCAATTCCTCAACTGATGAAGGCCAGTACACCATACGCCTTCTTAACCACAGCTTCAACCTGTGCAGCTGCTTTGAGCATCCTATGAACGTAGACCTCAAGATCCTTCTGATCTTCCACACTGCCAAGAGTCCTACTATTACATTATATTCTGCCATCCTATTTGACCTGCCAAAATGAACCACTTCACACTTATCTGGGTTGAACTCCATCTGCCACTTCTCTGCCCAGTCTTGCATCCTATCAATGTCTTGCTGCAACTTCTGACATCTCTCCACACTATCCACAACACCTCCAACCTTTATGTCATCAGCAAACATCAATCCATCCCTCCACTTCCTCATCCAGGTCATTTATAAAAATCACAAAGAGTAACAGATCCCTCGGGCAGTCCACTGGTGACCAACCTCCATGCAGAATATAACCCATCTATACCACTCTTTGCCTTCTGTGGACAAGCCAGTTCTGGATCCACAAAGCAATGTCCCCTTGGATCCTATGCTCCCTCACTTTCTCAATAAGCCTTGCATGGGGCACCTTATCAAATGCCTTGCTGATGTCCATATATACTACATCTACTGCTCTTCCTTCATCAATGTGTTTAGTCACATCCTCAAAAAATTCAATCAAGCTTGTAAGGCATGATTTGCCTTTGACAAAGCCATGCTAACTATTCTTAATCATATCACACCTCTTCAAATGTTCATAAATCCTGCCTCTCAGGATCTTCTCCAACAACTTACCCACCACTGAGGTTAGACTCACTGGTCTATAATTACCAGGGCTATCTCTACTCCCTTTCTTGAATAAAAGAACAACATCCGCAATCCTCCAAAACTTCTCCTGTCTCCATTGATGATGCAAAGATCATCGCCAGAGGCCCAGCAATCTCCTCCCTCGCCTTCCACAGTAGCCTAGGGTACATCCCATCCAGTCCTGGCAACTTATCTAACTTGATGCTTTTCAAAAGCTCCAACACGTGCTCAAGCTTTTCAGTCCATTGCAAGTCTGCATTACAACCACCAAGGTCCTTTTCCATAGCGAATACTGAAGTAAAGTATATTCATCAAGTACCTCTGCTATTTCTTCCGGTTCCATACAAACTTGCCCACCGTCACACTTGATAGGTCCTATTCTTTTACTTTTTGTTTGTATCATGATCATTCTATTGCTTGTATTTGGCAACAGGAAACAAGCTTGAACACTGACTACTTCTAAATCTTTTGGTGGGAAGAAAGAAAATCCAGAGGAAGATGGAAGCTACTATTCTGAATTTTGTGCTAGTGGGTTGCTTATCACAGAGAATTCTCATCCAATTCTTCTTTCTATTGTCCATTTCAATCTGACAAAAGTTTTTCTTACTCCTGCACCTTTATGTCCCAAGTCCTCCACTTATCAACTGTCTTAGGTCCCATGTTCTTCTTCATCTACATGTAGCCCAGGGACAATATCACATCACCGTCCACATGTATACACCCGACAAACAGATCAATCTCTCCACGTGTATACAGACAACCGGATCAATCTCTCCACGTGTATACAGACAACCAGATCAATCTCTCCACGTGTATACAGACAACCGGATCAATCTTTCCACGTGTACACAGACAAGAAGATCAATCTCTCTACGTGTATACGGATCAGATCAATCTCTCCCCATGTATACAGATGACCAGAACAATCTCTCCCTGTGCATACAGATAACCATATCAATCTCTCCACATGTATCCAGATAACCAGATCAATCTCTCCACGTGTATACAGATGACCAAAACAATCTCTCCACATGTATACAAATCACTAGAACCATCTCTCCACACGTATACAGATAACCGGATCAATCTTTCCACGTGTATACAGATAACCAAAACAATCTCTCCACATGTATACAAATCACTAGAACCATCTCTCCACACGTATACAGATAACCGGATCAATCTTTCCACGTGTATACAGATAACCAAAACAATCTCTCCACGTGTACACAGATAACCAAAACAATCTCTCCACACGTATACAGATAACCAGATCAATATCTCCCCATGTATACAGATGACCAGAACAATCTCTCCCTGTGCATACAGATAACCATATCAATCTCGCCACATGTATACAGATAACCAGAACAATCTTGCTACTGTCTCTTTTTTATCAGACTGTGTGCCAGATATCAAAGTTACATTCATCAGTTAAACACAAGGAAAAGTCATTGTCTTCAGCCCCTACCAAAAGGCCTGACACCTTGTGAGTGATTCCACCTGTTACACCAGCCAGTCTCATGTTGAACCAGTATGCTCACAACCTTAGCATCCCACTTGAGCTTCCAACTCATGTCATCTCCACCACAAATTGTTGATTACTCCAGGGCCCTTACCTCAAGATCATATTGCCTACTTTGACCACTGTAACCTCAGTCACGTCTGCTTTTCCCTCAGCTGATCTACTCCTGAAACTCATCTTTGTTAGTTCTGGACATGTCTAATTCAATACTCTCTTGACTAGCCTCCATATTCCATAAATCTCCACTGTTTGTACTATATTCCATCTCACAGCAGATGCTGCTCACTCATCAGATCATTTCTGTTTTCTAAACATGCATTGTCTCTTGATCCCCAGCATCACCAATTTATAATTCTCAATCTTATATTTAAATATCTTCTTTGCCTTTTGGCACTTCATTTCTGTAATCCCTAATGTTACTGAACTCTTTCGCTGACTTTAACCTTGTTTACATCCTCCGCTTTGTCCCACAGGTGATGGCCATGCCTAAAGTCACTTTCGGCGTGGGTTCTGAAGCACAGTGGTTAGCACTACTGCCTCACAGCACTAGGTTTAATTCCAGCCTTGGGTGACTGTGTATGGAGTTTGCACATTCTCTCCGTGTCTGCATGGGTTTAAGAACATAAGAAATAGGAGCAGGAGTAGGCCATCTAGCCCTTCGAGCCTGCCCCGCCATTCAATAAGATCATGGCTGATCTGTCGTGGCTCAGTTCCACATTCCCGCCCTCTCCCCATAACCCTTAATCCCCTCTCTTATCAAGAACCCATCAACCCGCTTCTTAAAAATATTTAGCGAGGCAGCCTCCACCACTTCAACGGGCAGAGAATTCCAGAGATTCACCACCCTTTGAGTGAAGAAGTTCCTCCTCAACTCCGTTCTAAACCGCCTCCCCTTTATCTTGAGGCTGTGCCCCCTAGTCCTACTGTCCTTTCTGAGCGGGAAGAGTCTCTCCACCTCTATCCTATCCATCCCATTCATCATCTTATACGTCTCAATGAGATCTCCCCTCATTCTTCTAAACTCTAACGAGTACAAGCCTAGTTTATTCAGCCTCTCCTCATAGCTCAATCCTCCCACAAGCCAAAAATGTGCTGGTTAGGTTGATTCGCTATGCTAAATTCCCCACTAGTGTAAGGACTAGCTAGAATAAATACGAATGGTTATGGGAAAGGCCTAGATGGGTGTGTGGTTGGTGCAGATTCAATGGGCCAAATGGCCTCCTTCCTTCTGCACGGCAGGACTCTGTGATTCACCACACTGTTTCCCACCTCCCTTTTATCTATTTATTTGACCAAGTTTTGGATGGCTATGCCCACTCACTTCTTCTTTTACATGGTGTCCATTTTTGCCCAATAATATTTCTGCAAACTACCTGAGGTATTTTGCTACATTAAAATATAATGCAAGTGGTTACAAACACCGAACTATAAGAACTTGATGTATTGACAATTATTATCCACAAGGGGGTGGTCTTTACCATTATTTGATTGTATGAGACAAAGCAGGTGCATATTTTGAGTGACTTAGATTTGTACTATATAAAGCAGAGGAATATAAGCTTTTCACAAATGAAAAGTTTGCCCTATACAAGAGAAAGAGAGTGAGACAGAAAGAGAGAGAGATAGAGATAACAGCAGAGAAAGAGAGATGGAGACAAAGACTGAGACACAACTGAAAAATAGCAGAATGTCAAATGGCAAAATAAAAATGTCAACACATTACAATTTTACATATCACCGGTGTCATATCTCACACAAAGATGGTTGCAGTTGTTGGAAGTCAATTATCTCAGCCCAGTACATCACTGCAGGTGTTTCTCAGGGTAGTGCCCGAGACCCAACCATCTTCAGTTGTCTCTTCAATGACCTTCCATCTGTCATAAGGTCAGAAGCGGGAAGATTTGTGAATGGTTGCACAATGTTCAGTACTATTCATAACTCCTCAGATACTCAGGTATTTTGTATCCATTTGCGTAATGACTTAGACAACATTCAAGGCTTGGGCTGAGATATGGCAAGTAACATTCAAGCCACACAGGTGTCATGTAAACTAGAGAGAATCTAACTATCTTCCCTTGACATTCAACAACATTACCAGCACTGAACCCTTTCCCACTATGAACACCCTGTTTGGGGAGGTGTAGGGGAGGGAGGGGAGGGTGGTGGTGGTGGTTACCATACCATTGCTCAGAAAGTGGTTGGGAATTCTGCAGAGAAACTCAGCTCCTGACGTATCATTTACAAGGCGCAAGTTCAAAGTATGATGGAATACATTTCACTTGCCTGGATGAGTGCTGTTACAACACTCAAAGTTTGACACCATCCAGGACAAAGCAGCTCACTTCTTTGGCACCCCATTCACCAACTTCAACATCACTCCCTCCATCACTGACAACAGTGGCAACAGCATGTACCATCTACAAGATGCACAGCAGCAAAACAACAAGGCCTCTATGACAGCACATTCCTAAACCCCCGCCTGGAGTGACCAGGGCACCAGATGCACAAGAACACCACCACCTGCAAGTTCCCCTCCAAACCACACACCATCCTGACATAGAACAATATCACCATTCCTTCACAGTTACGAAGTCAAAATCCTGTACTCATTTTCTAAGAACACTGAGTATACTGACACTACATGGATTCTAGTAGTCCAAAAAGGAGGTAGTTCACTACCACCTTCTCAAAGGCAATTAGGGATGGTCAGCAAATACCGGTCTAGTCAGTGATGCCCACATTCTAGGAAAAGCAAAAAGCCAAAAGTTGCCCATGTCGATTTTGCCACTGTTTTGAACACATTAGCCTGTCTCCAAGTTACTGATATCACTACATTGTCTAATGTTTGTTAAAGCCTAAGTGGCTTTTTGTGCTTAGCACTAAGCCGATCTTGAGCTTCCATATTATTTGTATCTAAAAGCCATTAATTTTGCCTTGGTTAACTATTGGGCAGTTCATTGCCTATGTTTACAACAATGAGCATTCAGTGAAACTAATCATTCAGAATATTATTTTGTCACTCCAAAGACATAAGCACAAAATCTTGACTAACATTCCAGTGCAGCATGGAGTGCTGTACAGCCAGTGATGCCATATTTTGGATGAGATACTAAAACCATTCAAATAACTGATTTTGAATCTCTGTGAGCAGAATTAATTTAAAATAAAATCTAGCACTGCACTTAAACAGTGATAGTGAATTGACAGCAGCTAGTATTTGCTGTCCAAGTTAGAATGTCAGCTTTATTTTTTCTGTATAGTTTCAATTTTTCTACTGAACTTTGGTAAAGATTTCTTAATGGTTCAAGTAGTAAAGGCTATGCAGGGTTTCTGGGCAACACTCAACTTAACTACATCACTTAGTCACTGAAGATTAGTTTATAAGGTTTTCTGTTATACATCTGAAATTACTGTTGCACTTTCGATTTTGCACAGTTCGGATATTCCCAAACACAATACTTAACAACCTTTTTCATTAAGAAATAAGTCTTTTGAAAGACATGGATCAGAAATCAATCACTTTAATTGGAACCAGCAAGAGAAAAAGTGAGTTTTATTTCTTGCATCTGTGTACAGTGAGGTATTTTCAATGTATAATGTAGATGTAATGAGAATGTACTGAAGGCATTCAGTCTAGTCACTACAATATTAATGACCCAACACTGCTTGCACTCCTTGTTCTCTAGTAATCACATTCTATATCCTCAAGGGACTATAGATCTTTGCAGTGTTGGCACATGCAACACAAGTGGAATGCTAAATGAATTTCATTTTCCCCCAATCATTTTAATAACAGCAGAGTTGATACTTAGAATTCTGAATCACTCAGGATTATTGTTAAAGTACACTTTTTTTTTAGGTAGTAGTACTAAATTTCTATTTGGAAGATCTGCACTTGAACCTCAGCTAGCGGCTGAGTTTCATCAGTTCTTGATAAGATTACTTGACAGAATTTTTTTTAGTGGCATACTTCATCATGCCAGACACAACAGAACTGCATTTCCTACTTTGGTTTGACAACATATCTCAACCTTTATTACATCCTGCAGTATTTTATATCATTTTGGAAGACTGATTCCAGGCAGTGTATAATTAAAGGACCACATTTTTTAAAAAATGCTCTTTATTTCATTCCTCAAGAGGAATCATCTACAACATAATTGAGAAAGTAAAAATACTAATTTTTAAAATTTGGAACTGAGGTGGCATGGAATCATTATAGAATCCCTACAGTGCAGAAGCATTTGGCCCAGAGTCTGCACAAATTCCCCAAAGTGCATCCTATCCAAGCCCCATTCTTGTAACCCCACATATTCATCCCTCTAATTTCCCCCTCCTCTCCAATCTACACATCTTGGGACATTAAGGGGCAATTTAACATGGCCAATCAACCTAACCTGAACATCCTTGGACTGTGAGAGGAAACTGAAGCACTCAGAGGAAACCAATGCAGACATGGGCATGTGTAGAAATTTCTATTGCTATTAACTGGATTTATATAAGGCAACTTCTTCAGGTTTAAGTTGCATTCTAATATAAATATGTATAAAATTTAAGAACCGTTTCCAGTAAAATCAAAATAATACAGCACTTTGGGAGCAGACGTATAGTGCTTTGGATAAGTGAAAGTTATTATTGCTGCTTAATAATGTTATCACTATGTTTCAGGTAAATGTTTATCTCTACATTATTTTCCAGTTCCCCCACCTGTGGTTAGACATTCTAATGTCATTCTATAATTTAGAACGTTCGAAAATCCTGAAATAAATTGGTCCTAAGCATCCCATACTACAATACAAAAATACATACAACTGCAACTATTTCAAATAATGATAATGCTCCCAACTCTGAAGATGCCAAAGCAAAAGAGCGCTTTAATTATTTAAACACAATGAGGACATTTGTTCTGAACACTGAATGAAACATTAGGGGAGTCAACGACCTAGAAATCATTGATCTATTAATCCAGTAACTCAGCTAATGAATCCCGCCACAGCAAATGATGGAATTTGAATAAAAAGCATTTGGAATTATGACCATGAAACCATTATTGAGTATAGGGAAAAACTAATCTGGTTCACTAATGCCCTTTAGGGAAGGAAATCTGCTGCTCTTACTTGGTCTGGCCTACATATGACACAAGTCACAGCAATGTGGTAGACTCAACTGCCCTCTGACAGGCCTAGCAAGCCACTCAGTTGTATAAGGGCATGACACCCATTCCCCACGAATGAAAGAAAAACACTTGCACTTTCCCACTGACATTCTATGGGCATTGCCACGGCAAATTGCTGTCAGCCAACCATCAAAATGTAGTGTCCTCTAGAGGACATCTGGTCTCTATGTGAACAGGACAAATAGTGTCTCTTTCAACAGTCCAATAGAAGAATCAATGAAGCAGGAATCTGAAGCAAGGAGTGTCAGTTTGAACTGTGAATTTAAAGTGAAATCAGACACAGTAAGAAAGTGAAAGAGACAGAAAGTAAGAGACAGAAAGAAAGAGAAGAAAAATCTTTAATTGTTTTCAAATCACAAGTTGAACACTTTTAAAAGTTAATTTTGAGTAGTCAGAATGTCCTTTGGCAGCAATTCAGACTTATCACATCATTAAAGGGTACTGAAACTGGAATGGATATGCCCCAACTTCTTCTGATAAGTTTAGTCCGTATCCATGCCCAACACAATGGCCAATTTAATGCAGAAAAGGACGACCATTGAAACCACTAAGATAAAAGCAAAATTACTACGGATTCTGGAATTTGAAACAGAACGTCAGAGCTCCGAAAGGTCATCCAGGCTTGAAACATCAGCTCTGTTCTCTCTCCATAGATGCTGTCAGACCTGCTGAAATTTTCTACCATGTTCTATTTTTGGACCATGGAGACCACATAAGTTTTCAAAAACAATTTCCGTCTAATCTTCGTAACCTCGAAAGCCAGCAACTTCACACCAATGTATTTGAATGGTGAATCAAAATGCAAGTATTATCATGCAATTTTTACAGCAAAATCCAGCCCAAAAAGAGTGCAGTGAGGCTCCACATTGTGGGTTTTTTGTTGTAAATGACTCCAATCATATTGACAAATCCCAAAGTACAACCCAAAGTGAAATGGTTGTCTCCTTTAGGCCCCTTCAGTTTGATATCCAGAGACTAACAATTGGGAAGTTTCTGAAGTAGCAAAAAAAATGCCTTGAACCTCTTCTTCCTGGCAGCACAGCAGTGCAACAACACTGTTTAAAAAGAAACACCGGGGTAACTAATACTCGTCAGGTGATTTTCCAGGACAGATAGCTGACAATGATCCATGCATCAATGCCAATCTCTTTAGTCAAATATAAAACATCCTTTTCGTTCACGGTTATAAATTTAGGCTGACAGTCCCTAAATAAAAATGTATTGATAAAGCAGGTAACTTTTTTCCAGCTCGAAACCACTTCTTCCAAACAAAATGTTCTACAAAGAGTGTTTTTGAAAGTAGACAGCTGAGTGATTAGCATCAATTGGCTAAAAATTTAGAAACCATCACTGTAATAATGCTACCATTTATCTCCGTGTCGATGAATGTTTCTCCCAATATGACAGACACATACATATTTGGTCATGTAACACCATTTAATTACAAATATTTGTAAAAGTAGTAAACTCAGTTTTCAACAAGATAACATAGCATTTTCAAAAGCAAAACATTCAGGTAAAAAAAAAACAGATTTACTTACAAATGTTATTATTTGCAACATGGTAGGGTGGTTGTCAAAACTAAACCTTTTTTTCAGCTTCATAATTAGGACTATTTGTATTTCTGTTGCTTAGAATATCACAAAGAAACTGACAAACGTAAATGTCTAGTTTTGAAATAAATATGTGGCCCATTTGAAATAGTACAAAAAGTCTGCAGTCTCCCAAAGGCATAACTTTCTTTGAGATGTGACCTTCATTCGCTACACAAAATAACTTCAAATGTTCATGGATTGCTCAGACTTGGTCCTGAAGAAGAGAATAAATAGCATTAGTGACTTTTGTTACCACAATATCATAAATGCAAACACTGTGCAATATAATGACTATTTCAGAAAAGAATGACCATGGAACCCATAAATGTTTTTAAAAAATATTTCCCATTAAACTTTCCACATTTCTTTTCTGAAGATGCTGACTCTTACTAGGTTATGCCATCTGGTATCTTTCCTAAATGACCATTACTCATGTTTGAATAAAGTACAAGACTGAATGTCAGCAGGCTATGTAACAGTGGGGAGCATTATAAGCTCAATGTGATCCAGTTCTAATAGCACCTAAAACATGCATCTTTTGGTGCAAGAAGCTGTGTTGTGGTTAAAAGTTAGAAACATAGGTTTGCCATGGACCCCCTACCCCAATACAATTTTGTGTCACTACTTAGCCGCAAATTAAAGGTATCGCAAGAATTCACGTCATGCAAAATTAGCTTCTATTTATTCAATGCTGTTCAGCTGATTTGATTTTTTTAACTATTATACAGGTGACAACTGACCCTAGATATAAATCAATCAACAGTTTAATTTCGACTTAGATAAATTTGCTTATTTGGTTGTCACCTCTAGTGCACAATGTTACTAATGTAAAACATAACAGCATGTAGACAGCAATTTTGTTTACCCTTTTATATCAGTTTTCTCTGTAACATCTTTAGCTTTGTCATCCTCTTCAGCATCTGCAAACAGTTCAGTCATTAATACGTTGGTTAAAGAGAGAGAAATTTACAGAAAAATAAAATGTTCCTCTTAGTGGTCTGGTAATTTAACACTTGTTTCTTAATTTACATCTGCAGAGTTTTGAAGCCATGATTTTCTGAATGAACATGTGGCACATTTGCTACCACGGAGGTGATCTTCCTCATTCTTTGATTAAAATTCAGTCTTCTCATATAAATGTAATTTTGCTAGATACTTCAGAGAATAAATACAACAAAAAAAATCACTGTCTTGGTATTCAGTTCTTTAAGGATGCAAGATATAGCAAAAATTTGCTCTCATAACAGGGGTTAGAAGATAAAAATGAGATCAGAAGCAAAATGAAGTCTTGCATACAACATACAACTGGAACATCATCTCACTTCCAACAACTGACATTATGATCCGGGAGACACCCATAATATTATTTTTCAATCCAGTAATCAGGATATTTTAATAAAACGAAAAATCCACAAAGTTCATGGTTTAAATAAAATGTCACAACACAAAAATCAAAAAACATGCACCCTAAACACTACACTCTATCCTAACTAGTTAGGTTAAAGATATTAAACATTCAATGAACACAGTTACTTAATCCCTAAAATGAACTTCTTGACTCAAATTTCTTTCTACACCCATTCGACTTGCATCAAAAAAGTCAGATAATGATCATATTATTTCAGGCCTATTGCTAACTTTTCGCAAGGTTGTATCTTCAAATCACCTTCAACCATCCCATGGTTGTAGATGCTTAATTCAACACCTAATATCTTTAACCTAACTAGTTAAGATAGAGTGTAGTGTTTAGGATGCATGTTTTTTGATTTTTGTGTTGTAACATTTTATTTAAACCATGAACCTTGTGGATTATTTGTTTTATTCCTGGATTGAAAAAAAAAAGTTACAGGTGTCTCCCGGATCATAATGTCAGTTGTTGGAAGTGAGATGATGTTGTACGCAAGACTTCATTTTGCTTCTGATCTTTTTTATCTTTCCCACCACCCTCGTTATGAGAGCAAATTTTTGCTATATCTTGCATCCTTAAAGAACTGAATAGCAAGATGGTGGTCTTCTGTTGTAAACTCTGTCAACTGATTTATTCTATGAAGGATCTAGGCGTGGCTAGTGTTTTAAGTATAGCACCTCAGATCAGGAATCTCTTGGTTCTGGTGTTAACTATGAACTCTTGCATCTAAAGCTTTCACTCTTTACTTGTTATAAAGTGTTATAGTAAGCACTTTCCTACTTGAGTGTACGTACTGAGGTCTTTAGCGGCTATGAGCATGTATGAGTACATCATCAGTAGTGCAGGCTTTTGCGGGTCTAGTCTTACCACAAGGGACCATAAGGGTAGGTTGCGGCCTCCAGTTTTGAGTCCATGCTTTACCGAGGAATATTTTGAAAAGTAAAGATGAAAGAGTATCACAATATTTCGATTATTTTTTTGTGACCATGTCATCACATCTTTTTGACGATGCAGAGAAAAAATGTGAGTAGCAGTCGATGGCTCTGATCAGAGGGTTTGAGAGTTTTTGGTGGAAAACAGGTAAACTGTATATTTGGGACTACTACCGAATTGGTGGAAGAGAACAAGGATTTGACTGAATATGTGGAAAGGTTTTCTTGGCAAACAGAATTACACGAGGCTAAAAAGCATGCAGTTCTTCTAAGTATATGTAAGGCAAAGACTTACAAGGTAGTGAGGAATTTAATAACATCATGGACGTATAATTTGTGGATTTAGTTGCACTTGTTCAGAATCACCACAATCCTATGACTGTTAGGCCGGATATAGGCGTAAACTTGATGACGTTGCCAGCTGGGGCAGAGAAGATCAACAAAGACTGCAACTTCCTGATCTTGAGCCCCCATTGACAACCTGACAGACAGCAAACATTGGCTCAAGACTTCACCCAAGGAATTTCTTTAATTGAAGGGGGGTTTGGGGGTAGTCATCAACATCTTGGAAGGCCATTTGCATTTTAAAATGACTTCCCAGAGTCATATCCCAACGTAATCAGTCTCTGTAAACATAAAAGGTCACCCTATTCTCAGAATCTCTTTCATGTCAGTTTGTCTTTTTATATTCTGCTTCTTAAAAGTAGTGTTCATCCTCTTCATAACTTCACATGCATAACTTTTAAAGATAAGTATACAGTAAACACATTCAAATCCTTCTCTCTACAAGGGCAACCATTCTCTTTGCAACCACACCAAGTTTCTTCCGACCACTACTTTGAATATCAAACTTGCATTTAACATTTTTCAAAATTCTGAATGTGCACATGTTGCTTCTCTCACAATTGGACTGTATTTCGTTCAGATAAATAGGGCTGGATTTTGCAGTACACAGTAAAACAATGGTACTTGTCATCGACCGAAAAAAACAGCTGTTCCCAAAGATGGAATGATTTTGGGGAAGTCCCCAAGGCAAGAGAATTGCCAAGCTTCCAACTAGCTAAGCAGCCAATCACATCGTAACATTCACATGGATGACAATCCAGGAATTTTAAAAACCTTTTTTAGCCTTCACTTTTAATTTAAATTTTCAGATAGCAAAATAACTTATGATTGGAACACAAGAGAAGCTAAAATAGCAAGTTTCATTAAAAAAAAAGTGCAGATTTTATTTTAGTATGGAGAAATGTGAAACTCCACGAACACTTCATTTACCAAGTTGTACTTAAGGGTTTTTTCAACAAGGCTAAATAGCATAACAGTGAAACTTTTTGACAATTCACTGACTGCTTAGGGATTGTAGTCTGTGGAATCTCAATAGTTTGCCTCTGGAGCGCTTCAGAATTGCTAACAACCCATGTCTAGATTTCTGTATTTTTCTGCACATGTGGACTTCCAAAGTTCCCATCAGTTTCAATGAAGCAATGACGACGATCACAGAGTTGCCGTGATTGTTCCCACCAAATCCAGACCTCAGCGCACTCACCATTTTTTCTGTCTTCTGGTTCCTTCTTTTCTTCTATTCGTGCTCGTTTGGTACTTTTCTTATGATTTGCAATATTACGTCTACCTCCTTCACCTTCATCTTCAGAGTCTGAAAATTCCTCATCACAGGCTATTCGCTTATCGGAAGCTCGAACTGCAATAAATCAAGTAAAATCATCTGTCAAGGTCCATGTTCTCAATTCAGATGTTTAGAATCCTTTTTCAAAACACTGACAAATAAACGCATGAATATAGAGAACGTTAAGCAGACAGATAGATTTACATTTATTTTCATAACCTGAAAAAGTGCCGAAGAACTTTGATGTAAATTCAACGTCTAATCACCGTTGTGATTAAGGAAATGGTTTATTTTCACATAGCAAGATCCCCAAACGAGCACTGAGATAATAAAGAAGTAACCTGTTTTGTATTGCTCAAGGGAATAATATTGTCCAGGCCAAACGACAGAACTCTACCACTCTTTGTACAAATATTGTCAAGGGATCATTTACTTCTACTGAAAGGGCAGATTGCTTGGTTTAATGTCTCAGCCAAAAGTTAGCATCTTAAACAGTGTTGCATTTCATCAGCACCACACTAGGATATCAATTTAGATTGTGTACTCAAGTCGCTAGAACCTTTGAGAGCTACTTTGTCGTAGAAGTAAAGTTTATTTATTAGTCACAAGCAAGGCTTACATTAACACTGCAATGAAGTTAGTGTGAAATTCCCCTAGTCACCACAGTCCGGTGCCTGTTCGGGCCAATGTACCTAACCAGCACATCTTTCAGAATGTGGGAGGAAACGAGCAACCGGAGGAAAGCCACGCAGATACAGGGAGAACGTGCAAACTCCATACAGACAGTGACCCAAGCTGGAAATTGAACCTGGGTCCCTGGCACTGTGGAGTAGCAGTGCTAACTACTGTGCTACCATGCTACCCCATACACAAGTACACAATTTGAGTATACAGAAAGAAATGCCAAAAAAAAATCAAATCTCAACTTTAATAAAATTTGAATGATTCGGTAAGCACTTTAATTGTGGAAACAAATCACGTTTTCCTCTTGTGAGCTCAAAATTAGAACTTCAGAAGACAGAGGCATTTCTGACTATCATTTCAGCCTGTTGCATTCAGATATTTTCTGTCTCTCACCAAATATAAATAATCAATAGATACCCATTTCTCCCATGTCTAAATACATTGCATGTTGGTTCTAAGCATCTACCTTTGGAATTACTGTGTAATGATTTGTATGCGTGCGGTGGAGATAACATATTGTACAAGCATTTATTCATATTGTTGACAGGGTAGATGCTAAAAGGTAGTTTCCTCTTGTGGGAAAGTGTATGACCAGAATCAGAATAAAGTGTCGCCCATTCAAGACAGGGATGACGAGGAATTTCTATTTTCAGAGGGTTGTTGAATCTGTGGAATTCCTTACTGCAAAAGGCTGTAGAGATTGGGTCGTTAAGTACATTCAAGGCTGAAATAGATTTTTAATCAGTAAGGGAATCAAGAGTTAGGCAGGAAAGTGGAGTGAGGATTATCAGACCAATTATATTCTTAATAATTGGTGATCATACTCAATGGGCCGAATGACTTACTTCTGGTGTTCCCTCTTATGGTCTTTATCAAGATGATTTCTGGTTGTGATTATCTTCCCAATCTATAACCTCTTCTGAGCGTCCAAAAACATTGCCTTCCTTCATTTCTGATATACTGAGCATCCCCATCTCTATTTGCCCAATTAACAGAGGCCAGACTTTCAGCAGTTTTGATCCCAAGTTCTGAAATTTCCTTCCTCTGCCTCTCTTCACCTCTTTCTCCTGTTCTGAAGACCTCTGTCAATCCTCCTGATATTTCCATCTTGGACTTGTCAATTTTTATTTGTTTACACTTCTATGAATATTTTACTACATTACTGCTAGTGTTATAAAACATCAGTGCACTACCACTAACTTGAAATTCGCTTGTCAGGATCATCTTCCTCCTCGTCTCCACTGTTTTCTTGAATAGTATCCTCTGGAATAGCCTGCATCTGGACGCCAGGTGCATGAGGCAGCATACGTAGATTTTCAAATAAACGTATTCTGTAAAGAAACAGGACAAATCACACAAAAAACTGTTTTATAGAACAGTAGTACAATCTGAAATAGAATTGGGCAAACTTACATCAAAAGTTAAGATACTGTCGCATGTGCAGCAAAACTACGTACGTGGAACATATGTTAATTCCTTTACAAACAACTAAAAAACTTTCACGCATGTGCAAAATTCACGCCACCAGCCAACAAGGTAGACTTTCAAACCGGGTGCAAATGGTGATTTGAGTTTCTAAAAATGTATTATTCTTGTACAGGATGTGAGCATTGATTGCTAGGTCTGCATTCCTAATCGCTTTTGAGGTGTTGGAAAGCTGCTTTCTTTAACCTACGATGTTGGTCCATGTAAAGTACTGTTGGGGAGGATGTTCCAGGATTTTGACCCAGTGACAGTGAAGGAACTGTGATATAGTTCCAAGACAGGATGTTCTGGCCTTACATGACTCCAGGTCGACAACAATGTGGTTGACTCTTAAATGCCACAGGGATGGGCAATAAGTGCTGGCCCAGTCATGGCGATGTCCTTTGAATGAATAAAAACAAAAGTGCTGTCCAGGTCTTCCTGCATGTGGACACAATCTGCTTTAGTATGAGAAACTGCAAATGGTGCAATCATTAGCAAAATTCCCTACTTTTGGATGATGAAGGTATAGTAATTGAGGAAGCAGCGAAAGATGGTTAGGCCTAAGACTGCTCATTACAGAAATTCTGATTTTAATTTTCACTGATATCAGTGAAAATCAGGTGGCATCCACAACAGCAGCATTACACTACAATGGCAACTTTTAGTGTTCTTCACCTCAGATTTTGAGTGCAGTAAATGCACGTTGAAACATTTGAGATAAGGAGTGGTAATTCTTCCAGAAGTGAACAATTATGTTTATTTACAAAATATACATACACACTTCTCCTCTGATTATCACAGTCATACCATATGTGAAATAATGAACCCTTGCAATTCGTCTAATTCATCTTTTCGGTAGTGTCATATTTCAAGGTACTTTTAACCGTATTTTCAGAGAAAAGATTTGAAAGAGAGTTACATTTAAATTTTAGTTTTTTTCAAGTATTCACAGAATTGAAGAAAGTGCAATGAAAGATGGTCAAAACATTAATGTGTTGTGTGTTGAAGTTCTTCCATAAAACTGAAAACAATAAGCAGTTCAGTAATCAATGAACATCTTAGGTCTACTGTGTAACAGCAACCAGCAACTGCGTGCTAGCTGGAGAACCAATGGCCATCGTCATCACTTTTTTTTAGGCATTGACTGCTGAATTAAGTGACACTCAGGTACTTAACTGGACAGCGGCAGACCTTGCCCAGGCCTGAGGGCAAAATTCCACCTGCCGAGAGCTGCCACTCATCAGCCTTATTGAATTGCATCGTAACTGTGCAGGCAGTGATTACTGACAGTACTTCACCCACTTGAGGCTTATAGTTGTTGCTGGGTCCAAGACCACAAATGGGTGATCGTTGGAGGGCGGTTGTTGGTGGCGGCTCTCCGCCGACTCCCCCATGTCCCAGTGCTAGGTACCTCAGGCACTGAATGTCTTTGAATGAAGGTCACCCCCACCCGCTTTCAGGAGCGCCCTACATGGGTTAGCTTGTACGCTCCTGACATGGTGAAGCCACTGTCTGCCGCTGGATTAATATTGGTGATGGTGGGATGAGACTCTTAAGCGAGCATCAATAATCACCCTGACTCATGACAGGGCAGAAAGGTAGTCCATGTCATGGACTTAAAAGGGATGGAGATGGAAAGTGGCAGTGTCTCCATTCACCAGCCTCCTGCCTAATTAAGTGCATCCCACCACCGGGACAGCATTAAATTCTGCGATTGCATTTGTGAGAGCCAAGATCCCAAGCACTAGGCAGGGATTATTTGTAATGGGCCAGTCATTCTATTTATAGACAGAAAAAAAATAGGGACATGAACAACCATGAGACCATTTTTTTCAATGTAAACAGAGGGTACAGGACAGCTTTCACCATGTATAATGACTCATAACATAACTTCTAACTGTATACCTAGATTCAAAATCAAGGAAGATGACTCAACAACTTGCATTTAATTTGTACCTTTGATGTATAAAAAAGTTCAATGCGACGAAGTATAAAGTATTCATTGGTTTGTCATACAAAAAGACAAGATATAGGAAGCAAGTCTAGTCTTAATATTAATAAATCTTATCACACGTTTTCTCACTCCACTTTTCAAAAGATTGGAGAGCCATGTGTTGTAAAAGAGAGAGATATTCAGCTTGGGTCACACCCCAGAATTTTCAATAGCTCAGCACTGGCCAATAATAGGGACCACTTTTAAGAAGATACTACCACCGCTTAAACCAATATCTAAGGCAAAGCCCAAATTCAAAACATGCATCTTTACTGAGCATTTCTCATCAATAGTTGAATTTCCCTAATTTTAACCAAATACTTCAAGGAAATATCTTCCTCTATTTTGTAGGGTATTTAACACTAGCATTTTATAGTATTGAATGCTGGAATATGAATTAGAGCCATGCTTAGTTCTGACACAGAGTCATTCAGACTTGAAACGTTAGCTCTATTCTCCCTCCACAGATGCCATCAGATCTGCTGAGATTTTCCAATATTTTGTTTTTGTTGCTTACTTATCTGACTTGGATTCTCAAAATTCATCACTGTCGTAATGACAGGGTAAGCATAGTAAGGAGTCTCTCAACATCAGGTTAAAGTTCTCCACTTGGAGTCAGCAGCTTGCGGTATCAATGGCAGCCATGACGTGGAGATGCCATTGTGAGATGAACTTGTGGGACTTCTTACCGTGCTTACCCAAGTCCAATGCCGGAATCTCCACGTAATGATGGGGAACATGCAACAGAATCCAAAGAAAGGAGAATTTGCAAAGGCCCAAATTCCTACTCACACTGAAAGGTCATTATCCCATATGATGCAAAGGAAACAGGAATAAAATGCAAGTTGATTAGAACACGCAGGGTAAGACTGTTAATGTACAATTGTAAAAAGCACAGTTTTATGTTTAAATCAGAAGCCATATACACTTTGTACTAGATTAGGGATTCAAATTATCTGTTTATCAATTGTAAAAAAATTCAGAGTACTTACTTAATCTTTTCCATGTATTCCAGTGTGTTCTGGTTTGTCATATTGGAAGGACTGATGTGCAGTTTAAAGTCTGGCCCGAAGTACTCAAAATAGTCATTGTAAGGTAACTCTGAATTAGTAAAATAAGCAATGTAAATAGAATCAGGATCATGTCGAAATATAGAGCAAAATAACAGTGCTAGTCCATCCTATTTTTACATAAATAACTTATTAAAAGAATAAACTATTTCATAATGTAGACTATTAGAGGGATAGAATTCAATACCAGAAGAGATGTACTAAATTTATATTATAAAATAGATAGAAGCACTGGAGCAAGTAAAACAAAAAAAAGTACATGGATGATATTAACTAGCAGGGAAGATTGAACGTGAGCCTTCAGAAGACTGGGAGTTGACCTAATAGATGTCTTTAAAATTAGAAAAGCATTGATAGGATAGACAGAGATGATGTTTCTATTTAGTGGACCCCAAAACTAGGGGTCATAAGTTTAAGACATCCAACAATTCAAAAAAAACTTCATAATATAGAGAGAGTATGATGAGAAAGCAGGGCTGGCTACCACATGGATTGATTGATGCATTTAAGAGGAAGCTCAAGAAATAAATGGAGAGGAAGGGAATGGGAGGATATGTTGAAAGGCAGAGATGGAGTAAATAAAATGGGAGAAGATATGCATATACATAAAAAGGCATATATGCATAAACACAGGAATAGATTAGTTGGGCCAAATGGCCAGTTTCTGCATTAGAAATTTTATGGAATGATTTGTGCACTAGCTAGATACATACAACTACAAGTTTGCTTGCCTAGGTCTGAATGTACATAAATGCCAAGGAACTCCTATGCAAGTTTGAAGCATGACATTGGGAAGCTCCCAGAGAAATAATGAAAATGGCTAACAGTGGATATTTATGTCATTACTTTTGTAATGCTCGTGTGCCTTTAAAAATTTGTTTGGTTGGAATGGTATTTAGCTGTGAAGGCTTACACAATATCATGGTTGTTCTTTCTTTCTTGCTTGTAACTGGTAAAAGTTATTGCTAATTTTTTTTCTATATATGTCAACTGTATTCTTAAATAAACTTTGTTTAATAAAAGTTCCCCAGTGGGTCATTTGAATCATACCTGAAGTGAATCATCTCATGCTTACCCTAGTCAAATTCAAATTGCAAAACTTACGATCCAAGCAGACTTCCATGAAATATTTTGGAGTTTTGGACCTGAATTATAACACTTTGGACATTTACATTAGGAGTTCTCTCAATTGGCTGAAGTTCTGATAAGAGTTAGAAGAACACAGTTAAAATTTAATCTCTGATTAATGACTATGGCCTGAATTTTGTGCGAAATGAGTTTCCGGCACCAATCGGCCTCAGAATGTGATTTTACACAGGCTGGCCAATTAACGGGCACCCAGCAGAAACATGCGCTGGGAAGAAGGGGATGCACCTAGACAAGGGAAAGTGCAGGCTGATGCTTCTAATGTGCGCCCTCAAGGGGACTTCCACTACAGAACTATCTCAGGGAGTCGCAAACCTGAAAAAATAAATCCCGATGAAAAAAAGCTGCAACGAGTGTCTAGGCAGCACATTTAAAATATAAAGTCTGTTCTTAGACGCCTTTTTGAATTTTATTTCAGCTCATCCACCCTGGGTTGAAGTCGTAGCTAAAACGTAAAAGCCTCTTGACCAATTGGTCCACCCTGTCAACTGTACAAGTAGATGGGCCACGTAAGACTGCTTTCAAAAGATCCCTTAATGGGTTAAATTGCCTGCTTGGTTGTTAGTGGGCACTCTTCTGACTCCCTGGCGCTTCCACCAATAGAAATATTGCGCAATTGAGTGATGACATTGGGACGCATGCCTGACGTATTCTCACGCTATTTCACGTGCTTCTGGAAATTCCAGCCGAAGAATCGTATCTACGTTCATTTCACATATTTATGTTTTATCTCTGTACAAGTGATAAAATATACAATCTTCTGATCAAACTAGCTGTATCGGGAGGACACACAACTTAATCAAAGGCAGCCATGCATCAGTTTTCCTCATACATCCAGAAAGGAGCTTGCCTCGTTGGCACATTCAAATACTGGAATGAGCCTGATAGGAAATCCATGAGAATCATGTTTCAAGTTTATTTACTGATGTCACAAGTAGACTTACATTAACAATTCAATTAAATTACTGTGAAAATCCCCTTGTCGCCACACTCTGGCACCTATTCGGGTACACTGATTTTCTGAAAGAAATGGCAGAGGTGATAGCGGATGCCTTAGTAATTATTTATCAAAATTTGCTGGACTCCGGGGAAGTGCCGGAAGATTGGAAAACGGCTAATGTTACGCCGCTGTTTAAAAAAGACGGCAGGGAATTACAGGCCAGTTAGTTTAACATCTGTAGTTGGAAAAATGCTAGAATCTGTCATCAAAGAAGAAATAGCAAGGCACCTAGAAAAGAATGGTTTAGTCAAGCAGACGCAGCATGGATTCGGTAAGGGGAAGTCGTGTTTAACAAATTTATTGGATTTCTATGAGGATGTGACTAGTGCGGTAGACAGAGGGGAACCGGTGGATGTGGTGTTTTTAGATTTCCAAAAGGTGTTTGATAAGGTGCCTCACAAAAGGTTGCTGCAAAAGGTTAGGGTGCATGGAGTTGGGAGTAAGGTGTTAGCATGGATAGAGGATTGGCTGTCTAACAGGAAGCAGAGAGTTGGAATCGATGGGTGCTACTCTGGTTGGCAGTTGGTGACTAGTGGAGTGCCGCAGGGATCAGTGCTGGGGCCTCAACTGTTTACCATTTACATAGATGATCTGGAGGAGGTGGCTGAGTGTAGGGTAACTGATTTGCTGATGACACAAAGATGAGTGGAAAAGTAAATTGCGTGAAGGGTGTGGAAAGATCTGGATAGGCTGAGTGAGTGGGCAAGGACCTGGCAGGTGGAGTATAATGTTAGCAAGTGTGAGGTTATTCACTTTGGTAGAAATAATAGTAGGAGGGATTATTATTTAAAAGGTGAAAAGCTGCAGCATGCTACGGTGAGGAGGGACCTGGGGGTCCTTGTGCACGAATCGCAAAAACCCAGTTTTGCAGGTGCAGCAGGTGATCAAGAAGGCAAATGGAATGTTGGCCTTTATAGCGAGGAGGATAGAATATAAAAGCAGGAAGGTCTTGCTACAAGTGTACAGGGAACTGATGAGGCCGCAGCTGGAGTACTGTGTGTAGTTTTGGTTGCCGCACTTGCGGAAGGATATATTGGCCTTGGAGGGAGTGCAGAGAAGGTTCACTAGGCTGATACTGGAGATGAGGGGGTTAGCCTATAAAGGGAGATTGAATAGTCTGGGTCTGTACTCGTTGGAGTTTAGAAGGCTGAGGGGGGATCTTATAGACACATGAAAGATAATGAAGGGGATAGATAGGGTAGAGGTAAAGAGATTCTTCCCACTTAGAAAGGATAGCAGGACTAGAGGGCACAGCCTCAAGATAAGGGGGGTGCAGTTTAGATCGGAGTTGAGGAGGAACTTCTTCACTCAAAGAGTGGTGAATCTCTGGAATTCTCTGCCCGGTGAAGTGGTGGAGGCTACCTCGCTGAATGTATTTAAGTCACGGGTAGACAGGTTTCTGATAGACAGGGGAATTAAGGGTTATGGGGAGAAAGCGGGAAAGTGGAACTGATCCACTTCAGATCAGCCATGATCTTACTGAATGGCGGGGCAGGCTCGAGGGGCTAGATGGCCTACTCCTGCTCCTATTTCTTATGTTCTTATGATGGAAAATTTAGCATGGAATGTGGGAGGAAACCAGAGCATCGGGAAGAAATCCACAGATACAGGGAGAACGTGCAGACTCCATACGCACAGCGACCCATGCCAAGAATCAAACCCAGGGGTCCTTTGCACTGTAAGGCAGCAACTGAGCAGAAAGCTTAGTTGTGTTTTTAAAGGTTGCAGGCCTTAAGTATAGACTACCAAAACTTTATTTGTAAAAAGTAATTACCATTCGGAATCTCTGTATCCAAAGCTACAGCGGTCTCGTATGTCCAGCAGCGAGCAACATTTCGGATTGTGTAGCCTCCGCCTCCCAGCATCAGTAAGGGCAGGTTGAAGGTCTTCATGAATTCCACACATTTAGCATGACCTGTTTTACCAAACAATAACAAATTTACAACAGCCTCATCTATAAAATATCAGAACACATCATAGGCTTTTCAATAATGTATTATAATTCACTATGACACACTTGCTTATACCTTTTAGTGTGAGGTTAAAACATCCAAGTCTGTCTCCTGACAAAGAATCAGCTCCACACTGTAATACAACTGCACTGGGCTGGTACATTTCCATTACCTTGGTCAAAATCTGCATTAAAAATGTGACACAAGATAGGATTATTTTATTTATTTTGCCATACCCATGAAGAACTTTTTTAATAAAACTGACAGTAGTTCATATAAAACTGTTATATTTCATAAAGTGTTGCACAATTATTACAGTCAAGCTTAAATAATTACTAAATGAGGAAAATAATATTTAGAATACTTACTGGCTTAAATATCTGCTCATAAGATTCATCATCAATTCCATCTCGCAGCGGAAAGTTCACAGCATAATATTTACCTTTCCCTGCTCCTATATCCTATACATACATGACAAAAAAAAATTCAGAGCCAATTTTGAGGCACAATAATTACTGAATACTACACAAATATTACTTTTGGTGCAGGGAATATCTGTACCACAACACTATATTTTCAGATGTTTATGGCTTCAGATTGCCACTTAGATCTTTCCTGGGTTTGCAACTTGCACAATAAATTTTATCTCTGGATCACTGGAAATCAAAACACATTTATCCCTGTTGATTGTTAAGTTCTTATGCTAATGAGTGACAATCTTACCACTTTTCAGAGGGTCAAACCATGAAGGTACCTGTTTTCTCCTAGACATTTCTCAGCTAATTATTTTCTTTAAAAGGATTGCAGTCATTGGCTAATAAAAGCTCCATTTAGGCACAGCAGGTTAGAATAATGTCTTTCAGGTCTTGAACTCAAATTCAAAATCTTTCCAAGCTGCCAGGTTGAAAATGTCCTCAGATAATTGAGTTTCTTCATTTTTTAAACAAGGAAAAAAATACCAGCTGCTATACCATTTCACCATCTGGCTGAATACATCACTACAACATAACCTGCTGGGCCATCATAACTGCAGACTGCAACTGAATCTAAGACATCTGGCCAGTAACGTAAATCAAGACAACAATCCCACACACAGTGAAAGGAAAAGGCTCTTTATTATTATGTAAATCACAGCTAAAAGTATGGCACATTTTATACATTAACCCTATCTTATTTATTTCAGCATTAAATGGAACAAAACCAAAGCTGTTGAATGGCTTTTTTGAATGATTATTTATTACCTTGCCATTTCTTTAGAAGCGAATCACCAAATCAGATTGTGCGATAAACAAAGGGCTGGATTTTTATGCCAGGCATATTTTCATTAGAGAAGGGGGCAAGGGAAATAGGTGAAGGACCCAACCCATCATCTTTCCATTTCCCACCCATTCCCAAGCTCATCCCCATAACATGTTAGGTGGCCGGTACGTAAATAAACAATCAAGGGTCAACTGAGCTTGTTAACAAGCCAAATGACCCCGATAATATGTTCCCCATATTGTAATATGGTTGGCAAAGGCAGTCAGGTGGGAATGAACAGACTCATTTTGTTGAAAGGATTTAAAAGAGTGGGAAGGAAATGAGCGGGTACCATCTGTACAGGTGGTCTTTGTGCATGGAGAGGGTGCCTACCTGCTCTCCAAATTGTACCAACCCTTGGCCCACTCCCCACCTAATATCTCACACCGACTGTACTCTGGGATCCATTGGACCGTGTCCCTGGCACTGCTGGGATTGATGGAGTGCCAACCAATCTGATTGACTGGCAGCTCCCTAAAACCCCACTGCTAGACAACTCAGTTAGCCCGCAGCATGTTACAGCTGCGGACAGGCTGGTATGGAGCACTTCGCTTCTAGGGGGAGGGGTTGAACAAAGTCCAAAGTTTCTCTGCAGTTTGTTCCTTGTTTAACTTTTTCAATGTTAGTTTAGAACAAAAACAAGCAAGAATTCTCTAAAAATTAACATCAGGTTTGAAAGACAGAAAATAAAATATTGTTTTAAGACACCAAGCAACAACACTGGCCAAACACAATCTTCGAATCAGTTGTGGTTTGTAACCATGCACAATGTCTTCGTCTTTTTCAGATGGCCATTTGAATAGTTTCAAGTTATTAAAATAATTTAGCTTTTAAATCAAAACTTGTGTTTACAAACATCTCTGTTACTGAAGCAACCACTCACCCGAAGGTCACCTGTGCCTGGGAAATATTCACCATATTTATGGAATGAAACAGTCATCACTCGATCTGTTGTATAAAAAGCCTCTTCCACACCATCTCCATGGTGGATGTCAATATCAATATACAAAACTCGCTGATGATATCTGTGGAAGTAGAAACCACTACATTTAGAACTGTGTTTTCTCTAAATGAAATGTTCAATAGGGACACTGTCATCACTTTAAATCACAGCAAAACTTAAGGCATTTAGGAGGAAGCCCATGAAGATGGGTTTTTTCCCACCCACTAAATGAATATTCTGCATTACTGTTTGTACTTTAAAACTGCTGGCATTCAGTGAATATGGGCTTGAAGCAGAATTTCCGCTGCAGTTCTTCTGAAATCAGTTTCCCGATATCACTGTTAAGAATTTTGCCGTTTGCCTCCCAGGATGCCAGGTCAAGAAGAAAGCACAAAGTGAATTGATACCAGAATAATGGAAACCAGCCAAAATGGTACTTCCACAACAGAATACTAGGCAAATGGAAATTAGTGTATCAAAGGCGAAATTCTACCTCAGAGAGGGCACAAAAAGTAGTGGTAGATCAGCCACCAGTTACATACATAAAATTGCAAAATGCATACATAGGAAAGTAAAGAGTTATCGAAATTAGAAAGAAAATGTAGTAGGGTAAAGCAACTTGAAAAGGGAAGAATGAAATGCAGAATTGATTTAATTAGAATAATAAATATAAAAATAAAAAAATTCAGCCGAAAGAATAGCATACTAAAGAAAGCAAAGAGACTAAGGCCCAAAATGAAAAGTGTTATGAACAAGGAAACAACTGAAATAAAGGAACGAGGGGCGTGAATTTGGGCCAATAAAAGAAAAGTAGCATTAAATATGAGGAATAAAAAGATGAAATGCGTGAATTGCAAAGTGGGAAATAAACCAGATAAAGTTGAGAAACCAGAGAGGCTTCACACTCTGCCAACCCAGCTTAAACCTGCCACACCAGCATTGGGCACTTCGCAACCATTTTTGCACTGGCCAAGGCGTTTTCTGCACCACAAATGGGGTTTGGCAGAGACTGCAACTGTGGTGCACTTTCATTGGTGACTCTCATAATTGAAGACTACCTCCTGCCGAAGTTCAGCAGAGGGCTCAGAGAGCTCCGTTTAGTCACTGTGGAAGCTATTGCCTGGCTTGGTGATTACTGTAACACGATAACAATACAGCCAGAGAAATTAGAAGCAACTCAATTTAATAGAATAACAGAAACTTGGTTTCAAACTGTACAGAATGGGAAATAAACAGTGGGTTTCAATTTTTTTTGGAGGGCACAACAGGTAGGATAAAAATGAAAAAAGGAGTGTGTGTTATGGACAGGACTAATAAAGAAAAACGTGAACTTGCATTTATATAGCACATCTCATGATCACAGGATGTCCTAAAATGTTTTACAGATAATCTATTTTGTTGAACTGCAGTCACTGTAGTAATAAAAGGGAATGAGTCAACTAATTTGTACACAACATAGTCCCACAAACAGAAAGAAATAAACGGATCAATCATGTGCACTAGATAAAAAACAGAAAATGCTGAAAAGATTCTGTGGACCTGGCAACATCTGTGGAGAGAAAAATAGAATTAACTTTTCAGGTCAAATATTAACCTTTTTATATTCTCCACGATGCTGCCAGACCTCCAGAATATTACCAACATTTCCATTTAAGATTGCCATAATTAGCAGTAGTTAGCTCTTGTATCATCTGCTGTAGATCTCAGCTCAGAGATAAATAATGAATGGGCACCCTGGGCAACTCTGCTGCTCTTCAGCTATTTACATGGAATGTTTTAAGTTCACACAAGTGGGCGTACAGATTTAACATTACATTTGAAAGGAACCATTTCTGACAGTGCAGCGGTTCAAAATTGAAGTGATGTATGCACAAAGGAAGCACTGAGTCAATGTGGTTAAGATATCAGTGAAATAAAACACGTTATGTTGGTTAGGCTGCATTATGATCTCCCCAGCCCACACCATCCCACCCACCCCAACTGTGAGGAGGGAAATGAAGAGGAAATATACAGACATATTAGAAAGAAAAGGAGGAACAAATTATCATCCTACAAGGTTTTAATTTCCTGCTCAATCACTAGAACAGAGGGACTAACCAAAGAAAAGGGAATGGGATTTCTAAAGTATGCATAAGATTCCTCCTTCAAGCATTGCATTCATATGTCTATGAGGGACAGGCATTGCTAGTGAGTAACAAAATGGATCAGAAAGGTGAGTTACATGTGGGTAAGCAGCTAGGGAGTTGTCATAACGTGATACAGCGAATAACTAAATGGAAAGGAAAAAGGTTAGTACAGTAACGCCAGATTGGAACAGACAGATTTTGGTAAGATGAGGAGTGAGCTTGCTGAGGTGAGACAGAAGGAGAAATTGACACACAGGAATGTTGATTACCAATAGGACAGTTTTAAAAAGACTGAAAGCTGCAGGACAAATACATACCATTAAAAAAGGAGACGACTTCAAGTTTCAGGATGCTGTGAATAAATAAAGAGGTTAGAAATAAACTAAAATTGAGGAAGGCCTATGGGAATTGTAGACATAAAAATCAGAGATTACACAAAAAAAGAAAAAGTTAGCAGAAGGATAAGAAGAATAAAGAGGAAATATGAAAGCAAAATCTCAATATTAGAAAGAACAATATTGTATAAAAATGCATCAGTGAAAAGAGAATTGTTAAATATGAGTTTGAAGCAGAGAAAATAAACATAAATTGACAAGGCTATCTAACAAATACTTTGTTTCAATATTCACAAAGAGTGTGGCGGAGGTAAGTCATGAACTGGTTAAAAGTAAGAGGGATATTATCATGACCTGTACTGGAGGTATTATTTAAGATAAATGAGCACCAAGAGTTAGGACCACAGGGAGACTGGGGGAGTAGGATTTGGATAGAAACACAGAGCCCTCATGGTTGCTTTGAAGGAATGGTAGTAGAATGATAATGTTACTGGAGTAGTAGTCCAGAGATCCAAACTAATGCTCCAGAAACATGAGTTTAAATCCCAAAACACTAGCTAGGGGAATTTATAGTCCATTAATTAATAAATCTAATGAAATGCTACTCTCAGTAATAATGATCATGAAACTACTCAATTGTCATCAAATCTCTTTTGTTCACTGATGTTGGGAAAAAGACAAAAGTCTGAGGGCATGTACCAACCGACTCAAGAACAGCTTCTTCCCTGCTGCCATTAGTCTTTTGAATGGACCTATTACATATAAAGCTGATCTTTATCTTCCCCTATATGTAACTGCAGAACTATATTCTGAATCTCTCCTTCCCTTCTCCTCTATGTAATCTATGAATGGAATGTTTTTGTCTGTAAAGCACGTAAGGAACAACACTTTTCACAGTATTCTAATACATATGATAATAATAAATCACATCAAATCAATTCATTCAGCGGAGGAAATCTGCGAGCCGACTTGCAACTTGAGACCAACAGCAATGTGGTTGACTCCTAACTGTCTATTCAAATGTCTTAACAAGCCATTCATTTGCATGAAACAGATTGTTAGGATCTCTGTAGAATTTTTTCTGTAGACACTAATAACCTTTAAAAAGAAATATAAGCTACCAGCAAATGTCTGAAAGAATGATATGACTAATAGCACTATTGACTAAACACTATCTTTGTAGGCAATTTATACTTTAAATCACCAGGCCACCTTTGTCTTCTTGCACAACCAAAAACAGTTCAGAGATATACTTTATACTGTGTGTTAAACAGACGTTCAATTCTCCCGGAACCAGTCTTAGGTGATTCTTAGAAGGTGCATCTCTGTTGTTTTCCTTTCTCAGCCTGGGAATTTTTAAACTCAGAACTGTCTTTCACAAGGCAGTTTCCCCCCGGTGATTCTTCCACGAGCATAAGCTAGGCCAGTCTTCCTGCCTCATTTTAACTCATCATGGATTTGGTCTTTTCACTGTTTGTGAGAGCTCCCACTTGTATGCTTCTGTGGTGAATCATAATGACTTGCTTCCTATAGCTGCTCTCCCTCCTCTGATCTTGGCATGCTAACCTTGCCCGAGATTTTCAGGATAACTTAAGCTTTTCCTTTCTGAAATTCCACCTCCATGATGACGTGACTCATATGGACCTTGTGATTAGCTATCCTCGAGATCCCAACTGTCTCCTATCTTGGAATTAAATGGGCAGTTTTAAGCACAATTGTGTACAACTACATGTTCTGAACACTTTCTTGGGACTTTGGAGATTCATGCTTGAACCACTATTAGCACCGAGGTTACTCTCTTCAAGTATAAACACTTTGCACTTTCTTCTCAGTAAAACAATCTGGGTCCCACCCAGGCTCACTGTTAACTTTGTACAGAATTTGAGTATTACTGAAAAAAGGGGCACGTTATTGAAGCTTTTCATCTTACACTTGTCAGAATAGATTTGCAAGAATACCAATTGTAAAGGGAACAATAATTTGTACTGCATGAGAGAATGTTGCTTGGTTGGCAAATGGACCCTGATTTGTCAAGATATTGCCATAGGGAGTGAACTAGAAAACTGATGTTCCTAAGCTTTTATTTAGCTGAAAAAGCTACAATGCATAGATATGCAATAAGTAGCAAGCAACACCTATGCCACACAAATACTCCACAGCACCATCGCCATAAACAGAGGATCTAACCATTTCTCTTTGTTCTTCAAAGACATTACCATCATTGAGTTCTCCAATATCAATATACTGGGAGTTACCACTGACCAAAAACTGAACTGGATCAGCCATTTGAATACAATGATTAAAAAGGCAAGTCAGAGGTTGGAAATTCCGGACGAGTAACTCATATACTTTCTCTCCAAAGCCTGCCCACCATTGACAAGGCTCTCCTTTTGCTTGCATGAGTGTAGATCCAACAGCAGTCAATAAGGTCAACAATTTCCAAGACAAAGGAGCTTGCTTGATCAGCACCCCATCCATCAGTTTAAACATTCATTGCCTCCACCACTAACTAACTCTAATCAAGAAAGTTAAAAAATAGTATCAAATTGGAAGAAAAAGTATACAATTCCACCAAAATCAGTGCAGGTTGGAAGGCCGAATAGAATACAAACAATTGCAAAGAGCGATTAAAAGATTATTAAGGGGGGGGGGAAATTAAGAGTACTAGAGCAAGCTAGCTAGAAATGCTAGTAAGAGAATGAGAAATCTAAAGATGTGCAGGTTGGATGGATTGACTATGGTAAATTTGATTTGATTTATTATTGTCACATGTATTAGTATACAGTGAAAAGTATTGTTTCTTGCACGTTATATAGGCAAAGTGTAACATTCATAGAGAAAGAAAGGAGAGAGTGCTGAATGTGGTATAGAATCATAGCGTTACAATCATAGCTAGGACGTAGAGAAAAATCAACTTAATGCGAGGTAGTCCATTCAGAAGTCTGATGGCAGCAGGGAAGAAACAGTTCTTGGTCAGTTGGTGTATGTCGTCAGACTTTAGTATCGTTTCCTCAACGGAAGAAGGTGAGAGCTTGTTGGGGGTGCATGGGGTCCTTAATTATACTGGTTACTTTTCCGCTGCAGCAGGAAATGCAGAGTGTCGGGGGGGGGGGGCCTGGCTGGCTGGCTGGTTTGAGCAATAGATTGGGCTTCGTTCACAACCCTTGCAGTATTGGACGGAGCAGCAGCCATACCTTAACTATAGCGTCAGCATGGAGGGACCAGGACAGGTTGTTGGTGCTCTGGATACCTAAAAACTTGAAGCTCTCAATCATTTCTACTTTGTCTCTATTGATATGGACAGGGGCATGTTCTTCTTTACGCTTCCTGAAGTTGATGACTATCTCCTTCGTTTTGTTGACATTCAGGGAGAGATTACTGTCAGCGCACCAGTTTCTCTATCTCTTCCTTGTACTCCATCTTGTCACTGTTTGAGATCCAACCCACTCTGGTGGTGTTGTCAGGCTACCTTGCATTAAGTTGATTTTTCTCTACACCCTAGCTATGACTGCTATACTACATTCTGCACTCTTTTCCTTCTCGGTGAACAGTATGCTCTGGCTGCATAGCAGACAAGAAACAATACTTCTCACTGTACACCAATAGATGTAACAATAGCAATTCAAATCAAATAATGAAAATAAAGAAACGGCAGATGAATTGAACAGATAATTTTGTACCTATCTTCACTTTAGAGGATATAAATCCCAGATGGTGACTCAGGAAGTAAAAGAGAGCGAGGAACTTGAAATAATAGCAATCACCAGGGAATGAGCACTAAGATAGCTACTGGAACTAATATCTGACAGGTCCCCAGGTCCTGATGGTCTTCATCCTAGAGTCTTAAAAGAAGTCACTGAGATATTAGATGCATTGGTTTTAATTTTCCAAAGTTCCCTAGGTTCTGGAAAGATTTCAGCAGATGAGTAAAGAGCAAGAGAGAGTCTTCCATTCAAGACAGGAAGACAGAAAGCAGGAAACTACAGACGTGTTAGCTTAACAAATGTCATAGGGAAATTGCTAGAAGCTATTATTAACGAGATTATAGTGAGGCATTTAGAAAATCTCAATACAATCAGGCAAGGTCAACATGGTTTGGTGAAAAGGAATTCACATTCAACTGATTTATTGAAGTTCTTTCAGGAAGTGACAAGCAATGCAGATAAAGGGGGACTTGTGGATGTGCTGTACTTAGATTTCTAGAAGGCATTTGACAAGGTACATCACCAAAAGGTTGATATGCAAAATAAGAGCTCAAAGTGTAGGGGCAACATATTAGCATTAATAGAAGGTTGATTAGGTAACAGAAATCAAAGAACATAAGAACATAAGAAATAGGAGCAGGAGTAGGCCATCTAGCCCTTCGAGCCTGCCCCGCCATTCAATAAGATCATGGCTGATCTGTCGTGGCTCAGTTCCACTTTCCCGCCCTCTCCCCATAACCCTTAATCCCCTCTCTTATCAAGAACCCATCAACCCGCTTCTTAAAAATATTTAGCGAGGCAGCCTCCACCACTTCAACGGGCAGAGAATTCCAGAGATTCACCACCCTTTGAGTGAAGAAGTTCCTCCTCAACTCCGTTCTAAACCGCCTCCCCTTTATCTTGAGGCTGTGCCCCCTAGTCCTACTGTCTTTTTTGAGCGGGAAGAGTCTCTCCACCTCTATCCTATCCATCCCATTCATCATCTTATACGTCTCAATGAGATCTCCCCTCATTCTTCTAAACTCTAACGAGTACAAGCCTAGTTTATTCAGCCTCTCCTCATAGCTCAATCCCCTCAACTCCGGTATCAGCCTAGTAAACCTCCTCTGCACTCCCTCCAGGGCCAAAATATCCTTGCGCAGGTGCGGCGCCCAAAACTGCACACAGTACTCCAGCTGCGGCCTCACCAATGCCCTATACAGCTGCAGCAAGACCTCCCTACTTTTATATTCAATCCCCCTCGCTATGAAGGCCAACATCCCATTCGCCTTCCTGACCACCTGCTGCACCTGCAAGCTGGGTTTTTGTGACTCATGCACAAGGACCCCGAGGTCCCTCTGCACCGTCGCCTGCTGCAGTTTTTCGCCACGTAAGTAATAGTCCTTCCTACCATTCTTCCTACCAAAGTGGACCACCTCACACTTGCCAACATTAAATTCCATTTGCCATTTCCTGGCCCATTCGCCCAGCCTATCTAGATCCTTCTGCAGACTCTCCACACCCTCCGCACAATTTGCCATTCCCCCAATCTTGGTGTCATCAGCAAATTTCGACACCCTGCACTCGGTTCCCTCCTCCAGATCATCTATATAAATGGTAAATAGCTGAGGCCCCAGCACCGACCCCTGGGGCACCCCACTAGTCACCAACCGCCAATCCGAATAGCACCCATTGACCCCCACTCTCTACCTCCTATTTGACAACCAATCCTCTATCCACGCTAACACCCTACCCCCAACTCCATGTCCCCTGACCTTCTGCAATAACCTCTTGTGAGGTACCTTGTCAAACGCCTTCTGAAAATCCAGAAAGACCACATCCACCGGCTCTCCTCTATCCACTGCCCTAGACACATCCTCATAGAACTCCAGTAAATTTGTCAGACACGACTTCCCTTTAATGAAACCGTGTTGCGTCCGCCCTATCAAGCAATTCCCTTCAAGATGCCTCGCAATTTCCTCCTTAATGACGGATTCTAACATTTTACCTACCACAGACGTTAAACTAACCGGCCTATAATTCCCCGCCTTTTGCCTGGCACCCTTCTTAAACAACGGCGTAACATTAGCCGTTTTCCAATCTTCCGGCACTTCCCCGGAATCCAGCGACGTCTGGAAAATAACCACCAAGGCATCCACTATCACCTCCGCCATTTCTTTCAGAACCCTCGGACGCATTCCATCCAGTCCTGGGGACTTGTCCACAATCAGCCCCTCCAGTCTGTCGAGCACCACCTCTCTAGTAACAGTAATGTCATTAAGACCCTCCATTCCTACCACCTTTCCATCGCTAACACCCGGCAAATTATTCACGTCCTCCTCCGTGAAGACAGAAACAAAAAAGTTATTCAAGACCTTAGCCATATCCCCATCCCCTACCACTAGCTCCCCTTTCTCATCCTCTAAAGGACCAACGTTCACCCTAGCCAGCCTCTTCCTTTTTATATTTTTATAAAAACTCTTGCTATCCTTTTTTATATTAAGTGCTAGCCCAGCTTCATAGCTTCTCCTACCCTCCTTTATCAACTTCTTTGTCAATCTTTGTTGACATTTAAACCTTTCCCAATCCTCTTCTCGCCCACTGCTCTTAGCTACTCTAAATTCCTCCGCTTTTAATTTAACACTTTCCTTCACCTCCTTCGTTATCCACGGCTTATTACCTCTCTTCCTACTGTCCTTTTTAACCATCGGAATAAATTTCTGCTGAGCACCAAGAAAGATCTCCTTAAAGATCCTCCACTGCTCCTCAGCAGACCTACCTTCCAACGCACTCCCCCAGTCCACATTCGCCAATTCTTCTCTCATCCTACCATACTCCCCTCTATTCAAACAAAGGACGCGTGTCCGGGAACCCACTTTCTCCTCCTCCATCTGCACCAGAAACTCCACCATACAATGATCACTCTCTCCAAGAGGATCCTTCACCGCAAGGTCCCTAATTCTACCCGCCTCATTACATAGCACCAGATCCAAGATAGCTCGCTCCCTCGTCGGCTCCAACACACACTGTTCAAGGAAATTATCCCGGCAGCATTCCAAGAACTCCTCCTCGAGCCCACCTCGTCCAACATGGGTCGACCATTCAATATGCAGATTGAAATCTCCCATAACTACTGCCGTCCCATTCCTGCACGCCGCACTTATTTGCGCGTTAACAGCCCGCCCCACCTCCAGATCATTATTCGGGGGCCTATAGACGACACCCACCAGCGTCTTCCTCCCTTTGCTGTTCCTAATCTCCACCCACAACGATTCCACGTTCTGCTCTTTGGCTTCGATATCATCCCTTGCTACCACCTTGATACTATCCTTAATCAGCAGAGCTACGCCACCCCCTCTTTCCTCCTGCCTATCCTTCCTAAACACTTGATAGCCCTGTACATTCATCTCCCAGTCCCTGTCACCTTGCAGCCACGTCTCTGTAATGGCCACCAGATCGTATCCATTTGTGTCGATCTGCGCCACCAGCTCATCCACTTTATTCCGAATGCTTCGTGCATTCAGATAAAGCGCTTTCATCCCAGCCTTAAGTAGGCACAAACAAGTCATTTTCGGGTTCGCAAGTGCTGGAGTCTCAACTATTTGCAATCCATAACTTGTTTGAAGGGACTGAACGTAAGGTAGCTAAATTTGCTGATGATACAAAGATATGTCAGATAGTAAGTTGTGAAGTGGACATAAGGAGTTTGCAAAGGGAATAGGTCGCTTGATGGAATGGGCAGATCAAGAATATTGTGGGAGAATGAGAACTTGTCCACTTTGGCAAGAAGAATAAAAAAAAAAATTACTTAAATAGAGAGAAACTGCAGAACTCTGAAGCACAGAGGGAGCCCTGATACATAAATCATAAAAAGCTAGTATGCAGGTTCAGCAAATGATTAGGGTGGCAAATAGAATGGAGTTGTTAATGGCAAGGGGAATGGATATTAGAAGATTTGCTACAGTTATTGATGAGACCGCAGGCTCTTGGCTCACTGTCTGCTGATGAAACATAGAAACCCTACAGTGCATAAAGAGGCCTTCTAGCCCATCTAGTCTGCACCGACCACAATCCCACCCAGGCTCTACCCCATATCCCGAAATATTTACCCGCTAATCCCCCCAGGGGCAATTTTAGCATGGCCAATCAAACAAACCTGCACATCTTTGGACTGTGGGAGGAAACTGGAGCACCCAGAGGAAATCCACGCAGACACAAGGAGAATGTGCAAACTCCACACAGACAGTGCCCCAAGCTGGGAATCAAATCCAGGTTCCTGGAGCTGTAAAGCGGCAGTGCTAACCACTGTGCTACCCAAAATTAAAAGCTGTTTTCTTGGCTATTTTTAATCAGTGGTGGGTTGCCTTTGCTTTGCACTCTCAGGGGCAGGATGAGGACACAGGTCCCAAATCTACCTTGCCTGGAACAGGAATTGAACAGACGCCGTTTGCATTATTCTGAACCACATACTAGCTATCTCGCCAAATGAGTTAACCAGATCCCGTTTAATGTATTGCTATATAATATTTGCCACTTCCTAGCAATTTTAAAAGTAAAATTTCAGATTACATCTATTTAGGCTTAATTCTCCCTTCAGTAATTTTACTTAACAGAAATTTCTGATTATTTGTACGGTGGGACCACAATTATACAGACTAAACCAAATAAAATCAGTTATTTCCCTTAAGAAGGCAGTAGCTGCTTTACTTACTTCAGCAATTCAAGAATGGCGAGAACAATATCATTGACATAACAAAAACCTGATGCCTCAGATTTCTTGGCATGATGAAGACCTCCAGCCCAGTTGATTGCAATGTCAGTCTGTTGTCTATTGAGTTTGACTGCTGCAGCTATGTAGAAAAGGAAAATTAAAATTCTTTGACTCGCTCAGTAGAAATTTTACTTGCAATAAATTTTTCAATAAATCACATTAAAACGTAATGTCAGTTAAACCTAGAAATTTTACAAAACTTACCCACTGAACCTCCTGTTGATAACTGACAAAACTCAAACATTCCGTCAAATACAGGACAATCTTCTCCAACATTAACTGTAAAAGTAAAAAATAATTTTGTAAATCTTGCAGCTAATATTAAAATTAAGGATTAAAATGCTGGATTAATTTTTGAAATAGACAGTGCCTATCACTGATTTATTCAGGATATCAATATGAACGCAGTTGATACTGTTTTTCAACCAGTAAGCCATGATCATCTCCAGGCACACTCAAGTCTTCAATTCATATTGCTTCTATCATTAATACCAGTGTCAGGACAGCAACAATTCATCTGATAAACCAGAAGGTTGAAGGTTAGAACACATTTTGGGACATGAGCACATAATCTAGGCTGATAACTGTAATTTTCAAAGTTCCTTCTATTTAGGAGCCTCAGATTAGAAAACTGCACAAAACACAGCTATTTAAAAAAAGGCGAGGAAAGGAATCCAGGGAATTGCAATCCAGTTAGCCTGTCAGGAAATTACTAAGATCAATAATTAAGGATAAAATGACTGAACACCTTGAAGAATTTCAGTTGATCAGAAAACAAGTATGGATTTGTAAAAGATAGGTAATGCCCAATGAGCCTGGCTGAACTTCTTGAAGAGAAGAACGAATGAATGCAGGAATAAAGTGCTAAAACAGAGGATCAGCCATGAGCATAATAATTGGCAAAGCAAGCTTGAAGAGCCAAAAGGCCTACTCTTGCTCCTATTTTCAGTTTCTGCGAAACATAAAATTAAAGAATATTAATAGACTAAGCAAATAAATTTCATTGTAGGAAAATGTGGTATCATCAACTATGAGCCTAAATAAAACAGAATCCTTTGAAATGGCAAAAAGCTAGAAACATTGCAGCTCCAAAGAAATTTGGAGAGGTGTGGAGATCCATGCATCCACAGCATTAAAATGCAACGAGCAAATATCGTAAGTAGTCAAAAATACTGATGGAATTTTGGCCCTTGAATCTCGAGGACTGGAATTCAAGAAGGAAGTTACAATATAACTAGGCAACTACATTTCGGAGTACTGTGAGCACAATGCAGGTGATCTTCCCAGCCAGCTGCGCTGCTCTAGTAGCGCAGCACGCCAGGAGAAAACAGCAGCTGCCATTTCGCAGGATTCATGCTGGGGGGGACTAGGACACTGGGTCACAGTCTCAGGATATGGGGTAGGCTTCTGTGCATCTCCCAAGATAAATTATTTGGCTCCATCAGCTCTGCGCCAGAAACTGCTTTTTTTTGGGGGGGTGGGGAATAAAACGGGGAGGCTGGTGGTGCCATTGCATTGACAGATTGCTGAATACGCAGTAGTCCACTCAGCGCTCCTGATCATTGGCCAGTTCAATTGCTGGCCAGCCCCACGACCCTCAACAGTGGCCCTTCAATCCCCCACCCAGCCACTGCTGGCCTTCTAGATGTCTGACCGGCAACGGTCCTGATTTCTTAATTTCAGTCCTGGGCCCGCTAATGGGATTTAAATTTCAATCCACATATTTTAATCACTGCATTCTGATTTCCTGCATGGAGTTGACGATGCCAGAATTCCAGTAGCTGGAAACGCACAGAGGCTGTGGCACCTAGCAGGGAGCTTGCTAAATGGCCTCCACTAATGTCTCTCAGCCTGCCGCATTATTACTGCAGAGCAGCAGGCTGGGAGAATCACCCCTAAGATTTTGGTTAATAAAGAAATGAAGAGATAGGGGGGTCGAAGTCAGGGGTTCGGGTGCTGATCCGGCATGGTCTCTTGAAAGTGCTGGAGCAGGCTGGACAGCCAAATGGTATATCCCTGTTCCTGTATTTTTCTCCCGAAAAGGGACAGCTGAAGGAAAGCCTGATAGAGGTGTTCAAGGTTATGAATCAGTTTGATAAGGTAGACTTAGATATTCCAGCAAAACCAAAAATAGGAGCTGTAAATGTAAAACAGTCACTAATAAATCCAATAGGGAATTCAGGCAAAATGTATTTATATTGTAATCACTCACTAGCTAATGAGGATGCTATTTCCCGTGGTAGCAAGTTGAGTTGTGGCAACTAGTATGGGTGCATTTAAGGAAAAGCTAAATGAACATGAGGAAAGACTAGAATATTAGACGTAGTGTGGGAGGAAGATCCTATGCAGCATAACCCAAATTATCTGTTGTGTTGCAAGTACTATGTAACATTATGTAATTGCAAGATTGAGGCACCATTCCAAATGAGTTAAATCAAAGTCCCATCTGACTGTTGCACTTGTTAAATTAATCCACTCCAGAAAGTTCTTTCCAGGCAATTCTGAGAGACATTTATTTTACTTTGCCCAATCTCCTTGGTGCAACTGCACTCAAATGGTATTTTTATCCTCCTGTTAGAAATTAACTGTATGCTTAAAAGGAATTGGTTAATGCAGCAAGTAGAATATTTATACTTAGGAGGTAGCAGCTGCATCTAACCCAAAGAGAGGTCACGGTCAATTTGGGCCTCTGCAATAATGCAATAAGAGCAACTTACACAATAATTGCATTATTGCAGAGTTGCAATAATATGCAACTCTGCAATAAGAGTAACTGCATCTTTTTCTCTATCCAACCACAGATCCGACCCACAGTGCCACAATCTCCACCAAGGGTCAGGCAAGGAAGCAGCGATCAGTTCCACCCAGGACAGAATTGGGATTAAACCAATTGGGTCCATCTTGGCCACTTAGTCAACTGAGCCAAGCAGCACCACCTCCCCCCGACAACCCCCCGCAAGGAGTCAAAGTTGCTGCAGCAACATTACATCCCATTAGCAGGCCCAGGACTGAAGTTGAGAGTGGGGATGCCATGGCTAGCCTGCAGACATCCAGAAGGCCAAGTGAAGATTATCATTTGGAGCTATGAATAGTGATGGTAGAGGCTCTAATTTTCTTTCCCAATCTCACAACCTTCCACTGATGTTTGTTGGAAGGATTTGCAGAGTAATATTCAAATTGTTTGGCCACATAATAGAAGCACCTTTTTTGGCCATCAAGTTCTGGAGTGGAATTCAAACTCAAAGCTTCTGGCTCAGAGACAGGGATGCTATACACTGCGCCACAAGACCACTCAGAACTGGGCAGATACTTAAACAACTATACTTCAAGGCTCTGTCAGAACTTTCAGTTAACTTTGCTTAATTAAAATGCTTGCTGAAATGTGAAAACTGGTAAAGGTATGGAAGTAGATTACAAGTTAGTGAACTCCCCTATAGTTCAATCATCTGATAAGAAATTAGATGTGTTAACAGTTTATTAACAGGCCTCATTACCAGTTATGAGCATAAATAAATAACAGGTCAATATAAACCTTGAAACCCCTGAAAGTTTGTTTAAAGGAAAGAATTAAGATGAAAAGAGTTATAAAGAGCTTAGGGTGAGATATGCCAGGTTGGTCAATGGCAGACAATATTGCCAAGGCTCTGGAAGCTCATGCCAAGAGCTCAATATACTATTGGGCATTATGAACTAAGGGGAATCATTATAGGACATTAAAATATACATTTTTGCTGTATAACTGGTGTGTTATAGTCAATCTTAAACTCTGATTAAATATGCCCCCATACTGGTTGGAGAGTGATGGACAAAGCTCAAACTGCAGTGCTGCCTTAGACAAAATACTGAATGATGTGTCCAAGTTTCTAAGGTCAATCATAAACACTGCATTGGGATTCCCTATTCATGGAGGATTGAACAATCCTGAATTTTTGATCCTATGATTGCATTGTACAACACAATATAAATTGCATTCTTACATCTCTGCATCTGTTTGCTGTACTCTGACATGTTATCTGGTCGAATTGACCGCAGAAATTTGATGTAGTCATCACTGTGGTATTTTGTCATCTCCTCAGTTGTGGCCTTGTGTGGCCTCTAATGGAAAAATAACAAGAACAAGCCGATTACATTTTTGCTGGTTCTCCTCCATTCCCTAACTAATCAGGTTTAGAGAATATAAGTACCAACTTACATAGATTTCCATCTTTCTATACAAGCCATAATTCAGCAACAGATTATGAGTCATACGAATTCGATGTGGTTTCATAGGGTGTCCCTGCCCATAATAGTAGTTCCCTATGTCACCTGGCAAAAGGAAAAAGAAACTGCTGAATAATTAAGGAAAATTATATTTAAAAATTCATCTTATAGACTTTAGGTAAACAAGATATCTGATACTATTCATTACATCCCAACAACTAAGTAATGCAAAAATCAGTGCCAAAGTACACAATCGAGAAATTATTAAAAATATCAATAGTAAATCACTGCACAAAACTCAACCACAAATGGGAAAAAGGGATCTATGGGAACATTTGACAATACCAAAAAAAACAAAAGAAACTATCATATTGTTCCATATATTGGAAGAAAAAGGTGATTCAATTTAGTAATTAATTAAATGAGGTTTCCAATCTATTTTGTTAATAGTGATGTGACAGGTCACACTGACCAAATAATTCAACTTTCATTTCATACAGAATCTACTGATCAGCATTGGTGGAGAGGGCAACAGTAATTCCACATCTTAATTGAAAAAACTGATTTTACGACAAAAAATTAGAACTTTGTCAACAAAATTGTATCTTAAATTTTGTTTGGCGGTGTTCTTTGCGCTGACTAACAAAATCTGCTGAGGGGGAGAAAAAGAATCTTGCATTGTTTGGTCTTCATCTGCTTTATACACACAAATACATCGAGAAAATGTTCCTTCTACTTACCCAACTGACTCCTAACAAGCTAAGTAGTCCACGCTATTGCAAATTCTTTTCAACTTAGCTGACCTGAGGTGAATAACCACAAATAAAGGTTCTGGGGAAACCTTTTCCGAACCCAAGATTAATTTGATTAACGTTTAGAAGGGCAATAATCTAAAACTACTGAACTTGAATTCCATCCCAAGGTTGTACAATTGAACACAACCTTTAATCTAGCATAAACTACTAAACTTTATAAGACCCTTGTCAGGCCTCATTTAGAGTATTGTGCGCAGTTCTGGTCACCTCACTATAGGGAAGATGTAGAAGCTATTGAGAGGGTACAGAGGAGATTTACAAGGATGTTGCCTGGACTGGGAGGCATGCCTTATGAAGTTAGGTTGAGGGAGCTGGGACTCTTTTCCCTGGAGAGACGAAGGTTGAGAGGCGACCTGATAGAAGTTTACAAAATGTTGAGAGGAATAGATAGGGTGGACTCTCAGAGGCTATTTCCCCGGGTTGAAATGGTTGCTACGAGAGGACACAGATTTAAGGTGCAGGGAGGGAAGTTCAGAAGTGATGTTAGGGGTAAGTTTTTCACTTAGAGGGTGGTGAGTGAATGGAATTGGCTGCCGTCAGTGGTGGTGGAGGCGAACTCGCTGGGGTCTTTTAAAAGACTTCTGGATGAGTATATGGGGTTTAATGAGATTGAGGGTTATAGATAGGTCTGTAGGTTGGTAGGTGTTGATGTGATCGGCGCAACTCGTGGGCCGAAGGGCCTGTTTGTGCTGTAGTGTTCTATGTTCTACTGGATGTTCCTTTTTCAAGAAGCAGTGATTCCCTCAAGACTTTTCAACTGAAAGGGCTGTACCATTGAGAGCAAAACTAAATAAGTTCTGCTAGCAGCCTTGGGGTCAGGGGCACCATTGAAGCTCTGATCATAAACAAGCTGAAGTTTCTATCTGCCTGTTCACATCAGGAATGTGCTTTCAGTATTTCTGGTCATTGTAGATCTTGCCCAATATGAAGAAAAAGTTTCATCAGATTTACTGAAACACAAACGTAACCACACCAATGGTGAATGAGTGAGATTAGCTTGTTGCCAATATTAAAGGTCATACTAGCAGCTTCAAAAAACTGTGCATATGAGACTGAACGGTTTCTTCACTACCAAATCATCCTGCAGTATAAGTAGTGTAATTTGTCCCCAGTGACTAACAGCACAATTTTTTTGGAAATGTTTTAGTAACAAATGGGACAAAAGACGACAGTCATTGTTATTCATCCTTGACTAATTACTCAGCGCTTCACATTACTTAAATGTAATTTTGCACTAAACTTTCTACCATCCATGCAACACATGAGTAATATCATTCATGGCTGGCAAATAGCGCTAACAATTTATCAACTTTAAGGGCTCAGACAATTTTCAGTAAGTTATTTCTACTTTGGAAAAATCTGAAATTATAGAAGTTCACACAGTTCATTAAAGCCCTTGCCAAGCACAACAAATTGGGAAAATGTATCTGAGCCTACTATCCCTCAATGGGGTCTTGCAGACAGAAAATTGTATTGGGTTACCATTGACTAGAAACTCAACTGGACTTGTCACATAAACACAGTGGCTACAAGAGCAGGTCAGAGGTTAGGAATACTGTGGCAAGATAACTCATCTACTGACTCCCCAAAGCCTGTCCACCATCTACAAGGTACAAGTCAGGAATGTGATGGAATAATCTTCACTTCTCTGGATGGGTGCAGCTCCAACACGCAAGAAGCTTGACATCATATAGCACAAAGCAGCCCGCTTGATTGGCACCACATCCACAAACATTTACTCCCTCCAGGATGCACTGCAGCAATTCACCGAAGACCCTTAGACAGCACCTTCCAAACCCACGACCACTTCCGTCTAGGAGGACAAGGGCAGCAGATACACAGAAACACCGCCACCTACAAGTTCCCTGCCAAGCTACTCACCATCCTGATTTAGAAATATATCACTGTTCCTTCGCAGTTGCTGGATCAAAATCCTAGAATTCCCTCCCCAATGGCATTGTGGGTGAACCCACAGCACGTAAACTCTGGTGATTCAAGAAGGCAGCTCACCACCACCACCTTCTCAAGGGCAACTAAGGGTAGGCAACAAATGCTGGCCAGTCAGCAAAGCTCATGTCCCATGAATGAATTTTGAAAAAGCATCTGCAACTTACCACCCATTGATCTCAACTGGCTGTAGGAAGGGGCCCAATGATGCTCAAGCTCTCCAGAAAATTTCACCCAAAATTTGGTTAAAATTAATTCCATCCAACTCTGAAGGCAAGGTTCTGTAACGTTTCTCTCTAATCCCTCTCTAACCTTTCTCATAATAAATGGAAATTCATAGTAACCAGTCACAACACTGCCTCATTCATTCTATGCAGTCCATGAGCATTCATGTTCCAATAGCATTCAATATCTTCCCATATATACTTATTACAAGTCCCAATTATATCTATCCACTTTAATTGCCTTTATCAACACAACAGTAACTAACTTTTCTGGAAGTCTATTTCAAACTATAAGCAGGGAAAATTATATCTAATCTCAAGCCTTGCTTGAAACTTATTTACTATTTGTATCACCTAGTTATGCAGCCATAATCTAGACTAAATGATCTCCTGAGATCTATATTTTATCAGAGATTTTGAAAAACTGGTTCTTGTCCCATGTGATCTTTCTTCCACTGAAGACAAGCCTTGGGTTTCAATTTATAAAGAAAGAAGAGCATGCTGAGGATGATTCTATCTCATCAACAATCTATTGAAAGTAGGGTAACTAAAACATTACACACTCAAGACTATATAATGTATAAATTACTAGAATAACTTACTTTGACTTCTATTTACTCCCCTATTTAATTAGCCAAGCTGTCAAACTCCACATAGTTCAGCAATTTTCAATGATTAATACTCGTATCAAAATTTTTTCCACCATTGCTAATAGACACTCTCTAATCATGCACCTATCACTTCAACACATTTTACATTTGCTACATTAAAAATCCATATTGCACCTAGTTACATTGTTTAATTTGTCCAGATAAACTTAAGTTACGCAAATCACCCTATCATTATAACTTGATGCTAGCAGCTCATTTACCTAAGAGCTTGTTTCTAGTCATCTATTGTGCCTATCTAATGTAACCCCAAGACTTATTGTCCATTCCTTTCTTCTGCCGAAGCATTTCTCTATATTAGGTGCGCTTGTAAAATGTATACTATCACTGCTTCTAAAATTTCTGTAGTCAATTAATACACTGAGGTTTTATGTCATAGCTTGAATATTGAAGAGTTACTGATGGGGATATAAGTGTAGTATTGACATGGTGTGCTTGGTCGAAGTCTTAGATTATATTTTATCTTCATTTGAAGCAATTTTTTCAAGTAGCATCTCGGCCTTACAGCTAAGATGCAAATGAGATCAAGCCTTGGAGGAGAAGCTATGCCTACTCCAATCAGCTTGGATCATATAGATCAAGCCCAAGACAGGAGGTGAGAGCCCTTCTTGTCAGCTTGGATCAGGAATGCCTCAACTTGTTGAGACTCTGAATTGGACTTGATTGGGCTGAATTGGAATAAAAGCAAAAACAAAATTGGTGGGGATATAAAATGCTTCTTCCCAATATGTCAAATTGTATATTATAAATTTTTTATCAGGGGGAGAAAGGGGAGAGAACAATTATTTACTAAGCAGCACGCTTTGTATTCTCACCATACTTCACCAAAAATTAAATATTTAAAAGTATTTCCTCAGAACTACAATCATACACTTCCAACACACCCAATAATGCAGAGGATAAAGAAGCAGCAGTGGTAGTTTCTAAACAGTATCCAACAATAGATTATTAAATTTCAGAAAGACGCCTACAAGGGGCTATTTATTCAAAATCAAGCAGTTCTTTGTGATTTGGAAGCTCAAAACACTTGAAAATTCACACTCTCTGGTTTGTTCAAGAAAACAGCATTCTCAAGAATAATCAGTCAAGCAACTTTTATTTCTACATACTACCAAGACTGCAAGATTTCCGTAAGCCTTAACTATTGTTTGTATTTATAAATGCAGGGAAATGAGGACACTGGGAATTTCAAATCCTACAACACGCAGTCAATCATTGCAGTCCATAGATTTATGAGTATCTTTTCAAAAATTCAATTTTTCCTAATTAATTTATACTGTAGCTAAAACTATTAAATGTATCTGTTAAAATCATTTAATTGCAGTGCAAAAGAATAACCGATTATAGAGACAAGAGAAAGAGTATTAGTGATATAAAAGTAATAATTCCAACTTAGTTTCCTCTATATAAAGTTAAAATCCAACAGAACAGTACTTTCCTATTTAATTCAAGTCAACGACCCTTCAAATATTCCGAGGCCTTGACATCCTTCATAGCTTGTGATGCCCAGGACATAAACATTAGGAACAGGAGTAGGCAATTCAGCCCCTCAAGCCTGTTCTGCCATTCAATGTGATCATGACTGATCTCAACTCAACCTTTACACCATTTTCCTGCCCGTTCTCTATAACCCTTCATCCAATTACTAATTAAAAATCTATTTCCTCCTTAAATTTATTCAAATGTCCTGGCATCCACCTCACTCTAGGGTAGTGAATTCCACAGAAACACCATTCTTTGAGAGAGACAGTTTCTCCTTCTCCCTGTTTTAAATCTGCTATCCCGTATCCTAAGATCATGTCCTCTTGTTCTAGATTTCCATACAAGAGGAAACACCCACTCTGTCCACTTGTCAATACCTTTCATCATCTTATATGCCATTAGATCTCTTCTTCTTCTAAACTCTACAGAGTATAGGCATAAATATGCAATCTCTCTTCATTAGACAACATCCCCCCCCCGCCAATCTCTGGGATCAATCTAGCGAAGCTCTTCTGAATTGCCTCTAATGCCTCTACATCCTTTCTCAAATAAGGGAACCAAAACTATACACACCATCGCCTTGCAATTACAGCAACAGTTCCTTACTAGCTATAAATGCCAAAATTCCAGTTGCTTTCTTTATTCCCTGTTGTACCATAATACCAGTTTTCTGCGACCCATTCACAAGGATACCCAGATCCCTCTGCACCAAAGCACCCCTAAGTCTCTCCATTCAAATAATAAGTTGCTTTTCCATTTTTCCAACAAAAATGGATAACCTCACCCATATCCACGTTAAGCTCCATTTGCCACATTTTGGCCCACATCCTTTTGTAAATTTCTTATTTCCTCGTTGCAACTTACTACTTCACCTTCGTTAGCACCATCTACAAATTTAACTATAGTACCTTCTATCCCTGTATCCAAGTCATTAATACGGATTGCAAATAGTTGGGGCCACAAGCACCAAGCCGTGTGGCACCCAACTAGTACCATCTTGCCAACCAGAAAAAGACCCATTTATACAAATCTCTGCCTGCTGTTAATTAGCCAGTCTTCTACGCAAGATAATAAATTATTTCAACTCCATACGATCTTACAGTGTGTATTAACCTTCTGTGTGGCTCTTTATCAAATGCCTTTTTGAAGTCCAGATATACATTGACAGGATCCCTATTATCCATTTGGCTTGCTACACTACATCTTTGAAGAACTTTAGTAAATTAGTCAAACATAATTTACCCTTCATGAAGCCAGACTGACTCCGACGATTGGTTTTAACTTTCCACACGTCCAGTTTTACTTCCTTAATACAGTGCACTGCCTCCCAGAGCAGAGAAAAATGCAGGGGGTGGCAGAGAATCTCACCCTACAATTCCCTGTATTAAGTTTCACCTGAATATGTCTGGCCATTCCCATCTGTAATTATTCCCCTACTTACACTTCTCTGTATCATGTTGCTCGCAAACTTTGAAATTATGCCCTGTTTACCTATTAACTGTACATCAAAAAAAGCAGTATTCCTAATATCAACCATGGGGCATCACTGTCTTTTTTTGCCCCAAGCTACTCATCACCATTCTGCTTTCTGATTCTTAGCCAGTTTTATATCCATGCTTATATCCACCCATCCATCCTACTCATTAATTCCATGGACTAAAACTACTATTTTTCATATTATACATTTACTTGTTCTGAATGCATCAGCAAGGCAGTGTACTGAAGTGATGAAACGTAGGACGCTTGGTTGCAATTTCCTCAAATATTTAATGTCCAATCTCGACCATGTTATTATTGAGATGAAGCAAGCAGTCTCTGACATTTTACAACAGTTGAAGGGAAGGGTTGCACTAAAATTTAAGTTCAGTATTCATAATTGCCTAAGAATATGCCTCATTCCAGTTCTCAGTTATATAAAAAGGCATGGAAATTAGAAAAGGAGGAAGAGGAAAGAAACTCAGCAGGTCTTGTTTCTCAGGTCAAAGCTTATTCTGATTGTTTGGAATTGTCAAATGCAGTTGAATCAATGTCACACGCAAATCCGAATAAACTAAATAAATTAGAATGGACGACGAGAAAAAAGTCAATAAACATTCACAGTATTAAGAGTGAACTGTGTAATAAAGTGATTACACAGAGATCGAATTCCTTTTAAATAGCAATATTTTTACACCAAATTCATTCAACTACTATCAGAACAATAAAAGACTTCAACAGTCAGAAAACACATTGTTATTATATGCACAAAACACAAGTCTAGTTACCTAGATTTAGCTCTGCCAATGAAATGTCCAACATGGTACCTACATTTCAAAAAATCATTCTGCTTCGCAACATAAACTGTCCCGAAGCAAACTGATAATGTCAAGCCATACCAACATTATTTTTTTCTGAGAGCTACTTCATGTTGGAGCAATTACTTGGCATAAAGAAACACAAAATGGCAGGTCACAAACCAGAGATAAAAAAAAAATGCCATCAAAAATGTGGTTTTCCTTTCCTTTCCAATTGTTTTGACTGGGGGGAGAAGGAAGGGAAGAGTCTTGCACTACAAGTATTGCATCTTTATATTTTTACTAATGAATATTAATTTATAATTTCGGAAAAAAATAATTTGTAAGTGAAGGAGAATGATAAGGATTATTTTGAACCTGCTTGCTACATGTGACAATATTATTATAATTATAGGTTAGTATCATACAAAAAATTCAATGCTTCTTCAGATTTTTTGGTCAAAAACTAAGAACTTACCCACAGCATCAGTACTGTCAGTTCCACTTAAGTGAACACCTGATAAATGAACATTTCTGTTAAGTAAACAGTAATTGAAAAACCAAAACTATCTACACATATAAATAAAATTCCATTTATTACACATTTGGTCACACTTTCTAAACTGCAATTACTTTTGTATGATTGTGATTATTTGAACATTGATATTACAGGTAACTATTTGAATAATTTACACTGTGCCATTAGAATTAAATAGCATGTATTACATTGTGTTACAAAAAAACTAATAGCTCGCAATGAATTCCATGTAAAATTAATAAATCTCATGGAAACAAGTTTAGATTTAAAAGGAATCATCTGCAATTCTGTTGAAAATGTGCTGTTCTTATTTAGAAAAACATGTAATTGTTAAAAGGGGGAAGCAAAGAAACATCTAACAGTTTGGAGAACAATACTCTGAGCGTGTGTGGAAAACAGAAAAGAGTGATTAATATAAAATGGTAAAACAACTCAACCTTGGTCCTCAAATTCCATTTTAATAAATGTTTATGAGTAATTAATCCTTGAACAACTCTTTCAGAAATGCCCCATGTCACCAGACTTATTTAGTACCATGGGAAAAGATGTGCAATTTTGTGAATGGGCTTTGTCATACGTTCATATACTTAAGTGTATATTCTTCATTTACCTCAAATTGATTCCAGCACCATCAAGAAACTTGCAACCACCAATATCTCACTCTTTTATGCTCTACTTTTGTTCATTTAAATTACTTTTTGCATTAATAAACAGAATCCTCTGACAATTTGATACAAACCACGTCAAATTACAAGGTGACTCTACATTCAAGATAATAACTTTACCAAATTAATCAGAGTTTGTTTGCAAGAACAAAGTCTTTAAAAAAAAACTTCCAGGCACCCAATGATGTGCTTGGGGGTGAAAAAAACTCTTAAACATGTGCAAAACAATCCACATCTCCACTATGTTTTACTGAAATATCAAAAGTACACTGAATATTCAGTCAGAAGTAAGTGTGGATAGCTTACCATATTTATCATTTAGCCATTTTACATCTTGGCTAAAGACCACATTCTTAAAATTAGTCATCTTGTAGTTTTCCTGAGAGTAGTAGAATTCTCCTCCAATGAGCAGGTTCTAACTTAGCCTAGGGTAAAAATATCAGCTGGCACACAAGGCTTATAGGCTCCTCATTCCTGGAGTGCACTTACTTCCAGGGTCTACAGTAAATTTGGCCTTTCAACTGAGAATTCAGATTTAATGAGAATTTAAAATTCCAGGACAAAAAAAGGGCAAGAAGAATTTCACACTGACCCTACACTTTAACAGAACTTTCCCATTGCAATCTATCCTTTCAACAGCTACTTAAAGCAGCAGCTTCTTCTTTCCCATTTTCCCTTTATTTCAGGGGCATATATAGAAAAGACTGTTCCCTGTCTCCCCTTAAGAGTTTTGATAGTAATTTTTTTTATATATTGTTTCTTGAGATGATTAACTGCACCTGTTCAGGTCAGAGCAAAAAACTGGAAAATGGGTGGCAAACTACCTGAAGAGGCCTAGAACAATTCTAACTTTGTAATATATAAAATTACAAATTAAGTCAGAGTGTTGTAATACTGTAGATCACACACTGGACGTGATGCATTGGTCTGAAGTAAGCATTCAACTAGACATTCCAAGAGTTAAACATTCTGGCTATCTGGAATATTTTTACACAAAGACAGAACGTGAACATTATAGAATGCAATCTGTCATTTCATAATAATGGTGGGAGAACAAAAAATGTAATGCAAAGTACAAAAACTCTGTAAATAATACAAGTTTACACATTTATAACTAAAGAATTATAGAAACTCTACAGTACAGAAAGAGGCCATTCGGACATCAAGTCTGCACCAACCACAATCCCACCCAGACCCTGTCCCCATATCTTAATGTATTTATGCACTAATCCCTCTAACCTACACCTCTCAGGACACGAAGGGCAATTTTTTTAGCATGGCCAATCAACCTAACCCACACATCTTCGGACTGTGGGAGGAACCGGAGCACCCAGAGGAAACCCATGCAGACACGAGGAGAACATGCAAACTCCACACAGATAGTGACCCAAGCTGGGAATCGAACCCAGGACCCTAGTGCTGTGAAGCAGCAGTGCTAACGAGTGTGTTACCGTGGCCCCCCAGTGATAATTAAGCTATTTTAATCTTATCGTCTTGGAGTTGATACTATAGTCCATCACATTTATTAGCCCGTGAATTCTTCCACTACTTTGTATAATTTTCAAAGGAGCAAACGTGTGAAAAGACAGAAACAAAATTCCCATAATGGAGCATGGGTGAGATCTGCCTATAAATGAAACATCTCCACTTTTAGTCTGAGAAATTGATTTTAAAAATACATCATGGACAAAGTTGTCACAAACAGTTAAATATATCACTACCTCAAAAAAACAAGCATAATTTCATAGAATGGTTTCAGCACAGGAGGCAGCCATTTGGCCCTTTGTGAATGCGCCAGCTCTCTTAAAGAGGTACTCTTTAATTTCCTCCCTTTCCCCATCGCCCTGCTAATCATCTTTCTGCAGGTGTTTATCCAATTCCAATTTAAAAGCTATGATTGAATCGGACTCTACAACATTTTAGGCAGCGTATTCCAGATCCTAACCACTCGCTGCATATAAATGGTTTTGCCATTGGTTCTTTTACCGATCATCTTAAATCAGTGTTCTTGGGTTCTCAGGGAACGGTTTCTGTCTTTCTACTTCATCTAGATTTATCACGATTTTGAACTCTTCCATCAAATCTCCTCTCAACCTTCTCTTTGCTAAAGAGAACAAACCCAGCTTCTCCAATATATCTCACATCCTCACAAACATTCTTATAAATTATTCTGCTTCCCCTCTGAAACCTTTACATCCTTCCTAGAGAGAGGTGCCCAGAATTAGACGTAATAATCCAGTTGAAGACGAACCACCGTTTCATAAAGTATCATAACTTCCTTATCTTTTGTATTGTTGGCTCTAATTATAGAGCCAATCCTGTATGCCTTATTAATTATTTTCTGAACCTGCTCTGCCACCTGCAACAATTTGAGCTCATTTCCCCCTTGGTTGCACCCTTTGTTTTATATTGCCTCTCCTTATTCTTTTTTCTAAAATACATCACTTCAGATTTCTCTGCATTAAATTTCATCTGCCATGTTTCCACTCAGCTTGTCCATGTCCCCTTGAAGATTAAAACTATCCTCTTCACAGTTTCAAGTTTTGTGTCATCTGCAAAACTGTGGTCTGTACGCCCAAGTCATGTCATTAATATATTCCAAGCAGTCATCCTTGTACTCACCCCTGGGGAATCCCACTGTAGACCTTCCCTTGTCTGAAAAAGATCTGTTTACCACTATTCCTGTTTCTTGTCAATCAGTAAAGTTTATATCCACAATGCCACTTTCCCTTTTCTAACATGGGCTTAAACTTTGTCGGGATGCCTATAATCTGGCACTTCAGCAAATGCAGGGATGAGAGTGCCCAAAGGCAAAAAGGTTGGACGTTCTTTAGTGACAAGGAATCATGTAACGAGAGAACATTTTACAATCTGTAATGTAATACCATTTCAAATGGGTGGAATAATTTGACTTCAAGTAAACAGAAACATCAGTTTTCTCTTTGTCTGTTATTGCCATCAAGATTGGGAACTAATACATTTATATAAAATTACCAAAGTGAGCTCAGCATTAAATGCACTATGCGCATGTAATGTAAATCTATATTAATAACAGAACATGACCTTGCCGGGTTACATATATATGAAGCAAAGCAAAGGACTATGGCAGTGTTTCACAAACTATTTTCCAATGTGACCCCATTTTATCTTGTCTCAAGAGCAATTAAGAATGGGCAGCAAAAGCTGGCCTTGAATCAATTTCTAAATATTTTTAAAAACTTTGGAACTTAATGTGACCCCAGATTCCAGTAAAATGCAAAAGAGCAATAAAGCAGCATATTATTGCTTTGTATACTGTTACTAAAGTTTGCATTTTATAGATCAACATTAGATCACATAAACGTGAAAATCCATTTTTGAAGTAGTTATAATTCTTTTTCATTTACTTGCCAAACTCTTCATATTCCATTGTGACAGAAGACTCAGTTAAGCCCTTTTACCTTCTAGCCCCTCCAACCCCACAGACACATTGTAATCAGCTCTTCTTTCACCAAATCCCTCTTTAACCCTCCTACCACTCCTCTCTAAGCTCCTCAATCAGTTCCCCACTCATCTCCTCCCTCCCAACTCAGCACCACTAATGCAACCCTTCCCTCTCTCCCCATTCATCCCCTACAATTTTATCCTGCCCACTATCTCTTCCCCTCGTAATTTTGTACATGTCTATCAAGTCACTCCTCAACCTTCTTTGTTCCAAGGAAAATAACCCTAACCTATCCAATCTCTCCTCTAGCCCTGGCAACATTCTTGTAAACCCCTTCTGCACTCTTTACAGAGCAACTACGTCCTTCCTGGCCTTAGGGCCTGGACCCCAGCCCTTTTTACCCAACCTCCTCCCACACCCAGAATCCCAGCCCCCAGGTCTTGGGATCACAACTCCCCACTGGCCCCAGATCCTAGCTGCCAGGCCTCAGCTTCACTGCAGCTCACCTCCCCCCTCCCTTCCAGCCTCCAGACTTGTGAAATAGTGATCCAGAAGTCAGAATTCTGCCAAACGATGGAAGTTTCTCATCTCTGCAAACATTTTTTTAAAAAATTCACATCAACTCACCCTGTAACCTCATCAAAAAACTCAATGAAGTTCTTAAACATGATTTGCTTGTAATAAATCTGCACTGGTTTTTCTTAATTAATCCATACTTGCCCGATTGATTGTTAACTTTCATCTGGAACATCTAATAAAAAAACTTTCCCATCAGGGAATTTAAACCGACTGGTCAAAACTTGCTGGGCTTATACTTGCACCTTTTTTGAACAATTATGTGATATTTGCAGTTCTCCAGTCTTTTGCCACCACCCCTATATTTGAGGAGGATTAGTTGATTAATGGCCAATACCACTGCAATTTCCACCCTTACATTCCTCAGCATCCGCAGATGAATCCCATCTGGTTCCGATCACTTATCAACTTTTGAGTATGGCTAGCTCCTGTAATATCTTCTCTTTCGTTATTTTCAGCCTGTTCAGTATCTCAACTACCTCTTCTTCACTTGATGACAGATACAAAATAACATTTCCACTCCCATCATCTGTAGATCTCTTTTTTAGTCTCTAATTGTCCAACTCCAGCTCTTATTACCATTATACTATTTATATGTCTTATGTTAGCTGCCAGTCTCTTCTCATTCTCACTTTGCCTCATTAATTTATTTTTTCACTTCCTCTCTGAACGTCCTATATCATAGAAATCATAGAAACTCCACAATGCAGAAAGAGGCCATTTGGCCCATCGAGTCTGCACCGATCACAATCCCACCCAGGCCCTATCCTCATAACCTACACATCTCAGGACACTCAGGGGCAATTTTAGCATGGCCAATCAACCTAACCCGCACATCTTTGGACTGTGGGAGGAAACTGGAGCAACTGGAGGAAACCCACGCAGACACGAGGAGAATGTGCAAATTCTACAGACCCGAACTGTGAATCGAGCCCAGGTCTCTGGAGCTGTGAAGCAGCAGTGCTAACCACTGTGCTACCGTGCCACCCATATTCAGCCTTGTTTTCAATCTGACATTTATCATATGTCCCCTTTTTCTGTGTCGTCTTGCCATCTTATCTCTTTCATCATCCAGCAAGCTCTGGTTTTGCTTGTCCTAGCTTTCTCTCTTGGGAATGTACATTGATTGTACCCAAAACATTTCCTCACTTAGAAGGCAGCCTATGGTTCTGTTATGATTTTGCCTGCTGATCGTTACCTGAGACAGATCCATCTTCCTCCTTGTCCACCTGTACAGCTGGGCAATTTGTGTTGTGATGTGGTTGGCTCTGGCTGCATTTCCCAGATGGACCACCATCCCGAACAGTATTCAGAGCTGAACACAGGTCGAGTGTGACATGCACTCAGGACTCTGGCACTACCTGCTTGATCCTTCCTGATTGTCTGATGATCATCTAGTCCCTTTCTGCTTGCACATCATTATGTTGCATGGCATCCACGAAACACAAAACTTGCAGCTAGAACTCTTCCAGCAGATAATTCCTGCAAGTGATTGTCCAGGATACAAGAAGCATCCTGGAGTACACACATGGAGCATGGTGAACATTCCACGGATTCAGGTGGCTTGTCATGCCTCCATTCACTGGATAGTAATTATATTTTTTAGAAATAAAATGACTTTTAAAAATGAACTTTTAAGATTTAAAAAGCAAATACAATTATTTTAGTTCTTATCTAACATCCTTACCTCAATATTTAGCCTCCATAATTATTTCAGTTCCCTCAAGTTCTGCTGCTCATTCCATGCCACAATTATCCCAACAACATTTTCACTTTCTGCCTGTGCTCTTTCTGGTCAAGAATTTGTTCTTGCATAGCACTTTTTTATAATCCCACTCTGCTCATTCCCGATCTTGAGTTGGCTTTGCTGCCCTTCTTATTCCGCACCATTCTTGCCCAGTTCTCACTCTTCCTGTGCTGGGGTTCTTTCTCCCTGAACCACACAGCTCACTCTTCTCTTGGTCTGGGGCTTGCTCTGCTGCCACATCTTTTATCACACAATGCAGCACGGTGGTACTTGCTCTGCTGCCTCACAGCGTCAGGGATACAGGTTCAATTCTCGGTTTGGATCACTGTCTGTGCGGAGTCTGCATGTTCCCCCCACGTATGCGTGGTTTTCCTCCGGTTGTCCGTTTTTTTCCCCCACAGTCCGAAAGATGTGCCGGTTAGGTGCACTGGCCATGCTAAAATTCTCCCTCAGCGTACCTGAACAGACACCGGAGTGTGGTGACCAAGGAATTTTCACAGTAACTTAATTGCAGCATTAAGCCTACTTGTGACATTAATAAGAAAAACAAGCTTATCAGCCTGGACATTGGTTTCTTATTCTCCAACCAAAGGAGAAAATGTTGGAAAATCTCAGCAGGTCTGGCAGCATCTGTAAGGAGAGAAAAGAGCTGACAGCTCTGACAAAGGATCATCTGGACTTGAAACGTCAGCTCTTTTCTCTCCTTACAGATGCTGCCAGTCCTGCTGAGATTTTCCAACATTTTCTCTTTTGGTTTCACATTCCAATATCTGCAGTAATTTGCTTTTATTAGGTTGGAGAATAAGGTTCGGCATGCGCTCAAAAGCACAAAGAATTAAGATTAGAGGAGCCTTTTGATAGTGAGAGAGATAGCAAGGTGGACGAGCTTTAGGGAACAAAATTCCAGTGTAAAGTCGTAATAACAAAAGGCTCTTATAGTAGAGATCAGGATGCAGAGACATTGGTCTATGCTCAAAAAAAGTGGACAGTAAAAGGTGAGCCATGAAGTAATTTGAAGTCACGAAGGGATATGAAAATAAACAAAAAGTTTATTAATTCAATAGTCCAGAATTTGCAACAAGGTAATAGTGAGACTATCAGTGCTCACCATTATAATAGAGAAAATCTGACAACAACTTCTGGAGAACATACGACGGAAGCTAACAACAGAAACCCAGAATTGCCATGAGAGATTTCCTTGCCCTCCACAGGATGCAACACTGCAGGCTTGAGCCACGACAGATCAGCCATGATCTTATTGAATGGCGGGGCAGGCTCAAAGGGCTAGATGGCCTACTCCTGCTCCTATTTCTTATGTTCTTATGTTCTTATAAGCGGAGTATTCAGGAATATCTGAGTTTTTAACGAAACAATCAAGTAATAATTACTGAACAACATATCTGGCTCTGAAAATGAGTGTTGGAGAATTTTTCCCATGTTTTTGTTACTTATCTTCTTTAATCCCATCTACCATTCCCAATTTTATTTCAGTTTCTGTACTGTCTTATATTTTTTGCTTTGTACTTCCTGGCTTACACTGGAAATATCTCAGTAAGAATTTTCAACCTTACTGATTGAAGAGCCACATTGCTGCTTGATCTATTCAGAGGCTAAAGCTCCCATTTATAGAGCACAACACTAGGTAAGATGCTGAATTAGAAGAATTCTCTGCTGACATATTCTCTACAAATATATCAGTAATTGCCAGTGAGATGATGGACTAAAATAGCCCTTTCACCGCTGAGAGCAAAATCCAGACATATATTAACTAATGAGTGAGAGGCGCTTAATAGAGTACAGTCAGCAGAGTTCTGGATAAATTAGCGAAGGAAGCTTGGAATGGAAGGTTGCTTCAAAAATTGAATAATGTCTTAGAAATAAGTAATTCTGACAGACCGGATGTGGGGTTTAAAGTTCAAGGTGTGCTGCAAATCAACCTTGTGCACCAGAGTTTAACTTGGAAAAAAGATCAAATGTATAAAAAACCTACATCTGAAGACATTAAGCCAAATAGTAAAAGGGAAATCAACAAGAAGCATAAAAATTCCAACAAGAGTGAGCAGTAAGGAAACCTTCAGGGCTGTTAGAATGACAAGTACAATTGCCAGAATATTGTCAAGATCCATAGCCTTTGTAATATCCAATTCTTGACATCACATGGAGTGAACTGAATTGGCTGAGTCGATGACACTAGGGATTTCGGAGCAGGCAGAGATGGATCATCCACTTGGCACTTCTAGCTGAAGATTGTTCTGAATGCTTCAGCCTTGGCTTTTGCACAGATGTACTCAGCTCCTCCATCAAGGTTGGGGATATTTATGGAACCTCCTCCTCCAGAGAGCCACAAAGCTTAGATCTGATCCATTGATTGTGGAATCACATAGCTCTGCCTATTGCTTATGCTATTTGGCACACAAGTAAGTCCTGTTGATAGGACACCTCAATTGTAGATATGGCTGGTGCTGCTCCTGACATGCCCTCTTGCACACTTCAGTGAACCAGAGTTGATTCCCTAGCCTGGTGATAATGATAAAGTGGAGGAATGAGGCCGCAAGGTTACAAATTGTATTTTCAGCACAATTCAGCTACTGATAATAGTTCACTGTGCCTCATGGTTCCCAATCTTGAGTTGCCAGGCCAAACCATTCTTGGTAATGGACTTTGATTTGATTTATTACTGTCACATGTATTAGTATACAGTGAAAAGTATTGCTTCTTGCACATTATACAGACAAAGCATGCCATTCATAGAGAAGGAAAGGAGAGGGTGCAGAATGTAGTGTTACAGTCATAGCTAAGGTGTAAAGAAAGACCAACTTAATGCAAGGTAGGTCCATTCAAAAGTCTGACAGCAGCAGGGAAGAACTGTTCTTGAGTCAGTTGGAGCATGCCCTCAGACTTTTGTATCTATTTCCTGATGGAAGAAGGTGGAAGAGAGAATGTCTGGGGTGCATGGGGTCCTTAATTATGCTGGCTGCTTTGCCAAGGCAGCAGGAAGTGTCAACAGTCAATGGATGGGAAGTTTGCGTGATGGACTGGACTACATTCACAACATTGTGTAGCTTATTGCGGCCTTTGGCACAGCAGTAACCATACCAAGCTGTGATACAACCAGAAAGAATACTTTCTATGGTGCATCTGTAGAAATTAGTGAGAATCGTAGCTGACATGCAGAATTTCTTTAGTCTTCTGAGAAAGTAGAGGCGTTAGTGGCTTTTTAACCATAGTGGGATCACAGTCTTCAATCCTCTGTGCCTTTGTCCTCACTCCTTTCTCCCAGTGGTGTTCCAACTTGGAGTACTAATTCATTAGCTAACATCCCTAAATCTGACCTTATGATGGAAGGCAGGTCATTGGTGAAGCAGCTGAAGATGGTTGGGCATAGGACACTCCCCTGAGGAACTTTTGCAGTGATACACTAGAACTCTAGGGTATCATTGCAGGTTGTTTTACCTCCATCAACCATAACCATCTTCTCTGCGCTTGCTACGACCCTAACAAGTGGAAAGTTTTCCCACTGATTTGCACTGACTTGTTTTGCTAGGGCTCCTTGATGCCACATCTAGCTAAATGCTGCTTTGATGTCAAGGACGGTCACTCTCACCTCACTTTTGGAGTTCAGCTCTTTTGTCCATGTTTGAACCAAGGCTGTAACTGAGTCAGGAGCTGACTGACCCTGACAGAACCCAAATTGAGTGTCAGTCAGCTGATTATTACTAAGCAAGTTCCGTTTGATAGTGCAACTGATGACCTCTTCCATTACTTTACTAACGATCTAGTGTGAATTGAGGGGGCAGTAATTGGCTACCACTAATGTCAATAGAGAAAATCTGTTTTAACAATTCAAAATGCTGTGTAGTTGCATTGGTGCACTGAAGATTTTAAAATCAGCGATCTTCAAATATGTTTCAACAGAAATGAACAATAAAAAAAGCTTTATAAAACTAATGCAATTTGCACCCAGACTACAATTCTTAACCAGTTTGCCAACATAATTGGCTGCATGGTTTGTTCTTTTTCTGAGCTTTTTGTTGCTTCAACTATTTCTCAGCAGAAAACACCTCAGAGGAAAATAAATAACTCATTGCATTGATTACAAATCCAAAAGAAGAAATCCAATACAATTTGACTCATTCATTATCGGACACAATTTTTAACTTTACCGCATATTAGTATAAAATTTTTAATAGCTATAATGTTTCAAGCATTAACAGAAGAAAAGATTTTACTGATGTCAATGAATTAGAAGTGCACAAACCTGAAGCTTGTTATTATTGGATTACTAGAACATGTGGTTTAAAAGGACAGGGCTTTTCTAAAAAAATATAGGAAAGTTTTAGGGAAGCTTTCATTTGCATGTATGTTTCGCAATGTAACCAGTATATGGAAGCATTTTGGCCTCAACTGAGGTTTGACCAAACAGTATTAATTTTAAAGTAGGCTGAGCTGTATCTTCTTACCCATCCTGTTTGTAATTCATTTTCTTAACTTATTTTAATAAATACTTCCCACAATATAGTCAGAAAAAACAGTTCTAACAAAAATAATAAATTGCACCTTATTGTAAACCCTAGCTTCACTTTACAGCTGGGAGACAGTGGCCGACAGCCATGACCTCTGGAAGCTGACTGACTGGAGGCGTACTGGAAGAGGCAAGGAAAAGTGGAGAGCTCAGCTGCTGAGAAAAGGCCCACAAATCCTGCAACTTCTCAACTGGCTGTAGCAAACGTGACACAGACTGCCAGGCAGACTGTGGCTTCTGAGCCAAACCAGGTGATGTTTAACACATGAATTGTCCACCAAGGTACAAATCAATATCTCACAAGACCAAAGCTGCCAAATTATGTGATTTAACTTCATACTTATCTCATTTCCCCTTAAATACTATTGACCTCAACCACTCCATCTGACTGCAAATTCATATGGACACCAGCTCTGAGTAAAGTTTCTCCAGGATTCTTAAGTGGATTTACTACCGACCATCATGTCCCTAGTTCCAGATACTCCCACAAGTGGAAATAGCTGCACCACATCTCTCCTACCTAAAGAAAAAAAGGCCCAGCCTGTTTAGCTGAGTTACAACATCTCACTTGTAATATCATCCTCCTCTTCTGCAATATACCCATTTCTCTCCATTCCTCTCTTGTATTAGACATCACACCAGAACACCAAGTGGTGTAACCAAAGTTTGATACAAGTTTAACCTAACTTCTCTGAGTAGTAATCCTTAAGATCCTCTAATTTGAAACAAAAGCAAAATACTGCAGATGTGGATAGCTGAAATAAAAAAAGAGAAAATTCTAGAAGATAGGAAGAAGAAAAAAGTTCTGTGATCAGCTGGAAGACGAGTAATTAAGTAAGAGTTCAGTGTAAAGCCGGAGAGATTTCAAGGAAAAAAGCTCAAGTTAAATCTAGAGGTGTGAATGGCAGCACAATAAGCAACTTGTCAAAGGCAAAAACAAGACTAAACTTAAAACTTGCAAAGTAAAAAGTCTGGATGGCAAGGTGGCACAGTGATTAGCACAGCTGCCTCACAGTGACAGTGCTTGGAATCAACTGGGTGACTGTCCGTGTGGAGTTTGCACATTCTTCTATGTTTGCATGGGTTTCCCCCCACATTCCAAAATGTGCAAGCTAGATGGATTGGCCATGCTAAACTGCCTTTTAGTGTCAGGGGGCCAGTGGGGCAAATACCGTGGGGCTATGAGGATAAGGAATGGGCGGGACCGTTGCCGGCGCAGGCTCAACGGGCCGAATGGCCTCCCTCTGCACCATAGGGACTCTATGATTCTACAAAATTGCTGAGCTCAGTGAGGAATTAAGAAAGCTGCGAAATGCCCAATGAAAAGTTGAGAGATCAACATGAGAATAGAGAATGAAAATGACAGGGTCATGTTTACATACCGAACAGTGTTCCACATAGTCATCACCTGCACCTTTGACCTTGCACCAACCCTTCTGCCACTTAATCTCTTCTGGCTTCCATCCTATCACAGTCCTTCCCTTTGTTCTTCCTTCAGCCCTTTCTCTTGCTCAAAACCTGTTAACATTTTTAACTTTGATCTACCCGAATCATGAAACATTTCTCTCTCCACAGAACTTGCTTGACTTGTTAAGTATTTCCAAAATTTTCTGTTTTCAATCCCTTATTTGACTGTTCTCATCCAGAGAAATAACAAGGCAACAAAATTGGCTTTAGTAGTTTAAAAAAAATGGGGTAAGTGGGATAGAAAAAGAGGGAAAAAAAAGCTGGTATTTCTGCACCCAAACCAGAGAAATCCTACAGTGCAGGAGGCAGCCATTTGGCCCATCAAGCCTGCACCAGCAACAATCCCACTCAGGCCCCATCCCCGCAACCCTATACATCCACCCCGCTAATCCCCTGACACCAAGTCAACTGAGCATGGCCAATCAACCAAGTCCACACATCCTTGGACTGTGGGGGCAAACCAAAGCACCCAGAGAAAATCCACACAGATATGGGGAGAGTGTGTTCCTCACAGGCAGTGACCCGAGGCTGAAACTGAACCCACGCTGATGACGCTGTGAGACAGCAGTGCTAACCACTGTGCCACCTTATCAAGAAACCCCAAACAAAAGTATGGAGACATCAGTGAGGGCAAAATTAATTTTGGCTCTAACTGCCCATAAATGTTCTTTTAGAGACATATATTTAACAGGAATTAACTTGTACTGATTGTGGTTGCAATTTAATTTACACTGTAACAGAAGGGGAGTGGCAGATGCCAGAGGATCAGCAGTGGCACAGTGGAGAGGTGAGGATCTGCCATTGTAGTTATGTTTGGAGGACTATGTTTGCAAAGCACTCCTGCTCCACAAACAGTGCTGCCTTCCTTCAGCTTCAGGGTTGTCCCCAATCCTAAGAATTATGCCAACAGCTACCAAATTAAGTCTATTCAAATTTGTGATAGGCAGCCTCATCAGTAAATTTAAAGTACCAATCAACTCTGCTTAAAGCAGAAGTAGTGAAATAATCTGCTTTCCAGAGGTGCTTCATTGCCACTCCTGGCAAGCTTAGAATTCCTCACGTGATTTCAGGTTCTCCTCAAATACCTTGCCACATTGAAGTAATCCTTCAAGATAATCTGATAGATGTATTCAGAATATATAAGCTTTTGATAAAGTAAGTCAAGAAAACTTATTTCTAATGTTTGGCAATTCATAACTGGAGAATATAGTCCACAGTGGAATAAATTTTAGGATTTTTCCCCTGCAAAGATCATTTGGGCAGAGAATGTACAATCAGTTGTACAAAGTAGATAGAATCCATGAAGAAAATAGATAAATATTTGGAAAGGCTAAAATTTAAGAGGATGTGGAAATGGGGCCAAACGTTAGTTTCAGCAAAGAATCTATTGGATTGAATGGTTGCTCCCTGTGCTGTAGTCCTCCCCCCAAACCCCACATAGACTGCACACCCCAACCAAAAGACAAACTCAACCCAGGATCCCACCATTCAATCCCCAGCAGTTCAGACTGGATCCACCCCACCATAAAGAACAGAGCTTAGCCCAAGAACAGCCTTGACCCCAAAAAGTGATCCACAGCCCCAGGGACAGTACTACAACCCCTCCTCCCCGCTAGGAAATGGAGTCGACACCACAAGGCTAACTCAGACTGGGGACAACCCTCAAACTCTGGTCTCTCCCCAAAGTTCTCCCTCTCTCTCTCTCACCCCAAGCACTCTCCACATGATCTCTCTCTATTCCCCACCCCTTCTCATCTGCCCTGTCTCATCTCCCTCCACCACAATCTCATCTCCCTTTCTCTCCTCCCCCGCCCCCCCTTCCCCTTTCATCTTCCCTGGCTCTCCTCATACGTCCTCCCCGTTTCTCTCCCTCCCTCAGTCTCTCTCCCCATTTCGCCCTCCCCCAGTCTCGGCCTTACCGTCATAATAATAACAAACTTTCTTCTTTGCTGCTCCCAGGCTCAGCGCCATGACAGCAGCGGCAGAGACTGTGCGGCCAGCACCATTAGCCGGTGAGGGGGGGATTGATGGAGTTTAACCTGCCGTTAGCCGGGGGCTGACTGCACTCCCCCCCTCTTCCCCCCCAGTGGAACAATCCTCCTGGTCACGCGCGCGGGGCGGAGTCTCCAGCCCAGAGACAATGACCATGATGTGGAGATGCCGGCGTTGCACTGGGGTGGATGCAGTTAGAAGTCCCACCACTTCAGATTAAAGTCCAACAGGTTTATTCGTTAGCACAAGCTCAAAAGAGAGTGGCTTTTGCTACCAAATAAATCTGTTGGACTTTAACCTGATGTTGTGAGACTTCTTGCAATGACAGTGACCCTGTGCCTTAGTGAGCAGCTAAACACCTGGCCAAGCAGCTTTTTCTTTAACAATAATGACCAGGGGAACCAGGGGAGTTAACCAGTGCAGTCACAATCATTCTTTTGTTTCCGCATCCTTCTAAAAACGTGACTGCTTCCTCAATCCCTAATCATGTTTGGGTAAAATATGGAAAGTTCTGCAAATATTGCAAATGCAGCCAGTCATCATCTTTAGAGTCATAGAGGTTTACAGTATGGAAACAGGCCCTTTGGCCCAATTTGTCCATGCCACTTCTTTTAAAACCCTGAAGCGAATCCCAATTGTCTGCATTTGGCCCTTATCCCTCTGTACCCGTCCTACCCATGTAACTGTCTAAATGTTTTTTAAAAGACAAAATTGTACCCACTTCTACTATTATCTCTGGCAGCTTGTTCCAGACACTCACCACCCTCTGTGTGAAAAAAATTGCTCCTCCGGACGCTTTTGTATGTCTCCCCTCTCACCTTAAACTTATGCCCTCTAGTTATAGGCTCCCCTATCTTTGGGAAAAGCTATTGACTAGCTGATCTATGCCCATCATTAATTTATAGAACTCTATAAAATCACCCCTCAGCCTTCTGTGCTCCAGAGCAAAAGGTCTGAGGACATTGATACATGTCCTCAGACTTTTGTATCTTTATCCCAACAGAAGAAGGTGGAAGAGATTACGTCTGGGGTGTATGGGGTCCTTGATTATACTGACTGCTTTTCCAAGGCAGCGGGAAGTGTGGACAGTGTCAATGGTTGGGTGGCTGCCTGGATTGCGTGATGGACTGGGCTTTGCTGACGACCCTTTGTAGTTTCTTGCAGATATATCTGTACTCCTGGGTGGCATGAGACATCTTATTTGATAGGAAATGTGGACAGTGTCAATGGATGGGTGGCTGGATTGTGTGATGGACTGGGCTTTACTCACGACCCTTTGTAGTTTCTTGCAGAGATATCTGTACTTCTGGATGGGAATGAGACACTTCCCATCAAATGAAATGTCTCATGCCCTGGAAAAGCAGTGAGCTTAATCAAGGACCCCATACACCCCAGAGATACTCTCTACCTTCTTCTGTCGGGACAAAGATACAAAAGTCTGAGGACACATACCAACAAACTCAAGAACAGCTTCTTCCCTGCTCCTTCAGACTTTTGATTGGGCCTACCTTATATTGAAGTGATCTTTCTCTACATCCAAGCTATGGCTGTAACATTATAATCTGCACCTTCTCTCCTATGTACTCAATGAAAGGTTGTATAGCATGCAAGAAACAATACTTCTCACTGTATACCAATTCATATAACAATAATGAATCAAATCAAAAATCTCCCAAGATATGTTGACCACTCCTGAAGTACTCAGAGGCCTATGCACATGCTGTGCTACTTGCATTCTCTTGCAACACCAACTCATTTTATCTGGCATTTTAACAAAATAATGTTTCTTCCTCACAGGTGTCAAGAACAGTAAGTTTCAACAAAGCTCCATCATAAGGTCAAAAGTGGGGGTATTTGCGAATGATTGCATAGTGTTCAGCAGGATTCGCAACTCCTCAAATACTGAAGCAATCCATGTCCAAATATATTAATACCAGAGCAATATTCAAGCTTGGGCAGAAAAGTGACAAGTAACATTTGCACTATACAAGTGCTATATCAATGACCATCCTCAATAAGTGAGAATCAAACCATTGCTCTTTGGCATTCAATAGCATTACCAGTGCTGATTCACACACTATAAACATCCTGGAGGGTGAAAATGACCAGAAACTGAACTGGACCAGCCACACTAATACTGTGGCTAGAAAATCAAGTCAGAGGCAGGGAATTCAGTGGAGACCAACATGTCTCCTGATTCCCCAAAACCTGTCCATCATGCCTTCCGTCTTTCATCAATCAAGATTTTATATTATTTTCCCTTATTTAATTCTAGGCTGTGTTCCACAGCATACTCTTAACATCTTGTCTCCAATTTGTAAACTAAGCTTTAGACTGAGGTCATCAGATTGTTGATACCGTACTAATATTGCACATACAAAGTAGCTTCTGCATTCCAGCAATCATTTCATAACTAGGCAAGGTTTAGCTGGAAGATTTAACATGAGATATGGTTATCTGCTGGTTCCAGTTCTTTTTTATGACTGTGGGCTCTTTGGCTAAACATTCCATGGCCTCAAAATTGTGATCTCCTTCACAGTGCATTGGCGCTCGCTCCTCTGCAAAAAACACTGCAGAGGAACGAGCACCCGCCAATTTGATTTACACCATGTGATATGAAGAAACAGCTGAAGGCACTGGTGCAAAGGCGATGGCTCCTGGCAATATTCTAGCAATACCACTGAAGACTTGTGCTCCAGAACTTGCCACTCCCCTAGCCAAGCTGTTCAGTATAGAGACAATATAGGCAACAACACAGCAATGGGAAAATTGCCCAGTTATGGCTTGTACTTAAAAAGCAGGACAAATCCAAACTGGCCTATTATGACCCCATCAGTCTACTCTTGATCATCAATAAAAAGGGGTCATCAACAGTGTGATTACATGGCACTTGCTTAGCAATAACCTGTTCACTGATGTCCAGTTTGTCACTCAGCTTCTGACTTCATTGCAACCTTTGTTCAACATGGGCAAAAGAACTGAATGCCAGAGGTGGAGATGGGAGTGACAGCCCTTGACATCAAGGCAGAATTTGATCAAGTGTGGCATCAAGGCACCTTAGCGAAACAGGAGTCAATGGAAATCAGGGGAAAAACATTCCACTGGTTGGAGTCTTCCCTAGCACAAAGGAAAGTGGTTTAATGGTTGGAGATCAATCATCTCAGCTCCAGCACATCTCTGCAGGAGTACCTCAGGGTAGTCCTAGGCCCAACCATTTTTAGCTGCTTCATCAATGACCTTTCTTCCATCCTGATGTCAGATGCAGGGATTTTCACTGATGATTGCACAATAGATATCATTTACAATTCATCAGCTCCCGAAGAAATCCATGTCCAAATACAGCAAGACCTGTACAACAGACAGGCTTGGACTGACAAGCGACAAGTAACATTCATGCCACACAAATGCCAGTCAAAGACCATCCCCAACACAAGAGAATCTAACCATCGTCCCTTGACATTCAATGACATAACATTTGCTGAATCCTCCACTATCAACATCCTGGGGGTTACCATTGAATAGAAACTGAACTGGATTAGCCATATAAATGCTATGGCTACAAGAGTAGCCAAAAGCTAGGAGTCCTGCAGCGATTCACCTCCTGACTCCCCAAAATCTGCCTACCATCCAGAAAGCATAGGTCTGTGATGGAATACTCTCCATTTGCCTGGGTGAATGCAGCTCCAACAACACTCAAAAAGCTTGACAACATCCAGGACAAAGCAAGTCACTTGATTGGCACCCCTTCCACAAATATTAACTTCCTCTGCCACTGATGCGCAGTGGCAGCATTGTGTACCATCTATAAAATGCACTTCAAGAACTCACCATGGTTCCTTAGTCAGCACCTTCCAAACCAATAACTATTTAGAAGGGGAAGGGCAGCACATGGGAATATCACCACTTGAAAGCTTCCCTCCAAGTCACTCATCATCCTGACTTGGAAATATATCACTGTTCCTTCACTGTCATCGGGGTCAAACTTCTGGAACTCCCTCTCCAACAGCACTGTGATGTACTTGCACCAGAAGGACTGCTGCCATTCAAGACAGCAGCTGACAATTACCTTCTTAAAGGAAATTAGTGATGGGCAATAGGTAGTTGCCTAACCAATGATGCTCATTTCTGATGAATGAAAAGGAAAAAGATCTCTTTTGCTAACCATGATGAAACCAGTTTCCACTTGTCCATGTTTCATAAATGATCCTTGCAAAATTTCTATCAGACATTCATACTATATGCTCTGATCTTCTTCATCAATCTTCATGATTAAAGCAATGAAGTGGGGTAAGTGGAGCATGTTTCAATGGATGAGCATTTGATGAACAGTGATCATAATATAGTAAGGTTTGGAATATAGTAAGGTAATGGAAAAAGACAAGAAGCAATCAAGAGTAAAATAGCATCACTGGAGGAGGAAGGATAATTTTAGTAAAATAGGTAACAGAGGAAAACATATCATTAATAATATAACAGAGAACAAAACTGAGTTCAGAAAATGCAGAGATGACTTAAAAAAAAACAATAAGGGGCAGGTGCAACATATAATAAATTAGTGGCTAACACAAAAGCAAGGTAGTCAAAGCAAGGATGGGCTGATTAGGAGAAAGGAGGCATTTGTAACAAGGCATAAGTATTAAATAAGGTCCAGGGAAACTATGGGCCCTTCCTTTTCTCCTTTTTCTGGGTTTTTCCAATACAGGAGTCGGCCATTAGGCCTTCAAGCCTACTCCACCATTCATTATAATCACGGTTCGCCATCTAATTCAATAATGGGATCCTGGCCTCTCCCCTATATCCTTTAATCCCTTTTGCTCCAACAGTTATGTCTAAGTTCTTCTTGAAAACGTAAAATGTTTCAGCCTCAGCAATTTTCTGTGAGGGAAAATTCCACAGGCTTACCACTCTCTGGGTAAAGAAATTCATTCTCACCTCAGTCCTAATAGATTTATCTCATATCCTCTGATTACAACCTGTGGTTCTGGACATCTCACGATCGGTGACATCTTTCCTGCATCTATCCTGTCTAGTCTTGTTAGAATTTTACAGGTTTCTATGAGATCCCTCCCTCTTAATCTGAATTAATCAGGCCTACTCCTGCTCCTGTTTCTTATGTTCTTATGTTCTTAATCTCTTGTCATGCAGCATACGTGATTTCTGCTTCTCACTATATGTTTCCAATATCTATTATGCAACACAACTTTATCACAACATTTGAATACCTCAAAAAACTCAAAGCAAGAACCAAGATAGAATGGGACAATAGCAACAAAGAAATCACTATATTTACAAAACAAGTCAACTCTGCAGCTCATAAAACCTTACCATTCTGAATTTTCTGGTACCAGCCAACTGTCGTACAATTATGTTGTACACCAAATTTATAGCTTATCCACAGATTCCATGTTACATTTCATTTATGCTGAATACATGTGCAAATAGTATTTAAAACAATGCTAATTGTTGTTTATGGAGTTAGAGAAATTAAGTGGGAAAACGTGATGAATAAATCAGAGACTCCAAAAGTTAAAGTTTGTTTATTAGTCACAAGTGAAGCTTACATTAACACTGCAATTAAGTTACTCTGAAACTCCCCTAGCCGCCACAGTCGGCGCCTGTTCAGGTCAATGCACGTCTTTTCGACTGTGGGAGGAAACCGGAGCACCTGCAGGAAACCCATGCAGACACAGGGAGAACATGCAAACTCCACACAGGCAGTGACCCAAGCCGGGAATCAAACTCAGTTCCCTGGTGCTGTGAGGTAACAGTGCAAACCACTGTGCCACTGTGTCACCCCCAAAAGCAAAAAATGTGTGACGACAAAATCTCAAGAGAAATTATTTCTAGAAGCAGTTGTCATTGAAGAGGGATTCTATACAGACCTTTTATGGTAAACGTCCTTTATGCTGTTCCTCTGTGATTTCAATGGATTTTTATTGTCAAACTTACAATAGCTGTTGCTGAATCCTCAGTCCCAGAGAAATTTTAGTCCCACACTGATACTAACATATGCCATATTTCAAACGGGATGACGCAACCTGGGGTGAACCTTGGATGGAGTAAAAATGTGCAAAACCTTCCTTCAGGCAATCTCTTGGTGACAAATAAGGATTTTGCTCCCAGCCTTTGTAAGAATGTTAAAACAGGCGAGAGTGAATTAACACTCTGTTGTGAATCATTCTTGTTTATTTTTATTTCTGACATTTATTTTGATGAGGACCAAGATTCTCAAGTCTGCTACTTCAACATATGTAAACAACTGTTTCTACTTTATGGCATAATAAAAAAAAGGCTGCTGTTTGTATGCTGTTAAAACTCAAAAGATAATTGTGAGAAATGTACAATATATAATTTAGTGGTACCAAACCTTAAAAGTGACCATCCTACCCTCAAATCCCCTCCAACATCATCCAACCCGTTTACACCTCACCCCCCACCCCCCCATATATCCCCCATGCCCTAATTTGTCCTCCCTCCAACTCACCTTCCAACCTCTCCTGAACCTCCTCTCCAAACTTCCCCTAAAGCCCCCACCTTTGCCCAACACACACCAAACCAATCTCCCTAATCCTTCCTTCCACCAACTTCACTTAGGACTTTTGCTGGATACAGCAAAGGTTGTGGGTTCTGACAACATTCAGCCAATTGTACTGAAGACTAATTCCCCAGAACATGCTGTGCCCATAGCCATGTTTTTTCAGTAAAGCTACAGCACTGGCATCCACTTGAAAAATGTAGGAAATGTGCTGGTGTGCCCTATCCATACAAAGCAGGACAAACTCAATCACCAATCCACTCTCAAACATCAGCAAAGTGATGGATAGAGTCATTGATAATGCTATCAAGTGACGCTTAATCAGCAATAACTTGCTCACTGACTGCAACAAGGCTTGGATAATATCCAGATTGGATTACTAAGAGCAAATAATATTCATGCCACACCAGTGCCAGACAATGGCCAATGTCAACGAAAGAAATCTAACCACCTCCCCTTGGTGTTCAATGGCATTATCATTACTGAATCACTCATCATCAACAAAATCTAACTAGACCAGCTGTACAAGAGCTGGCCAAAGGCTGGGAATTCTGTGGTGAGTAATTCACCTCCTGACTCTTCTAATGCTGCCCATCATCTAAAGTTTATTTATTATTATTACATGTAGGCTTACATTAACACCTCAATGAAGTTATTGTGAAAATCCTCCAGTTGCTACATTCCAACACCTTTTCAGGTACACTGAGGAAGAATTTAGCATTTTCAATGCACCTCGCCAGCACGTCTTTTGGACTGTGGGAAGAAACCAGAGTACCTGGAAGAAACATACGCAGACATGGGGAGAATGTGCAGATTCTGCAGACAGTGACCCAAGCTGGGAATTGAACCTGGGCCCCCAGCATTGTGAGGCAGCAGTGCTAACCCTTGTGCCACCATGCCGACAGAAGTTAGGAGTGTGATGCAATGTTCTCCACTTTCTTGGATGAGCGACACTGCAACAACACTCGAGAAACTCAACACCAAGATAAAGCAACCCACCAGGTCAACGTTCATCCTTTCACTACTGGCACGTAGTGATAGCATTGAGTACAACCTACAAGATGCGCTATAGGAACACTCCTTCAATGGGACCTTCCAAATCCACAACCTCCAGATCCCAAAAGAACAAGGACAGCATGTTACCGCATGGGAACACCACCACCACCAAGCTCACCACCCTCTTCCACATCCACCCCCTGCACCCCTCCATCCCCTTCCCACCCAAAGTCACACACTATCCTGACTTGGAAATATATTGCTATTCCTTCACTGTTGACAGTTCAAAATCCTAAAGCTCTTTTCCTAACTGACTGTGGGTGGACCTACATCAAATGGACCGAAGCAGTTCAAGAAGGCAGCTCACCAACGCCTTCTGAAGTATAATTAGATGTGGGTAATCTATCCCATAAATGAATGAAGGCAAGTAGTATTACTGAATAGAATAAAAATAGAGATATTTAAATAATTGTCAGTCCTCAAATTAGCAAAATCAGCCAGCTTGGGTGGATGAATCCTGGATTAAGATAGGATATAAAATGCAGACGCTCTATTCACAGTCTCGATTCTCTGCTGATGTGAAGACTTTGCCAGAGGACAGGAAGATTGCAAAGGTTACACCTCTGTTTAAAAAAGGAAGAGAGATAAACCTGACAATCACAGATCAGTCTTTGTCCAAATTATTGTATCTATTTAGATACAATAATCTGAACTAAAATTAATTGGAAAAAATATGAGCAAATAAATGAAAGCCAGCACATATTTGTTAAAAGCAAATTGTATTTGGCTACCTTGATTGAGCTCTTCAGTGAAATAACAGAGATTGGATGGGGATTGTGCCGCTAATATGTATATAAACTTTTAAAATACCTTTGATTAAGTAACAGCTAATAGATTTGTTAGCAAAATTGAAACCTCTGGGTTTAAAGGAGCAGTGATTACATGGGTACTAAATTGGTTACCTGACAGAAAGCAAAGAATAATGGTGAATGTATTTTCAGACTTGGTGGAAGATGGGGAAGTGAGGAAATGTGCAGTGGTGTTCCCCCCAGGGGTCAATGGTGGGACCACTGTTCTTTTCAATATATATTAATGACCGGGCCCTGAGGATATAGGGCAATAATTTCAAAGCTGGAAGACAGAATAAAATTCTGAGGAGGATGGTAACAGATTGCAAGAGACATAATCAAACTGGTGACAGGGTCAGATTTGTTGCAGATCAAATTTAATGCAGAGAAGTATGAACTGTTGCAATGGCTATGAAGAAAAAGGAGTGGAGTGGGACTAATTGGACAGCTCTTTCAAAGAACCTGCACAGAAAAAATAGGCTAAATGGCTTCTTTCTGTACAACATCATTCTGATTCCATAATTTTGTCCATAGCCCCATTTGCATTTCTCCTATCTTCTGTAATTAAACTAACAAATATTACAGTGAGATGGTGGATTGGATTTGAATTTGGGTGTTACAATGTACTGGAAAGGTTGGCTCTGCCTGGATTGGATAAGTTGCCTGGTCCAGATGGCTTGCTCCCAGATTGTGTGTCATAGAAAGTCATAGAAATCCTACGGTGCAGAAGGCGCCATTTGGCACATATAATCTGCACTGACCCTCTGACTGAGTATCCAATCCCTGTCCTCTCCCCCACCCTATCCCTGTAACCCCATACATTTAACTTGGCTAATCCATCTAACCTGTACATCTTTGGTGGTCGAGATAGTAGAAGGGCTTGCCATAATCTTCCAATAATCCCTAAATATGGAGGAGGTGCCAAAGGATTGGAGAGTAGCAAATAAGATCCTCTTATTCAAGAATGTCCTCACAACTACAGGCCAGTTACCCACCAGTGGTGGGTAAGGTTTTGAAAATAATAATCAAGGAAAAAAATCAACAAATACTTGGCTAAGTTTTATTTGGTTATGGACATATGGCGCTGATCTGTAAAAGGCAAAATCATGCTTGACAATTCTAATCAAATTTTTTGATGAAGTGACAGAGAAGTTTAATGAAGGGGCGTAGTGTATGTTGTTTATATTGAATTTCAGGACGTGTTAGACAAAATATCATATTGAAAGGAAAAGGAGGGTTATTATTGTCAAATTGGACAAAAAATTGACTTCAGGCCAGAAAGCAATGAACAGTGGTACAAAAACAGAAAATGCTGGAAAATCTCAGCAGGTCTGACAGCATCTGTGGAGAGAGAATAGAGCAAATGTTTTGAGACTGGATGACTCTTCGTCAGAGTTAAGAACAAAGAAAGTCTGGAGAGACGATGGGGTGGGAGGTGCTGTAATTGGACAAAGGGAGTGTGAATGAAGATGAAGGAGGCTGAAAGAGGTGCTAAAAGTGTCCATAAGCGATCAGGATGTGTGAATGGCAGGACTGAGATGCTGATGATTAAGGCAGTTACCCTGAAAAGAGTGGAGATGGGAGTTGGGGGGGTGGGCGTAGGAGATCAGGAGTGGAGAAGTGGAAAAAATGAAGTGAGAAAGAAGGATGATAAAAATGGATGAATGAGACAAAAAGTAGAAAAAAAAGAAATTAAAAAAACAGAAATGGGGTGAAGGTGAAGAGAGTTCATGCTCTGAAGTTGATGAACTCATTGTTCAGTCCAGAGATCTTTCTCCTCAACCATCGTTGTTCCTTCACTGTTGCAAGGTCAAAATCCTAAAACCCCCTTCCTAATAGCACTGTGGGTGTAGCTACATGACAGGGACTGCAGTGGTTCGAGAAGGCAGCTCACCATCACCTTCTCAAGGGCAATTAGGAATGGGCAATAAATTCCAGCCTAACCACAGCCAATAAACAAACTTTAAAAAAATTTAGAAGAGTGTAATATGTTCACAATGGAATATAGCTGCTGAGGACCAGGACGGAGATGGATATTTCTCTCAAGAGTTTGTGACTCTCATTATAGAGATGGGGCGACACCAGGTGATCCTTATCCTTAGCCAATGAGAAAGGTTAATTTGGACTACTTCCTTAAAAGGGAGAGAACAGTCAAAATTAGGGATAAAAGGTAAGAGCTTATTGTTATAAATGTGAATGTTCTAATTTCTAGCTGGAGGGATCTTAATTTTCACATGAAATTTAATCTCGATGTGATGGCCTTTCTCAGGAGCATGCATAATATATAAATACACACTGAAGGACTTCCCAATATTGTTGGTTAGGCAACTTGACACACTTTTAACCTGCCTTTAAAGTCCCAAGTACTTAATTGCCAAAGTTCATCCCACCATTAAGAAATTTATCATTCCAAATTAACTTAGCCTCGCCATCAAGCTTCTTGCTGTTGGCGGGTCTGGATGATTTCACTTCATGGCAGGTCTGGATATAGTAAATATGCAAAAAAAGCTCCCATTAACTGATGATGCAAGGACACAGATTTAAGCTTTTGGGCAAGAAATACAGGGAGATGTAAGGAAGAAAACTTTTATGTAGCAAGTGGCAATGAATTGGGACTCATGCCTAAGAACATAGAACAGTACAGCACAGCACAGGCCCTTCGGCCCTCGATGTTGTGCCGAACTACGTCCAAACCCAAGATCAAGCTATCTCACTCCCTACTGTTGTGGAAGCAGAGATGATAAGTGATTGCAAAAATAACTTTTATGGGCACTTGTAGGAAATGAATTTGCAGAGCTACAGGAACAGAATGGGAAAATTGGACTGACTGCATTGTTCCAAGGAGAGCCAATATGGACTCAACTGTCTGAATGGCCTGTTTCTGTGCTGAAAGTGACTTTATGACTCCATAAGGCCACTTGTAAACCAATAAACAAGTCTACTTTTCATGCATTGTATTAATGAATAGAATATCATTTTTGATAAAACTCAAACTCTGTATAACATTAAATACAGTAATTTATCCAAAGACCAGAATTTTACTGCCATGGGAATCGGAGCAGGCAAGGGGCAGACAATGGGAAGGTGCATTGACCTCGGGCAAGGTTTTTCGGTTTTGGGATGAGGAGGCCATGAAATCCTGCTCAAAGTTTATGAAAAGTGAAAGTCAGGAAAACTAAGACTACTCTTTGTAATTATGCATCAACAACAGCAGGAAGCAAAAAATGTATACTAAGCCTTTGATTCAGGTCAAATTTTATAAACTGAATTGACTGACTCTATTTTTATGGAGAGCAATCTTTCCCCTTGTGAGCATTTCTGCTCCAAATTTCTAGAGTCTGCTTCATGTTCCAGATCAACAGGAAACCAACGACTTGACTTCTGACCCATTCCACCTCTGTATGTCACAACTTGTTCCTTTGTGCTAGCAATCAATCCTTATCGTGCCTTATTAAGTATAGGTCCCCCGGCAGCAATCCCCTGCTGCGTTCAAATGAACTGATGTAGTATGCAAGAAATACGATTCTGACAGGCACTTCATCTGGTCTCGGTTGCTGGGTCGAATATGTTTTCCCAGATACCAATGTGTTATGTTGATTTAACTCCTTGAGAACTAAATTTAGCCAAACAGTGATACTGTTATTAATTTACTCCCCCTAAGCAAGTAATCAAAATCTCGAAAGATGACAACATGCGACCACCATCAGATCAATTCCTGCTTCCCAGGATCTCTCATAATGCCTTCTTTTTAATTAATAGTCTGTGAAAAGTGAAATTTAGGAAGTTTAAGTCTCCTTTGTAATTATATGTCACCTGGCAGAGAACATACGCAGCTAAGTTTCTGTTAAGAATTCTGCTAGAATTCTTATTTAATTCATCATCTTGAAGCTGTTTGCTTGTTTGTCTGGAATGATACAGGACAAATTTGTAGTACGTTGTCTCCTGCTAACACCTGCTCTCTTTCCCACAGCATTTCCTCACACAAATGCAGAAGATGCAACACCCTCCCTTTCCTTCACACAATACATGACATGACACTTCTTACATTTGAAACTCACTTACTTCTTTCAATTTAATAGATATTGGGGACAATGACTGCAGGTGATGTGATTGCTTTGTTCAACGCTGCACTTAATTTTACAAGTGTGACTCTGAACTTCCAGTTACCTGCCATTTTAATCCTCTGCCCCATCTTGGCTCTGACCGCTCTAACCTCAGCCTCACACACTGTTCCACTGAAGCGCAACATGAGTTCAAGAAACAGAATTTCACCTTTTAGTAAGGCTCTTTACAACCTTCTAGCTCAATGCTGAGTTCAGCAATTTTAGATTGCACTCAGATTTTCTCAGGCCATGGGTATGGTGATTGTTCAGCTGTAACCATTTACTCATCCTCTAGGCCTACCATTTGTTTCTTAATTCTCCCATTATCATTATCATTCTTATTATTTAACCAATCCTATCATCCAACCTATCACAAACCTTCCCCTTCATTCTTTTCAATCCCAACTCTCCTTTACTCCAGCTCTGTACTTGTTTATAAAATGGTGAACTCTCCAACTTCTTCCTGTTCTGATGAGAAAAAAGACAGACCTGATTTGATTTTTTTGATTTGATTTACTATTGTCACATGTATAAACATACAGTAAAAACTATTGTTTCTTGTGTGCTGTACAGATGAAGTATACCATTCATAGAGAACTGAAAAGTTAACTATGTTTCTCACTCCACAGATGATGATCTGTTGTATGCTTCAAAGTTTTCTGTCTTTATTTCAAATTTTCAGCTAACTTATCATTTTGGTCTTCTTCCACAACAACAATTCTCTGCTGCATATTCGAAAACAGGCCCTATCATAGTCAGAGAATTCCTATAATTGCTCCTTTTCTTAACCTAGGCCTTAGATTCTATAATTCCCTCCTTTAACCGAGTCTATTACGCAAACCAGCATCCCATCCATTGACTCCGTTACACTTCCCGCTGCCTCGGAAAAGCAGCCAGCATAATCAAGACCCTACACCCTCAAACAGACTCTCTTCCACTTTCTTTTGTCAGGAAAAAGATACAAGTTCTGAGATCATGTACCAACTGATTCAAGAACAGTTTCTTCCCTGCTGCCATTGGACTTTTGAATGGACCCATCATATTTCAGCTGATCTTTCTCTCCACCCTAGCTATGGCTGTAACTGTACATCTGCACCCTCTACTTTCCTTCTCCCTTATGTACTCTATGAATGGTATGCTTAGTCCGTATAGTGCAAGGAACATTACTTCTCACTGTATCCCAATACATATGACAATAATAAATCAAATCAAATTGAATTAAATCTCCTCCTTTAACATGCTCCTTAAAAGCTATCCCTTTAAGCAAACTTTTAGTTATCCCTCCTAATAACATCTTTTTTTCAGTGTGCTCTGTTTCAGCAGGCAATGGGACCTGGAAGGGAATATTGCTGGTGGTGGTCAATTAAGTACAGTAGCCTGTCCCCAAAAGCTAGTGGTCTATTCAGAGGGACAACACACAGCAGCCTTCGGAGAACCACCATAAACGTGGTCAGTGCTAAGGTTGCAAACGTTAAAGAGAGGATACTTCAAAGGCAAAGCTGCCTTAAAGATCAGTTAGATCTTGAGGAGCAAGTTGGGTTTTTGGCAGCCAGGTCCCAGTAATTCTGCAAGTTGGGGAGGTGAGGTGGCGGGGGGGTTGCGGGGGGGGTTGCGGGGGGGTTGGGGGGTGGTGGTTGTGGGGGGGAGGGGGGTGAGGGGGTGGGGTGGGTGGGGTGGAGGGTGGGGGGTGTGGGGGGGGGTGCGCGGGGGAGGGTGTAGTTATGGTCGTAGAGCACCAGTGCTGTTGGGACATCCTCATGTGTGCAGAACTTGGCTATCAGTGATATCAGAGTCCCCATACCAACAGATTTCAGACAGTGACTTTCCCTTGTGAGGGCAGGCCCAATTGATGTGGACAAAATACCCACAGAGGCCATTAGTGGCCCTTAGAAGGCCATTTAATGGCTTAATTGGCAGCTGGATATGTGGCCGATCTGTCATGTTTCCTGCCACTTGTATTATGGTATGGCAACAGGAAAACATACATTTCCTCTTCTAATGCTTCTCCCCACCATTTTACCAGCCTTCAGTCTCCCAGCCTGTTGCCAATGGATGGGGGAAATTGCAGTCTGCTCGGTGTCAACTTTAGTCTGTTTATGCTTTTAGGAAGAGCCTTGGGATATTGTGAAAGATGCTCTACATAAACAACCTTTTATTGGCATTGAAAAGAAGATTCAACATGATGGTAAAGATGGAAAATCATTGGGAAGTAAAATGGCAAAAAATGCTAATGATGAATTAAGAAGTGGTTCCAGCAATGCATCGAAGACTGATTCACCAGGAACAATCTCCAAATGTTCTCTAAGCAGTACCACAGTTCTACAATTTCGCAAAGGGAGAAACCATATTTGAAATTGATTAAAACATGCATTAAAGCAGCATACAGAAGAGTTTACTACTAATGAGTTAAGCAATTGTACAAGAACAATATCAACTGGAAAATATGACCTTTAATAATCTATAGATCCCACAGTAATAGCTCATCAAAATCAATTACTTGAGACACATTTATGGCGTTGAACACACTAGATAATAAAAAGTAAGATTATATTTCTGATCGTTAGTCTGTTTGGAAAGTCAGGAGAGGGCCATCATTTTGAATGTAGCCTGTACCTCCTTATTTGATGGATCATCGTGCTTTAGGCATGTTTTTTTGTAAAGGCTTGGAACGTAAGTATACTGCAGCATGTTTGTCTTGAAATTAATTTTTATTTTCTGTAGAGCTGTAACTACATCTGAGGATTTGAATTCTGTCTTGTTTTTGTGTACCATGCTGAAGTAGTCTTTCATTATGAAAAAATTATACACTTGATTCAAAGTGATAATAACGTTGTTTGTGTTTCTGCAGTGAACTGAGTTATCAGTTGGTTTTGCATTTAGTAATTACGCATGTTACATTGTGTTTACTGGCCAAATACCAACATGGAAACAACATAACATAATTAACCAAACTGGAGCTACTTGAGGAACTATCCTGATTCAAAGAAGAAAAAATACTATTGAGGAAGCTTCAACTTAAGTTTTGGCCAAGAAATGTGCACAAATTAAATTTTCAGATTTATTTATTTCCTTTCATTTGTAAATTTTCTAAGTGAATCATTGTGTAGCTTCCTCAGCATGCAGTAGCTCATTTATCCTTATCATTTACATTTTAGATAGACATTTTTCATCTGCAACACCATCAAACAACTCAGAATACCTGGTTTAGAACTAATGAATGGAATTTTCTGCTCTGGATTTCAAGTGCGGAGGTGGATGAGATTTGCAGCATGTTTCCCACTGATCGGTGGGTCAGGTTCTAATGCCCAACTTTCTGCGTGAAACCTCGTCAGTTATGCATGGGCGAATGGTTTGTTGAATCACCTTGTGGGGCAGCACTGATTCATCTGCCCACTGTCACATTATGGGCTCAAAGTTCCTGCTGCCATATCTAAATGTCACTCAAACACACACATTACTCTCTGCAGCTCAACTAAATGGTCAAATGTTCGGGGGGTGACCCCAATGAACAAGAAAAATACACCAGGGTTTTGCCATGGTTCTCTGGAGGCTTTAATTAGAGGTGTCCACCAGCACCGGGCGGTTCTTTTTTCCAGAGATGGATCCAGGAGGTCTACCAAGCTCACTTCACCAGCCTGAGAGGCAGTTGTGAAGGGGGTTATCTCCATGACCAACTGCCGGAGAAATGCCATCTAGTGCAGGAAGAAGATGAGTGATCTCTTCGGCACCTTGGGGATAAGTCAGACTTCAGCTCATTCTAAACTCAAGCTCTCATCATGGTATTATGGGCGGCACAGTGGTTACTCACAGCTCCAGTACCCAGGGTCAATTCCAGGCTTGGTTGACTATGTAGAGTTTGCACGTTCTTCCTGTGCCTGCTTGGATTTCCACCAAGTGATCTGGTTTCCTCCCACAGTCCAAAGACGTACAGGTTAGGTAGATTAGTTATGGGACTGTGCCGGGTTATATGAATAGGGCAGGGGAGTAAGCCTGGGTAAGAAACTCTGTGAGTTGCTGCATACTTGATGGGCCAAATGACCCCTTCTGCACTGTAGGGATTCAATGATGACGCACTCAAAGCTTTACATAGCTCAAAGATCTCACACAATAGTAGTGGGGGAGATATCATCGTTAAAAGCCTACTCACCAGCATTTCATCTATCATCCTGCACAAACAACATCTTCAGCCATTACTGGAGAGGATTCTGCACATAGGGAAGACAGCTATACTTTCAAACTTCTACTCCACAATTTCTCATCACAACTTTTAGTTTTCCTGCAAGCCAGACTTGCCCAAATCAAGAGGAGACTGGAAGAGGGATGGCTAACATTCAGGAGCTCTCCAAATTTGAGGAGGATGGCATAGAGTTGGCAGGGGAGGACAGAGATTGCTGTTGTGCCTTTTCCAGACAGCCAGTGTGGATGAGTTCTCCATAAGTTGATCACATCCTGGTGTCCTCGATGAGTGACATGCAATATTGTGTTTAGCTTGTATATGAACTAAATCTATGTTCTGCCTCCTACAGACAGCAGAGGTCCAGACAGACCTACATAGACAACATAAACCCCAGACACAGGCCATCTCAGAGGAGGCTGCTGAGGAACTATTTGAAGAAAAGCAATCACAGTGTTCACCTGCACCCTTCACCAGCACAGAGACACACATTCCAGTGAGTCATCGTTCTTCTCTCTGAGGGTTGTTTGTAATCAGAATTCTCTTCCACAGAGAGAAATGGTCAATGAGTGTAACCAAGGCAGAGTTGGACAGATGTTTGATGGACAGGAGAATCAAGGGTGCTGGTAACAATATTGAGTAATTTAGAAATTGAACTAACTGTTTGCCATTAGGGAAAGTCAAGGTATAGGAGGTATTGCCAATCTTAAAAGTAGACAAAACTCAAAACCTGTGTCCCAGGTTGCTGTGGGAGACAAGGGAGCAGATTCTCAGGGGCCCTGACACAACTTTTTAATTCCTCTCTGGTCATGGGGAAAGTGCCAGAGATAGCTTTCCTTAATTAGTCACACTTCTCCAAGTGTCCATAATTTGTTTTACTTTAGCATTTTTTCTAAGATCTTATCTACCAGTTGCGTTGTAATGACCAGACTGCATTTACTCAACATATTCTTACACTCTTTCTTGAATGAATACTTCACATTTGCTATGCTTTGATCTTTTGGCACCTCCTCCATATCTTGGGCAGAATAGAGGATTATGGTAAGCCTTTTTGGTATCTCCATTCTTGCTTCCTTCAAAAACTTGGGATACAAACCATCTGGCCTATTGTAGGTTTTAGGTATTGTTTGAATTTAAATTCTAATTGCATTCATGATGTCAGCCGTTTAGGCAACATGAGACAGTTTGGCCCAGTACCTCAGGAAATCTTTAATAAGTTATAAATTAGTACCCATTAAAGACAGGGCAGGACAGGACTTGACTAGAATACTATGGATTTTGCTTTCCAGTTCAGCCTTGGGCATTGGTTAACACTCAGTCTCTTAACTTCTGCTTCCCTCTGGACAGTAGGCAGTTGCTATGCAACTTGCTCGCTGAAAGCTTCTGTTTATTAACTCATTCCAATCCACAACTGTCAGAGTGACTAATGATGTAATTGCATTCTGATTGGCCTAAATGTGGTGAAGCTATTTCTTATTGGCTTAAGAAGTTTGTGATCAATCTGTAATTGGTCTAGGTGGGCATGATCAATTTCTAATTGGTTTCTCGGGGGTGATGGTCATCTATTGATGTCAGTTCCCTGACTAGCCCTCTTGCTGCAACTGTACAGGGCACTGGTGAGGCCGCAGCTGGAGTACTGTGTGCAGCTTTGGTCGCCGCATTTGCGCAAGGATATTTTGGCCTTGGAGGGAGTGCAGAGGAGGTTCACTAGGCTGATACCGGAGATGAGGGGGTTGGACTATGAAGACAGACTAAATAGACTGGGTCTGTACTCGTTGGAGTTTAGAAGGATGAGGAGGGAATCTTATAGAGACGTATAGGATAATGAAGGGGATGGATAGGGTAGAGCTGGAGAGATTCTTCCCGCTCAGAAAGGACAACAGAACTAGGGGGCACAGCCTCAAGATAAGGGGGGGGCAGTTTAGAACAGAGCTGAGGAGGAACTTCTTCACTCAAAGGGTGGTGAATCTCTGGAATTCTCTGCCCGTTGAAGTGGTGGAGGCTACCTCGCTAAATATATTTAAGTCACGGGTAGATAGGTTTTTGGTAGGCAAGGGAATTAAGGGTTATGGGGAAAAAGCGGGAAAGTGGAACTGAGCCACTTCAGATCAGCCATGATCTTATTGAATGGCGGGGCAGGCTCGAAGGGCTAGATGGCCTACTCCTGCTCCTATTTCTTATGTTCTAATGTTCTTATTAATATTTAGTATCAATTACTTGTGGGACCATCAATCTCATTAAAGTTTGATTTGTTACTTTATTTCCTTCTTGTTCAGATAAAAGAATGTTTTGTGATATTGTCCCTGCCCATTTGTTCAGGATAGGGGAAACATGCTGTCATGCCCCCATGATTGATATCTTGAGTTCCTGGTCTCAAGCTTCATTTAAATAATATTAAATCAGACCCCTATCAGTGAATCTGTGATGGGACTTTCCGACTCTGCATTCCTGCAGCATGTTTTGTGGTGGTGGAGGTGACACACTATTGGCAGGTGGCAGGATCTTCTCATTCTGCCACTCCCAATGGGTTTCCACATTGCTCGCACCCTCCACCACTGGGGAATCCATGGCAGGCGGTTGCCATTGGTGGGACCGGAAGACGCCAGCAGCAGGGATGGCCGGAAAATCTTGGCCTACATTTTGTACTGGTCATTTGTAGGCTGATATTAATTCTCTCTGTGGTTATTTGGAATGAGTTACTTTACTTTCAAAATGAAGGATGGAGTGATAAAGTTGCATAAAATTAATAAAGATTTTGCAAAGTACTAATGTGTACAGAATATATGTCTGCTTTTACTTGAGATCAGGCACCCTGTGATGTTTGGGAACATTGATTCATTGGTCCAGTTATCTCAATGATCTATAGGTATCACGATATGCTGTAAAACTTCATTAAAACAGGAGCTTATCAATGTGTTTTTGCTGCAACTACTGCTTTGCTATAGTATGTTGTATCTGTCAGTGTTTGGTATAAGTCAATGAAACTTACAGAATACTTCTACAAAATTTACAATTTTTCAGAAACTACACAAAATCCACACAATACACAGATAAAACCAATGCTTGAAAATGATTGGTGTGCTAAATATAACATGATACATTCAACTAACAGTAAATCCATAGAGTTACAAAAGCTAATTACAGAACTTCTAAACTTACAAGAACAAAGGTGGTTACATATTACAAAATGAAGTGACTTTTTTTAAACATCACAAGTTAAACTGTGCTACTTACAGTACAAGGCTGAATGTCTGAATACTTGTTTTTCTTTGCATAATAGAACGTTGCGTTTAGAGAACAAAGCTGATAATTTTAATTGCAAGGGAGATGGATGGTTCTGCTGTACTAATTGTTCAATCTTCACATCTTGCATCATTGCCAGAAAGCCACATGTTCTTTGTTCCTTATCAAGTTTAAGTATGATGCTCAGATCAAATCATGTGATGAGATAATGCCCCAAATTCAGCATTTCAGGTTGACGTAATTGTAAAATATAGTCATATTATTTGACTAATGCAATCACTGAACTACAAGCTAATTGCAAATAATTATCAAGATTAAACTTTCCTGCACTATCCACTCTGAACAATAGCCGATTTTTCCAATGCATCTTTCCTATCATTTTGTACCCCATCCATATCTCTACCATCTTCACTTCTACTGATATTTTGTCAGCATTCTTTTCCTTAGTAAATACCAATGCAAATTAGTCATCAATTATTCCAGCCTCGTCTACATCTCTAAACATGTCTTGCACTCCTTTTGGCCCTAGTAAGGTCCACTCTTACCACCCATTTGCTACTTACATGCCAGTAAAAGATATTGGGTTCACTTTTATGTTAGCTTCCACTCTGCTATCATTTTCTTTCTCAATCTATTATATTTGATGGGTTCTAGCTTGAATAATTCACCTGTCATGTGCTATGCATCCTCTTTTTTAGTTTCATTATTTTCTCCCTCATCATTGAGGGAGCCCTGGCTTTGATTCAGTTACATTTTGCTTTTGCTGAAATATACATTGTCTTTACCTGAAACATTATCCCTTTAAGATCACCCATTGTTCCTTTAAAATGTTTCCTTTCAAACTTTGGTCCTCTTTCCTTCTGTATTGCTTTCCAACCTTCACTCCTTTATGCACTTCATTCTTCTTTTCTTCTTCCATATGCTGGCGCCCATCCCCCTGGTATTGCTCTTTAATTAGTTGTGCACATGCAGACTGGGCAAAAACAGATTGTCCAGGTTGGACCCTTCTTTTCTCCTTATGTTCCTGTTGCTCAGCTTCTCACTCAATTGGTGGTGACCAGGGCTGTTCCCTCACGACGGGAAGGTTGCAGAGCATGCAGAATCGTGTGGCAAATCTTGAGATCCACTCAGCCAAATAGAATCAGGCACCTTCAGATCAGTCCAGCAGCAAAATGGAGTACTCTATCAGATTTCTTGTGGCAGCACAGCCTTTACTGGCTGTCCACATGTGTATATGACGTAAATCTGATTCATCGGCCAGTGATCATCCTTGGTTTTTCATGGTGGTTGAAATGCAGGGCGGCACAGTAAGCTACCCCAGAATTAACATATCTTGACTGGTACAATGTATTGGTCATTGATCTGCATAATGTGCTGCAGGTACAGGTTGGCTGCATGCTGGAGGAGTGGAATCTCTTTTGATTCAGCTACATGACAGAGTTGACATGCAGTGAATGGGGAAGCCTGCAATCCTGGCAAAACTTTGTCTTTGCACTGCCTGGTTCTTGTTAGCAAAAGTGAATGAAATGAAGGTATTTCTCCTTGAATGGAGAAATCCCAGTGAGCTTCCTTTTCCAGCAATGTATTGAAACTCTGAAATGTTGTTAATACCTCTCACAGCAACATGGGAATAATGGAATGATTGTAAGTTCACAGCCACAGTCACTTTCAGAGCTGTTAGCAATGCAGTCCCTATCCTTCTCTGAAGTTAGAGTTGTGACTGCAACAGCTGTCAGATTTCTGTGACAACTTTCTTCACAAATTACAGACATCTCACTTCATAGAATCATAAAATCCTTATAGTGCAGAAGGAGGCCATTCAGCCCATCAAATCTGCATCCACTCTCCAACAGAGCAACCTTGTCACGGTAATCCCAAATATTTACTCCACTAATCCTCCCAACCTACACACCTTGGATTATTAAGCGGCAATTTATCACGGCCAATCCACCTAACCTGCACATCTTTGGATTGTGTCAGCAAACTGAAGCACCCGGAGGAAACCCATGCAATCATAGGGCGAATATGCGGACTCCACATAAAGAGTCATGTATGGCCGAAATTGAACCCATGTCCCTAGCGCTGTGAGGCAACAATGTTAACCATGCTGCCATATGGACTCCTGCTGAGAGCCCTTCAGCACTTCTCCTTCTTGAAGTTCGTTCCACTCTGCCTAGCCTCTCTTCATTCTCTAAGTCAAGCATAATTTCAAGAGGAAGGACCAGTTGTCTTGGAGAAACTGGGTCAGTGAAAAAGCTTTAGAATCAGCAAAGAAGTATTGCTATATCACTTCCTGTCTACTTTTAAAACTTTAAAGCACCCAAAACGTACAGAACCGCAACAACAGTCAGAAGAAGCAATCAGCAATTAATCTGTTAATTGATAAACCCATTAAATGGCACTGATGAGGAGTCCTTCATTCTGCTTAATGATTATTCAGCCATGTGAGATTAAAAGATGGTTTAGCCTGGAGCATGAATTCTAAAGTGGTAGTACTGGTGTCAAATCTGCCATGATCCGTATGCTCTGCGTATTTCCGACGGCTGTTCAGTATATGTGCCCAGGAGGGTGGGTGAGTCACACAGTGCTAATTACAGTGGTCAGCATCACCCCTTTTCAAGTAGATGCCTTATATGTGTTATTGCTTGTAAATAAGTACATAGTGAGTCCTCTGCTCTGGGACAAAGATGCAATGCTTGAGATCTGATTGCCCTGGAGTGAGAACCCAAGTCTATGGATTATTTGTTTTGTCAGATAGGGTGTTTTTTAGTTGATATAGTCTGTGTCTGCCCTTGGCTGTGCTCTCTTCTCCCCTAAAAGACTCTGACTATTTTCAAAGCATACTTTTCACCATGAGTGATTGAAATGTTTTCCTCTGAGCTTGGCAGAGAGAAGATGCTGTTATGAAACCCTTCTGATGTGATGTCTGAGAGTATTCAAACCTGAAACATTTTTGTTTTGTATGGTAATTCTCTTTTTTGATATTAGCGAGAAATGCTTCGGAAACAGTGAAAACTCAGACTTCACATTTGTTAAACAAACAAATAAAAGTATTTATCAAAGTGGAAGAAAGATAATAAAATACACAAAGAACAATCTTATACATGGACAAATTAACAATAAGCGCTTAGTCACTCAAAGACTGAAAATTCAGAAATATCTGTTTCCCCGTACTTAAAATCTGCCGAGTCCCCATTTCCTAAACAACAACCATAAACTTAGCCAGTGATTACCACACTGTACAGCTTAAGTAAACAGGTCTCGGGAACGATCTTCTGTTCAGCGAAGGAAATAATTTTTTTGTACAAACTGACTTTTAGCTTGAGAACTTCATCTCTAGCTGAGCTGTTTCCTGAGGATGGCTGCCTCTCTCTTTTTTACTGCTGCTTCTTCAACACCTCATCTATGTCTGAAGCTGCTTTCTGGCTCACAGCACTCTATTAATTGTATCATTTACAAAGAACACTCTGTTCCCTATTCTTTCCTTTCTCTTGGGTGTTGCCCAGACATGGTTTACAAAACACACTGCAGTTTGATTTTACTTGTGCAAAACAAAATATCTATTTTAATAGCATGCTACCATTTTGTGACAACACAGATAAGTTCTGTGGGTTACCCTCCTGTACAATTTCCTCAAATGTATTAAAATGGCTTTAGCTTTGTTTTAGTTGTTTTATTAGTGCCTGGCAGTAACACATAACCAGTGACCATTACCATTTGGCTCTTACTGTCTTATTTTTCTCCTGCTCCCACTTTATTTCTTTGATTAAGTGCTGATTTGCTAATATCTTAATTACTATCATAAATCATGTTAATAATCCCCACACTATGAATTTATTCATTAGGCCTTTATGTTTCTTAATTACTAAGCTTCCATATAATTTATAAAATTATTTTCACTGTTTTGACTACTAATGATAAACACTATTCTTATATACACATTGAATGCTCTTTACATTTTCCATTCAATTACCTAAGCCCCTTTCAAACTGTTAAAATTTGATCCACCCACATGACATTATTTCAAAACAAAATCAAACCAGAATCAACAATAAATTGCCTCTCATTGGCTTGTGGTCCTGGGCAGAGCCCTTCCCTGCCTCTCAATGGTGTGGAGTGAGAATGAATCTAAGCGTGCATGAGACGGTGTCTGAATATTGAGACAGCGTGGGATTCTCCGGCCTTGCTTGCCCCAAGTCCAGAAAATCCCACCCGAAGTCAATGGACCTTTTCATGGTCATGTCCTGCCCACAATGATTTTTGAGGGCAGGATGGGAAAATTCCTCCCTGGGAGTGAGTCAAACACAGACACAGAGGAACAGACACACCCTCCTTTTCATCTTCTTCCCTCCCTAAAAATCTATCCATAGACTGAGTCAGGAGAGTGGGCAAACCTAGGTTGAAAGGCAAGTTGCTTTTGAATCAAGCCAACTTCTATCAATTGGACTCCATTGATTAGGTCAGTGAGGATACAACAATCTGATTTGTTAAATAGTGATATTGCATGTGCTTTTAAAACTGGTCCTCTATATTTATAGGATCAAGAGAAACGAGAGTAAAGTGCAGTGGACTGGATCAAATGTCTTATGGTCATAAGCTGTCACTCAAACAACCACAAAGACTCTGTGGGTAGCAGTAAGTTCAATGAATAGTAAGCATCACTGGTTCACTGCTGAATGTAAAATGCGTTATTTCTCATCTTATTGGAATGCCAGAATTTAAGCTTTCATATTTTTAATCCAAATTCACCAGATATTCTTGATGGCAAATATGTGCCATTGTATCCCATTTGTCAAGACAAAGTTTTCAGAAAAAAACATTTAAATTCCTTGAGCAGCAATTTAAAACTAATTTTACATCAATCACAGGAATTTTACAAGTCTGTATAAAGGTATAATTTTTATAGTGTAACATGGGCTCATAGCCCATTACACAATTGATAAAATAGTATAAAATAGAACACAAATTTATTGCATAGTTCTGGGATGCCTTTATTGGCTCAGGAACACATAATACATGCTCAGTTAAACAGGCTTCAGAATAAGTTCTGCAGAATTATCTCAACAGAAGCAAATGTGATTCATTCTGTAAGAAAGTAAATGTCACCTAAAATATAATTTAAGAAGAACAATTTAAGCATTTTCAACATATTATCAACTCTAAAAGCTATAGAAGTCTCAACACAATTATTTGAAATAAGTATATATGATGAAGACCGGTTAAATACTTTTTAATTCAACCATAAAATACTTTGAACCTGTCAAATATTTCAATTTGTTTGTGTAGGAAATGATGACTTTTGATTTATGTCTAAAATGCAACTATTTCACGGTGATATTATAGTATTTTATCTGGGTTGCACTTCAAAACAACAGCTCAATTAAAAGCTGATGGTTCTTTAAAGTTTATAATGTGGCTCTGATAGAAATCATCACTAAAGCTTTTATCTTAGAAGCATGAAGAATTTTAAATGGCACATGATGTACAACGATACTAAATTTCTTTAACAAGAATTATGAAATATAGTTATAGTTGTGATTAATATTAATGCTTGTGGCAAAATAAAGGTGTTACAATATCACACATGAATGATTGGTCAGGAAACATGTCAAGAAACCAGCGCAGGGAACCTTGCCCTCCACCTCATGACAACAAAACATAAAGAGAGCTATTGTTTAGTTGAGTGAGCAAAGTGAATCAGCTACCCTACACTCAATGTGTGTAGACAATAACATTAGCTGGCTTGGACGCTTTAACCACCAACTCTAGTGTGATTCCTGCTTTGCAGGAGCAGAAGGAAGTCAATTGGCCCATCACATTTGCTCCACCATTCAATGAGATCATGACTCATTTGATGTGATAACCCTCAACATTTCTTTTGCCTTATCCCCATAATGCTTGATTTCCTTACTGATTAAAAATTGTCTGTCTCAGCTTTGAACACACTTGATGACCCAAAGTCTACAGCTCTCGGCTGTAAAATTCCACAAATTTACTACCCTCTGAGAGAAGGCATTCCTCTTTGTCTCTGTCTTAAATGGGCAATCCCTTACTCTGAGATTATGTCCTTTGGTCTTAGAACCCCCCCCCACATGAGGAAGCAACCTCTTTGCATCCACCCTATCAAGCCCTCTGAGAATCCTATATGTCTTAATAAGGTCACCTCTCATTTCTTCTAAACTCCAGCGAGGACACGCTCAACCACTCCTCATTAGAAAATCCCTCCGTACCCGAGATCAAGCTAGTGAACCTTCTATGAACTGCCTTCAATGTCAGTATATATTTCCTTAGATAAAGGGAGAAAAACTGTTCACAGTATTCCAGGTGTGGTCTAACTAGTGCCTTGTATAGTTTTAGCAAAATTTTTTGATCTTTATACTTAACCTTTTGTGATTTATGCACAACAACCCTGACATGTCTCTGCGCTGTAGCTTTTTGTAGTTTTTCTCCATTTAAGTTACATGCAGCTCCTTTATTCTTCCTCACAAACTGCATAACTTCACATTTTCCAATACTACGTTCCATCTGCCAAGTTTTTGCCCATTCACTTAACCTATCCATGTCCTTCTATAGACACTAAGGGCAGAATTGTCCAACCTTGCATGCCCTAAGACTAGAAATTCCCACCTAAGCTCAATGGACCTTTAAATGGTCTGTTGAATTTTCTGTATTGCCTGCTATGATCACATGGTGGGCAAAACAGGAGAATTTTGACCCATGTGTCATTTGTTAATGGAGCAGCATGACAATCCTAATGGAAATATTATATACTTAAGTCATAAGTAATTGTCAATAAATAAACATCTGCTTTGCAAATTGTGTTATGACAAATATATGGGTGCTGAGTATTGATTGGTGATATCATTCTGTAAACTTATGAACCTGGACCACAACACAATACCTCACCAGCTACAAAAAATATAAACTTATAAACCGTGTATGAGCATAGACACAGGAACTTGAATTACCAAAAAATACTGTGGCATCAGCACTCGCTTGACACTAACATCATAGCATTTCACTGTTGAAAGATTAATTCAAAGGACCAGCTGTCAAAGATCTCAAGTAGCACAGAGGAACAAGTGGGTATGAAGAGTAGTCAGTTTGTTTTCAAGATAAAATCTGAAATAGAAGCAAAATATTTACAGTTTGACAGCCTTTTAAACAAGCAGTTGGACATTATTTGCAACTCCCTCTCCGAGTTATTTATAGGAGTGCCATACAGACTGATAGCATGACATGAAACATAGTAGGCGTTATGGAATTATCAATGATAGAGAAACTTAAGCACTTAAGAACTTTAATGCAATCTGCTTTGATTTCTAACAGCTATCTTTCACAGGAGTCAAAGCAGATCTATAACCAGGACCAGAAAAGCTTGTGCAGATAATACAAAATCTCATAAGAATGATTTGTAAAAATGTATTCAATAGTATCACTGGCTAGGTCAGCATTTATTACACATTCCTAATTTTGCTTAAGAAGGTGGTGGTGAGATACCTCCTTGAACTCTTTCAATTCATATGCGTTCACAATGCTGTTACAGAGGGATTTCCAGGATTCTGACCCATGACAATGAAGGAACAATGATATAATTCTGAGTTAAAATGGTATGTGACTTGAAAGGGAACTTGCACTTGTTGTTTTAGACAGTAGAGGTCACAGATTTGGAAGGTGTGGTCGAAGGAGCCTTGGTGAATTGCTACAGTGCATCTTATAGATGGTTCTCACTGCTGCCACCGTATCTCAGAATGTTGAAGATGGTAGTTGGGGTGTCAACCTCACAGCTGCTTTGTCCTGGAGAATGTTGAGCTTTTTGAGTATTGTTGGAACGACACTCATTCATTTTTGAAGAGATTTTCATCACATCCCTGACTGTGCCTTTTAGATGGTGAACAGGCTTTGGGGAGCCAGGTGGTGTGTTACTCTCTGAAGAATTCCCAGGCTCTCACCTGTGCCTTTAGCCACAGTATGTGTATTTATGGAGTTTAAGAACTAGGTTAATCAATCATGGATGAAAAGTAATAAAAACAAAGTACTGTAGATGCTGGAAGTCTGAAACTAAAACAGTAAATTTTACTGTGAAAGGGTCATATGAACTTGAAATGTTAGCTCTGTTTCTCTCTCCAAATGCTCTCAGATCTGTTAAGTTTATCCAGCAGTTTCTGTTTATATAGACAGATTGATCCCTGTTCTGATCGGATTTGCTTCGGAGATGAATTTTGCATCAATAACCTGACCACTATTGCAAAGGCACCAGGTCTCAAACCTGCTGAAAACTCGCTAGACTTCCCTCCAGAACCTGTCAATTGCACCTTTGAAATGGATACTGTATGACTCAGAAATGTCTAGACACATGGTGAACAGATATTCACTGTTATCACATTGTTAAAAAATACATAGGAAGCAGGCATGTGAAAAATATACGAATAAGAAATGGTAAGAATATATTTGTCCCATGGAAGGGTTCACTTTGTGAATTTGATAAACTAGTTGTTCTTTGATACAGAAGATAGGAATGTTTTGAGAATCTTTGGTACACATATTCTTCCAGGTGTTTCTTCTTTCCTCTTTATTGCTGTATTTCAATTGTATCAGTATTTATATCCAGTGATAGATTGATGAGTGTACATAGGTATTGTTCAACAGATAGGACAAATGAACATAAGAATCAAATTAAGAAATATGTTTTGTTATATCCATAAATAATAGAGGAAGAAAGATTATTTCATTGAGCTGGGTAAAAAACAGTTTTTTTCCACAAATCTTCTGTCCCATTAATTCTACTACAGATTATTGGAATACTTACTTATGATTAGTACTGTGTGGTTCCACTCAATGGACAGTATGTAATGTGGGCAGCAGGAGGCCACTATTCACAACAGAATCCAGTGACAACCTTGTCAACCTTATCTCCAGCAGTCTTGAGTGAACCTGCTGCCAGGGTCCCAGCTCCCCTGACTGTTACTAAATAGTTGGAAGCCACTAGTCCAGTCTGGACAAATATCTCATCTCCGAGATCCGTTGGCTAATCAGAGGACAGCAGCTCTGCAATCCCAGCAGCGCCACCCTGAGAGTAGTCACTGCTGGTATTACATTGTAGTCATACCTAAGGAATGGAAATGAATCCTCCAGAGACAGGTATTGAGGTAGTTTTGGGGTCATGTGGAGCAATGTACCAACCTGTAGGGAGGGAGGTCGACATAATGACAAGAAGGGATGGCTTCCTGAGGGCACCTTGCTTCCTAATGCCAGTTTCTTAATTGAGCGCAAAGTGCTTTTGAATGAAGGACAAGCGCCCAGCCCCTGCCACCAAAAGGCCACAGGCTAACTCCACAAGGTTTGTTGGATGGTCTCCCCAAATGGGAGACCCTCCTTGCGCACCGCTGATTGAATACCAGTTATGGTGGCTTCTGGCCCTTACTTGTACATTAAGTGGTTACTTCAGGCCCTCAAACCTTCCTGTCCCCATTTTAATAGGGGAGAGATGGGAATGCACCAGGATCTCTATCTTTCACTCTCCCTCCTGACCACATTGCACCCATACTTCCTTGTGGGGCATGAGGATAGGGAGGGATATTAAATTCTGCCCGATTATTTTGAAGGATATATTCTGTTGAATAGCGACACAATGTAATATGGGACAAAACATTACAATGCCCCAATCCCCACTAGACTTCCGAAAGATAGAAATATTCATGTAACAACTGGGGATGAATAATTTTCCAAGATGCCAATTCTATAATGGATTAAAACATATCTAGTTGTACCAGCATCTGTTGGTGTTTGAGTAGTTTTGCACTGGGGTCATGAACCATGCTTTCAGGCTGTAATCACGATTAACCAGAAATCTGGCTTGCAGACAGTTCTGTTCACACAACTGACACACATGAAACTGGCAATGATGAAGGTGTCACACATGAACACAGAATTTGTGCATTGGCCATGAAAATAGTTCTCCCAGATATCACAGACCACCAGCATATTGAATAGCGTGCAGCCTTTATACTTAACACACAATGTTAGCTCTGGTGTTTCTACATGTATCTTCACATGCACATGGTTGACAACACCCTATACTCCAGAGGAAGAGAAAGTGACATAGATTTGTTGCTGTCTCTAATTATTGCCCTGTGTTTTTGTGGAAATTAATGAGCCTGCCTGCCTCAGAGAACAATGCATCAGTCAATTGTTTAATACAGATGGTCCCAGTGCCTTGTCAAGTTCCACCAAAATCATTCACCAGCGATTGGAAACAAATTATCAGCCAAAAATTTAAAGGCTGCCTTCATTTCTACAGCCACAGGCAGTACAGCAAGACTAACTGATGATCCCTTTAAATTATTTCCACCTTTGCACGTAACTCTGTTACGACCTCCTAAGAAAGTCTGAATCTTTAAAATATACATTCATTATTTCTCCTAAAAATCTGGCGCATGGCAATCAAGATAGATAGGACCTCTTTCAAATGTAATGCTTCCTTCAGATTGTGTCCTGTTTGTGTGGTTGAGCCTTTTTGTATCACTCTCATGCAGAGGATTATTTCAGACTCTTTATCCCCTCATTTTTTTGATTTAATGCCTTTTCGAAACCATATTCCTTTAATGTTGCAGAATAGAAGGATTTCAAAGGTGATATGAACATGATTATGATGTTCAACCCAGTAACATTTGAATGTATAATGGCTTCGAAGTTTCTTTTATCTATAAGCAACATAATCAATCAAGCCATTGTTTGAACATTCTGCTAAATCACTATCAAATGCTGCTTCCAATATCAATATCCCTGACATTTTCAGTTGAATAATGACTGGGATTTTATAGCTCCATAGCAAATGAACTTAAAAAGGGCACACAATTGAATGGGGTGGCATCAGAACAGACCTCCTAAGTCATTATGCCAGATGCGCATTTTATCAGCGATGGACAGCAAGTTGAATGTTAACAGCATGCACTTTATCAAAGCTGGCAATTGAGAGCTTGTTAAGGGCCAATCCAATTAAAGAGTGGCAATGAGGTGATAGCTGAGGTCATTGCTGCATTTGACGCCAAGAGGTTAGGTAGTTTGCTTTCATTAGAAAGCTGGAGTCAGATAAAAGTGCATTGAGGAAGGAGACCAAACTTGCTTGGAGTTTGGCGTCGAGCTTCCATCATGCCAATGAGCTCCTGGTCAGTTAGGGGGAAGCTGAGGAGAGGGTAGAGTAGGCAGTGTTGATAAAGCATCTGATGGAGCGCTTTAGGCATTGATCACTCAGGAGGAGGAGTCCTCCAGCATGCAAAGAGCCTGAGGGGGGAGGTATAGAAACATCATGACTATATGGGCAGCTTCAGCATGGAGAAGTGGCGGAAGGCTGTAGAGAGGAACATGAATAGTTGCCAGCATGGAGGTATCCTGTGCCAAAGCTATACAAACAGAGGGTGAGGTATCTTCAGATATCAGTGTGGAAGTGTTGTGGGAGACTCATCTGACCATAATGCTCAGGAGCTGAGCTCTGGTTGTATTAGTGGCCAATTGGTGGCCACTATTCCTTCTTGTGAAAGTCACCACTTTCCTTAATTTCAATGCATTTGGTTCATTACAGGTAGTGATACCCTCAGCATGACAACCAGTCAATACGCACACCACTGAATTGATGCAGACAGTCAGACTGAGTAGAAGCAAAGCATTTGGTGCCATCTCTGGATTCCCTTAGGATCAAGCCCTCATAGACTGCACAAACATAGCCATTAAGATTCTCACAGGCCAGCCCAGCGGTCTTCATTAACAGGAAGGCATTTCATTCCATTAACATGCAACTCGAATGTGACCACCACTAGTGGATCGAGCAGAGGTGTGCATGGTACTCTGGAAGCTGCCATGATGCTTACATACTCAGGCACTCCCAGATGTCTGAGCTTTTTCTCCCCTTTCATCGCCCACCTCAGCCCTCCATCCACATGCCCTTCGGGGTTGATTCTTGCTGACAATAGATACTCACCTGTATGGTCAACCTCAGCATGAAGAAGTTGGGGAAAGCTGCAGAATGGGCTGCTGACACCAGTGAGAAACATCAGCCACATGGTGACCTGAACCACCATTGATCAGGCCTTAGGTATCCTAAAATTAAATTCTGGTTCTTGGATCATTCAGAGGAGACACGTGCTCCAGAGAGAATCATCTAAATCATCGTGGCCATCTGCACTTTGCATAACCTGGCCCTATAAGGAAGGAGGCATCAGCCAATGAAGATTTGGTGGAGTGCAAGGCATCCACAGATGTGGAGGTTGGAAGACAATGACCAGTTGCAGCATCCAGATGAGAGGCTACTTAAAGGGCTGCTTAAATGGGCAGTGTGAGGTGACAATGACATTGGTGCAAAGGAGGAATGGAGGTGCTCATGCATACCGATTCAGATAACCCTTTCCGGTGTAGCCATCCTACCTTATCAAGGTTCATATTTAACCTCCATTGTTGCCATTTACATTGGTTGCAAGCCCAGGTTCCCTCAGTGAATGCCACTTGGTTCCTCTGCACAGTCAAAAAGATGATCACAAAGTCCACGGCCCCTCCAAAAAAACACTCCTGCACTTCCAGTGGGCCTCTAACAGTAAATGAAAATGCCAAGAAAACAAATCACACCTTTTATGATAAACATTGATGCACACAAATTGTAACATCTCTCCTATCTAATCATCTGTTAAGTGCACCTAATATGTTTCCTTAATTATTTTATGCTTGCTCCTTCACTGCCAGTACTAGTGCAGGCAGTCTATTGACTTTGCTGCCCAATGGCCTGGAATGACGTTGGTGGTCTCCTGTGCCTATCTGTGTCTTGGTGGACCCTGGCATTCTGAGGACCATATGCGACCTACCTCCACTCACTTGATGAATTAGCAGCTCTCCAAAAGCGCATGATTCCAAATAAACCTGTTGGACTTTAACCTGGTGTTGTGAGACTTCTTATTATGCCCATCCCAGTCCAATGGCATCTCCACATTATATTCATTAGAATCCCTGCAGTGCAGAAAAAAAGCCATTCAGCCCTTTGAGCCTGCACCAACAACAATCCTACCTAGCTCTATCTCTGTAAGCCACGTATTTACCCGACTAATCTCTCTGGCACTAAGGGACAATTTAGCATGGCCAATCAGCCTAACCCGCACACCTTTGGAGTGTGGGAGGAAACCGGAGCACCCGGAGGAAACCCATGCAGGCACGAGGAGAATGTGCATACTCCACAGTCACCCAAGGTTGGAGTTGAATTTGGTTTCCTGCTGCTGTGAGGGAGTAGCGCTAACGATTCTGCCACTGTGCTGTCCATATTAAAGGAACCCGGGCTGCTTTCCCCTAATATCCAAACTTTCCACTCCAATTACTCATCTGGCCTGGCCATCAATTGCTCCCACTCTCACTGGGCACTAGTCTTTTATCCTCCTAGCCAATGATCACTGCCTCAGCTAGTCAGGCCTTCCTCACTTACCTGTGGCTGCTGTTAGCATTGCAAAGGCCCAATCAGCGGCAACACTCTGCTGGGTAAGCTGCTTCTTAAGGGGGAGTTTTAACTTAAACATATGTGTGAGTTTGGAGCAGTTGGGATAGAAAATGAAAGGGCTGAGGGGTTAAAATTCTAAAAATTAGAATCCTGACCCAAACCTATCGTAAATGTGACCAGTTTTGGATTTCTGAATCATAAGTTCTGAGACACAAGTGTACAGGTCACCAATAAGTTGTGTCAACACTTTAAATTATAATAATGTTTTGGGTCTTATTGCTGTTCCACTTTTTATATTCAACTAGACATGGCCTATCTGGCAACAACATTTAGGTAAGGGCTGTCAGATCCAGGAGGATCCTACCTGCTGGATTCAGCATACCTGCTTGTGCAATCCTCAGCTGAGGGAAGATGGCATAGTCAGAATGGATATGGTGGAGACAGAGAGAAGGGGAGAATGGAAATTTCAAGTGTGCTGATAAATACCTGATGTTAACTCTGCCTTATTCAGAGTGAAGGTGTCAGAATAAATTCAGTAGCACAGTAAATTTGCGAGAATAGATTGCCACTTCCCAGGAATTCAGTCAGGTATCTGTAGCACTTTCCTGCTGTGTTTTCCTTTCATTGTTTCCGATTGTACAAAAATACCTCTAAACTGTGAATAATTTAGAATTTGCAGTATGTTGGTGCGTGATGTATATAAATAATGAAAATGTCAGGGCTGCAGGTGTTCACTGTGTTATTTGACTCATTAAGCAGGATAATAGCTGTAATTTGGACAATGTATTAGGCATATGAAACAAAAATAATCAATTTAACAGGAGCACTTAGAAGAGTTCAGTGCAGGAAAAGTTTAGGTATTTAAATATCCATTTACTTAACATAATCACATACCCTTGACTATTTTTCTTAAGAGGGGCTGGCTAAACAGAAATATTGCTCAGAGCAATTGTCTTTTGATGGGGGAGAAAATCTGTATCAAAATGCTTATATTAGGCAGGAATAATTGTTTTTCAAGATAAGAACGCTTGATGTTCTCTCATGACTGTCCTTTTTCTAATATTTCTAAAGAGATATAAGACTATGTATCAACCAATCTTTAAGATTTCTCCATTGTATCACACACAATGATTTCGAAACAAAATAAACCATTAAAATAGCTGAATTTACCCTGGAAGCCAACCATAAAAGATAAGACAACTTTAGAAACTGCTAATGGTGAATATTACATAAGCATTTATTATTGGAATGCAGTATTAGTACATACATTACTTACATATAAACAAATAAATGTGTACAGTGAAATATACAGAAGTTATAATGCTTACAAATTCCACAGTGAGGTTTGCAACATTTGATGCTGGGCTAGTCCCCTGTTAATAATAGTACACCTCTTACAACAGATTAGGAAAAACATATTTTGGTTATTATGCCATTTGCAACTGCATTTCCCTCACCATATTGGACTTGGTTTTATATTTTTGTGATGTGATATTGAAGTATTTTAGACTTCACTTTTAAATGCTATGTATGCAATTTTAATGACCAGGCGAAGATTGTGCACACACGTGCTCGGGAGATGACCATCAGTCACAAAACATTCTAGGTTGACTTTGCAGTTGGCCACAGTTTTAAATACACAAATTAAAATAAAAGAACTGTCAAGGCATGTTATAGTCACTGTCCCACATCATGTATTATAACTTTGGAAAGGAAAAAAAAAGCTTTGTGTTGCATGCACGAGACAACTTCTACAAAGAAAACTGCTGCGTATTTTGGTGCATCATATATTTGTATACAATATTCAGAGAATGGTATGACTACCCTCTTGTGAGTGGATGTTCTTCCCAAGTTCATAGCTGAAAATGGTAGCCTTGGCATAAAAGGCCACCCACCAGGAGCCATAATAATCAATAATTCAAATGCTTGATGATAAGGCTCAATACCAGATATAAAACACTAAAATTGCACTTGATTGTATGAATGCCCCAGTGATATAACCCTATTATGCCCAAATGGAACCAGGAACTTGGTGCTTGAGTTCAATCTCTTGTCATTTGCACCTAACAGTCTGTTAAATTGCGTGATATGCAATACAGCTGACTGCAAGGTAGATCCACAGCAAATCTGTCACAAAAGGTACACCAGGAATTACAGATATTACATTTCAACAAAAACTGTCTCTGTGCTTCATGTAACATTGTATGGAAGAACACATAAACTAACAGGCATATTTTTGACTTTAAAAGCTTTCACAGAAAGCGTGATTTATGCTCTCCAGGTATATGTTTATACTTTTTCAGCTTATGCAAGACATTGGATATTTTATGGTCTGATAACAAAAGTTGCCGGCACTTTTTTAATACCTTTTACAATGGAACATAATGCTTGACCTGTTCTATATATAACTCTGGAGTAAAAAATGAAACACATCTAAATAACAAATCATTTGCTATCTGTGACATCCATTTCACTTAGTTAATGAAGAAAACTGCTCCAGGGACATTTTTGTTTTGTGGCTGTCTTAGAAAATATAAATCACCTGAAAGATATTTTGATCAACAATGAACAATTGTGAAAAGAGCCTAACTATGTTTAACAATACATTATGCCATCTTTTTCCTCCTCATCCCTAGTTTACATCAATGTAACCTTGAGCATCATTAAGAGCACAGAGATGAGGTATTTGCAAATGCATACAACAAAGTGTAATTATTTTTAAAAATACCACCAGTGATTTTTTTTGCTATTCCTCTATAAATTTACATAGAATTTCTGTATTATGAGTTACGAAGTGATGTAATGTAGGCCTATCCTTCCTGAACATTTATTATATATAGAAACATGAAACTTTACTTATACTGGGAAAAATGGATCTGTAGCATTTAAGAAACAGCAGCATGGAATCCCTGGAAGGGAAGTGTCTTGTTTGATCCAGTCTCAATTTCATTTTTACCTGTGAGCAGAACACAGCGCAACTCTGATATCTACAAATTTTCTACATTCATATGAATGTCCTGTGGAGTTTGCACTTTCTCCCCATGTCTGTGTGGGTTTTCTTCAGATGCTCCTGTTCCCTCCTGCACTCCAAAGATGTGCGGGTTAAGTTGATTGGCCATGCTAAATTGCCCCTTAATGTCAGGAGGATTAGCAGGGGAAATATGTGGGGTTTTGGGGACAGAGCCTGGGTGGGATTGTTGTCGGTGCAGGTTCGATGGGCCGAATGGGCTCCTTCTGCACTGTAGGAACTCTATGATTCCCATGATCCAAGTTTCAATAAATAAATCTACACCGTGCTTACCCAATCCCTTATGAGTGATTGGTGTTCAGTAGTGGTCAAAAAGCATGACAGCAAGGTTATGTACAGGTACGACATGGTGAATAGCCTTAGATCAGGCTACATGGCATGAAGCGACCTTCAATGTTTTGAAGGTTGCTTCATGCCATGTAGGTCAGACTTCAATGATGTTGCAGTATTGGTGAGTGTTGAAAATGCCGTGTGCAAACTGCACAGAAAAGCTTTGAAGACACATTGCAGCACGCACATAAAGAGCTGGCGAGCAGATCGACCCCTCATGGTGCAATTGCAGTACTAAGGCTGTCATTTCTGTGAGTGGGATAGTGGGAAACTAGTGGGAGCTAAGCACTAGTTTAGCTCATTCAGGAAGGGTATGTGACCAGAATGTGGGCCAGATTGATAGTAAGCAAGGGAGACGCAAGCAAAAAAAGCCATCATAAAATTCAGGCCAGACAAGGTTGCAATTATAATGGGGGTCTTTGGGAGTTGCTGAACAATAACACAGAGTTAACAGGCAAAATTGTTGTGTTGGTGATTGCATCCACTTCCATGAAGCAATCTGGAAGGATTTGCTAGACAAGCCCAAAGTATATAGTATCGCAGAGCTACTCAAGCATGGATGTACAGATCCTGAATACAACCCCAATTGTTAATGCACTCGCTAGAACACCCAAACCTAGCAAGATTTGTCAAATGTGTGGTCTTCTACATGCACCATGGAAATGTCCAACTCCTTAGCAATTCTGCATCACGTGGTGAAAAGGGCCATGGACAGTGGCTGTACATGAGAGTAAAGGCTGATGCAGCTGAGCCGTGTGCTAATTTAAACAAACTGTACACAATGGGTATCTCCAAGCAACAAGAATGACCTCTGGTTTCCCGTCAGAAACATACATGGGAAAATTGCCATGATGTATGCAATGAAGAAGATCAGTGAACATATATTTTGCACCATCAATCTGATTGAGAACACAGGTACTGTCAACCATTTCAATGTTTGTTAGGTTCTAATTATCTGCCTTAAGAATGTGGATAATTAATTGTTATTGGCCAAGATAGACACAGGTGCATGTAGCAACATACTTGCTCTGCAAATTCTAAAAGGCGTAGCCATATTTGTGTAAGGCCTTGGTGAAACCTACTACTTTCAATGTACAGTGGTTCGCTAATTTCATGTTCGGGATCCATATTCGTGGAGTGTAAGTACTATCAGTCACCTTGGGTGTTACAGCTGTTCTACATTGTAGAGACTGTATGCAATTGCATGCCTACCCGTAAACCATGACCTCGCATGAGTGACAATGCATGGAATCAGTCAGATTTCACACAGATGATCAACCTCAGAAACTACTCCTATCACCGCTGTTCACAACTGAACATTGAAATGTACAGAATGTATTCACGAAATTGGCAGTTTCAGGGGAGCTGCAATGTTAAGCCTACAAGAGAGTACAAGTCCATTGGCTGATCTGGTATATTTTGTGTGATGGAAATAAACAATTAAGTTCTGAGCAATTAAAGAAACCTCCAGACAAGGTTACCATTACAAGATCTGAGTGTAGTTGTAGATTACCCCTATGCTTTAGAGAATCATATTCACCAGTCCTACACACTTGCACAATGGTAAGTAAGCTTGACATGTATTGGAAATGGATCAATTTCTTTGGAACAGGCGGCAAGTATCTGTAAAAGGGAAGAGGGATGTCGTAATATGCTATTAGGGGATAGCAGGATGCCATTACTAGAAGGGGAGTATGTCATGCAATCCAGTCTGAGTTTCAGTTTAACCTTAGAGCAGAGAGCAGCGCAAGCTTTCTGTCTTTGTATAAATGTTCTCAAGTGCCTGGTTTCAATAAATGAACCCAAAATATGTTTAACCAATCCTTAAGAGTGATTAGCACTTTTATTTCATTGTAACAACACAACATAGTCAAACAGTCATTGCCAATTATTCAAGGATTGACATTAACCCTCCAATCCAAAGTGAGCATTGATGCTGGAGAGGTAAAATGATGTCCTTACCCCAAGATGTTTTCAGACCCCTCACAACTTGTACTTCCTTGTATTGTGGCAGAAGGTGGCTGCTCACCTGTGGGAATTGGGCTAAATTTAAATGACAGATTTGTATCACATTGCCATCCTGTGTGCTATCTTGCAGTAATAAAAGTTCAGAGCATGGGAAACTCAGGGAAGATTTTAAAAAATATACTTTTTAAAGTTTCTTGTGGGTCAGGAAGAACAGTAATCTGCCTTTTGATCCCAGAAAGGTACCTTAGGCCTCCCCTGTCTCAAGCTTTCCCTTAATATCATTAACTTGCACTCTATACCATTTCCCATCCATGTGTGCAATGCTGGAGACTGTTTCTGTGGACACTCAGCATTGATTTAACATTTCATTAATCTTGATGCCATGATGATGGTGATTTCCGTCCTGCACAGTTAAGAGTCAGTGTTCGAGATGTAAATGAGGCCAAAGAGTTCTATTGTTCTGGCTTCACTGTCTATGTGGATTTGAACAATTTATTCATGTTTGCTGATTATTTTAATGCCACACACACCCCGATTTCCATTCCGCTCTTCATTTTCTTATTGGTCCCAAAGTTTAGCTCTCCATGAAGCAGTAACTACCAAATGTGAGTTGCCTAAGTTGGAATGGACAGAAGTTGTAGTTGTATAAACATGCTTCTGTAGTTGACTGTTGTATGCTCATTTACACTTTCTTTCTCTTTTCATTGCTAACATCTGTACAAGTTACAAATACTAGTGCATATTGCAGCAAAATGTATAATAATCTTGGTTTTCAAATACATGTAGGATATTTTTGTATACTTGAAGGTAATTCCATAATGATGCAGGAGGTTGAAGGTGTTGTTCTGAGATAATGAATTAAAGCTGATTAACTCTTTCAATTCCACTGATAGGCAAGGTTAATAAGGAAAAAGTAGAATCTGATCACTTAGGCCAAGAAATGTCTGTGGCTTTAACATTAATGCACAGCTGCTACACCAAACTTGAAGTGAATTAAACACCCAGGATTATAATAGTCTATTCTGTGTTATTTTGTTATTACACCTAGATGTACCTGCAAAATATTAGATATTAAGTGGAAATTTATAACTTTAATAGTGAGATTATCACTTCAGTTAAATATCAAGTGCTGAAGTAATATCACTAGACCAAATTGTAACATAAACAGGCCGTGCTGTACAGATATGGAACAGAAATTAGTTTTATGGAAAATTGTGAATTAAGCCAAAATAATAAGAGAGTGTATATAAGATCCTGATAGCTAATACAAAAACATTAATTTTACAGTCTAGTAGCAGAGGTGTTTGTGTTGCACAATTACATAGATATTTCCAATGTGCTCCAAAATAGTGTACTTCCTTTCAGTGCTTGGCAGATAATGATGTTAGCAGCAGCATGCCAAGTTGTTAACTACTGTGCAAGAATAAGAGTCACATTTGAAATAAACTGCAGAAAGTATTAATATTTTTGAGCTTTGTGTATGTATAGAGAATGAGTCAAGACCTAATTTAGAAAGATATCAATATAGAGAGCAAAGTGTGCAAAAGTAAGTTAGAAAGAACTGAAAATCTATTCTCAGTTTAAACATCCAGTTCAGAATCAGTAATATACAAAATAGAACTGCTCAGTTTCAAACTAGTATTTACAAAAGTATGTTACATATATACAATTCCGTCATGTGGTTATGTTGGTTGTTTGTTGTTGGTAAAAAAGGCAAAGTAGAGTTTCCATCTAATCAACAGTAAACGTTACCTTAAAACATAAATAGTCAGGATGCTTGCTCTAAAAACATCAGACTTGAAAAATTAAGCTGTTGATTTTTTGGAGTCTCTGAGAGACTTTTAATAACACAGAAATTATGCAGTCAGAAAATAAAACAAAATTCATATACAGCATGGGAATTCCATTTGAAGCTGCAGTACCCTAAACATTGTCATTAAATGAATCATTTTTCAAGGTAACATTGAAAGACGCCTACTAAAATAAAACACTCTCATCTAACCAGATCTATTTAACAATAAACACAATTCAGCTGAAAAATCTGATAGGTTTATGAGGTTTTTGGGAGATTTGCCAAGCTAATCCATGCTGACAGATGCTTTTCCTTGGCTTTTCTCAATTTTAACCATATCTATATTGAGATTTGCATTTTGAGTAACTGAAGATTGCTAGACTGGGCGGTGTGTAGTTAAGATTAGCCGTATACCTATATCCCAGTCTCAAGTGGTCAATTATCAACCTGAATTCTGATTGGCTACACATAAACATTGCTGAAAGAGTAAGAGTAGGGTACGCTCTCAGTTAAGGAATTCTGGAAAAAAAGAAAAATATATTTTAAAAATGTTTTCCCCAGTTTTCAACCCTTCATTTGTGAAGCTACGGATTTGTGTTAAGATGTGGCTGTGCACCTTTCCTATGCCAACTATCCAATCTTTATGTATGAGGCAAGGCAGTAAATGTTCTCAGGTTTCTGAGGCGCAATTAATGGGCATATCATAACTGATTCCAGTCTTGCTCCAAAACAATGTCCACATGCAAACATACTCCAGCTGGAGGTAACTAGACGATGATCATGAATGAAACCTGACTGATATTCCCTCCCATAGAAGTGCTTAACCTGTTTAAGAAATGCTCGAAACAATTTAAAAATAATAAGTAACAGAAAGGTAATTTGTTGAATGAATGTTTCTTGTGGCTGAAACATGCAACTTCTTAAAAAAAGTTAAATGTCAATATTTGAAGCACTGATGTATCAATAGTTAATGTCAGTGGTGGGAGTTACTGGTAAAATTTCACAGCTATAGTTGTGCTGGAACATTTGAGATAAGGAATAAAACTGCTTTACAACACACCACAATATTCATTTTCACATATTCCTTATCCTAAACTTTTTCTTGACTCTAAAATTATGTTCGTCTATTGTCTAACAGGTAGCTGTGGTGACTGAAGAAGATGCTGGAAGATCAAAATGGTACTGCATTCTTAGGGAGTCACATGTTCACTCATTTGCTTAGTAGATCAGATGGATGTGAGTAAGTAAAACACTTTACATCAGAGATGAATTATTTAAAGTTCTGGAAAGTATGAATAACTTGATGGTAATTTAGAGCTTAATAGATCTAATACATCCTGTTATTAAATATATTTACATATTTTATGTCACCGCGTTTTTCAGGAATGTTTTTCTGAGAGAAAATGGCTATGCATTTACCTCACTGTAATTGTGTGACAGCTGTCTAGTGAGTTGGTGCCTACTACAAAATGACAGCAGTTCACTACAGTCTGTCAAAATTGAGGGAAAAATGTAATCAAAACCTTCAGAGCATGCACTAGTGATTGTACTGTACAAACTAAAGCTACGTGAAAATATCAATTCCCCATTGAAACATACAGCCAAATTAAAAAAAAGTCTATTAGGTTGTGCAGTTGATTTCATCCTCTGGTGTGACCAAGGTTGCTCCATTCTGCTAACCCCAAGCCAGACAGGGGACAGAACAGAAGCTGGGCAGTTGGTACATGGGTTCCAAAGTTCACTTCATTGTTGATGATTCAGTGAAAACCTTAGCAACCTTGATGACTAATAGCCTCACACTGAAAGATACAGGAAGTGTTAAAATCTGACTCTTATTGGCAGAAAAGATCCAGGAACTTCACATAAAACTGGTTTGTCTTGTCCCAGGTCGGACATCAACCACACGTAGGGACTGAACGGGAGTGGCAATGGTTGATCTCAGTTTCAGATAGGCAATGAACTTTTTTAATATTGCCTTCTTTGCTCTGCAATAGATTTTTCAAAAATTTAATAATACAATTTGCTCCCTTTGCCAAGTTTCTAAGAAAAAAAAACATGATTATAAAGCAATGATCTCTGCTTTATACTCACATCAATCTTTTTATTAAAATGACCAAATGGAATAAATTATAGAACCTTTAAACATAATTTTATAAGTAAAACATACCATCCCATTTATTGGGAAGGATGACTATAATTAATTGGCAACCATTGAAAGTATGGAATATCACTGCTTTGATAGAAAATTTTTGCTTTACATCAACACACAGTGTTGCAAGGATCACTTATACGGCCAGCTAAATGTCCGCCCAGTGATCTGATAAAACTTCTGATTGAAAGGGTGAAAAAACTTGTGCAGTTTGTTGACAACCAAGGGATCCACTTCGGGGTGTATCCGTCCTTTACTGCCTGCCAGACACTTGTTAAACACGATATTAAACCGCAGACAGTAAAACCCCCTTGTGGCATTAAAGTATAAATTATACTGGCTTATTCTGGGGGGCAGATTCAGAAACTTCTCCACTAGCTGGAGTTCAGGCAATGGCTCAGTTATGAGACGATCACCATCCACAATGTGAAACTGTTCAATGGGAAAGTACTTGAGCCATCTCTCTAGGTGTTTTGTGTATATACTAGTTCTCACAGCCTTGTATTTAGTGTTTACCTCACAGGTAGTGGGGTCAATTGCAAGCTTCTCAAATTTGTAGTATGTTTTATTCTTCCTTTCCTTCCCCTCCAGCACCTGAGTGTAATCTGAAATGGCTCGAGTTGTTGGCTCGCGCACAATGATCAGCAATTTGATGGACGAGTTCATTTTGAAAATTCTTTCGGGGACTTCCTCAGTGATGAAGTATGCTGGGCTTTTCTCAATAGTGATCTGATAGGGGTAGGAAAAGGGCATTTTTTTTCTGTACCATTCAATGCCCTTAGCATAGTTTTCATCATTGTCAAAAAAATGGATTTCCTGTGAGGCTTTGACTACAGCTGGGTGTAAGTTCAGCATTTCGAGCAGGGCACGTGTTCCACCCTTGCGGACTCCAATAATAATGGCCTGGGGAAGCTGTTGCACCATGTTGTGTAGTCTGATTTGTTCCTTTGTTGCATTGCCTTTGCGTAAATCATGTGACAAGCCTCGCTTGTACTGCAAAGCACGAAGCATGATTTGCTCTTGGTCCCCAAATTGACCTTCGATGGGACATGTAGGCTGGAGTCTGTAATAAAACAAGAATGGTCAGTAAAGCTCCATTGGATATCAACACATTTGTGACATTCATCCACCACTGACACCTCATTAGATTCATCTTACTCTTATGCAGGTTGCAATGACGCCCATCCATCAATTAAAGTATTTTCCTTATCAAACAGCTGTGATACAAGAAGAAAAAAGGCTACAATAGCAATACAACATTTTCTTGTTTTATCACCTTAATTAGAAATAATCTGAGAATCTAGGACATATGCCAAAATTCTACTGCTCTGCCCACCACAGGAATTGGAGCGGGCGAGGGGTGGAACATTGGAAGGTCTGTTGACCTCGAACGGGATCTTACGTTTTCAGAATGAGCAAGGCTGTAAAATCCCACCCCATATAATCTCCACAGAGCTCTGTGATGACTGAAATAATAGACCAGTAATTTAAAGTGATGTTCTTCATTGGAGTTTAGTTACATCTTCGCTGTCAAGTGGTAACCTGGCAGTGTGGATCATCCACCTAATGGAGAACCCAATATTGCTATTCTGTTAAAAGCAGAAAGATTCTGCAATAATCACCCAATCTGCTCTCACATGTTGCTGCTCAGTGACAGCGGTGAAAAAAAACACAAATATATTTCAGAAAGGCTTATGGGCCGTTTGTGCCAAATGCCTTGAGGATAAAGATGATGTTCATATCTTATAAACATGATATTTTTAGTAAGGGAGCATAAAGAGCATCATAAACATTTTGTGGCCTAAAGCCCATTTACCAGCCTTCTGGTCTGAATGATCGAGTTCAACAGCAATGATGGGAAGGTGAAGCAGAGAAAATGGAAAGAAAATTCTAATAGCTAATACAGTAGTATTAAATAATTTATACTCAATTTTCAGAAGCTGCTTAGCATTCATACTTCATGATCTCTTGAATATTAATTTTAATATATAAGTAAATTGCTGTGAATTTTCCAAAAGTGGACTAATTTGATACATAACTGGAACAGAATTTTATTATTTTCAAGTGCCAACACAGTTTCCACTGCAGCACATTCAATTTCCGTTTGTTTCTCTCCCATTGCACCTGATGAAAATTACATACAAACAGATAGCGCTCCAAGGGGAAAACTGGGGTATTTCAACATTAGAAGCACGTTAGCACTATTATTTCTGAGTTGTTAGCTCCCCATGCCTGTAAACAAGGAAGATAAATACAGAGAAGAGGGGAAACTGAAGTAAAAGTGTTGAAGAATTGAATAAGAATATCGACTTACTGGCTGCAGCAGGTAAATCTATTTCGCAGGGTAACTATTTTACTATTCTGAAGAAGGGTCATACAGAATCAAAAGATTAACTTTGTTTCTCTCTCCATATGTGCTGCCAGACTAGCTAATGTTTTCAGCATTTTTCATTCTTATTTCACTATTCCGTGTTGATTTCACTACATTGGTGTAAACAGGCTCTCAAATAGAATTGGGTCATTTACTTTCCAATTTTTGGTCTAGAGAGGGAATACCGGACTTGTTCAGGAAGTTGCCAATCCTAAAATGCAAATCAGTGCACATTAAAATGCAAAGGATTCCCAGTGTCAAATGGTTGGAATGCATTAGTTATCTATCTATTGAGCTGCCTCAAAAAGGATCCATTGAAAGCAGATCCAAAAAAACAGCAGCCAATTGAACAACGTTTCTCACCTTTCCTGTTCTGGGCTCTGCCTCTTGGCTGGCTCAGGAAGGGAACCAATCAATTTCTTGTTTTACTGGGGAGAGAATTGAGCCAATGTTTCAAGTCAAGATGATCCTTCTGATGATCCTTCTGAGCTCTGATGAAGGATCATCTAGATTTGAAACATTGGCTCTATTCCCTCCCCACAAATGCTGTTAGGCTTGCTGAGATTTTTTGTTTTTGTTTCAGATTCCAGCATCCACGGTATTTTGTTTTTACCTTGTCTTTTCATAGCTGGTGAACTGCAGGAGTCCAGAAACTTGGCTCCTACAGCTTGCACACAAGGCCAGGGAATAAATGGTTCAAATTACTCTTCGACCATAGCTGGCAGGTCTCTCCCATTACCTGCTCATTAACTACCTGAAGTTAAAATTGCCCGTTGTACAATCCAAAGAAAATTGATGATTTGTAGTCTGGATATTAATGGCTGGCTTTAGGCAGAAGTCATGCAATCAGCTTGGCAAAAAAGGAAGTTGTGAACAAGTGCTCAACCGTTAATGTGGGACATTATCTGTCAAAGGAGTGGGACAAGGCAGAAAAACTCCATTGATTCTGTGTTTTGGATAAGCTTCAAATAATGGTAGGCATGAATTCCAGCCTAGCATGTCCATTTAGAGGGGTGATACTGACCTATTATGATTCAATTCAGAATTTTCCAGTAACTTGATAGACTGTGTTGAAGTTTCAAAGGTCAATTGACAACCCCCCCAACCCCATCCGATCTCTACCCAACAGCTATCTTAACAGCTCAACAGTGAGCATTTTTAAATAAATTATCTTCCATACAAGCACAGTTCTTGTTTTGAAGTTATGAATATGACATGGCTCTTACTGGGCATGACACCAGGAATATCTGAGCCACACAATATTAGTTGCTAAAGAGTAATAACTAAATTACTGTAGCTCTGCTGACAGAACAAATGTTCTAGCCTAACCTTTTCGGGCAATTTCCTATACTGGTGTTTGAAGGGAGTATCCCATCTATACGAGAGAAATATATTAGGTGGATAAAATGCAGATTCTTCTTTGTTTATGTCTAATAATTAATTAAAGTCAATTTTTCATTTTCTTTTCAACTCTGCATTTGGTATTAGCGCTCAGCAATCAAGTGCTTCAGAAGATTAGAAGATAATTTGAGTTAAAGAAGTCCATTTGATTCATCTTAATTCATTCATTTAGAAGAGAGATCTGAATGTCTCCTCTCATCCCCCACTACTCTATTAGAAATTTATTCTGCAGATTCATTACTCTTTGCAAAGAAGGAAGTTCTTCCCATCCATCTTAAAATTATTAGTTTGAACAAGTTGCTCCTGAGTCTACTCTTGCAGTTTAAGTTAAAGTAATATCAACTATTTTTCTTATCTTAACAGTAGTAATAGAAGACGTTTCCATAAAATCACCTCTTGTGAAGACCAAGCTTTTCCAGACCTTCATAACTCACAGCACCAGTGGCAAGATTGCCCTATGGGATTTCAGATCCTGACATTAGGATCAATTGGGATCCTGGGCAACATTCTTTGGACATGCTTGCCTCAAAACTGGAGAATCCCACCCAAGGCCAATAGACCTTTGCCTGGTCCAACCCCCGCCTGCTACAATTCATGTGGTGGGCAGGACAGGGCAATTCCAGCCCCTGAGTCTGCACATGCAAAAGTGAGACTAGGGTTGCAACACTGAGAGGTGGCGTCCTAACTGGTTGTCTTTATTATCAGTCTAACACTAACAGCAAGTGGGCTCTTGATTCTGCTGATCTCATCAGGGAGAGAGATGGGTGAAGTGAAAGCAGTTGAAGGTCTCAAGGCACCCTCACCATGAGGGTCAGACTAAATTAATAATGCAGATAGGGGAAAGCCCCATGAATTGGAAAGCCATTGGTTGGGAATTTGCCTTTCTTTCCCAAGATCCTGCCTGTAGGGCATGGTGCCTCTGGCTCTAATGACACCCGAGACAGTTGCAGCTAGTGGGCTATTCCACCATTGGCAGGCCCTAATTGGTATCTTTAGTATTTGAATTGGCAGGTTGTCTCCATATGTTTGAAGTGTCTGAATGCCTCTTTTTCTCTTGGTCACCACAAAAGTCCACAATATTTAAACGGTGATATGACTAGAACATCATAAAGTTTGAGCATTGCCTCCTCTGACTTTTATTTTATTGTTTTGTCCATAAAGTTCAACATATTATTGGATTAGTTGGCTGTTTCTGTATTTGTTGTACATGTTTAGCTTGGTTTACTGAGCCTCATCCAGTTTCATCCTTAACTTTATCAGCAGTATTCATAGAGCATCTGTGTCTCTTTTTCCTTCTTAAACCTTCACTTTTTCAGCGCAGAATTTCACCTGCCATGGTTCTATCCACTTACATATCTTATCCAACACAGTACGTCATTTCTGAGCTTTTTCTTCACATTCCACTGCTTCGTCCAGTTTGGTATTGGCTGCAACATTGTCATTGCAATAACCTTTAAATCTAGGTCATTCATGTAATGCATGAGAAATGTGGTCCTGGCACTGAATTCTGAAGGACCCCCTTCAGTACTGGTCTCTCGCAAACATAACATAATGCACTCTGTTCTACCTTTCAGCTAGCTTTAGCTGAAAGTTGAACAGAGATCATACCATGAATCTATACAATAAGTTAGGTGGAGTTTTATCAAAAGCCCTCAGGAAATTCCTACAGTATGCCGCTAGGATTAACACAGTTCACTTGGATTGTCACTTCCTCAAAGAAGTTGAGGAGGTTAGCCCAGAAGATAACTTCCCTTCCAAATCCATGTTTACTGCTGTTCATTGGACTTGCTGTCTACAACTTGACTATTACTACATTTTGAGGCGTCACAAGATTATGAAAGGTGCCAAATAAATGGAAGCAACATCTACCTCAAATTTATTCCTGATAACTAATTTCATGCTGAGCTGGAGTGGAAATAAAACAACAATGATGCTTGCATTTATATAGCATTGTTAAGCTCTCTTTCTTATGGTGATGGTGTATGGTAACAATTATAACTTTATATGTAGGTAGTTAAGGCAGATAATTGCATCAGAAGAAGCAGTATGTATTGCTGAGGTTCTCCTTCACATTTGTGAATCAGACGTTGGATCATTGGCTGGGATATAAAAGGCCTTATTGTGGCAGGATCCGCCGTGGGAGATTCAGTGGCCTAGCTAAAAGTCCACTGACTTTCGATGGGATCAGCCAGTCCTGGTGGTGGACTGGGCCAGGAGGCCTTGCCCATTAACTGATCCATGGTCTGATATTTTCCATTTCTGCATCCAATCTCTACTTTTCCCATTGATTATAAAGGTACAGTTTAGGGTTGCCCATGAGTTTAATGGAAAATCAAAATCATTGGGATCATCTGCATTACATCTTCCATGAAATGTTTGTTTCTGACTTATATGAGTTCAATTCTGGCTTTCCAGTTTTCTTTCTGGTTGAAGTCACATTGTTAAAGGTTAAGCATATGGATTTAAAAGAGCTTATGTGACTTCAAACAGTGTTGATAGATATTGTTGAGGTCCTGGTGAATGGAAAAACATTGGTTTTCTTAGATTTGCTGGACCTCTCAATGGTTACAGCACCACAGCAAATGGAGAGCAATGTGCGACAGCATGGGCAGCCAGAATATTGGGATCATCTTGGGAGTTTCAGTGCAGTGTTCAATTTGACATGAAGAAATCGAGGGTGGAGTATGGTTTCTTCTGGCTCATACAAGTAAGTGCACAGTATTAGGCCATATTGCGGATGTCCAAAGCAGTGACATTGAGGCTTCCCACACAATGCTTACCAGTTTCGGGACCAAGTTGACTCTGGTTTTCATTTTGCTTGCTGTCTTTTTCATGTGGTTGTAGAAGGTTAACATGTCATCCAGCTTTGTCCCAAAACAGGACAGCATGGGGCTGTGGTAGCATGGCCCTTTTAAGGGGGAATTTTCTAAGTGCTATGTGGTCAGACTGAACCCAATGAAGTGTTGAGGTGGGAAGCTGAGCCAATCAAATGCAGGAGCACATATCCCGGGCTGGGGGAGGATCCGCAGTTGGAGCCAGGAAGGAGTAATGTACTGTTTCATAGTTATTCTGTCTGATCCTGTTGTAAATATAGTTATTTGTTTGTCAGCAATAAAATGTTTTATTCTTTAGCTTCAGTGAGTCATCTCAATTTATTACAGGGGTTACGTCACATCGCACTACCACAGATTTCAGAGCGTGCTTTACATTCTCGTATTCAAGGTGGAATTCAGTGGCTGTTGTTTTGTCAGGGTTTAGCTGATCATTCGTTTCTGGAAATATTGCTCTAAGTGTTGGAGGCAGGTTCACCTGAGGCCTTCAAAAGAGAATTGGTAATTATCTGAAGAAAATGAGATCCTCTTTCAAGGTAGAGATGGCTATTTGTGTCAGCAGATCATGTAAACTTATCCAATTTCAGTGGCAGCATATTGCTTGTGTCGACATTGAGGCATGAGTACTAAGTTCATTGTTAAGGAAAATAGGTGAGCTGAGTTTGTGAATCAAATGGACACTTAGTTGCCCATTGCTCAGCATGGAAACAGAAGCAGGTGAAGGCCATTCGGCCCATCAAGTCTCTTCCACCATTTATTTTGATCATGGCTGGATCAATATCCCAATCCCACCTTTCCCCCCATACCCTTTGATCCCTCTGGCCTTAAGAGCTATATCTAATCAGTATCTATAGCACACAGTGTTTTGAGCCTGGAGATGAATATAGCAAGGTTTTTGCATAGCCTATTTTGTCACCCTTTTTGAATATGGGCAGTAATAAGCTTGTTGTTAATTTGCTGGTTCTCTCATAATGATTGTCAAAGCTGTGCAGATCTCTCCCTAAGTATCTGTCAACTCTGGGATAAATACCAACTATCCCTAGGGTTTTATTTGCCCGTTTAGCCTATCTAGAACTTCCATCTCATTTATAACAAGTCATTGATTTTACTTGGGGTATTTTTGTTTTGCAAGGACATGTTGTTCATGTCTTCCCTTGTGAATACTTGGAGGGATCAGTCGTTTAGAATATTTATTATGTTGTGCTCATCCTCAGTCTTGAAGCTGTTTGCATCTTTTATGCTTTTCCTCTCTCCACTGACTGCCTTTTGTTATTGTGGTGCTGTACGAATTCTTTTGAATATTAGGCTTAGCTTCACCTGCTATTTACTTTTTTCTCCCTGCCCACACTTTTAACGTGTTTCTGCAGTTTCTCCTTCAATTTGCTCTATCTCTTATTCCTACAGGGATTCTGTCAATTGAAACAAGTCATACTCACCCTCCCACTTTTTTCTTCTCCTCCCTGAAGGCAGTGGTTAATGCTGACCGTGATTACACCATGTACTGACATCACCCTGATATATCAGACAAATGACTATTCTCTATGTGTGAACTTGGGGACTGACTTGTTATATTATCATGTAATTATTATTTTGGAGATATGTCGAACTCAACAATGTCCTTAATTCAAATCTACAAAGACATTCAGGTGGCGGGATTTGGACCAGGAGTTTGGAATTGTTGATATTCTTTCCTTTCCTGAGGCTGAAAGCAATATCCTTTCACCATTTTTGTTGAGGTTATCTAAATAGTGAACTCTGTGGATCAAAACTGGGATTTGATTTGTCTGTATGTTTGAGTACTATATTAAGTAGTTTGTTTACCCACTCAGGCATGTGTAGAGACTGAACTAATTGTTGTCATTCTTTCTGGAATTGAACTAAAACCTCCTTCCTCTTGCATGGAAAAGACTGCGTCCACAAAACACAAATCCTCGAGTCCAGGCAGTCCTGAAATGAATGTTCAGCTATAAATAAAGGCTTATGTTCTAGGCATGATATGCAGGAGCTATATCATATTCAGAAACAGTATTTGTCATATCACACTGGCACAAGGCTGACCTGTAATATCAGGAGAAAAAGCAAAAGCTGGCCTTTTACTTGCACCAGAGGAGAAACTGGAAAGTAACATTGTATAAATAATAATGAAAGAAATGAGCTTTAAATCATATTAACACAATGTCAGTTTATGACACACAGATGACATAACTACATTAAATTTATTTTTAAATTATTGAGCATGTCTGCCTTACAGAACAATTACAGAAATGGGTTTCATCAAAGATTTATCGATTCCAATCATAAATTAGAGCGATCTATTTATTGCTGCTAACAGTAGCACCAATCAGGGAAACATATCAATTTCCTTTTGAATATCCAACAGTTCCCTTCTCCTACTATTGATTAACAATTCTTGCAATATTTTTTCTCCAGGCACTAGTGACTTGTCATTTATACGCTACTCTGCGGGATCAGTATCTTGACTATTCCCTCAGATAGAAGACCTGTACACCACATTAATGTAAAATGTGTTCATTCTGATCCTACTGACATCACACCATTTAGTGTGAATGTGCAAAGTAACCCAATTTGAAATTGTTAGTCCCTTGCAAGCATAGTCAGGTCAATTTTATTACAGATTGCTTCAGGTTAATTTCTTCTTTTTTTTTAAACAAGAGAAAAAACTATTGTAAAATATGCTCACAACAGCATTTTAAAGCAATGTGGATATTATGATAAGTGGTTGTTCAGGAAATGCTATTTAATTTGGAAAATATAGAATGAATGATGTATAAATATATATATATATATATAGGGAATCAAGATTCCTGCTGGTCACATCGGAAATAATTGGAAATCAGATGGGATGTGGCATTCTGAACTCATTTGGTGTCACATTGTGTGTGAAATGCGACAGTTTGACAGACATCTCATGTCAATGCAGCAGTAGGCTCAGTCCATGCTTCATGCACTGTGTTGCTGATCAATCAAACTAAAATCGATGGCCGATTTCCCTTTCAGACACATAATAAAAGAAGTGGCAAAAGCAGTTCTCTTTTCTTGTTTCTTTACATTGTTTGCATGAATGAATTCATAGCTGAACAGACTCTGACAGAGATCTTGGATGTGAGAGCCGGGGAGGAGGTGGTGGTGCTGGTGGGTATGTGGGTGGGTCTTGGTTGGGGGGAGGTAAGGGCGGTCACTGGCTGATGAGTAAAAGACAAGACCACTGCAAGAATTACAGCATCTGTAAATGTCCAAGAATTACAGCATCTGTAAATGTCAGGATGTGGGTTGCAATTAGAAGTCCAGGATAAGGAAGAGAAAAAGTACATTCCAGATATAAATGGCTTGATGGAGTTGGTGGTGGGAGAGTGGGGCGGAGAGAGTGGGGGTGCAGTTAACGGGTTGGAGGGAGTGCAAACTTAAAAAAGTAATATATATGTTATTTTGGAGGTATTTGATTCTTAATTCTATTGTTTTATTTACATTTATTTGAAATACTTCCTGCACTGTCATTATTTTGTTGTTTCCTAATTTGATTTTCTCTCTTTCTTTCTTTTGTTGTCTTCCTCTTCCCCTGGTTAATTACAGCTAATTTCAAGAAATTCACAGCAATGTCTAATGTTGAGCAGAGGAATGACAATAAAAACCTTCACTGGTCATTACTGTAATTAGAATTTTTATTATTTCTCTCCTTTTCATTTCTATTCCTGAATCAGATATTAGGAGTTACCTGAGCGTGTTCCAGGTGATTCATAAGCTAATATTCAGCTCACGACTGATGACGGGCAACTCAACATTTAACATCATGTCTTCATGCTTTAGCCACAACCAATAATAACTAACCTTAGTTAATTTTATTTGCACAAAATAATTTCAGTTTTAACTATTACTTGTTTTTATACATCATCCTTGTTAGTTAATTTTATTTCTTAGACCATTTTAGCTTTATTGAATGAGAAATATTATTAGAGATTTATCTATTGTTATAGGGGAGGCAATGGCATAGTAAGCTGGGTGAGTAATCCCGAGTCCCAGGACAAGATCTGGATACAACGTTCAAATCCCATCATGGCAGATGGTGAAATTTGAATTCCATAAAAATCTGGAGTTAAAAATTGAATGATGACTGTGAAACCATTGCTAATTTTCGTAAAATCCACGTTGATTTGAGCTCAGGCTTTCCATTTATCAGACGGGCAAAGCATCTTGCCTTCAGGAAAGCTGTCTGAGATCCTGAACTTGTAGTCGTGAACTCACGTTGGACTGAATAAGCTCAAAGTTAAGAAAGCACATTCAACTGGAATTTAGCACGCAGAAAAAAAAACGCAGGTAATGCAACAAAATTGTTACCCTTTCAATGTGAGAAGATAATACATGTACTAACCTATCCAAGCTCCCAACTCTGGCAACTATATACAAGAGGCTTCCAACAGCAAGGCTGCCCAGCACAAAGAGCTTCTGTCTCAGCAACACCTGCTGTTTGAATAGCATGGCCCTCCATCAATCTTCAGGACTGCTTCTTCAGCCTGTAGTGACCAGAGAGTAAAAACACCAATCAGAAATGGGGAAATCCATAGGTTGCAATTAATTCAAAGTTACTCGATCAATCATTTTGTTTTTAAAGGTTAAGTAAACATACACTTTAAAAAGAATGGAGCCCATAGACAATCTGTGAGATCAATATTTTTCTCGATAATGAAGACTGATGATTCAGTTAAAGTTTCCAGGAAAATCTATTCATTTTTAACTTCTCTTTTTGCATATTAACAAAAAAGTTTAGTTCCAATTTGCAGAACTTGGCACCATTCCCTTGCAGTTAACTCTGATAGATCACAATGTTTGGCAGGACACTTGTACCTGGAGCAGAAAGACTAATCTATTGTCTTTTGCCTGAGAAAGGTTAGACTTTTTTTAGGTTGTGGTCTTCAAAGGGGTTATCACAGTATCATTAGATTAACAAAGCAGCCACACTCACCTCAAATTTATCACAATGTCAGTTTGTTACAGTTTACTTTGTAGCCAATATTGAAACAAGTTACATTTTCTCAGAATTTTCACAGCATACTTGGTACTCTTGTATTTCAAATTTCACTTTGCTGTAGCTTCTTAATCTCAGTGGAAGATACTGAAGATACTGGACGTGATTTTACAGTGTGGTGACGGGGCCTCACACAGGAAGATTGGCCAATTAAAGCTTTTATGGCCAATTATTGGCCAATTAAAGGCCTTTTCTTATCCAACCTCAATATTTCGACTTCCCAATGACTGAGCATGGGAAACAGAAAAAATTCTCACCCTCAATCTTGGACAGGTCCATCAGAAGGCCACTTCAGACCATGGGTGACCTCCCTTCACAGACCAGAGACAACAAGCCCTTGCCCCGCTCACCCCGTGAGAGTGAGATCTTCCCTCATTGCGACTCTTCAGGGCTTCACCTACTCTCCCCTCTAGGAGAGTACTTACTGTCAATGTAGTTCCTGGGACTTAGTGTCAAGCATGATGCTGCAGTGCCTCTTTCAGCCACTGCAATGCTTTGCATGGATGGATTGGAGAGCTGTCAGTCAATCTGTTTGGCTAAAAACCTCCAAAGTGGGACTTCCATTCAAGTGTGGATAGAAATCCCACCTGCTGCCAATCAGTGCTCATTAGTGTGTGAAATGGCAGCGGGCCAGTCATAGTTGATGGGGATTTGTTGCCATTCCTAAAAGTTCAGGCCTCTACTTTCCTTGTCACTGTTGCTGACCTGAGAAGCTGAGTTTTTCCAGCATTTTCTGTATATAGTTCAGATTTTCAGTATCTAAAGGATTTTGCTTCTGTATTTGAATGCACCTCTAAGCTTGTCAAAAAAGACTTTCACTGCACAACAAGCTTTCTTTCCTGACTGCTCTTTTGGCCTTGTTTGATGAGCCCCATTTGTTTGAGGGGGGCGTAATCTCTGTTTTCTTCAAGATTTATAAGGTTATAACACAACATTTATTGTCTCTTTGTTTATTTCACTCTTCAGCCGTCTTCAGGCAGATGCTATTTGCTTTATCTTTAAGACAATGTGCTTCTAGACTTCAGCCACATTGTTCTATAACCTGCTGTTAGAAAGTGAATGGAAGTCACCTGCAGGCTCAATCTCCCTCCAACTTTGTGAAGAAGGATTTAGCTCATACTCCATCATAATGGAGCACCTGAAACTGAGAATTGACTGTGTAAGCAACGAGCACGCACCTACCCTTGTTCTTCTATGGCACAATCCATTCAGTCCAGAAGGCCACTGAAGCACCACAACATATTTTTGTAAGTATAAAAACAAAATACTACAGATGCTGGAATGTGAAACAAAATCAGAAAAATGCTGGAAAATCTCAGCAGGTCTGATAGCATCAATGGAGAGAGAATAGAGCTAACATTTCAAATCTGGATGACCCTTCATCGGAGCCGCTCTGACAAATGGTCATCCAGACTCAAATCATCGGCTCTATTCTCTCTCCACAGATGCTGTCAGACCATATTTTTCAAGTAGTTTCCCTCAGATATTTTAAGTTGCATATTTGGAAAAGATAATCACCAGAGGAACAATAAAACTGTTTCTTAGTTCCCATGCTTCTGTGAACTGAAAAATGCTAATCCTTTTACAGTTTTCACAATATATGCTGTTTTGCCCCACCAATTAGACTCAACTGAAATCTTCTGAGCTTCAATCAGCTGTAATCTTTACAAAGGCAGAAGCAGGAGTGGGTAGAGCAGCCCACCACTTTAATGCAACATCTATGAAGATATATTATACACAAGAGTCTGCTGCATACCTGTTTACAAAAATCAAATACACTGAAGGTAAGCTCCAGCCCAATATCACAAATGAAAATCAGCTGAAATACAATTTGACCTCTCCTTGGCACAAACCGTTCTTTATGCTTTGTAAGTTAACAGCCTAATGCCAAAGCAGGAAATATCTAATCAAGGCAAAGGGAGGGTCTCGCTTGTTGGCTGGGGAACTCGGAAAAGCCCACGAAGGAATTAAATGCCAAACAGGCACTTGATTGGCCAGTAATGGCCCTTCTCTGGAACCAAGGACCCCGAGGGAGAAATCCCACCTCATGAGAGCTGCCGGTCAGTTAGAGGCTGACAGCTGACCATTCAAGCACTATCCTGAGCTGTGGCATTTATTGATAATGTACTCATGGAGAGGCCAAAGATCACCATGGGATCCAGACACCAGTAGGGATAGGAGTCATAGAATGCAAGGTGTGAGTGGAGGTTTGGCAGTAAGTGAAGGAGCCGGTCTCTCCTTATGGAAAATCCTGCCTGCAAGAATCTTGAATCCCAAATGCTTATAACAATCATTTAAAATTTTCTCTATAATGGCCCCAAACCTATAATTAGGAAAGATGATGTGTTGGTTTGTAGCACCATTGTATTTGTCAGAATTTTACACTCCTAACATCTTTACTTTAGAATACATAAGGAGTTAATTGTAATGTTAAATTGTAGTACTGAATTAAGATGTAACTTTATATGATCGTTCAATAAAATACTGAACTGTTAAACTCCATTGAGGATATTTCATAGATTCCTTTCTTTGTTGACAGTCAAAAACACTTCACATCAAACTCCAAATATTCAATTCTGACGAAAGGTCACAGGCCTGAAATTTAATCCTGTATCTTTTCTACAGATGATGCCAGACCTGCTGAGTATTTCTATCAGTTTCTGCTTTTATTTCAGATTTCCAGTATCCACAGATTTTTCCTTTTATCCAAAATTCCTTTCAAAGTTGCAAAATGGCAATGGTTTTTAACAGTCTCTGTTTTAAGAGTGTACCAGTGATTTTGCCACAGAGTGATGTAATGCACCAAGTAGAATTGCATGATACTGTGCTGCTGGCCTGCTTACTGTGGAGAGGGAGCTGAGTGCATTTGTCTCCCAGCCTCTGCATCACCAAGACCTGCATACTGCCTATTTGCAAAGACATATGGCAACTAGGCACACTACGGCCCCTGGCTAAACTGGAGGGGATCTAGGAGGAAGCTTGGCCCCCAGAAATGTGATGCAGAGGCTCACCAGCATGTGAACACGCCTTTTCATCCATCAACCAGGTCCCAACTTTGCTACAATTTGGGTCTGGCTGTAGAGAGTCAAAGTTAGTGGAACTGAGCCCTATAGGTAGCTAACCTGCCTTTGACCAAGCACCTTCTGGCAACTCCTGCAACTCAGTGGGCTCCAGATGTAATGGCTGCCACTCTTCCTCTGGATTCCAGCTATAAGGTTGAGAGGGAGTTTTAGATGCTGGCCAAGTCTGCCAAATCCTGCAACAGTTATGCAACCGAAATACAAATAGAGAGGAGACTTTATCCTTAAAAAAAAGATGAATAAGATACTTCATCCTTACTCTTACCAGTGAAAGGACCAACATGGGAGTTAGGAGTTTAAGGGTTATAAACCCATCTTGATTGGCATAAGGGAAAGGCACCATAGGTTGTCTCCATGGGTCAGAAGATTTAACACATTCCACTGCCACCCCTCAAGCTGTGTAGCCCCCCAGACAATAAAGTACTGACTTGACAACCTCTGCCTTTCTCCATGTGTGAGAAAATTGGGGATTGTGACAAGCAGATGGTAAATGGGTATCTGTGGAACAAAAGGTGAACATTCCCTGGCTTGAATCTGGAACATCTGAACTAGCATGCATGAGGATTTGCAGTCAACAGGTAATGCGCAGGACAGCACTGATTGACCATGAGATGTGTACATTCAGCACCAACATCATTGCTTTCAGGGAAACTTGATTGGCCGACACTAGGTCAATATGCATAACCAGTTTTACCTTCTGTGCCATGGCAAAAGTGCAAATGACAACTTGAACATGGAGTGAACTTTGCTGTCAATAACAGTTGTGATGCCTATCAGAACTTCTGGATGGCTTCTGAAGCACTCAGGTTAAAGCATCTGTCTGAGAGCTTCTGAATACTTCTGGTATTTGTATTCCTCTGTTGTGCATGGAATGTTGATGGGTGGCATGTCATTGTTTTCGGACTTGTGTATTTTCTTTTGTTACACTTTCACCCTACTGTCAACAGGATCCAGATTAAGCCACTGACCTAATCTCAGATGGTACAAAGATACCTTGTGCCAAAGTCTACCCTGTGAGAAAATGTTGGTAACACAGTTGATGGAATGTACAAAGTTCTCGTAGCCACTGTCTATTTTTATTCATCAAGCCAATGCCATGATGACGGAGGCACATTTGCCACAAAACCACCTGATCCAAGTCCCCATAGAAGATGTATTGGATTTCCCCTGTGCCAGCCTTCTGCTTTGACTCTCCAGCCTAGGCATTTTTTTTGAAGACAGCAATATACTGTGTGAAATTTTTGGCTATCTTCTCTCAAACCCCATAAGGTCCAAACTACACATTATTCTCTCAGCAGCCAACTGGATAAATTAAAACCAGGGCATTTCCCTAATCTCCATGATGACAGAAACTGCTTTAAAATGTCCTCAAACCGAACTTTAGGTTAATTATCTCTCACTTACAATTTAATCTTTGATCTGATGGAGTAAAATGGGTTCTACAACATTTCTAGGATCTAATGAATGCTTTTAAACAGATTTAGCTGCAATTCCCAAAATAAAACATCTCACTGGATTGCCCTTGCTTTTGCAAGCACTGCAGACAATAGCTCTTCAGCTCGTAAGTTTTATGGTCTTGTCTTTCTAGCTGTTAATCTCTTAAGGCAACAAGGTCTCAAACTTTTATTTATAATAGGCTCCAAGCTTATTCCAATCAAATTATCCCATTTTCTATAGATGACCTTCAATTCCTAAAACTAAAAGTTCTGTTTTAAAATATATGAATTAGGCAAATTCTATTTTCTACTTTTGTGTTTGTTCTGTCAAACGTACAGACAGGTAAGCTGCTGCAGATCCAGAAAAACCAATTGGTACATCCACCGGTACATCTACATCTCCATCACCGGCAAGTTTGACTATGCAATTCTTCAGGATCTTGAAGAAAAAGTGCCTTTTACTCTGCTTAAAAGGTCCCTGCTTGCAGCAGAAGGAGACACTTCTAAATTGAGTTTACTTTAAAGTGATAACACTATCTGTGCCAATAATTTAACTGAAAGCTTGGAACTGAGCTTGGAACTGAGAGAGGTAAAACTGATTAAACCAAAATGCAGGGTTTAGCAGTCAAACCATAAAACTTTCTAAGCCAATATAAAGTTTGTAAAGCTGAACAAAACATTCCTTTCCAATATTAGAAAACCATTTGGAAAACTAAGCCAAGAAAATAATTCTGAGGAGTGACATAAATGTGTCGAGGCTTACATGGCTCTGTGTGGAAACCTGCGCCAAAGAGTCACAGGCATACAAATGACACTTATCAAGATATAAAGAACTTGCATTCCCTCATAACTGGGTGGGGCACTTTAAAAGGACAAAAATTAAGGAGTAGAAAGGAATTGTGAAACAAGGATATACAGTCTTACATCCACAAAACACCCACACTTTTTTGGCTGAAAGGATATTTTAGGAGTGATTCTCCCACCCTACAGTGCTGCTCTAGTGGTGTAGCGAGCCAGGAGACATCAACAGCAGCTGTTTTGCGGGATTCACACTCAGCGTCACTCAGCGAATTGAAGGTTATCTATAGAAAATGGGATAATTTGATTGGAATAAGCTTGGAGCCTATTATAATAAAAGTTTGTGCCTCACTGCAAAGAAGCTACTGGGTGAAAATCACCACACTCCGGTGCCTGTTCGGGTACACTGAGAGAGAAATTAGCATGGTCAATTCACCTAACCAGCACATCTTTCAGACTATGGGAGGTAACCGGAACACCTGAAGGAAACCCTCGCAGGCATGAGGAGAACATGCAGATTCCACACAGTCACCCAAGCCAGGAACAAAACCTATGGTTCTGGCAATGCTAACCACTGTGCCACAATACCACCCTACATCAGCTCTGTGCAGAGTTGATTCCCATATGAAAATGTCATTCAGATTGATATTCCCATATGATTAGTGGGCCTGAGATGGAATTTGTCCCCACCCCACCATCTCCCCCGCTCACCCCGTTCCCCATCAGGAGTGGTTCCTTCCAGCAGTGTTTATGACTGCTCTCCCCTAACGAGGAACAGGTGTCTGACCCCACTGGAGGGAACAAAGGCAATCCAGGAGGTCAGGGATAATGGGGTGCCCTTTGGGCAGTGCCAGCCTGGCACCATGGCACTGTCCAAGGGACAAACTGGCACTGCCACCAGGCACTTTGGCACTGCCAAGGGGGCAGGGCTTACTGGGAGTCAATCAGCACGGTGGGGGGGATCTGTTGCCATCTGCAAGTGGGGTCACTGAGAGAGAAAAGAAGTGAGGGATGCCAGGGAAGGTCTGGACTGGTCAACAGAATGGGAGCGGAAGAGGGGGGCTGGGATTGTCAGGGGCGGGGGGAGGGCTCAAGAAGATCGGGGCTGGCCAGGGGATGTCCAGGGGCCAGAAATAAAGGGGTGGGTAGCTCAGCAAAGCCAGCAATAGGGGGGTTGCAGGGAAGGCTAGTGATCGGGAGGCTGGCAAGTTGGTCCACTATACATGCGCGATTTCTACTTTAACAGATTGGCACATGTGCAATGGCTCACTCAGCGCTTTGCTGCCAGCCTCTCATGGGAATAGGCCTTGCTCCCTGCAGAATGAATCCTGCTGAGGCACTCTACAGTGTTCACATTGTCAGAGATTCACTCTAGTTAGTAAGGGGTTTACTCCCTTTTTCCCGCACATTGGGAACTTAGAATCTTTCTGGGAGAATCTTGGCCTTCAAATAAATTGATATCAAATGGTGAACACACATGTCAATCAGATTGGTCCATTGAACATAAGAAGCTGAAGAATACAGAAGGGAGATTTGCATCTTCCAATCAGGTGGATCTAACTGGAACTGATAATGGAAAAAGGCAGCTGAAATTTGCCATTTCAATTTGTTTGTGATGTAAATTATTATCTGGTCCTAACTATTTCTACTTGTAGATAGATTCAATGTTAAATTTTAAATTACGAGTTAATAGCTGTTACTGCACGTTGTTTTGTCTGCTAATCTCCTTGATGATTCAGCATAAAGGGGTTCATTCATTCATTCAGTAACTTGTAAGCATCCCAAAACATGTATGATAAGGAATTCAAATTTAACCCAATTTGATAAAAGACAGTTTGAATTCGAGACATCATCCATCTTGTGACCCGACAATTGACAGAAAACCTCAGATGATTCCTTAGAGAATGTTAAAGCACCTCATGATTCCAACAGAGGTTTCCCTGCTCCAGCCCCACATCCTTTCTGACATCGACACTACCTATCCACTTTGTGCAAAAGTATTGTGAAAGTTGTGGATTTTCCTTTTTTCCATGAAGATTCCACCTCTTTCCAGAACCACAATATGGCCAGTGACAGTAAGTGGTTCAGAACTTCCTGAGACATACTCATGGGGTAAAGAGTCTAGTAGTTGCCTTGTCTCTTTCCATTCTTACCCCAGTGACATACCTGTTAAAGATACAGTCTCCACAAGGGTTTCAGTGGTCTTTTTCCCCATTAAATGTATTTGCTAGCATTATATGGTGCTGCAGTAGTGTTCCCTTTGGGTGTCCCTTCCTCACAATGGTGCCCTTCCTCTTTATGGAATCATTCCTACCCAAACCCCAACATAGATACATGAACCCTGACATAACACATTGAGATTGAGGTGGTATAAGGGATGCTGCAGGATTCTTATCCCAGTGGAGTTCTGCTCTTAAGAGGAGGATGTTTGCTCCCCTTAACATTATAGCTAGGGTAGAAAGCAAGAAAAGACATCTGTAAGTAGCATATAATCTAGTGTGGAAAAGGGATCAAAAGTTCAAAGTACACCCTACAGCACCATTAGAGTCATGAATGAAAGAAAGACTGCAACTATAGAATCAGAAAGCAGACAGTTTACCTTTCTGCATTGCAAAAGGAACTTTGTCTCCAGGAGTGGGCAGTTACTATTACAGCTACTGCCTACCACAAATTGGGTACCAGATGACTTTTTGTTAACTGACCCTAACAGTCCTTCAATATTAGTCAATTCAGGTAAGACCTCTTATTTGTTGTTCTTCTCTTTGACTCAGCTTGCACTTCTCTCCCTCATAGGTTGGGTCTTCCTCCAATGTTGCCATCACTAACTCAAATAGCAGCAACAGTATTTTACTATTATTGTACCAGATCATTTCTTCACCTCTAACTTATTTTCTATTCCCCTAGAGAGAGAGAGAGAGAGAGAGGGACCCTCTCCCCATCTAGCAACCATTCTGAGATCAGACCATAACTATCAAGGGCGAATATCTGTAGTTTATTCTTTTCTCCTTTCCAATTAAAATCACCAGGGGACTGGATAGAGTAGATCGGATGAAAATGCTCCCTTTCTAAAAAGTCAATAACAAAAGTAAAGTAAAGTAATTAAAGTAACTACACAAAAAGTGGTTCGGGTCTGAAATGCACAGCCTGGAAGTTTAGTGGAGGTATATTCAATTGAGACATTCAAAGGACATAAGGTGATTACTTTGAATAGAAACAATGCACAGGTTACAGGGAAAAACCAAGGGAATGGCATTAAATCATGGTGCTCATTTGGAGAGCCAGTGTAGACACAATGGGCCAAATGGCCTCCTTCTGTTCCGTAACAATTCTGTGATTTTTCTTCTGATATTTTCCTGTCAGTGATGAGCCCAATAGAAATGCCATATTTCAAATTGTGAAGAGGTTATTTATGGTTTATTAATTAAAACTGAAAGTCTAGTTTTAATACAGCAAAGTTAGTGAGCTAAAAAGAAGGTAATTTCAAAATTCAAATATTAAAAATATAGATCTACAGGTATGGATAAATCTTTTTTCCAACAATAACTTTAATATGCATAAAATGAGTCAAGTTGAAATATAATAAAATAGAGCTATTAATGTTGAAGCATTTGAATTTAATGTAGATTTCTTTTTTAATGACTCTGGCATGTTTTTTTCAGTTTCCTTCTCTTGTTATCAAAAACCATTTCTTTTGAGCATACAGAAAATGTCTATGAATTATTTAGCTGCACACAGTTTATTATTATTGATCAATGCACTTTTCACATGGGAACAATCATGGTCTTTGCTTCAAGCCAATACCAAATTCTCGAATAAGTGCCCTACTTTAGTTTCCTCTTTGTGAAATTATACATGCATTATTTATCAAAGCTGCTCTTATTTGGCTGTCTTGAGCTTAATATTGCCCTTTGGACTGGCACCAATGTGTCTCTGGAGTGTGGGGCTTTTGATATTTTGTACATTTGCTTGAAAAAAAATCTGTTAAAATCAAATTTGTCTTCCATTAAACTGGAACATTTATCTGAATAAAGTTTAATAACCTTACACTGTAAATTACTTCAGCAGTACATGACTGCACAGGCTTTTGGCTCCGATCGGTATTGACATTCAGTTTGGCCTTGAGTCAAACCTTTATTACGGGTAGCTCAAGCTTGAATTTGAAAAGAAGTGTACAGTTTTGAAATGAAGAATGAGAGCTAATTCTTGAAAAAAAACAGAAGATCTATAGATTCGAGGCAGTGCTACAAATTGTAAAGGCTTATGGCCTTAGACAACTGGCAGCTAATTATTTTTAATGGAAGTTGTTGCCAAAATAATCACAATCATGCACTCATCAATGAAATTCTGCACTCATCCATTTCAGAAACGGAAAGTTGCTGGACTGACATAGAGCTACAGAATCATTTTGACCTTGGCTCTATAATAATGGTATCAGTGGGTTGTTTGTGAAATGATTGTGGTCATTTTTTCAACCTGTCTCAATTTTTAGGGACACAGGAATAAAAGCAAAAATTCATCCTCTACAGTGTACTCAATCATGGCTAGATCTGCCCCTTAACTCTATTTAGCCACCTCGCTTCTAAATCCTTAAAACACTTGCCTAATAAAAATCTTCTAACCTCAGTTTTGAACTTTTCAGTTGACCTAACTTCAACAGTTTTTTGGAGAGACAGTTCCAGTGTAGAGTCTTTTTTGTTTTTTTTTTACAGTGATGGGGGCATCACTGGCTAAGCCAGCACTCATTGCCCATCCCTAACTGCCCCTGGGAAGGTGATGGTGAGCTACCTTGAACTTAGCTGCTGAAACTGAGGATATATAGGGCTACACTAGGGAATCCTGTAAATGGGACTATTAAAATGAGCAAGTTTGAGCTCAAACAGTAGCTCAGAAGGTACATTTCATTGGTCTGCATTGCCCACATTTCAATTCCCAGCCTGCTCTGAATTAAGGGCTGAGCACTTCTGAGAGTTTCATTTGGGGAAAATTAGTCATCGCTCCTTATCACTTTTCAATGAGTCCCACTGAAAAATGTGCACATATTGAAGCTGGGGCAAGGAGTCAGGCTGGGTTGGGATTTTCTGAACAACACATGAAGGCAAACTTTGGTTGCTGTGTAATGAGCCAGTGCATTAAACGAATGAAAGGAGAAAACTGGAAGAAACCTATCATAAAAATAAGTGATTTTTAAATCTTTGAAACAAGGAGCTCATTTGGAACCAAACAATAATTAAGGCTTTTGTTGTTTTCCCTGCAGGATCCCACCCCTGCATTACTCAAGGATGCCTCCTGCTCTGAGATGAATGAACATTGCCCCCCAAAAGGAGAACACAACAACGACAAATTAATTTACAAAAAAGCATGAATTGACCACAACTTATCTCAGGTTAAGTGTTTCCAATTTCAATATGTCTCCTTTAAGAATTAAACCACAATCATTGCAAGTGAGATTTCAATGTTAAAATGTTAATCAATCACGGCGTAAAGTCACTTTGTGAAGAATCCAAAAGCATCATTACACGTTGGCTTTTTTTTGTGTAGCGTACGTTCAAGGTGTTAATTTACTTTAAATAGGGTGACTTCATTTAAATACTGGACTGTAGAATTTCATACAAGCACTTCAAGGCTTCCAAATGCAATTGCACAAGGGGATTTTTATTCTATTCATTTTGACACAGGCACTTTATAACCATTTCTAAATACATGAACCTACAATTTAAACAGCAATCCTTCACAAAATAATTCCCAGAGTCTAAAATTGATTGTATTGTGATTTAGCAAATAAATTGTGTTCATAGTTTGTTTTGTTACTTATGTTACTCACTACAAATAAAACTGTTGTAAAATTAAAGGAAAAAACGGAATTCCTCACCTTATACTGCCAGGACTGTCTTCTCAAGCTGAAGCTTTTATCTGACTAAAGCTTAACAATCCCACCCTGTCAACTGCTTCAGCATTACATGACTATAGAAGCTTCGCTTCTTTGTACTTGTACTGCTTCGAGTCTGGCCTTGACTCAAATCTTTTTCTTATGGACCTTACCCTTGAATTCTAAAAGAAAATCTTACCATCTGAGATTGAAGAACGAAAAAATGTACTTTGTAAAGGTAGATGCATCAGACTATTAAGCTGTCCATTAAATAATTGTACAATATAGTGACTGAAGTTTCAATTAAAATTTAATTGACATCATTATTTGATTAAAACCTGTGGTTTAAAGAAGCGCTCCTTCATAGGTGTTCTCACAGAAGATAAACTAAGTTCTTTCCTTTTCTATAAAATCAAGGATGTGGAATACACTTGTTCTACGCCAGCAGCACGAAATGGACTTGTAGTGGACTGGCAACAACTTTTTCAAACACTTTTTACTTGCTTTGAATTTAATAACCTTGGCAATATTTTCTAAATCAATGGTGAAAAATTGCATGCTGATTTGCTTTGAGCCCATTTCACACTGTTAGCTTAGACAAATTTTGCAGCCCGCTAACCCCACTACCCTCTTCCCTGCCAACATTTTCTCTTATTTTCTGTTATGGGGCTCACACTAAAAAAAGTTTACCAATCTTTTTCTTCAGATGTTGATTGCTGTCTGCTTTCCAGTATTCATTCTTTTCATTTTCCTTAATGGGAAACAAAATGGTAACTTGGATGCAAATTTCATACACAATTCAACAATGCCACACTTCCTACGCCTGTAATAAAAAAAAATGCAATTTCTGACCTTGCAGTATCAGTAAGTATGGAAGTGACACATGATTTGTTTAGCATCATCACGGATACAAACAGGACTCACTAGTGATTGTGTTCCAATCTAATGTCACTTCAACAATTAAGGACCAAGAACAAAACATGCAAAAGGCAGTCCTACCATTCATAACAGTGGTGTGTACTATGCCAAATAAACATTTTTGTTTCAGTAAAGCAATTACTGTTCAAGGTCCTTCACAAAGTCTGAGAAAAAAGCAGTTTCACCTACCACGCATTCCATATTATTAATTAATTAAATTTTAATTAAAGAAAAGTCAGTGTTTTTAAGATTTTTAACATTTTAACATTAACAGTATCTCTCTCCCAGTTGGTTAGTACAGTTCATTTGTTTTGAATTTGATAAAAGAAAGGATATCTGGATATTAATGGCAGACAAACTCACTGTCTGTGTGTTTGACAGCTCAGTGTGTGTATAGAATGGAACAGAACCACAAGCTTATTCCTTGGGGGTTGTGGGCAGACATCATTTTATGTTGCTAGCATGTAAATGACCATAATGTGAAAGCAAGATAATTGCTGTAATTACTTAAGAGTGCTAAGAGATTTACCTTCTCACCAGACCCACTAGTTGTGTGTGTATTTCTGTACAATTCAATTTTAAATCGCTACAAACAGAGCTGTTATGTTTTGTGCACATTTCTGTGTCTTCATTTGTAGAACCTATAAGTCAAATGTAATAGGACTTGGTGAAGATTGGAGGAGTTAGCCACTTTATCCCCAGGAGGAGTACTGGTGCAATATGTAGCTTTCAGACCAGCTACCTTCCTGAAAATGCCAAAGAAAGAATGTGCATTTCCAAAGTGTTTTATCACATTTGCTAAAGGCACCCCAAATCATTTCACATAAAACCACAGCGTGAACACAGTTCATGGGGCCTGGTTTCACCATTTTGATTCTAAGTGCTGAATCTGGGTGTGATTCAGATCCGACTTGTAAACCTGTTCTCAGGTGCCTCATATGCACCCTGCCTGAAAAAATAGCAGTGACTCTGAATCACGCTGCAGAAGCTTGTGGGTGGGGCTTATTGCACCCAAAAATCTGCTGCTCTGATCAGAGCCTTCAACTGGGAATGCGCAGTAAAAGAAACAGAAAATTCTCCCCTGCCACATAATTGTCCCCCATATCCACCCATCCTTCCCCCACCCCCTGCCATTACCCAGACTCCTGCCCCATCTCCCCCCATCGATCGCAAGCAGTGTGGCAGCAGACCCCGTCCTCCCCCGCTACACCAGAGAACGATCTGGCCCTTCTCCCTCCTCCTCCCCCCCACCTGAGAATGATCTGACCCACCTCCCTCCCCCTGGACCCCACCCCGCCAGAGAATGATCTGACCCAGCTCTCTCTTCCTGCAATCCACCCCATCAGAGAATGATCTGACCCGCTTCCCTCCTTCCTCCTCCCCCACCAGAGATCCACCTGGCCCGGCTCCCTCCACCCCTACCAATCAGAGTCAGAGAGCTGCTGGAAGCTCTGAACTTGCCTCCTCAGAAGCTGGAGCACCCGCAACAGATACTTGCAGACCATGTCTGTATCGCGCCGAATCTGGACAGGTGAACACGACAGTAAAGGGGGAAATGCAGGTAAGTTTGGGCACGCAGCCCATTAAGTCAATTTGATGTTGTGCCCATTTCGGGTGCAGTGCCGATTGCAGCCATTTTGGGCGCTGCTCACCTCATGTCCAACTTTACCAAGTTTTTGCACCCGAAAACAGGTGCAACCTGTTGGTAAAATTGGGCCCATTGTGTCAGTGTTTACTCCACCTTCTCCCTATAATCCTCCATGTTAAACATTCATCAAGCATTTTCTTTTAAATGTTTTATGATGTGTAGCTTAACCACTCACTATGCTAAAGAATCCCATGTGCCAGAAACTCAATTTGCAAAGATATGTCTCTGATTTTGGTTGGAATTCTCTGGGGGTTCACACCATACTGCAGCTGCCTGCGAGAATGGAGAATTTGGCGCTCAGTCAAATCTCCGTTCACTGCAGCAGGACCGGAGAATCCCAACTGCAGGCAAGGTTGGAGAAGCTGACCCTTTCTCTCTTCACTGCCCTAATGACGATTCCATATTGATGACTCCTTGTTCCTCAAAATAGTATTTTCCTATTCATTTTATAATGAATAGCTTTGACGTATCTTTCTTGTTATTAGAATAGGCAAGTGCCTAGCATTAACCAGCAATCAACAATTAATCAGCAAAACTCTTTTTAGGTGGGCTTGGTAGGAAGTGGATAAGCTGATGGAAAACGCAGAATTTCTTTGACCTTTATTTGAATAGGGACTTTGCAAATTAACACCTTTCTGACCCAGTGGGACAAACAAACTTGACTTTAGTTTAATATTGTGACTAAAGGACAGGACCTCCAGTAAGGCATTATTGAAGTGTCAGTTTGCATTATGTGCTCAATCCCTTGAGGGGGGATTTGAACATGAAACTTTCTGATTCAAAGGCAAGAATGTTGACAAACAGCCAAGCTGACAACTGAACAACCAGCTTCGAAATATCAAAGTTCGTTGCCGGTTGATTGGTGAATGGAATTGGCTCATGTTAGAAGAGTTGCAATATCTGCTGCAGGATGTAATTCAGCCTTTTTTTTTGCTGGGCCACTCTTCCAATTTAAATGGAATATTATCTGAGAAAATGTTTTTGGCGAACCTGTACTGTCCATTTGGAAATATTTCAATCATATCTTGGACTTCGAAAGCAGCTGCCTGCAAAGGTTCCGTGGGTTCCAAAGGATAACTTTCCTCTATCCTGCCATCCATTTTGAAATTACTGACATTTATAGAGGGTCAGTGGCATTCAGCAATAGTTCAGCTTCTCACTGGAACGATGGAGGTTGAGGGCCGATCTGATAGAAGTCTACAAGATTATGAGAGACATAGACAGAATGGATAGTCAGAAGCTTTTTCCCAGGGCGGAAGAGTCAATTACTAGGGGGCATAGGTTTAAGGTGCGAAGGGCAGGGTTTAAAGGAGATGTACGAGGCAAGTTTTTTTAAAACAGAGGGTGGTGGGTGTCTGGAACTTGCTGCTGGGGGAGATAGTGGAAGCAGATATGATAGTGACATTTAAGAGGCGTTTGGACAAATTCATGAATAGAATGGGAATAGAGGGACCCGGAAGGGTAGGGGGTTTTATTTCAGACGGGCAGCATGGTTGGTGCAGGTTTGGAAGGCCGAAGGGCCTGTTCCTGTGCTGTAATTTTCTTTCTTCTTTGTCAGGCAACTATCAGGCTAATCAGCCAAACAAACTGAAGAATGATCACAGGGAACAAAGAAGGAGGCAAAATCGTGGATTATAATTAACATTTTAATCATTGTACAGAAAGCAAAATAAAGATTTGGATACTCATGTGGAATTTAAGGGAGAACCTGAAATATTTGCCGGAACTACCTAGGCGGTCTCGCTGGCTGGATCTTCCAATCCTGTCAATGGCGAACCCCCACAGTGGGTTTGCCAGCAGTGTGGGGTGGATTCAATGGGAAATCCCATTGACAGCAGTGGGACCAGTGTTGGCCAACTGGTCCCACTATCGGCCAACAGCAGGCCGCTTCTCTCTGCTATAAAACATGTCATTGGGCACAGAGAATTCCCCCATCATAAACAGACCTTTAAAATATTTTTTCTTTTAACTGTTTTATTTTAATTTTAGATGTTATGCTGAGATGATGGGTCTCCGTATTTGTCAAATTACCTTTTCAGAAACAGAGGTTGTTTATTAATAACTCAGCTCCACCTGATTTGTACAATGTTTAACAATTTAATTGTTTTATTAATATGAAAATAGTATGAGAAAAGTTGAAGCACACATCAAGTAATGAACGAAGAGGCAACTGAGGCATGGGATGGGCCAAAATTGGTAAAGAGGAAGGATTAAGACAGGCTGACAGAATTTAAAGCTGGTAAGTCCCTAGAACTGAGTGATACATCTGAGGATGCTGAAGAATGTAAGGGAGCAAAGCCTTAATCTTCCAATCCTCCTTAAGTACAGGGTAGTGCCAAGGGACTGGAGAATTGCAAATAGTACACCTTTGTTGTAAAAGGTTACAAAGCTAAAGTTTGCAAGCATCTTAACCACAGCGGCGGAAAAGTGATTAGTAACTATAATCTGGGACAAAATTAACAGTCACATGAATGAGTGTGGATTAAGTGAAGAAAGCCAAAATAGATTTATTAAAAGCAAATTGTGTTTAGTTAACTAGTTTGAATTTTCTGATTAGGTAACAGAGAGTTGATGATGGTACTGCAGTTTTGGTGTTGCATACATGAATTTCCAAATGGTTTTTGATGAAATGCCACATAACAGGCTTACCAGCAAAGTTGAAGCTTATGGATTAAAAGGCACAGTGGAAATATGTTTACAAAAATGCCTGAGTGATGGCAAATGTAGAGAAGTGTTGAACTGGTGTTTTTGGACTGGGGAATACCTCGGCAAATGCAGTGGCTAAGATCAAGTATAGTATCGACATGCTGTACTTGGTTGAAGTCATTAGGTTACATTTTAGCTTCATTTGAAGCAATTTTTTAAAGCAGCATCTTGGCCTTGTGGCTAAGCTGCAAACAAAATCAAGCCTTGGAGGAGGAGCTATACCTACTCCCATCAGCTTGGATCATGTAGATCAAGCCCAAGACAGGAGGGGAGAGCCCTGTCTTGTCAGCTTGGATCAGGACTGTCCCAACTTGTTGGGACTCTGAATTCGATTTGATTGGATTGGAATAAAGTATAAAAAAAATACAAAAAGTTTGACACTTTCCAGGACAAAGCAGCCTGCTTAATCAGCAACCTGTCCATCACCTTAAATGCCCTCACCTTTCCCTATGGATAGGCAGTGGTAGCAGTATCCACTAAATACAAGATGTACTGCAGCAACTTGCCAAAGTTTCTTTCACAGCAACTTCCAAACCTATGACCTCTACTGCTTAGAAGGACAAGGGAAGTAGGCACACGCCAACACCACCTCCCACTCACACATCATCATGTTTTGGAACTATCTAACTGTTCCATCACTTTTGCTGGCTCAAAATCCTGAAACTCCCTCCCGACAGCACTGTTTGAGTACCTTAGGAATGTGAATCGCAGCAATTTCAGAAGGCAGATCACGATGCCTTTCCAGGGCCATTAGGAATAGGCAACAAATGAAGCCCTAGCTAGCAATGCTCACATTCCATAAATGAATAAAGAATGCACAAGAATCAATTTTAGGACCATTGCTTTTCTTGATATATAATGACCCAGACTTGGGTCTATAGGACACAATTTTGCTATTTTTAGATGACACAAAATTTGGGAGTTGTGAAATGTGAGCAGGATAGCAATAACGTTCAAGGGGCTAAAGAGAGGCTTGTTGAACAGCCAGAGATGTGACAGATAATTTTTCTTTTCAGAGAAGTTTGAAGTGATACATTTTGGTAGAAAGATTGAGAAGAGGCAATATAAAATAAAGGGTGTAATTCTAAAGGGGATGCAGGAACAGAGGGACATAGCTGGCAGGGCAGGTAGAGAAAATGGTTAACAAGGCAAATTGGACCCTGAGCTTTATAAATATAGTGCAAAATGTTTAAAAAACACTGGCCTGGCCTTCACTGAAGTATTGTAGGCCATATAATTTAAGAAGAATGAGAAAGCTAATATAATTTAAGAAGAATGAGAATGAGAATGAGAAGAATGAGAGGATGCAGAAAGGATTTGCATAAATGGTTCCAGGGATGAGGGGCTGCAGATTGAAAAACCTGAACTATTCTCTGTAAAGAAAAAATTGTTGTGAGGAGATGTAATGGAACTGTTGAAAAGTATAAGGGTTCTGCATAGAGGAGATAGGGAACAACTGTTCCCATTTATGCAAGAGTCAAGAACTCAAGAGCACAATTTAAGGTAATTGGCAGAAGAACCTGAAATGTACTGAAATTATGGTGAAGGAAATTCCAATTATGGTTTTCCGAAAGAAACTGGATAAACACCTGAAAAGAATTACTTTACAGGATTACAGGAAAAGGGTTCAGGGACAAACTGATCTGCTCTATCAGAGAGCCGGTACAGACACAATGGGCCGAATGGCCTCCTTCTCTGATATAACAATTCTATGATTCTGTCAATTACTAATTCTGTATTGAGTTCATCTGCAATAGAGGATCAGGGTAACTTTGACAGCAACTTCCAGATTTCCACATTTAACTGTGCATTTGCAGATGGCAAAGGCTGCTATCAGTTCCTCACAGCAATGATGCTACCATAAATTTAATTATATAAATACTTAAATGGTTTTAGAAGAACCATTGCTTCACTTGTGTACAGTACCAGAAATTGTACTGTTCTTGTGCCTCTTCTTCCTCAAACAAAATATATATATTTGCCAAAATTTTTCATAAATGCCATTCTTTATAACTCAGGTGTGCAACATTTGGATTTGATATTATTATGTCACTATTTGTGCTATCTGAAACCCCTTTCTAAGCTTTGCAAAGATGAGATACTATGACACTTCTTAGACCCAAGCATAAAGTTTCCTCATTTCAACTTCTGGCTGATGGGAGTATATGTTGGGAATTTGGGCTCTGCAAGATTTTCCACTCATTAATGGAGATGACAAGATTATTAATCGTCATATTCAAATTCCAATATATTCCCACAATGGGTAAAGAGAAAACATATTTGCAACATTTACCAAGTAATCTGTATTCACACGTAACCTTGCTGTAATTTAAAAAATAGAACACAAGGTTGCACACTTGGACTCTATTCTCTGATGTGCAATTGTGCATGACTCGTACTTCAGTTCATTGTGCGTTCTCTTGAACATCTTTGCATATCTAATGCCGATTCACAAGCCTTGTGCAGATGGTCCATTTTTCAGTCTGTAATGTGCTTGTGAGATGCAAAAGTAGGCACTTAACCAGACAATGCACTTTGCCAGATAAACACGTCTCTTTTAAGAATAGCAAGTGTAAAAGCAGTAGGCTCCTGTGTTCCAGTAATGATATGACTTGTGTGCCATTGCCATTTCAAACCATAGAAGTAGTTCAGGGCTTTCAATCATTTTAAGAGCAGAAGGTAAAGGACCAGCAGTAAATTTGAGTGAAGGTGGATCAAGTTGAGAAATAACTGAATATATTATTTTAAAAGAAATATATAAAAAATAAGACTTCAAGCAATTGATCAGATTTATACTTGCTGAAAATAGTGTAAGAAATTAATGTGTGGGACAATACTGAATAGAGAGATACCAGATACCTCACCCTACATGCTGAATTAGTGTTGGACTATAGTAATACCTTTAATCACTCATTCAAAAATGGTAATTTTTTAAAGAAATGATTGATTATATTGTTAGTAATTACATATATCTTCTGCAGTCAATTTGCATTAATTAATTCAAAAATTCGAAAACCACTGTCTGTAAAATATTATTTTCATTTTATTTTGTGGAGACTTTGATGTTGCATCATTCCAAAACTGATAAATATTTCAGTGTGTTTGGAATTGTTATTTTTAACATTCGTGGAGCTAGTTGTTTTTAAAGCCGAAGATATGAAAATGTGCATTATATTAGTGCAGTTATATATTCTCAACATTAAGAGCATAAAGTCTCCATTGTTTCAACAGGGTAGTTAATTTAGTTAGGTAAACACTGCACTAGAATAACTAACAAAGGAATTGCATATGGATGAGTTAAGTGGTCACACTAATCCTCACACAACATAATTTCAAAGACTAAATGAAATATAACCTGACATTAATTATGGTGCTTTGTGGTAGTGCGAAATCTGTTGCATGATCTGCAGCCAGTACAGGACTAATTTAAATAAACAATCAAATTTACAGGTGGGAATTAATACTTTTCATCATTGCCTCAATGAAAGATTCATGCCTCACTGTAAATGAATGAAGGGAAGGAGAATAGAAAAAGCTTGGATCTGATGGAATATTTGTGCATCACTAAACTGGTTTAAGATACACACTCAGTAAAATATTGTCCTCTTTTTGTTCTTTACTCAATGACAGTTAATTTCTGCATGTAAGTAGTCCAGAATTTGCATCTCTCTCCCTCTCCAGTGACAGCTTCATATCACTTCACTTCACAAAACTATTTTCTTGATGAATACTTCAACAGTAGCCATAAATGGTGTTGTTAAAGTGAAATTAAACACCAAAACATTTATTTGGGAAAACATCAATTTGTTTTATTTTCTTTTAAAAATTACTGGAATAAGCTTTCTGTTTATTGTTATTCGTTTCTGTGTGTGTGTTCCTGTGCTCCTGCTTGTGCGACATAATGTGTGATTTCCAAGTTTCTCATATAGTTCATCATTACTGCCACAAGAGGGCAGAATTGAAGCAATCAGTATGGCAAAATGCTAATTTGATAATCTACCCTAACTTCTAAATTAATTTTAATTCTGATTGAAGCTTTCCTGATTGTTGAGAACCATTTACCTGTAATTTCACTTTTAATGCTTTATTTTCAATTTTATGTAGTTAATTTGGGTTAAGCAGGGGATATCTTTGTCAACTTAATCTTAAGGCAATGGATCACTCATGCAATGTGCTTGATTCTCCATGTGAGTGTGTATAGAGACCATTAAAGGAACGATTTGCAACTCCAATTATTGGCATGCTAATGTGCCAATAATATGGTTTCAGGCTATTGACCTTTGCTCTCCAGAAACTATGGCCTGAATTTTCACTCCATGAGCGTAGAGTTGGAACAATTCCCGGCTCTGTTAACTTGACCCAGTAAAACCTACTCTGGAGCTTGGATTTTTGTTCTGGGGAAGCGGGGTTGTTTGGGAATTGTGGTGGCTGCCAGATACAGAGGTAGGGTCAGTGGAATGCTTGCTTTGGTGCATTGGCACTTTGTCAAAGCATTTAGAAAAATACAACAAGGAGAAATCAGTCTCCCAACTCTTATCCGTCGCACACTCTCCATTCCCCTTCCATGCTAACCTATGTCTCCTCATGCCCCCACCACCTGAACTCATATGTTCAATGCTGACTATGCCCACTCTCATCCTTTTATAGGCCCTATGGAAACTTAGTGCAAACTCATGCATGCCCACTTCCATCACCCACTAACCATTTCCATTACAGTTACTATACAAACTTTTTCAATATCCGCAATGGGAAGTCCTCAGGACCCATGCCGAGATTATGTAAAGTTCTTAAATGACAATAGATGAATTCACCTTTTAAAACAAAAACACTCAGTGATAAAAAACAAATAACTACATTTAATATTTCTTTAATCTCTCATTTAAACAAACATGGGAATTCAGAATTGCATATCAAAGAGTTTGTAATCTCTTGGATCTATCAATTGAACTGTGAACTGACAGGCACCCCACTGTGATAATGAAAGGTTGTGAAATCTATCATGCAACACTAACCAGGCTTATGTCAACAGAGTGAATTAGCAAGTTTTATAGATAGCTTGTAGTGCTGCTACCAAACTATTCTTGATGATGGACATTGAAGTCCCCCAAGCCAAAGTATATTCTATGCCAAAGGACCCTCTGTCTCGTTCAAGTGCTGTTCAACATTGAGAAGAACAAGAATAACTGATTCTTCCGTGGAGCTGTGGGGAGGAACGGTGGGGGTGGGGGGGGGGCAGGGGATAAGAATGTGGGGTGGGGGGTCGTGCTTGGGTGGGATGCTGGCTGTGGTACGTGGTAACCAGTAGCAGGTTGCCTTGATCATACTTGCCCTGATGCCACAAGACTTCAATGGCTCAGAGTAAATTTTTCCTTTAAAGCTTTCTGGCAGCTTGAATCACCTGAGTGGTTTGTTTTGAATCGTCCAGACTAGATAGGAATGGCAGATTTCAATTCTTACAGGGCATTGGTGAAACCAATGGATTTTTACATTAAACTTTTAATTAAATTGTTTTAATTCCACCATCTGCTATGGTTTGATTCAAACCCAGGTTTCCAGAACTTGTGTCTCTAGATTGCTAGTCCAGTGACAATACCGCTATGCCACCATCTCCCCAGTCTTCTTTGTTCATAGCATTTCTGTTGCAACTGAAAATATGTCAGTTGTAGATCTTTCAGTTCTGAAACCACACTGGGATTTGGGGCAAATGCATTCAGCCAAGATTTGCAGTTTGACGAGGACAACACAGGCAAATATATTTCCCACAATGTTCAGCAGTTGATAGTTGTTTCAATCAACCTTTTGACACCCTTGTTCTTCCATGGGGTCATAATCATTGCATCACACATATCATGAGGCACAGCTCGCTCCCTGCAGAGACAGAGACATTTGTGTATGCTGCATGGATGCACTTTTCTCCTGCTTGATGAGTTCAGATGATATAACAACCTGGAGCTTTGCCCATGGTGAGTGAGTCAAGAAATTTGCCAAGCTCCTGCATGGAAAGAGGCCCTTTGGCCCATCATGTCTGTGCTGGTCATCGAGCACCTATCTATTGTAATCCTATTTTTCACCACCTGGTCCATAGTTCTGTATGCTATGGCATTTCAAGTGCTCATCTAAATACTTCTTAAATGTTGTGAGAACTCCTGCGTCCACCAGCCTTACAGGCAGCAAGTTCCAGATTTCCACCACCCTCTGGGTGAAAATGTTTTTCCTCATATTTCTTATAAACCTCCTGCCCCTCAACTTAAATCTATGCCCTCTGGTTATTGATTCCTCTGCTAAGGGGAAAAGGTCCTTTCTATCCAGCTTATCTAAACCCCTCTTAATTTTATACGCTTCAGTCAGGTCCCCCATCAGCCTTGTGTTTGGTGTTTAGTTCCGCCAAGACAGGAAGGCTTTCTATAGTGTTTAGAGGTTCCTCGGTGACAGTGTTTTCCTTAGGTTACAACTCAAGAAACTTCGACCCATTTCTTCAGCTGTTTGTTGCAGTCAGCGATGATCGCCCATGTCTGTGTTTTCAATGGAGCCATTTTATTTGCTGATGAACTTTACTTCACTAAATGGGCTTTTGATGTCCTGGCAATCCCTTTGTCAAAGCACCTCTGGATGTTCTGGTATAATTGTAAACACTCATCATTGCTGCACCAGTTAGCAGTCTGTTAGATTTTACTTTGAGGCGCTCTTAGTGCATTTGAATCCCCCCTGTAATTAAAAGACAGCAGACCACTCGGCTTCAATGCCAGGTTCCATCTCAATGATTTTGGCCTTGAACCAATCAGCACTTCTCTGTTTATGTTTCCTATGTGTTGAGAATGAGTATTGTGAATGATGTTTTGAAATATGCTCTATTGTGCTTCTGCGTGGGTATGATGGAGAGTGCCTGTTCAATCGAGTGGAGGAACTGTTGGCTTTTAATTGGGTATGCAGTATAGCTGACTTTGATGGGAGGAAGACCTTTGAGCTTTGAATGAAAAACTTTAGGGTTCCATCCCAAGCACTGTGAACGCCATTGAGAGAATTACATTTGGTAATGATCAGATCCAACTGATACCAATGCCGTGATCTTGGATATCTCCGGGATGTGTTGTGGCATAGCTTGTTCTGAAAGAAGGTGCCAATCAAACAAAGGGCATAGTAGCAGCAAAATATATGGAGACCCTGGCCTGCCCAAATGTCAGTGGCTCTTCGTGACTTCCCTGATTGAGTCCATTGAAACAAAGTATACATTTGACACCAATTTGGTTCCAGGAGTTGTAGAAAGATGTAACATTGAGACACAAGTCTATGTTTAGGTTTTACTCCAAATTTTTTTTGCCAGGGCCTTCAACTCTCCTGAGGTTGCAGCAAGGCAGTAAAGCTATTTCATATCTGGGAGTGTGATTCATGAGTGCATGTCCACATGCTAGTGGGCCTGCACACTGCATGTCTGGAGCCAAACTTCCTTCGCATTTCTCTGACGTGTTAGCCTGGGACCATGAAGGGCCCAGTTTCATATGTCACCATGAGGAGGCATAGCTGAGAACTTACCAATGGAGATGCGGTGTACTGAGACGGAGAAGAGACTTATACATTTGGCTGTCTTTTTCACATTGTTGCTAATCAGTAGTGTGAGCAAAAAGAAATGGAAAACAAACTAGCCCACAAAGTGAAAAGCATGCCAACTCTCTCTACCCACATCAGATTTATCTCATCCAATCTGTTGGACACCCCATCTTATCTGAAGCAGACCACATCTGACCATGTAGCTCTCCCTCAGTCGTGCAATAAAGTGTCAGCCTAAATCATCTGTACAAGTCCTGAAATGGGGTTTAACACAAGCAAGCTTCAGTAAATGGGCCAATTGTAGATTAAGTCTCAGTTGGAGAATTGTGTTCAATTCTAGTCCCCACACTTTAGGAAGAATTTCAAGGACTTGGTGCAGAAGATTGACTAGAATGGTCCCAGGAATTAGGGACATCAATTATGTCGGAAGACTAAAGGCATTGGGAATTTCTTTTGGAGCAGTGAAGGTTAAGAAAGATTTTTAATTGTTGTGCATAACAAGGGGTTTTCATAAAGTAGGGAGTAATCCTTTCCATTCTCAGGAAGGTACACATAACCACAAGACACTGAATTAAGGCAATTGGCAAGAAGATGAGAAACATTTTTTATTGCAGTGAATTATTACAATCTGGAAGACAGTGTATGGAACAGTGGTGAAAGCAGGTTCAAAAATAATACACAAAAGGCAATTGCGTCTTGAAGGCAGAAAGGATGTGCAAAGATCCGGGAACAAGCAGGGAAGTATGACTAATTAGAAAGTTCACTCAAAGAGTGGGTACAGGCATGATGAACCAAACAGCCCCATTTTATAACACTGTCAGTAAATAGTGAATCATCTTTCTAGTTTCTTTCAGAAATCTCCTGCTTTTTTTTCTGCAGCAGTAAACAGCAGAATGGAGGCTTCAATTTGCACACGGCCCACTTCTCTGCATTTGCTTCAGGTGACCAGGGCACCTGCAGGTCTGAGAATCTAGATACAACTTTGAGAGACCACACAGACAAGCGCAATTGGAAGATATTTCAGTTCAATTCCTGGAGGCATGACCAGATTCCTGCGCAGAGATTTGCTCAGAGGAAAGGTTTGATGAATGGATTTAAAAGCTTGAGAAGACTTGTGTGCATTGCAGTTACACATGTAACTCATTTGAGCTCATTTAAGCATGTGTCCGGGTTACTCATCTCTCTGGTCACAACTGAGGGGAAAAATCTCAGTTCTAATGAAAGGCCTGAAATGTTAATATGTTCCTTTGTCCACAAATGTTGCCTAACCTGCTGGTTTTTGGCCATTTTTTAAATTTAATTTTAGAAAACCCAGGTCTTGGCTTGCTGCTGGTGCTACAAGGTCTGACCTTTGGCAATCTATAAGAGCATCTAATATTAATCCATATTGTAAACTTCTGTTAGTCTGTTCTATGACATTGTTATGGTATTTTTAAGGAAATATTTGAAATGCAATGCTATTTGATATGGCAACTGTATATTTTTAAAGTTTTCATCCATAAAAAGGACAATGAAAATATTATCGTTTAGTAGAGAAAAGAGATTAATCACAACATTTTTCACCTCGCTAGATCTCCTATTGGTAAGTTGCAGTGAATGAATAAGCACCACAATCAATAATGATTTAACTGCATTAAATTTGAGAGGATTTCACACCTTGTTCTGTCCGCTATTAGGCGGTGTGTTGGCTATTCAGTTTGATTGAATGGGTAGTGCTGTCTAAGGTAGGTAGCTACAGAATAGCTTCACACAGGTACTGTTCCCTCCCCTCCCCCATTCAAATGTTTTAGTTTCATTTTTGTTCTGAGCAGAACAGCTGCAACGGTGGGATGTGAACCATGTACATTTGCCTGAGCCTCTGGATTACTAGGCCAGTGACATTATTACAATGCCACCATCCCCCCAATGTATAAATATACTTACATAACCATATGCCTATGTATAACTGTTCTTATGTGCCCAGTCTTAGTAAATGAGCACACAATGTGTTTACCCAATCCCTTATGAATGATTAGATCATAGAATCATTTATGTTTACGGGCCCTTCGGCCCAACTTGTCTATGCCATCCATTTTTAAAACCACTAAGCTAGTCCACCACCGCTGATATCAGGCTAACTGTTTATAATTCTTGTTTTCTCTCTCCCTCCTTTTTTAAGAAGTAGGGTTACATTAGCTATCCTCCAACACACTGGAACTCATCTAGAGTGTATAGAATGCTGAAAAATGATCAGCAATGTATCCACTATTTCTAGGGCTCCTTAAGTATTCTAGGATGCAGAGCACCAGGTCCTGGTGACTTATCATGTTTTATTCCCAGCAATTTCCTCAATACAATTTTCTGACTAATAAGCATTTCTTTCAGTTCCTCCTTCATGCTGGACCCTCTGTCCCTTAATATTTCTGGAAGATGTATCCTCCTTAGTGAAGACAAATCTAAAATATTTGCTCAGCTGGTTTGCTATCTCTTTGTTACCCATTATGAATTCATCTGATCCTAACTGTAAGTAATCTCCATTTGTCTTAACTGGTCTATTTCTCTTCACATATCTATATGAGCTTTTGCAGTCAGTTTTTATGGAACATAGAACAATACGGCACAGTACAGGCCCTTCAGCCCTCAATGTTGTGTCCAGCTATGTCCAAACCCAAGATCAAGCTATCCCATTCCCTATCATTCTGGTGCACTCCATGTGCCTATCCAATAATCGTTTGTAAGTTCCTGAAGTGTCCGACTCCACTATCACAGCAGGCAGTGCATTCCACACCCCAACCACTTTCTGAGTAAAAGGTCTACCTCAGACATCCCACCATGAACCTTATAGTTATGCCCCCTAGTAACAGCTGCATCCACCTGAGGGAACAGTCTCTGTATGTCCACTCTATCTATCCCCTCATCATCTTGTAAACCATTATTAAGTCGCCTCACATCCTCCTCTGCTCTAAAGAAAAAAAGCCCCAGCTCTCTCAAGCTTTCCTCATGAGACTTACCCTCCAAACCAGGCAGCATCCTGGTATATCTCCTCTGCACCCTGTCCAATGCTTCCACGTCTTTCTTATAGTGAGGTGACCAGAACTGAACACAATATTCCAAATGTGGTCTCACCAAGGTCCGGTACAGTTGCAGCATAAAAACACAATGAGGTAGAGCTCAATTAAAAGTGTAAAGGCCAGGGACAAGGTGCCGGTGGTCACCAATTTGTGTATTTTTGTGGCTTGTACCTTTGCGTTGTGTGGGGGTGAAGGTTGGCAGGGTAGGGAGGGCCATGATGTCATTGGGGATGAAGTGTGATGTAACTTGGGGTGGGGAAGGCAGAAATGACCGCCACTGGATACCAGTCAGAGAACAAGCACTTCAGGCATTTAAATGACTGCCATCGGGAATTCAAGACTTTAATTGCAAAAGTCCTAACTGCTGTGAGCTGCTGACCAATCAGAGGCTGGCAGTTCCTCTTTGCCATCAATGTCACCAAGAGCAATGACAGCCAATGGCAATACAACCACTAAGGATCTGGTTTCTGAGACACCTCAGGCCAGAGGTGAGTCAGGATGGGATAGAGATCAAGAGGTGAGGATTGCAAGGGTCCTGGAAGCAAGGGCATGGGTTTTAGTGCCCCTCATTCTTACGATTGCAGGTTCACTGTCGCACAGTGTCTGATAATGAGGAAAACCCTGGCCGCTGGCAATTCCAATTAGTCTTGCTAGGCTGTCTTTTGAGGCATGAGAAATCTGTGCAGCCCCCACTAAATCCCTGAATCAGTAAATTCTGATGGGATCAGGGATAATGGGTGTCAATTTGATCATTAATGAGCTGAATTGATAACCTCCCATCTCTGACTGGGAATTCCATGTCAGCCCATTCTACCCTTTAACAATCAGCTTAATTGAGGGCTTTTTGCTGCTTCCACCAGATTGATTTTGATTTGATTTTATTATAGTCACATGAATCAGTATACAATGAAAAGTATTCATAGAGATGGAAAGGAGAGAGTGCAGAATGTAATATTACAGTCATAGCTAAGTTGTAGAGAAAGATCAATTTCATATGAGGTAGGTCCATTCAAAATTCTGATGGCAGCAGGGAAGAAACTGTTCCTGAGTCAGTTAGCACTTGTCCTCAGATCTTTGTATCTTTTCCTGATGGCAAAAAGTGGAAGAGAGCATGTCCGGGGTGCGAGGGATCTTTGATTATGCTGGTCGCTTTTCCAAGACAGTGGAAAGTATAAATAGAGTCAATGGATGAGAGACTGGTTTATGTGATAGACTGGATTTTGTTCATTACTGTTTGTAGTCTATTGTGATTTTGGACAGAGTAGGAGCCTTACCAACTTGTGATACAATCAGAAAGAATGTTTTTTATAGTGCATCTGTAAAAGTTGATGAGAGTTGTAGCAGACATGCCAAATTTCCTGAACCTCCTAAGAAAATAGAGGTATTGATAGGCTTTCTTAACTATAATGTTGACATGAGGAACCAGGACAGGTTGCTGGTGATCTGGACACCTAGAAACTTGAAGCTTTCAACCGTTTCCACTTCATCCCCATTGATGTAGCAGGGGTATGTCCTCCAGTACACGCCCTGAAGTCAATAACTATCTTCTATGTTTTGTTATATTGAGGGAGATTTCACTAGATTCTCTATCTCATTCCTGTGCTCCATCTCATCATTGTTTGAGATCCGACCCACTATGGTGGTGTCATCAGCAAATTTGAAAATCAAGTTGGAGGGAAAATTGGCCGCACAGTCATAGGTGTTTAAGGAGTATAGCAAGGGGCTGAGGACACAGCCTTGTGGGGCAATGGTATTGAGGATGATTGTGGAGGAGCTGTTGTTGCCTTTCCTTACTGAGGTTAGGAAGTCTAGGAACCAGTTGCAGAGGTTAAGCCTCTCCCATGGTGAAGTTGGGCTGGTTACCAAATTTCCCACTCCGATGGAGAGAAATAAATCCAGTCCAATGTATTTTTTAATTCCAAAGCCTAATATGAATTTGAAAAAAAAATAGTGACCTCAGCACTGATCCTTGTGAGACCTCACTCCCTGCCTCATGCTGCTTTGAAATGTTATCCTTACCCAGGCTCTGTTTTCTGTCTTTCACCTAGCTATCCATTTAGCGATTTGCCCCATCTCTGCATGTTTTGTTTGTTATACTATACCTTATTAAAGATCTTTTTTGAAAATCGAGATATATTACTTCCATCCTTTACTCTTGTCAACTCTATCCGTTACCTTTTTGAAGAATTCAGTGAGATTCACCAAGCAAGCTTTTCCCTTTTGCAATTCAAGTTGACTGTTCATTGCCATGGGTGTGATAGTCCAGTCTAGTCCAGCCCTTCCAACCGGTGGAATCTTCAGGTCCTGACAAGTCAGCTCCTGCCATGGATTTCCGGGCAACAGGACAGGCGAACTATGCAAATGCCATTGACTTCGACAGGACCAGAAAATCCTCCACACAGGAAACCTACAATGGGGTAGGGGATAGGGCTGGATAATTCCAGCCTGTATTTCAAGCTTCTAACTTTATTTCCTGTTTCTCCTTTAGTAGACATTCCATCATTTTTAACATCCTACTTATGTTAAACTGTCTAGCTATAGTTCCTTCAACATGTTTTATATCATTCCTTAAGTATCTGTGTGGCATTCACTATCTGACACTTGGCTCCTGAACTTGAGAAAAACTAACTTTGATGGCATGAGATGTGCATTGGCTTGGAAAAGCTGGCATAGGATACTTGTAGGGTTGACAGTGGTTAGGAAATGGCAGACATTTAAGAACACATGGGTGAACTTCAACAACTCTACATCCCTATCTGATGTAAGAGTAAAATGGGAAAGGTGGCTTATCCATGGCTAACAAGGGAAATCAGGGATAGTGTTAAAGCCAAAGAGGAGGCAGATAAATTGGTCAGTAAAAGCAGCAAACCTGAGGACTGGGAGAAATTTAAATTCCAGCAGAGGAGGACAAAGGGTTTGATTTGGAAGGGGAAAATAGAATATGAGAGTAGGCTTGCAGAAAACATAACTTACCAGCAGTGTACCACAGGGATCAGTGCTGGGTCTTCTGCTACTTGTGATTTTTAATCGATGATAACATTTCCCCCAATAAGATTAAGACTAAAGCTGTTTTTTTTTGGTTCCCATTCCAAACTTTGTCCCTGATTTACCTTATCAAATCAAATCAGTTCCATTCCTTTCCCTAGCAACAGATGAAAGTTCACAATCATGGTGTCATATTTTATCTTGAGATGAGCTTCTGTATACACATTCACACCATCACTAAGACTGTCTATTTTCACCTCTGTACATTAAAATACTCACTTCATCTGCTGCTGAAATCTTCATTTATGCCTCTTTTGTCTCCGGACTTAACATCCCAAAGGGTCCTGGCTGATTTCTTACATCCTATCCCTTTACCTGGTCAGTGCCTTTTACTTTAGTTTTGTAATGTTCTTTTATTTCTTTATTCATCCATGATGTTTCATTACTGGCTTGTTTGTTCTTGCTTTTAAGTGTGATATATTTCTCCTGGTATCTATTGATCACTGTTTTAAATATTTCCTGATTTTTTTTGTTGTAGTAAGTGATGTCACCCACTGCACATTATGGCCTTCTTTATATGATATCCCACTGAGAAAACAACAATCTTTCAATAGATCACAAATGACCAAAGGATTTATTTCACCATTCACTGATTACATTTCTTCTCCAATATCAGAAGTGAATCCAAGCCTTCAGGGAGCAGTTAAAAGAACCAATTTAAAACTGCAGTGGGTACTGTATCAAAGAATTTTTTTCTTATTTCAACAAACTTCAATTAGACATCACAAAGCAAACTCCACACAGTCGCCCAAGGCAGGAATCGAAGCCAGGTTCCTGGTACTGTGAGGCAGCAATGCTAACCAATGTACTGGTAAAAGTTTTGAGGGACAGGATTAATCAACACTTGGAAAGGCAGGGATTGATCAGAGGTAGTCAGCATGGATTTGTTTGTGGGAGATCCTGTCTAACTAATTTAATTGAGTTTTTTGAGAAAGTAAGTGCAGTGGAAATTTTTTGTGTGGACTTCAGTACAGCCTTTGATAAGGTCTGACATGGAAGACTGGTCCAAAAAGTTACAGCCCACCGGATCCGAGGCATGTTGGCAAATTGGATCCAAAATTGGCTTGTAATAGGAGGCAAAGGGTGATGTTGGAAGTTTGACTTTAGGATTGGAAACCTGTGACCAGTGATGTACCACAGAAATCAGTGATGGGAACCTTGCTGTTTGCTATGTATGTTATTGACTAGGCTGTGAATATTGTGGGTATAATTAGTAACTTTGCAGATTACATGAAAATTGGTGGCATTTTTGATAGTGAAGAGGATAGTTTTGGGCTGTAGACTGATACTGATCAACAGGTAAGATGGATAGAGCAATAGCAAATGGAATTTAATCCTGATAAGTGTGAAGTGATGCATTCTATGAGGACCGATAAGGGTAGGATGTACACAGTGAATGGAAGGTCCCTAGGAGGTACTAAGGAACAAAAGAACCTTGGTGTACAAAATCATAGATCCCTGAAGTTGGGAGCACAGGTAGATAGGGTGGTGAAGGCAGCATACAAAATTCTTGCCTTCATTAGACAGGACGTGAAATATAAGAGCAGGGAGGTCATGCTATAACTTTATAAAACATTGGTTAGGCCACAGATTGTGTGCACCTCTGGTCGCCACACTATTGGAAGAACATAACTGCACTGGAGAGAGTGCAGAGGAGGAGAATAATCAAGATGTTGCCTGGAATGGAATGTTTCCGCTATAAGAAGGCTGGATAGATTGGGTTTGTTTTCCCTAGAGCAGAGAAGACTGAGTGGGGAATCTGATAGAGGTATACACAATTATGAGAGGCATAGATTAGGTACATTGTAAGAATATTTTCCCGTGCAGAGGTGTCTAAGACCAGAGGGCATAGATTTGAGGTACATGGCAAGTGGTTTAGAGAGGATCAGAGAGAAAAAAATTCATCGGGCGGTGGGCGGGGGGGGAGAAATGGAAATATGGAATGCACTGCCTGAGAGAGTGATGGAGGCAGGTACTCTTGCAACATTTAAGAAGCGCCTGGATGAATACTTAAATCACCAAGGCACAGTAGACTATAGACCAAGTGATGGTAAATGGGATTAGTATAGATTGGTATTTAATGGTCAGCATAAACATGGTAGATCAAAGGGCCTATTTCTGTGCTGTATGATTCTATGACAAGTGCCTTAGCACAATGACTGCCCAACATTAAAAAAACCCTTCATCCAAGTCATTTATATGAATTGCAAAAAGTTGAGGTACCAGCACTAATCCCTGTGGCACACATATCACAATCTGCCAACCAGGAAAGAACTATTAATGGCTACCCTCAATTTTCTATTGGCCTGTCAATCTTCTATCTATGACAATATGTTATCCACTACACCATGAGTTTTTATTTTCACAATAACCTTTGATACGATACCTTATTTCATGCCTTCTGATAAGTCCTAATGCTCTGACACTGGGAATTTCCCAGGAAGTTTGAACTTCTGATGGGCAATTCTCCTCCTCCATTTGATCTTCTACAAAAGTCTCTGAGCTAGAGTTGGAGACTTTGAATGTTTCTGACTTAGTTACCTGGAATGTTAGACAGGTTAAAACCTTGTTTAACGCCTGGGCAACTTTACCTACATCTAATCACCCACTCTATACACACCATGCTACTGCCTTATCTATCCTTCCCTATATACACTTTCTTTTTCTCCTTTGAAGATTCACACCATGCTACGTAATTGTTTTATGTATAATGTATAATTATGTATAATCATGTATATAACACATGTTGCCCATCTGTAAAGAGGTTCGCATTTAATGTGTGTTAAGATTTGGAACTACTTTCCAATGTAAAATAATGTATACTACATGTGAAAATCATGTTGGTGACATATTAATGATATGCAACAATATATTTTGCTTATAGAAAGTACCAAGGTTTTTTAAACCAATTTTTATTGAAAATCATGCAAACATTGCAGTAATAACATGTATTGTTGCGGTTATGTTCCCAGGTATATAATCCAAAGACTTGAACTAATCATCTCATGAACACAAGACATGGATTAGTTGGGCTGAAGAGCCTATTAGCTCTTCTGCATTCTATGAAATTCTCTGTAGTTTCAAAGCCTATCAGTGCCCACCCACCATCTTCCCAGCAACCCCCGAACTCAGAGGTGGATGGAAATTGGATTAGCTGGGAGTTCTAACAGTCCCAGCAGTACCAAAAGTGTTTTAGTTAGTGCTGCTAGGACTGCAACCAAAAGAATGGATCCCAATGGCTCCTGGAGTAAGACAAGTCTAGAGTTTTGGGCAGGGAGGGTTTGGGCAGCTTAAGAAAGGGGGTGGGGCTAGTTGGTTTAGAGAGTAGGTGGGTATGTAGAAAGAGGAGGTCATATCTTAGGGCTGCCTAAGATAGGACCTGGACAAAGGGCATCCACGCCCTCCAAAGACAATACACCTCCTTCCTTCTCACCCTTTTAAGTATGGCTTCCCCACTCCTGATTGAATTCCATGCCAACCATATGATGGCACGGGCAGCATATAATCAGGATCAATTGGTTTGTTAACAATTATTTATTTAAGTATGATGGGGGGGAAGGGTTGCCCATTTTGACACCATCCAGCTACCATGCTATGGGTCAAAGCAGGAAGATTGTGGGATGGACAACCACATTATTTTGTGACACCCCCCCCCCCCCGCCCCCCCCAACTCCCCCTCAACATGCTTGTTGAGGGACAGTAAAATCCAGCCCACTGTATTAGGAGGCCCTTTTGTAATAGGTCACACATCCCTTGAAAGCATAGATTGGATTTATACCCCCCCCCCCCCAACATCTTTGGTCTTAAGTGTTTTGTTGCATCAATCAATGAGCAACTCCTTCAATAAATACAGGAATTAAAATTTTTGTTGGTACGTTGTTCCTGTTGGAAGTATGGTGGGTGCTGGTTTCCTGCCACTGCCTAACTTCATTTTGCCATGGTTTTCTCTGGAGTGATTTTTGGCTGGTACTAAACATTTCTGCAGTTTCCAGCAGTTAAGCTGCTTCAGTAACCTACAGATTCTGTTCTGCATTCTACTATTTTTTTGCCTGGTTTGGACACATGGTGCATTTTTTCCCTGTGCTGGTGCTGCTGTGCACCAATCAATCAATTAATGTGATGAATCATGAGGGGAAGCGGTTTTATTATTACTACTTAATCATAAAGAAAACATTCGGGGAAAAGCTGCTGCCCATTTGAAATACATTCAGCCGTTAGCAACTTCGGTTTCAAATTGCTTTTAGAAGTGAAAATGCAGCATTATTTCATGTACTGCTCTGTTTGACACCAATACCCTTGTGATCTCAATCCTTACAACTCTCATTGTGCAACTACAACCTCAGTTATGTGAAAACTTTACTGCGACAGTGCAATAAGTGTTGACTGCTGCACTTCAGCTGTTAAGAGATCTCAAGGCACACAAAGTGGAATGTTAGTAAAAAAAAAATTACTTTTCAAATCCAAATTTGGATGGAAAATGACAGTTGAACATTCAATTCTTCCAGCTTTGCAACCCCTCCCATTCCTCCCTTTAATCAACTTGGTACGTATTCTCAGGGTCTTGTAATATTGTATTTTCTTCTATTTTGCTTCCTGCTTTTTTTATTATTCATTCGTGGGACATGGGCATCACTGGCTGGCCAACATTTATTGCCCATTCCTAGTTGTCTGAGGACAGTTAATAATCAACCATATTGCTGTGGCTCTGGAGTCACATGTAACCCAGACCAAATAAGGGTGGTTGATTTCCTTTGCTAAAGGAGATTAGTGAAACAGATGAGTTTTTCAGGCTCTTATTTCCAGATAATTTTATGGAATTCAAATTTCACCATCTGCCATGGTGGGATTTCTACCTGGGTCCCCAGAACCTTAGCTGAGTTGGATTAATAGTTCAGCAGTAATACCACTAGGTCATCGCCTCCCTCTCTTGCAAACATTCTTCCTGTTCTGTTCCTTTTTAAATATAGTCTGAAAGAGTTCACATCCAACATCTTGTGAAGTTAGTGTATTAATATGAGAGATGCAGGTGCAGCTATATCTCTAGCACTGTCAAAGACTGTTGGAAACTTTGTGTCCTTTCTGTTCTTGCTGTGCGAGAAAGAGAGTTTCAGCTATAATTAACCATGGAAAAATGATGGTAGGAACAGGAGTATCGTTTGACCAAGGTTCTCAAAGGAAGCGGTGGTAATGATGCTCACAAAAGCATGAGCCTGAAGATAAAAATTCTATAGCATCCAGGGAGTTATGTTTCAGAAAACCAATTTGACTGAATGTGAAAGGTGGTGGAGCAGAGATCAGGAGGAATTTCTTCAGCCAGAGAGTGGTAAATCTGTGGAACTTTTTGCCACAGAAGGCTGTGGAGGCCAGATCATTGCGTGTCTTTAAGACAGAGATGGATAGGTTCTTTATTAATAAGGGGATCGGGGGTAATGAGGGAAAGGCAGGAGAATGGGAATAAGAAAAGTATCAGCCATGATTGAATGGCAAGCAGATTCGATGGGCTGAGTGGTCTAATTCTACTCCTATGTCTTATGAGCTTATGGTCATATGGCTTATGGTGGCCAATATTTACCACATTGCACACAGCCTCACCAAGCTGATTAAGATAAATGAAATAAAAGGCTCCCATGCAAAAGAAGTGAGGCATCACCTGTTGCCCTTACCTGAAGAGATTAAGGAATAGGATCTTGTGAGTAGGTCTTTAAAATGACCATGATTCAGGAGCATAGATTTCATGTGGAAGTGTACGCGATGGAAAGCTTATAGTGGCTCATGGTACCAGAGGAATCACATGAAATGAGAGACACCCTGGGTGACTTTCTGTTCGGGAGCTCGGTCTGACCTCAGCATATCAGTCAAAGACATATATCTCTTCTGAGTAGCTGCAATAATTATAACTTTAGATAGCTTGAAGACCACCCTTGATCATGGCTCGCAGTGATCCATTTCACCATGATTCTTTCAGCTTGCAATGCCAGAATAGCGTTTGTCCTTGTATTCCAAAAAGGTGCCACTGGTTGAGGGGGCACCCTGCTCTCCGAACAAACAGCCCTTCACATTGATACTTATCTGACAATCGAAGACACCTGCCCTACTCAGAGAAAACATGTTACTCTTTGAGTGAGGTGGATTAACATGAAAATGTGGTGGCTTGCATTACTATTCATGTGAACTTTTAGGAAATAAAATCCCTTTACGTTCATGACATTTTTGAGGCATTTTTATAGCTGTATGGCTACTGACATCAATGGCACATTGTACTGGTGGGAATCCGACCACTTGGAAGAAGTTGATGACTCACTCTCCTTACTTTTGTGAATTCACGTGGGATTAATAAACTTAGAAATGTCTGAATAGGATGTTTGTCATCGGTCCAATGTAGCAATGGACTGTTGATTGACTGAAGTGACTAATGTCACCAGAAGACACATGGATGCACTCAGACACATGAAACTTCAGTAGTATTGTCATTGTCATTGCCATAGACAAAGACTTCCTAATAGAAAGAGGTTCCAAGTAAGGTTCTAACAGTTGGCACATTACTGTCATGATAATAGCAGAAAATGTAGTGATTTTGAGACACTGCCAATATGATGCTTTTCCTTGGTTTATAGATCCTGTGGCAGGGATACCTCTGACTCAAATATTGAATGTTTGGAGGATGTTGCACCCCTCTTGCTTCCAATTATATTTCTTTCATGTTCTTACCCTTCAAAGCACAGCAACAATTGAATTCCCAGCAGGAAATCCATTACTTTATCTAGCAGAAGCTGCCTTTAAATTTTCAGCAAAGTACTCAGAAATCACAGCTTCAAAATTATTGGCAGTGACTCTCCGCCTGAACAATGATCTAAAGTCACATTTCTGCGTGAGGTCTCCTGACGTGTACTGGCCAGGTGAAGGGTGGGTGGGTGATGGTAACCAGCAGCAAGAGTTGAGTTTATAAAAGATCAATGATTGTCCAGTGTGGAAAATGTCTTGTTGAATTGCTATTGCCCATTTTACACTCCTGCCGATAGTGAATTTTACCTCCACTATATTTAAAGCACGTTGAGGACAATCTTACCTTGAAAATGATTTGCTGCCAATCTATAATTGAACTAAATAATAAAAACTGAAACGGCAGAACCATGGAACAACATTCCATGACAAAATGTACTACAAACATTGGAAGGAGCACAAAGCTTTTTGCACAATTGTCCTGAAACTCTGGGAATTCCCTTACATCTATTTCAATGGGATCTTGAAGAAGAAGAAGGGCTCAAAGTCAAGTGGAAGTATTACACAATGCTGACATGTACTCTTAAATTATATTTCACAGAATAAAGGCTGTAAAATTGGACACAGCCCAAAATCAGGCGCAGGGGCTGCAATGCATGATTATGCCTGCTGCTTCCAATGTCTGCAGTATGCAAACATCATGCTGCTTGTTAACTTAAATGATTATAATGCACAGCCAGCATTAAGTGCGCTGTTGAGTCATTGCACACTTGAACAGAAGGTAAAGTTAAAGTTAGCCTGTTCTACTTAAAGCTAGCTGGAACCTCTTAAAGGGGCAATGCACTGAGACAGGGGAAGATGCTGGAATTCTAATTTGACTTTGATCTGGGAAAGACAGAAGAATGGCATTACATGACAGAAAGTGAGTTCCAAGATTCCTGATGCAACACTGAAGGTCTTAGCGCAGAAAATGGAAAAGGGAATAGATATAATCTCTCTAAAGGCCAGAATGCACACCAGACAAACGTGAAATCAATGGAAGCAGGCAGCCTTGCCGTGAGTGCCAGGATTAAAGATTTGAATTTCAAACGAGTGGTCAATATCAATGAATTATATCCAATGTCTTATTGCTCCAATAGTGACATTAGCCTCACAAATTGCTTCTTGCACCACATCCACATAACTCAACTGCTAAAGATCTCTATCAATAATGAGCCATATCTAACATTTATAATTAAACTTCACCCTCGCACACTTCGCGCTGCTCACGCCCACATCTCATAGATTGCACCACTGCCAGCCATTCAAGTATGACTGCCACTGTGAATGTCTTGGGAGAAAGATTAGGCTATTCAATGATATTCAGAATGGAAACTCTAAGGGCTGTTAAAATAGAGATTCTCTGGCTGTGATACTCCCATCGTGACCTGCAACTTTCCTGGAGGGTCGTGGTGGTAGATGCTGGTTACTGGCCTAGTTCCAGGATTTGTGCATGTGCTGGGAATGCATGCACATCTACCAGGGCTAGAGAACGGTCAGAGAACAGACCACACTGGAAATCAGTGAGAAGGCAGGTAAATTATTTGAATCTGTTTTACATGTATTTTATATATGTTTTCAATTTAGTTATTGAGAATATTCTCAATCGAATCTTGCATCCTGCCAGGAGTACTTAATTCCGGCGGAGTTTAGACTAGCTCCCCACATTCGGGGAACTACCGGGAGACCCCGCCAGAATGAAGTGGGGTGCAATCGGGGCCCCCCCATGGGTTATGGTGGTGGGGGAGGATATTGCCACCAGGCATGAGCACCCTGACAATGCCAACCCCTTGACATTGCCCAAGGGGCAAAGCGTCTATGCCCAGCGGACACTTTAGTACTACCCACCAGACATTGAGCAATGCCAAGAGGGTGGGGCCTATGGTGGGCGGGGCCTAGGGGCAATCGGTGGGTGTAGGGGTTCCTGCTACCACTCTGCAGACAGGATCAGTCTGGGATGGAGGGAGGGCAGCGATTGGGGTGGGTTGGAGAGGTGGTCTGCTGGGGCAAGGGGGATGGAGAGATTGCCACTGCTGGGGGGTGAGTGGGGGGGGGTTGGACACTGGGGAACTCTGGGATGGGGAGGAGACAGGGGTTGAGGGCTGGCCTGGAAATTGCTGTGGGGGGCTGCAATCAGGCTGGTGGGTTGGGTGGGTGGGTGCTGGAGGGACAGCACTGTGGGGATCCCGGGCTGGCCAATGAACTGACAGAGTTCCAGAACTGTCAGACTCCGGTGCAAATAGGCCCCACTCCCCCACGTTTTTAATGAGGTTTATGACTGGGACCCCTGCAGTGCACAGAGTTGGAAGATTTGGGTGAGAAGCTGAACTGAAAGAACAGTTGGGATCTAGAACAGTTTTCCCGCCAATTCAGTGCTTTTGAGAGAATCGCGGCCTTTATTTCTCTTCCTGCTAGACTCATTCTGTTGGTAAATCTGTGTATGATGGCTTTGCATGAACAAGATTCACAACGCAATTTTCAATACACTATGTGCCCCCTCTTCTTACTAAATGAGACATAGAATATCTCAATGCTTTGTTTCCAATAGTGTAAATGATAGACTTAAGCATAACGTGAACATTCAATTTCACCAGCATTATTATTACTATTCCTAATTTCTGTATTAATTTACCAATGTATTCAGTCATATACAATGAGACAAAAGACTTGTTTGTTTTGTAACAATCATTTAAGTATGGTGGATATAATCTCTCATGAGTAGGATATCATCTGTCATCATGCGCAATGTCAGTTAATTCATGTTCTTCACCTGAGATATCAATGATAGAAGGAGGAGGTTCACAAGAATGATCCCAGGAATTAAGGGTTTGTCATATGAGGAATGGTTGAGGAGTCTGCGTCCATACTCGATAGAGTGTAAAAGGATGATGGGGGGATCTAATTGAAACTTAGACAATACTGAGAGGCCTGGGTAGAGTGGATATGGAGAGGATATTTCCATGAGTGGGAGACACTAGAACTCAAGGGCATCTCAGAGTGAAGAGATGCTCCTTTAAAACTGAGATGAGGAGGAATTTCTTCAGCCAGAGAATGGTGCATCTGTGGAACTCATTGCCACAGAGGGCTGTGGATGCCAGGTTATTGAGTGTCTTTAAAGAATGAAGAACAAAGAAAATTATAGCACAGCAATAGGCCCTTTGGTCCTCCATGCCAGCAACGACCATGCTGCCCGACTTAATTAAACCCCCCGACCCTTCCGGGGACCATATCCCCCTATTCTCATCCTATTCATGTACTTGTCAAGACGCCCCTCAAAAGTCAGTAATGTATCCACTTTCACTATCTCCCCTGGCAACGAGTTCCAGGCACCCACCGCTCTCTGTGTAAAAAAAATCTGCCTTGTACATTTCCTTTAAACCTTGCCCCTCACACCTTAAACCTATGCCAGCTAGTAATTGACTCTTTCACCCTGGGAAAAAGCTTCTGGCTATCCACTCTGTCCGTGCCTCTCATGATCTTGTAGACTCCTATCAGGTCTCTCTCAGCCTCCGTCATTCCAGTGAGAACAAACCAAGTTTTTTCAACCTCTCCTCATAGCTAATGCCCTCCATACCAGGCAACATCCTGGTAAATCTTTTCTGTACCCTCTTCAAAGCCTCCACATCCTTCTGGTAGTGTGGTGACCAGAATTGAACACTATTCCAAGTGCGGCCTAACTAAGATTCCATAAAGCTGCAACACGACTTGCCAATTTTAAACTCAATACCCTGGCCAATGAAGGCAAGCATGCCATATGCCTTCTTGATACTCTCTCTACCTGCATTGCCACTTTCAGTGACCTGTGTACCTGTACACCCAGATCGATACTCTTATGGGTTCTGCCATTTACTGTATATTTCCTATCTGTATTAGACTTTCTAAATTTCATTACCTCACATTTGTTCGGATTAAATTCCATCTGCCATCTGTCCGCCCAAGTCTCCAACTGATCTATCTCCTACTGTATCCTCTGATGTTCGTCATTACTATACGCAAATCCAACAACCTTTGTGTCATCCGTAAACTTACTAATCAATCTAGTTACATTTTCCTCCAAATCATTTATATATATTACAAACAGCAAAGTTCCCAGCACTGATCCCTGAGGAACACCACTTGTCACAGCCCTCCATTCAGAAATGCACCCTCCCACTGCTACCCTTTGTCTTCTTTGACCAGGCCAGTTTTGTATCCACCTTGCCAGCTCACCTCTGATCCCATGCGACTTCACCTTCTGTACCAGTCTGCCATGAGGGACCTTGTCAAAGGCCTTACTGAAGTCCATGTAGACAACATTCACTGTCCTACCCTCATCAAACATCTTCGTCACTTCCTCAAAAAACTCGATCAAGTTCGTGAGAACATGACCTCCCCTTCAAAAAACCATGTTGCCTCTCGCTAATATGTCCACTTATTTCCAAGTAAGAATAGGCCTGACTCAAAGAATCCTCTCCAATATTTCCCTAACCACTGATGTAAGGCTCACTGGCCTGTAATTACCTGGATTATTCTTGCTACCTTTCTTAAACAAATTTTTCTTAAACAAATTTTATTAAACAATTTTACAGTTTCAGTTGAGTGAGGCTTAAAATCCGCCCGATGCGTTTCGTAACTCTCCTTATGAGTTATAAGGAGAGACTGAATAGACTGGGACTCTTTTCTCTGGAAAGAGGCTGAGGGGTGACCTTATATAGGTCTATAAGATAATAAGGGCATAGACAAGGTAGATAGTCATTATCTTTTCCCAAAGGTAGGGGAGTCTAAAACTAGAGGGCATAAGTTTAAGGTGAGGGGGAGAGATACAAAACTGCCCAGAGGGGGAATTTTTTCACACAAAGTGGTGAGTGTCTGAAACAAGCTGCTAGAGGTAGTAGTAGAGGCAGTACAATTTTATATTTTAAAAAGCATTTAGATAGTTACATGGGTACGATTGGTGTAGAGGGATATGGGCCAAATGCGGGCAATTGAGGGCAGCATGGACAAGTTGGGCCGAAGGACCTGTTTCCATACTGTAAAACCTCTATGACTCTATATAATGATTTGCAAACTGTTTAGCAATGATCACTGATCTTTTTGTGTTGGTCACAACAACTAGTTGGATATCTGGTAGGGTTGTTTGCTTGCCAACATGTCCATCACATTTTACAAGCAATTTATCTCCAATAACCTTTGTTTGATCCTTCTGTTCTTGATCACATGTAGAATGTTGATCATTAGATCATTAGCACTGTGGGGTAGCTTAGGAAAATGTGTGCACATAGGATAAACAAAGATGAAAGTAGCTAGAGACTTTCCAGTTGTTGAGCGATGTGTTTTTCTGTGATTATGAAGGGTTACAACTCTTGTTTCCACAACTTTCTCTCAGTAGCGGCTTTGTTCAAGGCATGCAAAAATCTCCCTTTTGGCCAATGGGGTGTGATTTTATGATGAGTGAAACTTAGTTATTCACAGATTTGTTGAACTCATTCTCGTCATGTCTGCGTGGGTTTCCTCCGGGTGCTCCGGCTTCCTCCCACTGTCCAAAGATGTGCGGGTTAGGTTGATTCGCCATGCTGAAATTGCCCCTTAGTGTCCTGAGATACGTAGGTTAGAGGGATTAGTGGGTAAATATCTAGGGATATGGGGTTCAGGTCTGGGTGGGATTGTGGTTGGTGCAGACTCGATGGGCCAAATGGCCCCTTTCTGCACTGTAGGGTTTCTATGATTTATTGCTGATGAATGGGGTTCAGTTTCACTTTTCACCATTTGAAGAATTCCAAACAAAGTGAAAATCTGGTGAAGCTTTGGGTGACTGCTTTTGTAGAAATTGCCATAATCATTTCTATTGCTGGGAATCTGCTGCAGTCATTAGTGATAACAAGATGGTGTTTATCAATGGGAAAATCTACAAAATAACACTAACTTCAATCGTTGATCATATAAGTAGTGCAGACATCTTGAGAGGATCACACCGTGATTGCCTGACATGACAAAAAACGATTGATTTTGTCATCTACCACTTGGTCAATTACTAGGAACCATAGCTTTTCCCTGAGGAGTTGTTTAATTTTGACAATACCCCAGTGACCTTATTGACTATACATTCCCTCAATGATTGTGGAATGACAATACAGTTGTTGCATAACATGAGGCCTGATGTGTTTGTATTGATGAACTCACTTTGAACATTGTGAAGACAGGGCGGCACAGTGGTTAGCACTGCTGCTTAGCAGCGCCAGGGACCTGGGTTCACTTCCCAGCTTGGGCCACTGTTTGTGTGCATTTTGCACATTCTCCCCGTGTCTACGTGGATTTCCTCTGAGTGCTCCGGTTTCCTCTCACATTCTGAAAGACCCAAACAGGCACCAGACTAGTGACTAGGGCAGCAGTCACCAAACTCCGATCCGGATATGGGCCGGATGTGGCTCGTGGGTCGTAGTTTGGAAACCTCTGGACTAGGGGAATTTCACAGTAACTTCATTGCAGTGTTAATATAATCCTACTTGTGATTAACGTTAACATTAAGACCTTTTTGTGCCTGAGAGACTTTGTTTGTAGATGCTCTCTCAATCACACCTTTACAGTTTTGTGATTCCATCGTATATAATTGTAACCTCTAATCTTGTTTTGTGGCTGCATTGGTGTCAGCTGGTTTTAGGGATGTTGCATTAGCTTTACATCGCCAAGATGTTGCTTGGCAACCTCTTCCTCATGAGTAGTAGGGCTGATTGTTGGGAATGAATGTCAAAGACAGTCCCCTGCATTGAGCTTGCCTGACTGATGCTCAATATGGAACTTGTACTCTAGTTGTTTGAATATCCATCAGTCTATTTGAGAGTTTGTTCAACAAGCTTGCTGATGGTCAGTCACTACTATTCAAGTAGAGATGAAAATGTCAGATATCTTAAGTGATTGAGAGTGCTTCTCTCTCTATTTGCAGAACAATGTTGCTCTACAGGCATTAATGGTCTGCTTGTCAACACAATGATTGATGGGTTGCCTGCCCTGTCTACGTGCATGAGAACTGCACTTAAGCCAGTGGACTTGCATTAATGATGAGCTATGTGGTTTTCTCAGTGTTGAAATGAGCATTTTTGAAGCTTGCTAACAAATGTTGTTTGATCTGGTGCATAATCTCTATGGTGTAATCCACTCCACCTTGGTGTCTATCTTTTTCAGATCAGATGACAAGGCAGATAACATGTAAGATAAGGAATGAAGTGATCACATGAAGTTAGTATGTGATGAGTCTTAACAGACTCCACATGTCCTGCATATTTGTAGGATCCACAATCTTTGCAATGGCTTCAGCTCTCCTTGGATCAGGTGATATCCCTTCAACCCCGGACTCATGACCAAATAATTCAATTCTGCTTTCATTGAACAAGCACCTATGTTTGTTCAAGGTGAGGTTGCATTCTCTGCATGTAGCCTCTTGTATTGAAAGAGCTCAATGTGAGTGGAGAACATTGTAAAATATCTCAAGTCTTCTGCAAGCTTAATTTGATGGTAGCACACATTGAAGTCAGGTTTAGTGAAGTTCTCAGCACCGTTCACTTTCTCTATAATAGCAATGTTGTCAAGTGTCTTTCTTTGTTATATGATTCATTTAGTGACTGAATATCAATGCAGATCTGGTTCATACTTTTGGGTTTCTTGATGACTTGTACAGTGGAAAGACTCATCCCCAACTTTATCAATAATGTAAAGGCCAAGTAGGCACTGAAGCTCCTTCTTGGCCTACTTTCTGACATGAAATGGTATTCGTTGCTGTTGATTTATGACTGGGAACATATCAGGGTCTACATGTAGCTTGCATATAACACCTTTTCAGTTTGCCATTATGAGTGAAGTGGTCAGCATACAATGAGATTGTTGTAATTGTTATGTCTCCTAAAATAATTTCTAAGTGTCAAATTCATGTAAAAACTGGAGTAAATCCCACTTTTTTTTCAGCGGGAATTTCAAAATGAATCTCCCACACTCTGTGCACTGCAGAGGGTGTGAGCATGAATCATGCTAAAAATCAGTAGGCGGGGCTGGAGAGGCCGGTGGGATAGTGCTGAATGGCTAACATGCAATGGTCCAATCTGTCAGTGCCGAGATCAGCCTATGTTCAATAGCCTGCACTGCCAGTCTCCTGATTGCTGGGCAGTTCGATTTCTGGCCAGCCCTGCAATGCTGCCCCTCCAAACCCCACACTCCCTGATTGCTGGCTCCCTGGCTGTGTCCGGGCCAGCTTCATCCCCTTCAGAAGTCCATATCTCCCCATCCTTCCCCATTAGAATCTCTCCCCCCACCACACCCAGTCCCAACCCCATCTGGCAGAAAAACTGCACTCCCCCCCAAACCCATCTTGATGGCCAGCCCCAATTACTGACCTCCCTCCTCCTGTCACCTGCAACTGCAGAGTGGCAGTGTGACCCCATAATCTTCATGGATCGCCCCCAGTGTCCTGCCCTCTATGACCCCACATCCTTGTTGCTGCCTGTTGGGCATTGCCACTTTTCCCCTTGGGCAGTATCAGGGGGCCAGGCTGGCACTGTCAAGCTGGCAATACCAAGTGGGCACCACCCTCTTAGCCCCAGCATCCTGAGTCATCCCCCCCCACCCCGGCCATTTCAACATTTGATTTGATTTATTATTGTGACATGTATCAGTATACAGTGAAACGTATTGTAACTTGCAGCTATACAGACAAAGCATACCATTTATAGAGGAGGAAATGAGAGAGTGCAGAATGTAGTGTTATAGTCATGGCTAGGTTGTCGAGCAAGATCAATTTCATATGAAGTAGGTCAAAAGCCTGATGGCAGCAGGGAAGAAACTGTTCTTGAGTCAGTTGGTACGTGCCCTCAGACTTTCGTATCTTCTTCCCGATGGAAGAAGGTGGAAGAGAAAATGTTGGGGGTGCATGAGGTCCTTGGCTGTTTTTCTGAGGCAGCCGGAAGCTTAGACAAAGTCAATGGATGGGAGGCTGGTTTGCGTGATGGAGTGGGCTACATTCACAACCCTCTGTAGTTACTCGCCCACAAAACTAATATTAAGATATAGAAGTGGAAAGGAGACAAGCTCACATTCCTGATTGGAAGTTTCTGAATGAAGGAGGAGTGGAAACGTAGTGGAGATGAAGAATGGAATTTTCCTGTCCCGCCAGCAACAGGAATTGTAGTGGGCGGGGGCGGACCATGCACAGGTCCATTGACCTCTGATGGGAATTTCCGCCTTGGGGTGAGTGTGGCTGGAAAACTCCGCCCAAAACGCCTGAGGAGCAGGAGTTTGACTCAATTGCCTAATGAGAAAAAGTGAATTGTAAGTTTGTAGCTACATAATATGTGATTTAATGAGATCACAGTCATATGGGAGAAACTTAATGGATCACCTGGTCCTTTACTGTCTATAGGTATTTCAGATAGGCAGGTATGAATACAACATTGGAGAAAGTCTAGTCATTTAGCCCTTTGAGTCTGCTCTGTCCTTTAATAAGATCATGGCTGATCTTGTTGCGATCTCAATAACACTTTCCTGCTTGCCCCCAGCATCCTTAACTTCCTTGTCTATCAAAAATATATCTCACTCAGCCTAAAATAAGTTCAATGACCCAGCCTCCTCTGAAGAAAATTCCAGACTAACAGTCTTACTGAATTAAAGGAATTTTACTAATCTCTAATTTATGAACATATGAAATAGAAACAGAAGTAGGCCATTCAGCCTCTTGAGCCTGCCCTGACTGCTCAACCAGCATGGTGAGCCGATAAGGTCGAAGCCTTTGAATTCACTTGAACCATTGCAGTAGGTAAGTGTTTGACTGTTCATCTATTTGGGAATTTTTCAGGACCCATGGCATGGAATAAATAGCATTGGAATGCATATGACTGGTTCCCCTGATGAGCATCAAATCTTTTGGGAACAATAGACTGTTAGCTCTCTTTGTCTCCCAATAGATAGCATTGTCCACCATCAACAAAACACAAATCAGGAATGCAATGGAATGCTCTTCCCTTGCCTGGATGAGTGCTGTTCAAACAGTAAACAAGAAACTTGACACCATCCAGAACAAAGCAGCCAGCTTTGTTCTAGGTGGTATCCCTTCCACAAACATTCACTCCTTCCCCCTCTGACACACAGTAGCAGCCGTGTGTATCATCTTAAAGATGCACTGTAGAAACTCACCAAGGATCCTCCAAGAGGACCTTCTTCACCCACAACACATGTAGAAAGACAAGGACAGCAGATGCATGGGAACACCACCACCTGGAGGTTCTCCCCGGCCTCCCCCACATACTTCAAACCATCCAAAATTCGAAATATGTTGCCATTCCTTCACTGTTGCTGGGTCAAGATCCAAGAACCTCCTTCCTACAACTGCAACGGATCAAGAAAATGCCTCATGTTATCTTCCCTGGGTCAATTAAGGGTTGGTAATACATGTAGTCCTAGCTACTGATGCCCACATTCCTGAACAATCAAACTTTTAAATACTAACTTCTGTCAAGCCCTCAAGAAGGTGGAGTATTTGCAGCAGCAGACCATTCAGTAAATCCCTCAACGCCGAATGGGCAGGCAAGGAGTCTTTTTATGAGTTTGTGTACATCACAGAATCATTACAGTGCAGAACACAAGAACATAAGAATTAGGAGCAGGAGTAGGCCATCTGCCCCCTCGAGCCTGCTCCGCTATTCAATAAGATAATGGCTGATCTTTTTGTGGACTCAGGTCCACTTACCCGCCCACTCACCATGACCCTTAATTCTTTTACTGTTCAAAAATTTATATATCCTTGCCTTAAAAACATTCAACGAGGTAACCTCAACTGCTTCACTGGGCAGGGAATTCCACAGATTCACAACCCTTTGTGTGAAGAAGTTCCTCCTCAACTCAGTCCTAAATCTGCTTCCCCTTATTTTGAGACTTTGCCTCCTAGTTCTAGTTTCACCCATCAGTGGAAGCAACTTCCCTGCTTCTATCTTATCTATTTCCTTCATAATCTTATATGTTTCTATAAGATCTCCCCTCATTCTTCTGAATTCCAATGAGTATAGCCCCAGTCTACTCAATCTCTCCTCATAAGCCAATCCTCTCAACTCCAGAATCAACCTAGTGAATCTCCTCTGCACCCCCTCCAGTGCCAGTATACCCTTTTCCAAGAAAGGAGACCAAAATGTACACAGTACTCCAGGTGTGGCCTCACCAGCTGCAAAATAACCTCCCTCTAGCAATGAAGGACAAAATTCAATTTGCCTTCTTAATTACCTGCTGCACCTGCAAACTAACTCTTTGAGATTCCTGAACAAGGACACCCAGGTCCCTTTGTACAGCAGCATGCTGCAATTTTTCACCATTTAAATAATACTCCATTTTTCTGTTATTCCTACTAAAATGGCTGACCTCACATTTACCAACATTGTACTCCATCTGCCAGACTCTCGCCCACTCACTTAGACTATCTATATCCCTTTGAGTTCCCTGCACACTTTGCTCTTCTTCTTGTCATTTGTGAATTTTGACACATTACATTTGGTCCCCAACTCCAAATCATCTATGTAAATCATAAACAATTGCGGTCCCAACACTGATCCCTGAGGCACGCCACTAGTCACTGATCGCCAACCAGAAAAACACCCATTTACCCCTACTCTTTGCTTTCTGTTGGTTAACCAATCCTCTATCCATACTAATACGTTACACGTAACACTGTGCACCTTTATCTTATGTAGCAGTCTTTGGTGTGGCACCTTGTCAAATCCCCTCTGGAAATCCAGATACACCACATCCACAGGTTCCCCATTATCCACTGTACATGTAATGTGCTCAAAGAATTCCACCAAATTAGTCAAAAATGACCTCAGTTCATGAATCCATGCTGCATCTTACCAATGGGACAACTTATAGCCAGATGTCTCGCTATTTCTTCCTTGATGATAGATTCAAGCATTTTCCCTACTACAGAAGTTAAGCTAATTGGCCTATAGTTACCTGCCTTTTGTCTACTTCCTTTTTTAAACAGTGGTGTCACATTTGCAGTTTTCCAACCTACGGGAACCACCCCAGAGTCCAACGAATTTTGGTAAATTACCACTAGTGCATTTGTTATTTCTCCAGCCATCTCTTTTAGTACCCTGGGATGCATTCCATCAGGACCAGGAAACTTGTCTACCTTTAGCCCCATTAACTTGCCCAACACTACCTCTTTCATGATAGTGATGGTTTCTAGATTCTCACCAATTTTTGGCATGTTACTTGTGTCTTCCACTGTGAAGACCAACATAAAATACCTGTTCAATGCCTCATCCATTTTCTCATTTCCAACTGAGCATTATGACTTAAATGCCACATCCTTACCTTTTCCCCATACCCCTGCACTTTATTTCCATTCAAGTAATCATGTAATGTCCTCATGAATGCCTTGATTGAACTTGCTTCTATCATACTTGCAGACAGTGTACTTCAGACCTTTCTGGATAGTCTGAATAAAACAACCACAGCGGGTTCCCTGGAGGCAGGATGGAAGAAACACACAAAATACCATAGACATCTGAGGAACTGGAAGCAAAAATAGAAAATGCTAGAAAATCTCAGCAGGTCTGACAGCTTCTGTGGAGAGAGAACAGAGCCAACATTTTGAGTCTCGATGACCCTTCGTCAGAGCTCCCGCTTAATCCCACTGGCAAAACAGACCCAGCAGAGATGGCAGCATGGTGGTATGTAGTTGGGAGGGTGTTGCCCTGGAAATCCTCAGTATTGATTCTGGACCCCATGAAATTGCATGGCGCCAGGTCAAACAAAGGCAGGGAAACCTCCTGCTGATTACTACATACTATCTCCCCTCAACTGATCAATCAGTATTCCTCCATGCCAAATATTACTTGGAGGAATCACAGAGAGTGACAGGGCTGCGGGAATTTAATATACATCACCAACAGTGGTTTGGTAGTACCAATGCAGTCCGAGCTGGCTGGTCCTAAAGGAAATAACTGCTAATGTATTTGGGGTGGGTGTAAATTGGAACATAAAAGTTTATGGAAGTTTTACATTGAAGGGTAAAGTAACTGTATTTTTTTTTCTTTAAAGGGACCATAAAGATTGTTCTTAGAGATATAGGATCAGCTCAAAGCTTAATGTTTGCAAAATACATGAATTTTTCTCCAGAGAGTTTGCTGAATAAAAACATATTGATATATGGCATTGATGGAAAATGTTCACCTGTTCCCTTGTTTAGAGTTGAATTTGAACTGTTCTTTAACCAATGGGTTTGGTATTGTTGAAGCAGTATTGTTTGCTAACAATACTGATTTTATCCTAGGAAATGACCTAGCAAGGTCTTGATATGCTATCAAATCCAGAGATGGTAGCCAAGTCCATTGAAACTGGTTCCTTCCCTTTCTTTATAATTTTTCCCCATGGAATTTGAGTTCACTTTTTTTTCATTTTTTTTGAGTTCAAGTTGCTTTAATTTATAACTGAATTTTAGCCAACTGGATCTGGATTTAACTTTTCTTCATCAGTTTCAAATGTTGAACCAATACCTCAATTAATGTTCTTTTTTTAATGCTTACTTTTAAATCTATTTCTAATTTTTCTGTCACACTTTTAAATTAATTTTTATGAACTGTTACTGGTCCCCCCCTTCAAGAAAGCTTCCACAATAGATGTGACCATTTTAACTCTTCAATAAATGCAGCAAAGGTCACTGTGAAATCATGAGCATTTTACAGGTCAAATCCAAAGAACTCATCTCAGCTAATGGGTTCAAAATTCCACAAGGGCCCTCAATTTATTATGGTCCCCATGGAGAATAATAACGTTAAAAAAATTAAGTTCCAATTAATAGCTAAAGGCTAAACTAAACAAAATTTCATATTTTAAGATGTTTGCTGAAACAAATAGCTTAAATGTACTATTGATTAAACGTTATTTTTGTGATCAACTTATACTTTAAACTGCTCAATAGAAATTTTGAAACAACCGATTAAAAAAAACACACCGTCAGAAGTATGTCACATTGTCCTTTAAGTAGTCATTTGTTTAACCAGAATCAGTCCAAAATTATTCCTACCCAGAATGAAAAAAAAGACAGTAAAATGGGGAAATAAGATTACTGTCTAAATTAGTCTTGTATGCTTTAAAATGGAATGTCAGTAAAGCAGGGAAGTAAGAGTACTGGATGAACTTTTTTTTCCCTTTTCTGTAGCTCCTGAGTGTTTACTTATTTTCCTTTCTCAGCATGGTGACTTCCAACATCTGAGGTAATGAAGTTTATAAGACTGTGATGAGAGTAGCACCAGAGATGCTCTCTCTAGAGCAAGGAAGGCAAATCTTCCTTTCCCCTTTTTATCTCCTCATGAATTTGGACTTTTCAACTTGAGTGTGAGCTTTCACCTGCATTCTGGCATGGTGAATCATACAGACTTTAAGCCTGTAACTGCTAGTTGTCTCCTGGGCTCTGGGTATTCTCAGTGATATTCAATCATATTTTAGGAACGCCTATAACCTGATATCACAATTGTTTTCTTTGTACCCCTTTCTCACAAAGATTGCCTCCACGGCAACATGAATCATATGGTCTATGTATCTACGTAAAAATACTGATTAGCTAAATTGGAAAGCTATACTGTTTCATCTTGGAAGAAAATGAACAGTTTAAAGCACAGCAATTTACAACACAACATTCTCAACACTTTGACTGGGAGCCTCCTAAGCCCCAGAAATCAACTGTTAGCACACTAGCTGCTGCCATTGTCTCCAAATGTGAACATCTTCTACCTTCTTGCCAGGAAAACTATCTGGGACCTGTTTGATCTTTAAAAATCATACCACCCAGATTTGCTGTTCGGTAGACTTCAGAGCAGGTTGTCACCTGCTCCATTTTACTTTAAATTAAAGATACCTTATAAACTGCATAATTGTAACATTCACACATTCAAATCCTTCACATGTTCAAATCTGGGGCTGCATGGTGGCATAGTGGTTAGCACTGCTGCCTCACAGCGCCAGGGACCTGAGTTCGATTCTTAGCTTGGGTTACTGCCTGTGTGGAGTTTGCACATTCTCCCCGTTGCCTTCAGGTGCTCCAGTTTCCTCCCACGGTCAAAATATGTGCAGATTACGTGGATTGGCCATGCTAAATTGCTCCTTAGTGTCAGTGGGACTAGCTAGAGTAAATGCATGGAGTTATGGGGATAGGGCTTGGGTGGGTTTATGGTCGGTGCAGTGTCAAAGGGCCAAATGACCTCCTTCTGCAGAATTCTATGGATTAACTCCGTAGCCTTACTCCATGCTCACTGGATTCCTCCAATTTTGGCTATTTATGCATTATCCATTCCCATTGGTTGACCTTTGTCCTTAAACTCTAGGACTTCCTTCCTAACCCCTTTGTTCTCCACCTTCCTCTCCTCTCCAAATCCATTTAATTGATCAAGTTTTCAATCAGCCCTCAGAATATCACTTTCATTTATCCAATTATGCTCCTTTGAAATGCTCTGGGACGTTAAAGGCACCACATAAAGGCAAGTTGTTGCTTTCTCTAAAAGCTAAAAGACTTTAATCAAATGTAGTGATAGATCTAAGCAAATTGCCATTTGAACCTGTTTGTTAGCAAGGAGATATAAATGTTTATAACTAATATCATTACAAATTAAAACTTTGCCAGAGTTTACCGTAGGCAAAATGTGTCAACCGTTATTTAAAACGAGGAAGCAATTTTCTACTTAGAAGCATCAGAACTGAACCTGGAGTGACCTATGCTCAGCTTTTACCAAGGACAGAGAACACCCCAGGGATGGTTGTCATCTAGTTTATCTGTCAATGCCCATTTTTGTACACAGATATTTACAGCGTCAACAATAAAAACATTTCTGCAATGTCACGTGTTTCTGAAATGGGACTGTGTGTCAAAGTCTCAAACCACACTATGAAACTGACTTTCCTAGAAAGAATCATAGAAACCCTACAGTGTAGAAGGAGGCCATTTGGCCCATCAAGTCCACACCGACCACAACTCCTACTTCTACATTTTTACCCGTTAATCCTTCTAACCTATGCACCTCAGGACACTAAAGGGCAATTTTAGCATGGCCATTCAACTTAACCCACACATCTTTGGACTGTGAGAGGAAACTGGAGCATCCAAGGAAACCCATGTAGGCATGGGGAGAATGTGCAAACTCCACACAGATGATGACCTAAGCCGAGAATTGAACACAGGTCCCTGGAGCTGTAAAGCAGCAGTGCTAACCACTGTGCCACTGTTCTGCCCTGGCACGGTGTTTCTTAAACAAGCCTGTTTAAGAAACACTCAACAGGCTTGGTAAAATGCACCTTAGAACGACTAAGTTTGGATTTTGATTTTCAAAGAAATATACCCAACATGAGAAAAGAGGGCAATTTACCCTTAACCATTGTTAAATTACTATGGATTTTATGAAATAGAAACAATTTTGATTCTCATTTTTTATTAAGTAGTTTCAAATGAGAACTAAATGAGACTCTTTCATCATTACAGACTGCTGGATATTTAAATTTCAAACTTCTTTTCATTCATTTTCAATCAAAATATACTTCAGTTTAACATGGCCACAAGAATTAAACAGAAACAAATTTGTTTTCGATTTAACAAAAGTGAATGGACAAAGTTTTTTTCTGAACTATAAACTACCAAATGTCATGTCCCAAAGACTCAGCAAACTGCTGCGTGGTCTTAGAGAAATGCTATACCAGAACATCATTAGCATACACTTGAGTTCTAGATGTCTGAGAACACTGCAGCATGTCATTTTGGTCTATCAGATGAAAGTGGTGGACTACAAACAAATCACCATAGGGAGGCACTTCAATTTAACCCGTGGCTTCTACTAAGAATAAACAAATAGGACTCATTTAAAAAGTTGTTTGACTCTGATAAATGCTTTGATCAGGACGCGCCATTTCTTCTGCAAAGGACCCATTATTCTGTAAAGTTCTATCTCTCTTCAACTGTGAAGTGAAGAATAGCAATCTCAATCTCATTACGAAGATAATATTCCTCTGTTGCATCTCATGGGTTTTACAATGAGGCCATCATTATTCCACTTTTCCAATTATCAAGAAACAGCCTTAAAGGCAAAAACCAAGCAGAGGGTGATCTTGTTAAAAAACCAGTATAAAATGTAAGATGCCAATCCAAATATGACCAGTACATATCATTGGTGAGGCCACATTTAAAATATTTTATACAGTCCTAAACATTTTAAGATGATTGTGAACACCAGCATTCCTTTTGAATGTTACTTCATCCTTCTAGCTTCCAGAAGAGGTGGATAAATTGAAGAGATCATTCAAACGTTAGGATATACCAGGAACACCAGAACCTAGGTGTGAGAAGTGGCTCATTAGTCTATATTTACTTTTATTAGGGAAAGAAAATGAAAGACAAAAATCATTTGCACAGGTCAAAAACCTTAAACTTTGCACTTATATTTGCTTCATGAGAAACTCTGCATGAGGACTGCTAACTCTGGACATGTATTCTGATAACTGTTGGACATTGTGAAGAATTAAAAGATAAATGGTCAAACGTCTTTGCATCTTGGAGCAATAGGTTTTCCCAAGATAGCTTTGAAGTATCATAGAAAAATGACAGAGAGAAATCAAGGAATTACGAACAAATTAACCCAATTGTGCCATTGGGAAATTGCTGGGTGTATTTTCACCTTGAAGGCAGGTGTACAGAGTTTCTCCAGGCCAGTAGTGCCCGTCCATTCTATTTCAATGGCTGGGCAACAGGGTCGGAATGGAGTTGGGTCTGTTACCTCTCATGACAGGCCTGATGTGGCTGATGACAAGGTGGCCATGTTAAAAGTCCACTATTAAGTTATGGCCAAGTTCTAGGGTTGGGTGTAGATCTCTTACCCCGACTGTCTTACATCTCCATTATTAAAGATGAGATCGCAGAGTACTTGGAAGTGCATGATAAAGTAAGACTGAATCAGCACAGATTTGTAAAGGTTTATCTGTGTCTTACAAACCTGTTAGAGTTCTTTGAGGAGTTAACAAGGAGGATAGACAAAGGAGAACCAGTGGACATGATTTATTTAGATTTCCAGAAGGCCTTTGACACGGCGCCGCATAGAAGACTGTTAATTAAATGCCCACAGTGTTAAGGGTAAAATCCTGGCATGGATAGAGAATTGGCTGACAGGCAGAAAGCAGGGAGTGGGGATAAAGGGGTATTTTTCAAAATGGCAGCCAGTGACTAGTGGTGTGTCTCAGGGGTCGGTGCTGGGACCACAACCTTTCACGATATACATTAATAGAACATAGAACACTACAGCACAAACAGGCCCTTCGGCCCACAAGTTGCACTGATCATATCCATACCTACCAGGCCACAGAACTATCTGTAACTCCCAATCCCATTAAATCCCATGTACTCATCCAGAAATCTTTTAAAAGACCCCAGCGAGTTTGCCTCTACCACCACTGACGACAGCCGATTCCACTCACTCATCACCCTCTGAGTGAAAAACTTACCCCAACATCTCCTCTGTACTTGTTTCCCAGCACCTTAAACCTGTGTCCTCTCGTAGCGACCATTTCAGCCCTGGGAAATAGCCTCCCAGAGTCCACCCTATCTATTCCTCTCAACATTGTATAAACCTCTATAATGATCTGGAAAAAGGAACTGAAGGCACTATTGCTAAGTTTGCAGATGATACAAAGATATGTAGAGGGACAGATAGTACTGAGGAAGCAGTGAGACAGCAGAAGGGCTTGGATAGGTTAAGAAAGTGGGCAAAGAAGTGGCAGATGGAATACAATGTGGAAAGATGTGAGGTTATGCACTTTGGAAGGAGGAATGGAGGCATAGCTTAGTTTCTAAATGGTAAAATGCTTAGGAAAGCAGAAACACAAAGGGACTTGGGAGTCATTGTTCAAGATTCTCTTAAGGTTAACGTGCAGGTTTAGTCGGCAGTTAGGAAGGCAAATATAATGTTAACATTCATGTCGAGAGGGCTAGAATGCAAGAGCAGGGATGTACATCTGAGGTGGTATAAGGCTCTGGTCAGACCCCATTTTGGAGTATTGTGAATAGTTTTGGGCCCCATATCTAAGGAAGGATGTGCTGGCCTTGGAAAGGTTCCAGAGGAGGTTCACAAGAATGATCCCTGGATTGAAGAGCTTGTCATATGAGGAACGGTTGAGGACTCTGGGTCTGTACTCTTGGAGTTCAGAAGGTACTTTCACTTTCTAAAAGTGAAAAATCAGAGAGTGGAGGTCCAAAGAGACTTGATATACAGATAAACAGGTCATCATCAATGTCATGGACAGGTACAGAAAATTACTAAGTTTTCCCAACATAACTGAGGACAGTCATGTTGGGAAAATCACTTTGGAGTAAACAAATTTTAAAAACTTATCTCTTCATGGGATGTGGACATCACCACAAAGGACAAGTATTTTCAGCCAGACCTACTGAGTGGATGATTCATCTTAGCATCCTCCTATGGTTCAGCTAGCATGGTGGCATGTGGCTACCAATGCTTCCTCACAGGACCAGGGACCTAGGTTCAACTCTCTGCTTGGGTCACTGTATGGAGTCTATACATTCTCCCTATGTCTATGCGGGTTTCCTCCGGGTAATCTGGTTTTCTCCCAGTCTGAAAGGCAAGCTTGGTTACGTGCATTGGTCATGTTAAGTTTTCCCTTAATGTACCCAAACAGGCACCGGTGTGTAGCGACTACGGGATTCTTACAGTAACTTCATCGCAGTGTTAATATTTGCCTACTTATGAGATTAATAAATAAATTTTAAAATTATATATTTATTGTGCATCTCGAATTACCCTTAGAAAGTTGGTGATGAGCTGCTTCTTGCACTGCTGCAGTCCATGTGGTGTAGAGACACACACAACACTGTTAGGGAGGGAGTTCCAGGATTTTGACCCAGCAACATTGAAGGAATGGCGATATACTTCCAAGTCAAAATAGTATGTGGCTTTAGGAGAACTAGAAAGCAGTGGTGTTTCCATGCATCTACAGACTTTGCTTTTGCGGGTGGCAGAGGTTGCAGGTTAGCCGAAGGAGGTTTGGTGAGTTACTGCAATGTATCTTGCTGACACTGTAATCGAGGGAGTCTGAATGTTTAAGGTCCTGGATGGTGTACCAGTTAAGTCGGCTGCTTTGTACTAGATGTTGTCGAGGTTTTGAGTTGGAGTTGCACTACCCAGGCCAGTGGAGAGTATTCCATCACTCTGCTGATTTGTGCCTGGTACAGGCTTTGGAGAGTCAGGAGATGAGTTACGAGCCACAAAATTCCCAATCTCTGACCATCTCTTGATACAGTAAGAAGTCTCACAACACCAGGTTAAAGTCCAACAGGTTTATTTGATTGTAAACGCCACAAGCTTTTGGAACACTGTTCCTTCAGGACTCACCTGATGAAGGAACAGCGCATTCCGAAAGCTTGTGGCGTTTACTATCAAATAAACCTGTTGGAATTTAACCTGGTGTTATGACACTTCTCACTGTGTTTACCCCAGTCCAACGCCGGCATCTCCACATCAACTGTTGATAGCCATAGTATTTAGGTTCATCCAGTTCAGTTTCTGGTCAATGGTAGCCCCAGAATGTTGATAGTGAACATTTCAGTGATAGATTCAGTGATCTAAGAAAACTGGCATCTGTGAACCTCAGGAGGAGGCAAAAATGAATCATCCGCTCAGTGGGTCTGGTTGAAAATTGTTGCAAATACTTCAGCCTTATCCTTTGCTGTGATGTTCTGGGCTCTCCCATTAGTGGGGAGGGGGATATTTGTTCAGCTGCCTGCTCCAGACAGTGGTTTAATTGTCCACCACTGGATATGGGAGGATTGCAGACTTTAGATTTGATCTGTTGGTTATGGGATTACTTTGCTGTCTATTACTTGAGACTTGTGCTGTTTGGCATGCAAATAGTCCTATGCTGTAGCTTCACCAGGTCAACACCTTATTTTTTGATATGTCTGGTGCTGCTCCTGGCATATCCTCCTGCATTCTTCAATGTACCAGGGTTAACCCCCTGGCTTGATGCTAATAGTATCATGGAGGATATTCCAGGCCATGACGCTTCAGATTGTATTCAGAATATATTAGTGCTACTGTTGATGGCTCACAATGTTTCATTGTTGCCAATATTTGAGTTGCTAGATTTCTATAGCATTCAGCATGATGGTAGAGCTACAAACCAAAGATGGAGGGTATCATCAATGTGAAAATGTGATTTTTGGGCAGAATTTCCCAGTATCACCCACTGCCATGACTGTCCAGTCGCACCAAAAATCACCACATTCCCAGTAGCAAGTCCTGTCACAATGGGGCTGGAAAATTCCAGCCTTCAGCTCAATCATTTTTGATGTAGGGAATGTTTCATGTATTAACAAAGTTGCTTTTTGTATGTGCAAGTTAGCAAAGTTACAATGCTCAATATTAACACTGTAACAACAATGTCTGTTCCATTTACCACACTATCAAATGAGTCCATTTTACTTGAAATGTCTTGCTATCAACCGTAGAAGAATTAAATGCTAATAAAGGGGGCAACTTCCTGACCTTGCCACACTTGGCACAGATCGCTCAATCCCAGAAAATAGCATGTAGGGCTAGACATTGGTTTCATGCCCAGTGCCAAACAGTTTGCAATCATCCGATCCCTTTCTAATGGTGCAAACTGGATTGTGCCAGTGTGCAGAGGCAGTGCCAAGGGGGTGAGACTTGAGTGAGGGTGGGGTCTGTGTGAGGGCTATGACAGGGAGGGGGGGCTGTGACAGGTGGGGGCTATGACAGGGGGGTCATGAAAAAGTGGAGCATGAAAGGGGACATGTTGGAGCTTGTGAACTGGGACCTATTAGGAAGGTCCCAATGCCTTGATACCACCAATGAAGGTGGGTTCTGGGAGGGATGGGGGGGGTCTCCCAATGTACTGTGATATAGTAAAATAGTACCCAAGTGCTTTGCAGCCAGGCTCACTGGTGTGTTTAGGCCCTGCCCCTAGAATGCAACTCATCGCTCTCCCAAAAATAAGTGTGGAATGATTGCAGTCTGGAACATGCCTGACAGGCCAACATGGATTGCTCCAGTATTCTTTCTGTTATGAAACTCTTTTTGGGAAAAGGTTCTCCCCGTTATCTTTTAAATTTTGCATATTTATGGTGAATTGTTGCTTTAGCATCTGGAGAAGCATTAGAAGGCCTCCATCCAGATATTCGATAATAACATACAATCAAATCAAATGAAGGTCGGGTGATGATTTACCTGCATTGCAATACATCTTTTCAAAGGTTTTAATATATTTTTATGATGTTTAATAATATTCATGTAATATCATTGCCTTGCAAGATAACTTTTCACTAATAGGTTTTTTAATACAAATTTCAGAATCATACAGCTTTCTATTTATGAAATTCCATTAATAAAGGATGGCAACTATCTATCAACTCCCTCTCCATTTCAGCATTCAGCCTGGGGACAATACACTTTCAGTTTCAAAGAGGTCATATTTATTCATGAATACAAGCATATGTTTATCACTAACTTCCTAGATTTGATTGGTGGTGTATTTAAGTGCTATGATTCTGTCAACATTTTCAATTTCCTCAATGAATTTAGGGAAATCAATCTTATTTATGGGATAATATTTAATTACTTCTGGGCAGAATTAACGTTCCTTTGTTAATGAATGAGCATGTCTCGGGTGTTGCAACTTGACGAATTGGTGACTACCCCTACACTTTAGCTGAACACTCAAAGAGACAAAAATCAATAAGAGAGCTACAGTGGATAATGCTACTCTGATCTGAATCAATCTGCTGAAGCAAATAATGTGAGGTATTGAACTAGTTATTCAATTTTACATTTTCAAAAACACAATCAAATTCAGATCACCCAACATCCATAGAAACAACAGCAAAAAGAGGATAAAGTTTAACGTTTTTTGACGCGAGATCTTTTGCAATCAGGAACATTAATTTTTCAATGATCTACTAAGAACACTCATCATTCTACTGCCTCCAACTTTAATCCGACATGTTGCAGCTTATTTACTCTCTAATTAGAATCACATCACACATCCATGCTGTTTGATTGAAGCTGGATATCAACTGCTAGGATTGCCTTGTCTCAAAGTGCCCAATCCTAACATAAGAGATTGGGCGGGGGGGGGGGGGTTGGGGGGGCAATATTTCACAATTAAATGCTAATGACACATAATTTCCATAACAGCTAAATATGTATGGTTTTTTTCATTAAAAAGTAATTATGATTGAATCTGTACAAATACTAAATGCCAGCTACTGGAATCAGCTGTTAAGTGGCTTCGAGCAATAGTGACTGACCCGTAAAGGCTTATAGTCATCCAGTTAATATCTTCGAGAAGCAGGAACGTGTCGCCACATTTTTAATGGCAACGCTCACATCTTCTAAGTGCCTCATTTACAAATTTGTTACTTCACTCATCATTAACTTAAATAAATATGGAAATCTGACAGGAAAACCGTCTCAATCTTTGATAAAGGATAATTTCCTCCCTTAAAGTGTCACTACACAAAATTGTTATGTAAGTACAAAAGAAATGTTGAAGATGGAATAAGGAATAACTGGAAGAGGTCCTGTATTTTTTGTTTTGATAAGGGATGTGCCATCAGAAAAAGCAGAAGCTATAACGGCTTTTTAAAAAAGGGAAGTGGATTAGCATTTGACAGAGAAAAACATTTAAATGAATATTGGGAAAAGGTAGATCAATTGCACAAAGGGCACAGCTATTTCATAGAACTGGTGCAGCCATGTGGGCCGACCAGCCTCACTCTGATATCCTCTGATTATCGTAATTTATTCACCATTCAATGAATAATTCTGGGAGAGTTAATGGAAACATGAAAAGTGGGGTTTGAGGAATAATTCATACTGGATTTAATCAAACATGACTAGCCATAACAGTAACAAATTCATCAAATCCCCAATGTGTGAAGTTTCTTGTTTTTTAAAAAAAGGTAATTTGGTAAAATACACCACATCATATTTGCAATGATTATTGCCATTATGTCTGCCTTCATGAAATGTTGCACTTAAATTACCTGTCAGATGATATGCCTGTGTCTTATAATCGCTTTTCACTTGTCTGATGGATACCAAATTGACTGCAAAGGTGCCATTGTATCATCCAGCTGTCATTTCAAGTTTGCCATTTTTGGCAAAGTGGACCTAATGGTACGACACATGTATACCTCACTATTTGGAAACCTTTCATATCTTGTTTTAGAAAAGCAATGTCATTTTATATTCTAGTTGTGTGGTCAGTAAATGTGTCCATTTATTTTATCATAATGAGTGATGTATATAAAATAATAAAAAAGTAATCTATATCATCTCCCTATGACAGAGTCCTGCGGAAAATGGAAAATTCTTCACATAGACCATAATATTCATTCCTCCAATTCAGAAAAAAGAAAGGAGTCTAAATGCAAAACTCCCAAAAATGAATGCAGGAATCACAATGTGTGATTAACAACCACTTCTTGTCTGCACTGCAAGTAACATGTCAACTTCTGTTCGCTGTTTTAAATGAATTCAGGACCTAGCCAGTGTTATCCATTCTATTGATTGGCTGAGTACCTGGACAGTGAGGCAATATTGTGAATGGCTAGCATCTGTTAAAGGTAGTTGCATGGCTTAGAGCTAAGGCATACCTCTTAAAGGAGAAGATCAGTGTGGCAGGTGCAGGGTGGTGGGAAACGTGCTGGTGAATCTCATGTGTAATCAGATCTTGAATAATGGCATAACATAGGAGTAAATCATGCTCCTGGTTTCTGACTTTGCCCTGGAGACCTTAAGAGAAGAGATAGAAAGGAGGAGAGATGCCCTATATCTACAGACATATGCTTAGATGGCAGTGGGAACTGGCAGCTGTTGAGGCCAGTGCCAAGAGTCAAGCCAATATAATTCAAAGAAAACACATAAGCGGTCAAGGTCAGTGAATGCATTTACCTCAGTCATATCTTATCAACTACACCGATGCCCTCAGACACTTGCACTCATCACTTACCTGTGAACAATCTCAATCAATTAAAATTCATACCTGACATTCATAGTTTCACCACACACATTCACAAGCTTAGCAATTTTAATTCACATTTTGAACACACTGCCAGATCTTCAACAATGATAACCAAAAAAATCTAAAATAAACATGCCATCCGCTGACACACTTCTCTCTCTCCTACAGGACAATGTCGCATAATGTGAGGTAGCAATATGCATCAATATCTTGGGGATTACTAGTGACTAGAAACTGAACTGAACTGGACTAGCCATATAAATATTATGGCAAAGAGCAGGTTAAAGGTTAGGAATCCTGGGGCAAGTTACTCATCTCCTGACTCCCCAAAGCCATTCTATCATCTTCAAGGCACAAATCAGGGGTGTAATGAAATACTCTGCACTTGGAGTGCAGCTCCAATAATATTCAAGAAGTTTGACACCATCCAGGACAAAACAGCCCACTTGACTGCTGCCCCTTCCACAAATATTCAATCTCTCTACCACCAATAAACAGGGCAGTCTTGTGTACCGTCCAGAAGAAACACTGTAGGAATTCAGCAAGGTTCCTTAGACAGCATCTTCCAAACCAGCAACCACTATAATCTAGAAGGAGAAAAGCAGCACATACCTGGGAAAACCACCATCTGGAGGTTCCCCTCCAAGTTACTCACCATTCTGACTTAGAAATATATCATCATTCCTTCGCTGTTGCTGGATCAAAATCCTGGAACTCCCTCCCTAAAAGCACTATTGGGTGTACCTGCACTACATGGACTGTGGTAGTTCGACAAGGCAGCTCATCACCACCTTTTAAAAGGCAACTATGGATGGGCAATAAATGCTGGCTGAGCCAGTGACACCAACATAGTTAAAAAAGGAATTATTTGAAGGAGGCAGGTGACTCTGCATGTCCTAACAGCCATTGAGGGCAGGGTACTGGCCACTGATGGGATGCCCATAGCTGATACCATGACCAGCAGAGGGGTGGAAAACATCAACGTTTATACTCCTTCTCACATCTCACCTCCTCCTGATCTAAAACTCTCTTTATAAACTACAGTTATGTAAGCATACACCTCTTCCTTTGTCTCCTCTTACATTACAAACTTGCTCTTGTGCCTTTCTCCTTTTTGATACCCAGAAAATGCAATCTGATCAGTCGGTGGAGGAATAGCAAGAAGGGAGAGATCATAAAGATTTCAAAGTGAAACAATACAGTTTCAGTAAATGTTTCTTTGTGTGCGCTCATGTGAAGCCCAATTAAAACCCTGCATCTGCACATAATCAAATATAATTGATATACAATTAACACTGACTGCTGAAAACATAATGTTTGAATAAGGCAAGTACATAGCTTAATCAATACAAGAACAGAAAATGTTGGAGAAACTCAGCAAGTCTGCAAGTTGCTTCTACAAATACATAAAGGGCAAAAGATTAACGAGAGAGAGTAGGGCCTCTTAAGGATCAACGAGGTCATCTATGTGCAGATCCACAAGAGATGGGTGAGACCCTAAATGAATATTTCTCATCGTATTTACTGTTGAGAAAAGCATGGATGTTAGGGAACTTGAGGAAATAAATAGTGACGTCTTGAGGAGTGTATATATTACAGAGAAGGAGGTGCTGGAAGTCTTAAAGTGCATCAAGGTAGATAAATCCCTGAGGCTGATGAAGTGCAACCCAGGACATTGTGGGAGGCTAGGGAAGAAATTGTTGGTCCCGTAGCAGAGATATTTGAATCATTGATAGTCAAGGTGAGGTGCCTGAAAATTGGAGGGTGGCAAATGTCATGCCTTTGTTTAAAAAGGGCTGCAGGGAAAAGCCTGGGAACTACAGGCTAGTGAGTTTCACATCTGTGGTGGATAAATTGTTGGAAGGTATTTTGAGAGACAGAATCTACAGGCATTTAGAGATGCAAGGACTGATTTGGTTCAGTCAGCATGGCTTTGAGAGTGGAAAATCATGTCACCCAAATTTGATTGTTTTTTGAAAGAATAACCAAAAAGGTAGATGAAGGCAGTGCAGTTGATGTTTTCTACATGGACTTTAGCAAGGCCTTTGACAAGGTACCACATGGTAGGTTGTTGCATAAGGTTAAATCTCACAGGACCCAGGGTGAGGTAGCTAAATGGATACAAAATTTCCTTGACAACAGAAGCCGGAGGATATTTGTAGAGGGTTGTTTTACGAAGTTTAATGCGGAAAAGTGTGAGGTAATTCACTTTGGCAGGAATAACAGATGTGTAGAGTATAGGGCTAACGGTAGGACTCTGAATAGTGTTGATGAACAGAGGGATCTAGGTGTATGTGTACATAGATCCCTGAAAGTTGGGAATCAAGTAGATAAGGTAGTTAGGAAGGCATACGGTGTCTTGGCGTTTATTGGTAGGGGGATTGAAGTTAGGAGCCGCAACGTCATGTTGCAACTGTACACAACTCTGGTGCGTCCGCACTTGGAGTATTGTGTGCAGTTCTGGTCCCCACATTATAGGAAGGATGTGGAGGCATTGGAGAGGGTGCAGAGGAGGTTTACCAGGATGTTGCCTGGTATGGAGGGAAGGTCCTATGAGGAGAGACTGAGGGATTTGGGGTTGTTTTCGTTAGAAAGAAGGCGGCTAAGAGGGGACCTTATTGAAACATATAAGATGATTAGAGGTTTAGATAGGGTGGACAGTGATAGCCTTTTTCCTCGGATGGAGAAAGCTAGCACGAGGGGGCATAGCTTTAAATTAAGGGGTGGTAGATATAGGACGGATGTCAGAGGTAGGTTCTTTACCCTGAGGGTGGTGAGGGATTGGAATGCCCTGCCTGCTGCAGTTGTAGATGCGCCTAGTTTGGGGGTGTTTAAGGGATCCGTGGATAGGTTTATGGATGGAAAGGGATTGGTTTAGGTTAGAGGGTCATTGCTTTTTTAATTGGTCGGCGCAACATCGTGGGCCGAAGGGCCTGTTCTGCGCTGTAATGTTCTATGTTCTATGAACTGGAGGCCTGTGACCAGTGGTGTGCCTCAGGGATCAGTGCTGGGTCCACAGTTATTTGTCATTTATATTAATGATGTGGATGAGAATATAGGAGACATGGTTCATAAGTTTCCAGATGACACCAAGATTCATGGCATAGTGGACAGCGAAGAAGGTTACCTCAGACTGCAACAGTATCTTGATCAATTGGGCCAGTGGGCTGATGAATGGCAGATAGAGTTTAATTTAGATATATGCAAGGTGATGCATTTTGGTAGATTGAACCAGGGCATGCTTACTCAGTTAATGATAGGGCACTGGGGAGAGTTACAGAGCAAAGAGATCTAGGGGTACATGTTGATAGCTCCTTGAAAGTGGAATCACAGGTGGACAGAGTGGTGAAGAAGGCATTCAGCATGCTTGGTTTCATTGGTTAGAACATTGAATACAGGAGTTGGGACATCTTGTTGAAGCTATACAAGACATTGGTAAGGCCACACTTGGAATACTGTGTATAGTCCTGGTCATCCTGTTATAGAAAAGAAATTATTAAACTGGAAAGAGTGCACAAAAGATTTACTAGAATGCTACTGGGATTTGATGGTTTGAATTATAAGGAGAGGTTGGATAGACTGGGACTTTTTTCTCAGGAGTGTTGAAAGCTGAGGGGTGACGTTATAGAGGGCTATACTATAATGAGAGGCACAGATCAGCTCAATCGTCAATATCGTTTCCCAAAGGTAGGGGAGTCTAAAGTTAGAGGGCACAGGTTTAAGGTGAGAGGGGAGAGATACAAAAGTATCCAGAGGGTCATTTTTTTCACACAGAGGATGGTGAGTGTCTGGAACAAGCTGCCAGAAGTAGTAGTAGAGGCAGGTACAATTTTATCTTTTAGAACAGTTACATGGGTAAGATAGGTATAGAGGGATATGGGCCAAATGCAGGCAATTGGGACTAGCTGAGGCTTTTAAAGAAAAAGGGGTGGCATGGACAAGCGAGGCTGGAGGGCCTGTTTCCATGCTGGAAACCTATATGACTCTAAGTCTGGCAGCATCTGTAGAGAGAGAAATTTGAGTGTTTCACGTCTGTATGACTCTTCTTCAGAGCTTAATCAATCCTTGATTATTGTTAGAAGTCTTCTATAGGTCCCCAAATAGTAGTAGAGATGTGGAGAAGGAAATGGCAAAGCAGATTTTGGATAGGTGTGGCAGTCTCAAGGTAGTTATCATGGGTGACTTTAACTTTCCAAATATTGATTGGAACCTTTATAGGTCGAATAGTTTGTACAGTGTGTGCAGGAGGGTTTCCTGACACAATATGTGGATAAGAGGTGGGGCCACATTGGACTTGGTACTGGGTAATGAACTGGGCCAAGTGTTAGATTTGTTTGTGAGAGAACACTTTGGAGATAATGACCATAATTCGGTGTCTTTCATTATTGCAATGGAAAGGGATAAGCTGAAGAAGGCATTCAGCATGCTTGGTTTCATTGGTTAGAACATTGAGTACAGGAGTTGGGGCATCTTGTTGAAGCTGTACAAGACATTGGTAAGGCCACACTTGGAATACTGTGTATAGTCCTGGTCATCCTGTTATGGAAAAGAAATTATTAAACTGGAAAGAGTGCACAAAAGATTTACTAGAATGCTATGGTGGGGCAAGGTTTATAACTGGGGCAGGGGTAATTATGATGTGATTAAGCAAGAACTAGGGAACATAAGATGGGAACAGAAACTGTCAGGTATGGGCACAAATGAAAAGTGGTGCTTGTTCAAGGAACAAATACTGTGTGCCCTTGATAGGTATGTCCCTGTCAGGCAGGGAGGAAATGGCTGAGTGAGGAAACCATGGTTCACAAAAGAGGTTGAATGTCTTATCAAGAGGAAAAAGGAAGCGTATGTAAGGATGAAAAAACAAGGTTCAGTTGGGTTGCTTGAGGGTTACAAGGTAGCTAGGAATGAGTTAAGAAAAGGGCTTAAGAGAGCTAGGAGGGGGCATGAGAAATCCTTGGCAGGTCGGATAAAGGAAAACTCCAAGGCTTTTTACTCTTATGTGAGAAATAAAAGAATGACCAGGGTGAGGTTAGGGCCAGTCAAGGATAGTAGTGGGAACTTGTGCATGGAGTCAGAAGAGATAGGTGAGGCGTTGAATGAATACTTTTCTTCAGTGTTTACTAAGGAGAGGGCCATGTTTTTTGAGGATGAGAGTGTGATACAGGCTGATAGGGTGGAGGAGGTAGATGTTCTGAGGGAAGATGTATTAGCAATTTTGAAAACCCTGAGGGTGGATAAGTCCCCTGGGCTAGATAGGATATATCCTAAAATACTTTGGAAGGCAAGGGATGAGATTGAGGAGCCTTTAGTTTTGATCTTTGGGTCCTCACTGTCCATGGGGATTGTGGCAGAGGACTGGAGAGTGGCGAATGTTGTTCCTCTCTTCAAGAAAGGAAATAAGAATGACCTTGGTAATTATAGGCCAGTTAGTCTTATTTTGGTGGTTGGTAAGTTAATGGAAAAGGTCCTGAGGGATAGGATTTATAACCATTTGGAAAGCATGGTTTCGTGAGGGGTAAGTCTTGCCTCACAAATTTGATTGAATTCTTTGAGGTAACTAAGTGTGTCGATGAAGGTAGAGCAGTTGGTGTCGTATACATGGATCTTAGTAAGGTGTTTGAAAAGGTTCCCCATGGTAGGCTCATGAAGAAAGTAAGGAGGTGTGGGATAGAAAGAAATTTGGCCAATTGGATAAGTAACTGGCTATCTCATAGAAGACAGAGGGTGGTGGTGGAGGGAAAATTTTCAGACTGGAGGCCAGTTACCAGCGGTGTACCACAGGGATTAGTGCTGGGTCCTCTGCTATTTTGTGATTTTTATCAATGGCTTGGAAGAGGGGGCTGAAGGGTGGGGTAGTAAATTTGCTGATGACACCAAGATTGGTGGAGTAGTGGATGAAGTGGAAGGCTCTTGTAGGTTGCAAAGAGACATTGATAGGATGCAGAGCTGGGCCGAAAAGTGGCAGATGGAGTTTAACTCTGATAAGTTCAAGGTGATTCATTTTGGTAGGGCAAACTTGAATGCGGATTACAGGGTCAACGGCAGGGTTCTGAGGAATGTGGAGGAACAGAGATTTCTTGGGGTTCATATCCACAGATGTCTGAAGGTTACCACTCAAGTGGATACAGCTGTGAAGAAGGCTTATAGTGTGTTAGTGTTTATTAACAGGGGGTTTGAGTTTAAGAGCCATGGGGTTATGCTGCAACTACCCAGGACCTTGGTGAGACCACATTTGGAATATTGTGTTCAGTCCTGGTCACCGCACTATAAGAAGGATGTGGAAGCATTGGAGAGAGTGCAGAGAAGATTTACCAGGATGCTGCCTGGTTTGGAGGGTAGGTCTTATGAGGAAAGGTAAAGGGAGCTGGGGCTTTTCTCTTTGGAGCGGAGGATGAAAGGTGACTTAATAGAGGTTTATAAAATGATAAAGGGGATAGATAGAGTGGACGTTCAGGGATTATTTCCTCAGGTGGAAGTAGCTGTTACTAGGAGCATAACTATAAGGTTCATGGTGGGAGATATAGGAGGGATGTCCAAGGTAGATTCTTTACTCAGAGAGTGGTTAGGATGTGGAATGTACTGCCTGATGTGATAGTGGAGTCGGACACTTTGGGAGCTTTCAAGCGGTTATTGGATAGGCACATGGAACACACCAGAATGATAGGGAGTGGGATAGCTTGATCTTGGGTTTGGACATAGCTCGGCACAACATCGAGGGCCGAAGGGCCTGGACTGTGCTGTACTGTTCTATGTTCTATGTTCTATGTACTTTGGTTGAACCTAGTTAGAACTTATGGTTACAACAGCAATATAGAATATGCAGCTTTTGTTTATTATTAGGTGGCCAAATTATTGTATGGAGCTTTTATAAACAGAGTGCCCAGGGTGCAAGGATTCTCAGTTCTGACCTCAAACTCTTAGCAACTGCACTGTGGATAGATTTCTGTGATAACCCTCTATATTTAGAGCAAGGATTTACCAGTAAAAATCCTTTGTTAATAGTACATTATGAGTAAATCATCAGACAGATTCACTAAAATGTTTATATTCTCTCTGCAGAAGTGTTTAGATGGACTCCGGAGAATTTGCAAACATTTTGCGCTCTTGTATTTTTTGACTGCTTACATCTCTGAGGCCATTCAACACTTATATGAGTGTTACTTTTGTTCAATTCTATCTAAAACCACGTTATTCTCTATGTGAGGACATTATCGCTCTATTTTTTCCTTGTTAATTTTGCACAGACTGCCTAGACTGAGAAAGGGTATGGATACTCTGCCACAAACATGCACCACTGTGGTCCGAATCAGAAGGGATACAACAGCCAGTGATGACTTCCTTCAGTATTCATGCTTTTTCCACCTGATGTGAACGGGAACCTCTCTAACTCTCTCATCACTGTAACACAGTTGAGATCTGCAACTGTCGGCATGAAGTGAATGGACCAGCCTCACACTATCTGAGCTGCTGAATTCTAACAAGCTGCTTTCTGTTTCAAATGGATACTTGTAAAAGGTAAAATTAAAGCCTTTTACTTCAAGCATGCTTTCATAAAGCTGGTGAAGTGACAGCAAAAAGTAAAATATTTTCAAGATGTGAATGAGTCTGTAATGTGAATTTTCACTGTAATGAGATGAATTATTCACATGTCATAATGTTAACCTATTAGCTGTGGCATAGTGCAAGGTTTGGAGTCCACGATATCGACTTTCCCGTTTAAGTCTGCTCGAGGTACTCCTCAATCCATATTCTTTCTTTTATGTGGAAACTGAACTTGTTAAGATGACAACAGGACGGGAGGTTTTGACTCCACAATTATGCATGGCGTTTTCATCTGTACTTTAAATATTATCTCAGAACCAGGATTGGTGGTTAGGGGTCAAGGTGAATGTCAAAACACCCTTTCCTGATCCTAGCAATGAAGATGCACAATTCCAATTCCTAGGCCAGATGTGTGTGGCCTTAGAACAAGTGGCAAGTGGCAGCTGACCGGCAAGCAGAGCACCTGTTCAGGTGGCAAAAAGTCACCAAGGTCAAAAGGTCAGCAGTTGGTAGGTTGCTTGGGCGAAGGGGTTGATGCCAGGCTTGATGCAAAGGAGCATAACACTTCATCTGGTCCCTGACAGAGTATTCCTACCCATCCTCAACCAGGAAAAATCAACAGAGTTTTTTGATGTCCACTGGCCCCAATTCCTGTTCTGCTGGGCCACTTTCTCACTTAATCGCACGGTTTAAAAGACATTGGGATTGGAGCCATGTATGTACAGGTGCACCCTGTCCATTTTTGGTGACTGTTCCTTTGCTGTGTTTGGAAGAACTACTTAAAATCAGAGTGTGTAGATCAGTGCGGAATGTTGATTATACTGCTTGTTAGCAAATGCCCAAAATATTTGCAAATGGAATTCCTCCCACAATTTCAGTGAAGCAAGAACAGGTGTGGTGAAATTCCTAACCATGATCTCGGCTTCAATCATTCACCTTAGTAGTGCTATCCACAGCTTCACTCCCTGCATATATTTTCACTGCTCTCTGTTCTAAACTTTTAAACTTTTAACTTTAGTCATATATCCATGTCTCCTGATTCTGGACACCTGCCTTACCTGCTTTCTTCCAACCCCACAGATATGAAACCATCTCTGTTAAAAATCACCCCTTAATCTGAGCAAATAAAAAGTCACACTTATTTTTAAAGTCTTGCTTCATAATTTTATTTCCTCATTCCAGGCAGTGTTTAGTCAATCTGTACAGTTCACAGTATTGTCACATTACAGTCCCGATACTCTATTATTCATTCCATGGTTGCAATCTGCGTCCTAAAGGTTGTTTTACTAAGGTTTTCCATGGATTCATCATTACAACTCAACTTTTATCTATTATTCTTCTGACCATCAAATCCTGTATTTTGTCAGCTTTTTTCTGACCTTACTTGATGGGCAGCTTAATGTCTTGTAAACCTGAACTATTAATCCTTGTACTGTTCCGCTTCACCCATGCTTGCCATACAGAATAATTCTCACTTTATTTTTAACCCAAATACATTCACATTTGCTGATAATGAATTTGACCTCCCACATTTTTGCTAATTCCACCCTCTTTACAATAACCCCTTCTAACATGCCTTGATTCCCCCATGCCTTCAAGTAGCTCTGCTGCCTGCAGGTTTTATTCATGCAGGCTACCTCACATTCTGTTCAATTTCTATTTTCTCTGAATGTTGCCTCAGTTGTCAATTACTATTTTTCTGATTACTGTTTTTGACACTGACAGTGGCCAGTGTTTCTCTCGACAGGAGAGCTGACTGGACAATGAGTGTGGTGGCCTGTTCACTGACAGGAAACACCTTAATCAAACTCAATCCTCTTTTCATCCAATATTCGCACTTGAAACCTTCCATCAAAGTGTACTCAGCACTGGAACTACAGTTGATTTGTCCTCTTTTCTAGTCCAATGACCGTGATGCCCTTAGTTTAATTTATTTAATCTGCTCGGATTAAGTTAGTTGAATTAAACAAAATTTGCTTGTTGCTGTCATTTGTATGATGTTGGTTCCTGAACCATTGCATTTCATTATGGTTTATTGCCTATCTGGTTGATTAGCAAGACAATTAATGTCTTGCTTAAGGTGTCAATACAATCAAGAAACTCACAGATGATCTTGTCAGATGTTGATTGAGACTGACCTCTATTAGCAGTAGTGACTGATCAAAGAACACCAAGCAAAATCCACATAGAGAACAATTGACCTCATATTTATGGGTAAGTAGTGGTGGATGCCTGGAAATCCTACAGACAAGGGGCCCTGCCGAAATTAAAGGCAAGACCTCATTATCAGCTTCATCTTTTGTTTCCCACTTGATAGCTGGTCAGACTTTCAGACAGATTGGGGTTGTGTTCCGTAATTATTATTTTTTAACCGTTTCCCAATCATCTGTGAGGGTTAATATCCGCTGCATTAGGTTCAGTTTATTGGTACAGAACATCCACCAAGAACTTTGCCATGCATTTTCTTTACATAGGTGCTGATGGACCTGCTGTGCATTTCAGAACTTGGTTTTAATAAAGATTTTCCGTCTTTTCAGTTCATTTAAAAAGCTGCCAAGTCTTTTCACTTATTCATGAAATTAAGATTCACGAACAACTTTTAGAGATCAAGACCAAGTTGTTTGATGAGTATAGTTGTTATTGACGAGAGGGCCCCAAATGTAGATAAAAGCATCAAAGAACAGTAGAAAATCAAGGGGCAGAACATACGAAGGAACATAAAACACTAACTATCAAGCTGAAATGATAGAGAAAACATACTAGGTTCAGGATTTTACATGCAGCCCATTCTGTGTTTCATGGAGGTGGCCTGCCATTGGCTGGTGGCAAAATCTCTGGACCCACCATAGTCAACAGAGTTTCCCACTGAATGCACCTCTCGCTGCCTGGATACCCACAACGTGGGGTACACCATCAACAGGGTCTGAAGATCCACTGGCATGAATAGTTGGAAAGTTCCATCCTGAGGGTTGGATTATACAGAGATGATAGGCTTCCTCTCCAGTGCAAGAGTAAGTGGCATGCCTGCCTATGTTTGACCAACCATGCTTCTTTTGTTTTCCATTCAATAGGTCTTTAATTGTTACAAGATGAGACTTCAGTCCATCTACAAGAGGAGGTTATGCTCCTGAGAGCTACTTGTCAATCGGAGGCTGGGGGAAAGGCGGGGAGGGTGGCACAGTGGCACAATGGTGCAGTGGTTAGCACCACTGCTTCACAGCACCAGGCACCCAGGTTCAATTCTGGGCCATGGGATGTCTCTCTGGAGTTTGCACATTCTCCCCATGTCTGTGTAGGTTTCCCCCAGCTGCTCCAGTTTCCTCCCACAGTTCAAAAAATGGAGGTTAGTGGATAGATCACACTGAATTGCCCCTTAGTATCCAAGTGTGTGTGGATTAGCCATGAGAAATGTGTGGGTTTGTGAGGATGGAGAGGGGTGGAATGGACACTGAGTGGATGCTTTTTCAGAGGGTCGATGCACATCTGATGGTCCAGATGGCATCTTTCCGCACTGTATATAATGGGAATGGAGGTGACTCTAGACCATTAAGTGCTTAATAATTGGCCACTTATGAGCCTCAATAGGCTGATGGATGGGTGGCTTGTGGCCCAATATGGGGATTGGCTCAAGGCAGGATGGGAAGGTGATGGGCTAACTACATGTTTGTACCCTCCATATTCAACAGGCCTGGTGGAGTCTGCAAAATCCATCTATTTGGATTTCCGAAAGGCATTCGTTGAGGTGTCATTCCAAAATCTACTAGATAAAAGCTCCTGTTCTTTTTATTCATGGGATATGGGCATCGCAGTTGGGCCATCATTTATTGCCCATCCCTTGTTGTCCTTAGAGGGCAGTTGAGAATCAACCACATTGCTGTAGCTCTGGAGTTACATGTAGGCCAGACCGGGTAAGGATGGCAGATTTCCTTCTCGAAAGGACATTAGTGAACCAGGTGGGTTTTTCCAACAATTGACAAAGACTTCACGGTCATCAGTAGATTCTTAATTCCAGATATTTTTAATTGAATTCAAATTTCACCAGGTGTTGTGGCAGGATTTTAACCCCAGTCCCCAGAACATTAACAGAGTTTCTGGATTAATAGTCTAACAATAGTAGCACTAGGCCATCATCTCCCCATGATGTAGGTAATATACTGGGATGGATAGAGGTTTGGCTAACAAGATAGAGTGTGTCAGGCTATATATGTCATTTTCAGGTTGACAAATAGTGATCAGTGCTGGAGACTCAACCAATTATAATTATATTTATGATTTGTGTGAAGGGTAGTGCAGCCAAAATGAATCATGATTCAAAGATAGGTAGGAAAGCAAGTTTGAGGAGAGCAGAAGAGTTTTCAAAGGGATATAGATAAGACAAGTGAGAGGGCACAAATTTTGCTGATAGATTATAATGTCCACTTTGGCAGGAAGAAGTGGAAAGCAAAATATTATTTAAAAGGAGAGACTGCGCAGTGCATGCTCTTGTGCTGAAAAAGGACAGTGGGTTGAAGACTATAATTCTGACTATAATAGTCACTATTAGTTCTGGTATTATTATTTTGAACACTGCTGCATTATTAGAATGATGCAGATAAATTTCAATAAGTTGCATTTCAAATTGAATGAGTGGGTGGGATGGAGAGATCAGGAGGACTAGCAGCATCTTCCAATTGCATTAAAAAAAGCCTGCATGCATATGTGGTTTAACTGATTTTCCCTTGAACATTGTAGCATTTGTCTTTGTTTTAAAACTGTACAGAACAATGTGTTCAACAGCTGGCACTTTTCATCTGTCTTGCAAAATAAAAGCTGATTTATCACCAATAAAATAACTTCCATATAACTAATAATCAAAGAATCAGCTTGAAGTACAATCAAAGAGATCAGACAAGCTGATGGAGGAGTAAGAATGCTTGTTGCAATCAGCATCTTCAGCATTCTACAAAAGCTGTATTCTCCAGTGACAGAAAATTGTAGGTGTGTTTGGCAAGCTGCAGGGTAAATCTGGACTCAGTGCAATCTAAAGTCATTAAAATCAAATTATTCAGGACTAATTGGCAATCTCACTTCTACCCTCATTAAGTTACACATTTGGGCCAAGTGCTAGGCTGAGGTTTTCATCAAGCCTGCCCCAGATGTATACTATAATACCCTTGGTGCTACCTTGGCCTCAAGTGTACTGCATAATCTTCAAGAAGTGCTAGCATGATGTTTTTCCTTTGTTTTGGGCAGCATAGATCTTACCTTTTTACTTTCATCATTTATAAATTAGCTCTGCATCATCCACTATCATCTTAACTTTCTTTAATTTGTTGATTAAAATGATATCTTCAAAGATTCAACAGAGTTTGTCATCAATCATTGCAAGAGATTATCAGACCAATATGTCACTCACCACCTCCAACTTCCTGCCTGTTCATACACTGCAATGTAAAGCATTATTCCTGGATATTTGTGCTTTGTATGTCCACATACACAACATACATTTTGTACTGCATTTAATGTACAGAAGTCCTAAGGCACTTTGCAAAGGTGAGTTTTTTAAATTCGCTCAAGGAGTGTGGGCATCGCTGGCTGGGCCAGCATTTATTGCCCAACCCTAATTGCCTTGAACCGAATGGCTTGCTAGGTCATTTCACAAGGCATTTAAGAATCAATCATGTTATTGTGGGTCTAGAGTCATACGTAGGCCAGATCAGGTAAGGATGGCAGATATCCTTCCCTAAGGGACATTAGCAAACTCGGTAAGTTTTTTATAAAGATCAACAATAATTTCATGGTCATCATAAGACTTTAATTCCAGTTTTTATTGGATTCAAATTCCACCATCTGCCATAGCGGGATTCAAACCAGGGTCTACAGGGCATTAACCTGTATCTTGGGATAACTAGTGACAACACCACTGTGCCACCACCTCCCCAAATTGCAAGAGATAACCCAAATCACCATGGTCCAAAAATAAAAAAATTTGAGAAGGCGTTTAAACGTCTGGATAAAAGTAGGAAGGACAATTCTTTCTTTAGAGCAGAATTTCCAAAAACTAATGTCAAAGTATTATGGATGGATGAAGAATAGGGAATATACCGAAAGTCAGATGAAGAAAAGCAGAATGCATGGGTTGTGTTATCAACTTGAAGGATGATGCAAAGATATGGTAGGGCAAACCCTGTTAAGAAAAAGACAGAGCCTGAATATTGCAACCAGTGGCAAAGCAAAGCTTTTCACTGACTTTGATGAGATATCTCATGATCTGTGTGCAATAACTTTCACTGTCTTGATGCATTCTTTAATAGGAATTCCCAGCTTGGAGCTGTAATGATGTCATCCAGCTGGCAAAGCAGTCAATCACATTAAAGAATTCTCATTGACAGCAACCAAGAAATGAAAAACACTAAAATCTAATCACTTCTTTAAAAACAATTACCTGAAGAAAAAAATAAACATTAGGACAGACACTTGGGGTTAAGGTAGAAACTGAATTAACTTGAAAATCATCTTAAAATGTCTTTTAAGAAGCATAGTTTAAAATACCATAATCAAAATAGAGACAGTACACCATAATCATAATCACTACACTTATCACATCCCTGTTAAAAACCTGGTTACACCTGATGAAAATAGGGATAACCTCCAATGGGGTTTCAAATAATTATGATGAGAGCAAAAAATGGGGTAGATCTCTTCACATCAGTTGATTTCACTGACTGATGCCTCGATTTGGTGGGGGAGGATAGATAGGGCTGGAGTCCACCGAGTTGCCTATGATGGAGAGGCAAGTGAAACACTGAAACATGAGGGTTTCCATGTTACCCTGCCCATGGTCTAAATTCTGATGTTGTGGTCAGTGTTCATAGAATCCTACAGTGCAGGAGGAGGCCATTCAACCCATTGAGTCTGTCCTGACCACAATCCCACCCAGGTCCCATCCCCATAACCCCATGCATTTACCTTAGCTAGTTCCTCTGATACACAGGGGAAATTTAGTATACCAATCCACTTAACCTGCACATCTTTGGACTGTGGGAGGAAACCGGAGCACCTGGAGGAAACCCATGCAGACACAGGGAGAATGTGCAAATTCTACACCGAGACCGAAGCTGGGTATTGAACCTGGGGCCCTGGCACTGTGAGGCAGCAGAGGGGTAATGACAATGAACACAAACAACTCACCATCAAAGATCTTTGTAAAATCTTGGAAAAAGATTAATTTCAGTGCCTTTGAGCAGAGGCCTAATGGAAACTCATGAGGTAACTTTCAGCAGCATAGAATGTGATAGCAGTGTTTTGAATAATGCACACTTTACCAGATATACACTGCACCTTAATGCAATATTGTATAGATATTTGATTATGCAATATGACTAATAAATGTGATTGTAAGAACTAAAATAGCCATTTTCGATCAGGAAAACGATCAGGCATGACAAATTGCTTTTCACATATGTGCATGTTGAAAATCACATGCGTAGGGCTGCAAAAAGCTGCTTTTTACTAGATTTGTGAGGTACAGTGATAAAATAGGGTGCAAGGGGCAAATACCAAGAAGGCAACTGGAATGTTGGCCTTTAATTCTATAAATGAAGGGGATATAAGTCATTTTTCGCCTATACCAAGCTATTGGTACAAACCACACCTAGAACAGAATGTTATTGAATGAGACTGGATGACATGGGTGGTAGGAGAAGAACAAAGAAAAGTGCAGCACAAGAACAGGTCTTCCAAGTCTATGCTGACCACGATGCCTGCTTAAACTTCAATCATATGCAAGGGAAACCTCGAGATAATTAAAACATGGAGGGGGCCTCCAATGGAAGGCAGGGGCCTGGAAAGGAGAAATACCACCTTCCGTGGCCTGACCAATCTTACCCGCTGGGCTTTCCACCAGTCACCAGCTTCAAATCATCTCCAGGGCAGGGGTTGCAGGTTAATGCCAGGAAACCCATTCATAGCATTTACAGGTCCCCAGTCTGCAAAGCCATCCATGGGTATCACAGCTTGGTATAGCTCTTCCTCTGCCCAAGGCCACAAGGAACTACAAAAGGTCATGAATGTAGCCCAATCCATCACACAAACCAGCTTTCCATCCATTGACCCTGTCTACACTTCCCGCTACCTCAGCCAGCAGCCAGCCTGGGTGGGATTGTGGTCAGGACAGACTTTTGAATGGACTTACCTTGCATTAAGTTGATCTTTCTCTACACCCTAGCTATGACTGTCACACTACATTCAGCATTCTCCTTTCCTTCTACATGCATGGTATGTTTTGGCTGTATAATGCGCAAGAAACAATACTTTTCACTGTATGTTAATACATGTGACAATAATAAATCAAATCAAACATGACTCATAAAATTGATTTCCTGTGAGCAGTTTTAGGTGCCATACCTGAGGAAGAATATATTGGCTTTGGAGGGAGTGCAGCAAACATTTACCAGAATAATAGACAAAGGGCAATCTAGAGTCAAGATACTTAATTGGAAAAGGGCAGAACCAAACTGTCCTGGGTAAACTGAATCAAAGATTGGCTGGGAAAATTGTAATCAAATAACTGGCTACCTTTAAAGAGAAGTTGGTCATGGTACTTCTGCTTGAATGCAAAATGTAGGTGTAGTAATTGCAAGGATTTGTGATATCCGGTTAGTATAACAAACTATAATGATTTATTTACCAGCAGGTAAATGTACGCAGTATGTTCATGATGTTAACACTTCCAGAACTAGGATCTACTCTGGCTGCAAAAGCCTGCACTCTGCATCAAGATACTCATGCTCATTCCCCATTGAAGATCGGGTCACATGACCCTCCCAGTGTATGCCCCTCAAAGGGGCCAACTACTATAATAAAGCAATTACATCTCAAGCTCCCTGGATGATAAAAAGCTCATCAGAGTGATTACTGGAATGGCAGGATTGTCATAGGAGGAGAGATTGGGTCAACTATGTCAGTATTCATTGGAATTTAGAAGAATGAGAGAGGATCCCATTGAAACGTATTAAATTCTGACAGGGTTGGACAGATTTGATGTAGGGATGTGGTTTTCTCTGGCTTTGGAAGGTCTAGAATAATGAATCAAAGTCTCAGGGTACACAATATGCCATTTAGGACTGGGATGAGTAGAAACTTCTTTACTCACAGGATGGTGAACCTATGGAATTCTCTACCATAGAAGGCTGTGAAGACCAAGTAACTTAATATATTCAAGAAGGAAATAGATAGATTTCTGGACTCTCAAGATGCAGATGGAAAGTGTGGGAATATAGTGTTGAGATAGAAGTTCAGCCATGAACATGCTGAATGGTGGAGCCGAATGACTTACACTTGTTGCTATTCTCTATGTTTCCAAAGGGGAAAAGGAATAAGACAAAGCAGGACAAGGGAGTTTATGACAAATGTCAGGTTGACAACCAACAGAGAATCAAACTAAATATAGTGAGCTCATGGGGGAACTAAATAAAGGGGTAAAGAAAGAATATGAGAAGAGACTGACAGCAAACATAAAAGGGAATCCAAAAGACTACTATAGGCATATAAGTTGTAATACAGCAGCTAAAGGAAGGGATAGATGTCAAGGGGATGGTAATTGTCTTCACTGGAATGAGTAACACGTGTGTGAAATTAAATATATATTGCAGAGAAAATGAGGAAAGATAATGGCCCAGATATTCTGGTCTCCAGATAGTCAGAGACTGTACATATCTACCTTTCAAGATCACTACAGAACCCATTGGAAGTTCCAAATGCAAAGCCTCTGTGGGAATTGTCCAGGACGTCCCAATGGATAATTCCCCTGCCACACAGGACCCTCTGATAAAGACTCCAACTCTGAAGATGGGTTAGAGATTTCGAAGAGTTCTGAAGTTCTTATCTGGATAATTACCCAAGAAATGTTAGACAGAAAATAAAATCATTGTTGTATAACTATCCAAGAGTTAGACTGATGTCCCAATCACTTACACTGACCCCTGACTCCATCTGGAAAATCTCACCCCATGAATTTGATGGTTTTGAAAATGTAATGATTGTGATTCAATGTATCCCTGCAGAATTATTTCACGAAATAAAACAGGAAACATTAGTTTAATTTGAACTACTGCCATTTTTTCACATTTCAGAATGATGACAATCTACATTGACACTGGTAGTTTACATTTATACTCGGTGCATAGCTTGCCCCTTGTTTTGGAAGGATTTTTTAAGTGTGATATTAGAAGGTCCACAAAAATTAAAATGAAAATAAGCAAATTAAAAACACACCAGCATTAAATTTACTCTTGAGGGAGAATAAGAGTAAATTTATCTCTGATCTTGGGAGGAATTTCTACATGACCCTGGATCTTAATACCAGGAAAGTACTCAATTTCTTACAACAATAAACATCAAAGTAAACTAAGAAAATAAATTAACAAGATCAGCAGAGAAGATAGGAATGCCCTGCTTTTCATTAGTGTTAAGGAGTCCTGCATACCCTCAGGGATGAATGCCAGTCCATCTAATCACAAAAGGTTCAAAATTGTAGTTGCGTTGAATTCCTTGTATTTAAGCAAGACTTCGGAGTTTAGAAACCCAGAGATACAAAATTTCAGTGCATCCCAATGTGTCAATTTCTGTAATTACCATTGATGAGTTTGTTTTAACTTTTAAGTCATTATGGTGCGATAAATTGCATTTGGAAAGTCAGCAAGTCTTTCTACAATAATGTTAGATGACAACATGAAGGAGTATAACTACAAATTTGGGGCTGCTAAAAACTTACCTGAATACAGCAACTAATGCTGTGACAAAAGTCTCAGTTATGTCACATTGTATAACCGGGAAGGCAAATGATGCAGGAAAATGTTTATTGCAGTGCAAATCTGGAAAGCAACCTGTTTGATCTATTCCACATCTTACTCTACAACTGTAATAAACTGCAATTGCATACATTAAAAAGTGCATCTGGCAGAAAAAAATCTTCGGTTAATGGAATTTAATTGATAAGCACAGAGTGATTTTCTCAAAAAAAGTAACAGATCCTAATTGTACAAACAACAAATCTTGCTTTATTACATGTCTGGAATTTGAGATTGAACATGCAACTCAATAAAATGGGGGCAGCATAGTGGCACAGTGGTTAGCACTGCTGTCTTACAGCACCAGGGACCCGAGTTCCGTTCCCAGCTTGAGTCACTGTCTGTGAGGAGTCTGCACATTCTCCCCATGTCTGTGTGGGTTTGAACATAGAACATAGAACATAGAACATTACAGCGCAGAACAGGCCCTTCGGCCCACGATGTTGCGCCGACCAGTTAAAAAACAATGACCCTCTAACCTAAACCAATCCCTTTTCATCCATAAACCTATCCACGGATCTCTTAAACGCCCCCAAACTAGACGCATTTGCTCCGGTTTCCTCCCAAGTCTGAAAGATGTGCTGGTTAGGTGCATTGGCCATCCCAAATTTTCCCTCAGTGTACCCGAACAGACGCTAGAGTGCGGCAACTAGGAAACTTTCACACTAATTTCATTGCAGTGTTCATGTAAGCCTACTTGTGACATTAATAAATAAACTTTGATTTTAAAAAGCCTAAACATCGTAAATTTAAATAGAGAAAAAAAACACGACAGAGAATCAGCACAGAATCTGTCAAGCACTTTATGATGGAGGAGTATTAAAATAACTGAAATGGTTAGAAACCGATGAAAAAAAACAGGACAAGGTAGAAATTGCACTCATTAAGTTACAGTTCACGTTTTCACTACTATGCATTTTCATAATTTCACAGCTAAAACCTTCACTAAATCATAGCAATTGGTCAGTGTGATAGAACAAAACTGTTTCTGTTTTCTCCTTTGCATTAAAAAGCATTCTTTGCTGTACCTTCCAGTCATAACCAGGTACAGTTAAAAACACAAACAAAACAGTGGAGACCTCCAAATGTGAATAATCTGATTTGAAATTCACTTGAAAATGACTTAAAAACTATACTGAACAATTTAATAGTTTTACTGCTGCATATTAATCAGTTTATTAGAAAACTAATACTAATTATTTTGTATCAGTAAATATACCATCCACTCACCCATCACCCATTTATCCAGTCATTAACCTAAAGAAAGACTTGAGACGTTTAAAAACATACCTGAACGTGACAGCTAATGCTGTAAAAAGGGGATGTGCCCTGTCTACATCATCTATTTTTTCTTGGGCTTGATGGTTTTCCCTGTGGAAGACCTGGAGCTACCTGCTGCACCACAAAATGTCTGTATAAATTAGTGCAGCTTTAAAAAAAAACTTTACTAGAAATATCACTGGGGCAGATTGTCTCAGAGAACCTTATAATATACACAGTGTACCTGATTAGTGCAAAAATAAACCACTGAAGCCATTAAGACCAGATGCTACCTGACTACTGGGAGTGAACTTGGGTCTTGGATGGCATTGCTATACAGGTGATGTTGAATCAGCCTATTTTACGTATTGGACGGAATGTAAAATAGACTCATCATGACTTAATCCACTTTGAGCAATCACTGTGGGACAATTTCAACCTCCTCTTCTGTCATGTTTGGGAGAAACTGCTTATGTTCCCCTCCCGCCTCCCCTTATTTCCACTACATTGTCAGTGAAGTTGGTTCAAAGCTGGTCTTATCCCTATTTAATTAGCTGTAGCATGCTTCTGTCTGTAATTAGCCTTGTTCAACAAAGATAGACAAGTGCTTATAGCTTGAGGGCTATTACTCTACATCAAGCGAGGCTGACCAGGAACCTCTCCTGCTTTTACTGCCTGCTATGTGTGTGATAGAAAGATTAACAGGCAATTTGTCCATATCATGAACAATCCTTCCATGGTGAGCAAGTCCAAGAGTGGGACTTGAACCCAGAACTTCAGGGGCATTACCCACAAAGCCAAAAGACCACCCATGAGTGCACTTTGTACCTTGAATTTATAGGACAGGTTAATTCTTGGCAGGACTAGACTCTAGATTTGTTTTAAACATGCCTGATGCAAAACAAACAGAATTAAAATATAAAAGTAGATTGATTCCTCCTCAGGCACTTGATTGGTCATTGAAACTGACATAAAAAGAACACCACATGTATTAATGGATATTGAACATCACGGCTGGGAGATTCTCCAGAAAAATTCAAAGTCCCCAATTCACATGGAACAATCCCCGTTTGTTTTTTTGGTGGGATTTTCAGATTGAATACCCCACTCTGAGCCTCACAGAATGCCGTAGAGTGACTCCCTCTGGAAATCTGTGGGCAGGGCCTAATCCCATCCGAGAGGCTGGCAGCATAGTGTGGAAATCAGTGTATGCGCATTGGCCCTGCATTGCTGGCATCCAGATCATTGGCAAGCCTGATCGACGTCATGATGTGGAGATGCTGGCGTTGGACTAGGGTAAACACAGTAAGAAGTCTCACAACACCAGGTTAAAGTCCAACAGGTGAGTCCACTCACCTGACGAAGGATCAGAGGCCCGAAAGCTCGTGGCTTTTGCCACCAGATAAACCTGTTGGACTTTAACCTGGTGTTGTGAGACTTCTTACTAAGCCTGATCGACGGCCAGCCTTGCAACACTCCATCACTGCCATGACACCCCCATTGCTGCATCTCGGAGCCCACCACCCTGCGATCACTGTCCTCTTAAACTTCCCTGGGCAAACCCCGATGGCCCCCTCCGTGGACAACTCCAGTCTCCCGATCCCACCCGGCCAGCCATGATTTCCCTTTCCTGGCAGCCCTGGTTTCCATCCCCTCCCCCCTCCACTACACCACCACCTCCGGCAGTCCCGATCACCTGCCCAGTCCCCGAACAATGACAGCCCCAACCCCCTGCCCTCCCCTCTTCTCACCCCATTGATGGCCAGCCCTGATCGCCGTATTCCCTTCATTGGGATCAGTGGTAGTGGGATCCCGCCAACCCCACTGATTGCCCCTGCCAATAGCCCTGCCCCCTCTGTCTCCACCCCTTTGTCACGACCTGATGCCTGATGGGCAGTGCCAGTTTGCTCCTTGGTCAATGCCAGGGGCTAGACTGGCACTGCCTAGGGGGCACTTTCCTCCCTTTCTTTTGGCCTCCTGGGGGGGTGCCTCCATGGCCTCTCTCCACTCCAGAGGGGCCAGCCGCCTGGTCTCCGTTAGTAAGGAGCAGTTGTAAACCCATGCTCGAGCGAACAGCTCCATATGGGGGTAGTGGAAATGATAGCATGCCCGGAGACTTCAATCCCGGACTTGCTAATAACACTGAAATCCAGATTTCCATCTGGTAATCAGCTCCATGTCAATTCCCGGCACGGACTTGTGACGTTGAAACATGCCACGGTGATACGTGGAGGCCTGGGGATCCAGCAGGAAGCCCACGAAATTGCCTCCACTGACATCCCCCAGCCCGCTGCATAAAATTGAATTTAAAGAAAGCTCAAACATACTTGGGTGGATTATCTCTCCTCGCTCTCTGCAGCTTCTTTTAAAGCAGTCAATTATGTGACCCAGAAATGAAATAGGTAACCAGATTATCTATTTCATGATGTTGGTTGAGGAGCAGATATTGACTCATACACCCAAAGGATTCTCCACCTTATCTTCAAAAAGAGACGTGGATTTTTTTTCTAACATCTAGATAGGGGCGTGATTTAATATATCTTATTCAGAAAGAAATGTCTTGATAGTGCAGTTTTCTCTCTGTTGAAGTGTGAGCCCAGGTATTGTGCTCAAATCTGTGGAGTGGAATTTAAAACCTCACTTCTGAATCAGAAGTGAGGTTGCCACCATAGAGGCAACGTTGCTGCTTATGAAGTGTGAGCTGCTAACAAGCCTTATGCACATAATACAGGGATAGGCAGACATATTGAGGGTTTGAGGTCACAATCAGGGATAATTGAATGGTGGAACAGACTTCCAGGGTGAGTGGTCTATTCCTGCTCCTAATTCAGATGTCTATAAGTTCGTAATATAAAACATATTGTATTTAACATTTACTATGCCATTACACTACAGTGTAGCCAAATGTACATGAATTGTGCACAAATGTTTAACCCCAAAATTCTCCTTTCTGCTATTTTAGCAGTCAATAGACAATTATTTTAAATATTTTTGCATTGCTGTTTAAATAGTAGAGAATCTCAGGTGAACTCAAAATGCTGCTGTGAAGACACCTAAAAAGGTAAAGTAATATTTTGACTCCAACATTTTAGTCAATTTGTATGATGTGCACAGCATATGTTAGTTTGTTTTTTGTCATCCTATCTGTAAACAGATGAGAAATTAATCTTTATGGTCATTTTCAGATTTAAGTTATTAGACAGCAAAAAGGTGTTAAATTACTGTGTATTCAACTTGAGAGGAATTCTAACCCACTATTGGGGAAAAATTTATTTGCTTCATAGGGATTAGTAACAAATTCACAGGAAGATAATTAAATGCAGCAGTAATTGAAGCATTTACCAATCACAGCTAATTAGTCGACAATGTAAAAGTTAATCCAAATATATTGAAAACTTTCTACTACAATAAACAGAGCATTGCCCATTTGCAATATATTTAGTAATGTTCTATTATTTATGTGAAGGACACCCATAACTTACGTCCTCCTGTGCAGCTCACGACTTCGGAGTCTTTGCCACTTCTGAAAGATGTTCCTTAAATGCACTGCCATTACTACAATTTATTTTATGTCCATGCGTTTTCTAGTTCCACTGAGAGCCTCTATCTTATTATCAGAGGTACTAGTTAAGAAATAGAGGCAGTTAGTGAAGGGGAACATAAAAGCTTCAGGATCCAATTAAGACTTTCTAAGTTCATGGCTGCATAACTAACTGTCATTGACAATTTAAACATTTGAATGTCTCAACAAGGTTCTTTAGAGATTCAAATGCGAACAATCTTCATCCTTACAATAATGTTTTGAAGGACTGCACTATATTTTGATAACATCATAAATTCTGGCATCTTCTACTTACAATTAACACTGTTTGAGGACGCAATTCCTTGTGAGGTCCAAATACTAATTAATCCTCCTTGCTAGCTTGTGATATATCGCTAGTCTCACTGGAGATACAAGTGCACCCTGTGATTAGAAGGTGCAGATTTTGAACAACAACTGTGAATCTGTTCTTTTGTACATCTCTGTAATAACTCAAGAGCAAAGTGACCCAAAGTAACTAAAGGTTTATTGCCAATGATAAATAGTTATTTACAAACAAGAGTTAGACAGAATTATGCGACTAGTCTTCACTTCTTCTGGGCTCCAACTGAGGATTCTCCCTGACCCACTCGAGCACTCGATTAGCTCAGCTTCCCTCCTTGACACTCCATTGAGTCTGGCCCAATCACAAGGCCCTCAGGAATTGCCCCCTTAAAGTGGCCATGTTACCACAATATCATAAAAATTATTGTTCATAATAGTAACAATCTGTGGCTATGTTAATTTCTCATTTCACAGGTAGCATTTGCATGAACAATATGCCACTCCTATACATTTAAGACTTTTAGGTTTTGTGTCAAGTTACATGTCGCAAAAGCAGGAAGACTGGTAACATGAAAAATTGAAATCAAATTTTGGCAAATGGAAAGATTACATCAGATCTCAAATCAAATCAATTTTCTTTTGCATTATAGCACCAAATGAACACGAAAATAAGGTTTTAAAATCACCTTGTTAGAGCTGATTGTCCTGTGTATTAATTGATAACATTAAGTACTTAGTTAGAATTTGGACACTAGCAGATACAGATGCTGACCTATGTAAATAATTGGCTACACCACAGGTAAAGTAGTTTATCAGATTTTGCTGAAATAAGCAAGTGTCAAAAAAGGGCAGACATCTATTTATGTACAAATCAGCTAGCAACTTACAGCAAGCAAGATGTATCTTAAAAATTGTGAATCACTACAAGGTGAGGTTGATTTGTGCTGCTCTGTTACAAGCCTTGTGAGAACGTATCATTCCTTAAGCCTCCTGGTGACTTATATAAAGTCGTACAATATTTGTCCATTAGACATAACACATAAAGTCCAGTAATTAATAGCTTAAGTATCCTTTTAACAACAAGGTAATTGTTAATGTCTGCCAATCAATTGTCTTCTTTAGAAAGTCAACAGGGAGAAGAATGGAATTTCAATCTTTCACTTGTGAATTGCTGTTTTGGACTTCACAAACGTCAAGTTTTAAATGTTTTTTCTTACTTTTCCTTTATATCATTTTTTTGACTTCTTAATCCAATCATTTCTTACCTCTATTTCTTATCCTGTACCAGATTTAATACCTTTACTGTCCTTTATTGTCAGGGAGACTAGCATGATAAGTATATGGGGTTACAGGGATAGTGTCTGGGTGGGATTGTTGTTGGTGCAGGCTCAATTGGTCGAATAGCCTCCTTCTGCATTGTGTATTCTATGGTTACTCAATGTGTCAGGCAGCTTTTGTAAAGTGGAGATGTTAACATTTTAGGTTGATGACCTTTCATTATTAGAGCTGAATGGAGTTAATTATGAACACAAAAATGGAGGAACTGGGATTGTTTTCGCTTTCACAGAAAATATTGAGGGGAAAGCTGATAAAGATGATTGATATTTTGAAGGGTTTTGATAAGATAAGTAGTATATCAGTACCCATGATCGGTGAACAAAAAGGGGTGAGTGGAATTATTTTTTAACTTGTTAGTTAAGGAAATCTACACCAGAACAATGAGGGATGCAAATCTGTAATAGTGGCATAGTGGTATTGTCACTGCACTAGTAATCCACAAACCCAGGGTAATGCTCTGGAGACCCGAGATGTGACTTTACTCCAGGTCCAAAGCAAAGTGGTTAACTCTTAAATTAAAAAAAAGGCTGTTATATATCTGCACAATCAACGAGGCCAACATACCATGAACAATTAAAAAAAATACCTTTTAACAGGGCAATAAATCTCACGGGGCCAGGGTGAGGTATCTAAATGGATACAAAATTGGCTTCTTGACAGAAGCAAGAGGGTGGTTGTAGAGAGTTGTTTTTCAAATTGGAGGCCTGTGACCAGCGGTGTGCCTCAGGGGTCAGTGCTGGGTCCACTATTATTTGTTATTTATATTAATGATTTGGATGAGAATATAGGAGGCATGGTTAGTAAGTTAGTAAGATGACACCAAGATTGATGGAGTGGTGAATTGTGAAGAAAGTTATCTTTGTTTGCAATGGGATCTTGATCAATTGGGCCAGTAGACTGATGAATGGCAGATGGAGTTTAATTTAGATAAATGCGAGGTGATGCATTTTGGTAGATTGAATCAGGGCAGGAATTACTCAGTTAATGGTAGGGCATTGGGGAGAGTTGCAGAACAAAGAAATCTAGGGAAACATGTTCATAGCTCCATAAAAGTGGAGTCACAGGTGGACAAAGTGGCAAAGAAGGCATTTGGCATTGATCAGAACATTGAATACAGAAATTGGGATGTCTTGTTGAAGTTGTAGAAGACTTTGTTAAGGCCACACTTGGAGTACTGCGTACAGTTCTGGTCACCCTATTATAGAACATAGAACATAGAACATAGAACATTACAGCGCAGAACAGGCCCTTCGGCCCACGATGTTGCGCCGACCAGTTACAAAACAATGACCCACTAACCTGAACCAATCCCTTCTCGTCCATAAAGGATATTATAGAAAGGATATTATTAAACTAGAAAGAGTGCAGAAAAGATTCACTAGGATGCTACCGGGACTTGATGGTTTGAGTTATAAGGAAAAACTGGATAGACTGGAACTTTTTTCTCTGGAGCGTAGAAGGCTTGAGTCATGATCTTATAGAGATCTATAAAATAATGAAGGGCACAGATGAGCTAGATAGTCAATATCTGTTCCCAAAGATAGGGGAGTCTAAAACTAAAGGGCATAGATTTAAGGTGAGAGGGGAGAGATACAAAAGTGTCCAGAAGGGCAATTTTTTCATACAGAGGGTGGTGAGTGTCTGGAGCAAACTGCCAGAGTTGAGGCAGGTACAATTTTGGCCTTTTAAAACCATTTTGACAGTCACATGGGTATGGTGGGTATAGAGGGACATGGGCCAAATGTGGGCAATTGGGATTAGCTTAGATTTTTTGAAAAAAAAGGACAGCATGGACACGTTGGGCTGAAGGGTCTGTTTCCATACTGTAAACCTCTATGACTCTGTGACTCTATGACCCGGGTTTGAATCCTGCCATGGCAGATGGTGAAATTTAAATTCAATAAAAGTCTGGAATTAAGGATCCACTGATGACCACAAAATAATTGTCATCAAAAACCCAGATCTGGTTCACTTTTGGGAAAGAAATCTGTTATCCTTACCTGACCTGGCTGACATGTGACTCCAGATCCACAGCAAAGTGGTTGACTCTTAACTGCCCTGAGTGATGGGTGTTAAATGCCTGCACAACCAGTGAGGCCAACATACCATGAATGATTAAAAAGAAATACCCTTTAAAAAGGGTAATGAATTAATATCAGAACAAGAAGTAAAGCTTCTAATGAAAGGTCTTTAACCTGAAATAACAAACAAAGTACAAACTTGCTGAGTATTTCCAGCATATGCTGCTTTTATTAAGCACTACAGAATCAGCACCGTGTCACTTGGAACAGGTACACACATCAAAGTGATGTTTGCAATATAATGCATTATTAGACATGCAAACTAGATGTAAAGTTATGATTCAGATGATAGATTTTTGAGGTTAAGTGCAAATTACAGGCTAGTGTAGACAGCAATTATGTTGTATAGAACTTAAAGGAAAATAAATGCTACAAAGTTTAAACTGGGAGTATAACTTTCTCTTGTAGTTTTAAATACCAATACATTGAATGATAGGCAGGAATGGCTTCAGTCCTTAAAAGCTCATGGACGCAATGGAATGGTATCCAGTCAGACAGCAGGACTTTCCTGCCTGTCTCACACGCAGGATCTTCCTGGGCAGAGAATCCTGCCCAGAGTATGAAGGGGAGTATGAGGCCACTTGGTTCGAAACAAAATGTGAACTTTGTGCTCTTTTTTCTATCAGATCAAAACATCGAACATTAGAACAAAAGAAATAGGAGCAGGAGTAAGCAATTTGGCTCCTCGTGCCTGCTCCTGTCAGTCAATAAGACAGTGGCTCATTTGGATATTACCTCAATTCCACTTTCCTGACCCTTGCCCCACCTACACTACCACCACACACACACGCACACCATTGCCTCCATCACCCTTGACTCTTTTGTCAGTCATCAATCTATCTAACTTAGCCTTGAATATATTCAGCTTCCACTGCTCTTGGGAATAAAGAATGTCAAAAATTAAGGATATTGTGAGAGGAGCAATTCCTCCTTTTCTCTGTCATATATAGGAGACCCCTTAAACTGTGCTCTAGAGTTCTAGATTGCCCCACAAGTGGAAACATCCCCAAAGCAAGTATGCCATCGAGCCCCCTCAGAATCCTATACATTTCCATTATGTTACATCTTGCTCTTCTGAGCTCCAATGAATAGAGGCCCATGGCATGCGATCTTTTCTCATAAGACAACACCTTCACACAGGAATCAACATAATGAACCTTCCTGAAGTGCTTCCAATGCAAATAAATCTCTTGTTAATAAGAGACCATAACTGTAGACAGTACCTAGGTGTAGTCTCACCAATGCCCTGTACAGTTGTAGGGAAATTTCTCTACTGTTATACTCCATCCTCTCTTGAAATAAGTGTGACTATTCCATTTGCCTTCCTAATTACTTGCTGCACCTGCATGCTAACCTTTTATGATTCATTTGTGAAGACACCCAACTCCCTCTGTTCACAACATTTGTTTGATTCTTTCCATTTAAATAATATTCTGCTTTTCTATTCTTCCTTTCACTATACGACACTATCCTTCATCTGCCAATTTTTTGCATATCACTTAACCAATTCATATGTCTCTGTCAACTTTTTGTGTAATTATCAGCAAATTTGGCTACACTACACTACACTTCACATCGTTCATCTGAGGTATTATAAGTATTTCAGGCCCCAGCACTGATCCCTGTAGTTCTCCAAGAGTTACAGTATTTTATCCTAAAAATGACCCATTTATCCCAACTCTGTTTCCTATCAGGTAGCCAATCCTCTATCCATGCTAATATGGGTCTGAACTTCCACTGAGTAGTGCTCAGATTTGGATTGCCACTCCTCTCCTACTTCTTTACCTTCAAATTCTTTTGTTACTTTCTCACCTGTCCTTTAGACTCAGGCCAGGTGAGAATTGTGCAGGACAGCCTGCTTCCAGGGCCTCAAGCATGGATGCAAACATGCAATGCCCTCTTTCTTTTCACAGCATTGGCTACTGTAAATCAGGTGAACTTAAAGATCCAGCCATTTCCAAGCCAAGGAGAATGTAGTTTCATCAGGTAGCACTTGGGAATGGGGGATACTGGTAGATAGCCAGGGGGTTTGGAGAGTTGGAGGGGTGGTTGGACAGTTGGGAGAGAAGTCAGATAATCGGGGACCTCAAACAGTCCGGGAGGTCGGACAACGGGAGGTTTCAGACAGTTGGGCGGGAGTCAGGTGGTTAGGGGGAGGTCAGACAGTTGTGTGAAGAGAGTCAGAGGACAAGGGCATCTGGGGGGAATGATATGGAGAGTCAGAGGAGTGGGGTCTGGCAATTGTAGGAGGGTAGTTGGTCATTCGTGGGAGGGGTTTTGGAGCAGGCCTGGTCTAAGGGGAGGTTAGTCCTGTGGCAAGAGTAGTCCCTTTAGGGAGGGAGGAATCACCCTGGTGGGGAGTCCATAGGGTGGTGGAGGGGTGGGGAGCATGGGGGTGTAATCCTGTGGGGGATGTGGGGAGTCCCATGTCGGAGTCCAGTGGTAGAGGGCGTCACGTGGGGACGAATCCCATGGGAGTGGTAGTCTGGGGTGGGAGTGAAGATGGATTCAAAATTATTGTTCAACATCTCTGCTTTCTCTTTGCTTCCACTATTAATCCCTCACTTTCATCCTCTAAGGGACCAATGCTTACCTTTGTTACCCTTTTCATTTTTATTACTGTCTGCTTTTTTTTTTACAAATTTTCTCTTATATTCTAAGTTCACTTTCTTTACAATTTTTTTAATAATCCTTTGCTGGTTTTGAAAAATTTCCCAACAGTCTGGCCTATCACCAGTTGTTATGAAGTTGTATGCCTTTCCTTTCAATTCATGCGATCCTTAATTTCCTCGTTAGCCATCAATGCTTTCTGATAGACTCTTTTTTCTTAATGGAATATTTCTTTGCTAAGTTATGAAATATCTGTTTAAATGTCTATCTACCAACTTACCTTTTAACCTATTTTCTCAAACTACTTTAGTCAACTCTGTCTTCATACTTCGGTAATTGTCTTTTATGTTTAAGACACTAATTCCAGACCCACATTTCTCATCTTCAAATTCAATATGAAGCTCTATCAAGTCATGATCACTCTTCTCTTTATTATGAGATCATGAATTAATCCTGTTTCCTTTCACATTACCGGGTCTAAAATAACCTGCTCTCTGGGCGGTTCCTCAACTGAATGTTCTTCCACAATGCTCTGAAGACAATTTGTTTACTTGTTCTCAAGGCAATATTTGCCAATTTAATTTGTTCAGACTATATGAAGATTTGATTGTCCACAATTATTGTAGTACCCTTCTTATAAGCCACCATTTGTTCTTAATTGTTATTTTGTTCTACTGTGTAGCTACTGTTAGGGGGCCTAAAAACAACTCCCCCATATGACTTCTTTCCCTTGCTTTTCCTCATTTTGACCCAAATTTTAATTCTACATCTTGATCTTCTGATCCAAGGTAATTCCTCTATTGCTCTGCTGTTATCACCTATTGACAGAGATACCCATTTCTGTTTCCTTTCTTCCTATCTCTTTGAAATGTCAATACCCATGAATGTATAGTTCCCAGTCTTGCCCACCTTGTTGCCACATCTCTGTAATGGATACAATATCAGAGGGATTTACTTCTATTTATAATATGAATTCCTCTATTTTATTGTGTGGACTCGAAGGTTGCCACAGGACCTGGCAGGTGGATCCAGGCAGAAGGCTGCCTCTGACTCTGTTTAACATGTGGATCTTAGAGCACCACCACTGTCCCTTGATTGTGATGGATTGATGATCAGCTTTCGGTGACTTGTTGATGACCAGGATCACCTTGCTGCTGCTGTCCTCTTCTGCCTTTGCAGCTAGGTAGATGCAAAGTCTTCCTTTACTTGTTCTGCTACTGAGGAATTCTTGGACCATACTTTGGCACCTCCCTCCATCCTTGCTGACTTTGCCACTTGGGTATCCCTAACAGGAGCGAGGAGCTCCAAATGACATCGTTTAATGGATGTTAGAGCGCATAAATCCCTCCACCATGTCAAAGATGTGGTCTACCAAGGGATTGGACATGCTTGTAGCTTAAGCTATGATAATTCTGTGTTTGACTGTACTTTCAATTTAGGTCTTATCTTTAAATGTCTTAAGGCTATGCGCAGGAGTGTTATGATTTGTCAAGTTGTTGCAGTATTTACCTGCTTTGTGGATAAATGGAGATGTGGCAGTCATGGAACTGGAGGGTGAAACTATTTATTCCCTAGCAATGTTGTCAGGGGTCATTGATTCATCATGAGAGGAAAAGATAAGTGCAATTGGGAGCAGGGTGATCAGATAACAGGTCTATGTCCTAATCATCCAGTTTCAAAAACTGGGGTAATAATGATTCTTGCCTTCACTTCACGTGACCAATTGTTTAAAAAAATTCCATCAGCTTTCAATCATGTCCTGTCCTTAGCAAACATGAAAATGAAGCACGTGTTGTAGCTAGGGAATCTCCCATGTTGTATTCTAGCAAGTGTGCACCCACTCAGTTGGACTTCCCACTCAAGCTTTACATCCAGAAATTGCAACATTACAATTATTTTAACTTGACATCACTGTCAGCAATGCAAATCCTACCAAATTATAAGCACCACTAGTAATCGCCACTTACTGTCTGTCGAAAGAGAAATCAGGGTACATCAGAGAAAGTGAACTAATTAAGCTTCATCATTTCATCAGCCTTTCCCTCAACTGGATATAAAAGATCACATGACAGTATTTTGAAGAAGAACCAGATTGTTCTCTCTGGTGTTCTGGATGCTATTTGTTCCACTATCAACATCACAAACACAGAAGAATTAATCATTAGCACATTGTGGAAATTTGTTGTATACAAATTGTTTGTCGTATTTCTTACATTATAAAAGTGACTCCACTTCAAGATGACTTCATTGTGAAACATTTTGACAAGTCCTGAGATTATGAAAGGTGCTACATTTATACAAGTTCTTTGATCCCAAATCTACCATCATTAATCTGTTAATGTCCAAGTGTGCCTTATCTCGGCACTTTCACCAAAATGTTGAAAAGTCAAGTTCAGAAATCACAGATTCCTGTCCCGATATGTTAAAGTCAGTAAACTTTCTACCTCTTTTTTTTTATTACACACTGCTTCATTGTGGATTTAAAAATAAAGCATTGGAAAATGCTGAATCGACTAAATGCCACAGGCTTGTAGCTGCTGACTGCCAATTCTACAGAATATTTCTACTTTAGCAATGCATTTTTCCCTCGTCATTCTGTGCCTGGCTCTGATTTGAGACTGTCAGCTGATTTCCAATTTCTTTCCCAAGTGTGAAGTGAAAAGAAAGCAGACTTCAAACTTCTGTGGGCGGACTGTGTCGTACACATAACTTACGATTCTGAAAGGAGGACCAATTCACACGCTTGCTGGACTCCTGCCCGCGAGATTGTTTTTTTTGTTCTCTACCATCATATTTAATGCTTAAAACAAAAGTAAACAGCTGCACACACAGATAATATCCATTGCAGAGGAATGTTATCAGCCGGCAGCTGCTTCAGTTGTCAGGTCAGGAGAGGAAGAAAACAAACTCCTCCACACTCCTATAATCTCTCTGTCATGTTTTTTTTAACCAGTCTGGCTCTTCCCAGGAGCTTCCTGTCACAGAATATAGAGGATCAGGGAAGACTAGACACAATCTGCAGGCAAACAAAATGCTGTGCTTACCTCGGGAGTGGGGGAGGGGGATACAATTGACCCACGTACCTTAAGGAAAAACACCTGAATTAAAGGCAAAGCGTTTTGTTTCTTTCCCTTACTCTTACACAAACAGTATGGCAATAAAATTAATCACTAGATCATTTACCATTAGGTATACTTCCCAGATATTGTACTTATTTCCATTTTATATTACCTCAGCTTCATATCCTAGATAGAAATGTGCTTTAAATTGCATAATTCATGAAACTTTATACTTTTTTTTATTAATTCTGATCCAAACTGCTTTATGTGGTTACCAGCATGTCTCAGGACTTGTGTGTATTAGCTTTTATAATTAAATAAAGTGACTCATCTTCAACATTTGGCTTCTTACTAATACATCTCGCCTCCAGTGTTATAGTTAATGCTTGAAGTTAATAAAAAAAGTTGCAATATTGCAAAAAGACACATGGGGTAACATTTTCTATCCTTCTGAGGCATATTCAGTCAAAATTGTGAATTAAAGTACTATATTTGTTTTCTCTGAAAGAATCTTTGTCATTTCTTCCGGCACTTCAACACTACAGATTGTCTGCAATCAGCTAAGCTCAACATGGTGGAAGTATTATATATTAAAGAAAGGAAATTTGATGTCTGGACATGTGTAGCCGGCTAGAAAAGGGTCTTATTTCACTTTCTGACAAGTGCAGTGGTGTGGTTATCAGGATTTCCCAAGGGACAGTCTCACTTTAAAAAAATCGATATCAACTCTTGACACATTTTCATTTACATCAGTGTGTGGCTTTCAATCTGAGTACAAATCAATAAAGGGCTTTTAACGCTTCTCTGCCAGTCTGCTCTCTATAAGGTGGGATGAACTTAACCTCTGTTGGATTTTTTTTTGTTACGTATTAGGAATTTTGACTTCCTCGAGATTAACACTAATCTTTGATGGCAGAGATTGGAGCAGAAGGGTTTGCACAATGTACAGTTGGTTCAAACTTCATTTGTAACTTTAGAATAAACTTAATACAATGTTATGGAATTTGATGACTGGAGAAGAGGGTTTAAGTCGTGAGGGCCTGTGTTTGGAAATGAAAAGATTGAAAAAAACTGATAGAGATCATGAAGAAATGTTGATTGGTATTAGATAACGGTGCATGCTATCTTTTCAGCTTGAATTTAAAAGATTCTGGGGGCAATTCTCCAGCCCCATTCCCATTGGCACAAGACATGTTACGGCCGGAGACTCTTGTGAGAGAGCCAAAGTGCAATTAGCGCCGGGGAGAACTCATTTTAAGATTCTCCCTACCCTAGACTGGTGACATAACCTGGTTCATGCCCAGTGAAGATGTGAACAAGATTAGCATATTTAAATCTTCATGATCATATTCAAATTTAGCTTTAAGCCTTATTCACCAGGTCCTTTCAATTTTCCCATCCACCAGCACAACGCAATGCCAGTGGGAATCACTACTGATCTCCAAAAATGAGACCGGATGTGATGACCAAGCCAGGGGGCTCTTAGGCCATTGAAGTCTCTGGATGGTGAAGGACATGGTTATAAAGTGCCCTGGCACAGACAGGGTGTAAGGGGGCAGTGTGAGATTGACATCTCCAAGAAGTGGCAGGTGGTGTGGAGCCTTACGTGACCTCATAGTGAGGTGTTGCTCATTAGGAGGGGGCCAAAGCCAACGAGGATGGTTGGGGTGTAGTGGGTCACCCTGATGCCTGTGCAGTGTTGTACAGTGTTATAACCAAGTCATTTGGTGGTGGGGAAAGGTTCCTCCTCTGAGGTCAAGGGCTAGGGGTGTTCCCCATGCCTGCATGGTGCTGCAATGTCCGTGGGCTGGGGAACCTTCAACCTTACTTTGAGATCTGGGAGTCCTTTAAAAATGGTGGCCCAATCTCTGAGGAGCTGGTCTTGCCGGTGTCTTTTGGTCCTGTCCATCTCTTTCATGGTGCAAATATCCTCCAAAAATATGTCTGAGTCTCGGCGGATTGCAATCAGGATCCCACAGGCCCATGCTTAGAAATTCTTTCGGAGAATTGCGCCTTCTGTTTTGACAGTTCAATAGTGAAACTTCTGTTGAGAGAAACTTTGTTACTGCCTTATGTTTTATTTGTAATATGCAATTGAGTCTGTGTCTATATATATATGCTGTGTTTGTGAACCCAACTCTCCACTCACCTGATACAGGAGCAGTACTCCGAAAGCTTGTGATACCAAATAAACCTTGGACTTTAACCTGGTGTTGTGAGACTTCCTACTGAGTTTCATAAGAAGAAAGAAACCAGTAAAGAAAAGTAACAGCAATTTGGTACCATATCATGTTTTAAAGTCAGTTAGTGTTCACTCTGTAGAACATTACTTCATTGAATTATTTTAACTGTTTTACATTACATTCAGATTTCTTACATTAAATGGTGAAAATCTGAAAAATATAATTTAAAGGCTCTGGTCTTTAAAATGCAGTCTGGAGCATGACCTTGGCACGTGCCGTCAGAATAAAGGGTTGTGAAAATGACAAGGAGTAGTGAAGCTTCACTTTTCTGCTTATTAATATTTATTTATATTGTACAGAAAGCGCGTTAGCACTGCAAAACCTTGCAGTTTTACTAGAGGATGTATTTTCATGTATGTGTGACAGGTTGTGCTTGAGTGGCTTTTCTGAAGAAAGTAAAGAAGGGAAGCATTCACTGAACCTCTTGAATAATGAATTAGATTACTTGCTTGCCTCATTTTAAACCTTACTCTAAAATCTACCCTCGGATAAAAAATGGACTCAAATTAGAGTGCGGAAAGATTTCTTCTGGCGTGAGAGCCCACTTATATTGATCTGTTCCATCTGACTAAATCCTTGTACAAATTTTCCAGTTATTTGGACAGAATATGGTTGAAAAGCTGTAATGATTTAATTATTCACTGGGCACTGGCAATAATTTCACAGTGCCTAAGAGTGAGAAAACAATCATAACAATGATGCCCTCCTGCGAGTAAGCAGTTAGCAGGATGCACAGCATCTTAAACAAGCCAAACCCCAGGGGTTGGTTAAGGTTTAGAACGATGTCAACTTTTTGACAGTTATTTAAGTACATGGCTTGACAATGACAGTGGATTCAGCAAGACTGCACTGTATACTGATAAGGTATTGCAAACATTATACTGGAAGTGAGAAATGTGACAAGTGTGATAGCCATTACCTAAGCTTCTATCAAAGATTGTCTGTAAAATAAACACAAAGGTCTGAATATTGCAGCTCATTGGCAACTGGTTGGGACATGTGGTGTTGAACAAAATGGCAGGGTGAGGTGCTTAGATGAAGAGCCCATTGTCTACCCACCGCCATTATGTATTGCCAATAGCAGGAGAATTGGAAACTCCATCACCCACTGATGGACAATTAAACCACTTTAATGGTCGATTAAGGACCACTTCCCATGGACATTTTTCCCATGTTTGGCAGACACACAGCTCCATGCAGAGACTGCTGGGTAAAACCTCTTGGCTACCCAGTGGATTCTGAGGGGTAGCTTCCTTTATGGGCATTTCAGACAAAGGGAGGATCAAGGGGACGAGCAGGGGTGTGGCGGCAAACCAGCCACAAAGGCCACCCTTGTGACAACAGTACCATCAATGCTCAGCTCTGTTCCCCACCCCTAGCCCACTGCTCCCATTGATTATCAGTGTTGCTGAGGATGCTGAGCTAGTAGACCAGCTTAATTGTCCATCTCTAATTGCCCTTTGTTTGGGCCAGCAGTTCTCATGTGTGAGCTGCTATCCTTAATTAGACAGTGGTCTCAGTGGTAGCCTTATAATTCACGGCCACGGTTAATATGCCTCTCTGATCCTACCACTGGCCAAAGTGGAGTCAGATCCCACTTTAGGACCTGGCAGTTGGATTTAAAGATATACGAAAAGATTCTGCCCAGTGGGCTCAGGTGGTCTCAGGAATTTCTTTACATTATATACACTGTATTATGTAAGAGTGTGTATTATTCTGCTGCTAAAGTCGTGTGGTATTTAAGTGACTTATCTCTTCAAGGCCACAACATTTTTTTTCTGACACTGCTTGGCGTCATTCAGAATTTAATTACATTTTTGCTGAACAAAATTAGAAGAAAGGGTATCTCACAAGTCCTTATAAAATTCTAACAGGGCTAGACAGGGTAAATTCAGAAAGAATGTTCCCATGGTGGGAAGTCCAGAACGAGGTGTCATAGTTTGAGAATAAGGGTAAATTTTTTAGGACTGAGGTGAGGAGAGATTTCTTCATCCAGAGAGTAGCGAATGTGTGGAATTCATTACCCCAGAAAGTAGCTGAGGCCAAGAATGAATTAGATATAGCTCTTGTGGCTAAAGGGATCAAGGGACGTGGGGTAAAGACAGGATCAGAGAATTGAATTAGATGATCAGCCATGATTATAATGAATGGTGGATCAGGTTTGAAGGGGCAAATGGCCTACTCCTGGTTCTAGTTTCTATGTAATTACCACATGGATACAATTGCAAATTTCAGCCTCCATGTTAGAAAACCTCCTGTAAAGTTCTCATTTTTCACAATGCTGGAATTGAAAACTTTTACAAATATCTGCTATACATAGCAATGGACAGGTAGAGAGTCCTATTGCTCCTTTCATTCCCCACCTTTCCGGATCTTCCTATTAACTTGATTGTGTTGTGTCCTCATCATAATTACATTTAGTAGTGGCAGTTGGAAGTCTGAAGACAAGGATATTAAGTTGACAGCAATTCCAGATTATACTTAGTTACATTACAATAGGCTTAGTACATTTTTTACAACATTCTGGAAACTCAAATGAACAATTAAACTTCAAACAGCACACTGATAATTAAACTTCTTGAAATGTTTTCATGCATTCAGTACATAAGCCTTGAACAGCATGTTAAATTGTCAAAAGCTATCTTTGAAGTTCTCGATGTAATAGTCAAGTTACGTTACATTAAACTAACAGGTCCACAAACCCAAGCAGAGCCACAGCAGCAGTTCCAGCTATCAAATACTTCAATCACACATGCAAGGTGAATCAACCATTTCCTCCAGCTCTTAATTTTTCTCCCTGATATTAAGGCATTCATTGAGTGCTCAGTAATGTAACTAATGAATAGAAATAAGGTCACCCAAGCTATATCTTCAAAATTTGTTTCCAGAATCCCTCTACTCTAAATGTGTTTCTCCATCTCCTTCTGCTTATCTACAGGAATTATAAATATAAACAAATTTTGAATGTATAACTTGGGCGACTTTATTTCCATTTATTGATTATATTACTGAGAACTAAACAAATGCCTTGGTACCAGGGAGAAAAAAATGAAGAGGTGGAGGAATTATAAAATTTCCATTACTTCCCCATCACAGCACTCCATTTTAACAGGGGTTTCAAAGGGACAGGAACTCGGTCAACTTGTACTCTGCACTTTGATTTTGGTCATCCAAATAGCTCCTTTTTGGTGTGGCTTCCAATTTATCTTTACTAACAGCGGTTCCAAGATCTAGCTAGGTCTTGCTTTTCGCTCTGGTGCACAGCATCAAGAAGTTTCTTGACTTTCCCAAACCTGCCTCAGGAGAAACAGCATGGGATGGAGTGGGGACTGCCAAACCCAGGTTGAAGTTGAGATGTGGAGGTTGGCCCTTCAAGGGGAATTCATCTCAAGGGCAGTATTAAAGGTCAGCCTGTAAAGAGTTCCTGCTGTGAGACAGGAAGTGGATGGAAGCACTACTGGTCAAGGGAGGAGCAATCAATCAAGAGTCAGGTGAGCATTAATTGTAAGTGTCGTCCAATTGGTCGCCGTCACCAAAAGAGATGGCCAACTATGCTCCTTGCATAGAAAAATATGATAATTTCTGCTGCCTTTTTACCTTGCAATGAAACATGCTGTACAAAGTTAAGACTGAAAAAGCTTCACAGGACAAAGCCATGGTGATGACGGCATCCTGGAACCCTCAGCTGTTGATAATATTTTATATTGATTCAGATTACCATAATGCTTCAGGAGATAACTGATACACACCACATTTGTCAGGAACCTTTGCCCTTCTGCCTATCCTCTTTCTACCATCTCCCAGGATGCAGCTATGCAATTACGATTTGCCCAGGACCCTCAGCTGCACATTGCCATGGCAGAACAGTGTGACTAGAGGGAGAAGGTCAACAGGATGGTTGTGTTCGAGAGCACAGCATGCCTTCTGCGAGTGACAGGAAAAGATGCCAGGCCACCCTACATTCATACAACCCCATTCCCCCTTTCAACTTCCTCAGCAACAGTTTAGCCAAGCTGGAGAACATGGTTCATGTATATCGACAGACATAAGTTCTGTGTGAGACCAAACATAGCTGGTAGCCTTCATATTTGTTTTTATTTCATATGCCAACATTTCTGAAGGGAGTGGGGGCAGAGGCTGTAATCAGCTTCTGCAACCAGGACCTCCAGATCCCACATATTTATGCTTCTAATCCCCCTGACATTGAGGACCCTATTTTACTATTTTGATTCTAAGCGCCAGGCCGACTTGAAACTGGGAATGTTTCAGACCCAACTTTTAGACCCGTTCTCAGGTGCCCCCATACAAACTCTACCTTCAAAAATATCAGTGATTCTGAATCGCGTTGCACAAGCCTGTGGGTGGTGCTTAACATACCTGAAACCCTGCAGCTCTGATCAGTGCCTCCAACTGCGCATGTGCAGAAAAAAAAGATAAAATGCTGCTCCCCTGCCAGGCCAGATAATGCCTCCCCCGTGTCCCCACAGACATTGTCCCAAACCCACAATATTACTGATCCCCTTATCCGTCCCACTCCCCGCCACCCTGATCAATCGCAAGCCCCTCCCCCATTTCTCCCACCGATCATAGGCAGAGTGGCAGTGGACCTCCCCCCCACACCCCCCACCTCATCCATCTCAGGCAGAGTGACAGCGGACCCCCCTTCCGCTCCACTGATCACAGGCAGAGTGGCAGTGGACAATCTCCCTCACACCAATCTCAAGTAGAGAGCAATTGGATGCTAGGCTCCTACCTCCTCACTAACTGGAGCGCCCGAATCAGATTTCTATGGACCATGTCTGTTTCCTGCTGATTTTGTATAGGCAAACACGGTGGTAAAGGGGGAAGTGCAATTAAAGTTGGCCATGCAGCCCATTAAGTCAATTTGAATGCATGCAAATGCATTTAAATGTCTGTCACGCTCATGGCCATTTTTGGGCCTTGGTAAAGAGGGAACCGGCACGGAGATGGGTGCGGATCGCACTACTCAGAGGGAGTGCAGAGGAGGTTTACTAGGCTGATACCGGAGTTGAGGGGGTTGAGCTATGAGGAGAGGCTGAATAAACTAGGCTTGTACTCGCTAGAGTTTAGAAGAATGAGGGGAGATCTCATTGAGACGTATAAGATGATGAATGGGATGGATAGGATAGAGGTGGAGAGACTCTTCCCGCTCAAAAAAGACAGTAGGACTAGGGGGCACAGCCTCAAGATAAAGGGGAGGCGGTTTAGAACGGAGTTGAGGAGGAACTTCTTCACTCAAAGGGTGGTGAATCTCTGGAATTCTCTGCCCGTTGAAGTGGTGGAGGCTGCCTCGCTAAATATTTTTAAGAAGCGGGTTGATGGGTTTTTGATAAGAGAGGGGATTAAGGGTTATGGGGAGAGGGCGGGAAAGTGGAACTGAGCCACAACAGATCAGCCATGATCTTATTGAATGGCGGGGCAGGCTCGAAGGGCTAGATGGCCTACTCCTGCTCCTATTTCTTATGTTCTTATGTTATGTTCTTATCTGACTTTACCAGCTTTTTGCACCTGAAAACGGGTGCAATGCAATGGTAAAATCGGGCCCTGAAGGTCAATTTAGCATGGCCAATCAGCCCAACCCTCACAGCTTTGGACTGTGGGAGGAAACTGGAGCACCCGGAGGAAACCCACGCAGACACGGGGAGAATGTGCAAACTTCACAGACTGTCACTCAGGCTGGAATTGAACTCGGTCCGTGGCACTGTGAGGCAGCAGCGCTAATGACTATGCCATGCGTGGTGTGTGTGCCTGTGGAGTGTGACTGTGCGTGTGTTGTTTATGTGTATGTTTGTCTGTGGGGTATATGTGTGGGATGTATATTTGTGGTATGTATGTATGTATAGAGCGGTGTATGTGTGTGTGTGTGTAGGGTAGAGTTGTGCATGTGTGTGGGACGAGAGTATGGGTATGTGTGTGCGTGTATGTGTATGTGTGTATGTATGGAGTCATGTAAACCACAGGATGTTGCAAGAAGCAGGGTGACACAGGGAACGGTTACTCAACAGCCACAGAAGGTAACCGCTTAAACCTTTACAGCATTTGCCATTCTATTTTCTGTGAACTGGCGGCAGCCTCCCAGCAACAGGCTGGAGATTCCATTCAATAGGGAAGGCACAACATTAACAAACAACTGCAACGAGAACAGTGGCTATTTCTGTGGCTGGTGGAGGGGTGGAGGATGATGGGGGAAGGGAGGGTGAGGAGAGTGAGCTCTCCCCCTGTCCTATGGTCAGAACCCTTTTTGTGACTTGGCTGGCCTGGTATTTAGTTTTAAATGTTTCAATCCCTTCTCAGTATTGCCACGTATAATTAAAAACAAATCTGAGATTACTACTGCTACTTGCTTTTGTGCACTGACTACAGTTCATTCTCCACATTAGTGATTCAGAACCGTACTGCATGGCAATGTAAATATTTTGTGGAATAAATTGATGTGCTTCATCACTTCTTGGAGCCTTTAAATGATGATGCTGCATTACTATTGCTCCTTAATTCATGAGAGACGCTTTCATGAAACTGTATACTGCTGTTTTTCACACTCACAACAAAACATGTTTAAAAAGGTATCCTGTGGCAGGATTTGACATTGCATCAGAGTCACTAGAGGGGATGAAGAGGCAGGTAAGCTAGGGTAAGAGACCAAACCTGGTGGGAGGGAAAAAAAAGAAGAAAAAATTGGTGAAGACAGTTTTCAGAAACAGGAATTTATAATGGGGAACAAAGAAATGGCTGCACCTGCACGTTTACTTTTAGTGATTGGTGTACGAGGATTCCCACACTTCCCTTTCTCAATCTATAGCCATTCAGATAATAATCTACCTTCCTTTTGCTACCAAAGTGGGTAACCTCACATTCATCCACATTATACTGTATCTGCAATGCATTGGTCCACTCAGCCAGCTTGTCCAAGTCACACTGAAGCATCCTCCTGACGGCTTGCCTTGCCACCCAGCTTTGTGTTATCTACACAGTTGGTTCTGTCTTCACAAAGGAGGACACAAATAACATACCAGAAATGTTGGGGAACACAGGGTTTAGTGAGAAGGAGATATTGAAAGAATTCAATGTTTGTAGGGAAATAGTGTTGGGGAAATTGTTGCGACTGAAGGTCGATAAATCCCCAGGGCCTGGTAATCTACATCCCAGGGTACTTAACGAAATAGCCCGAGAAAAAGTGAATGCATTGATGTCAACTTCCAAGATTCTATAGACTCTGGAACAGCTCCTATGGATTGGAGGGTGGCTAACATAACCCCACTATTTAAAGAGAGTTAGAGAGAAGACAGGGAATTATAAGCCTGATGTTGGTAGTGGGGAAAATGTTGGAGTCCAGTGTAAAAGATAACAGAGCAGTTGGAAAACAATAGTAGGATTGGACAGGGTCAGCATGGATTTATGAAAGGGAAATCATGCTTGACAAAACTACTGCAATTCTTGAAGGATGTAACTAGTAGAATTGATGGCACGGTGGGAGAGCGCGCAGTGTATGTGATATATTTGGATTTTCAACAGGCTTTCAACAAAATCCCACATAAGAGATTGCTGTGTAAAATTTAAGCTCTTGGGATTGGGGTAGTGAATTGAGATGACAAGGCAACTGGTTGACAGACAACTTACTAATGATTTTGATGAAGGAAATGAATGTAATATCTCCAACTGTGCAGATAACACAAAGCTGGGTGGCAGGGTGAGCGGTCAGGAGGATGTAGAGTTACTTCAGTGTGACTTGGACAAGCTGGCTGAGTGGACAAATGCATTGCAGATACAGTATAATATGGATGAATGTGAGGTTATCCACTGTGGTAGCAAAAAGAAGGCAGATTATTACCTGAATGGCTATAGATTGAAAAAGGGGACACCAGTGGGTGTCCTCATTCACCAGTCGCTAAAAGTAAGCATGCAGGTGCAGCAGGCAATGAAGAAGGCAAATGGTATGTTAACCTTCATAGTGAAAGGATTTGAGTGCAGGAGCAAGGATGTCTTGCTGCAGTTATACAAGGCCTTGGTGAGACCACACCTGGGATATTGTGTGTGCAGTTTTGGTTTTCTTATCTGAGGAAGGATGTTCTTGCTATGGGGGGAGTGCAGCGAAGACCAGACTAGACTGTTTCCTGAAAAACCTGGAACGACGTATGAAGAGAGATTGAGCAGGTAAGGATTATATTTGCTGGAGTTATAAAGAATGAGGGGGGACTTCATAGGAACCTAATACTAACAGGAATATTCAGCATAGGTGCAGGAAGGATGTTCCCGATGATGGGGGAATCCAGAACCAGGGGTCACAGTCTGAGGATATAGGGTAAACCATTTGGACAAATATGAGGAGAAATTTCTTCACCCAGAGAATGGTAACCCTGTGAAATTCACTACCACAAAAAGCTGTTGAGCTAAACCATGGTATGCTTTCTACAAGAAGTTGGATATAGCTCTTGGGGCTAAAAGGATCAAAGAATGAGGGAAAAGTGGGAACAGGTTATTGAGATGAATGATCAGCCACGATCATGTTTGGTGGAGTAGGCTCAAAGGGCCAAATGGCCTCCGCCTGCTTCTACTTTCTATGTTTCTATAAAAACCTTGGAGGGTAATCTCAGAATCATAGAACATTACAGTGCAGAAAGAGGCCCTTCAGCCCATCAAATCTGCACCGAACACTCTAATCTCTAGATTAATCTCTAATCATCTGGTGATGGATGGGGGAGATGGGTGTAAAAGAGTTATTTCCTCCCCTACAACCCTTTTTCCACCACTAGCCAGAGACTAGCCAGCTTCAAACTTGGTACCCGATCTCCATTCAACACAGTAGGGTTGGGGAGGGGTCGGGGGTGGGGTGGGGTGGGGGTGCACTTAAAATTACACCCGCCACTTGTCTGCCTGCCAACCCAGGGAATCCTGCCCATGGTCAGCGCTTTCTGGAAAGTGAAAAATTATCCACTTGCTTCTTTGCTGTCGAGGTTTGATTAGAATATTTCTAATAATGCAATTGTTGATAGAATTAGAACAGTGTAACTTTAAGTTATGCATTTTATAGGTAGATCTCATTCTTTCATGTTTCTAAAGTAATGGTTTTGAAATGATCAAAATAACCTTGCAGTGCACTGTGGTATCAATGCCGTATTGATAAATTTTGTTAAGATTCTGGTAACATTCATTTGCCTTCACACACCTTACAGTTTGGTGGCATTGCCCTTTCATTTGCCATCTTTGGCACAGTACCATTTCAATGTCTACTTCCACAAGGTAAGGCAGTGTAACATAGCTGGCATTTCTGTATTTTCAGCTTTACTTCTTTCATTACTTTTTGTGTTGCATTTTGATTTTATTTTATTAAATAAAGCTTCCCTGTCCAGGCTTTTAATCAGATTAAAGTACCAAAAATGGATTTCTGTTTTGATTCTTTACTGGACATTAGGGTTTAGTCTTTCACCATAATCTTTTCCCCTCAGAATGTAAGCGCTTCAAAGCACTTCTGATCTGTCATTCTGAAAACAATTGAAAGAAACAAGAAAATGAAAAAGTAGTTTTGAGCAGAGCAGGCACATTTGTTTTGCAGACATTCAATTCTGCCTTTTTGTTGAGGAAGTCGTAACAAGCTTCAAATTATCTTTGAAATCTATGATATGTGCGCTTCAGAGTTGGAGTTAAAGCTGATGATACTGTTGTCACATTTAGTCACTTTAATTGGGAGTTGGGGAATGGTGTGCAGTGCAGAACATTGCCGCATCACAAATTGAATGCAAAAAAAATCACTCAACGCTAGCGAAAATTGGCAATTTCTCACAAAAGGAAAGCCATCATGGTTTTATCTTGTCACATATTTCTGTGCTTAGAAGCAATATGCTGGAACTGGGAACATCTTTAAGATTTTTGTAAACCTTCTAAGAGGCTCCCTGTGTGCATGTGTGTGTGGTGTCTAAGAATAGCAACCAAAGCTGAAATGTTAAGATATATACACATTATCTTTAAATTAAATCAAAGGGCAAATGCCAGGTTTGATTTCTCAGTACATTACTGCTTGAGAACATAACCAAAAGATAACTCTAATCAGATAATCAAAATACCAAGGAGGAGATACTTATGCACTTCTGCGAACACTTTTCTCCTCAGGGATTAATAACATGAGTGCACACTCTCCTTAAGGATTAATAAAATGACAGAGATTTAGGTAGCTGTGAACTGGAGCTGTTTCAAATTGGATCCAGTGGGAAGTGATGATAAGTTTCCATGGTTCAGGTTAGACTGGGATATATAATTAGCACAATTATTTTTGAGTTCTTCAAGTAAATGTCTTACAAAAACAACATGTTATAAGCTTATAGCTAGACATGCAAATTGAAGAGGAAAAAGAACGTTTGAATGCTGTGTCTATTATTTTCTGATTTAAAGTCACCTCATTAAATAAATATTTTCTCAATTGTTTGATCGGTGACATCTTTTATATAGTAAGAACATAAACATTTTAGTATATGCGTAAAAACATCTACTGTACTGTAACATTGAGCTGGTTTCCACTGCAGCAAACATTTTTTAAGAAATGCCCATCATATATATGTAGGACTGTCAGCATACCATCAAAATGGTAAAAATTCAGATGTGTCAACCTTCTAAAAGACCATTTTGGAGACTTGTTGTAACTATTATATTGCATTTTAATCAGTAGCTGTGAAGGGCAGAACATGTGAGTGTACTGATGTGAATCTTGTAAAAACTGAATGTTGTGTACATCAAGGAGCAAGAGTGTCAACCCTCCTGAAAAACATATTTCTTCAAGCTGCCAGTTTAATCCTTGGTGAAGTGGCTGTACTCTACTCCATTTTGGATTGATAATAATATCTCACTTATACATGTTGCGACCATATATATTCAAATACAGCAATATTTTTGAAGAAATTTGCTGAATGTAAGATAGTTTGACCTTGTTACAAATAATGTCAGGTGTAACTGAAATGACCTATCCCTTGAAGTGATGACAATTATAGTGGAATTTCCATCTGCTAATTAGTAACTGTGAAAGGGGTGTTTGCTGTTTTGGCATACAATATTTTAGATACTCAACATAAAGTCAAGTATCTCATCATCAGGATTGCAGACTTCTTTACGCATGCTGACTTTTATATCAGGCATAGCAGGAATGGGTTCAAATTATGATGAGCTACCATTTGATTAACCAAGTTGGCTAGCAATCTGGCCGGTTTTTTCATATCCAAGGTCTATTTTGTGTCATGATCAGTTCATATTTAGACCAAAATTGGGGCGCACTGGAATACAACCTAGTGAGAAAACTACCTGGGCAGCTGAGGAAATCCGAAGAATGGACATCTAGGCTGACACTCCAGTGAGGTACATAGGGAGCGCTGTACTGTCACGGATGCTGCTTTTCAGAGAAGGCAATAAACCAAGGTTCTGTCTGCTCTGAGATAAACGTAAAACATCACATGCACTATTTTGAAGACGAACAGAGGAGTTATCCCTGGTGTCCTGCCCAATTTTTATTCTTCAATCAACACCACATAATCAGTTTGTCTGGTCATCAACACATTACTTTTTGAGTGACCTTCCTGTGTGCAAATTGCTGCTATGTTTCCCAAATTACAACAGTGACTACACTTCAAGAAAGCACATCATTGGCTGACAAGCACTTTGGAATGCTCATTTGTCATAAAGTATGTCGCAAAGGAACATAGGAGCAGGAGTAGGCCATTCAGCCCATTGAGCCTGCTCCACTGTTCAATACAATCATGACTGATCATCCACTTAAATGAATTTTCCCACACTACCCTCATATTCCATGATGTCATTGGTATTTAACAATCTATCAATTGCTGCTTTAAACATACACAATGACCGAGCTTCCACATCCTCTAGGATAGAGAATTCCAAAGATTCATAACCCTCTTGAATAAAAGAGAAGTCTCATCTTGGTCCTAAGTGGCTTCCCCTTTATTTTGACATTGTGTCCTCTGGTTCTAGACTCCCTGACCAGGGGAAACATCTAACCTATATCTATCCTGTCTATCCCTTTAAGTATTTTTAGATTCATCTATTATTCTTCAAAATTCTAGAGAATAGAGTTTCCCCAGGCTTTCTTTGTCGGACAGCCCACCATCTGGGTGAATCTTTGTTGCACTCCCTCTATGGCAATAATAACCTTCCTAAGGCAAGGTAACAAAAACTGCACGGAGTGTTCCATGTACACTATAACTAAGATTCTATACCATTAGCTTTCCTAATTGTTTGCTGCATCTGCACGCTAGCTTTCAGTGACCTATTAGTGAAGATAACCAGATTCTTTTGTGTATATATACACTTTCTAATCCTTTACCATTTGAAAAGTTCCCTGAATGTCAATTCACCCCACTAAAGTGGGTGACCTCACTTATTTCCACATTATTATCCATCTGCCATGTTTTTTCCCACTCACTGAAGTTTTTCCAAATCCCCTTGAAGCTACTTTGTATCTTCCTCACGACACTCATTCCCACATAGCTTTATGTCATGCATGAACTTGGAAACATTACATTTGGTCCCCACATCCAAATCATTGATTATATATTGTTAACGGCTGGGGTCCATGTACTGATCTTTGTGGTATCCCCTAGCTGCAGCTGCCAATGAGAGAATGCTATTCCTACCCTCTGTTTTCTGCCTGTTAACCAATTCCTAATCCATGCCAATGTATTACCTCTTATCCCATGTGTTTTAAGTTTGCTACTCAGACTCCTATGTGGGACTCTATTGAAAGCTTTCTGAAAATCCAAGTATTCTACAGCCACCAACACTCTTTATCAATTCAATTAGCTCCATCCCCATAAAACTCCAACTAGTTTGTCAAACATGATTTTCTAAACATAAATCCATGTTGACTTTACCCAGTCAGAGCATTATTATCTAAGTGTCTATTTATTGCATCCTTTCAAAGGGTCGTGTGTCTGTGGAATTCATTACCCCAGAGTGTGGTGGATGCCAGGACTTTGAGTAAATTTAAAGGAGAGGTGGAAGATTTTTATTGGAAAGGGTTTGAAGGGCCATTGTGATTGGGAGGAAAGTGATGTAGAGGCCAAGATGAGATCTGCCACAATTGTATTAAATGGCAGAGCAGGCTCGAGGGGCTGAATTGCCTACTTCTAGTTCTTATGATTTTTTAATAACACATGCCAGTATTTCTCCTACTACCGATATAAGGTTAACAGGTCTGTAGTTCCTCTCTCCCTCCCTGCTTAAATGATGGGATGACATTTGCTAGCTTCCAATCTGCAGGAATTGTTCCAGAATCTATAGAATTTTAAAAGATGATCACCAATGTATCCACTAGCTCCACAGCTATCTCTTCTGAACCTTTAGGAAACAAAATATCAGGTCCTGGGAACTTACCAAACCTCAGTACCATTAATAGGCAAATTCTTTCCTGCAAATAAAATGAAATCCCGTTGCATCTTTGAAAAGTTGTTGAATACATTTTTGACAGATCAGTTGAGAAGATTGACAGAACAATAGAGGGAACAAACACTCACAATTTCTGGCAGTGGCAAAAGCCCTGGAATTATTTAGAAACAATTAAAAGGAACCATTGGGTGGAGTGTGAGAATATTTGCAATCCATGAATAAAATGAGCCAAAGGGCATAAATACCCTGTGATGACATGCAATGAAAGTGAGTAACACAAAGCAGATATGATAATTGAAACATGAGAAAGACAGATTGAGACATTACTACCGACAAAGCTTGGTGTAATATTCTAATACAGCATAATATTTGGTTTGTTGACAACCAATTTTCCAAATGTTCATTTAGATATGTAGTACCAATCATAATCTGACATCCCAGGTTAATCATATTGGCATTCTGTTAATGCATTGCTTAATTTACTTTTTAAATCACTGTTCTATTTTCTTAATGAGTAAGTAGAATTTTGTTAAAAGAAAATCCATCCGCTGAGCAGAAAGATTTCATAATAAAAAGAAATCACAAAAAGGAAAATATTGTGGTTTTCCACAACCTTGAAAGAGCTGAACTGGCAAGATACAATTCATAATTAAGTGCCTTGCACCTCCATCTTGAGAAGTGTATAGAGTGTTGAAAGGGTCAGGTAGGTTAGGTTGATACAGTCTATGAATCACCACTATGTGAAAAGTCTATACCAGGAGCAGCAACAAAAAAAAAATTACTTTTGATTAATACTAATGTATCCTGACTGCAAACTATGATCTGGCCATCAATACTGAATAAATCATGTCTTTTTCATTCTGTCAATTAAATTATTTTTAAATAAAATAATTTCTGACGGTTTTTAATGATGGAGAGAGGGGTGAGATTGGAGGGCTGGGAGGAGTTGGACTAGTCTCCCACCGGCCCTGCTCCTACACCATTCCCTTGGAATCACCATTGTAGACTCTTCCCATGTGTTCTTGACTGCAGCCATCCACCATCCAACATGCTGCTCCCAATCCCTGGCCTGCAACATCCAGTGGGAGACTCATCAGTGAGGTGAAGAAGAGGTTGAGGAGTTGAAATGGTCCAGGCTTCATTCCAACAAATTTATGTAAGCTTGATACTCAGCTGCCAGCCTCATGCAGAAATCGCACATTACAATAAAATTGGGGCCTTTTTCTAAATTTACCAGAAAATTATTAATCGCAGAATTGATAGCAAAAATAAATTCTTACCGATTTTGAAATTGCACACACTCTGGAATCTGTAAGTGCAATGTCAATCTAGTGTTGATTTGAACAGGTAGTAATTCTGACCATCTGTGTTATTACTGTTTTCCAATCACATTTCTGTTAGATGTTTTACAGTATTTAACAAAATGATTTTGCAAATCATTTTACACACAATACGTGTTTGAGTCCAATATGATATATTTGTAGAATTGTGACAAGTGATTCAATATGATTAGTAATTCAATATGATTAACAAGCCTGGGATAGTATTCTCTGGGCCCAGTAGTGTCCCCCCCAATACTGGGAGAGGTTCCCATCAGCAGGGATTAAAGCTGGTCTCCATCAAGGGGGACCAGGCTTGATTATCCTGCTGGTGGGGCCAAAGGCCATTGATGCCTCCTGGGAGGTCAGGGGCAGGGGAATGTTCCTTGGGCACTGCCAGCCTGGCACCCTGGCAGTGCTTGCTGGGCACCAGGCACTGCCAAAGGGGTGGGGACAGAGGGCACAGGGCCTATTCAGGGTGCGGCTGATTAGTGGTGGTGGGGGGACCCGTTGCACATTCTGCAATAGGATTGATGGGAGAGGGAGGGAGGAGGTGATCAGGGCTGCACATGGTGGAGGTGGGATGGGGGAAGAGATCAGGGTTGCACATGGGGCAGAATTGGGGCTGCACATGGGAGGCTGGCGATTGGGGCTGGCCTGGAGGCAGGACGGTCAGGTAGGCTGGCAATCAGGGGGTGCGGGTTGGTGGGGTCAGGGAAGAAATCGGGAGGCTGACGATCAGTGTGCAAGTGCCGATCTCCCCACTGACAAATTGTCAGATGTGTATTGGCCCACTCAGCACTATATTGCTAGCCTCTCCAGTGGGATGAGGCTCCATCCCCCACTTACTGGCATGAGTCTCCTGAGGCACCCCAAAAATCTCCCATTTTCCCACCCATTGGGCACTTAATTGTGACATTTGTTACTTTTAGTAAAGCTGAACTATCTTTAATTAATACTTGAAGACATTTTACAGTCACTATGATTTCAAAATTACCGGAAGGGTTGATTGCTATTTTTTGTTGTAAAGATTGTGGCCATGAGAACATGAGAAATAGGAGCTCGAGTGGGCCATTTGACCCATCGAGCATGTTTCACTATTAAATTGGATTATGGCTGATTTGCTTCAGCTCTACTTACTGAATTATTTCCACATTCCTTAATTCCAAATCTATCAACCAGTCTTGAACATATTAGTGGCTGAGCACTTACAGCTCTCTGGATAAAGAAGGCCAAAGTTTCACAACCCTTTTGAGTGAATATATTTCTCCTCATCCACAAATACCCTGTCTCAGGGCAGTTCATTCAGCAAACAATATAGATCAAGCTTTGAACCTAGCCTGATCTGTATAGTTAACTAATGTTTCTATTTGGTCCAAGTGCTTGGAAGGTTTCAGTCAGAGGTCCTGGGATTGGGATGTTATTCCAGTTTATAGGTGAAGGTTACTGTCCCTTAGGGCGATGTTATAGCTGGATCATCCAGTCACCTGTGGATATGTCAGTAGATGCATCAAACAGTCAGCAGGGCCATCCAACAACAGCAGTGCGGACATGACTAACCCAGTTGTAGGGTCACCTGAGATCCGACATGCTCCTGCTAAGTCCTTGCAGCCATCCGGCTAACTGATTCCTTCTACAAAGAGCCTCACTGAGAAGAATACATTAGATACCAGAAACAATGTGTTAACCCAAACTCACAAGAGGCAATTATGATAGTAAATTGAATGCTGTTCATGGAACTTGCTTCAGCTTGTGCTGGTTAAGACAGGATATTTATGTTGGCTTATGAAGAGATCCATGTGTAGAAGTTGCTTTGAGCCATTCCATAGATTTCATAGTGACCAGACAAAATATTGATGTGAATGTAATTTGGATGAGTGTCTGGTACGCCAGCACTTCTGATTGAACTGGTGTTTCTGGAACTATGTGCCATGACCAATGTTGGGATTTTGTTTCAATGATGATTCTGGATTATTTTTCTGCTCTCTTATCAGCCTTGTTTATAGCAAACACGTGGGACAGCAAATAGATGATGATCTCAGAGACTTAAGGTGTTGCAGTGTTACCCAAGGGAATCCCTGATCAGTGCAGACATCTGAAGCATTGATTTAAGATGAAAGTGCTAGGCGCAATAATGATCTTGATAATTGCAGGGGCCTTGTCTATTCTTGCTCTGTTTCTGTTCATAACTCCCAGAAGGATGTCATTAACCAAGGCTGAATATGAAATCCTTCGACTATCGGGTGGATTCTCAGAGACTTTTTCCCAGGGCTGAAATGACTGCCACAAGAGGACACAGGTTTAAGGTGCTGGGGAGTAGGTACGGAGGAGATGTCAGGGGTAAGTTTTTCACTCAGAGGGTGGTGAGTGCATGGAATTGGCTGCTGGCGGTGGTGGTGGAGGCAGATTCGGTAGGGTTTTTTAAGAGACTTTTGGATAAGTACATGGGGCTTAGTAAGATAGAGGGTTATAGGCAAGCCTAGAAGGTAGGGACATGTTTGGCGCAACTTGTGGGCCAAAGGACTTGTTTGTGCTGTAGTTTTTCTATGTTCTATGTTTTATCTCTTCGAAGCCGTCCTCCTTATCCTTTTTAATTTTCAAATAAGGTTAGTTGCAGATATGCGCTCAGGCTTAGTGGTGAAACAGCCTGGCTATCTGCATCTTTAAGAAGTTGCCTTGCATTTGTTTGTGTGTACCAGAATACAGGAGTGTAAGGATGGAACTCCCTTGTATTCTAGCCTTGACCGCCATGTCTGAAACATGCACACTTTTTTTGATTTCTTCAAAATGGACTTAATTCACCCAAGGCAAATTGATGTTCAATTTGATTTGTAAGGTTTTTCATTCCACAGTAAACATAATGGGCTCGATTTTACCATTGTGGGTGCAAAAATGTGGTAAAATAGGATGTGAGGCTATTAACGCAATCCGCGTCTGCACCCGCACAGATTACCACTTTACCGAAACACGGGAATGGTAGCGATCTGGGTGTAACGATTTAAATGCAAGTGCATGCATTTAAATTGAATTGATGAACTACCCGCCAACTTTATCAGCATTTCCCCCTTTACCACCATGTTTGCCAATCCGGAACTGCGCCGTAAAGGACCTGCTAAATAAAAGTCTGAATCAGGTGCTCCAGCCTCTGAAGAGCTCATTCAGTGCTTCCAACAACTCACTGACTCAGATCAGTGGTGGGGGGAAGGAGGGAGGCGGAGCAGAATATTCTCTGGTTGAGGGGGTGGGGAAGGGGAGTGAGGCCAGATCATTGTCTGGTTGGGGAGTGGGGAGGAGGAAGCGGGTCAGATGTTCCTCTGCGGGGGGAGGGGAGGGGTGAGAGAGGCTAGATCATTGCCTGGAGTGGGGGAGAGTGGGGGGGGTGGCGGTGAGTGAGGCTAGATCATTGTCTGGAGTTGGGGGGGGTGGGGTGTGAGGCCAAGTCGTTAACTGGGGGAAGGAGGAGAGTAAGATGCATCTCTGGGGGTGGGGGTAGTGTGGGGGAAGGAGGCCTGATTGCTCACTGGTGGTGGGGGGGGCGGGGGGGCAGATAGATCTCTGGTGTGGGGGGTCAGATGGATCTCTGTTTGGGGGGGGGGGTTAGATGGATCTCTGGTGGGGGCATGGAGGGCAGGCGGGTCCATTGCCACTCTGCAGGTGATCGGTGGGGATGGCGGGGGAGCAGGGGTGGACATCAGTCTGGGTAGCGGAGGCAGGGGGCAGTGATGTGTGTGGATAGTGGGGAGGGGGGTGGATAAGGGGGACAGCAATGTGTGTGGGTAGTGGGGGTGAGTCAATAGAGGGGACAGTGATGTCTGTGGGTCCATCGCTTCCGCTTGTCATTCCCGGGTTGCTTTCTCCACTTTCTACGGTTCGGGAACAATCTGACACAGGCGTGCTTTTTCAAATTTTTTTCTAACTGCACATGCGCAGTTCAGAGCTCTGATCGTTTCAACCACGCTAAGCTCAGCCCACAGTGCGAATGGGACTGACAATTTTTTTTTGAGGCTGAGTGCGTGTGAGGGCGCCTGAAAGCAGATTTTCAAGTCAGATCTGCATTACACCCAGATTCAGCACTTAGAATGAAAATGGTGAAATCGGGCCCAATGTATAGAACAATGAGGAGGATGAGAGGCTCATTATGACTTCTGTTGCTCTACTGCTATAAAAATAAAGAACATAAATAAACTAGTTCCTTCATAACAAGCAGTAATCCATTGATGTGTATGCTGAACATTGTATTGTCATGTGGCTGCGTGAGAATGGTGACACAGGTGATAAGTTCAACACTTCATTGCAAAGGACCTCAACTGCTCTTAAATGCCATGCCAATAGCCATGCACGAGTAACTTTTGGCGCTGTCCTTACATTCCATATCACTAACTGTGCACAGATCACATTGCAATATGTGAGTGGATGTACGTTCTACACATTCCCTATTTTTAGTTGGGACAATTTGTAACTGCATGCAAAGAACACTACCAAAATGACAATAAGAAACAATGAGGAACTTGAACACACAGAGCATGAACTTAAAGCTAAATTTGTACCAGCTCCGCCCTCCAACAATTTTCAGAAACAACACATAACTATATTTAAGTTGGTACACAGTCCTTAAAATTGGGGTTTGGCTGGATACGGCCTGGGAGCTGCACTTTGGACAAACCCGTTGTAGATGGTAATGGTCATTGGTTGGAAGATGTTGTCGAAGAAGATTTGACATGTTGCTGCTGCGCCGCTTCTAGATGGTACACACTTTGTAGAATAGACAATCATAGAATACCTACAGTGAAGAAGGAAACCATTCGGCCCATCGAGCCTGCACCGACAACGATGCCACCCAGGCCCTATCCCTGTAACCCCACAAATTTACACTGATAATCCCTCTAATCTACGCATTCTGGGGCACTAAGGGGCAATTTAGCATAGCCAATCAATCTAACCTGCAGATCTTTGGTCTGTGGCAGGAAACCAGAGCACCCGGAGGAAACACACACAGACACGGGGAGAATGTACAAACTCAGTGACCCAAGCTGTGAGGCAGCAGTACTAATCATTGTGCCCTATGCGAAGGTGGCAGATGGAATGAATGTTTAATATCAAGTGACTTGCAACTTTTTATTAGGATGTGGTTATAATTCCTTACCTGCAACAGGAAATTTGAGATTATTCATTTTCCCCATTAAGTATTAGCATGGGAGATACACTGTAAATATTGTTCTCAATGCTTTTGGCTGTGAGCAATGTTCGCTGTGTATAACTTAATAAAATTTGGTATTTCGTTGCTTAGAATTAGATCCAAAGTTGCAAACTTACCTATTAATTTAATGGAGGGTGGTGAGTTAACTCAGCATTTTCTTGCAGATTTCATTGCTCATTAGATTTTCTTCCCTGTGCTTCTAATATACAGAGGGTGATTTTCCTGGATCTGTGCCCAAATACACCAAATCACTTGTGTGCAGCTAGTACTGGGAAAATCAGGTGAGTTGGAAAGTATGGCAGCAAAGGCTGATTTTCCTTGGACACAGACCCAGGAAAATGTTCCCTATATGTTTCTCAAAATAAATCTCTTCCACTTTGCCATTTCACTGTGTGATGGACAAAATTAATTTGAAACACCAATGACATAATTCATGAGTTAAACTCATACTATATTCCTTTTGCTGTGGTCATTTTTTGGACTATTGCAATCTGGTCCTCAACAATTGTCCATGCCAGCACTCTCACCCCTGAGTCAGAAAATCATGGATTCAAGTCCTAATCCAGCGCTTTGGACATAGGATCTCGGTTTACTACAACTGGACGTACTCTCTGTAAAGTCTGAGACTATGGGGGAGGTAGCCCCAAAAAAGTCACACCAAAGGCAAACCACTATAGGGTTTATTGAAGAAGTGTACTCCTCACACTCCAGCCCTCAAGTGGCTGTAGGGGTAGTGCTCCGGGCAGATAACTGCATCCTCCAGGACACCAGCAGCATGCTCTTAAACGGGCTATGCCCCACACACATAACATTGTCCATTTAGATGACGCATTAAACCAAGGCTTTGCTAGCCCCCTTAAGTTGATGATATTCAAATCATAGAATCCCTACAGAGTGGAAGGAGGCCTTTCAGCACATCGAGTACCACCAATTCTCTGAAATAGCATCTTACCCAGACCCACAGCCCACCACCTTCCCACTACCTGCCCCTGCCCTATTCATGTAGCCTTGTGCACTTGCCATAGCTAATCCACCTGACTACACATCTTTGGACTCCAAAGGGCAATTTACCATGGCCAATCTACCTAACCCATATATCTTTGGAGAGTGGGAGGAAACTGGAGCATCCAGAGGAAACTCACATTTACATGGTGAGAATGCGCCAACTCCACACAGTCACCCAAGGCTGTAACTGAACCTGGTCCCTGGCGCTGTGAGGCAGTAGTGCTAACCATGTTCCTATGTTTCCCATTTACTTAAGGACAATAAGCCAAGTTCTCTCCAGTATCCTAACCAATATTTATCCCTCAACAAGACTCATTAAAGTAAATTACAGCATGTAGTCATTTAAATCATCACTGTTTGTGCGACTTGACTGTGTACAAAATGACTGCTGTGTTTCTCACATTATAACAGTGATTACACTTCAGAAGTATTTCATTGTTTATGAAAACACTTTCACATCCTGATGTGATGTTGAAAGAGATGATGAACGTGGTTTTACATATTGCACTTGATATGTAAGTGCCATGTTCTTGCTCAATTTAATTTTAACTTTTTTTCCTCACTGTCTCCCAATATTGATTGAATAGTTTTCCCAATGAACCAGGAAAGGTGACAATTATTTTTGGTTGTGAATTAAAGGTAAAGAATTCAAAAGTAATAACATTTTAAAACAACAGCACTCAGCTTAGCTTAATAGCTGATTAAGAAATTTAAAATGTGAGAGGTCACTTATTTTTAAAAATCTTTCATGGGATGGGAAAATTGTTGGCAAGACCAACATGAATTGCTTATTTCTAACTGCCCTTGAGAAAGGGGTGGCATGCCACCTTCTTGGACCACAGTGGTTCTTGTGATGTGTGTACACCCACAGTGCTTTTAGGAAAGGAGTTCCAGTTTTTGCACCAAGTGACAATGAAGGATCACATCAGGATGATTTTTGATTTGGAAGGAAACTTGTAGGCCATGGTGTTTCTCGGCCATTATTCTTCTGGAGTGGTAGAGGTTGCAGGTTTGGAATGTACTGTTGAAGGCAGGATGCCAGCTTGTTGCACTACATCTTGTAGATGTACACTGTTGCCACAATGTGCCAGTAGTGGCAAAGTGAATGTTTAATATGTCAAGTGGGGTGTCAATCAATAGGTTGATTTGTCCTGGATAATCTTGATCTTCTTGAGTGTTGTCAGGGCTGCACTCATCCAGGCAATTGCAGAATATTCCAACACACTCATAACTTGTATCTTGTATCTTGTAGATGGTGGACAGACTTTGGGGAGTCAGGAGGCGAGTCACTCACTGCAAAATTCCCAACTCCTGACTTGCTTTTGTGACTGAAGTATTTATATAGCTGGTCTAGTTAAGTTTCTGGCCAATGTTAACCTCCAGGATGTTGGTGGTGGGGAATTCAGTGATTGTATTCATCAAGGGAGGATGTTTAGATTTTCTCAGGTTGGAGATGTTTATTACCTAGTACTTGTTACTTGCCCCTTATCAGCCCAAGTCAAAAGTTGTCCAGGTTTTGCTGCATTTGGACCTGAACTGCTGCAGTATCTAATGAGTTGCAAATGGTACTGAAAACTTGAACATCCCATCCCTACTTCTGACCTGATGCTGAAAAGTTATTGATGAAACAGTTGAAGATGGTTGGATCTGCTGTTGCCATTGTCCTGACATTGTGCACAGGTAGTCTTCAAGGTTACTCATCCTTTGTGAAATGTTGTTACATTGTTGCCCTAATTTGGGGTGCACTGAATTCTTTACATTTAAAAACAAGATCAACAATCATCATAATTCTTTTGCTCAAGTTATTTTCGGAACAATTTGAGGTTTTACTATCTGAGATGAACCCAGAAAGTATCCAATTTGAAATGCTTCCTTGCAGCATCTTTCACACTATTTGTTTTCATAGATTCTGTTCTTTTGAGCAAAAGCATTATCATTCAAAATTATTGTTAGATATTATTTAACTTCTATCAAGTATACCAATAAACTAAATTCATCATTGTTCATTCTTTAAATACTCATAAAACTGATAATTCTACATAAATAAATAATTTGAAATTCCACTTGACAATCACCCATTATTTTTGTCCGCATGAACTTTTCTGAAGGTACACTTAAAGCTGCAACAGGAGGGTGTTAGCCTGGTCCACCAGAAAATAAAATCTCAAAGGATTCCAGAGACTTCGACACACACTTCAAGGCTTATTCTCCAGTGCAGTACTGAAGGAGTGTTTCACTGTCAGATGTGTTCTCATTCAGATGAGATGTTAAGTTGAAGCCCTAGTAGATGTAAAAGATCCTATGATGTAAAGTTAAAGAACAGCAGGGGGGGATTCTCCCCAATATGATGACGAATATTAACCTTCATCTAACACAGCTTATCTTGTTATTACCACACTGGTGTTGTGGGAGCTTGCTGAGTGCAAAGTAGGTTTCCTACATGACCTCAGTGACTGCACTTTTAAAGTGCTTCACTGGTTGCGAAGCTCATTGAGTGTGAGATTCCTAGGAAGAAACAGTTAGCCTTAGCAAGATGCATTCAGAATAAAACTGCACGTTCTGTTAAAACATTAATCATGTTATTTCCCTTCTCGACTGCATCTGCTGATACAAGTGTATGATAGTGTTAAGTGGACAAAATGTACAATTCAATTTTCAATAGACTATATCCCTCCCCTATTCATGAGAAGCATAGCATGTTTCAATGGCTTGTTACCAGAAATGCAAACAATGAACTTAAACATAACTTGAACTTTTAACTCCTACACTGACACTATTACAAATGCAATCTGTGGGATGACTTCTTTTGTTGAAGTTGACATAATTCTTTCTGTGACTAGGAATCTACTTTAGTCATCAGTGACAGCAAGCAATTGTTCACCACTGGAAAAATCTACAAGATCAATAATAACTTCAGTCCACGGTCCTGGACGTAGTTCAATCAGCTTGATAGGATCATGAAGATTTGACATTGTGGTTGCTTGACATGACAAACACTGATTTACTTTGTGCTCTACCATGCAGTCAATTCCTGAGAATCATGCCTTTTCCCAAAGGAGCTGTTTGGTTTTGACAATTTCCTGGTGACCTTCATGTGCTGTATCCATAATACATTTTCACAATGATTGGGGATAGCCATATAGTTGTCTTGTAACACAAGTTCAGATGTGATTGCAATGGTGAGCTAATTTTGAACATTGTGAAGATCTTGTAGTGTGAGAGCAATCATGTTTGTAAACACTCTTTTGATCACATCTTTTCAGTTTTGTGACTCCATTACCATCATAGATAGTTGCAATGTCCCATCTTTCTCAGTTGCTGCTTTGATGTCAGCTGATTTTAGTAACTTTGGCACTGTGTTTACGCTTAAGTAGTCAAGATGTTGCTGGACAACCTTTTCCTCATGACTAGTCAGACTGACTGTTGGCAATGGATATCATGGAAGGATCATTTCCTATGTGGATTTCTGAACAAGCTTACTAATGGCTTATGATCGATCATTACTTCAGACCTACTTCCATACAAATAGAGATGAAAATGTAAGACATCCTGTACGATTGAGAATGCTTCTCTCTCTATTTGCAGAATAATGTTGCTCTAAAGGCATTAGTGGTCAGTTTGCCATCATAATGATTGATGAATTGCCTGTCTTGTTTATTTGCATGGGAACTTTACCTAGGCCAATGGGCTTGTATCCGTGACTAGCTGTGTGGTTTTTTTCAGGGTTTAAGTGCAACTTGCTGCCATCCATTGTTTGATCTGATGTACAGCCAGTTTGTGTGAATTAGTCCACCCCCACTTGAAGATCCCTTTTGTCAGATCATGTGGAAGGCAAGATAACATAGTGAGGTCAGGAATTAAATGACCACAGTGATGAGTCTTAGCAGAACTTCCTGCATGCTTGGTAAGATCTGCAACATTTCAAGGACTTCAGCCTTCCATTGAGATGACACTCTTTCCCCGTTGTACAAGTGATCAAAGAATTATATTCTCACTTCAATGAACAAACACTCATCTTGTTAAATGTTAGGTTATACTCTCTGAGATGATGTAGATATGGATGTAGGTGTGTCTCGAGGTGAGAGTGTCGTCACTGATGTTCAGCTTGTCTTCAAGTATTTGAAGTTCAAACTGGATCACATGCTGTAATACGACAGCTGTTGAACAGACTCCAAACTTGACTAGCTTGTCTCAAAGAAGTGCGATCTGAATAGAGAATATGGTGCGCTTTCTCAGTTTTTCTGCAAGCTCGGTTTGATGGTAGCCAGCATTGAAATCAAGTTGTGTGAAGTGTTTAGCATCATTCATTTTCTCTGTGATATCATCAAGTGTCAATGTCAAGTGTCTTTCTCATTAGTTTGGTGACACGTTTCAATATAGGTTTTAAACTGATTCTTGCTTCTGGGTTTCTTGATGACTTGTATGGGTGAGACCCAACTTTTTCAATAATGCTGAGAAAAAGTAAGTGCTGAAGTTCCTTTTCTGTCTGCTTTCTGACACGAAGCAGCATTCATCACATTGATACATGACTGGGACACATTAGGGTTGACATGCAACTTGTATATCCTCTTTTCATTTGTCAATACCAGAAAAGAAGTCAAGATACAGTTTGGGCATGTTGATGGTATGTGTAGGAATTGCGTATGTGATTGAAATCATGTGGATATCGGTCTCTGTGTGGAAACTGATAAGTGAGCCACTTTCTTCAGACATGACATAGAATACAGTATTTGCTCTTGAGTTTTTGAATGAGATTGACATTTCAGGGTTCCAACACCCCCTCAGTGGTTTGTCACTGTTGGAAGAGAAAATGTTCCTGTTCAGTAGTGGTTTGCAGGAAAAGGGCAGTTTGTTGAACATTTTGTCTCCCTTGAAATTTATACATTTGAGAGCATTTATTTCTCGGTGGTCAGTGGTCACATGTGAGTGGTTGCTGTGTCCAAAAGAAGGCACCAGAAGAAGGCATTCAGGGTCATCCACTTCTGCATTGAGTACATTATCTCGCCTGTGGAACATGCATGTGACAATCTTGTGATGATTTTGGTTTTAGTAACTGATTTTGCTGATGAATGGCAAACACAAGTGAAATGGTTGAGTATCCCATGGACTTTACACCGTTTTCTAGCATCAGGACATTCTGCATGTGTAAGTGTCCCAAAGGTACCTTCCAGTTCTTGATTTTCATATTGAAGAAGCAATGCCTTTTTCCCTTCTGTCAGCCGTTGTTATGAAACCTGCCATTGCCCTCTTGAAATGTTGAAGCCATTTTTGCCAACATGGGAATAGAGATGATGGCTCTAAATACACATCAATGGACACAGACAACTCATTTTGGTATGGACTGCAGTGATGCTATGATCAAGGAAACAGGATTGCATTCCTTTTGAAATAAAACTTCTCTGTGGTAGTCTGAGATCAAGTGCTTTTTGTTGGATGGTTTTGTTGACAAGGCGTACTTGTGCATGTGTGTATCTGCACGTCTGCCTGTTCAGTTGTTAGTCTTGAGCTGGAGTGCCTCATGTGTGTCTAACGAAAAGGCTACAGCTTCAATATATTAAAAGTCTGCCTGCAGAAAGTAGACAAAGAGCTTCCAAAGGTTTCACATCTGAAAGTCTTGTTTCATATTTCTTACCACCTTTGCCACTAACATGATGTGGTTGGGAAGAAACTGTAAGATTCAGCAAAATGCATTTAGAATCGGAACTGCGCAGGCTATTAAAAAATTGATTTCTTTATTATACTCTGGAATTCCTCTGCTGGTACATGTGTGGCAGCCTTAAGTGAATGAAATTCACAATACAATTTTCAATACAATACACTGAAATTACTACCAAATATGCAAACCTTCTTTCGTCCTATGTACTATAACTTATACAAGGGCCTTTCACATTCACAGCAGCGTTACTGCAACTGACTGTTACCTGTCTTTAGCAAGTATATTTTCAGTTACCAAAGCCAGTGGTTTACAGGAATAGAAATATCACTCATAATTGCATATTCAAATTCAAGTCACTTTAAGAGAATACAATATTTCAGCCGACCTTTGAACCATGATTAACGTGATGCCCAAAATGTTTTCTGATAATACTCCAAACATTGATTGCGATTGTCAACTTTCCACACTTCACTAGAACAGCTCATATAGAAAGAAGATGAATAGAAGCTTTTATAACATAAAACTTTCATAGATGTTCAGGGAATGACATGGCATTTAAATACAATTTAAGTGTAATTTAGAAAGCAGGTCAAATTAAAGTGTCAAGTTCTGAAGTGTTCCAAATACACAGTCTAACTTAGGCATTATACAGAGTTTCCATTAGTTGTTGGGTAAGGTTGCAATGATGGAATACCCAAAGGAAATTTGGGGTCAATTATGATTGAAGTGATGCAAGATGAAAGACGGCATGCCAGAATGGTGAGTAGGCTTCAGAGATGGGTTGTCTGTACCTGACATTAGGAACTAACCATGTGTCCAGGTTGGTACAGGTATCTATTGATGACCAGACAAAGCTGGTTGGAGTTAACTGCAGGATTTTGCCAACTGTGCTAAGAAAACCTCAGCTTCAAGTTATCATAGGAATAACTTTTGCCAGCAATAGTCAAGATGGTCTCCTTTCTCATTATTTCATCCTTGGTTTCTTTCAGTTTAACACAGTAAAAAGTCTGACAACACCAGGTTTTAGTCCAACCTATTTATTTGATAATATACTCACTAGCTTTCGGGGTTACCCCCTTCGTCAGGTGAATGGAGAGTTCTGGCCTCAGACAGAGCATATAAAGCACAGACAGTTTAGAGATTACTGATTCGCATTTTAATCAGTAATCTCTAAACTGTCTGTGCTTTATATGCTCTGTCTGAGGCCAGAACTCTCCATTCACCTGACGAAGGGGGTAACCCCGAAAGCTAGTGAGTATATTATCAAATAAATAGGTTGGACTAAAACCTGGTGTTGTCAGACTTTTTACTGTGTTTACGCCAGTCCAACGCCGGCATACCCACATCATTCTTTCAGTTTGCCAGAGTGATTGGCTGCCACATCAGGCAAATGTCTGCACTGCTAGGAGGATTAATTGGTCTTGGGCTGGTTGCAATGCAGATTCAGCAGAATGATACCAGGGCTGAGATGATCAAATTCCGAGCACATGTTGCATAAACCTGAACTATATTCCCTTGAGCACAGGACTGAGGAATGACGTGATAAATTATACAAAGGGAAACTATTTCCTCTAATGGGGGAACACCAAGAAGACATTGGGTGGGATTTTCTGCACCGCCCATGGTGGGTTTTCTGGTGGTGGAGGCGGGTTGCCATTGGCCAGCAGGTTCCGTGGCAACCATTATTTTACAGTTAGGCCTAAGCTATAAAAAAGTGAAACCAAGGAATACTCTTACTGCATAAAAGACAACAAAAGCTAGAATTGTCTCCTGCATAAAAGCAAATTACTGCGAATGCTGGAATCGGAAACCAAAAAAGAAGATGCTGGAAAATCTCAGCAGGTCTGGCGGCATCTGTAAGGAGAGAAAAGAGCTGATGTTTTGACAAGCTTTGACAAAGGGTTATCTGGATTTGAAATGTCAGCTCTTTTCTCTCCTTACAGATGTTGCCGGACCTGCTGAGGTTTTCCAGCATTTTCTCTCTCAATTGTCTCCTGCAGCTGCCTGTGGATGTTAAAACAATTGGAGATCTCAAGACCTAAATGGACAGGTCTTTATTAGGGAAGGAAGGATAAGGAAGCTAAACGGAGATGAGGTGCAATTTCCGCAGTTGCACAGGAATTGTCAATTCAGAAGTTGTGGTGTAAGTTGCCTTGCTCGTTTGGAGATTTTGCTGAACTGAAACCTCATTGACATACTTAACAGCCATACCAACAGAGGACATGAACTTGCAGTACTTAACAACTAGATACCACCAAACCAGAAAAGCTGAGGCTTGTCCATTCTACGGAAAGTGACTTTTGATGAAGTGCTAAGCTTAACTTCTCTGCTTTTCAGTGCTATCCCTCTTGAAATGAGCCCCAGTACTTTGCCTATTTTGTTTTAAGGCCTTACTTGCCTCACAATTTTGAATTCTTATCCACAGCCCAGTTTACCCTTTCTGCTCAGACATTGATGCCATTCTGGCTCAGGTATAGCCTATCCTAGCCCATTCCAGTAGTATAGCATCACTTTGCAGTGTCCAGTGCATTGAAAGCCCTCCTTCCCTTGGTAGTCTTTCAGTCATACACTCACCTTCCTTTCTATCTATCCCAATGCCAAGTTAACAGGTGACTTGGGTAATAATCATGAGGTTGTAACCCATGAGATCCCTGAAATGTTTTTGTGTGTGATTCTCCAATATGATGCAAGTGTTTCAAGGTTGTGAACTGTATGTTTACGTTTCAATGTGTACCCTTTGGGAGAATGGTACATGCCTAGAAGGTGATGAAAGAGGAGTAAGGTGCTGTCAGTTTGGCATGCTGAGACAGGTTGGCATATATGCTTGGGGAAACTACTTATTAGCTTGCTATTGGTGAATAGTGCTACCTGAGTATAAATTACATTCATCTTTTCTATTGAAAGAGAGTAACTATTACAATGGTGATTTGTATGCTTCACTGTTCCATTATTTGCTTACAAATGCTTTTTTTCTGCCTCCACACTTATTTGTCAGCCGCTGGTGATCGATTTTTTTTTTGTCCCGAACTGGTCTTTGAAATGTTGAAATATACTTGGAGAAAGTGCAACAATTTTCCTCTTCCATGTATAGCCACTTATCTTTTAAGTGCTCTCATTCTCTAGGTTTAAGTACAGTTTCCTAACCCTCTTGTTCCCTACTAGGCAACATATTTAACAATAGAGTGGCCTGTGAGTTTGGATGGTTGAAAACCTGGCTGAAAACCTGGTGTCATTCACGTCCTTTGTCAGTATTGTACGATGTCCAGCAAATGTCCAACAGGTCACTGCTCCTAATGCTGGGAATGCAAAATAAACTGGAATGTATGAGGGAGTCATTTGTGATTTAAATAATCTTGCCTGTTGTTGAGCCAGGTAGCAATTATCAGCTCTCAAGCTGGATTGTGGAGGAGCAAAGTTTACAGTTCCTCATTTCACTGAAGCAGGGGATTTGCTGACAGTGCAGTTGATGTGGCCGAGTTTGAAAAACTTTCCACATCATTAACCATTCCTCCAGAGTGAAAAAAGAGATCCCATTGTGCGACAGCCATTACCATTGCAATTTTCTGGAAAGCAACATACTTCAGGTCCTGAAAGAGGTTAAGGAAAAACACAGAAAATGACAAACAACAGTCTTTATTGAAAATAGTGGCACCCACACAGAATTTTAAGTCTGTCATTTTCTAATAGTATGGAGTCAGGTGCTAAGCAGCTGTGAAAAACATATAAGGTTGTGATTATCTTATTATCCACTTTTGTCACATTATCTCATTAGTAGCACAGATAAGATAAGTGATGTTTTTCTGTCAGGAAATAGGAAACAATACGCCACAGATTTCCCATCACACATCCTCGCTGTTGGAATGGATGGCTTTTTACTCATAATTTTAAGTGAAAAACTACTCAGCCAGAAATCACAGAATCACAGAATTGTTATGGCACAGAAGGAGGCCATTGGCCCATCATATCTGCACTGCTCTCCAAACAGCTTAGCGCTGTTCTCCTGCCTTTTCTTCATCCCCTGCACATTGTGTCAATTCAGATAATCATCTAATGCATTCTTGAATGAGTCAATTGAACCTGTATTCTCCACACTTGCAGTCAGTGCATTCCAGACCCGAGTTACTTGCTGTTTGAAAGTTTCTTTCTCACATTATATTTGCTTCTTTTGCAAGTCAATGTGAATCTGTGCCCTCCCATCCTTGATAATTTTATGAGGAAACAGTTTCTCCCTATTTACTCCGTCCAGCTCCCTCATAATTTTGAACATCTCCATTAAATCTCCTCTTAGCTTTCTTCTCGCCAAGGAGAACAGTCCCAACTTCTCCTATCTATTCTCATAACTGAAGTTTCTCATCCCTGGAATCATTCTTGTAAACCTCTTCCGCACTCTCTTTAATGCGTTCACATCCTTCCTCTCATGTGGTGCCTAGAACTGTACTCCAGCTGATGTCTAACTAATGTCTTGTAAGAGTTCAGCATAATCTCCTTACTCTTGTACTCTATGCCCCCATTAATGCTTTACTATATGCTTACTATTAATGCTTACTATATGCTTTACTAACTACTATCTCTACCTGCCCTGCCTCCTTCAATGATCAATGCACATATGCGCCCCTTAAAAATTTTACCCCTTATTTTGTATTGCTTCTCCATGTTCTTCCTACCTAAATGGACACTTCCGCATTGAACTTCATCTGCCATCTTTTTGCCCATTCTACCAACTTGTCTATGTCCTTTTGAACTTCTATACTGTCCTGTTCACAGCTTACATCACCTCTCACTTCCCTACATTGAATTTCATCTATCACCTATCTGCCCACCCCACCAACTTGCCTATTATCCTTCTGATGTTCCCTGCACTTCTTTTGGTCTTTAGGGGAAGGGGAATGCAAAATGAGACAGCCCAGCAGTTTTGACAGCATGGGCTGCTGCTGTTTGGCTGAAACAGGAGGTACCTCCTTTGGGTGGGGGTGGAGGGATGGGGGGGTGGTGGGTTTGGGGTTTCTTGTGCCCAAAGGGGGAACAGCCTGAAGATGATAATCCCAGGACATATCTTCACTTTTTCATGGGGACTGGTTGCAGTTCCAGCAGTAGCCACTATCACCTTCTGGTGCTGCTGGGCTACAGAGCTGTTGGACAATCAGATTGGCTTATAGCTTGCTAGGACAGAACAGGACTTTTTGTTTCTGAGGGGTGGAAGTCCCACTCTGCACTAGTTAAAGCACTGTGGATTTTCACTGTGGGGAAGCCAGATTTCTGAAGTTAGTTACCCTGTCCATTGCCTAAGCCCTATCATTTTTGGGCTTCCCTCATGCACAGAACATCCACCTAAAAATTCAGACCAGGTAGGAAATGACCCATAAAGGGCCAATATTGACCAGTTAAGGGCTTCAACTGGGTTAACTGCGGGTGGCCAGTCTGATGACTTGCCCACCCCAGCATCAAATTGCTATGAGGTCAGGGCAGGTGGAAACCCAGTGGAACTCTGGTTCCTTTTATTTCACACTCCTATCCATTGCCAAAATCCCCCTACTGCTACAGTCCAAAAGAAAATAGAGGGGAATGAGGCCCTTAAATGGCAAATAACTGTCAATTTGAGAGCCTCAATAGGCATGAGGGCAGACAGGCTGCATAAGGCCTTACCCACTTGCCATAACATGAGAGACAGGTTGGCCATGTATGGGAGGCAGCAGACTGACCACCTACTTTATGCTGGTAGTTTATAGTCATGTGCTGCTGTAAGCTGGTGTGACATTGAATGAAATGTTTTAGTAAATATGATTTGTGGATCACTGGGAAGTCTTCCAGGGAGGATGGGACCTGTACAAGAAGGACGGGTTACATCTGAACTGGAGGGGCACCAAGTTCCTGGCTGGGAGGTTTGCTAGTGTGGTTCGGGTGGGTTTAAACTAATGTGGTAGGGGGTGGGAACCAGAACAATAGATCAGCAAGCATAGAGTCTGGAGACGAGCATGGGGCTAAGACAAAGCTACCTAAGAAGAAGAGCAACCTGGGGGAGGATGAACTCAGTGGGCCTGGAGGTCTGGAGTGCATCAGCTTAAATGCAAGGAGCGTAACAGGCAAGGCAGATGAACTTAGAGCCTTAATGCATGCGCAGGTCTTGGATGTGGTTGCAGGGACAGAGATTTGGTTAAAAGAAGTACAGGACTGGCAGCTGAATATTCCGAAGTATAAGTGTTTTAGGTGAGACAGAGGAGGGGCTATAATAGGTGGGGCAGTAGCAATACTGGTTAGGGAGCATATTACAGCAGTACAGAGGGTAGACAATATGGAAGGATCATGTAATGAGACACTATGGGTAGAGCTCAGAAACAGGAAGGGCACAGTCAACTCTGCTGGGGGTATGCTACAGGCCTCCCAACAGGGGAAGTTGAAGAATGGATATGTAAAGAGATTTGGACAGGTGTAGAAAAAATAGGGTTGTTGTAGTGGGAGACTTTAATTTCCCTCATATAGATTGGAAATCCCTTAGGGCTGGGGGGATGGATGGGGAAGAATTTGTAAAATGTGTCCAGGAAGGTTCTTCGGAACAATATGTTGATAGTCCAAGTAGAGAGGGGGCTATACTGGACCTAGCACAGGGGAATGAGCCTGGTCAGGTTATCAAAGTTTCAGTGGGGGAACATGTGACGAGCAGCGACCACAATTCTGTAAACTTTCGGATAGTAATGGAGCATTGTCCTATGGGTGAGGTGCTGAATTGGGGGAAGGCTAACAACAGCTGGATTAGGAAGGGTTTGGTGGCTGTTGATTGGGAGAGGCTATTCAAGGGTAAATCCACATCTGGCATGTGGGAATCTTTTAAGGAGCAGTTGATAGGAGTGCAGGACAGGCATGTGCCTGTAAAAAGGAAGGACAGGAAAGGTAGGATTCGAGAGCCGTGGTTAACCAGAGAAATTGTGGGTCTAATCAAAAAGAAAAATACGGCATACATAAGGTCTGGGCAGTTAAAAACAGATGAAGCACTGGAGGAATACAGAGAAAGTAGAAAAGAATTCAAACAGGAAGTTAGGAGGGCAAAAAGGAGTCACGGAACGTCCTTGGCAGACAGGATTAAGGAGGATTGCAAGGCATTTTATACATGTGCTAAGAAGGAGAAGGTCATCAGAGAATGAGTCGGACCTCTCAAGAACAAAGAAGGGGAATTATGCTTAGAACCCAAGGAAGTACATGAGATCCAAAATGAATACTTTGCATCAGTATTCACAAAGGAGAGGGACACGTTGATTGTTAGTATCTCTGAGGGATGTGTAGACCCGTTAGAACAAATCACAATTACAAGGGAGGAAGTATTAGGTGTTTTAGGAAGCATTAAGGTAGACAAACCCTCAGGGCCAGATGGCATCTGTCTTAAATTGCTGAGGGAGACAAGAGATGAAATTACTGGGCCTCTAACAGAAATCTTTGTTTCTTCATTGGACACAGGTGAGGTCCCAGAGGATTAGAGGATAGCAAATGTGATCCCGTTATTTAAGAACAGTAGCAAGGCTAACCCGGGTAATTATAGGCCAGTGAGCTTGACATCCGTAGTAGGGAAATTGTTGGAGAAGACTCTTAGAGAAAGGATCTATACACACTTAGAACTGAATAGTCTCATTAGCAATAGGCAACATGGTTTTAAACAAGGGAGGTCATGCTTCACAAATTTGGTTGAGCTTTTTGAGGAGGTGACAAAAATGATTGATGAGGGAAAGGCTGTGGATGTCGTCTACATGGATTTTAGTAAAACATTTGACAAGGTCCCTCGTGGCAGGCTGGTACAAAAGGTTAAATCTCACGGGATCAAAGTTGAACAAGCTAGATGGGTATAGAACTGGCTTGGCCGTAGAAAACAGAGGGTAGCAGTGGAGGGCTCATTTTCTGATTGGAGGTCTGTGATTAGTGGTGATATATATAAATGATTTGGAAGAAGATGTAGCTGGTCTGATTAGTAAGTTTGCGGATGACACGAAGATTGCTGGAGTTGCGGATGAGCATTGTCAGAGAATACAGTAGAATAAAAAATTGGGTGGAGACATGGCAAATGGAATTTAATGAGATAAATGCGAAATGAAGCATTTTGGTAGATCTAATGCAGGGGAAGCTATACGGTAAATGGCAGAACCATCTGGAGTATAGGCACACAGAGAAATCTGGGTTTGCAAGTCCACAGATCCTTAAAGCTGGCAACACAGGTGGAAAAGGTGGTGAAGAAGGCATATAACATGCTTGCCTTTATTGAATGGGGTGTGGAGTATAAAAGTTAGCATGTGATGTTGCAGTTATATCAAACATTGGTTTGGCCACGTTTGGAACACTGCATCCAGTTCTAGTCACCACACTACCAGAAGGACATGGAGGCTTTGGAGAGAGTGCAGAAAAGGTTTACCAGGATATTGCCTGGTATGGAGGGTATTAGCTATGAGGTGAGATTGAATAAACTAGGTTATTCTCCACGGAAAGATGGAGATTGAGGAGCGACCTAATAGAGGTTTATAAGATTATGAAGGGCATAAATAGGGTGAACAGTTGGAAGTATTTTCCCCTGGTCACAAATAACAAACACAAGGCGTCACAAGTTCAAGGGAAGGGGGGCAAGGTTCAATAGAGATATGCGGGGGACGTATTTTACACACAGGGTGGTGGGGGCCTGGAATGCGCTGCCAAACAAGGTGGTTGAGGCAGACATGCTAAGATCATTTAAGACTTATCCAGATAGCCACATGAACAGATTGGGAATAGAGGGATACAAAAGGATGGTCTAGTTAGAAACACATGATCGGTGCAGGCTTGGAGGGCTGAAGGGCCTGTTCCTGTGCTGTATTGTTCTTTGTTCTTTGACTAAGATGTGCTTTGCTGAATCCTTAATACTTAGGTTGACTTAAAGAACCTATGATATTATTAACCACGACCAATACAATAAAACTAATGACATAATCTATTTTCTCATCGTGAACTTGACAACCAGCAACAAGCGAAGCAAAGAAAAACAAATCCAAAGACGAGACATACTTTATAAAAGAATAATACTGAAGTTCCTTTGAAGTGCCATCAGTGCCACAAAGTTTATGCAGCAGAATCTAGCATATATTATATATAAACTGTACTGAACATCTCTAGAATAAAATATTAAAATTTCTCTAGTGCTCAAAATCTGCACACATACATTATTTAAGACATAATAAAGTGAAACCAATAAACTTCTACTTCAAGCTTTGCAGTCCCCTGCAGTAATATAACATAAGAGCACAGTTAGGACATCTCTGGTAGTTATTGTGTTGCACTATTTTATATTTCTGCTATATTTCTCAAATACTAGCAAACAATTTTTCAAAATTCTCCTTGTTTTATTCCCATCAAATCATTGGAACACAGAGTTTGCTTCTATTTTGGTCTGATATCTATTTTGCAAGAGCTGTCTGACTTCGCTTTGAGAGTTTTAGCTCCCCTGTGGGTAATTAACTGGAATGTGTCAAATAAGGATCCTGTTCTAATTTTAAAATGCTGAATTTTTCTGGAGTTTGTGTTGTTTAAGGCAGGCATCTCATACATTTATTGAAGAAGGGTTCTGTAATGACAGTCGGTCCTCAATGTTACATCAACAAACAAGTTAGCAGGGCACCAACAAAAAGAAATCCCGACAACTCCCAGAACTTGGCTTGAAGAGCAATAAATAAGCAGTAAACTGGCATTTAAAGTTTTCCATAGAGAGGCTAGCAAGAGCAGTAGTTCTCCTCTGGATTCAACAAGGGAAGTGAAGGTATCCGTTGCCTTATATTCTATCCTCTTTTCCTGAATTTGCTGATTGTCTGGAACGTTATTTCCCTATTCCAATAATTACTTTGTGCCCAACTGGTAGCTTCATGGTGAATAGCAAAAGATGTCCAATAAGGTTTAGCAGTTCATGTGCACAAATAATTAAGATGTATTGGATGCAAAATATACTTAAAACACTAATTGAATGTTAGCACTTATAACTACTACTAGAATGTTAAAGGGGACGATGTTTTGTTTCAGATATGCAAAAGCCTGGTAAGACACATTTTGAATACCGTCTGCATTTTAGGGAATCACCTGTGGAAATAATATTTAGGCCTTGGAAAGAATACAGTGAAGATTTAAGAGAATGCTACAAGGACTTCCAGACAGATTACATACAATGGACTGGTATTCCATGGCTTATAATAGTTTAAGGGGTGATTTGGTTGCAGTTTTAGGATTAGAATTAGGGGATTTTCTAAACTTAAAGTTTCTCCAGTGGCATGTCCCAGTCAAGAGGACATAATCTTAAAATCAGAGCCAAACCATTTAGAAGCAAAATTCACAGGGTTGTTTTATAAATAATAAAAAGTTGAGTGGAGATGATTAAAATGGAATTTGCACTTGGGGCCTGATTTTACCATTAAGTTGTGCCCATTTTCAGGCATGAAAACTTGGGAAGGTCGGGCATGAGGTGAGTAACGCGATTCACGCTTGTCTCTGGACCGGTTCCCTTTTACCAAGGCCCGAAAATGGCTGCGATTGGACCACACCTAAAATGGGCACGACGGCCATTGAAATGCATTTGCTTGCATTTAAATCATCTTAATGGGCTGCAGGCTGAACCTTACCAACACTTCCTACATTACCACTGCATTTGCCCATTCAGAATTGGTGCAAAACAGACACGCTCTACATAAGTCTGATTATGATGCTTCAGTTAGTGAGGAGGTAAGTGCTGAGCATTCGACAGCTCTCTGTTTGAGATTGGTGGGGAGGGGGGTCCGCTGCCACTCTGCCTGAGATCAGTGGGGGGAAGAGGGGGGTCCGTTGCCACTCTGGCTGAGATCAGTGAGGGGGAAGGGGAGAGGGCTCACAATTGCTCTGGCAGAGGGGACGAGACGATAAGGGGGTCAGTAATGTTGGGGGGATGGGGCAATGTCTTTGGGGGCCAGGGGAAGGTATTATCCTGCCCAGGAGCAATGTGGCAGGGGAACTGTATTCTATCATCGTTTTCTGTGCATGTGCAATTGGAGGCGCCAATAGGAGGTGCAGGGTTTCAGACACATTGATCCCCGCTCACAGACCTATGCAGCATGATTCAGAATCGCTGATATTTTTTCAGGCAGAGTGTATTCGGGGGTGCTCAAGAACAGGTCTAAAAGTCGGATCTGAAACACTCCCAGTTTCAAGCCCACCCTGCAATTAAATTCAAAATAGTAAAACAGAGCCCATGGAGCCAGGGGGCATGGCTGATGTAGTAAATGAATAATTTGCATTCGTCTTTACCAAGGAGGCTAATGCGACACAGGCCATTGTGACAGATGATGAAACCTTGTCCCTTGAAAGTTTTAAAATTGATAAGGAGGAAGTATTGAATAAACAGTACTGAAAGCTGACAAGGCACTGGGACCAGATGAGATACATCCAAGGATACTGAAGGAAGTGAGAATAGAAATTGCAGAGTCATTGGTCATAATCTCCTAGTTTTCCCTATGCTCAATGAAGGTGTCGGAAGACTGGAGAATTGAAAACTTTGATCCCTCGTTCAAAAAGGTTATAAGGTTAGCCCCAGCAATTACAGACCAGAGAGTTTAACATAAATGGTGGGCAAGCTTCTGGAAATAATTATCTGGGATAGAATTAGTCGTTGCAAGAAAAATGTGAATTGATTAGGAAGAGCCAGCTTGGATTTCTAAAGGGGAAATTGTGTTTCACTAACTTGCTGGAGTTTTTTGAGGAGGTAACAGAAAGGGTTGATGATGATAATGCTGTTGATGTCGTGTACTTGAGCATCGTAACAAGTTTCACAACACCAGGTTAAAATCCAACAGATTTATTTGGAATCACGAGTTTACAGATCATGACTCTTTCATTAGGCGAGTGGAGAGGTAGGTTCACAAGCATGGGCATAAATAGGCAAAGACACAATTGCAAGATAACTACAGATTGGACTGTGAAGAATGGTTGGAATGCAAGTCTTTTTATGTAATCAAGTCTTTGCATGTAGAGACAGTGCAAGTAGAGAGAGGGATAATCACAGGTTAAAAAGGTGTAAATTGACACCTCTCCATTTGCATTATTTGTAAAGAGGGCTGTTAATAAAGCATACAGTATTCTGGGGCAGAGAGTACATGAGAAAGGAGGTTATGCTGAAAATAAACATGACACTATTTGAACCTCAGCTGAAGACTGTACAATTTTGGGTGCCACACTATAGAAAGGATAGAACACATTGGAGAATGCAAAAGAAGTTTACAAGAATGGTTCCAGGGATGAGAAACTTCAGATATGAGGAAAGATAGGAGAGGTTGGGGTTATTGGGACAGGACAAACGTCTTAAACCATGGCAAAGAGCTAGCAAACAAATAACAGTGGCACTTCCCAATAGTGAAACCACTAGTTTTTTTTTCTGACTCCACATCCAGAAACTACTTTGATTTAAGCTGCATAACAAAAATTCTGATTTTCTTTATATTCATTTGCACCTACATCTTATGATGAGGAAACATTCATTAGCAAGACAATAACATTTTAAATGAATTTCTATCATCAGCAATGTAAACCTCATGACTCAAATTATGATCCCAGTGCCTTTTGCCTGCTATACGAACTGACAAAAGGTCGCAATCTTGCTCCCACAATAGACACATACTCTCCTTCTCAACACCATTCATCAGCGCTATTCGTAATTTATTTCCTTATAAATTTTGATTAATTCTCAATAAGAAATTGGTTTGCATGTACAATCAATACATAGCTTGACTACAGATAAATGGACAATAGTGTGATCAGCACTAATCTTAATACTGTCTGCCTTAAGTAGTATTAATATCCGCCAATAAAACAACTTCAGCATGTACAATCGATGTGTTTTTTAGGTTTAAACACCTAAGTCTGCAAATTTCAGATATAGTGCAGCACTCTAACAGCAGAAAACCTTGACAGGCAACAAAAGCAAATACTTAATGGACCCAAACTGCTCTGTCTTACAGCACACACTGGCCATTAGCAGATAAGCATGTTGAAATGCTATGTACAATATGAATATTCTCACATTTAAGTGCTTTTTAATGCAAGCATTGGTGTAATAACAATGCTGTAAGAATCTATTAGTCAACTAAAACACAGAAAGGTACTGCTTAAATAATTTATAGTAACATCAGTGGGTGGATTTCCAGATCTTGAAATAAAACATTAATGCCGTTTACTCCAGAATAAACCACAAACTATAAATTACTTAACCCGATTAAAGTTTACGCCTGTAATTGATTCCTAATAGAATGCATATAATTACAATTTGAGAAATCCATAGATTTTCTACTGGGTGGAAGGAGGCTGTTTGGCTCATTTGAGTCTGCACTGACTCTGCGAAAGAGCATCACGCCCAGGACCATGCCCCAGCTCCCCCGCCCCCACCCCCCCACCGCATCCCCCCCCCCCCCCCCCCCACCGCATCCCCCCCCCCCCCCCCCCCCCCCAAATCCCCATCCCCATAACCCTGTGCGTTTACTATAGTTAACCCATTGGATCTGCACATCTTTGGACACAAGAGGGCAAGTTAGCTTGGTCAATCCATCTAACCTGCATATTTTTGTATTGTGGGAGAAAACTGGAGCAGCCAAAGGAAATGCACACAGACACAGGAAGAATGTACAAACTCCCCACAGACAGTGACCCAAGACCAGAATCGAACCTGGGTCTCTGGGACTGGGAGCAGCAGTGCTAATCACTGTGCCACCTTTAAATGTAAGGTATTTACAATTAAACTAATATCGATTTGAAATTGAAGTTATAGAAAAAAATTATTTTCAGCAATATGTAGCACAATTAGAATTATATCATATTATAATTTTTATATTTGATTTTAGCACTAATGCAGTAAGCATGGGATCCATCAATCCTGATTGCTGCCTAATCACTCATATGTGTGTGGAAATTAGGTAAGGACTCATGCTTAGTTGTGATGACCATAATGGTTGAATAACTTTCCACTCACTGTCTAATCTCAAGCATGTAAGATAGTTAACAGTGGAATTGCAAACCTACAAGAGTCACTGGTTGAGAAATTGAACTTGTTAGCACCCATTTTTTGGGAACCATGAACAGTATTGGAGTTCCAAAATTATATCCACAATGTGCATACAATCTTGTGGGGTGAACTGTGCTGGGTAACATATGGTGACGCCATTAGCACATGACCCAGTGAACATCTGCTGCAAGTAAGCAAATCAGGCAGAACATGATTTCAATCAGTCATGTCAATGTCATTCGGAGTTCAACACTCCAACTAATGGTCTCTCTTAACCTCACACAGCAGAACACAAAGTTCAGCAGGAGGAAGATTCCTTCAGCACATGCTATTTAAAGGGAACAATGACCACTCATAGCTATTTGCTGACTGATTTCGTCTGGTTGTTTCTTCATTTGATGTCTTCTAAATTTGATTAAATTTGCAAACATTGACAGTGAGTGCTTTACACAGAAACATAGAAAATATGAGCAGGCGTAGTCCATTCAGCCCCTCAAGCCTGCTCCGCTATTCAATATAATCACGGCTGATCCTCTATCTCAACACCATAACTACTACTTTATTCCATACTGCTTGATGCCTTCAGCGTCTAGAAATCTATTTCCTTTGTAAATACATTCAATGACTTGGCTTCCACTATTTCTTTGTAGAGAATTCCACAGGGTCACCCTCATTTGAGTGAAGAAATTTTGCTCATCTCAGTCCATTATAGTCACCTCATATACTGAGACTGTAACCCTCTTGACCCTCACCCAGCCAGGTGGAACATTATCCCTGCATCCAGTTTTTAAGCCCCGTCAGAATTTTATATGTTTTAACGAGCTTCCCCTTAATTCTTCTAAACTTCACTGAATACAGGTGTTGTTGTTCCAATCTTTCCATATGACAATCCTGCCAATACCAGGAATCAATTTGGTGAAACTTCATTGTACTCCCTCAAAGGCGATTATATCCTTCCCTAGCTAAGGAGATCGGAAATGCACAATACTCCAGGTGTGGTCTCACCAAAGCCCTGTACAGTTGCAGTAAGCCATCCTTGCTTCTGTACTCAATTCTTCTTGCAATGAGGCCAACATACCATTTGTCTTCCTAACTGCTTGCTAAGCATGCATGCTTGTTTTCAGTAATTGATGTACAAGACACCAAGGTCCCTTTGTACATAAACATTTCCCAGTCTATCACCATTGAAATAATACTCTGCCATTCTGTTTTTGTTGATTGGTATTAAAAAAAAATTTTGCTGACTTCAAGGCTTCTGCATTAATCAGTTTCTCCCAGACATGAGTAAATTGTTAGGCCATTCTCCATGGAATACAGCATGACTTGCAATCAACAAGGGTCAGAAGAAATAGAACAAGCTGCTAGAACAAGGGGATATAGATGGTAGGATCGAGATGTTTACTGATGACGTGAAAATTGGTAGGGTGGAAAACAGTGAGGGGTTTAGCCATAGATTGAGAAAGGATATCAATGGATTGGTTAGATGGGCAGAGTAGCAAATGGCAATCAACCTGGAAAAGTGGGAGGAATTGTACTTGGGAAAGGTTAACAAGACAAAGGATGTGATGTTATGCTGGAACTGTGTAAAATGGCGGCTAGGCTATAACTGGAGTACTGTGTGTAGTTCTGGTCACGACATTATCGGAAGGATGTGATTGCATTGGAGATGGCGGAGAGGAGATTTATCAGGATGTTGCTTGGACTGGAGGATCTGAGATATGAGGAGAGATTAAATAGACCAGGTCTGTTTTCCTTGGATCAGCAAAGATCGAGAGGTGACCTGATAGAGGTAAATAAGATTGCGAGAGGTCTAGATAGGGTGGATGTTCTGGTAATTTGAAAAGATAGGCTTCAGGCCTCGAAGGTTCAAACAAATAAAGAGCTTTATTGAAAGGATGTTAACGCTACAGGCTGCTAAGGTAGACTGCCCATTTGTTCACATAAACGGCCGATGGTGCCACCACTATGGCCCGTGACCAATACTGCCATCCACTCAATTAATAACTAAACATACAATATAGTATATTGAAATAAAATGAATATATTAAAAACAGTTAATACTGTCAAGTAATTAAAGTAAATACCCAAGAATCCCAGATCCCCTGATGGCGAATTGGAGAAGCCAAAAATTCCATCATTATCACAAAAGGAAATCTCCAAGATCAAAATCAATTAGGTCAACATCTACAAAATCCAAAATAAAGAGCTCAAAGGGAAAGATTCCATTCAGCTCATTAGAAACTAACAACTGAAAGTGTGCTATGGGGAAATGCAGCATTTTTAAACCTAGAAGAATCATTGTAAAGCTTGTTACTTTTGAAGAGCTGGAGGTGAACATGGCTACTATCAGTGTGGCTACTTTGACGTGGTGATTCTAGATGAGCCGATGGTATGAAATTCAATACATTGGTGATTTTATCTCAGTGGCCACCATGTCCCTGTGCCATTTGTAGTCTGCAAGCCAGGCAACAATAGAGGGCAGAAATTGTGGTAGCTTCCTTACTGGAACTTACAAAATGAAGGGAGATCTCATGGAGTCATAGAGATTTACAGCATGGAAACAGGCCCTTCGGCCCAATTTGTCCATGCGCCCTTTTTTTAAAAACCCCTAAGTTAATCCCAATTGCCTTCATTTGGCCCATATCCCTCTCTACCCATCATACCCATGTAACAGTCTAAATTCTTTTCAAAAGATAAAATTGTACCGCCTTTACTACTACCTCTGGCAGCTTGTTCCAGACATTCACCACCCTTTGTGTGAAAAAATTGCGCCTCTGGATACTTTTGTATCTCTTCCCTCTCACCTTAAACCTATGCTCACTAGTTTTAGACTCCCCTACCTTTGGGAAAAGGTATTGACTATCTACCTTGTCTGTGCTCCTCATTATTTTATAGACCCCTATAAGATCACCCCTAAGCCTCCTACACTTCAGAGAAAAAAGTCCCAGTCTGTCCAGCTCCCTTATAACTCAATCCATCAAGTCCCAGTAGCATCCCAGTAAAACTCCTTTGTACTCTTTCTAGTTTAATAATATCCTTTCTATAATAGGGTGACCAGAATTGCACACAGTATTCCAAGTGTGGCCTTACCAACATCTTGTACAACTTCAACAAGATGTCCCAACTCCTGCATTCACTGTTCTGACAAATAAAACCAAGCATGCCAAATGCCTTCTTCACCACTCTGTCTATCTGTGACTCCACTTTCAAGGAACTATGAACATGTATCCCTAGATCTCTTTGCTCTGTAACTCTCCCCAATGCCCTACCATTAATTGAGTAAGTCCTGCCCTGGTTCAATCTACCAAAATGCATTACCTCACATTTGTATAAATTAAACTGCATCTGCCATTCGTCAGCCCACTGGCCCAATTGATCAAGATCCCGTTGTAATTGGAGATAACTTTCTTCAGCGTCCACTATGCCACCAATCTTGGTGTCATCTGCAAACTCACTAACCATGCCCCTTATATTTGCATCCAAATTATTAATATAAATGACAAATAACAGTGGGCCCAGGACTGATCCCTGAGGCGCACCACTGGTCACAGGCCTTCAGGTTGAAAAACAACTCTCTACAAACATCCTCTGGCTTCTGTCAAGAAGCCAATTTTGTATCCATTTAATACCTCACCTTGGATCCTATGAGGTTTAACTTTATGCAACAACCTACCATGCGGTACCTTGTCTCCTCGAAGATCTACCAGATTCCATCTATGTATGTGCAGTGACTAGGAGTTACTATCCACTATATGTAAGTAATGATGATTCTCACCACTATTTCTGCAGCAAAATTCAGCCCATCATGTGAAGCTCACTTGTTAAAGAGCACAACTCTTATGGCTGAGGTATGCAATTGGTTAGCCATGCTTTTGTGGATTTAATTCACCTTTCTGGGAAAGACTATAATGACATAATATTTCTGCTGTGTGGTCAACTGGTTTGTCTGCATCTCTACAGAAATCAATGAACCTGCCAGCCCACGGGAATGGTACATTTATCATTTTCTCATTGTTCAGGGATATGCCGCCTAGGCCAGTATCACTGTACTCTTTTTCCGATGTCCATTAGCAATAAAAAAAGTAATGAATTTCTTAACTCTTAAATCCACAGGCAGAGCACTTGGATCTGCCCAAGGTGGAGTGACATTTGTTACAGAAATAGGCAGCATGGTCAAAACCTAATCAAAAGTTAAATGCATTGATTTGCTTTGTTTCAAGCCGTTTTCCTTTATTTTTACCTGCCTCCAATCTTCTTCCTGACCTTTCACCTCTTGCTTGTCCCTCCCCAAACTGAATTCCCATCTAACTTAGAAATGGATTGGGGATTGAAGGCAGGACCAAGTGGATGTTTCTTAACTTTGCTTGCCCAGTGGCGATGGTACAGGCAGAGGGTTGAAATGGTGGATTGGGATAACCCACTGTGCCCACCCTGCATTCCCCACTCATTCTTCTTGGTTCCTGGGTTTCTGGGTGAAATACACCCTCTTCAGGCAGGCAGGTGCCTTATAAATATCGAAACATGCTCCAAACATGTCATTCAGACACCAACACTGAGGTGCGTATAATCCCGTATAGTCGCCAAAAATCTGATGCCCATGAACCAGGTCCTTGTAGTTATAAAAAGCTGATTTATTTCACCATCCTGTATATTCATAGGTTAAATATTAATTAATATCTTGACAAATTGACATTAACCTCATAATAAGACATTTGAATTTCCTGTCTTCCCCTATTGTGACTTTGTCAATACAAACTTTTAAAAAATTCATTCCCGAGTCTTGAGCATAACCAGCAAGGCCAACACATTTATTGCTCATTGTTAATTTCCCTTGAGAATGAGGAGGTGAACAAATTACAAAGAGGCATTATTAGATTACCTAAGTGAATGAGGAAACTTGCAGCAAATGGGTTGCAATACAGGCAAGCCTGTCGAACAAAGGCGAGATCAGAGTACTTTCTAAATAGTGAGAAGTTGGAGCTCCATGTACATAAACCATGAAAACGTCATGGACAGAAAGTAATCAAACTAGTGGTACTTAGGTCTGATCTAACAGCCTCGCATTTAAGAGGATAGATCTACTGCAACTGGTTTTTGCAAAGCCTGAGTTAGATCACATTGAAGTGGTATGTCAACTTCTGGGCATTACACTTTAGGAAGGATATATTGATCTTGGAGGGACCGTAGCATAGATTATTGATTTAAAAAACAAATATATTCATGGTGTGTGGATGTTGCCAGCATTTATTGCCCATCTCTCACTGTTTTTGAGAAGGAGGTTGAGAGCACTTTCTTGAACCACTATAGCCCATGTAGGTATCTCCACATTCCCCATGGTGTTGGATATTGACCCAGTCTGACTTGGAAGAGAGCTTGCAGAGCATTAGCCTGTTGCTCTGGTAGTGTGTTTGGGAAGTTCTGAAAAAGAAGCAGCCTGATATAGTCATACTCACCAAAACTTACTCCATAGTCAATGTTCCAGACTCCCCACCACCATCCCTTGATATGTTCTGTCTCACTGGCAAGAGAGATCTACCACAGGAAATGTCACAATGGTACAGAGTCAGGAAAGAGTGGACCCGAGGAAGTCTCAGCATTGTTGACTAGTTGCTGCAGTGCATTTTTTAGACGTTCTTATGCCACTGTGCAGCAGTGGTAGAATAAGTGAGTATTTAATGTGGTAGATTGAGTACTAATCAAGTAGTCTTTTATTTTCTAGGTAATGTCAAGCTTCTTGAGCATTCTTGAAGCTGCACTGATCCAGAATAATGAGGAAGTGGGACGTGAGAAGCCCCTCACCCATTCTGTGTGCCCGAGCTACCTCTAGTGCTTCTTCAACATGTGTTCAACATGGAGGAGCATCAATTCATCATCTGCTGAATGGAAATGGCAGGTAATCAGCTGAAAGTTTCCTTGCCCATGTTTGGTCTGATGCCATGAGTTGTCGTGGGGACCAGAGTCAATGCTGAGACTTCCTCGAGTCCACTCTTTTCTAATTCTGTACCATTGTGCCATTTCCTCTGATAGATCTGTCCTGCCAGTGAGACAGGACATATTCAGGGATGATGGTAGGGGAGTCTGGAACATTTTCTATGTGGTATGTTTTGGTGAGTATGACTATATTAGGCTGTTGTTGACTGGTTTGTGGAAACAATTCTCCCAGTGAAGACACTAGTCCCAAGGTGTGAGTGAGGAGAACTTGGCAAAGTTGATATCCTGTCCAAATCTAAACCCTTGGTTGACGCCAAGTGGCTCATTCCATCTTATTCTTGTTATATTTTGCTGTAGTAGTTTGGTATAACTGAATGACATGCTAGACCATTTCAGAAAACTGTTAAGAGTCAACCACAATGGAGTCACATATGGTTCAGAACAGATAAAGACAGCCAGATTGTGAACCAGATGGTTTTTACAACAATCCAGCAATTATATGGTCACCATTACTGATACCAGCTCATTATTCTACATTTATTTAATCATTTGAATTTAAATTCCCCAGCTACCATGTTGGAATTTGAACTCATTCTTCAGATCATTAGTCCAGGCTTCTGTATTACTAGTCCAGTTACATTACCACTGTACTGTGTACCGGCCCCCAAGATCCCCAGCTGTGGCCTCCTGCTGCTGGTTTCCCTGTCTGACAGCAGGAACTTGTTAATTTGTCCAGCTCCCTGGCAGCGAAGAGCAGACTGAAACGATGCTGAGAGTGTGCAGTTAAAGTTCAACAGAATTACCATGTACCCAGTCCCCAGTGGTTCCCTGTCTCCTTTGGCCCTTGCCCATCTTCCTATAAGTAACAGGGTCACAAATTTGGGTATCTGTGGCATTTACAGAGCATGAGTAAATTGTCACATGGATCCTGTGCATCAATCAAATTAAGGCAAAAGAAGCTCCTTTACAGCTGACAGAGCTTGCATTTAACTTATATACAATGCAATAGAGGGAAGGGAGAAAAGAGAACCAGATGTTCGAGGCGTGTTTTTTTACACAGAGGATGGTGGGCACCTGAAGCTCTCTTCCGGGGGAAGTGGTGGTAGCAGATACAATAGTGACTTTTAAGGGGCATCTTGTCAAATACATGAATAGGGTGAGAATAGTGGGATATGGTCCCTGGAAGGGTAGGGGGTTTTAGTTCAGATGGGCAGCATGATTGGGTGTAGGCTTGGAGGGCCGAAGGGCTTGTTCCTGCACTGTAATTTTCTTTGCTCTTTGTTGGTTGTTCAAATGCATTTATAAAGTAGAGGTACAGCCACTCACTGATTATCCTGTAATTTTCAATGTTAGAAAGGGAAATGAATATGCTTATGAATAATATTTTAAATCTAACAATTAAAGTTTGTCAGGGCACAAATAATTTGTCATGATTCTTCTCTCCTCTCACATCAGCAAGTTTGGCCTGGTAAAGCAATGGATGTTTTTCCTATCTGACTTGGCCTTATGGATTGTCTTATAAACAATTTGATGTTCTTGTGGATGATTGATCCTTATGTTTTGTCAGATGCCAAAGCATGAAAACACTGACAAGTAATGAACATCATTTCACGTGAATGAAGCTCAACACTATAAAGAGAAGCTCAGAGTGCGATCATGTGCTTTGGATCTAATACTGATAATAATCAAACATGAAGGTACCATATAGAAGTGGGGAGTTGAAGTGTACCTGAACGTGCTTTGAATAAACTTCCCAAACCATATTTTATCATTTTGAGATTAGTTTATTGTAGATATAGGATTAACTTGATTTCCTTCCTGATGTGTATGGTATGAATTTACTCCAGTTTATCATGAAAATATATTCCCCATAAAATGGAATTTAAATTGGTTACAACCTATGCAAGAAAACAAGAATATCAATCTGAAAGAGCTGGGGAGAGAGAACATGCGCAAAAACTTATCTTTCAAAGTCTATAAATAACCTGGTTTATTACTTGCTGGGCCAATGCAATCTAAAAATGCCCACAACTTTAAGTCAGTGAGAGTGATGCAAATGATTCTGAGACATTTGTGGATTCTTATCTTTTATAACTGTTCTCAAAGGATCTCATTTAGGTATTAAACATGACAGAAAATATTTTCACAGTCTAGCACTGAAACTCAATGAGGATAGACGTGAAAATGTATGCTATATGTATTTCCTTCCTCTTCTCCTACTCCCTCATAACATCATGACAATAAATAGGCAAGTCAATAAAGTAAATAAAACACGAAGTACTATCAACTTTCCTGAACATGAAAGTGCCAGAAGAATGAATATTATTCCTGAATTAGCTGTTGACAATAGGACTGCTACTACATAAAACATTATGCAAGGATGGATGGTGCTATCTTATTTAGAATCATAGATTGAGATTCTGAGGAAGTGACAGCCTGTCCTGCCGCTGGGGCTGAAGGCTGGGTTGGGGGTGGGTGGTTTGGTAAGCTCACTTCAATAGGTGATGGGACCGAGGGTCACATTTTGCCAGTGGCAACCAAGTAATTGACTGTTGACATGGCCGCCATGTTATTAAGAATCACCGCATACGCCCAGACGGCCAGCAGCTGTAACAACGCCACTATAGAATAAGGAAGCCATTTGGCCCATCAAGCCTGTGCTGACAAACTTTCCACCAAGACCTTATTCCCATAACCCCACATATTCATCCTGCTAATCCCCTGACACTAGGATCAATTGAACATGACAAATCAATCTAACGCACACACCTTTGGATTGTGGGAGGAAATTGGAGCACCTGGAGAAACCCACGCAGACATGGCGAGAATGTGCAAACTCCACACAGTGACCCAAGGCCAGAGTCGAACCCAAGTGCCTAGCACTGTGAGGCAGCAGCGCTAACCACTGTGCTGCCATGCTGATGACAAATATTGTGGCTGTACTTTGAGGATGAGGGCTTATTGAAATAACATAATAGGGGCCTGGAGGTGCCAGAGAGGGGTGCTGGTGATCAGAGAAGTGGTGTTGCCCTGGGGACAGCCTTTGCCAGAAGGGGGCCCTTCTGAATGCAAAAGTGTGTCCAAAAAGGTAGCCCTCTGTCTCTCACTGGAAGGCTGTGAAGGTTTATCTGGCACTATTCCATGTGGCAACAGACCCTTCCAACCCTGTCACTAGCTAAATCTAGCAGAGGTGGGTAGAAGCCCTCAGTTGTGAGTTAAGTGGTTTAATTAGGCTCCATCTGAGCAGGTCATCTACCATCGATCCCACTGCTGGCAAAATGGTGTGGCATTGGGAAGATGACAAGCATGCTACCACCTACCATTTTTCATAGAACATAGAACACTACAGCACAAACAGGCCCTTCGGCCCACGAGTTGCGCCGATCACATCAACACCTACCAATCTATAGACCTATCTATAACCCCCAATCCCATAAAACCCCATATACTCATCCATTTCTTTCCCTATATTTTGGAAGAAGACCCTATGACATAATGGGTAGTAGCCCTATCGCTAAGCCAGAGGTCCTAGCTTCAATTCTCTAGGTTTAGCAATGGACAGGGATAGGTATATACCGCAGGGCAAGACTTAGAGCTGGGGGAAAGGAAATTATGATACAATTTTGTGAGATTTAGTATGCATAGGGTGTGGAAGGAAACTGGTGTGGCCGCACTGGGAGTATTGTGTATAGTTCTGGTTGCTGCATTATAGGAAGGATGTGGAAGCATTGGAAAGGGTGCAGAGGAGATTTACCAGGATGTTGCCTGGTATGTGGGAAGGTCTTATGAGAAAAGGCTGAGGATCTTGATGCTGCTTTTGTTAGAGAGAAGAAGGTTAAGAGGTGACTTAACAGAGGCATATAAGATGATGAGAGGATTAGATAGGGTGGACAGTGAGAGCCTTTTTCCTCAGATGGAGATGGCTAGCATGACGGGACATAGCTTTAAATTGAGGGGTGATGGATGTAGGACAGATGTCAGACATATATTCTTTACTCAGAGAGTAGTAAGAGCGTGGAATGCCCTGCCTGCAACAGTAGTGCACTTGCCAACATTAAGGACATTTAAATGGTTGTGGGGTAAACATATGGATGATATTGGAATAGTGTAGTTTAGATGGGCTTTAGATTGGTTTCACAGCTCGGTGCAACATTGAGGGCCAAAGGGCCTATACTGCACTGTAATGTTCTATGTTATATGTTCTCACTCCGATTTTTAACACAGCCAAAGAAGTTCAGTATCAGCTTGTAAGTCCTTCCAAGGTATGCTCATGGCAGGATGTAAGAGCCTAACAGATTCCTGGTCAGGCATGAGATGGAGAGAAATTGGAGACTCTCCTATCATTATCCATAGCTCTAGGCGACATGCATGTATAATTGTATGTTACCACTTAGACTCCTTTTTGGTTAATTTGCTGGATAGCTGGAGTGGATTAAATTGATGCCAACAGCGTGGGTTTTGATTTCCATTTTGGCCTACTGCTGATGGAAATTACAGAGCTGTGGGTTGGACCTCAAGAAAAATATATTTATGAACGCTTTGTATCCGTGAATATTAAGCACTAAGTCCTAAGCACACTTCATCTCACTGCATGACATGACTATTTGTATGTGGATATGACCTAATGGTAGAAAAATATTTTAAACAATTTCTAACTGATAACGTACTGTATCAAAAATTGCATTTATACATTTTATCCATTTAGGTCTAGCATCCAGATACATCAGTACAGGGAATGTAAAAGAGGAATAATGGAATCCATACTTCAACACCACATGAAGTTCTGATACTAAATATTTCTTACTGAACTTTATTATTTCTTCCCAAGAACTTCACAGTAAGGATTTTCTTTTGCCTCCACATAGTCATTTGAACTTTAAGCAGAAGAAAAGTATCTGAATTAAATTCACTTATAGTTACAGTAAGTCATGTTACGATAGGAATTAGATAAAGGGAGAGATGCATTAGATCACAAAGGATGTAACAAGAAAGCGGAAAGAGGAATTTCAAAGGATTGACAATGTAATGATAAATATGATGGTGCCATCATATTTCATAAAACATTCTAACTTTGAGCTTGCTGGGTTGGAAATAACTTGACTGATTAAAATCCAAGAACCAAAGAAAGCATTGTTTGAGAAGAGACCATCTGGCCCATCAACCCCCACACAACTTGTGATTTACAGACGAAGACAACGAAAAGCAGATTACAGATTATTGAAAGGTACATCTCTACAAAATATATCTTTGATCTTAAAGCTGATTAAATCTTGACATAAATTGGCAACAAATGCCATTTAAAGCTTTCTGTTTGTGTTCTGCAAACAACTAATCTGAGACCCCAACAACACAGGAGCATTATGTTCCAAAGAACATTGATTCATCTGTCTGTTATTTTAATATTGATCTCCACCAGTCATTGGCCCCTTTTCCTTTCCTAAAAAAATATTGTTAGGCAATTTTATTGGGAGTCAATTCTTCATATCTTTATTTTGCATAATTTCTTTTAATCTCTTCTGTCACTTGAAGCTCAGTAATTTTGAGTTCATTTTCTCTAGTTTTGTGAACACAATTCAGGTTTGGCCAACCATTCTTGTTGTGGTGGGATTTTCTGATGTCCCTGAGAATTAATGGAATTTTGCCTGGAACACAAAATTTTCTGTTCTCGTTCATAACAGGTTCTGTCATGGACTAAACTGGAGAATCCCAACCTGTTATCTTTATGATAACTTTCATAAGTTAAATTACATTAGTTCTGAGCTTTTTTCCTAATTAAACCGCACTCTGATTTATGAGTTGGCTTCGTCCATATTTTTGTATGTTTTTTAACTAAAACAAGATGAGCAAGCTGATTAAAAAGCAATAATAGGCATGCTATTCTGCTTCGCCAATGCTTTCTCCTGCGTTGTATTTGGCAAAATTAACAAAAATAAGACAACAATGCATTAAAAAGATTTGGAGAAGATAAAACAAACTGTAAACCTTTCAATGAGCAAGACTGATGTATACAAGACTGATGAATAAAAAGGCTGGTATTGTTGTTGTATTTAACTCTTCTACTAGCCATTTCAGCTAAAAGCTTGGATTGTTGATTGTCTGTTGGCATGAGTTTTGAAAATGTGAGGCCATCATGCTTCTTAATGGGACAATCATAAGTGAAGTAGCATCTGGGCTCTTGTAATGCAAACCAAAAGAGATAAAGGAATGCAAACTAAGATATAAAGTGCATTTATAAAATCCCATAATAAATTATTCATGTCAGACATTGCTGTACGATGGTTACTGAAAATGCCTATTTACAGATAGATAAATGCTATCTGTATTCATCACAACTGGACAGGAAATACTAACTCATCAATCACAAATTGCACCTTAAAAAAAACTGAACAGGAGAATGAGTCTCAGTCCAATGGATGACCAGCCCCCTTATCAACATCCAATCCCTCGACAGGCAATGGGCTCCTGACTAACCTGACCATGCTCCTATTCTCATGGCACTCGTACTGGATGGAAGCTTGAGCCTGCAAGTTCTCATCTGCATGCATCCAAACTTCATGGTGAATGTGCTGCTGTGGCTTACACTTCATTTTCATGCCTGCTCATTCCCTCCCCTCACTGAGGCACACTGCTTGATGCCCTCATTGATCAATGCCACCATTGCATTTATCCTAGTGATGCAGAAAGATATAAGGAACCCTGGCTCATATTTTCACAGAGTCATGGAGACACTGCACGTTAGTCAAAATGACATTTGAATCCTGGATCCCGGAGGCCCACCTGTTTTCCGACACATCCTATTATTTCTGGTGGGTGGAGGAAAGGAGGGCCTGGGAGTGAGATGACAGTCATATGAGGGAAACTCAAACCCCAACAGGGATATTGGAAATCAGCATTGAGTTCAGCTGGACTCCATTTCACTAGAGTGAGATTTGTTTCACACACTGTTTAACTTAGGAGTTTTGAAAGTTTACAGGAATGTCCATAGAAGATGGATAAGGACAGTGAAGCTGTCAAGCTATCAAGTTATTTAAAATCCCTGCTCTTTAAATTTTGTAAACAAAACAGACTGCTGTGTCCCTGAGTTGAAAATGATGTTTGCAGTTTCAATAGTTGTTTTTGGACATAAGCCTGAGGGCTATCATTTTAGTATTAATCCATGATGAGAATTTTATATTTCCCATTCACTGCAGTTAGTGTTATTTTTGTTGCATAATAGAACACATGCAACCCAAAAAGACATTTTGAAGCAATATATAATTTCAGCTTATTTCTTCCATTGTGACAGAGACAATGCCAGATGCAAAAAAAAGACTCCGTATAATTCTAAAATATCTTTAGAGAAACAAAGCCTCCTTAATACTTCATTTATATTCCGTTGTAACTCATTTACAAGACATCTGATGCACAGTGTACAAGGCATGTTTATAATTTATTACGCTTTTCAACAAGTCATTTTAATGACAGTAAATAATGAATACAATTGTAAGTCAAATAGCCACTAGTTAACAAATCTGAAATACATCTGAAATCTATGATTGACAGCCAATGGTGAATTAAGTGGCTGCACAAAGGAATGTGTTAGTGGCAAAAGAGTTAAACTGGGTTTGTTATTGTCCATGTAGGTCATTAATACAGAATTCATTAGGGCATTTAATTGTATTCCCCCATCTCTGGAAATTTGTAATTTTTATTGAACCTTGGCTTTTTTCTTCAGTTGCCCTGGGTTCCGCTGACCCTGGTCCACTGTTTTAGGTAACTGTTGCCTGCAAAAGCCATTTTACTGCCCATTACCAAGCAGAAAGCTCAGGGATCTCACCTGGCAACATGTCAACTTTTAAATGTTAAGTTGACTAACGTGAACAAATGTACCAAGGATAGCGATACCTAGATGGGTACAAAATACCCAATCCATTGAGTTTACATCAGTCTTCTAAAAAATCAGAAAATTTAGTTCCTAGAGACTTTGGCCTTCAACTTGTTGGATGCTCACCCAATCTTCTCTGCTAACTTTAATGGTATATTGGCAGAATGCTAGTGAAATGGTAGAAAAATGACTATTTATGTAATTTTTCCAGATGTTTTGTTGACTGCTGATTGGAATTACAATGGCATTACAAACTTTAGAAACTCAAGGCCTTTAATACTTGGAGGAGTATCAGTTCATCAGTTCCAGACAGCATGTTTCCCCTCATGTGGGATACTGGAATTAAAGGACACAGTTTCAAAATAAAAAAATTCCCATTTAGGATGGGAAAGTATCTCTTCTCTCAAAGGGCCTCTAAACCTTGGCTTTCACTATCTTAGTGAGCAGTGGAAGCTGGGTCCTTAAAATCATCAAGGCTGTAGACAGATTTTTCATGTGCAACGGAGTCGAAGATTAGGTATGGGGATGGGGCCTGAGAGAAAAGTGGAAATAAGGCCATAATCTTGTTAATGGTGTGATCTCATCAAATGGAAGAGCAGATTCAAGGTACCAAATGGCCTATTCCTACTCTTATTTCTTATGTTCCTATAGCATCTCTGAAAGATATTCATACTGTTATACTACCTTTACTGGGCTTTGAGTAGGACTTCTAGCCATGGCAGAATATTTGGATTCTGTGATCTTCTGAGCTAAAGCCCATCCCTCCTTCTGCCAGAAAGGCAACTGAATCAGATTGCCAGGCTGCTGCCAAGCTGCTACAATCTGCAACCTGGGTCCTTTCAGACTTGAGCTTCTGAATATTGCCCTGAGCTTCTTGTGAGCTCAACAGCCTATGGAGGAGCAACCTGGAGAAACGTAATCCAAAATGAAGCTCATATGAAAAGGCCGTGTCATCAGAGTGATAATTACTGTGGGGACATCTGTATAAATCAATTGAATTGATTTAAACACATCCCAAGATGTGTAGGTTAGGGGAATTGGTGTGGTAAGTATATGAGGTTACAGAGAAAGGGCTAAGATGCTCTGTCAGAGAGTCAGTGCAGACTTAATGGCCAAATGGTCTCCTGCACTGTAGGCATTCTATGATTGTATTCTATGATTCTATGAAATTATAACTTGAAAATATTTTGTTTGTTTCATCCCTAGGTTAGGTATGCAGAAATGCCACCCTATACCTCTCTACATGTGTTTCCCTTCAAACACTATTTGCCAGTCCATCCCTATGGCCCCTCATACGCTTATGTCAACTCATAACTATCCTCTCCATGACCCTTTATACAACCTATGTCAACTTAGAGACAACTAATGTCAGCCCATAATCCGCTCCCCCCCCCACCACCCTTTGTCCTTACCTCTGCATGCCATCTCACATAGTATCAACCATGAGAACACCTCAGGAGCTATGCTGAAAGTAAATTATGTATCTATTGGTGACATCAATATTTTTTAAAAAACTCATTGATAAATTAACAGTTAACACTTTGAAATTTCTTCAACTGATCTCTCATGGAAACAAACATTTCCATTTTAAAACCATTTGCCATTATCAATCAAAATGTTCATGTATCAGTCACGCAGTATAAGTCCTATAATGATAACCCTCAGGCCTGTGTCAACAGAGTAAAATATCAAGAGCTGATTTTTGTTTTAACACAATACTTTTTTAAAGTTCAAAGCCCAGCTGAGTTAATTCACTTATCAACTTTAATAGTTCCAAGGAGCATTGACAGTACCAGTTTTGACAGTTTTTTGACAGCTTTGACAGGTTTTTGACAGTTTGACAGTTCCACTGATTTTACGCTACTTTTACTTTTAACAATCCCACAGGGCATTTGACCTATCCCAATGATACCCTAGGACCACATCCAAAGGAGCACTTCACTGCTTTGAAAAGGTACCCTGGCTATTCAGACACCTTCCTCACCAAAATTACATGAATGAATGGAGGCAGCTACTGATTTATATGGGCAACTGAAACTGGGAACAATGGATTTGCTGTGGCAGGTGACAGGACCATGTAGCGGCATCTTGCCATTGGCAGCCAATTGCCACCAGCGGGGCTGCCGTCCAATTCACTGGTGCTCCATAAGGCTGTGTTCTCAGCCCCCTATCATACTCCTTATACGCCTATGACTGTGTGGCCAAATTCCCCTCAAATTCGATTTTCAGATTTGCTGACGACACCACCATAGTGCGTCAAATCTCAAACAATGATGAGACAGAGTGCAGGAATGAGATAGAGAATCTGGTGAACTGGTGTGGCAACAATAACCTCTCCCTCACTGTCAACAAAACAGTTTGTCATCGATTTCAGGAAGCATAAAGGAGAACATGTCCCTGTCTACATTAATGGGAATGAAGTAGAAATGGTCAAGAGCTTCACGTTTTTAGGTATCCAGATCACCAGCAACCTGTCCTGGACACCCCCAACCCCCCCCATGCTGACATTATATTTGAGAAAGCCCACCGATGCCTCTACTTTCTCAGAAGACTAAGGAAATTTGGCATTCCAGCTATGAATCTCACCAACTTTTATAGATGCACCACAGAAAGCATTCTTTTTGGTTGTATCACAGCTTGGTATGGCTCCTGCTCTGCCCAAGACTGCAAGGAACGGCAAATGTAGCCCAATCCATCATGCAAACCAGCCTTCCATCCATTGACTCTGTCTTCACTTCTCGCTGCCTCAGCAAAGCAGCCAGCATAATTAAGGACCCCATGCACCCTGGACATTCTCTCTTCCACCTTCGGGAAAAAGATCCAAAAGTCTGAGGTCGTATATCAACCGACTCAAGAACAGTTTCTTCCCTGCTGCTGTCAGATATTTGAATGGACTTACCTTGCATTATGTTGATCTCTCTCTACACTCTAGCAATGACTGTAACACTACATTCTGCACTCTCTCATTTCCTTCTCTATGAACGGTATGCTCTGCCTGTAACTCACAAGAAACAATACTTTTCACTGTATGTTAATGCATGTGACAATTATCAATCAAATCAAATCAAATCAAGGATAGAAGCTCTTCTCCAAGTGATGTTGAACAAACCAGAGGGTAGACAGCTCAGTAGCCTCAGTAGCACCATTACTCACAGCAGCTAGTGCTGAGACTGCAGCTCTATGATGGGGGGTGTTTCAATCATGAGATGCCCTCAAAAACAGGTATGTTTTGTTGGGACAATCAGGAGAAGGTCATGCGTTACACTGTGTCGTTGCTGTGGATGTGACCATTGGCACAAGTAAGACCATCTGTGGGTCATAGAGCATCTATCAAGAGAGAACTCCTCCAGAACATACTGGGGAACTACCCAGTAATGTCGATTAACTGTCTGCCTTTCAACATTCTTGCTGCTGGCAACATGTTCTGGCAGCAAGCAGACATCAGACTCCTCTCCCGTTGCCTTTTCCCACTTTGTCAGCTGCTGCCACCCAGCCCATTTCCAAATGGATGAGGAAAATTCTGTTCCATTTCTCCTTATTTAACAAAACGTTTCATAATTTTGATGCCCACTACTAAACACTTCATTAACCTTCTTTACTCTAAGGAGAACAATTTAAAATATTGCATGAATTTGTGATATAATTAATAAATTTATACAAGAAATTAAATAACTGAATAATCTAATTAAATAATAAATTAAAATACATAAGTGTGGCAGGACAGTTAATGTGTCATAGCTGCAACATGTGAGGGCTCTTGGATACCAATGTGTTTTAGGACAAATACATCAGCAACGTCTATGACTTGAGCTTCAACTCAGAGTCATTGAGCTGGAGGCTGAGCTGCAACACACCAAGGAGGGTGAATGTTATTATAGGAGCTAGGAGCAAAAGTAAGCAAGTTAGCCCCTTGAGCCTGCTCTATCAAAGCCATTGGAGGGACGGCTGTGTTTATTTTTTCTTCATTCAAAGGATGCGGGTTTCACTGACAAGGCTAGCATTTATTGCGCATCCCTAATTACCCTCAAGAAGCTGCCTTTGTTGAACTGCTGCAGTGCTATACCACTAGTTCTGTTCGGGAGGGAGATCCAGGATTTTGACACAACAACAATGAAGGAATGACAATATATTTCCAGGTCAGGATGGTGAATAGGCCATCAGATGGAGGGGATTTCCCAGGTGGATATGGGTCCCTTCCCAAGGTAAAGCACACAGAATGCGGGTAGTGTCTTGAAATGGATAGAAAGCAGACAATGAACAAAGAGTTGGAATAAATAGGTCTTTTTCTGGTTGGCAGGCAGTAACTAGTGGGGTTCCAGAGGGATCTGGGCTGTTCACATTATCCATTAATGATTTGGACAAGGGAACTAAATGTAATATCTCCAAATTTGCAGATGATACAAAGTTGGGTGACAGGGTGAGCTGTGAGAAGGATGCACAGATGCTTTAGTGTGATTTGGACAGGCTGAGTAAGTGGGCATATGCATGGCAGATGCAGTATAATGTGAATAAATGTGAGGTTATCCACTTTGGTAGCAAAAATATGAAAGCAAATTATTATTTGAATGGGTGTAAATTGAGAGAGGTGAATAGTCAATGAGACCTTGGTGTCCTTGTGCAATGACTCAGTCATTGAGTATAAGCGCACAGGTACAGCAGGCAGCAAAGATGGCAATTGATATAGTGAGCTGCGTAGTGGGAAGATTTGGGAATAGGGATAGGGATGTTTTGCTGCAATTGTAAAGGACATTGGTTAGGCTACACCTGGGTATTGTGTGGAATTTTCATCTTCTAATCTGAGGAAAGATATTCTTGCTTTAGAGGAAGTGCAGTGAAGTTTTACCAAGCTGATTCTTGGGATGGCAGGTCTGTCGTGCGGAGAGATGAATTTTGTTAGGATTATATTCATTAGAGTTTAGAAAAGCGAGAGAAAAGTCAGAGAAACTTCTAAAATTCCAAAAAGATTAGACAGGGTAGATTCTGAAAGAATGTTCCTGATGGTGGGGTGTGCAAAATTAGGAGTCATGGTCTCTAAGCATCAAGGTGGAACTTTTAAACTTTTACTTGGCAGTCCTTGTGGCTGTCCCTGAACTGTTTCTGGAAGTAGGGGATCTAAACCTCAGTAAGCACTTGCCCACCTCAGACTGAAAACCCAACCATCTGGGGCTGTTTCACCAGAAACTGATGAGCTGAACCAGGAATTTTCCGAATGCTGCACATTCACCTTGGGAGTGAAAATCTGGGGCTACGTGTTTTTTTTGAAGGAATCCAATTTCCATCCTTATTCCTGATCTGAATCATTTTCCTCTCGCCTTTGTGGGTCAAGAATGGCAAGAGTGCAAAACTCGCACTTGTGCCCACTGAGATCTGGCTGTATGTTTTAAAAGGACACCACATGGGCAATTCTCCCAGCCTGCTGCACGAGTGGTATAATGGGCTGGTTTTACCAAGCTGATTCTTTTACCAAGCTGATTCATGGTTTCATGGGCTTCCAACTGGGCGTCACGGCCTCTGCACATCTCCCAGCCTCAGATTTTTGACGTAAACAGCTTATTATCATATGGAAATGTCAAGGTAACTGACATTTTCATATCATAGTGGGCCCAGGACTGAAATCTCCGGGCCCGTCAATGTCTCCCCACCCTGGTTTCCTCCAGCAGGGTTTACAACTTCTCCCAATTAATGGAAAGCAGGCAGTCTGACCTCGCTGGAGGGAATGGAGTTCATTGAGGCCCCCTGGGAGGTCAGGGGTAAGGAGGGGTGATGCCCCTTGAGCACTGCCAGCCTGGCACCTTTGCACTGCCCAAGGAGTAAAGTGGCCGTGCTCAAGGTGCACCAGACTATGCCAAGGGTGCAGGGTGTTAGGGGACTGGAAAAAGGTATCTCCAAGAGAAAGGATCCTTTTGAAGTAACAGTCAACTGAAGGTGTTGAACAAAGAAAGGGAACCAGTTGATCTTTCCTCACTATGGGGCGTACAATTTGGGGATATCCTTTTTGGAATTTAACAAATTTGGGCTGATGCTGAGATTATTCCCACAGTACGGATGAAGGGGAACAAATTGGGGGACCTCATGTGGGGACTGGTCATAGCACTGCCCAAACTGAATCTACACCTTGATCTTTAGAACTAAGGTCATCTCTCATTATTTACGCTGCCATCTTTAATTAGCAGAGCTACCCCACCATATTTACCTAGCTTCCTGTACCCTTGAATACCCAGGCCTCAACCATGGGCACCTTGCAATTACGTTACAGTAATTGCTATCAGATAATATATCATTATTTCTATTTATATTAACAATTCATCAATTTCGTTACAATGTAAATACAGATACAGAGCCTTTACTTCTGTCTTTTTACAAATTATGATGTTATCAGCTGGTGCAACCTCATATTTGCATGCTCTTTACTTGTGTCACTTAGTTTGTAACCTCAAAGCAGCTTCTTCAAGTAGAAGCGCAGATTTTCCACAATCTTGATAACCACACTGGCAGGTCTTGAGTTCAGCTACTGGGGAGTAGCAGGATGTTAGACTTCTCATTTTTCTGCGCGAGGCAGAGGGATCGGTTAGAGCGCAACCTTCCACTGGTGAACAGAAACATCTATACGGAGGTGTGAAGGAAGTAGTCTGTGGGTTAGTTCAACAGTGCTAACACCAATTAATCAGCCAGCAATTAATTTGTCGCGATAAATTTGCCGTAAAAATATGTGAACGCTGCACCCTTATTCTTTACTGAGTTTGATTCATTAAATATGCTGTTTTAGGGCTCTTTTGAGACCACATGGGAGTTGTCTTCTTCACATCTCCTGCCAACTTCTCTTAATATTCTCATAAAACTTCTGTGACTGTTCAAAGTGCATCACCTACATTAAATGTATGACTTTGGTTACATTTAAGTAGAATGAAGTCAAATCAGACAAGCTGAATGACTCTTCCTGGAAGGATGGATACAATTTCAAATGTGCTGTGCTCAGTGATGGATATTATTTATTAGAAATTTCTGCTGAAGGAGCAATTAATGAAAATGGAATTACACTATGAACATACAAGATTAGGTGATGCCAGAAACATGATTGAAAAATGCATTAATATAGTGGACCATTGTGGAAATATATAGCTTGGGTATCAATGAGGTCGCTTTAAACAATAAGTGTATTGAATTAAACCACAACTAAGTCCTTTGAAATATAGCTGTATGCTTACTGTGTATTAAGAAGGACACAGCTACTATCTCTTATGAAATTTATGCTTTTTTCTCGCATCTATTCTTTTTGTTACATGGCGCATGCAATTGTTAGTGTGAAATGGGTATAAATAATGTATGCCAACAACATTAGGGGCTATAAATGTAAAATTACTCTCATCATTAAAAAGAAAGCATTTTAGTTTCAAGGAAATGAAACTCAGGTCGCAAAATGATATGCGTGTCATTCTATCTGATGTTTTAGCACTAAAATTTAATCCCCAAAAAGCTGCTGAGAATAATGATGCAATAAAACAATACATCATAATGCAAAAAGGAAATGGGTGGTAATAATTGCAATAACCTTTCAAAATCTAGCAGCTTTTAAAAGTATTAATTTCTACTTCAGATAATTGGAAAAGACACCTGGGCAGGCAGGCAATTTTTTTTATGGGATTGCACTGTCACTAGTGTAGATTGTCTTTCGAATCAGAACGATCGTTTAGCACTAAATGACAGTGAATCTTAGAAATGGGGCCTCCTTAGACAGTATTTGCCATAAATTACCAAATGGAATTTTCTTCAAGGTCAGTCATAAAAAAAGATGGCAGGTAGAAAACAGACTGTATGGTGCAAAGGCAAAAAGCAAGATCACAGGCCTGAAGTAAGCGAGCAATACACGCTGTAAAATAAAGTTAATGGACTGACAACATAAATTATCACCAAAGTCTGATAGTCTACAAGCTTTATACTAAATAGCTGGTTAGTGCAATAAAAGGTTCTGTCTTGTCTAAAAAGCACAAATCCATGGAGGCTCATAGCAAAGTCGTTATGTAGCAAACCATAAAACCTTTAAAGCTCAGATTCAGTGTGCAGTATTAAACTCTGTTTTGCATTCCACTCATGGTAATAGCTCCGAAAAAGAGGGAGAAATCTAAATTGATGTGTCTGGTAATCGAAGCACAGCAAAGGGATTATTCAAACTTATTCACTGGATACTTTATTACACCCGGGACAAAAAGCAAATACCAATCGGCTTTAGGCCAATTACTGTGGTACCATACATCACATTGTCCTCATTTGGTCACAAAATCCTGTCATGTTAAAAGTAGACAGCAACAGTGTCTGCACCTGAAGCAGCCTGTTACGTCACTGGTAGAATGCTCTGGCTGGATATTTGGGAATAAATTCTACAAATTAGCCAATAAACAATATTCCTGCAAAATGCTGTTCTGCTTGGCCAGTTTTTTGAAAACTGGGTACCTTTAAATGTTTGTGTGCGTTAATGAACATGGGTCATGATTTGTGTAGTACCTTCTAGACTGCTGCACAGACACACACGCGTGCAGTTTGGCAGGAATATTGCCAATAACATCCAAAAATATGTTTTTTTCAATACATTTTCAAGTGCTCAGTTACTTCATGCATTACCAAATGTCATCTTTGCCATTCCTTTGAATTAAAGAGCTATGTTCAGCAAAGTTGTAGGGTTTGGATCTAATTTCAAATATCTGGTTCACAACTAATGTTAGAAGAACATTTTGATCCTTAAAGCAGCACACCGAACTTAGGCATACGTTTCATTTTTATCTTGTTTTCTTATTCTGCACCAATGAGATGAGAGACATAAAAGCTGTCACTGAAGCTACAAAGCAGATCAATATTCTTTAAGATGGTAACCATGATAAGGCAAAAGCCAAGCCTGTTAGATAAAGTGGAATGCTTTCAATGAAGTAGATTAATAACCCATTTTGAACATTTCCTTATTTCTAGCCAAAAGATCAATTAAATTAAAGGCACAAATCCTCATAAATGTAGCCAAAGTGACAAGGGTTTCATGTTTGAATCAGGATTTCTATTAACTCCAGATAAGAGAAATCAATGTACACATCTTCATATTGCGGCCTGTTTCATCAATGATCAGTTCAAAGAATCAAACATATCTAAAATATGCTGCCATCTTTGGGTGAGATTTGGTATAGAAATTGAGCAGCATTTTTGTTCAAGGAACTGCATGAAACCCAGACAGGAGAACATTTGTGCTTGGGTCAGGAATTCTGTATAATCAGGGTGCAGAGGGAAAACACTGGTACATTAGAGTTCAGTGCTGATGTGATTACATTCTTGCCAAGACTGAACAAAACTGCTCCAAGTACCCGCCGGATGCACATCTTCGGTATACCAACCTACTCCTAATTTACTTACATTTTGTAAATTCCTGATCCAGGCATTACATCTAAATATATCAGGTTGATGCATGTAACTTAGCAGCACATTGATGGGGTGTCTGTTCCCTCAAGTCATTGCATTGCCTACTTTATTCAGCAGCATGAAATGTTGTTTGTGGTGATGAATAAATATTAATGAGGCCATGACAACCAATTTCTCGAGTGTTTCACTGACATATCAGAATTTGGTCGGGCATCAGGGTGGAAATGGAATGAATCATAAATTAGGTTATGCCAATGTGGACAAGTGAGCAAGTTTTACATTTTTACACATAAATTAAATGTGATTATGAGTATTCAATTCCACAGAAAATTTTGACACATGGTGGTCATGGCAGGTGTACCACCTCAATTCTAAAAATATTCTAATGATGATACCTCAGGTGCCATGTTACTGTTGTCTTCAGTCCCTCATTAGCAGCGCATAACAAATGAAACATCCTGTGGCAAATGTGAATAGAAACAGATTATGACTGAAAGTGTGTGAAATGGCAAAATGCATTTGCATTGGGAAATATTGCACAAATTTTTTTTCCTGCAGATAGAATACTACTTTGAGCCATATTCCAAATTATCCAACTGCACAAGTTCTTCGTGACCAATCAGTGCAGCGATCAAAGAACAAAGAACAATACAGCACAGGAATAGGCCCTTCCAAGGCTGTGCCGTCACAGATACCTCTCTGTATTTTCTTGCATCTATGTGGTGCAGATGCCTCTATTCCCTCCCTACTCATGTATCTGTCTAGATGCCTTTTGAACACTGTTATAGAATCTGCTTCCACCACCTTCTTCGACAGCACGTTCCAGGCATTCATCACCCTCTGTGTGAAAAACTTGCTCCTTACATCTCTTTTAAACTTTCCCCTTTCACTCTCAACCTATGCCCCCAAGTAATTGACCTTTCAACCCTGGGAAAAAGGCTCTGACTATCCACTCTATCCAAGCTTGTTATAATCTTGTAAATCTCTATCCAATCCTCCCTCATCCTCCAACGCTCCAATGAAAACAATCCAAGCCTGTTAAACCTTTCTTCATAGTCCATATCCTCCAAACCAGGCAACATCCTGGTAAATATATTCTATACCCTTTCCAATGCATCAACATCCTTCCGGTAGTGTGGTGACCAGAATTGTACATGATACTCTAAATACAGCCTAACTAAAGTCTTATAGAGTTACAGCATGATTTTCCAATTTCTATACTCAACGTCCCAACTAATCAAGGCAGCATGCCATAGCCTTCTTGACCACCTGAGTTTCCGCCTTCAGGTAACTGTGGATCTGCTTGACTAGATCGTTATGTATGCTAATATTTCTAAGAGCTCTACCATTTACTGTGTAGTTGCCTTCTGCAGTAGACCTTCCAAATAATATCACTTCACATTTGTCTGTGTTAAATGCCATTTGCCATCTTTCAGCCCAGGTCTCCAGCCGATTTATATTCTGCTGTATCCTCTGACAATCTTCCAACCTATCTAACACATGTTTCTGTTTAGTGGTTAGCACTGCTGCTTGACAACTCCAGGGTCCTGGGTTCGATTCCCGACTTGGGTCACTGTCTGTGTGGAGTTTGCACACTCTCCTCGTGTCTGTGTGGGTTTTCTCTGGGTACTCTGGTTTCCTCCCACAGCCCAAAGATGTGTGGGTTAGGTTGATTGGCCATGCTAAGAAATTGCCCCTTAGTGTCCAGGGATGCGTAGGTTAGAGGGATTAGTGGGATATGGAATAGGGCCTGGGTGGGATCGTGTTTGGTGCAGACTCAATGGACTGAAGGGCCTCTTTCTGCACTGTAGGGTTCTATGATTTCTATATCTATTACTCCCCCAATTTTTGTATCATTTGCAAATTGAGTAATCAGACTACCTACATTTTCCTCCAAAAGGCCCCAGCACTGATTCTTGTGGAGCACTGCTTGTTATGGACCTCCTTTTAAAAAAGTATCCTTCCATTGCTACTCTCTGATTTCTTTGCCTAAGCCACTTTTATATTCATCTTACCAGCTCACCTCAGGTCCCATATGACTTCGCCATTGATCATTGGCAATAAATTGTACAATTTCACTTGTCAAAACAATGCATAGTCATGACTGATCAGAATTTAAAAAAATGACTTAATTATTGTTCTTCTGCACTGGATCTCTATCTCAGTCAGTCATCCCTTACTATCAAGGAACTCTAAGGTAATTCAATCTTGCCATTATCTATATCACACTTGCCTTCTTACATTTGCAGTCATGGTGGCGTCTTGTTCTGAGCACATGCTTTCTTAACTACCTGTGTAAAATATAATTCTTTTAGAATGAGGATCAATGGGGAGAGAGACAGAACATTTTCTCTGTGTGTTGGAGCACCCAAATCATAAAATTCCTCTTTGGAAATGGAGTTGCAATTTAGTTATATGAAGCGTGCAGAGAAATTCTTCCTTTAGTAAGTACTTGGTTCCAATTCATAATCAGTTGCAGACTGAATAATTATATGTTTGAACTATAAAATTACAAATTGGCCTTGCACCTAATTGAATTATCTATACCTAGAAGGTTTTCAATGAAGAATTCAGTTGTACATTAATGCAATCATTCCTGCAGTAAACTGGCTAAATAATAGAAAAGGGAATGCTTTAAGCCCTTCTGTCCGGCAGGAATAATGTTGGGGGGGCGGTGGGGGGGGGGGGGTTTAAAATGTCTGTTGTGCTACATTTATGTTGCATTCTTCACAGACAAAATATTACATACTTGAAAATGGGCCACGCACCACATGCAGTAAGGTCCAAATTTAAATGGTGAAGTCATATCACTTTAACAGCTGGGAATGGAAAGCCCCCTAACCTCCAAATTCATTACCAAAACCTGGAATCAGAGGTCCAGATAAATATCCTTTCAAAAATTTTTGTTAGGTCCCTTGCGGCTTAACAAGAAAGCCTTGAGCCTCTTTTCCTCCCAGCTTACCATCCCCCTTCCAATAGTGAAGAGGTTTCCTGAACTCTTTCTTATTCCATTTTTCCAAATATCTTAGCTCGTCTATTCAAATTATTACACTTCTCTCTCTACATCTGACTTTATTATCTGCACACTGCCCTCACTTTCTTCATACCATCCAGCAACTGTTCATTCAGATTCCAGGTTGTTAAACTCAATTCTCACAAAAGAAATTGAACAGAGGTCTGATCCCGCAGACAGCAACCAAATTCAGAAAGATGACTAGACAGAATCAACAAAGGCATATTGCTGCACAACAAGAACATGCATTTGCTATTCGGCAGAAACTAACAATGGCATATTGAAGCAACGTTAATCAACTCTGTTAAAATAAAGCTGACTAAATGTCTGACCGTGAATAGGATTACATTCAATAAGGGTAATCATAGACGGAGACCATCACATATCCTACAGGACACAAAAGTATTTTGCTTCTGGGGCATGGTGGAAAGGATCATTAGAATCATAAGATATTGCTCATGAAGGAAAGCAAACCATGAGGAATAGTGCAGATTCCACTGGGCGTATTTAAAGTAAGTTTAAGAAAGGTTGTAACAAACAAAATGATGCTATCATTGCAACCTGGCTGACAGTACTGAGGAGGTAAAGCTGAATGGGCAGTACTGGAATGATCAAACTGAGAGGGGAATGAATGGAAGAATGCAAGATATTTGTAACAGTGAAGGGGTCAGTGCTTACATGGATGACCATCACATCCAAATTTGAAAAGCCTTAACAGGTGAGGTAGTGATGGGGAAAATATGCAAGACAACTTTTATTAAGTTGATCTTTCTCTACACCCTAGCTATGACTGTAACACTATATTCTGCACCTTCTGCTTTCCTTCTCCCCTATGTACTCTATGAATGGTATGCTTTGTATACATGTAAGAAACAATACTTATCACATGTACCAATACATGTGACAATAATAGATCAAATATACTTTCTTATAAAGAATTGTTTGTGCATTAACTGAAGAATTGTGAAATAGTATCTATTGTAAACATCAGCCATTATGGTTTCTACACATACGTCTACACTGCTGAATATTTTATTAATATGTACCACGACTACAATCAATGAAATAGTTGTGCACTTTAGGGAATACAAGTGATTCTTGTGCCAAATGTGAGTTGTCAAAAATTGTCATGCTATACAACAAGACAAAGATAATTTTCAATTTGCAATTAAAGCAAATATTCCAATTCAGTCCCATAAAACGTAAGTAATTAATGAGAGACCAGTTAAACTCATTTTTCCGTTTGTCATTGAAATATTATTAATGAGGCAAATACAAGCTTATCACACTTCAGAAAGCAAAATTTGTCAAAATATGTAATAATATTTAATCTGAAATGAATCAGTTGCCTCTAGAGAAGCAGATGAAAAGGAAAAGGATCTGACCGTTGAGGTGATGACCCTCAACCAATATTTTAAGCTGTTTGTGCAGTCATCTAGTTTTAGAAATTAAGATTATGAAAGGGAGCCAAGGTAACTAGTCAGTACCTAACAAGGAAGAATACTTACCTTAGAGAGGGTGCAGCAAAAGTTGATTTCTGCAATGAGAAGGTTATCTTACGAGAAGTGATCATAATCAAAAAAAAGCCTATATTCTCTTGTGTTTAGAAGAGTGAAAGGTGATTTTATTGCGAACTATAACATTCTTAAAGGGTTTTATAGAGTAAATGCTGAGAAAATGCAGTTTTCAGTTGCAAGATGTAATTGAAATCCATTCCATTTAGTGGAGTGAAAGTGCCACACAGCACAACAGAGGGTATTCTCAATGTGAAAACAGAACTTTGCCTCCACAAAGACTGAGCAGTGGTCTCTCCTATCATTACCACTATGGACTGATGCAACTGTGATAGGTAGATTGCTGAAGACAAAGTCAACCACCCTCTTGGCGATTCCCTCACCACCTGCTGCAGACTCAGTCTAGAAACTGTGTCCTTTAGGACTCGACCAGCCTGGTCAGTAGTGGTGCTACTGAAGCACTCTTGGTGTGGGACATCAAAGTCCTCCATCCAGACTGCATTATGTGACCTTACCACCCTTTCGATCCTCCTAATTGGTGTTCAACATAGAGAAGTACTGAGGGAGAGCAGGAAGTGGAAATCAGCAGAATTTCTTTTGCCCGTATTTGGCCTGAGACATAAGATTTGATGGAGTCTGGAGTCAAGATTGAGGGAGTCCAAGGCAACTCCCTCCCAACTGTATATCCCTGTGCCTCGACCTCTGGTGTGTCTGTCCTGTCGGTAGGACACAAGATATCCAGGGATGGTGATGGGATGTTTGGGATGTTGTCTGTGAGGTGAGTATGGCTGTGTCAGGCTACTGCTTGACTAGTCTTTGGGATAATTCTCCCAATTTTGTCACAAGAAAGGAAAGCTTTGCACAATTCACAGGATTGGGTGGGGTGTTGTCATTTCTGGTGCATGGTACAGGGCTATTTAGGACTGAGATAAAGATACATCACTTCACAGGGGACGATGAATCTTTGAAATTTGCTGCTAAGGTGCCTAGGGATGCTTAATTTTGAGTATATTCAAGACTAAAGATTTATAACACTAATATTAAGAGAAAACTGGATGCCAATGAAGAAAATTCAATTTTATTCACACGCTGTGTTAGGGTCCCAACCTTATTTGTATAAGAAATGGTTTGTTCCGGTCAAGTAACCCTTTCATTATTGAATATATTTTGCATGATATATTTCAATCATATCGTAGATAAAATATTTTTGTTTCTCCATTAAAGATTGATAAAGTGTTTTAACTAAAAGACATTGGGAGTGATCTTTGAGCCAGCATTAGTGGTGAGAGAGATTGCCAACATGGATGCAAAATTTGGCAAGAATCAGAAAACACAAATCTTGCTGACAAGATAATGATTTCTGATTTTCCCCTTGCCGGTGAAATTATGTGAAAAATGCTGCGGAAGGCTGGACACCTCATTTTAATACATTGCCATCTCATTAGCGAGAAGTCACCCCAGGACATTCCTCCTCCGCTCCACACAGACACCCCCCCCACCCCCCCTCATGGAATATTCAACTAGCATTGGCATAATGTCACACTGGTGCCATCAAAACGTGACCCTGGTGACCTTACCTCCGAAGGGGATAATGGAGGTGAGCACTTGGTTCACCCTGATCATCTTGGTGCCAGTCACAGAGGGGCCAATGGAAAGACATGGGGGAGGCAGATAAGTTAAACTCGGGGCTGGGGGGTTGGAGTGGCGGGGGGGGAGGCGAGTTCAGTATTGCCATCTTAGGAGGATGGTTAGTCGCAGGCCTTAGCTTACCTTCATGCTTGGGTGTCCCGAGGTTTAAAGTCTAGAAGCTGGCATGTAGGCAGCATCTCTTGTGTCCTCCTTGCTGGGCTTATGCCGATATCATTGCTGAAGTTGTGCCCTTCCAGAGTCAGAGCTGGATAGTGGGTGGGAGCAGGTGAAGCCATAGGGCCAGCACTGGGGTGAGTGTGAGGTTCTTGGATGGCGTCCCAGAGACCAGGCTGCAACAGCAGAGTGCAGGACTCAGAAAGGGGTGTCTCCCTGCCTCATGAACCTGAAGACCCTCTCATTGCAGGGAGAACAACTGCAGTGAGGTTTTAACACTCAGGCAGCACTGTGAGGCCAAACAAGATGAGCTGTATGGAAGTTTAAGCACACTGATTGTGGAAGTTTGATTGTCAGGTTAGTGTGACCCTTCCTTGACAAGTCAATTGTGCCAATTATGTCAGCCCTGCAATACGTGAGTGTGTTACTGATTGGAGCCCAGTTCTTAAGCCTTTGAAAGCATTGTCCCCAAACACTGAATTCCAATGCTCTATTTAAAACGGAATCCACATTAGAAAATTCACACAAATATGCTCCCCAGTGCAAGGCATTATGGCAAAATCTCCCATCACTCACCCCAATTGAGGAGATGAAGAGAAGCATTGTACAGGTTCCCTGTGAAGTTAGAACACTGATCCATTGTATGAACTCAACTGCTCTAACATCTCATGCTTAGTTTGGGAAGGATGGGAGAAAAAAATTTGCTAAAGGGGTTTAATACTCGTTGAAATTTCTTGCTGCTCGCACCAATGGGATTCTCTCCAGTTTTCTCACTTTATTTGAAAAAATAAAGGAAAATTCAGCCCATCCGTTTTATCCAACAGCGTAAGAAAGATATTAAGCAAAATGGGAACAAACAATGCTAGAATGCTAATATTATTGCAAAGTCTTTGAAACTCTATGCCATGAAAGTAACTAACAGGTTCACTTATCAGTTTATACAGGCATGAATCTGTTAATAAGTGAATGTCATAAAAATGTTGTTGACTTTAACAAAGTTGACTGAGGTAGATATCATCACATTGACTTACGTTTCCTTCTTCATTGCCTATTTGGATACTGATGCAAGTTTCATCAGCACAAAGTCAGCCTGACTCCAGATTTACTCTAAAGTGTTTTGACACCAAGTTTAATAAAGCATGAAGAACTTATTAATAAGTAATGATGTGCAGTGCTAACAAATAAAGCCGGTTACATCAGTAAAACCCCAGAGTAAATCAAATCATTCTCCAAACAATCTGACTCCAATAGCCAATTGTAAAATGCTTCCCTAAAAACAAGAGTGAAATATCTCAGATAACAAAAGAAAAGTCTACTGGGTAAAATATATGCATCTTTGTATTTTTATCAAGCAATATGTATGTTTTAAATTCCCACATTTAAGCATAATTTTTAGAAATGATTTGTGGAGTTTGAAAAGAAATTCTGTAATCCTTAATTCTCTTTCGTGTTTTAATCTTCATACCTGAATAACTCAGGATGAATCACCACAAATGGTGGAACTAAAATAAAACTCGGGTTAATCACCAGGCCTGTAATCCTCTTCATGTGTACACAATATAAACTCCAGCATAGACGTGGTTTTAATGATAAAGAGCATTGTATTTCAAACCTTAAAAAAATGCTCTCTTAATGTAAAGTTAATTTACTACCAGTTAAGCCCTTCTTTAATGAGAACGTTTCAACAGTAATTACTTTTCTCTGGTTAGACCATCCTGAAGGATGACAGGCAGCATTAACATTCTAAACCAAAATTTCCATTGGAAATTGCACAACCATGCAAAATAATAATTCAATCAATCCCATCGTGACTTCTATTTTATTAAAATATTCTGCTGACTTTTGCGCCAGTTAAAGGTGTGACTGTGGTTTTGCTCATACTGGGCAGAAGTAATTCTTTTTTTTATTGAAACAGGCCCCAGTTGTAGATGACAGGAAATGCGGCAGCAATACCTGGGCCATGCAAGGCCCAGATCTTGCTGGCACGCTGAGCTCACTGATTAAAGAATGTTATTTTTAAATTCCGAACAGCAGCATAGATTTTTCACAATCTCAGATGAAAACAATTTTGTTGGTCTACATTAAGTGATAAGGGAAAACTCAGGACATGATTTTCAACTGTCTTATTTAAAAGTAGGCTTTCACAGTTTAGAAATTTAAAAAAATACATAGGATTGGTTAGGATACACAGCACAGCTACAGGCCATTCAGCCCAAGCCTGTGTTCATTCTCCACTTGAGTTCCTCTCACCTTTTTTCTGGCTAAATTGATGATTGTAACCATCTATTCTCTTCTCCCTCATTTGCATACCCAATTTCCCCTCATATGCAATTATATGCTTTAATCAACCTTGAGTTGCGATCATAATTTGAGGTGAAGGGGTAAATCTTATGGTGAGAAGAAATTTCTTCACCCAGAGGGTGGTGAATGTGTGGAATTCACTACCATAGAATGTAGTTGAGACCAAAATGTTGTTTGACTTCAAGAAGAAGTCAGATAAAATTCTTGGAGCTAAAGAGATCAAGGGATATGGGAGGAAGCAGGGATCAGGATATTGAATTTGATGATCACCCATGATCAAAATGAATAGCGGAACAGGTTTGAAGGGCCGAATGGCCTATTCCTGCTTCTAGTTTCTATGTTTCTATGAGTTCCACTATTTGGATAAAGAGGTTTACTTTTGAATTTCCAATTGAATTTCTTGATGACTATCTTACATTGATGGCCTCCAGCTATGCTCTTCCCACCAACAGGAAACATTCTCTCTGTATCGACTCTATCAAACCCTTTCATAATTCTAATGATCTTTACAAGGTCACCCCTCAGCCTTCCTTTGGCAAGGGAAAATAGACCCTGCCAGTCAATCCTTTCCTGATATGGAAATACATGCATATCTGATATCATCCTTGTAAATCCTCCCTGCACCCTCTCTCTGTTCCCTGCAACATCACAGCAATCAGTAGAGAAAGTATCAAAGAACAAAGAAAATTACAGCACAAGAACAGGCCCTCCGGTTTTCCAAGCCTGCACTGACTATGCTACCTGATTTAACTAAAACCCCCATACCCTGCCGGGGACCATATCCCTCTATTCCCATCCTATTCATGTATTTGTCAAGATGCCCCTTAAAAGTCACTGCTGTATCCGCTTCCACTACCTCCCCTGGCAACAAGCTCCAGGCATTTGCCTTGTACATCTCCTTTAAACCTTGTCCCTCACACCTTAAACCTGTGCCCCCTAGTAATTGACTCTTCCACTCTGGGAAAAAGGATAAGGGGTAAATTTTTTTGCTGAATCTTCCAACTTCAGTTACTTTGAAGATATCCATCTTCTTTCTTCAGGAGGTCCATTTTCTTTCTCCAAGAAGTTCATCTTTCTATGCCAGTATGATGCTAGCTATGTAAACTGTGCATCAGGGTTGAGCTGCCTGGTTTAAATTTCAAACGATGCTTGGCAGTTATCTATCAGTCACAGTCAACTGATGTATTCTCCCTCGAAATGCCTCTACCAATTAGAATCCACTTGCCAATCAGAATTCTCTTCTCAAACAGTACAAATTGTTGTTTTCCCCTTATATTGGGATTCTTGCGATGTGCCTTGCTGAGTGCAAGATAAAAAGCTTTGATAAGTCTCCTGTATCAGTAACACTAATGTTTTCCTGCAATTTGTTGTAGTCTTCTTCTGTATTATACTTGGTCATATTTTGTCAGCATCTCACTTTGTTTTATAATGCCCCTGTGAAGCACCAGAGGGTTGGGGTGTTTTGTTGCATGACAGGTGCTATATAAATACAAGTTGATGTTGTGTTTGCTGTATTGAGAAAGGTGATTAAGTAGAAAGCAGGTAAAGACCTGTATTTACTAGATGAAACAAAAACAGAAAATTCATTTTCTGTTTATCATTCTTTACTGGATGGAAATTTATTTTCTTTTTCAGTATATCTGCACACCAATCTCCGGTACCATTGAACACAGGGGATTCAATTTTGACCTTTGGGCAAGGGTGGAATTAGATTAGATCAGAATTTGCACTCAGCAGTGAACGAGTGATTCCAGCTCTTTATTACGCTTTCCCACTGACTTTCTTTGGGATTTTACCCTGGAAGTTGCTCATCTTTGTCATTTATATTTTATTATAGGGCAATATAAAAGGGTGGCGGTAGCACATCACCTAACCTTTGTGTCATCACTATGTTTGTGCCCGGTGGTAAAAGTGAAAATCCAATTGTTGCCTTCCCTCCCAGTCCTGAAATGATGCAATAGGCAATGTACCTTCAACAACAGTTGAGACTAGAATGAGAATGAACTATTCAGGCAATGAAATCCTGCATGGAGAGCATGGATTATTATTTTTATTCTCTCTGACTTGTCATCAGGCAATCCAATAGATTCATACTCAATCCCAAATACCCAGAGTTTACCTTCACTGCCCACTGCCTACTCAGACAATTGAATGTGCTACACAAGCTGCTTCTTGTAGGGTTTGGGTAAGAAGTGAAATGTTTTGTTTGCACTCTACCTTACCCCTCTCACTCACATGACAATTAAAATTTGGGCTTTGATCCCAGACTTTCTCCCTGCTGAGGAATTGGCCGACGGGGCTGCCAGTTAAACCTATTGGCCAACTCCTGGACAGCAGCTCCTAAAAATGATCTTCTACTGTTTCAAAATAAACATGACATTCCTGTGCCAAATGTGCAAATATTTGTTTGTATGTTCTTAATTATCCCAATTAACCCGAATTGTTCAGCTTTAGTAGTAGAGAGATCCACTTTCTCGGCTTCAGCGACTTTGGAGCATTTTGGTTTCTTTGCAAATTAAATTCCAGTTGGTGGGAGCCAGGGTGGGGTTGAACTTTAGCTGAGAGGGGGTTATACCTGGGCAGGAGAATGGGCTGAACATCAAATCCCTAAATGGCATCAATTTGAAGCTTGGGTTATATTGTCTCCTGCAAGTCATGGACATGCCACTGGCCAGGTGCCTAGTCAAAATAGGCACCAAGAGACAACTGACCAATTGCTTGCAAGAAACGATCATTCAGCACAAAGTAAGTCACCGAAGTGAGGTAGGACAGGAGGGGAAGGGCAGCTGTGTTTCCAGTAGTATGTGTGGGCACGATATGCATTCAAGGGCAATGAGGCCGTAAAGTTTATTGTGGGGCTTGGTGGCCATATTAATCACTGACTCAGCAGGGTGCCTAATGTGCAACTAGAGTCTGAACAACATCATAGAACTAGTATTTGCATTTGTGACTGAAGTGTTTGTCCAAGTAGGAGCCTTGCAGCCTCAAAGAGAAGGGGTTCAGTGAAAGTAGCAATGATGGGAATGGAAAAGGGATAAGCTCAGAAGGGATTTTAACTTTGTGTCTGACATTTCAATCTGTGCAGGCAGGATAAATTAAAATTAGTAGTAAGTACAGTGGCCTGGCATGCACAGTTTTACATATTTTTAATTTTATTAAGTGTCCTGGCCAATGTTCATTCTCAACCAACATCACAAAAATCAGGCTACCTGTTCATTGTCATATTATTGTTTGTGAGAGCTTGGTGTGTGCAAATTAACTGCTGTGTTTTCTACAATGCAACAACACTTCAAAAAATATTTCATTGAATATCAAGCATTTTGAGGCAAATGATGACCATGAAACATCATCGCACCATAGAACCCTTACAGGAGGAGGCCATTTGGTCCATTGAGCCTGCACCGACCATAATCCCACCCAGGCCCTATCCCATAACCCCATGTATTTACCCTGATAATCCATGTATATACCATGATAATCCCTCTGATTCTAAGGATCAATTTAGCATGGCCAATCCATCTAATGTGTACATCTTTGGAGTATGGGAAGAAACTGGAGCACCTGGAGGAAAACCTCGTAAACGTGGGAAGAATGTTCCCCCTGCTAAAAATGCTACATAAATGTAAATTTTTCTTTTTTCTCTCTATTGCTCACCCTTTCACTCCCTCATCTTTTTCTCCTTCCTACCCATAATCACTGTGGGTTATCTTTTACCAAACTCCTCCATTCCCTTCTCCCCTACTCAACACTCTGTAATATCTTTAATTTTTTTTCAAGGAACCATCTGAATGCAGCATACTAAAGTAATTTGTGCTATTTTAATACGATTTAAAATTTAAAAAATATATACATCTATACATCCCTTTGATATAGTAATTAATATATTTTCATCAAATTCTGGTCTATTTTTGAATCTATTTGAAATAATGGATTTGTGACTTGGTTAAATCAAAGGATATGATGCAAATGTACCGAAGATGCCCATGAATTTTGTTGCACGTGGATTTTCTATCTGAACTTTTGTCTGGGTCTGCTTTATAGAATAGCAGAAAAAAATTCCAGTGCATTAGAGAAATGTAAAATGCCAATTATTGGCTGTAATGTACTGGAAACAGCACTAACTCGAGTTGGAGATAATTGTGATTGACTTCATGCAGATGCCAAGGATTAATATAATTGAGCTCTGTGAACTGAAAGGTAATTTGGCCAAATCGAAAAAAAAGCAAGCAGCAATAACTGATAGGAAAGAGCGAATGTTTAAAGATACACTTCTTTGTAAAATTCCTCAGTGTGAGATTGCAGATCTGAATAAGGATCACTACCTAGAATTTAAACTGGGTCAAATAATTTTTAATAACACGTGAAGCTAATTTGCAGAAAGCTTTTTGCACCATAATTGGCATCTGCCCACTCTCCTTAATTGTAAACTGAAAATAAGCTGCTTTGCATGGCAAACTGCTCCAAAACGGAGATCAAACTTCACAGCTTTAAGACATCAACTGAAAAATATCTTGTGGCAATACTTCAGACCTTGCAGTGATGAGGTTTCAAAAATTAGGGTAAAAACCTGCTGGGAGCATATTAGAGGATCATTATAATCCACGTTCCAAATTAAACACATTTTGCTCACCGCTGCTTCTCCTTATGTTTATTTTTATGGTGCTATACAATGTCTTTAATAACAGTCAGTAACGATTTACAATCTACCTTTATTTTGACACTGAAAGAATTCATTTAGAATATCTTTAACTGTCCAATTCTGATTAAATTGTTAATTTTTAACATTTGTCTGTCAGATACATGATGAAGATAAGTGCTTTGACGTGTTTAGCTCAGAGTAGAGATTACTTCCCTCTGACTTGACAGTACAAATTCATTCAGAATCATCAGAAAAGCATGGTTTTAACTAGGTCACATTACTTAATCCTTCTGGGACTGAGATAACAGCTATTCATCCATCACTTTATCAAACAGAAGCAGATTCTCAATAAGAACTTTCACCCACTGAATTTAAGAAGTGTTACTGGCATCAGCATAAGCCTTAACCCTTTCAAACCAAACCAGCCAATTACTTCCCCATCAGCTTACCTTCAATCATCAGCAAAGTGATGGAAGGTGTCGTCGACTATGCTATCAAGCGGCAGTCAATCACCAATAATGTGCTCACCAATACTAGCTCTGGGTTCTGCCAGGACCACACAGCTCCAGACCTCACTACAGCCTTAATCTAAATGTAGACAAAGCAGCTGAAATGCATAGGTGGGGTGAGAATGACTGCCCTTGACATCATGACAGCATTTGACCAAATATAGTATCAAGAAACCCTAGAGAAATCCATGAAAATCAAGAGAAATCTCTCCACTGGCTGGAATTGTATCTAGCACTGGAAAAAAAAGGTTGGATTTCCAAGGTTTCAAGGAGACTCCATGGGTGCATAATCTGCTATTTGAATCCTGATTCTGGGATTATCGACCTCATTCCAGAGGGTTTCTGATTTTCAGTCGAACCAGTTAGATGTTTTGGGCCAATTTGGGTCACAAGCCTGCAATCTGCAATCCTGAGTTGTTGGGCTTCATTGCAGGGATAGGCATCTCCTGGTCCTCTCCAATTTTCACAGGCCAAATTTTAAAATAAACATGTTTCACCTCAGAGGCATCATGAACCATAGTCTGGATGACTGACCTCTTTGAATAGTAAATTCAAAGGGCTTACCCATGCCCCCACGCCAAGCTATGCCCCCACACTCATCCTCTATAGCCTCTCATGACCTCCAGGCCAATTAATGCCAAGCAATGTGTCCCACCCACCCACGTGATCCTTCCTATCCTCCATGCCAAACACTTCAATGACACTTCTATTTCCATTCACCAAATATAAGCTCTGTACAGAACTAATACACTCTTTGGTAACAATAGTAAAACTCTGAAAATCAAAATTTGAAGATTATCCAGATATTTTAAACGATCAATAACAGAATCTGAAAGCACTTGAAACCTCTTTATCTTGTATAAACATGGTGAAATTGAGAATATATCAAAGGGCCAGAGATGTCAATGAAGGAATGTTTTCCATGGAGTACATTTGTTTCAAAGTTCTACTGGATGCCTGGCCTCTCGATGAATCCTAATTATGAATTCTTGCCAGAGAACCCAGACATCCATTATAATACTGAAACAACTACACCTCTGGTTAAACATTGTTTGTTTTTCACAATGTTTCTTTACAAAAAATAAAAAGATGTGCTTGTAGTTTCCATTAAAGGGTCTGGGAAATTTACACTTTTTATTGGGCTGCAATAAGAGCAAATTCCTTTTAAAAAAAACTCGATGTCCTGTTATCACTCTTGGATTCATTTGCTCTAAGCAGAGATAAAGTGGATGAGTAGACATGGAAGTGTCATTCCTTGGCTTAGAGACTATGAGAGGCCATGGGAGTGGATGGAGGGGCGTAGTTTAAGAACATAAGAACATAAGAAATAGGAGCAGGAGTAGGCCATCTAGCCCTTCGAGCCTGCCCCGCCATTCAATAAGATCATGGCTGATCTGTCGTGGCTCAGTTCCACTTTCCCACCCTCTCCTCATAACCCTTAATCCCCTCGCTTATCAAAAACCCATCAACCCGCATCTTAAAAATATTTAGCGAGGCAGCCTCCACCACTTCAACGGGCAGAGAATTCCAGAGATTCACCACCCTTTGAGTGAAGAAGTTCCTCC